>NC_140594.1:784793923-786292923 GCF_964204655.1 Triturus cristatus
GAAAGCGAATTGCAGTTGCAATTTCAATGCTTCTGGAAGGTGCAAGAGCAAGCTTTGGTGCTTTTTCTGGTGAATTTGGGCACAACCGGAGCTGAAACCACTTCATACCCAAAAAAGCGATTGTTGACTTGGAAGATTGAGCTCCGTACCTTTTAGTCCAATCTTGAACCTGTGTAACTGGACCCTATGGCTGGGCCTTAGTTCTCTGGCTTGTCCGGAGCAAGGCTGCGCTGAGGGAAAGGTGACATATGGGGACGGGTTTTTCCAGTGGTTGCAGTCTCTGTACAGCTGTAGACCCACCAGACAAGCTAATATATATACCTCGTATAAACTAATATTTCTATCTCAATGGACAGTGATGGGAAAGGCAAAAAAGCTAAAGTATCTATCTTAAGAGCTCACACTCCGACTCCAACAAAGGATTACCAACATTCAATGGAGAAGCCAGTATTCACTCCACCGATGCAGAGGAGAAAATGGAATTGCACAGAAAATTAAAGACAGGAAGCAGGTTGTCCCAAACTCACCTGATGAAGCACCAAAGTTTGCCCATGCCATTTCCAGAAGCATAGAAAATGCTACTGCAAATTCCTTTAAAGTTCCACAGAATGCTCAGAACTGCGATGCTGATCCTTAAGACCACGGAACGACTGGTGCTGAAACCACTTCATGCCCTAAACAGCCGATTGCTGACTTGGATATTTGAGCCCAGTTACATTTAGTCCAATCTGGACCGTGAGTAACTGGAGCCTATTACTGCTGCTTCATTCTCTGGCTTGTCTGGAGCAAGGCTGTGCTTACAAGAAAGGGGACATAAGAGGAAGGGTTTTGTTATTTGTTACAGTCGCTGCTTAGTTGCAGGGTTCACCAGACAAGCTAATACATATACCTCATATAAGCAAATATAGCTACCTCAAGGGGCAGCGATAGGAGTGGCAAACGAGCCAATATATCGATCTTAAAAGCTCACAGTCCAGCTCCAACAAAGGATTACCATCCATGAATGGAGGAGACAAAACTCACTATACCGACGCTGAGGAGAACATGGAATGGCACACAAAATTAAATACAGGACTCTACTCGTTCCATTGTATTAAGGATTAGCGTCTCACTCTTGCGCATTTTGTAGAACTTGAAAGCGAATGGCAGTTGCAATTTCAATGCTTCTGGAAGTTGCAGGGGCAAGCTTTGGTGCTTTTTCCGGTGAATTTGAGCACAACCGGAGCTGAAACCACTTCATACCCAAAAAAGCGATTGTTGACTTGGAAGATTGAGCTCGGTACCTTTTAGTCCAATCTTGAGCCTGTGTAACTGGACCCTATGGCTGGGCCTTCGTTCTCTGGCTTGTCCGGAGCAAGGCTGCGCTGAGGGAAAGGTGACATATGGGGACGGGTTTTTCCAGTGGTTGCAGTCTCTGTAAAGCTGTAGACCCACCAGACAAGCTAATATATATACCTCGTATAAACTAATATTTCTATCTCAATGGACAGTGATGGGAAAGGCAAAAGAGCTAAAGTATCTATCTTAAGAGCTCACACTCCGACTCCAACAAAGGATTACCAACAGTGAATGGAGAAGCCAGTATTCACTCCACCGATGCAGAGGAGAAAATGGAATTGCACAGAAAATTAAAGACAGGAAGCAGGTTGTACCAAACTCACCTGATGAAGCACCAAAGCTTGCCCATGCCATTTCTAGAAGCATTGAAATTGCTACTGCAAATCGTTTAAAGTTCCGCAGAATGCTCAGGACTGCGGCGCTGATTCTTAAGACCACAGAACGACTGGTGCTTTAACCACTTCATGCCCTAAACAGCCGATTGCTCACTTGGATATTTGAGCCCAGTTACATTTAGTCCAATCTGGACCGTGAGTAACTGGAGCCTATTGCAGCTCCATCATTCTCTGGCTTGTCTGGAGCAAGGCTGTGCTTACAAGAAAGGGGACATAAGAGGAAGGGTTTCACCATTCGGTACAGTCGCTGCCTAGCTGCAGGGTCCACCAGACAAGCTAATACATCTACCTCATATAAGCAAATATATCTACCTCAAGGGACAGCGATAGGAGTGGCAAACGAGCCAATATATCTATCTTACAAGCTCACAGTCCGGCTCCAACAAAGGATTACCATCCATGAATGGAGGAGACAAAACTCACTCTACCGATGCTGAGGACAACATGGAATGGCACACAAAATTAAATACAGGACTCTACTCGTACCATTGTACTGAGGATTAGCGTCGCACTCTTGCGCATTTTGTAGAACTTGAAAGCGAATTGCAGTTGCAATTTCAATGCTTCTGGAAGGTGCAAGAGCAAGCTTTGGTGCTTTTTCTGGTGAATTTGGGCACAACCGGAGCTGAAACCACTTCATACCCAAAAAAGCGATTGTTGACTTGGAAGATTGAGCTCCGTACCTTTTAGTCCAATCTTGAACCTGTGTAACTGGACCCTATGGCTGGGCCTTAGTTCTCTGGCTTGTCCGGAGCAAGGCTGCGCTGAGGGAAAGGTGACATATGGGGACGGGTTTTTCCAGTGGTTGCAGTCTCTGTACAGCTGTAGACCCACCAGACAAGCTAATATATATACCTCGTATAAACTAATATTTCTATCTCAATGGACAGTGATGGGAAAGGCAAAAAAGTTAAAGTATCTATCTTAAGAGCTCACACTCCGACTCCAACAAAGGATTACCAACATTGAATGGAGAAGCCAGTATTCACTCCACCGATGCAGAGGAGAAAATGGAATTGCACAGAAAATTAAAGACAGGAAGCAGGTTGTCCCAAACTCACCTGATTAAGCACCAAAGTTTGCCCATGCCATTTCCAGAAGCATAGAAAATGCTACTGCAAATTCCTTTAAAGTTCCACAGAATCGGATGGGCACCCGCGGCTGGCGGTGACCGGACTGGACCGCCATCTTGTCACCTGTGACGCAGCGACCCTGCTTGTGGGGGGACACCCACGCCGAGTGCTTGCCAGCAGCTGGGCATCCCTGGGGCGGCTGGACCAGGGCCCGACCGCAGTGCTTGCGATGTCTGGAAGAGGAGGCTCGAAGAAGGGGGACCGCACCCTGCCGGACATGCTTGGCAGGGCCCAGCAACTGAGGGACAGAACACAGCCTTCGCCGGGGACCTCCCGGGCCTCGGCGGACGTGACTGGGGGGGAGCCACCCGTCACGAGGACCTTTATGGAGGAACTGTTTAGCTCCCTCAGGGAGGACTTCCAGACACTGAAGCGGGAGGTGGCCAGCGAGGTCCGGGAAGTGCGCAGGGAAGTGGAGGGCCTTGGCGAGCGCGTTGAAACGGTGGAGACGGAGGCCCAACGCCGGGAGGAGGAGATAGGCCATCTTCAACAGGACGTTCTCCGCCTCCGGGAGCAGTGTGTTGAGCTCCAGGCCCACTCTGAGGACCTTGAGAACAGATCACGGAGGAACAACATTCGAGTGCGTGGTGTGCCGACTGCAGATGAGGGGTCCGATCTGGGGAGCTACCTGCGGGACCTGTTCCGAGAGATCCTGGGGGAAGCTGCAGACTTCCCCATTAGCATTGATAGGGCACATAGGGTTGGCAGGCAGCGCCAATCATCGGCACCTCCACCTGACATTCTGGCCTTCCTGCCCGATTTCCCGCTGAAGGAACGCATCATGACTGAGGCCCGCAGGAAACAGCCCCTGACTTTCCGGGAGCGGCCGGTGGCGCTTTACCAGGACCTCTCCGCCATCACGCTGCAGAAACGCAGGTCCTTCAGGATTGCCACTGACTTTTTGCGCGAGCACGAGACGCCGTACTCTTGGGGTCATCCCTTCCGCCTGATCTTCCGATGGAACGGGGTGCTACACCAGCTACGCTCCTTGCAGGACATTTGCAGAGTCCTGGGGCTTACGGCGGCGGAGGAGGAAGGAGCTACACCGTCATGGAGGGCCTCGGAGAGACGGAGCCGGTGGAGGTCGGCGAGGCGACGATCAGCGGCCAGCGCAGGGCGTCCTGATTCCCCTACCATCAGGGCGGACATGGCCGACGCTTTGAGGGCGGCGGCCAGGGACTCGGCCGGCTCCACCGGCGTGGCCTTGACGGCCTAACACTCACTCCGGGGGGAGATGCCTTTAATTTCTTTAACTGCTGGGTTCGGGGCGGGGGGGTCGGGGGGGAGCGGCTGGAGGTGAGTGGCTGGACGTCCACTTCGTTCCTTTCTACGGACTTGCCCGTTTTGGGGCTTGACTGGTACAATGGGGTGTTTGAGTTTGCGTTTGGCTAGTTGCCAGGGTTGTGTTTTGGGTGGGTATAGGGGTTGTTCTGGGGTTGGGGAGGTCCCGTCCGACGTTGTCCATGCCCACGCTTGGTCTGTTATGGCTTGTCCTGCGCGGCTGCCCCGCGCGCCCCACCCGCTGATCCCCTGCCCATTGCACGGCGCTCCCGATCCCCGAGAGGAATGTCGGCCCTAAAGGTAGTGACACTTAATGTTCAGGGTCTGAACAACCCCGTGAAGCGCAGAGCGATCTTATCTTTGCTGGAGGGGACGCAGGCGGACATTTGCCTTTTACAGGAGACCCACTTATTGTCCCGGGATTGCCATAGGCTGCGCTCTGCTAAGTTCCCTACCCAGTTCTTCTCCTCGGCAGCGAACAAGACGGCGGGGGTAGCCATTCTTCTAGCGAGCTCCTTTAGGGGGGAGGTTTTGTATAAGTGTGCTGAACAGAAGGGGAGGCTTCTTGCGTATCGCATGCGCTTAGGAGGCATAGCGTTTACGGTTGGCTCCGTTTATAGCCCAAACGACCACCAAGAGCGTTTCCTAGACTCCGTGTTGGTGGATGTCACTGCTTCCCCCGACCGCCACGTCATTCTGGGGGCAGACCTTAATATTGTCTTTGATTCTGTGATGGACAGATCGGCGCAGCGCTTCCTGCAGACGGGGGAACTGTCCCAGGCTGTGAAGGCCCGGATTGCGGAAATGGACTTACACGACCTTTGGCGCTCCATGCACCCCACGGATAGGGACTACTCTTACTTTTCACACGCACATCGAACCTACTCACGGCTGGACTACCTTCTGGTGAGTGGACCGATGCATGCCGCTGCCACGGCGGCGGACATCGGGGTCCTGACCTTGTCTGACCATTCACCAGTCACCGGCGTTTTCCAGTGGCCGGCGGCCTCCCCCTCTCGGGGGGTGTGGCGCCTCCGGGATACCCTTCTACACAAAAAGTCTGTAGTGCAGCGCATTGGGGAGGTCATACAGGACTACCTAACTCACAATAGCAACACCGACACTTCGCAGGCGACACAGTGGGCGGCATTGAAGGCAGTCCTCCGGGGGGAATTTATCTCTATCTCCGCAGCTGAAAATAGGGAGCGGCAACGGAAGAGGGACGAGCTGACCGTTCAGGTCCGGTAGCTTGAGCAGGTCCACCGCCGTACGGGGGCGCCAAGGGTGTGGAGGCAGTTGAAGGCTGCGAGGAAGCTCCTGTCGGCATTGGATCTTGATAGGGCGGAGTATGCCGCTTTGCGCTTGAAACACGCCTTCTACACTGGGGGGGACAAATGTGGCAAGCTCCTAGCACACCGGCTCCGGGTCACGCAGCAGCGTGGCGTCGTGAGGGAACTGGTGGGCACGGACGGGGTGGTCGTCTCCGGGGACGCAGAGGTAGCGGAATCTTTCCGCGGCTTCTACGAGGCGCTGTATGTGGAGGAACCCTCCTCGCCACAGGACGCCGAAGGCTATTTGGAGTCGGTGACCCTTCCGGTGCTGGATCCGGCTCGGGCGGACCACCTGGAGCGGGATATCCATGTTGAGGAGGTGATTTCTGCTATCGCGCGGCTGAAGCATGGTAAGGCCCCGGGCCCGGACGGGTACACGTCTTTGTTTTACAAGACTTTTTGCACGGCTGTGGCCCCTGTCCTTACTCGGCTATTTAATTCCTTTTCCGAACCGGGAGCCATCCCACCGGATCTCCTGAGGGCGACGGTCGCGGTAATTCCGAAATCTGGGAAGGACCGGGCCCTCTGCGGTTCGTATCGTCCCATCTCGCTCTTAAATGTCGACCTCAAGTTGTATACAGGGATTCTAGCGTCCAGGCTGGGTCCACACCTCCCCGGATTGGTGGAGGCGGACCAGGCTGGCTTTGTACCCGGCAGACAGACGATTGACAATACCAAGCGGGTGGCGCATGTTCTGGAGAAGGCCTCGCGGATCCCGGGGGAGCGGATGTTGCTGTCCGTCGACGCGGAGAAGGCCTTCGACAGAGTTCACTGGCCGTATCTCGAGCTGGTTCTCAAGAAATTGGGAATCGGGGATAAGTTCCGCACCATGGTATTCAACTGTTATAAGCATCCTTCAGCGTCGGTGCGGGTCAACGGATGTAGCTCCGGTGGATTTGCCATCGAACGCGGCACAAGGCAGGGCTGCCCCCTCTCGCCGCTCTTGTTTGCCCTCTACATGGAGCCGTTTGCTCAGAGGATTCGCGATAACCCGGATGCGGTTGGGGTCCGGATGGGCCAGTATGTCCACACGGTCAGTCTCTACGCGGACAATGTCCTGTTGACCTTGGACGACCCTAGGAGGTCGCTGCCTGCTTGCCTCCAGGAACTAGACGCCTTTGCCTGTGTGGCCGGCTTCAAAATGAATATGAGCAAGTCGGTGGCGTTAGACGTGTCCCTGGCTGCGGACACCAGGAGGGACCTTCAGCGACTCTTCCCCATGCAGTGGTCCTCCTCCACGGTGCCATACCTGGGGATTCTGCTGGCGCCCACATTACCGGAGATGGTCACGGCTAACTATGCCTCCCTCAGCAGGAAGATCAAGGAGGAGCATGGTCGCTGGAGCAAAGGCCTACTGTCCTGGCTGGGGCGAATCGCGGCGGTTAAGATGACGGTGTTGCCCCAGATACTGTATCTTTTCCGGGCCCTCCCTCTCCAGCCCCCGGTGGGCTGGATACGACAAATGCAGGCTGACATCTCCCGCTTTGTCTGGCAGGGCAGCAAGCCACGAATGAAGAGGGTCCTCTCCACGCTTGCTCCGGAGGCGGGGGGCCTCGGTATTCCGGACCTCCGTAAGTACTTTCAGGCGGCACAGCTGCGATATTTGGTGGAGTGGAGCAGGTGGGAGTCCGACAAACACTGGCTCTTTCAAGACCAGGCAGTGGCGGGCCGCACTTTACAAGAGGTTCCATTCTTGCGCCGCGTGCACCGCCCCCCTAACCTTTACGCTTCTTTTATTACGCGGGTCCCCCTGCGGGTGTGGGACGCAGTCTGTGAGGCTCGGGGCCTCACCACCTTCCCTTCGCCGTTCACACCCATAGCGGGCAACCCGGACTTCTCCCCAGGGATGGAGCCGGGAGTTTTCTCCCACTGGGTGCAGGCGGGCTGCAGGGCGCTCTTCCAGATCTATGGCCCGGAGGGAGTGATTCTGTTTCAGCAACTCCGCCAGGAGTTCGGCCTGACGGAGCTGGACAGATTGCGCTACATGCAGGTTCGGCATTGGGCCCTCCAGCCCCAGGTGCGTGACACCGCTGCTCGTCAAATTACACCGTATGAGAGGTGGCTGGCTACCCGGACCTCCGACGCTAAGCTAATTACCGATCTGTACAAGTACCTACAACCCCCGCCGTTTCACTATTACAACCCGGGGAGGGAGCGCTGGCACAGGGAATTGGGTAGGACACTCAGCCACAAGGAATGGGACAAAATTGCGTATCGGGCGCGGCACTCTGCATATCACACGGGCCTTACGGAGACCTTCACTAAGGTGTCCACTTATTGGTATTACACCCCGGAGCGACTGTATGAAATGCATAAATACACTGACAAGGGGTGCTGGCGGGGCTGCGGGCAGGAGGGTACCCTCTCACACATTCTTTGGGATTGCCCCGTGCTGACCGCTTACTGGAAGGAAGTTTTGGACGAGGTGGATAAGCACTTTGAGATAGAGCTGCCGCGCTTCCCGGCGTATGTCCTGCTGGGCCTCCCCAATGACCTAATGTACCCACTGAAGTCCCGCAGGGGCAGGCAGATCGCGATTGCGCTGGGGTCTGCGGTCCAGAACATCCTTATCCACTGGCGCACCAACACTGTCCCCTCCATCACGGGTTGGTTGCATAGGCTTTGGCATGTGCTGGGAATGGAGAAGTTGTCGCTCACGGTGGCGGGGGAAATAGACCAATTTGAAGAGCTGTGGCAACCCTTTCTAGCGCTGCTGTCCACCGAATTCCGGGAGCTCACCTGTCCGAGGTATCTTAGGCTTCTCAGGCTGACGCCGCCGGTGATCCCGGCGGACTAGATCACATGTGAGATAGAGGCCTCGGGGGGGTGGGGGGGGGGGGTGCGGGGCTTCTTGGTGAGGACTAATCTGACGCGGGACCATAGGACGGGGGGGGTGGGGTATTGATTTTTCTTCCTTCCTTTCTTTACTGGGGGGATGGGGGATGGGGGGGTGGATTGTGCTTTGTCGAGTTGCTGCTGGTTTTCATTGCTCAGATTTGGGGTGTTGGATATGCACGCAGGGATTCCACAGTTTGCATTTCTAGCCTTTCATTTACTGTGCTTTTCCCCTGGCCCATCGAGCTATCCATCGCCAACCCTCTTGAGTGGCACCTTTTTTCTTTGATTGTATTAAATGTACCCTAACCTCCTACCCCCCTCCCCCATGGTTTGTTTTGTTTCAATAAAAACGTTTTTAAACATAAAGTTCCACAGAATGCTCAGAACTGCGATGCTGATCCTTAAGACCACGGAACGACTGGTGCTGAAACCACTTCATGCCCTAAACAGCCGATTGCTCACTTGGATATTTGAGCCCAGTTACATTTAGTCCAATCTGGACCGTGAGTAACTGGAGCCTATTACTGCTGCTTCATTCTCTGGCTTGTCTGGAGCAAGGCTGTGCTTACAAGAAAGGGGACATAAGAGGAAGGGTTTTATTATTTGTTAGTCGCTGCTTAGCTGCAGGGTTCACCAGACAAGCTAATACATATACCTCATATAAGCAAATATAGCTACCTCAAGGGGCAGCGATAGGAGTGGCAAACGAGCCAATATATCGATCTTACAAGCTCACAGTCCAGCTCCAACAAAGGATTACCATCCATGAATGGAGGAGACAAAACTCACTATACCGACGCTGAGGACAACATGGAATGGCACACAAAATTAAATACAGGACTCTACTCGTTCCATTGTATTGAGGATTAGCGTCTCACTCTTGCGCATTTTGTAGAACTTGAAAGCGAATTGCAGTTGCAATTTCAATGCTTCTGGAAGTTGCAGGGGCAAGCTTTGGTGCTTTTTCCGGTGAATTTGAGCACAACCGGAGCTGAAACCACTTCATACCCAAAAAAGCGATTGTTGACTTTGAAGATTGAGCTCGGTACCTTTTAGTCCAATCTTGAACCTGTGTAACTGGACCCTATGGCTGGGCCTTCGTTCTCTGGCTTGTCCGGAGCAAGGCTGCGCTGAGGGAAAGGTGACATATGGGGACGGGTTTTTCCAGTGGTTGCAGTCTCTGTAAAGCTGTAGACCCACCAGACAAGCTAATATATATACCTCGTATAAACTAATATTTCTATCTCAATGGACAGTGATGGGAAAGGCAAAAAAGCTAAAGTATCTATCTTAAGAGCTCACACTCCGACTCCAACAAAGGATTACCAACATTGAATGGAGAAGCCAGTATTCACTCCACCGATGCAGAGGAGAAAATGGAATGGCACAGAAAATTAAAGACAGGAAGCAGGTTGTGCCAAACTCACCTGATGAAGCACCAAAGCTTGCCCATGCCATTTCCAGAAGCATAGAAAATGCTACTGCAAATTCCTTTAAAGTTCCACAGAATGCTCAGAACTGCGATGCTGATCCTTAAGACCACGGAACGACTGGTGCTGAAACCACTTCATGCCCTAAACAGCCGGTTGCTCACTTGGATATTTGAGCCCAGTTACATTTAGTCCAATCTGGACCGTGAGTAACTGGAGCCTATTACTGCTGCTTCATTCTCTGGCTTGTCTGGAGCAAGGCTGTGCTTACAAGAAAGGGGACATAAGAGGAAGGGTTTTTTATTTGTTACAGTCGCTGCTTAGCTGCAGGGTTCACCAGACAAGCTAATACATATACCTCATATAAGCAAATATAGCTACCTCAAGGGGCAGTGATAGGAGTGGCAAACGAGCCAATATATCGATCTTACAAGCTCACAGTCCATCTCCAACAAAGGATTACCATCCATGAATGGAGGAGACAAAACTCACTATACCGACGCTGAGGACAACATGGAATGGCACACAAAATTAAATACAGGACTCTACTCGTTCCATTGTATTGAGGATTAGCGTCTCACTCTTGTGCATTTTGTAGAACTTGAAAGCGAATTGCAGTTGCAATTTCAATGCTTCTGGAAGGTGCAAGAGCAAGCTTTGGTGCTTTTTCTGGTGAATTTGGGCACAACCGGAGCTGAAACCACTTCATACCCAAAAAAGCGATTGTTGACTTGGAAGATTGAGCTCGGTACCTTTTAGTCCAATCTTGAACCTGTTTAACTGGACCCTATGGCTGGGCCTTCGTTCTCTGGCTTGTCCGGAGCAAGGCTGCGCTGAGGGAAAGGTGACATATGGGGACGGGTTTTTCCAGTGGTTGCAGTCTCTGTACAGCTGTAGACTCACCAGACAAGCTAATATATATACCTCGTATAAACTAATATTTCTATCTCAATGGACAGTGATGGGAAAGGCAAAAGAGCTAAAGTATCTATCTTAAGAGCTCACACTCCGACTCCAACAAAGGATTACCAACATTGAATGGAGAAGCCAGTATTCACTCCACCGATGCAGAGGAGAAAATGGAATTGCACAGAAAATTAAAGACAGGAAGCAGGTTGTGCCAAACTCACCTGATGAAGCACCAAAGCTTGCCCATGCCATTTCCAGAAGCATTGAAATTGCTACTGCAAATCGTTTAAAGTTCCGCAGAATGCTCAGGACTGCGGCGCTGATTCTTAAGACCACGGAACGACTGGTGCTTTAACCACTTCATGCCCTAAACAGCTGATTGCTCACTTGGATATTTGAGCCCAGTTACATTTAGTCCAATCTGGACCGTGAGTAACTGGAGCCTATTACTGCTGCTTCATTCTCTAGCTTGTCTGGAGCAAGGCTGTGCTTACAAGAAAGGGGACATAAGAGGAAGGGTTTTATTATTTGTTACAGTAGCTGCTTAGCTGCAGGGTTCACCAGACAAGCTAATACATATACCTCATATAAGCAAATATATCTACCTCAAGGGACAGCGATAGGAGTGGCAAACGAGCCAATATATCTATCTTACAAGCTCACAGTCCGGCTCCAAACAAAGGATTACCATCCATGAATGGAGGAGACAAAACTCACTCTACCGACGCTGAGGACAACATGGAATGGCACACAAAATTAAATACAGGACTCTACTCGTACCATTGTAACGAGGATTAGCGTCGCACTCTTGCGCATTTTGTAGAACTTGAAAGCGAATTGCAGTTGCAATTTCAATGCTTCTGGAAGGTGCAAGAGCAAGCTTTGGTGCTTTTTCTGGTGAATTTGGGCACAACCGGAGCTGAAACCACTTCATACCCAAAAAAGCGATTGTTGACTTGGAAGATTGAGCTCCGTACCTTTTAGTCCAATCTTGAACCTGTGTAACTGGACCCTATGGCTGGGCCTTCGTTCTCTGGCTTGTCCGGAGCAAGGCTGCGCTGAGGGAAAGGTGACATATGGGGACGGGTTTTTCCAGTGGTTGCAGTCTCTGTACAGCTGTAGACCCACCAGACAAGCTAATATATATACCTTGTATAAACTAATATTTCTATCTCAATGGACAGTGATGGGAAAGGCAAAAAAGCTAAAGTATCTATCTTAAGAGCTCACACTCCGACTCCAACAAAGGATTACCAACATTGAATGGAGAAGCCAGTATTCACTCTACCGATGCAGAGGAGAAAATGGAATTGCACAGAAAATTAAAGACAGGAAGCAGGTTGTGCCAAACTCACCTGATGAAGCACCAAAGCTTGCCCATGCCATTTCCAGAAGCATAGAAAATGCTACTGCAAATTCCTTTAAAGTTCCACAGAATGCTCAGAACTGCGATGCTGATCCTTCAGACCACGGAACGACTGGTGCTTAAATCACTTCATGCCCTAAACAGCCGGTTGCTCACTTGGATATTTGAGCCCAGTTACATTTAGTCCAATCTGGACCGTGAGTAACTGGAGCCTATTACTGCTGCTTCATTCTCTGGCTTGTCTGGAGCAAGGCTGTGCTTACAAGAAAGGGGACATAAGAGGAAGGGTTTTTTATTTGTTACAGTCGCTGCTTAGCTGCAGGGTTCACCAGACAAGCTAATACATATACCTCATATAAGCAAATATAGCTACCTCAAGGGGCAGTGATAGGAGTGGCAAACGAGCCAATATATCGATCTTACAAGCTCACAGTCCATCTCCAACAAAGGATTACCATCCATGAATGGAGGAGACAAAACTCACTATACCGACGCTGAGGACAACATGGAATGGCACACAAAATTAAATACAGGACTCTACTCGTTCCATTGTATTGAGGATTAGCGTCTCACTCTTGTGCATTTTGTAGAACTTGAAAGCGAATTGCAGTTGCAATTTCAATGCTTCTGGAAGGTGCAAGAGCAAGCTTTGGTGCTTTTTCTGGTGAATTTGGGCACAACCGGAGCTGAAACCACTTCATACCCAAAAAAGCGATTGTTGACTTGGAAGATTGAGCTCGGTACCTTTTAGTCCAATCTTGAACCTGTTTAACTGGACCCTATGGCTGGGCCTTCGTTCTCTGGCTTGTCCGGAGCAAGGCTGCGCTGAGGGAAAGGTGACATATGGGGACGGGTTTTTCCAGTGGTTGCAGTCTCTGTACAGCTGTAGACTCACCAGACAAGCTAATATATATACCTCGTATAAACTAATATTTCTATCTCAATGGACAGTGATGGGAAAGGCAAAAGAGCTAAAGTATCTATCTTAAGAGCTCACACTCCGACTCCAACAAAGGATTACCAACATTGAATGGAGAAGCCAGTATTCACTCCACCGATGCAGAGGAGAAAATGGAATTGCACAGAAAATTAAAGACAGGAAGCAGGTTGTGCCAAACTCACCTGATGAAGCACCAAAGCTTGCCCATGCCATTTCCAGAAGCATTGAAATTGCTACTGCAAATCGTTTAAAGTTCCGCAGAATGCTCAGGACTGCGGCGCTGATTCTTAAGACCACGGAACGACTGGTGCTTTAACCACTTCATGCCCTAAACAGCTGATTGCTCACTTGGATATTTGAGCCCAGTTACATTTAGTCCAATCTGGACCGTGAGTAACTGGAGCCTATTACTGCTGCTTCATTCTCTAGCTTGTCTGGAGCAAGGCTGTGCTTACAAGAAAGGGGACATAAGAGGAAGGGTTTTATTATTTGTTACAGTCGCTGCTTAGCTGCAGGGTTCACCAGACAAGCTAATACATATACCTCATATAAGCAAATATATCTACCTCAAGGGACAGCGATAGGAGTGGCAAACGAGCCAATATATCTATCTTACAAGCTCACAGTCCGGCTCCAAACAAAGGATTACCATCCATGAATGGAGGAGACAAAACTCACTCTACCGACGCTGAGGACAACATGGAATGGCACACAAAATTAAATACAGGACTCTACTCGTACCATTGTAACGAGGATTAGCGTCGCACTCTTGCGCATTTTGTAGAACTTGAAAGCGAATTGCAGTTGCAATTTCAATGCTTCTGGAAGGTGCAAGAGCAAGCTTTGGTGCTTTTTCTGGTGAATTTGGGCACAACCGGAGCTGAAACCACTTCATACCCAAAAAAGCGATTGTTGACTTGGAAGATTGAGCTCCGTACCTTTTAGTCCAATCTTGAACCTGTGTAACTGGACCCTATGGCTGGGCCTTCGTTCTCTGGCTTGTCCGGAGCAAGGCTGCGCTGAGGGAAAGGTGACATATGGGGACGGGTTTTTCCAGTGGTTGCAGTCTCTGTACAGCTGTAGACCCACCAGACAAGCTAATATATATACCTTGTATAAACTAATATTTCTATCTCAATGGACAGTGATGGGAAAGGCAAAAAAGCTAAAGTATCTATCTTAAGAGCTCACACTCCGACTCCAACAAAGGATTACCAACATTGAATGGAGAAGCCAGTATTCACTCTACCGATGCAGAGGAGAAAATGGAATTGCACAGAAAATTAAAGACAGGAAGCAGGTTGTGCCAAACTCACCTGATGAAGCACCAAAGCTTGCCCATGCCATTTCCAGAAGCATAGAAAATGCTACTGCAAATTCCTTTAAAGTTCCACAGAATGCTCAGAACTGCGATGCTGATCCTTCAGACCACGGAACGACTGGTGCTTAAATCACTTCATGCCCTAAACAGCCGGTTGCTCACTTGGATATTTGAGCCCAGTTACATTTAGTCCAATCTGGACCGTGAGTAACTGGAGCCTATTACTGCTGCTTCATTCTCTGGCTTGTCTGGAGCAAGGCTGTGCTTACAAGAAAGGGGACATTAGAGGAAGGGTTTTTTATTTGTTACAGTCGCTGCTTAGCTGCAGGGTTCACCAGACAAGCTAATACATATACCTCATATAAGCAAATATAGCTACCTCAAGGGGCAGTGATAGGAGTGGCAAACGAGCCAATATATCGATCTTACAAGCTCACAGTCCAGCTCCAACAAAGGATTACCATCCATGAATGGAGGAGACAAAACTCACTATACCGACGCTGAGGACAACATGGAATGGCACACAAAATTAAATACAGGACTCTACTCATTCCATTGTATTGAGGATTAGCGTCTCACTCTTGTGCATTTTGTAGAACTTGAAAGCGAATTGCAGTTGCAATTTCAATGCTTCTGGAAGGTGCAAGAGCAAGTTTTGGTGCTTTTTCTGGTGAATTTGGGCACAACCGGAGCTGAAACCACTTCATACCCAAAAAAGCGATTGTTGACTTGGAAGATTGAGCTCCGTACCTTTTAGTCCAATCTTGAACCTGTTTAACTGGACCCTATGGCTGGGCCTTCGTTCTCTGGCTTGTCCGGAGCAATGCTGCGCTGAGGGAAAGGTGACATATGGGGACGGGTTTTTCCAGTGGTTGCAGTCTCTGTACAGCTGTAGACCCACCAGACAAGCTAATATATATACCTCGTATAAACTAATATTTCTATCTCAATGGACAGTGATGGGAAAGGCAAAAGAGCTAAAGTATCTATCTTAAGAGCTCACACTCCGACTCCAACAAAGGATTACCAACATTGAATGGAGAAGCCAGTATTCACTCCACCGATGCAGAGGAGAAAATGGAATTGCACAGAAAATTAAAGACAGGAAGCAGGTTGTGCCAAACTCACCTGATGAAGCACCAAAGCTTGCCCATGCCATTTCCAGAAGCATTGAAATTGCTACTGCAAATTCCTTTAAAGTTCCACAGAATGCTCAGAACTGCGATGCTGATCCTTAAGACCACGGAACGACTGGTGCTGAAACCACTTCATGCCCTAAACAGCCGATTGCTCACTTGGATATTTGAGCCCAGTTACATTTAGTCCAATCTGGACCGTGAGTAACTAGAGCCTATTGCAGCTCCATCATTCTCTGGCTTGTCTGGAGCAAGGCTGTGCTTACAAGAAAGGGGACATAAGAGGAAGGGTTTCACCATTCGGTACAGTCGCTGCCTAGCTGCAGGGTCCACCAGACAAGCTAATACATCTACCTCATATAAGCAAATATATCTACCTCAAGGGACAGCGATAGGAGTGGCAAACGAGCCAATATATCTATCTTACAAGCTCACAGTCCGGCTCCAACAAAGGATTACCATCCATGAATGGAGGAGACAAAACTCACTCTACCGACGCTGAGGACAACATGGAATGGCACACAAAATTAAATACAGGACTCTACTCGTACCATTGTACTGAGGATTAGCGTCGCACTCTTGCGCATTTTGTAGAACTTGAAAGCGAATTGCAGTTGCAATTTCAATGCTTCTGGAAGGTGCAAGAGCAAGCTTTGGTGCTTTTTCTGGTGAATTTGGGCACAACCGGAGCTGAAACCACTTCATACCCAAAAAAGCGATTGTTGACTTGGAAGATTGAGCTCCGTACCTTTTAGTCCAATCTTGAACCTGTGTAACTGGACCCTATGGCTGGGCCTTCGTTCTCTGGCTTGTCCGGAGCAAGGCTGCGCTGAGGGAAAGGTGACATATGGGGACGGGTTTTTCCAGTGGTTGCAGTCTCTGTACAGCTGTAGACCCACCAGACAAGCTAATATATATACCTCGTATAAACTAATATTTCTATCTCAATGGACAGTGATGGGAAAGGCAAAAAAGCTAAAGTATCTATCTTAAGAGCTCACACTCCGACTCCAACGAAGAATTACCAACATTGAATGGAGAAGCCAGTATTCACTCCACCGATGCAGAGGAGAAAATGGAATTGCACAGAAAATTAAAGACAGGAAGCAGGTTGTGCCAAACTCACCTGATGAAGCACCAAAGCTTGCCCATGCCATTTCCAGAAGCATAGAAAATGCTACTGCAAATTCCTTTAAAGTTCCACAGAATGCTCAGAACTGCGATGCTGATCCTTAAGACCACGGAACGACTGGTGCTGAAACCACTTCATGCCCTAAACAGCCGGTTGCTCACTTGGATATTTGAGCCCAGTTACATTTAGTCCAATCTGGACCGTGAGTAACTGGAGCCCATTACTGCTGCTTCATTCTCTGGCTTGTCTGGAGCAAGGCTGTGCTTACAAGAAAGGGGACATAAGAGGAAGGGTTTTTTATTTGTTACAGTCGCTGCTTAGCTGCAGGGTTCACCAGACAAGCTAATACATATACCTCATATAAGCAAATATAGCTACCTCAAGGGGCAGTGATAGGAGTGGCAAACGAGCCAATATATCGATCTTACAAGCTCACAGTCCAGCTCCAACAAAGGATTACCATCCATGAATGGAGGAGACAAAACTCACTATACCGACGCTGAGGACAACATGGAATGGCACACAAAATTAAATACAGGACTCTACTCGTTCCATTGTATTGAGGATTAGCGTCTCACTCTTGTGCATTTTGTAGAACTTGAAAGCGAATTGCAGTTGCAATTTCAATGCTTCTGGAAGGTGCAAGAGCAAGCTTTGGTGCTTTTTCTGGTGAATTTGGGCACAACCGGAGCTGAAACCACTTCATACCCAAAAAAGCGATTGTTGACTTGGAAGATTGAGCTCGGTACCTTTTAGTCCAATCTTGAACCTGTTTAACTGGACCCTATGGCTGGGCCTTCGTTCTCTGGCTTGTCCGGAGCAAGGCTGCGCTGAGGGAAAGGTGACATATGGGGACGGGTTTTTCCAGTGGTTGCAGTCTCTGTACAGCTGTAGACCCACCAGACAAGCTAATATATATACCTCGTATAAACTAATATTTCTATCTCAATGGACAGTGATGGGAAAGGCAAAAGAGCTAAAGTATCTATCTTAAGAGCTCACACTCCGACTCCAACAAAGGATTACCAACATTGAATGGAGAAGCCAGTATTCACTCCACCGATGCAGAGGAGAAAATGGAATTGCACAGAAAATTAAAGACAGGAAGCAGGTTGTGCCAAACTCACCTGATGAAGCACCAAAGCTTGCCCATGCCATTTCCAGAAGCATTGAAATTGCTACTGCAAATCGTTTAAAGTTCCGCAGAATGCTCAGGACTGCGGCGCTGATTCTTAAGACCACGGAACGACTGGTGCTTTAACCACTTCATGCCCTAAACAGCCGATTGCTCACTTGGATATTTGAACCCAGTTACATTTAGTCCAATCTGGACCGTGAGTAACTGGAGCCTATTGCAGCTCCATCATTCTCTGGCTTGTCTGGAGCAAGGCTGTGCTTACAAGAAAGGGGACATAAGAGGAAGGGTTTCACCATTCGGTACAGTCGCTGCCTAGCTGCAGGGTCCACCAGACAAGCTAATACATCTACCTCATATAAGCAAATATATCTACCTCAAGGGAGAGCGATAGGAGTGGCAAACGAGCCAATATATCCATCTTACAAGCTCACAGTCCGGCCCAGACAAAGGATCACCATCCATGAATGGAGGAGACAAAACTCACTCTACCGACGCTGAGGACAACATGGAATGGCACACAAAATTAAATACAGGACTCTACTCGTACCATTGTACTGAGGATTAGCGTCGCACTCTTGCGCATTTTGTAGAACTTGAAAGCGAATTGCAGTTGCAATTTCAATGCTTCTGGAAGGTGCAAGAGCAAGCTTTGGTGCTTTTTCTGGTGAATTTGGTCACAACCGGAGCTGAAACCACTTCATACCCAAAAAAGCGATTGTTGACTTGGAAGATTGAGCTCGGTACCTTTTAGTCCAATCTTGAACCTGTGTAACTGGACCCTATGGCTGGGCCTTCGTTCTCTGGCTTGTCCGGAGCAAGGCTGCGCTGAGGGAAAGGTGACATATGGGGACGGGTTTTTCCAGTGGTTGCAGTCTCTGTACAGCTGTAGACCCACCAGACAAGCTAATATATATACCTCGTATAAACTAATATTTCTATCTCAATGGACAGTGATGGGAAAGGCAAAAAAGCTAAAGTATCTATCTTAAGAGCTCACACTCCGACTCCAACAAAGGATTACCAACATTGAATGGAGAAGCCAGTATTCACTCCACCGATGCAGAGGAGAAAATGGAATTGCACAGAAAATTGAAGACCGGAAGCAGGTTGTGCCAAACTCACCTGATGAAGCACCAAAGCTTGCCCATGCCATTTCCAGAAGCATAGAAAATGCTACTGCAAATTCCTTTAAAGTTCCACAGAATGCTCAGAACTGCGATGCTGATCCTTAAGACCACGGAACGACTGGTGCTGAAACCACTTCATGCCCTAAATAGCCGATTGCTCACTTGGATATTTGAGCCCAGTTACATTTAGTCCAATCTGGACCGTGAGTAACTGGAGCCTATTGCAGCTCCATCATTCTCTGGCTTGTCTGGAGCAAGGCTGTGCTTACAAGAAAGGGGACATAAGAGGAAGGGTTTCACCATTCGGTACATTCGCTGCCTAGCTGCAGGGTCCACCAGACAAGCTAATACATCTACCTCATATAAGCAAATATATCTACCTCAAGGGACAGCGATAGGAGTGGCAAACGAGCCAATATATCTATCTTACAAGCTCACAGTCCGGCTCCAACAAAGGATTACCATCCATGAATGGAGGAGACAAAACTCACTCTACCGACGCTGAGGACAACATGGAATGGCACACAAAATTAAATACAGGACTCTACTCATTCCATTGTATTGAGGATTAGCGTCTCACTCTTGTGCATTTTGTAGAACTTGAAAGCGAATTGCAGTTGCAATTTCAATGCTTCTGGAAGGTGCAAGAGCAAGTTTTGGTGCTTTTTCTGGTGAATTTGGGCACAACCGGAGCTGAAACCACTTCATACCCAAAAAAGCGATTGTTGACTTGGAAGATTGAGCTCCGTACCTTTTAGTCCAATCTTGAACCTGTTTAACTGGACCCTATGGCTGGGCCTTCGTTCTCTGGCTTGTCCGGAGCAAGGCTGCGCTGAGGGAAAGGTGACATATGGGGACGGGTTTTTCCAGTGGTTGCAGTCTCTGTACAGCTGTAGACCCACCAGACAAGCTAATATATATACCTCGTATAAACTAATATTTCTATCTCAATGGACAGTGATGGGAAAGGCAAAAGAGCTAAAGTATCTATCTTAAGAGCTCACACTCCGACTCCAACAAAGGATTACCAACATTGAATGGAGAAGCCAGTATTCACTCCACCGATGCAGAGGAGAAAATGGAATTGCACAGAAAATTAAAGACAGGAAGCAGGTTGTGCCAAACTCACCTGATGAAGCACCAAAGCTTGCCCATGCCATTTCCAGAAGCATTGAAATTGCTACTGCAAATCGTTTAAAGTTACGCAGAATGCTCAGGACTGCGGCGCTGATTCTTAAGACCACGGAACGACTGGTGCTTTAACCACTTCATGCCCTAAACAGCTGATTGTTCACTTGGATATTTGAGCCCAGTTACATTTAGTCCAATCTGGACCGTGAGTAACTGGAGCCTATTGCAGCTCCATCATTCTCTGGCTTGTCTGGAGCAAGGCTGTGCTTACAAGAAAGGGGACATAAGAGGAAGGGTTTCACCATTCGGTAAAGTCGCTGCCTAGCTGCAGGGTCCACCAGACAAGCTAATACATCTACCTCATATAAGCAAATATATCTACCTCAAGGGACAGCGATAGGAGTGGCAAACGAGCCAATATATCTATCTTACAAACTCGCAGTCCGGCTCCAACAAAGGATTACCATCCATGAATGGAGGAGACAAAACTCACTCTACCGACGCTGAGGACAACATGGAATGGCACACAAAATTAAATACAGGACTCTACTCGTACCATTGTACTGAGGATTAGCGTCGCACTCTTGCGCATTTTGTACAACTTGAAAGCGAATTGCAGTTGCAATTTCAATGCTTCTGGAAGGTGCAAGAGCAAGCTTTGGTGCTTTTTCTGGTGAATTTGGGCACAACCGGAGCTGAAACCACTTCATACCCAAAAAAGCGATTGTTGACTTGGAAGATTGAGCTCGGTACCTTTTAGTCCAATCTTGAACCTGTGTAACTGGACCCTATGGCTGGGCCTTCGTTCTCTGGCTTGTCCGGAGCAAGGCTGCGCTGAGGGAAAGGTGACATATGGGGACGGGTTTTTCCAGTGGTTGCAGTCTCTGTACAGCTGTAGACCCACCAGACAAGCTAATATATATACCTTGTATAAACTAATATTTCTATCTCAATGGACAGTGATGGGAAAGGCAAAAAAGCTAAAGTATCTATCTTAAGAGCTCACACTCCGACTCCAACAAAGGATTACCAACATTGAATGGAGAAGCCAGTATTCACTCTACCGATGCAGAGGAGAAAATGGAATTGCACAGAAAATTAAAGACAGGAAGCAGGTTGTGCCAAACTCACCTGATGAAGCACCAAAGCTTGCCCATGCCATTTCCAGAAGCATAGAAAATGCTACTGCAAATTCCTTTAAAGTTCCACAGAATGCTCAGAACTGCGATGCTGATCCTTCAGACCACGGAACGACTGGTGCTTAAATCACTTCATGCCCTAAACAGCCGGTTGCTCACTTGGATATTTGAGCCCAGTTACATTTAGTCCAATCTGGACCGTGAGTAACTGGAGCCTATTACTGCTGCTTCATTCTCTGGCTTGTCTGGAGCAAGGCTGTGCTTACAAGAAAGGGGACATTAGAGGAAGGGTTTTTTATTTGTTACAGTCGCTGCTTAGCTGCAGGGTTCACCAGACAAGCTAATACATATACCTCATATAAGCAAATATAGCTACCTCAAGGGGCAGTGATAGGAGTGGCAAACGAGCCAATATATCGATCTTACAAGCTCACAGTCCAGCTCCAACAAAGGATTACCATCCATGAATGGAGGAGACAAAACTCACTATACCGACGCTGAGGACAACATGGAATGGCACACAAAATTAAATACAGGACTCTACTCATTCCATTGTATTGAGGATTAGCGTCTCACTCTTGTGCATTTTGTAGAACTTGAAAGCGAATTGCAGTTGCAATTTCAATGCTTCTGGAAGGTGCAAGAGCAAGTTTTGGTGCTTTTTCTGGTGAATTTGGGCACAACCGGAGCTGAAACCACTTCATACCCAAAAAAGCGATTGTTGACTTGGAAGATTGAGCTCCGTACCTTTTAGTCCAATCTTGAACCTGTTTAACTGGACCCTATGGCTGGGCCTTCGTTCTCTGGCTTGTCCGGAGCAATGCTGCGCTGAGGGAAAGGTGACATATGGGGACGGGTTTTTCCAGTGGTTGCAGTCTCTGTACAGCTGTAGACCCACCAGACAAGCTAATATATATACCTCGTATAAACTAATATTTCTATCTCAATGGACAGTGATGGGAAAGGCAAAAGAGCTAAAGTATCTATCTTAAGAGCTCACACTCCGACTCCAACAAAGGATTACCAACATTGAATGGAGAAGCCAGTATTCACTCCACCGATGCAGAGGAGAAAATGGAATTGCACAGAAAATTAAAGACAGGAAGCAGGTTGTGCCAAACTCACCTGATGAAGCACCAAAGCTTGCCCATGCCATTTCCAGAAGCATTGAAATTGCTACTGCAAATTCCTTTAAAGTTCCACAGAATGCTCAGAACTGCGATGCTGATCCTTAAGACCACGGAACGACTGGTGCTGAAACCACTTCATGCCCTAAACAGCCGATTGCTCACTTGGATATTTGAGCCCAGTTACATTTAGTCCAATCTGGACCGTGAGTAACTAGAGCCTATTGCAGCTCCATCATTCTCTGGCTTGTCTGGAGCAAGGCTGTGCTTACAAGAAAGGGGACATAAGAGGAAGGGTTTCACCATTCGGTACAGTCGCTGCCTAGCTGCAGGGTCCACCAGACAAGCTAATACATCTACCTCATATAAGCAAATATATCTACCTCAAGGGACAGCGATAGGAGTGGCAAACGAGCCAATATATCTATCTTACAAGCTCACAGTCCGGCTCCAACAAAGGATTACCATCCATGAATGGAGGAGACAAAACTCACTCTACCGACGCTGAGGACAACATGGAATGGCACACAAAATTAAATACAGGACTCTACTCGTACCATTGTACTGAGGATTAGCGTCGCACTCTTGCGCATTTTGTAGAACTTGAAAGCGAATTGCAGTTGCAATTTCAATGCTTCTGGAAGGTGCAAGAGCAAGCTTTGGTGCTTTTTCTGGTGAATTTGGGCACAACCGGAGCTGAAACCACTTCATACCCAAAAAAGCGATTGTTGACTTGGAAGATTGAGCTCCGTACCTTTTAGTCCAATCTTGAACCTGTGTAACTGGACCCTATGGCTGGGCCTTCGTTCTCTGGCTTGTCCGGAGCAAGGCTGCGCTGAGGGAAAGGTGACATATGGGGACGGGTTTTTCCAGTGGTTGCAGTCTCTGTACAGCTGTAGACCCACCAGACAAGCTAATATATATACCTCGTATAAACTAATATTTCTATCTCAATGGACAGTGATGGGAAAGGCAAAAAAGCTAAAGTATCTATCTTAAGAGCTCACACTCCGACTCCAACGAAGAATTACCAACATTGAATGGAGAAGCCAGTATTCACTCCACCGATGCAGAGGAGAAAATGGAATTGCACAGAAAATTAAAGACAGGAAGCAGGTTGTGCCAAACTCACCTGATGAAGCACCAAAGCTTGCCCATGCCATTTCCAGAAGCATAGAAAATGCTACTGCAAATTCCTTTAAAGTTCCACAGAATGCTCAGAACTGCGATGCTGATCCTTAAGACCACGGAACGACTGGTGCTGAAACCACTTCATGCCCTAAACAGCCGGTTGCTCACTTGGATATTTGAGCCCAGTTACATTTAGTCCAATCTGGACCGTGAGTAACTGGAGCCCATTACTGCTGCTTCATTCTCTGGCTTGTCTGGAGCAAGGCTGTGCTTACAAGAAAGGGGACATAAGAGGAAGGGTTTTTTATTTGTTACAGTCGCTGCTTAGCTGCAGGGTTCACCAGACAAGCTAATACATATACCTCATATAAGCAAATATAGCTACCTCAAGGGGCAGTGATAGGAGTGGCAAACGAGCCAATATATCGATCTTACAAGCTCACAGTCCAGCTCCAACAAAGGATTACCATCCATGAATGGAGGAGACAAAACTCACTATACCGACGCTGAGGACAACATGGAATGGCACACAAAATTAAATACAGGACTCTACTCGTTCCATTGTATTGAGGATTAGCGTCTCACTCTTGTGCATTTTGTAGAACTTGAAAGCGAATTGCAGTTGCAATTTCAATGCTTCTGGAAGGTGCAAGAGCAAGCTTTGGTGCTTTTTCTGGTGAATTTGGGCACAACCGGAGCTGAAACCACTTCATACCCAAAAAAGCGATTGTTGACTTGGAAGATTGAGCTCGGTACCTTTTAGTCCAATCTTGAACCTGTTTAACTGGACCCTATGGCTGGGCCTTCGTTCTCTGGCTTGTCCGGAGCAAGGCTGCGCTGAGGGAAAGGTGACATATGGGGACGGGTTTTTCCAGTGGTTGCAGTCTCTGTACAGCTGTAGACCCACCAGACAAGCTAATATATATACCTCGTATAAACTAATATTTCTATCTCAATGGACAGTGATGGGAAAGGCAAAAGAGCTAAAGTATCTATCTTAAGAGCTCACACTCCGACTCCAACAAAGGATTACCAACATTGAATGGAGAAGCCAGTATTCACTCCACCGATGCAGAGGAGAAAATGGAATTGCACAGAAAATTAAAGACAGGAAGCAGGTTGTGCCAAACTCACCTGATGAAGCACCAAAGCTTGCCCATGCCATTTCCAGAAGCATTGAAATTGCTACTGCAAATCGTTTAAAGTTCCGCAGAATGCTCAGGACTGCGGCGCTGATTCTTAAGACCACGGAACGACTGGTGCTTTAACCACTTCATGCCCTAAACAGCCGATTGCTCACTTGGATATTTGAACCCAGTTACATTTAGTCCAATCTGGACCGTGAGTAACTGGAGCCTATTGCAGCTCCATCATTCTCTGGCTTGTCTGGAGCAAGGCTGTGCTTACAAGAAAGGGGACATAAGAGGAAGGGTTTCACCATTCGGTACAGTCGCTGCCTAGCTGCAGGGTCCACCAGACAAGCTAATACATCTACCTCATATAAGCAAATATATCTACCTCAAGGGAGAGCGATAGGAGTAGCAAACGAGCCAATATATCCATCTTACAAGCTCAC
The DNA here is from genome assembly GCF_964204655.1 of Triturus cristatus. Lineage (NCBI taxonomy): Eukaryota > Metazoa > Chordata > Amphibia > Caudata > Salamandridae > Triturus > Triturus cristatus. The sequence goes on from NC_140594.1 coordinate 784,818,843, forward strand.
AGTCCGGCCCAGACAAAGGATCACCATCCATGAATGGAGGAGACAAAACTCACTCTACCGACGCTGAGGACAACATGGAATGGCACACAAAATTAAATACAGGACTCTACTCGTACCATTGTACTGAGGATTAGCGTCGCACTCTTGCGCATTTTGTAGAACTTGAAAGCGAATTGCAGTTGCAATTTCAATGCTTCTGGAAGGTGCAAGAGCAAGCTTTGGTGCTTTTTCTGGTGAATTTGGTCACAACCGGAGCTGAAACCACTTCATACCCAAAAAAGCGATTGTTGACTTGGAAGATTGAGCTCGGTACCTTTTAGTCCAATCTTGAACCTGTGTAACTGGACCCTATGGCTGGGCCTTCGTTCTCTGGCTTGTCCGGAGCAAGGCTGCGCTGAGGGAAAGGTGACATATGGGGACGGGTTTTTCCAGTGGTTGCAGTCTCTGTACAGCTGTAGACCCACCAGACAAGCTAATATATATACCTCGTATAAACTAATATTTCTATCTCAATGGACAGTGATGGGAAAGGCAAAAAAGCTAAAGTATCTATCTTAAGAGCTCACACTCCGACTCCAACAAAGGATTACCAACATTGAATGGAGAAGCCAGTATTCACTCCACCGATGCAGAGGAGAAAATGGAATTGCACAGAAAATTGAAGACCGGAAGCAGGTTGTGCCAAACTCACCTGATGAAGCACCAAAGCTTGCCCATGCCATTTCCAGAAGCATAGAAAATGCTACTGCAAATTCCTTTAAAGTTCCACAGAATGCTCAGAACTGCGATGCTGATCCTTAAGACCACGGAACGACTGGTGCTGAAACCACTTCATGCCCTAAATAGCCGATTGCTCACTTGGATATTTGAGCCCAGTTACATTTAGTCCAATCTGGACCGTGAGTAACTGGAGCCTATTGCAGCTCCATCATTCTCTGGCTTGTCTGGAGCAAGGCTGTGCTTACAAGAAAGGGGACATAAGAGGAAGGGTTTCACCATTCGGTACATTCGCTGCCTAGCTGCAGGGTCCACCAGACAAGCTAATACATCTACCTCATATAAGCAAATATATCTACCTCAAGGGACAGCGATAGGAGTGGCAAACGAGCCAATATATCTATCTTACAAGCTCACAGTCCGGCTCCAACAAAGGATTACCATCCATGAATGGAGGAGACAAAACTCACTCTACCGACGCTGAGGACAACATGGAATGGCACACAAAATTAAATACAGGACTCTACTCATTCCATTGTATTGAGGATTAGCGTCTCACTCTTGTGCATTTTGTAGAACTTGAAAGCGAATTGCAGTTGCAATTTCAATGCTTCTGGAAGGTGCAAGAGCAAGTTTTGGTGCTTTTTCTGGTGAATTTGGGCACAACCGGAGCTGAAACCACTTCATACCCAAAAAAGCGATTGTTGACTTGGAAGATTGAGCTCCGTACCTTTTAGTCCAATCTTGAACCTGTTTAACTGGACCCTATGGCTGGGCCTTCGTTCTCTGGCTTGTCCGGAGCAAGGCTGCGCTGAGGGAAAGGTGACATATGGGGACGGGTTTTTCCAGTGGTTGCAGTCTCTGTACAGCTGTAGACCCACCAGACAAGCTAATATATATACCTCGTATAAACTAATATTTCTATCTCAATGGACAGTGATGGGAAAGGCAAAAGAGCTAAAGTATCTATCTTAAGAGCTCACACTCCGACTCCAACAAAGGATTACCAACATTGAATGGAGAAGCCAGTATTCACTCCACCGATGCAGAGGAGAAAATGGAATTGCACAGAAAATTAAAGACAGGAAGCAGGTTGTGCCAAACTCACCTGATGAAGCACCAAAGCTTGCCCATGCCATTTCCAGAAGCATTGAAATTGCTACTGCAAATCGTTTAAAGTTACGCAGAATGCTCAGGACTGCGGCGCTGATTCTTAAGACCACGGAACGACTGGTGCTTTAACCACTTCATGCCCTAAACAGCTGATTGTTCACTTGGATATTTGAGCCCAGTTACATTTAGTCCAATCTGGACCGTGAGTAACTGGAGCCTATTGCAGCTCCATCATTCTCTGGCTTGTCTGGAGCAAGGCTGTGCTTACAAGAAAGGGGACATAAGAGGAAGGGTTTCACCATTCGGTAAAGTCGCTGCCTAGCTGCAGGGTCCACCAGACAAGCTAATACATCTACCTCATATAAGCAAATATATCTACCTCAAGGGACAGCGATAGGAGTGGCAAACGAGCCAATATATCTATCTTACAAACTCGCAGTCCGGCTCCAACAAAGGATTACCATCCATGAATGGAGGAGACAAAACTCACTCTACCGACGCTGAGGACAACATGGAATGGCACACAAAATTAAATACAGGACTCTACTCGTACCATTGTACTGAGGATTAGCGTCGCACTCTTGCGCATTTTGTACAACTTGAAAGCGAATTGCAGTTGCAATTTCAATGCTTCTGGAAGGTGCAAGAGCAAGCTTTGGTGCTTTTTCTGGTGAATTTGGGCACAACCGGAGCTGAAACCACTTCAGACTAGGGGTGGGCGGAATTTGCGGAATTAACCTTCGCAAATTATCGCGAGAATGTTTAAAATTATCGCAAACAAGCAGAAATATCGCGAAGATGCGGAAGGTTTTTTCCGGCATGTTCGCGCGATTTTCTGCATGGTTGCGGGTCGCCAACTTACCCATGTGGCTGCTTGCGGGCGCGGCCATCTTGTTTTGAGTTGTTCTCGCGGTGCATGATCGCGAGAAGAAAGACGTGATCGCGCGACGCATGACGTCACTGCGGGCGCGAACTGTCGCGAGACAGCGCAAATGGCTAAAAACAATACAACATCTCATGGAGAACGCGACCGGATCAAGAAAACTTGTCGGCGAACGCAGGGAATCAGGTAAGGCGATCGCGCGCGCGCGAGAATGTATCATTTTACAGCGCGAGCAAGAAACAAATTATCGCCAAGCTGCGGAAACCGGAATTTTTGACATCTTCGCGCTCTCCGCGGAACGCAAAAATGTCAAAATATCGCAATTTCCGCGAACGGAACGAAATTTTTGCCCAGGCCTACTTCAGACCCAAAAAAGCGATTGTTGACTTGGAAGATTGAGCTCGGTACCTTTTAGTCCAATCTTGAACCTGTGTAACTGGACCCTATGGCTGGGCCTTCGTTCTCTGGCTTGTCCGGAGCAAGGCTGCGCTGAGGGAAAGGTGACATATGGGGACGGGTTTTTCCAGTGGTTGCAGTCTCTGTACAGCTGTAGACCCACCAGACAAGCTAATATATATACCTCGTATAAACTAATATTTCTATCTCAATGGACAGTGATGGGAAAGGCAAAAAAGCTAAAGTATCTATCTTAAGAGCTCACACTCCGACTCCAACAAAGGATTACCAACATTGAATGGAGAAGCCAGTATTCACTCCACCAATGCAGAGGAGAAAATGGAATTGCACAGAAAATTAAAGACACGAAGCAGGTTGTGCCAAACTCACCTGATGAAGCACCAAAGCTTGCCCATGCCATTTCCAGAAGCATAGAAAATGCTACTGCAAATTCCTTTAAAGTTCCACAGAATGCTCAGAACTGCGATGCTGATCCTTAAGACCACGGAACGACTGGTGCTGAAACCACTTCATGCCCTAAACAGCCGGTTGCTCACTTGGATATTTGAGCCCAGTTACATTTAGTCCAATCTGGACCGTGAGTAACTGGAGCCTATTACTGCTGCTTCATTCTCTGGCTTGTCTGGAGCAAGGCTGTGCTTACAAGAAAGGGGACATAAGAGGAAGGATTTTTTATTTGTTACAGTCGCTGCTTAGCTGCAGGGTTCACCAGACAAGCTAATACATATACCTCATATAAGCAAATATAGCTACCTCAAGGGGCAGTGATAGGAGTGGCAAATGAGCCAATATATCGATCTTACAAGCTCACAGTCCAGCTCCAACAAAGGATTACCATCCATGAATGGAGGAGACAAAACTCACTATACCGACGCTGAGGACAACATGGAATGGCGCACAAAATTAAATACAGGACTCTACTCGTTCCATTGTATTGAGGATTAGCGTCTCACTCTTGTGCATTTTGTAGAACTTGAAAGCGAATTGCAGTTGCAATTTCAATGCTTCTGGAAGGTGCAAGAGCAAGCTTTGGTGCTTTTTCTGGTGAATTTGGGCACAACCGGAGCTGAAACCACTTCATACCCAAAAAAGCGATTGTTGACTTGGAAGATTGAGCTCCGTAACTTTTAGTCCAATCTTGAACCTGTTTAACTGGACCCTATGGCTGGGCCTTCGTTCTCTGGCTTGTCCGGAGCAAGGCTGCGCTGAGGGAAAGGTGACATATGGGGACGGGTTTTTCCAGTGGTTGCAGTCTCTGTACAGCTGTAGACCCACCAGACAAGCTAATATATATACCTCGTATAAACTAATATTTCTATCTCAATGGACAGTGATGGGAAAGGCAAAAGAGCTAAAGTATCTATCTTAAGAGCTCACACTCCGACTCCAACAAAGGATTACCAACATTGAATGGAGAAGCCAGTATTCACTCCACCGATGCAGAGGAGAAAATGGAATTGCACAGAAAATTAAAGACAGGAAGCAGGTTGTGCCAAACTCACCTGATGAAGCACCAAAGCTTGCCCATGCCATTTCCAGAAGCATTGAAATTGCTACTGCAAATTCCTTTAAAGTTCCACAGAATGCTCAGAACTGCGATGCTGATCCTTAAGACCACGGAACGACTGGTGCTGAAACCACTTCATGCCCTAAACAGCCGATTGCTCACTTGGATATTTGAGCCCAGTTACATTTAGTCCAATCTGGACCGTGAGTAACTAGAGCCTATTGCAGCTCCATCATTCTCTGGCTTGTCTGGAGCAAGGCTGTGCTTACAAGAAAGGGGACATAAGAGGAAGGGTTTCACCATTCGGTACAGTCGCTGCCTAGCTGCAGGGTCCACCAGACAAGCTAATACATCTACCTCATATAAGCAAATATATCTACCTCAAGGGACAGCGATAGGAGTGGCAAACGAGCCAATATATCTATCTTACAAGCTCACAGTCCGGCTCCAACAAAGGATTACCATCCATGAATGGAGGAGACAAAACTCACTCTACCGACGCTGAGGACAACATGGAATGGCACACAAAATTAAATACAGGACTCTACTCGTACCATTGTACTGAGGATTAGCGTCGCACTCTTGCGCATTTTGTAGAACTTGAAAGCGAATTGCAGTTGCAATTTCAATGCTTCTGGAAGGTGCAAGAGCAAGCTTTGGTGCTTTTTCTGGTGAATTTGGGCACAACCGGAGCTGAAACCACTTCATACCCAAAAAAGCGATTGTTGACTTGGAAGATTGAGCTCGGTACCTTTTAGTCCAATCTTGAACCTGTGTAACTGGACCCTATGGCTGGGCCTTCGTTCTCTGGCTTGTCCGGAGCAAGGCTGCGCTGAGGGAAAGGTGACATATGGGGACGGGTTTTTCCAGTGGTTGCAGTCTCTGTACAGCTGTAGACCCACCAGACAAGCTAATATATATACCTCGTATAAACTAATATTTCTATCTCAATGGACAGTGATGGGAAAGGCAAAAAAGCTAAAGTATCTATCTTAAGAGCTCACACTCCGACTCCAACAAAGGATTACCAACATTGAATGGAGAAGCCAGTATTCACTCCACCAATGCAGAGGAGAAAATGGAATTGCACAGAAAATTAAAGACACGAAGCAGGTTGTGCCAAACTCACCTGATGAAGCACCAAAGCTTGCCCATGCCATTTCCAGAAGCATAGAAAATGCTACTGCAAATTCCTTTAAAGTTCCACAGAATGCTCAGAACTGCGATGCTGATCCTTAAGACCACGGAACGACTGGTGCTGAAACCACTTCATGCCCTAAACAGCCGGTTGCTCACTTGGATATTTGAGCCCAGTTACATTTAGTCCAATCTGGACCGTGAGTAACTGGAGCCTATTACTGCTGCTTCATTCTCTGGCTTGTCTGGAGCAAGGCTGTGCTTACAAGAAAGGGGACATAAGAGGAAGGATTTTTTATTTGTTACAGTCGCTGCTTAGCTGCAGGGTTCACCAGACAAGCTAATACATATACCTCATATAAGCAAATATAGCTACCTCAAGGGGCAGTGATAGGAGTGGCAAATGAGCCAATATATCGATCTTACAAGCTCACAGTCCAGCTCCAACAAAGGATTACCATCCATGAATGGAGGAGACAAAACTCACTATACCGACGCTGAGGACAACATGGAATGGCGCACAAAATTAAATACAGGACTCTACTCGTTCCATTGTATTGAGGATTAGCGTCTCACTCTTGTGCATTTTGTAGAACTTGAAAGCGAATTGCAGTTGCAATTTCAATGCTTCTGGAAGGTGCAAGAGCAAGCTTTGGTGCTTTTTCTGGTGAATTTGGGCACAACCGGAGCTGAAACCACTTCATACCCAAAAAAGCGATTGTTGACTTGGAAGATTGAGCTCCGTAACTTTTAGTCCAATCTTGAACCTGTTTAACTGGACCCTATGGCTGGGCCTTCGTTCTCTGGCTTGTCCGGAGCAAGGCTGCGCTGAGGGAAAGGTGACATATGGGGACGGGTTTTTCCAGTGGTTGCAGTCTCTGTACAGCTGTAGACCCACCAGACAAGCTAATATATATACCTCGTATAAACTAATATTTCTATCTCAATGGACAGTGATGGGAAAGGCAAAAGAGCTAAAGTATCTATCTTAAGAGCTCACACTCCGACTCCAACAAAGGATTACCAACATTGAATGGAGAAGCCAGTATTCACTCCACCGATGCAGAGGAGAAAATGGAATTGCACAGAAAATTAAAGACAGGAAGCAGGTTGTGCCAAACTCACCTGATGAAGCACCAAAGCTTGCCCATGCCATTTCCAGAAGCATTGAAATTGCTACTGCAAATTCCTTTAAAGTTCCACAGAATGCTCAGAACTGCGATGCTGATCCTTAAGACCACGGAACGACTGGTGCTGAAACCACTTCATGCCCTAAACAGCCGATTGCTCACTTGGATATTTGAGCCCAGTTACATTTAGTCCAATCTGGACCGTGAGTAACTAGAGCCTATTGCAGCTCCATCATTCTCTGGCTTGTCTGGAGCAAGGCTGTGCTTACAAGAAAGGGGACATAAGAGGAAGGGTTTCACCATTCGGTACAGTCGCTGCCTAGCTGCAGGGTCCACCAGACAAGCTAATACATCTACCTCATATAAGCAAATATATCTACCTCAAGGGACAGCGATAGGAGTGGCAAACGAGCCAATATATCTATCTTACAAGCTCACAGTCCGGCTCCAACAAAGGATTACCATCCATGAATGGAGGAGACAAAACTCACTCTACCGACGCTGAGGACAACATGGAATGGCACACAAAATTAAATACAGGACTCTACTCGTACCATTGTACTGAGGATTAGCGTCGCACTCTTGCGCATTTTGTAGAACTTGAAAGCGAATTGCAGTTGCAATTTCAATGCTTCTGGAAGGTGCAAGAGCAAGCTTTGGTGCTTTTTCTGGTGAATTTGGGCACAACCGGAGCTGAAACCACTTCATACCCAAAAAAGCGATTGTTGACTTGGAAGATTGAGCTCCGTACCTTTTAGTCCAATCTTGAACCTGTGTAACTGGACCCTATGGCTGGGCCTTCGTTCTCTGGCTTGTCCGGAGCAAGGCTGCGCTGAGGGAAAGGTGACATATGGGGACGGGTTTTTCCAGTGGTTGCAGTCTCTGTACAGCTGTAGACCCACCAGACAAGCTAATATATATACCTCGTATAAACTAATATTTCTATCTCAATGGACAGTGATGGGAAAGGCAAAAAAGCTAAAGTATCTATCTTAAGAGCTCACACTCCGACTCCAACGAAGGATTACCAACATTGAATGGAGAAGCCAGTATTCACTCCACCGATGCAGAGGAGAAAATGGAATTGCACAGAAAATTAAAGACAGGAAGCAGGTTGTGCCAAACTCACCTGATGAAGCACCAAAGCTTGCCCATGCCATTTCCAGAAGCATAGAAAATGCTACTGCAAATTCCTTTAAAGTTCCACAGAATGCTCAGAACTGCGATGCTGATCCTTAAGACCACGGAACGACTGGTGCTGAAACCACTTCATGCCCTAAACAGCCGGTTGCTCACTTGGATATTTGAGCCCAGTTACATTTAGTCCAATCTGGACCGTGAGTAACTGGAGCCCATTACTGCTGCTTCATTCTCTGGCTTGTCTGGAGCAAGGCTGTGCTTACAAGAAAGGGGACATAAGAGGAAGGGTTTTTTATTTGTTACAGTCGCTGCTTAGCTGCAGGGTTCACCAGACAAGCTAATACATATACCTCATATAAGCAAATATAGCTACCTCAAGGGGCAGTGATAGGAGTGGCAAACGAGCCAATATATCGATCTTACAAGCTCACAGTCCAGCTCCAACAAAGGATTACCATCCATGAATGGAGGAGACAAAACTCACTATACCGACGCTGAGGACAACATGGAATGGCACACAAAATTAAATACAGGACTCTACTCGTTCCATTGTATTGAGGATTAGCGTCTCACTCTTGTGCATTTTGTAGAACTTGAAAGCGAATTGCAGTTGCAATTTCAATGCTTCTGGAAGGTGCAAGAGCAAGCTTTGGTGCTTTTTCTGGTGAATTTGGGCACAACCGGAGCTGAAACCACTTCATACCCAAAAAAGCGATTGTTGACTTGGAAGATTGAGCTCGGTACCTTTTAGTCCAATCTTGAACCTGTTTAACTGGACCCTATGGCTGGGCCTTCGTTCTCTGGCTTGTCCGGAGCAAGGCTGCGCTGAGGGAAAGGTGACATATGGGGACGGGTTTTTCCAGTGGTTGCAGTCTCTGTACAGCTGTAGACCCACCAGACAAGCTAATATATATACCTCGTATAAACTAATATTTCTATCGCAATGGACAGTGATGGGAAAGGCAAAAGAGCTAAAGTATCTATCTTAAGAGCTCACACTCCGACTCCAACAAAGGATTACCAACATTGAATGGAGAAGCCAGTATTCACTCCACCGATGCAGAGGAGAAAATGGAATTGCACAGAAAATTAAAGACAGGAAGCAGGTTGTGCCAAACTCACCTGATGAAGCACCAAAGCTTGCCCATGCCATTTCCAGAAGCATTGAAATTGCTACTGCAAATCGTTTAAAGTTCCGCAGAATGCTCAGGACTGCGGCGCTGATTCTTAAGACCACGGAACGACTGGTGCTTTAACCACTTCATGCCCTAAACAGCTGATTGCTCACTTGGATATTTGAGCCCAGTTACATTTAGTCCAATCTGGACCGTGAGTAACTGGAGCCTATTACTGCTGCTTCATTCTCTGGCTTGTCTGGAGCAAGGCTGTGCTTACAAGAAAGGGGACATAAGAGGAAGGGTTTTTTATTTGTTACAGTCGCTGCTTAGCTGCAGGGTTCACCAGACAAGCTAATACATATACCTCATATAAGCAAATATAGCTACCTCAAGGGGCAGTGATAGGAGTGGCAAACGAGCCAATATATCGATCTTACAAGCTCACAGTCCAGCTCCAACAAAGGATTACCATCCATGAATGGAGGAGACAAAACTCACTATACCGACGCTGAGGACAACATGGAATGGCGCACAAAATTAAATAGAGGACTCTACTCGTTCCATTGTATTGAGGATTAGCGTCTCACTCTTGTGCATTTTGTAGAACTTGAAAGCGAATTGCAGTTGCAATTTCAATGCTTCTGGAAGGTGCAAGAGCAAGCTTTGGTGCTTTTTCTGGTGAATTTGGGCACAACCGGAGCTGAAACCACTTCATACCCAAAAAAGCGATTGTTGACTTGGAAGATTGAGCTCCGTAACTTTTAGTCCAATCTTGAACCTGTTTAACTGGACCCTATGGCTGGGCCTTCGTTCTCTGGCTTGTCCGGAGCAAGGCTGCGCTGAGGGAAAGGTGACATATGGGGACGGGTTTTTCCAGTGGTTGCAGTCTCTGTACAGCTGTAGACCCACCAGACAAGCTAATATATATACCTCGTATAAACTAATATTTCTATCTCAATGGACAGTGATGGGAAAGGCAAAAGAGCTAAAGTATCTATCTTAAGAGCTCACACTCCGACTCCAACAAAGGATTACCAACATTGAATGGAGAAGGCAGTATTCACTCCACCGATGCAGAGGAGAAAATGGAATTGCACAGAAAATTAAAGACAGGAAGCAGGTTGTGCCAAACTCACCTGATGAAGCACCAAAGCTTGCCCATGCCATTTCCAGAAGCATTGAAATTGCTACTGCAAATCGTTTAAAGTTCCGCAGAATGCTCAGGACTGCGGCGCTGATTCTTAAGACCACGGAACGACTGGTGCTTTAACCACTTCATGCCCTAAACAGCCGATTGCTCACTTGGATATTTGAACCCAGTTACATTTAGTCCAATCTGGACCGTGAGTAACTGGAGCCTATTGCAGCTCCATCATTCTCTGGCTTGTCTGGAGCAAGGCTGTGCTTACAAAAAAGGGGACATAAGAGGAAGGGTTTCACCATTCGGTACAGTCGCTGCCTAGCTGCAGGGTCCACCAGACAAGCTAATACATCTACCTCATATAAGCAAATATATCTACCTCAAGGGAGAGCGATAGGAGTGGCAAACGAGCCAATATATCTATCTTACAAGCTCACAGTCCGGCCCAGACAAAGGATCACCATCCATGAATGGAGGAGACAAAACTCACTCTACCGACGCTGAGGACAACATGGAATGGCACACAAAATTAAATACAGGACTCTACTCGTACCATTGTACTGAGGATTAGCGTCGCACTCTTGCGCATTTTGTAGAACTTGAAAGCGAATTGCAGTTGCAATTTCAATGCTTCTGGAAGGTGCAAGAGCAAGCTTTGGTGCTTTTTCTGGTGAATTTGGTCACAACCGGAGCTGAAACCACTTCATACCCAAAAAAGCGATTGTTGACTTGGAAGATTGAGCTCGGTACCTTTTAGTCCAATCTTGAACCTGTGTAACTGGACCCTATGGCTGGGCCTTCGTTCTCTGGCTTGTCCGGAGCAAGGCTGCGCTGAGGGAAAGGTGACATATGGGGACGGGTTTTTCCAGTGGTTGCAGTCTCTGTACAGCTGTAGAGCCACCAGACAAGCTAATATATATACCTCGTATAAACTAATATTTCTATCTCAATGGACAGTGATGGGAAAGGCAAAAAAGCTAAAGTATCTATCTTAAGAGCTCACACTCCGACTCCAACAAAGGATTACCAACATTGAATGGAGAAGCCAGTATTCACTCCACCGATGCAGAGGAGAAAATGGAATTGCACAGAAAATTGAAGACAGGAAGCAGGTTGTGCCAAACTCACCTGATGAAGCACCAAAGCTTGCCCATGCCATTTCCAGAAGCATAGAAAATGCTACTGCAAATTCCTTTAAAGTTCCACAGAATGCTCAGAACTGCGATGCTGATCCTTAAGACCACGGAACGACTGGTGCTGAAACCACTTCATGCCCTAAACAGCCGATTGCTCACTTGGATATTTGAGCCCAGTTACATTTAGTCCAATCTGGACCGTGAGTAACTGGAGCCTATTGCAGCTCCATCATTCTCTGGCTTGTCTGGAGCAAGGCTGTGCTTACAAGAAAGGGGACATAAGAGGAAGGGTTTCACCATTCGGTACAGTCGCTGCCTAGCTGCAGGGTCCACCAGACAAGCTAATACATCTACCTCATATAAGCAAATATATCTACCTCAAGGGACAGCGATAGGAGTGGCAAACGAGCCAATATATCTATCTTACAAGCTCACAGTCCGGCTCCAACAAAGGATTACCATCCATGAATGGAGGAGACAAAACTCACTCTACCGACGCTGAGGACAACATGGAATGGCACACAAAATTAAATACAGGACTCTACTCGTACCATTGTACTGAGGATTAGCGTCGCACTCTTGCGCATTTTGTACAACTTGAAAGCGAATTGCAGTTGCAATTTCAATGCTTCTGGAAGGTGCAAGAGCAAGCTTTGGTGCTTTTTCTGGTGAATTTGGGCACAACCGGAGCTGAAACCACTTCAGACCCAAAAAAGCGATTGTTGACTTGGAAGATTGAGCTCGGTACCTTTTAGTCCAATCTTGAACCTGTGTAACTGGACCCTATGGCTGGGCCTTCGTTCTCTGGCTTGTCCGGAGCAAGGCTGCGCTGAGGGAAAGGTGACATATGGGGACGGGTTTTTCCAGTGGTTGCAGTCTCTGTACAGCTGTAGACCCACCAGACAAGCTAATATATATACCTCGTATAAACTAATATTTCTATCTCAATGGACAGTGATGGGAAAGGCAAAAAAGCTAAAGTATCTATCTTAAGAGCTCACACTCCGACTCCAACAAAGGATTACCAACATTGAATGGAGAAGCCAGTATTCACTCCACCAATGCAGAGGAGAAAATGGAATTGCACAGAAAATTAAAGACAGGAAGCAGGTTGTGCCAAACTCACCTGATGAAGCACCAAAGCTTGCCCATGCCATTTCCAGAAGCATAGAAAATGCTACTGCAAATTCCTTTAAAGTTCCACAGAATGCTCAGAACTGCGATGCTGATCCTTAAGACCACGGAACGACTGGTGCTGAAACCACTTCATGCCCTAAACAGCCGGTTGCTCACTTGGATATTTGAGCCCAGTTACATTTAGTCCAATCTGGACCGTGAGTAACTGGAGCCTATTACTGCTGCTTCATTCTCTGGCTTGTCTGGAGCAAGGCTGTGCTTACAAGAAAGGGGACATAAGAGGAAGGATTTTTTATTTGTTACAGTCGCTGCTTAGCTGCAGGGTTCACCAGACAAGCTAATACATATACCTCATATAAGCAAATATAGCTACCTCAAGGGGCAGTGATAGGAGTGGCAAATGAGCCAATATATCGATCTTACAAGCTCACAGTCCAGCTCCAACAAAGGATTACCATCCATGAATGGAGGAGACAAAACTCACTATACCGACGCTGAGGACAACATGGAATGGCGCACAAAATTAAATACAGGACTCTACTCGTTCCATTGTATTGAGGATTAGCGTCTCACTCTTGTGCATTTTGTAGAACTTGAAAGCGAATTGCAGTTGCAATTTCAATGCTTCTGGAAGGTGCAAGAGCAAGCTTTGGTGCTTTTTCTGGTGAATTTGGGCACAACCGGAGCTGAAACCACTTCATACCCAAAAAAGCGATTGTTGACTTGGAAGATTGAGCTCCGTAACTTTTAGTCCAATCTTGAACCTGTTTAACTGGACCCTATGGCTGGGCCTTCGTTCTCTGGCTTGTCCGGAGCAAGGCTGCGCTGAGGGAAAGGTGACATATGGGGACGGGTTTTTCCAGTGGTTGCAGTCTCTGTACAGCTGTAGACCCACCAGACAAGCTAATATATATACCTCGTATAAACTAATATTTCTATCTCAATGGACAGTGATGGGAAAGGCAAAAGAGCTAAAGTATCTATCTTAAGAGCTCACACTCCGACTCCAACAAAGGATTACCAACATTGAATGGAGAAGCCAGTATTCACTCCACCGATGCAGAGGAGAAAATGGAATTGCACAGAAAATTAAAGACAGGAAGCAGGTTGTGCCAAACTCACCTGATGAAGCACCAAAGCTTGCCCATGCCATTTCCAGAAGCATTGAAATTGCTACTGCAAATCGTTTAAAGTTCCGCAGAATGCTCAGGACTGCGGCGCTGATTCTTAAGACCACGGAACGACTGGTGCTTTAACCACTCCATGCCCTAAACAGCCGATTGCTCACTTGGATATTTGAGCCCAGTTACATTTAGTCCAATCTGGACCGTGAGTAACTGGAGCCTATTGCAGCTCCATCATTCTCTGGCTTGTCTGGAGCAAGGCTGTGCTTACAAGAAAGGGGACATAAGAGGAAGGGCTTCACCATTCGGTACAGTCGCTGCCTAGCTGCAGGGTCCACCAGACAAGCTAATACATCTACCTCATATAAGCAAATATATCTACCTCAAGGGAGAGCGATAGGAGTGGCAAACGAGCCAATATATCTATCTTACAAGCTCACAGTCCGGCCCAAACAAAGGATTACCATCCATGAATGGAGGAGACAAAACTCACTCTACCGACGCTGAGGACAACATGGAATGGCACACAAAATTAAATACAGGACTCTACTCGTACCATTGTACTGAGGATTAGCGTCGCACTCTTGCGCATTTTGTAGAACTTGAAAGCGAATTGCAGTTGCAATTTCAATGCTTCTGGAAGGTGCAAGAGCAAGCTTTGGTGCTTTTTCTGGTGAATTTGGGCACAACCGGAGCTGAAACCACTTCATACCCAAAAAAGCGATTGTTGACTTGGAAGATTGAGCTCGGTACCTTTTAGTCCAATCTTGAACCTGTGTAACTGGACCCTATGGCTGGGCCTTCGTTCTCTGGCTTGTCCGGAGCAAGGCTGCGCTGAGGGAAAGGTGACATATGGGGACGGGTTTTTCCAGTGGTTGCAGTCTCTGTACAGCTGTAGACCCACCAGACAAGCTAATATATATACCTCGTATAAACTAATATTTCTATCTCAATGGACAGTGATGGGAAAGGCAAAAAAGCTAAAGTATCCATCTTAAGAGCTCACACTCCGACTCCAACAAAGGATTACCAACATTGAATGGAGAAGCCAGTATTCACTCCACCGATGCAGAGGAGAAAATGGAATTGCACAGAAAATTAAAGACAGGAAGCAGGTTGTGCCAAACTCACCTGATGAAGCACCAAAGCTTGCCCATGCCATTTCCAGAAGCATAGAAAATGCTACTGCAAATTCCTTTAAAGTTCCACAGAATGCTCAGAACTGCGATGCTGATCCTTAAGACCACGAAACGACTGGTGCTGAAACCACTTCATGCCCTAAACAGCCGATTGCTCACTTGGATATTTGAGCCCAATTACATTTAGTCCAATCTGGACCGTGAGTAACTGGAGCCTATTACTGCTGCTTCATTCTCTGGCTTGTCTGGAGCAAGGCTGTGCTTACAAGAAAGGGGACATAAGAGGAAGGGTTTTATTATTTGTTACAGCCGCTGCTTAGCTGCAGGGTTCACCAGACAAGCTAATACATATACCTCATATAAGCAAATAGAGCTACCTCAAGGGGCAGCGATAGGAGTGGCAAACGAGCCAATATATCGATCTTACAAGCTCACAGTCCAGCTCCAACAAAGGATTACCATCCATGAATGGAGGAGACAAAACTCCCTATACCGACGCTGAGGACAACATGGAATGGCACACAAAATTAAATACAGGACTCTACTCGTTCCATTGTATTGAGGATTAGCGTCTCACTCTTGCGCATTTTGTAGAACTTGAAAGCGAATTGCAGTTACAATTTCAACGCTTCTGGAAGTTGCAGGGGCAAGCTTTGGTGCTTTTTCCGGTGAATTTGGGCACAACCGGAGCTGAAACCACTTCATACCCAAAAAAGCGATTGTTGACTTGGAAGATTGAGCTCGGTACCTTTTAGTCCAATCTTGAACCTGTGTAACTGGACCCTATGGCTGGGCCTTCGTTCTCTGGCTTGTCCGGAGCAAGGCTGCGCTGAGGGAAAGGTGACATATGGGGACGGGTTTTTCCAGTGGTTGCAGTCTCTGTAAAGCTGTAGACCCACCAGACAAGCTAATATATATACCTCGTATAAACTAATATTTCTATCTCAATGGACAGTGATGGGAAAGGCAAAAGAGCTAAAGTATCTATCTTAAGAGCTCACACTCCGACTCCAACAAAGGATTACCAACAGTGAATGGAGAAGCCAGTATTCACTCCACCGATGCAGAGGAGAAAATGGAATTGCACAGAAAATTAAAGACAGGAAGCAGGTTGTACCAAACTCACCTGATGAAGCACCAAAGCTTGCCCATGCCATTTCCAGAAGCATTGAAATTGCTACTGCAAATCGTTTAAAGTTCCGCAGAATGCTCAGGACTGCGGCGCTGATCCTTAAGACCACGGAACGACTGGTGCTGAAACCACATCATGCCCTAAACAGCCGATTGCTCACTTGGATATTTGAGCCCAGTTACATTTAGTCCAATCTGGACCGTGAGTAACTAGAGCCTATTGCAGCTCCATCATTCTCTGGCTTGTCTGGAGCAAGGCTGTGCTTATAAGAAAGGGGACATAAGAGGAAGGGTTTCACCATTCGGTACAGTCGCTGCCTAGCTGCAGGGTCCACCAGACAAGCTAATACATCTACCTCATATAAGCAAATATATCTACCTCAAGGGACAGCGATAGGAGTGGCAAACGAGCCAATATATCTATCTTACAAGCTCAGTCCGGCTCCAACAAAGGATTACCATCCATGAATGGAGGAGACAAAACTCACTATACCGACGCTGAGGACAACATGGAATGGCACACAAAATTAAATACAGGACTCTACTCGTTCCATTGTATTGAGGATTAGCGTCTCACTCTTGCGCATTTTGTAGAACTTGAAAGCGAATTGCAGTTGCAATTTCAATGCTTCTGGAAGGTGCAAGAGCAAGCTTTGGTGCTTTTTCTGGTGAATTTGGGCACAACCGGAGCTGAAACCACTTTATACCCAAAAAAGCGATTGTTGACTTGGAAGATTGAGCTCGGTACCTTTTAGTCCAATCTTGAACCTGTGTAACTGGACCCTATGGCTGGGCCTTCGTTCTCTGGCTTGTCCGGAGCAAGGCTGCGCTGAGGGAAAGGTGACATATGGGGACGGGTTTTTCCAGTGGTTGCAGTCTCTGTACAGCTGTAGACCCACCAGACAAGCTAATATATATACCTCGTATAAACTAATATTTCTATCTCAATGGACAGTGATGGGAAAGGCAAAAAAGCTAAAGTATCTATCTTAAGAGCTCACACTCCGACTCCAACAAAGGATTACCAACAGTGAATGGAGAAGCCAGTATTCACTCCACCGATGCAGAGGAGAAAATGGAATTGCACAGAAAATTAAAGACAGGAAGCAGGTTGTACCAAACTCACCTGATGAAGCACCAAAGCTTGCCCATGCCATTTCCAGAAGCATTGAAATTGCTACTGCAAATCGTTTAAAGTTCCGCAGAATGCTCAGGACTGCGGCGCTGATTCTTAAGACCACAGAAGGACTGGTGCTTTAACCACTTCATGCCCTAAACAGCCGATTGCTCACTTGGATATTTGAGCCCAGTTACATTTAGTCCAATCTGGACCGTGAGTAACTGGAGCCTATTGCAGCTCCATCATTCTCTGGCTTGTCTGGAGCAAGGCTGTGCTTACAAGAAAGGGGACATAAGAGGAAGGGTTTCACCATTCGGTACAGTCGCTGCCTAGCTGCAGGGTCCACCAGACAAGCTAATACATCTACCTCATATAAGCAAATATATCTACCTCAAGGGACAGCGATAGGAGTGGCAAACGAGCCAATATATCTATCTTACAAGCTCACAGTCCGGCTCCAACAAAGGATTACCATCCATGAATGGAGGAGACAAAACTCACTCTACCGACGCTGAGGACAACATGGAATGGCACACAAAATTAAATACAGGACTCTACTCGTACCATTGTACTGAGGATTAGCGTCGCACTCTTGCGCATTTTGTAGAACTTGAAAGCGAATTGCAGTTGCAATTTCAATGCTTCTGGAAGGTGCAAGAGCAAGCTTTGGTGCTTTTTCTGGTGAATTTGGGCACAACCGGAGCTGAAACCACTTCATACCCAAAAAAGCGATTGTTGACTTGGAAGATTGAGCTCCGTACCTTTTAGTCCAATCTTCAATCTGTGTAACTGGACCCTATGGCTGGGCCTTCGTTCTCTGGCTTGTCCGGAGCAAGGCTGCGCTGAGGGAAAGGTGACATATGGGGATGGGTTTTTCCAGTGGTTGCAGTCTCTGTACAGCTGTAGACCCACCAGACAAGCTAATATATATACCTCGTATAAACTAATATTTCTATCTCAATGGACAGTGATGGGAAAGGCAAAAAAGCTAAAGTATCTATCTTAAGAGCTCACACTCCGAATCCAACAAAGGATTACCAACATTGAATGGAGAAGCCAGTATTCACTCCACCGATGCAGAGGAGAAAATGGAATTGCACAGAAAATTAAAGACAGGAAGCAGGTTGTGCCAAACTCACCTGATGAAGCACCAAAGCTTGCCCATGCCATTTCCAGAAGCATAGAAAATGCTACTGCAAATTCCTTTAAAGTTCCACAGAATGCTTAGAACTGCGATGCTGATCCTTAAGACCACGGAACGACTGGTGCTGAAACCACTTCATGCCCTAAACAGCCGGTTGCTCACTTGGATATTTGAGCCCAGTTACATTTAGTCCAATCTGGACCGTGAGTAACTGGAGCCTATTACTGCTGCTTCATTCTCTGGCTTGTCTGGAGCAAGGCTGTGCTTACAAGAAAGGGGACATAAGAGGGAGGGTTTTTTATTTGTTACAGTCGCTGCTTAGCTGCCGGGTTCTCCAGACAAGCTAATACATATACCTCATATAAGCAAATATAGCTACCTCAAGGGGCAGTGATAGGAGTGGCAAACAAGCCAATATATCGATCTTAAAAGCTCACAGTCCGGCTCCAACAAAGGATTACCATCCATGAATGGAGGAGACAAAACTCACTATACCGACGCTGAGGACAACATGGAATGGCACACAAAATTAAATACAGGACTCTACTCGTTCCATTGTATTGAGGATTAGCGTCTCACTCTTGCGCATTTTGTAGAACTTGAAAGCGAATTGCAGTTGCAATTTCAATGCTTCTGGAAGGTGCAAGAGCAAGCTTTGGTGCTTTTTCTGGTGAATTTGGGCACAACCGGAGCTGAAAACACTTTATACCTAAAAAAGCGATTGTTGACTTGGAAGATTGAACTCCGTACCTTTTAGTCCAATCTTGAACCTGTGTAACTGGACCCTATGGCTGGGCCTTCGTTCTCTGGCTTGTCCGGAGCAAGGCTGCGCTGAGGGAAAGGTGACATATGGGGACGGGTTTTTCCAGTGGTTGCAGTCTCTGTACAGCTGTAGACCCACCAGACAAGCTAATATATATACCTCGTATAAACTAATATTTCTATCTCAATGGACAGTGATGGGAAAGGCAAAAAAGCTAAAGTATCTATCTTAAGAGCTCACACTCCGACTCCAACAAAGGATTACCAACAGTGAATGGAGAAGCCAGTATTCACTCCACCGATGCAGAGGAGAAAATGGAATTGCACAGAAAATTAAAGACAGGAAGCAGGTTGTACCAAACTCACCTGATGAAGCACCAAAGCTTGCCCATGCCATTTCCAGAAGCATTGAAATTGCTACTGCAAATCGTTTAAAGTTCCGCAGAATGCTCAGGACTGCGGCGCTGATTCTTAAGACCACAGAACGACTGGTGCTTTAACCACTTCATGCCCTAAACAGCCGATTGCTCACTTGGATATTTGAGCCCAGTTACATTTAGTCCAATCTGGACCGTGAGTAACTGGAGCCTATTGCAGCTCCATCATTCTCTGGCTTGTCTGGAGCAAGGCTGTGCTTACAAGAAAGGGGACATAAGAGGAAGGGTTTCACCATTCGGTACAGTCGCTGCCTAGCTGCAGGGTCCACCAGACAAGCTAATACATCTACCTCATATAAGCAAATATATCTACCTCAAGGGACAGCGATAGGAGTGGCAAACGAGCCAATATATCTATCTTACAAGCTCACAGTCCGGCTCCAACAAAGGATTACCATCCATGAATGGAGGAGACAAAACTCACTCTACCGACGCTGAGGACAACATGGAATGGCACACAAAATTAAATACAGGACTCTACTCGTACCATTGTACTGAGGATTAGCGTCGCACTCTTGCGCATTTTGTAGAACTTGAAAGCGAATTGCAGTTGCAATTTCAATGCTTCTGGAAGGTGCAAGAGCAAGCTTTGGTGCTTTTTCTGGTGAATTTGGGCACAACCGGAGCTGAAACCACTTCATACCCAAAAAAGCGATTGTTGACTTGGAAGATTGAGCTCCGTACCTTTTAGTCCAATCTTGAACCTGTGTAACTGGACCCTATGGCTGGGCCTTCGTTCTCTGGCTTGTCCGGAGCAAGGCTGCGCTGAGGGAAAGGTGACATATGGGGACGGGGTTTTCCAGTGGTTGCAGTCTCTGTACAGCTGTAGACCCACCAGACAAGCTAATATATATACCTCGTATAAACTAATATTTCTATCTCAATGGACAGTGATGGGAAAGGCAAAAAAGCTAAAGTATCTATCTTAAGAGCTCACACTCCGACTCCAACGAAGGATTACCAACATTGAATGGAGAAGCCAGTATTCACTCCACCGATGCAGAGGAGAAAATGGAATTGCACAGAAAATTAAAGACAGGAAGCAGGTTGTGCCAAACTCACCTGATGAAGCACCAAAGCTTGCCCATGCCATTTCCAGAAGCATAGAAAATGCTACTGCAAATTCCTTTAAAGTTCCACAGAATGCTCAGAACTGCGATGCTGATCCTTAAGACCACGGAACGACTGGTGCTGAAACCACTTCATGCCCTAAACAGCCGGTTGCTCACTTGGATATTTGAGCCCAGTTACATTTAGTCCAATCTGGACCGTGAGTAACTGGAGCCCATTACTGCTGCTTCATTCTCTGGCTTGTCTGGAGCAAGGCTGTGCTTACAAGAAAGGGGACATAAGAGGAAGGGTTTTTTATTTGTTACAGTCGCTGCTTAGCTGCAGGGTTCACCAGACAAGCTAATACATATACCTCATATAAGCAAATCTAGCTACCTCAAGGGGCAGTGATAGGAGTGGCAAACGAGCCAATATATCGATCTTACAAGCTCACAGTCCAGCTCCAACAAAGGATTACCATCCATGAATGGAGGAGACAAAACTCACTATACCGACGCTGAGGACAACATGGAATGGCACACAAAATTAAATACAGGACTCTACTCGTTCCATTGTATTGAGGATTAGCGTCTCACTCTTGTGCATTTTGTAGAACTTGAAAGCGAATTGCAGTTGCAATTTCAATGCTTCTGGAAGGTGCAAGAGCAAGCTTTGGTGCTTTTTCTGGTGAATTTGGGCACAACCGGAGCTGAAACCACTTCATACCCAAAAAAGCGATTGTTGACTTGGAAGATTGAGCTCGGTACCTTTTAGTCCAATCTTGAACCTGTTTAACTGGACCCTATGGCTGGGCCTTCGTTCTCTGGCTTGTCCGGAGCAAGGCTGCGCTGAGGGAAAGGTGACATATGGGGACGGGTTTTTCCAGTGGTTGCAGTCTCTGTACAGCTGTAGACCCACCAGACAAGCTAATATATATACCTCGTATAAACTAATATTTCTATCTCAATGGACAGTGATGGGAAAGGCAAAAGAGCTAAAGTATCTATCTTAAGAGCTCACACTCCGACTCCAACAAAGGATTACCAACATTGAATGGAGAAGCCAGTATTCACTCCACCGATGCAGAGGAGAAAATGGAATTGCACAGAAAATTAAAGACAGGAAGCAGGTTGTGCCAAACTCACCTGATGAAGCACCAAAGCTTGCCCATGCCATTTCCAGAAGCATTGAAATTGCTACTGCAAATCGTTTAAAGTTCCGCAGAATGCTCAGGACTGCGGCGCTGATTCTTAAGACCACGGAACGACTGGTGCTTTAACCACTTCATGCCCTAAACAGCTGATTGCTCACTTGGATATTTGAGCCCAGTTACATTTAGTCCAATCTGGACCGTGAGTAACTGGAGCCTATTACTGCTGCTTCATTCTCTGGCTTGTCTGGAGCAAGGCTGTGCTTACAAGAAAGGGGACATAAGAGGAAGGGTTTTTTATTTGTTACAGTCGCTGCTTAGCTGCAGGGTTCACCAGACAAGCTAATACATATACCTCATATAAGCAAATATAGCTACCTCAAGGGGCAGTGATAGGAGTGGCAAACGAGCCAATATATCGATCTTACAAGCTCACAGTCCAGCTCCAACAAAGGATTACCATCCATGAATGGAGGAGACAAAACTCACTATACCGACGCTGAGGACAACATGGAATGGCGCACAAAATTAAATAGAGGACTCTACTCGTTCCATTGTATTGAGGATTAGCGTCTCACTCTTGTGCATTTTGTAGAACTTGAAAGCGAATTGCAGTTGCAATTTCAATGCTTCTGGAAGGTGCAAGAGCAAGCTTTGGTGCTTTTTCTGGTGAATTTGGGCACAACCGGAGCTGAAACCACTTCATACCCAAAAAAGCGATTGTTGACTTGGAAGATTGAGCTCCGTAACTTTTAGTCCAATCTTGAACCTGTTTAACTGGACCCTATGGCTGGGCCTTCGTTCTCTGGCTTGTCCGGAGCAAGGCTGCGCTGAGGGAAAGGTGACATATGGGGACGGGTTTTTCCAGTGGTTGCAGTCTCTGTACAGCTGTAGACCCACCAGACAAGCTAATATATATACCTCGTATAAACTAATATTTCTATCTCAATGGACAGTGATGGGAAAGGCAAAAGAGCTAAAGTATCTATCTTAAGAGCTCACACTCCGACTCCAACAAAGGATTACCAACATTGAATGGAGAAGGCAGTATTCACTCCACCGATGCAGAGGAGAAAATGGAATTGCACAGAAAATTAAAGACAGGAAGCAGGTTGTGCCAAACTCACCTGATGAAGCACCAAAGCTTGCCCATGCCATTTCCAGAAGCATTGAAATTGCTACTGCAAATCGTTTAAAGTTCCGCAGAATGCTCAGGACTGCGGCGCTGATTCTTAAGACCACGGAACGACTGGTGCTTTAACCACTTCATGCCCTAAACAGCCGATTGCTCACTTGGATATTTGAACCCAGTTACATTTAGTCCAATCTGGACCGTGAGTAACTGGAGCCTATTGCAGCTTCATCATTCTCTGGCTTGTCTGGAGCAAGGCTGTGCTTACAAGAAAGGGGACATAAGAGGAAGGGTTTCACCATTCGGTAAAGTCGCTGCCTAGCTGCAGGGTCCACCAGACAAGCTAATACATCTACCTCATATAAGCAAATATATCTACCTCAAGGGACAGCGATAGGAGTGGCAAACGAGCCAATATATCTATCTTACAAGCTCACAGTCCGGCTCCAACAAAGGATTACCATCCATGAATGGAGGAGACAAAACTCACTCTACCGACGCTGAGGACAACATGGAATGGCACACAAAATTAAATACAGGACTCTACTCGTACCATTGTACTGAGGATTAGCGTCGCACTCTTGCGCATTTTGTACAACTTGAAAGCGAATTGCAGTTGCAATTTCAATGCTTCTGGAAGGTGCAAGAGCAAGCTTTGGTGCTTTTTCTGGTGAATTTGGGCACAACCGGAGCTGAAACCACTTCAGACCCAAAAAAGCGATTGTTGACTTGGAAGATTGAGCTCGGTACCTTTTAGTCCAATCTTGAACCTGTGTAACTGGACCCTATGGCTGGGCCTTCGTTCTCTGGCTTGTCCGGAGCAAGGCTGCGCTGAGGGAAAGGTGACATATGGGGACGGGTTTTTCCAGTGGTTGCAGTCTCTGTACAGCTGTAGACCCACCAGACAAGCTAATATATATACCTCGTATAAACTAATATTTCTATCTCAATGGACAGTGATGGGAAAGGCAAAAAAGCTAAAGTATCTATCTTAAGAGCTCACACTCCGACTCCAACAAAGGATTACCAACATTGAATGGAGAAGCCAGTATTCACTCCACCAATGCAGAGGAGAAAATGGAATTGCACAGAAAATTAAAGACAGGAAGCAGGTTGTGCCAAACTCACCTGATGAAGCACCAAAGCTTGCCCATGCCATTTCCAGAAGCATGGAAAATGCTACTGCAAATTCCTTTAAAGTTCCACAGAATGCTCAGAACTGCGATGCTGATCCTTAAGACCACGGAACGACTGGTGCTGAAACCACTTCATGCCCTAAACAGCCGGTTGCTCACTTGGATATTTGAGCCCAGTTACATTTAGTCCAATCTGGACCGTGAGTAACTGGAGCCTATTACTGCTGCTTCATTCTCTGGCTTGTCTGGAGCAAGGCTGTGCTTACAAGAAAGGGGACATAAGAGGAAGGATTTTTTATTTGTTACAGTCGCTGCTTAGCTGCAGGGTTCACCAGACAAGCTAATACATATACCTCATATAAGCAAATATAGCTACATCAAGGGGCAGTGATAGGAGTGGCAAATGAGCCAATATATCAATCTTACAAGCTCACAGTCCAGCTCCAACAAAGGATTACCATCCATGAATGGAGGAGACAAAACTCACTATACCGACGCTGAGGACAACATGGAATGGCGCACAAAATTAAATACAGGACTCTACTCGTTCCATTGTATTGAGGATTAGCGTCTCACTCTTGTGCATTTTGTAGAACTTGAAAGCGAATTGCAGTTGCAATTTCAATGCTTCTGGAAGGTGCAAGAGCAAGCTTTGGTGCTTTTTCTGGTGAATTTGGGCACAACCGGAGCTGAAACCACTTCATACCCAAAAAAGCGATTGTTGACTTGGAAGATTAAGCTCCGTAACTTTTAGTCCAATCTTGAACCTGTTTAACTGGACCCTATGGCTGGGCCTTCGTTCTCTGGCTTGTCCGGAGCAAGGCTGCGCTGAGGGAAAGGTGACATATGGGGACGGGTTTTTCCAGTGGTTGCAGTCTCTGTACAGCTGTAGACCCACCAGACAAGCTAATATATATACCTCGTATAAACTAATATTTCTATCTCAATGGACAGTGATGGGAAAGGCAAAAGAGCTAAAGTATCTATCTTAAGAGCTCACACTCCGACTCCAACAAAGGATTACCAACATTGAATGGAGAAGCCAGTATTCACTCCACCGATGCAGAGGAGAAAATGGAATTGCACAGAAAATTAAAGACAGGAAGCAGGTTGTGCCAAACTCACCTGATGAAGCACCAAAGCTTGCCCATGCCATTTCCAGAAGCATTGAAATTGCTACTGCAAATCGTTTAAAGTTCCGCAGAATGCTCAGGACTGCGGCGCTGATTCTTAAGACCACGGAACGACTGGTGCTTTAACCACTCCATGCCCTAAACAGCCGATTGCTCACTTGGATATTTGAGCCCATTTACATTTAGTCCAATCTGGACCGTGAGTAACTGGAGCCTATTGCAGCTCCATCATTCTCTGGCTTGTCTGGAGCAAGGCTGTGCTTACAAGAAAGGGGACATAAGAGGAAGGGCTTCACCATTCGGTACAGTCGCTGCCTAGCTGCAGGGTCCACCAGACAAGCTAATACATCTACCTCATATAAGCAAATATATCTACCTCAAGGGAGAGCGATAGGAGTGGCAAACGAGCCAATATATCTATCTTACAAGCTCACAGTCCGGCCCAAACAAAGGATTACCATCCATGAATGGAGGAGACAAAACTCACTCTACCGACGCTGAGGACAACATGGAATGGCACACAAAATTAAATACAGGACTCTACTCGTACCATTGTACTGAGGATTAGCGTCGCACTCTTGCGCATTTTGTAGAACTTGAAAGCGAATTGCAGTTGCAATTTCAATGCTTCTGGAAGGTGCAAGAGCAAGCTTTGGTGCTTTTTCTGGTGAATTTGGGCACAACCGGAGCTGAAACCACTTCATACCCAAAAAAGCGATTGTTGACTTGGAAGATTGAGCTCGGTACCTTTTAGTCCAATCTTGAACCTGTGTAACTGGACCCTATGGCTGGGCCTTCGTTCTCTGGCTTGTCCGGAGCAAGGCTGCGCTGAGGGAAAGGTGACATATGGGGACGGGTTTTTCCAGTGGTTGCAGTCTCTGTACAGCTGTAGACCCACCAGACAAGCTAATATATATACCTCGTATAAACTAATATTTCTATCTCAATGGACAGTGATGGGAAAGGCAAAAAAGCTAAAGTATCCATCTTAAGAGCTCACACTCCGACTCCAACAAAGGATTACCAACATTGAATGGAGAAGCCAGTATTCACTCCACCGATGCAGAGGAGAAAATGGAATTGCACAGAAAATTAAAGACAGGAAGCAGGTTGTGCCAAACTCACCTGATGAAGCACCAAAGCTTGCCCATGCCATTTCCAGAAGCATAGAAAATGCTACTGCAAATTCCTTTAAAGTTCCACAGAATGCTCAGAACTGCGATGCTGATCCTTAAGACCACGAAACGACTGGTGCTGAAACCACTTCATGCCCTAAACAGCCGATTGCTCACTTGGATATTTGAGCCCAATTACATTTAGTCCAATCTGGACCGTGAGTAACTGGAGCCTATTACTGCTGCTTCATTCTCTGGCTTGTCTGGAGCAAGGCTGTGCTTACAAGAAAGGGGACATAAGAGGAAGGGTTTTATTATTTGTTACAGCCGCTGCTTAGCTGCAGGGTTCACCAGACAAGCTAATACATATACCTCATATAAGCAAATATAGCTACCTCAAGGGGCAGCGATAGGAGTGGCAAACGAGCCAATATATCGATCTTACAAGCTCACAGTCCAGCTCCAACAAAGGATTACCATCCATGAATGGAGGAGACAAAACTCACTATACCGACGCTGAGGACAACATGGAATGGCACACAAAATTAAATACAGGACTCTACTCGTTCCATTGTATTGAGGATTAGCGTCTCACTCTTGCGCATTTTGTAGAACTTGAAAGCGAATTGCAGTTACAATTTCAACGCTTCTGGAAGTTGCAGGGGCAAGCTTTGGTGCTTTTTCCGGTGAATTTGGGCACAACCGGAGCTGAAACCACTTCATACCCAAAAAAGCGATTGTTGACTTGGAAGATTGAGCTCGGTACCTTTTAGTCCAATCTTGAACCTGTGTAACTGGACCCTATGGGTGGGCCTTCGTTCTCTGGCTTGTCCGGAGCAAGGCTGCGCTGAGGGAAAGGTGACATATGGGGACGGGTTTTTCCAGTGGTTGCAGTCTCTGTAAAGCTGTAGACCCACCAGACAAGCTAATATATATACCTCGTATAAACTAATATTTCTATCTCAATGGACAGTGATGGGAAAGGCAAAAGAGCTAAAGTATCTATCTTAAGAGCTCACACTCCGACTCCAACAAAGGATTACCAACAGTGAATGGAGAAGCCAGTATTCACTCCACCGATGCAGAGGAGAAAATGGAATTGCACAGAAAATTAAAGACAGGAAGCAGGTTGTACCAAACTCACCTGATGAAGCACCAAAGCTTGCCCATGCCATTTCCAGAAGCATAGAAAATGCTCCTGCAAATTCCTTTAAAGTTCCACAGAATGCTTAGAACTGCGATGCTGATCCTTAAGACCACGGAACGACTGGTGCTGAAACCACTTCATGCCCTAAACAGCCGGTTGCTCACTTGGATATTTGAGCCCAGTTACATTTAGTCCAATCTGGACCGTGAGTAACTGGAGCCTATTACTGCTGCTTCATTCTCTGGCTTGTCTGGAGCAAGGCTGTGCTTACAAGAAAGGGGACATAAGAGGGAGGGTTTTTTATTTGTTACAGTCGCTGCTTAGCTGCCGGGTTCACCAGACAAGCTAATACATATACCTCATATAAGCAAATATAGCTACCTCAAGGGGCAGTGATAGGAGTGGCAAACAAGCCAATATATCGATCTTAAAAGCTCACAGTCCGGCTCCAACAAAGGATTACCATCCATGAATGGAGGAGACAAAACTCACTATACCGACGCTGAGGACAACATGGAATGGCACACAAAATTAAATACAGGACTCTACTCGTTCCATTGTATTGAGGATTAGCGTCTCACTCTTGCGCATTTTGTAGAACTTGAAAGCGAATTGCAGTTGCAATTTCAATGCTTCTGGAAGGTGCAAGAGCAAGCTTTGGTGCTTTTTCTGGTGAATTTGGGCACAACCGGAGCTGAAAACACTTTATACCTAAAAAAGCGATTGTTGACTTGGAAGATTGAACTCCGTACCTTTTAGTCCAATCTTGAACCTGTGTAACTGGACCCTATGGCTGGGCCTTCGTTCTCTGGCTTGTCCGGAGCAAGGCTGCGCTGAGGGAAAGGTGACATATGGGGACGGGTTTTTCCAGTGGTTGCAGTCTCTGTACAGCTGTAGACCCACCAGACAAGCTAATATATATACCTCGTATAAACTAATATTTCTATCTCAATGGACAGTGATGGGAAAGGCAAAAAAGCTAAAGTATCTATCTTAAGAGCTCACACTCCGACTCCAACAAAGGATTACCAACAGTGAATGGAGAAGCCAGTATTCACTCCACCGATGCAGAGGAGAAAATGGAATTGCACAGAAAATTAAAGACAGGAAGCAGGTTGTACCAAACTCACCTGATGAAGCACCAAAGCTTGCCCATGCCATTTCCAGAAGCATTGAAATTGCTACTGCAAATCGGTTAAAGTTCCGCAGAATGCTCAGGACTGCGGCGCTGATTCTTAAGACCACAGAACGACTGGTGCTTTAACCACTTCATGCCCTAAACAGCCGATTGCTCACTTGGATATTTGAGCCCAGTTACATTTAGTCCAATCTGGACCGTGAGTAACTGGAGCCTATTGCAGCTCCATCATTCTCTGGCTTGTCTGGAGCAAGGCTGTGCTTACAAGAAAGGGGACATAAGAGGAAGGGTTTCACCATTCGGTACAGTCGCTGCCTAGCTGCAGGGTCCACCAGACAAGCTAATACATCTACCTCATATAAGCAAATATAGCTACCTCAAGGGACAGCGATAGGAGTGGCAAACGAGCCAATATATCTATCTTACAAGCTCACAGTCCGGCTCCAACAAAGGATTACCATCCATGAATGGAGGAGACAAAACTCACTCTACCGACGCTGAGGACAACATGGAATGGCACACAAAATTAAATACAGGACTCTACTCGTACCATTGTACTGAGGATTAGCGTCGCACTCTTGCGCATTTTGTAGAACTTGAAAGCGAATTGCAGTTGCAATTTCAATGCTTCTGGAAGGTGCAAGAGCAAGCTTTGGTGCTTTTTCCGGTGATTTTGGGCACAACCGGAGCTGAAACCACTTCCTACCCAAAAAAGCGAATGTTGACTTGGAAGATTGAGCTCGGTACCTTTTAGTCCAAGCTTGAACCTGTGTAACTGGACCCTATGGCTGGGCCTTCGTTCTCTGGCTTGTCCGGAGCAAGGCTGCGCTGAGGGAAAGGTGACATATGGGGACGGGTTTTTCCAGTGGTTGCAGTCTCTGTACAGCTGTAGACCCACCAGACAAGCTAATATATATACCTCGTATAAACTAATATTTCTATCTCAATGGACAGTGATGGGAAAGGCAAAAAAGCTAAAGTATCTATCTTAAGAGCTCACACTCCGACTCCAACAAAGGATTACCAACATTCAATGGAGAAGCCAGTATTCACTCCACCGATGCAGAGGAGAAAATGGAATTGCACAGAAAATTAAAGACAGGAAGCAGGTTGTGCCAAACTCACCTGATGAAGCACCAAAGCTTGCCCATGCCATTTCCAGAAGCATAGAAAATGCTACTGCAAATTCCTTTAAAGTTCCACAGAATGCTCAGAACTGCGATGCTGATCCTTAAGACCACGGAACGACTGGTGCTGAAACCACTTCGTGCCCTAAACAGCCGATTGCTCACTTGGATATTTGAGCCCAGTTACATTTAGTCCAATCTGGACCGTGAGTAACTGGAGCCTATTACTGCTGCTTCATTCTCTGGCTTGTCTGGAGCAAGGCTGTGCTTACAAGAAAGGGGACATAAGAGGAAGGGTTTTATTATTTGTTACAGTCGCTGCTTAGCTGCAGGGTTCACCAGACAAGCTAATACATATACCTCATATAAGCAAATATAGCTACCTCAAGGGGCAGCGATAGGAGTGGCAAACGAGCCAATATATCGATCTTACAAGCTCACAGTCCAGCTCCAAAAAGGATTACCATCCATGAATGGAGGAGACAAAACTCACTATACCGACGCTGAGGACAACATGGAATGGCACACAAAATTAAATACAGGACTCTACTCGTTCCATTGTATTGAGGATTAGCGTCTCACTCTTGCACATTTTGTAGAACTTGAAAGTGAATTGCAGTTGCAATTTCAATGCTTCTGGAAGTTGCAGGGGCAAGCTTTGGTGCTTTTTCCGGTGATTTTGGGCACAACCGGAGCTGAAACCACTTCCTACCCAAAAAAGCGAATGTTGACTTGGAAGATTGAGCTCGGTACCTTTTAGTCCAAGCTTGAACCTGTGTAACTGGACCCTATGGCTGGGCCTTCGTTCTCTGGCTTGTCCGGAGCAAGGCTGCGCTGAGGGAAAGGTGACATATGGGGACGGGTTTTTCCAGTGGTTGCAGTCTCTGTACAGCTGTAGACCCACCAGACAAGCTAATATATATACCTCGTATAAACTAATATTTCTATCTCAATGGACAGTGATGGGAAAGGCAAAAGAGCTAAAGTATCTATCTTAAGAGCTCACACTCCGACTCCAACAAAGGATTACCAACATTGAATGGAGAAGCCAGTATTCACTCCACCAATGCAGAGGAGAAAATGGAATTGCACAGAAAATTAAAGACAGGAAGCAGGTTGTGCCAAACTCACCTGATGAAGCACCAAAGCTTGCCCATGCCATTTCCAGAAGCATTGAAATTGCTACTGCAAATCGTTTAAAGTTCCGCAGAATGCTCAGGACTGCGGCGCTGATTCTTAAGACCACGGAACGACTGGTGCTTTAACCACTTCATGCCCTAAACAGCTGATTGCTCACTTGGATATTTGAGCCCAGTTACATTTAGTCCAATCTGGACCGTGAGTAACTGGAGCCTATTGCAGCTCCATCATTCTCTGGCTTGTCTGGAGCAAGGCTGTGCTTACAAGAAAGGGGACATAAGAGGAAGGGTTTCACCATTCGGTAAAGTCGCTGCCTAGCTGCAGGGTCCACCAGACAAGCTAATACATCTACCTCATATAAGCAAATATATCTACCTCAAGGGACAGCGATAGGAGTGGCAAACGAGCCAATATATCTATCTTACAAGCTCACAGTCCGGCTCCAACAAAGGATTACCATCCATGAATGGAGGAGACAAAACTCACTCTACCGACGCTGAGGACAACATGGAATGGCACACAAAATTAAATACAGGACTCTACTCGTACCATTGTACTGAGGATTAGCGTCGCACTCTTGCGCATTTTGTACAACTTGAAAGCGAATTGCAGTTGCAATTTCAATGCTTCTGGAAGGTGCAAGAGCAAGCTTTGGTGCTTTTTCTGGTGAATTTGGGCACAACCGGAGCTGAAACCACTTCAGACCCAAAAAAGCGATTGTTGACTTGGAAGATTGAGCTCGGTACCTTTTAGTCCAATCTTGAACCTGTGTAACTGGACCCTATGGCTGGGCCTTCGTTCTCTGGCTTGTCCGGAGCAAGGCTGCGCTGAGGGAAAGGTGACATATGGGGACGGGTTTTTCCAGTGGTTGCAGTCTCTGTACAGCTGTAGACCCACCAGACAAGCTAATATATATACCTCGTATAAACTAATATTTCTATCTCAATGGACAGTGATGGGAAAGGCAAAAAAGCTAAAGTATCTATCTTAAGAGCTCACACTCCGACTCCAACAAAGGATTACCAACATTGAATGGAGAAGCCAGTATTCACTCCACCAATGCAGAGGAGAAAATGGAATTGCACAGAAAATTAAAGACAGGAAGCAGGTTGTGCCAAACTCAC
This sequence comes from Triturus cristatus, assembly GCF_964204655.1. Taxonomy (NCBI): domain Eukaryota; kingdom Metazoa; phylum Chordata; class Amphibia; order Caudata; family Salamandridae; genus Triturus; species Triturus cristatus. Next base: position 784,850,668 of record NC_140594.1, read on the forward strand.
CTGATGAAGCACCAAAGCTTGCCCATGCCATTTCCAGAAGCATGGAAAATGCTACTGCAAATTCCTTTAAAGTTCCACAGAATGCTCAGAACTGCGATGCTGATCCTTAAGACCACGGAACGACTGGTGCTGAAACCACTTCATGCCCTAAACAGCCGGTTGCTCACTTGGATATTTGAGCCCAGTTACATTTAGTCCAATCTGGACCGTGAGTAACTGGAGCCTATTACTGCTGCTTCATTCTCTGGCTTGTCTGGAGCAAGGCTGTGCTTACAAGAAAGGGGACATAAGAGGAAGGATTTTTTATTTGTTACAGTCGCTGCTTAGCTGCAGGGTTCACCAGACAAGCTAATACATATACCTCATATAAGCAAATATAGCTACATCAAGGGGCAGTGATAGGAGTGGCAAATGAGCCAATATATCAATCTTACAAGCTCACAGTCCAGCTCCAACAAAGGATTACCATCCATGAATGGAGGAGACAAAACTCACTATACCGACGCTGAGGACAACATGGAATGGCGCACAAAATTAAATACAGGACTCTACTCGTTCCATTGTATTGAGGATTAGCGTCTCACTCTTGTGCATTTTGTAGAACTTGAAAGCGAATTGCAGTTGCAATTTCAATGCTTCTGGAAGGTGCAAGAGCAAGCTTTGGTGCTTTTTCTGGTGAATTTGGGCACAACCGGAGCTGAAACCACTTCATACCCAAAAAAGCGATTGTTGACTTGGAAGATTAAGCTCCGTAACTTTTAGTCCAATCTTGAACCTGTTTAACTGGACCCTATGGCTGGGCCTTCGTTCTCTGGCTTGTCCGGAGCAAGGCTGCGCTGAGGGAAAGGTGACATATGGGGACGGGTTTTTCCAGTGGTTGCAGTCTCTGTACAGCTGTAGACCCACCAGACAAGCTAATATATATACCTCGTATAAACTAATATTTCTATCTCAATGGACAGTGATGGGAAAGGCAAAAGAGCTAAAGTATCTATCTTAAGAGCTCACACTCCGACTCCAACAAAGGATTACCAACATTGAATGGAGAAGCCAGTATTCACTCCACCGATGCAGAGGAGAAAATGGAATTGCACAGAAAATTAAAGACAGGAAGCAGGTTGTGCCAAACTCACCTGATGAAGCACCAAAGCTTGCCCATGCCATTTCCAGAAGCATTGAAATTGCTACTGCAAATCGTTTAAAGTTCCGCAGAATGCTCAGGACTGCGGCGCTGATTCTTAAGACCACGGAACGACTGGTGCTTTAACCACTCCATGCCCTAAACAGCCGATTGCTCACTTGGATATTTGAGCCCAGTTACATTTAGTCCAATCTGGACCGTGAGTAACTGGAGCCTATTGCAGCTCCATCATTCTCTGGCTTGTCTGGAGCAAGGCTGTGCTTACAAGAAAGGGGACATAAGAGGAAGGGCTTCACCATTCGGTACAGTCGCTGCCTAGCTGCAGGGTCCACCAGACAAGCTAATACATCTACCTCATATAAGCAAATATATCTACCTCAAGGGAGAGCGATAGGAGTGGCAAACGAGCCAATATATCTATCTTACAAGCTCACAGTCCGGCCCAAACAAAGGATTACCATCCATGAATGGAGGAGACAAAACTCACTCTACCGACGCTGAGGACAACATGGAATGGCACACAAAATTAAATACAGGACTCTACTCGTACCATTGTACTGAGGATTAGCGTCGCACTCTTGCGCATTTTGTAGAACTTGAAAGCGAATTGCAGTTGCAATTTCAATGCTTCTGGAAGGTGCAAGAGCAAGCTTTGGTGCTTTTTCTGGTGAATTTGGGCACAACCGGAGCTGAAACCACTTCATACCCAAAAAAGCGATTGTTGACTTGGAAGATTGAGCTCCGTAACTTTTAGTCCAATCTTGAACCTGTTTAACTGGACCCTATGGCTGGGCCTTCGTTCTCTGGCTTGTCCGGAGCAAGGCTGCGCTGAGGGAAAGGTGACATATGGGGACGGGTTTTTCCAGTGGTTGCAGTCTCTGTACAGCTGTAGACCCACCAGACAAGCTAATATATATACCTCGTATAAACTAATATTTCTATCTCAATGGACAGTGATGGGAAAGGCAAAAGAGCTAAAGTATCTATCTTAAGAGCTCACACTCCGACTCCAACAAAGGATTACCAACATTGAATGGAGAAGGCAGTATTCACTCCACCGATGCAGAGGAGAAAATGGAATTGCACAGAAAATTAAAGACAGGAAGCAGGTTGTGCCAAACTCACCTGATGAAGCACCAAAGCTTGCCCATGCCATTTCCAGAAGCATTGAAATTGCTACTGCAAATCGTTTAAAGTTCCGCAGAATGCTCAGGACTGCGGCGCTGATTCTTAAGACCACGGAACGACTGGTGCTTTAACCACTTCATGCCCTAAACAGCCGATTGCTCACTTGGATATTTGAACCCAGTTACATTTAGTCCAATCTGGACCGTGAGTAACTGGAGCCTATTGCAGCTCCATCATTCTCTGGCTTGTCTGGAGCAAGGCTGTGCTTACAAAAAAGGGGACATAAGAGGAAGGGTTTCACCATTCGGTACAGTCGCTGCCTAGCTGCAGGGTCCACCAGACAAGCTAATACATCTACCTCATATAAGCAAATATATCTACCTCAAGGGAGAGCGATAGGAGTGGCAAACGAGCCAATATATCTATCTTACAAGCTCACAGTCCGGCCCAGACAAAGGATCACCATCCATGAATGGAGGAGACAAAACTCACTCTACCGACGCTGAGGACAACATGGAATGGCACACAAAATTAAATACAGGACTCTACTCGTACCATTGTACTGAGGATTAGCGTCGCACTCTTGCGCATTTTGTAGAACTTGAAAGCGAATTGCAGTTGCAATTTCAATGCTTCTGGAAGGTGCAAGAGCAAGCTTTGGTGCTTTTTCTGGTGAATTTGGTCACAACCGGAGCTGAAACCACTTCATACCCAAAAAAGCGATTGTTGACTTGGAAGATTGAGCTCGGTACCTTTTAGTCCAATCTTGAACCTGTGTAACTGGACCCTATGGCTGGGCCTTCGTTCTCTGGCTTGTCCGGAGCAAGGCTGCGCTGAGGGAAAGGTGACATATGGGGACGGGTTTTTCCAGTGGTTGCAGTCTCTGTACAGCTGTAGACCCACCAGACAAGCTAATATATATACCTCGTATAAACTAATATTTCTATCTCAATGGACAGTGATGGGAAAGGCAAAAAAGCTAAAGTATCTATCTTAAGAGCTCACACTCCGACTCCAACAAAGGATTACCAACATTGAATGGAGAAGCCAGTATTCACTCCACCGATGCAGAGGAGAAAATGGAATTGCACAGAAAATTGAAGACAGGAAGCAGGTTGTGCCAAACTCACCTGATGAAGCACCAAAGCTTGCCCATGCCATTTCCAGAAGCATAGAAAATGCTACTGCAAATTCCTTTAAAGTTCCACAGAATGCTCAGAACTGCGATGCTGATCCTTAAGACCACGGAACGACTGGTGCTGAAACCACTTCATGCCCTAAACAGCCGATTGCTCACTTGGATATTTGAGCCCAGTTACATTTAGTCCAATCTGGACCGTGAGTAACTGGAGCCTATTGCAGCTCCATCATTCTCTGGCTTGTCTGGAGCAAGGCTGTGCTTACAAGAAAGGGGACATAAGAGGAAGGGTTTCACCATTCGGTACAGTCGCTGCCTAGCTGCAGGGTCCACCAGACAAGCTAATACATCTACCTCATATAAGCAAATATATCTACCTCAAGGGACAGCGATAGGAGTGGCAAACGAGCCAATATATCTATCTTACAAGCTCACAGTCCGGCTCCAACAAAGGATTACCATCCATGAATGGAGGAGACAAAACTCACTCTACCGACGCTGAGGACAACATGGAATGGCACACAAAATTAAATACAGGACTCTACTCGTACCATTGTACTGAGGATTAGCGTCGCACTCTTGCGCATTTTGTACAACTTGAAAGCGAATTGCAGTTGCAATTTCAATGCTTCTGGAAGGTGCAAGAGCAAGCTTTGGTGCTTTTTCTGGTGAATTTGGGCACAACCGGAGCTGAAACCACTTCAGACCCAAAAAAGCGATTGTTGACTTGGAAGATTGAGCTCGGTACCTTTTAGTCCAATCTTGAACCTGTGTAACTGGACCCTATGGCTGGGCCTTCGTTCTCTGGCTTGTCCGGAGCAAGGCTGCGCTGAGGGAAAGGTGACATATGGGGACGGGTTTTTCCAGTGGTTGCAGTCTCTGTACAGCTGTAGACCCACCAGACAAGCTAATATATATACCTCGTATAAACTAATATTTCTATCTCAATGGACAGTGATGGGAAAGGCAAAAAAGCTAAAGTATCTATCTTAAGAGCTCACACTCCGACTCCAACAAAGGATTACCAACATTGAATGGAGAAGCCAGTATTCACTCCACCAATGCAGAGGAGAAAATGGAATTGCACAGAAAATTAAAGACAGGAAGCAGGTTGTGCCAAACTCACCTGATGAAGCACCAAAGCTTGCCCATGCCATTTCCAGAAGCATAGAAAATGCTACTGCAAATTCCTTTAAAGTTCCACAGAATGCTCAGAACTGCGATGCTGATCCTTAAGACCACGGAACGACTGGTGCTGAAACCACTTCATGCCCTAAACAGCCGGTTGCTCACTTGGATATTTGAGCCCAGTTACATTTAGTCCAATCTGGACCGTGAGTAACTGGAGCCTATTACTGCTGCTTCATTCTCTGGCTTGTCTGGAGCAAGGCTGTGCTTACAAGAAAGGGGACATAAGAGGAAGGATTTTTTATTTGTTACAGTCGCTGCTTAGCTGCAGGGTTCACCAGACAAGCTAATACATATACCTCATATAAGCAAATATAGCTACCTCAAGGGGCAGTGATAGGAGTGGCAAATGAGCCAATATATCGATCTTACAAGCTCACAGTCCAGCTCCAACAAAGGATTACCATCCATGAATGGAGGAGACAAAACTCACTATACCGACGCTGAGGACAACATGGAATGGCGCACAAAATTAAATACAGGACTCTACTCGTTCCATTGTATTGAGGATTAGCGTCTCACTCTTGTGCATTTTGTAGAACTTGAAAGCGAATTGCAGTTGCAATTTCAATGCTTCTGGAAGGTGCAAGAGCAAGCTTTGGTGCTTTTTCTGGTGAATTTGGGCACAACCGGAGCTGAAACCACTTCATACCCAAAAAAGCGATTGTTGACTTGGAAGATTGAGCTCCGTAACTTTTAGTCCAATCTTGAACCTGTTTAACTGGACCCTATGGCTGGGCCTTCGTTCTCTGGCTTGTCCGGAGCAAGGCTGCGCTGAGGGAAAGGTGACATATGGGGACGGGTTTTTCCAGTGGTTGCAGTCTCTGTACAGCTGTAGACCCACCAGACAAGCTAATATATATACCTCGTATAAACTAATATTTCTATCTCAATGGACAGTGATGGGAAAGGCAAAAGAGCTAAAGTATCTATCTTAAGAGCTCACACTCCGACTCCAACAAAGGATTACCAACATTGAATGGAGAAGCCAGTATTCACTCCACCGATGCAGAGGAGAAAATGGAATTGCACAGAAAATTAAAGACAGGAAGCAGGTTGTGCCAAACTCACCTGATGAAGCACCAAAGCTTGCCCATGCCATTTCCAGAAGCATTGAAATTGCTACTGCAAATCGTTTAAAGTTCCGCAGAATGCTCAGGACTGCGGCGCTGATTCTTAAGACCACGGAACGACTGGTGCTTTAACCACTCCATGCCCTAAACAGCCGATTGCTCACTTGGATATTTGAGCCCAGTTACATTTAGTCCAATCTGGACCGTGAGTAACTGGAGCCTATTGCAGCTCCATCATTCTCTGGCTTGTCTGGAGCAAGGCTGTGCTTACAAGAAAGGGGACATAAGAGGAAGGGCTTCACCATTCGGTACAGTCGCTGCCTAGCTGCAGGGTCCACCAGACAAGCTAATACATCTACCTCATATAAGCAAATATATCTACCTCAAGGGAGAGCGATAGGAGTGGCAAACGAGCCAATATATCTATCTTACAAGCTCACAGTCCGGCCCAAACAAAGGATTACCATCCATGAATGGAGGAGACAAAACTCACTCTACCGACGCTGAGGACAACATGGAATGGCACACAAAATTAAATACAGGACTCTACTCGTACCATTGTACTGAGGATTAGCGTCGCACTCTTGCGCATTTTGTAGAACTTGAAAGCGAATTGCAGTTGCAATTTCAATGCTTCTGGAAGGTGCAAGAGCAAGCTTTGGTGCTTTTTCTGGTGAATTTGGGCACAACCGGAGCTGAAACCACTTCATACCCAAAAAAGCGATTGTTGACTTGGAAGATTGAGCTCGGTACCTTTTAGTCCAATCTTGAACCTGTGTAACTGGACCCTATGGCTGGGCCTTCGTTCTCTGGCTTGTCCGGAGCAAGGCTGCGCTGAGGGAAAGGTGACATATGGGGACGGGTTTTTCCAGTGGTTGCAGTCTCTGTACAGCTGTAGACCCACCAGACAAGCTAATATATATACCTCGTATAAACTAATATTTCTATCTCAATGGACAGTGATGGGAAAGGCAAAAAAGCTAAAGTATCCATCTTAAGAGCTCACACTCCGACTCCAACAAAGGATTACCAACATTGAATGGAGAAGCCAGTATTCACTCCACCGATGCAGAGGAGAAAATGGAATTGCACAGAAAATTAAAGACAGGAAGCAGGTTGTGCCAAACTCACCTGATGAAGCACCAAAGCTTGCCCATGCCATTTCCAGAAGCATAGAAAATGCTACTGCAAATTCCTTTAAAGTTCCACAGAATGCTCAGAACTGCGATGCTGATCCTTAAGACCACGAAACGACTGGTGCTGAAACCACTTCATGCCCTAAACAGCCGATTGCTCACTTGGATATTTGAGCCCAATTACATTTAGTCCAATCTGGACCGTGAGTAACTGGAGCCTATTACTGCTGCTTCATTCTCTGGCTTGTCTGGAGCAAGGCTGTGCTTACAAGAAAGGGGACATAAGAGGAAGGGTTTTATTATTTGTTACAGCCGCTGCTTAGCTGCAGGGTTCACCAGACAAGCTAATACATATACCTCATATAAGCAAATAGAGCTACCTCAAGGGGCAGCGATAGGAGTGGCAAACGAGCCAATATATCGATCTTACAAGCTCACAGTCCAGCTCCAACAAAGGATTACCATCCATGAATGGAGGAGACAAAACTCCCTATACCGACGCTGAGGACAACATGGAATGGCACACAAAATTAAATACAGGACTCTACTCGTTCCATTGTATTGAGGATTAGCGTCTCACTCTTGCGCATTTTGTAGAACTTGAAAGCGAATTGCAGTTACAATTTCAACGCTTCTGGAAGTTGCAGGGGCAAGCTTTGGTGCTTTTTCCGGTGAATTTGGGCACAACCGGAGCTGAAACCACTTCATACCCAAAAAAGCGATTGTTGACTTGGAAGATTGAGCTCGGTACCTTTTAGTCCAATCTTGAACCTGTGTAACTGGACCCTATGGCTGGGCCTTCGTTCTCTGGCTTGTCCGGAGCAAGGCTGCGCTGAGGGAAAGGTGACATATGGGGACGGGTTTTTCCAGTGGTTGCAGTCTCTGTAAAGCTGTAGACCCACCAGACAAGCTAATATATATACCTCGTATAAACTAATATTTCTATCTCAATGGACAGTGATGGGAAAGGCAAAAGAGCTAAAGTATCTATCTTAAGAGCTCACACTCCGACTCCAACAAAGGATTACCAACAGTGAATGGAGAAGCCAGTATTCACTCCACCGATGCAGAGGAGAAAATGGAATTGCACAGAAAATTAAAGACAGGAAGCAGGTTGTACCAAACTCACCTGATGAAGCACCAAAGCTTGCCCATGCCATTTCCAGAAGCATTGAAATTGCTACTGCAAATCGTTTAAAGTTCCGCAGAATGCTCAGGACTGCGGCGCTGATCCTTAAGACCACGGAACGACTGGTGCTGAAACCACATCATGCCCTAAACAGCCGATTGCTCACTTGGATATTTGAGCCCAGTTACATTTAGTCCAATCTGGACCGTGAGTAACTAGAGCCTATTGCAGCTCCATCATTCTCTGGCTTGTCTGGAGCAAGGCTGTGCTTATAAGAAAGGGGACATAAGAGGAAGGGTTTCACCATTCGGTACAGTCGCTGCCTAGCTGCAGGGTCCACCAGACAAGCTAATACATCTACCTCATATAAGCAAATATATCTACCTCAAGGGACAGCGATAGGAGTGGCAAACGAGCCAATATATCTATCTTACAAGCTCAGTCCGGCTCCAACAAAGGATTACCATCCATGAATGGAGGAGACAAAACTCACTATACCGACGCTGAGGACAACATGGAATGGCACACAAAATTAAATACAGGACTCTACTCGTTCCATTGTATTGAGGATTAGCGTCTCACTCTTGCGCATTTTGTAGAACTTGAAAGCGAATTGCAGTTGCAATTTCAATGCTTCTGGAAGGTGCAAGAGCAAGCTTTGGTGCTTTTTCTGGTGAATTTGGGCACAACCGGAGCTGAAACCACTTTATACCCAAAAAAGCGATTGTTGACTTGGAAGATTGAGCTCGGTACCTTTTAGTCCAATCTTGAACCTGTGTAACTGGACCCTATGGCTGGGCCTTCGTTCTCTGGCTTGTCCGGAGCAAGGCTGCGCTGAGGGAAAGGTGACATATGGGGACGGGTTTTTCCAGTGGTTGCAGTCTCTGTACAGCTGTAGACCCACCAGACAAGCTAATATATATACCTCGTATAAACTAATATTTCTATCTCAATGGACAGTGATGGGAAAGGCAAAAAAGCTAAAGTATCTATCTTAAGAGCTCACACTCCGACTCCAACAAAGGATTACCAACAGTGAATGGAGAAGCCAGTATTCACTCCACCGATGCAGAGGAGAAAATGGAATTGCACAGAAAATTAAAGACAGGAAGCAGGTTGTACCAAACTCACCTGATGAAGCACCAAAGCTTGCCCATGCCATTTCCAGAAGCATTGAAATTGCTACTGCAAATCGTTTAAAGTTCCGCAGAATGCTCAGGACTGCGGCGCTGATTCTTAAGACCACAGAAGGACTGGTGCTTTAACCACTTCATGCCCTAAACAGCCGATTGCTCACTTGGATATTTGAGCCCAGTTACATTTAGTCCAATCTGGACCGTGAGTAACTGGAGCCTATTGCAGCTCCATCATTCTCTGGCTTGTCTGGAGCAAGGCTGTGCTTACAAGAAAGGGGACATAAGAGGAAGGGTTTCACCATTCGGTACAGTCGCTGCCTAGCTGCAGGGTCCACCAGACAAGCTAATACATCTACCTCATATAAGCAAATATATCTACCTCAAGGGACAGCGATAGGAGTGGCAAACGAGCCAATATATCTATCTTACAAGCTCACAGTCCGGCTCCAACAAAGGATTACCATCCATGAATGGAGGAGACAAAACTCACTCTACCGACGCTGAGGACAACATGGAATGGCACACAAAATTAAATACAGGACTCTACTCGTACCATTGTACTGAGGATTAGCGTCGCACTCTTGCGCATTTTGTAGAACTTGAAAGCGAATTGCAGTTGCAATTTCAATGCTTCTGGAAGGTGCAAGAGCAAGCTTTGGTGCTTTTTCTGGTGAATTTGGGCACAACCGGAGCTGAAACCACTTCATACCCAAAAAAGCGATTGTTGACTTGGAAGATTGAGCTCCGTACCTTTTAGTCCAATCTTCAATCTGTGTAACTGGACCCTATGGCTGGGCCTTCGTTCTCTGGCTTGTCCGGAGCAAGGCTGCGCTGAGGGAAAGGTGACATATGGGGATGGGTTTTTCCAGTGGTTGCAGTCTCTGTACAGCTGTAGACCCACCAGACAAGCTAATATATATACCTCGTATAAACTAATATTTCTATCTCAATGGACAGTGATGGGAAAGGCAAAAAAGCTAAAGTATCTATCTTAAGAGCTCACACTCCGAATCCAACAAAGGATTACCAACATTGAATGGAGAAGCCAGTATTCACTCCACCGATGCAGAGGAGAAAATGGAATTGCACAGAAAATTAAAGACAGGAAGCAGGTTGTGCCAAACTCACCTGATGAAGCACCAAAGCTTGCCCATGCCATTTCCAGAAGCATAGAAAATGCTACTGCAAATTCCTTTAAAGTTCCACAGAATGCTTAGAACTGCGATGCTGATCCTTAAGACCACGGAACGACTGGTGCTGAAACCACTTCATGCCCTAAACAGCCGGTTGCTCACTTGGATATTTGAGCCCAGTTACATTTAGTCCAATCTGGACCGTGAGTAACTGGAGCCTATTACTGCTGCTTCATTCTCTGGCTTGTCTGGAGCAAGGCTGTGCTTACAAGAAAGGGGACATAAGAGGGAGGGTTTTTTATTTGTTACAGTCGCTGCTTAGCTGCCGGGTTCTCCAGACAAGCTAATACATATACCTCATATAAGCAAATATAGCTACCTCAAGGGGCAGTGATAGGAGTGGCAAACAAGCCAATATATCGATCTTAAAAGCTCACAGTCCGGCTCCAACAAAGGATTACCATCCATGAATGGAGGAGACAAAACTCACTATACCGACGCTGAGGACAACATGGAATGGCACACAAAATTAAATACAGGACTCTACTCGTTCCATTGTATTGAGGATTAGCGTCTCACTCTTGCGCATTTTGTAGAACTTGAAAGCGAATTGCAGTTGCAATTTCAATGCTTCTGGAAGGTGCAAGAGCAAGCTTTGGTGCTTTTTCTGGTGAATTTGGGCACAACCGGAGCTGAAAACACTTTATACCTAAAAAAGCGATTGTTGACTTGGAAGATTGAACTCCGTACCTTTTAGTCCAATCTTGAACCTGTGTAACTGGACCCTATGGCTGGGCCTTCGTTCTCTGGCTTGTCCGGAGCAAGGCTGCGCTGAGGGAAAGGTGACATATGGGGACGGGTTTTTCCAGTGGTTGCAGTCTCTGTACAGCTGTAGACCCACCAGACAAGCTAATATATATACCTCGTATAAACTAATATTTCTATCTCAATGGACAGTGATGGGAAAGGCAAAAAAGCTAAAGTATCTATCTTAAGAGCTCACACTCCGACTCCAACAAAGGATTACCAACAGTGAATGGAGAAGCCAGTATTCACTCCACCGATGCAGAGGAGAAAATGGAATTGCACAGAAAATTAAAGACAGGAAGCAGGTTGTACCAAACTCACCTGATGAAGCACCAAAGCTTGCCCATGCCATTTCCAGAAGCATTGAAATTGCTACTGCAAATCGTTTAAAGTTCCGCAGAATGCTCAGGACTGCGGCGCTGATTCTTAAGACCACAGAACGACTGGTGCTTTAACCACTTCATGCCCTAAACAGCCGATTGCTCACTTGGATATTTGAGCCCAGTTACATTTAGTCCAATCTGGACCGTGAGTAACTGGAGCCTATTGCAGCTCCATCATTCTCTGGCTTGTCTGGAGCAAGGCTGTGCTTACAAGAAAGGGGACATAAGAGGAAGGGTTTCACCATTCGGTACAGTCGCTGCCTAGCTGCAGGGTCCACCAGACAAGCTAATACATCTACCTCATATAAGCAAATATATCTACCTCAAGGGACAGCGATAGGAGTGGCAAACGAGCCAATATATCTATCTTACAAGCTCACAGTCCGGCTCCAACAAAGGATTACCATCCATGAATGGAGGAGACAAAACTCACTCTACCGACGCTGAGGACAACATGGAATGGCACACAAAATTAAATACAGGACTCTACTCGTACCATTGTACTGAGGATTAGCGTCGCACTCTTGCGCATTTTGTAGAACTTGAAAGCGAATTGCAGTTGCAATTTCAATGCTTCTGGAAGGTGCAAGAGCAAGCTTTGGTGCTTTTTCTGGTGAATTTGGGCACAACCGGAGCTGAAACCACTTCATACCCAAAAAAGCGATTGTTGACTTGGAAGATTGAGCTCCGTACCTTTTAGTCCAATCTTGAACCTGTGTAACTGGACCCTATGGCTGGGCCTTCGTTCTCTGGCTTGTCCGGAGCAAGGCTGCGCTGAGGGAAAGGTGACATATGGGGACGGGGTTTTCCAGTGGTTGCAGTCTCTGTACAGCTGTAGACCCACCAGACAAGCTAATATATATACCTCGTATAAACTAATATTTCTATCTCAATGGACAGTGATGGGAAAGGCAAAAAAGCTAAAGTATCTATCTTAAGAGCTCACACTCCGACTCCAACGAAGGATTACCAACATTGAATGGAGAAGCCAGTATTCACTCCACCGATGCAGAGGAGAAAATGGAATTGCACAGAAAATTAAAGACAGGAAGCAGGTTGTGCCAAACTCACCTGATGAAGCACCAAAGCTTGCCCATGCCATTTCCAGAAGCATAGAAAATGCTACTGCAAATTCCTTTAAAGTTCCACAGAATGCTCAGAACTGCGATGCTGATCCTTAAGACCACGGAACGACTGGTGCTGAAACCACTTCATGCCCTAAACAGCCGGTTGCTCACTTGGATATTTGAGCCCAGTTACATTTAGTCCAATCTGGACCGTGAGTAACTGGAGCCCATTACTGCTGCTTCATTCTCTGGCTTGTCTGGAGCAAGGCTGTGCTTACAAGAAAGGGGACATAAGAGGAAGGGTTTTTTATTTGTTACAGTCGCTGCTTAGCTGCAGGGTTCACCAGACAAGCTAATACATATACCTCATATAAGCAAATCTAGCTACCTCAAGGGGCAGTGATAGGAGTGGCAAACGAGCCAATATATCGATCTTACAAGCTCACAGTCCAGCTCCAACAAAGGATTACCATCCATGAATGGAGGAGACAAAACTCACTATACCGACGCTGAGGACAACATGGAATGGCACACAAAATTAAATACCGGACTCTACTCGTTCCATTGTATTGAGGATTAGCGTCTCACTCTTGTGCATTTTGTAGAACTTGAAAGCGAATTGCAGTTGCAATTTCAATGCTTCTGGAAGGTGCAAGAGCAAGCTTTGGTGCTTTTTCTGGTGAATTTGGGCACAACCGGAGCTGAAACCACTTCATACCCAAAAAAGCGATTGTTGACTTGGAAGATTGAGCTCGGTACCTTTTAGTCCAATCTTGAACCTGTTTAACTGGACCCTATGGCTGGGCCTTCGTTCTCTGGCTTGTCCGGAGCAAGGCTGCGCTGAGGGAAAGGTGACATATGGGGACGGGTTTTTCCAGTGGTTGCAGTCTCTGTACAGCTGTAGACCCACCAGACAAGCTAATATATATACCTCGTATAAACTAATATTTCTATCTCAATGGACAGTGATGGGAAAGGCAAAAGAGCTAAAGTATCTATCTTAAGAGCTCACACTCCGACTCCAACAAAGGATTACCAACATTGAATGGAGAAGCCAGTATTCACTCCACCGATGCAGAGGAGAAAATGGAATTGCACAGAAAATTAAAGACAGGAAGCAGGTTGTGCCAAACTCACCTGATGAAGCACCAAAGCTTGCCCATGCCATTTCCAGAAGCATTGAAATTGCTACTGCAAATCGTTTAAAGTTCCGCAGAATGCTCAGGACTGCGGCGCTGATTCTTAAGACCACGGAACGACTGGTGCTTTAACCACTTCATGCCCTAAACAGCTGATTGCTCACTTGGATATTTGAGCCCAGTTACATTTAGTCCAATCTGGACCGTGAGTAACTGGAGCCTATTACTGCTGCTTCATTCTCTGGCTTGTCTGGAGCAAGGCTGTGCTTACAAGAAAGGGGACATAAGAGGAAGGGTTTTTTATTTGTTACAGTCGCTGCTTAGCTGCAGGGTTCACCAGACAAGCTAATACATATACCTCATATAAGCAAATATAGCTACCTCAAGGGGCAGTGATAGGAGTGGCAAACGAGCCAATATATCGATCTTACAAGCTCACAGTCCAGCTCCAACAAAGGATTACCATCCATGAATGGAGGAGACAAAACTCACTATACCGACGCTGAGGACAACATGGAATGGCGCACAAAATTAAATAGAGGACTCTACTCGTTCCATTGTATTGAGGATTAGCGTCTCACTCTTGTGCATTTTGTAGAACTTGAAAGCGAATTGCAGTTGCAATTTCAATGCTTCTGGAAGGTGCAAGAGCAAGCTTTGGTGCTTTTTCTGGTGAATTTGGGCACAACCGGAGCTGAAACCACTTCATACCCAAAAAAGCGATTGTTGACTTGGAAGATTGAGCTCCGTAACTTTTAGTCCAATCTTGAACCTGTTTAACTGGACCCTATGGCTGGGCCTTCGTTCTCTGGCTTGTCCGGAGCAAGGCTGCGCTGAGGGAAAGGTGACATATGGGGACGGGTTTTTCCAGTGGTTGCAGTCTCTGTACAGCTGTAGACCCACCAGACAAGCTAATATATATACCTCGTATAAACTAATATTTCTATCTCAATGGACAGTGATGGGAAAGGCAAAAGAGCTAAAGTATCTATCTTAAGAGCTCACACTCCGACTCCAACAAAGGATTACCAACATTGAATGGAGAAGGCAGTATTCACTCCACCGATGCAGAGGAGAAAATGGAATTGCACAGAAAATTAAAGACAGGAAGCAGGTTGTGCCAAACTCACCTGATGAAGCACCAAAGCTTGCCCATGCCATTTCCAGAAGCATTGAAATTGCTACTGCAAATCGTTTAAAGTTCCGCAGAATGCTCAGGACTGCGGCGCTGATTCTTAAGACCACGGAACGACTGGTGCTTTAACCACTTCATGCCCTAAACAGCCGATTGCTCACTTGGATATTTGAACCCAGTTACATTTAGTCCAATCTGGACCGTGAGTAACTGGAGCCTATTGCAGCTTCATCATTCTCTGGCTTGTCTGGAGCAAGGCTGTGCTTACAAGAAAGGGGACATAAGAGGAAGGGTTTCACCATTCGGTAAAGTCGCTGCCTAGCTGCAGGGTCCACCAGACAAGCTAATACATCTACCTCATATAAGCAAATATATCTACCTCAAGGGACAGCGATAGGAGTGGCAAACGAGCCAATATATCTATCTTACAAGCTCACAGTCCGGCTCCAACAAAGGATTACCATCCATGAATGGAGGAGACAAAACTCACTCTACCGACGCTGAGGACAACATGGAATGGCACACAAAATTAAATACAGGACTCTACTCGTACCATTGTACTGAGGATTAGCGTCGCACTCTTGCGCATTTTGTACAACTTGAAAGCGAATTGCAGTTGCAATTTCAATGCTTCTGGAAGGTGCAAGAGCAAGCTTTGGTGCTTTTTCTGGTGAATTTGGGCACAACCGGAGCTGAAACCACTTCAGACCCAAAAAAGCGATTGTTGACTTGGAAGATTGAGCTCGGTACCTTTTAGTCCAATCTTGAACCTGTGTAACTGGACCCTATGGCTGGGCCTTCGTTCTCTGGCTTGTCCGGAGCAAGGCTGCGCTGAGGGAAAGGTGACATATGGGGACGGGTTTTTCCAGTGGTTGCAGTCTCTGTACAGCTGTAGACCCACCAGACAAGCTAATATATATACCTCGTATAAACTAATATTTCTATCTCAATGGACAGTGATGGGAAAGGCAAAAAAGCTAAAGTATCTATCTTAAGAGCTCACACTCCGACTCCAACAAAGGATTACCAACATTGAATGGAGAAGCCAGTATTCACTCCACCAATGCAGAGGAGAAAATGGAATTGCACAGAAAATTAAAGACAGGAAGCAGGTTGTGCCAAACTCACCTGATGAAGCACCAAAGCTTGCCCATGCCATTTCCAGAAGCATGGAAAATGCTACTGCAAATTCCTTTAAAGTTCCACAGAATGCTCAGAACTGCGATGCTGATCCTTAAGACCACGGAACGACTGGTGCTGAAACCACTTCATGCCCTAAACAGCCGGTTGCTCACTTGGATATTTGAGCCCAGTTACATTTAGTCCAATCTGGACCGTGAGTAACTGGAGCCTATTACTGCTGCTTCATTCTCTGGCTTGTCTGGAGCAAGGCTGTGCTTACAAGAAAGGGGACATAAGAGGAAGGATTTTTTATTTGTTACAGTCGCTGCTTAGCTGCAGGGTTCACCAGACAAGCTAATACATATACCTCATATAAGCAAATATAGCTACATCAAGGGGCAGTGATAGGAGTGGCAAATGAGCCAATATATCAATCTTACAAGCTCACAGTCCAGCTCCAACAAAGGATTACCATCCATGAATGGAGGAGACAAAACTCACTATACCGACGCTGAGGACAACATGGAATGGCGCACAAAATTAAATACAGGACTCTACTCGTTCCATTGTATTGAGGATTAGCGTCTCACTCTTGTGCATTTTGTAGAACTTGAAAGCGAATTGCAGTTGCAATTTCAATGCTTCTGGAAGGTGCAAGAGCAAGCTTTGGTGCTTTTTCTGGTGAATTTGGGCACAACCGGAGCTGAAACCACTTCATACCCAAAAAAGCGATTGTTGACTTGGAAGATTAAGCTCCGTAACTTTTAGTCCAATCTTGAACCTGTTTAACTGGACCCTATGGCTGGGCCTTCGTTCTCTGGCTTGTCCGGAGCAAGGCTGCGCTGAGGGAAAGGTGACATATGGGGACGGGTTTTTCCAGTGGTTGCAGTCTCTGTACAGCTGTAGACCCACCAGACAAGCTAATATATATACCTCGTATAAACTAATATTTCTATCTCAATGGACAGTGATGGGAAAGGCAAAAGAGCTAAAGTATCTATCTTAAGAGCTCACACTCCGACTCCAACAAAGGATTACCAACATTGAATGGAGAAGCCAGTATTCACTCCACCGATGCAGAGGAGAAAATGGAATTGCACAGAAAATTAAAGACAGGAAGCAGGTTGTGCCAAACTCACCTGATGAAGCACCAAAGCTTGCCCATGCCATTTCCAGAAGCATTGAAATTGCTACTGCAAATCGTTTAAAGTTCCGCAGAATGCTCAGGACTGCGGCGCTGATTCTTAAGACCACGGAACGACTGGTGCTTTAACCACTCCATGCCCTAAACAGCCGATTGCTCACTTGGATATTTGAGCCCATTTACATTTAGTCCAATCTGGACCGTGAGTAACTGGAGCCTATTGCAGCTCCATCATTCTCTGGCTTGTCTGGAGCAAGGCTGTGCTTACAAGAAAGGGGACATAAGAGGAAGGGCTTCACCATTCGGTACAGTCGCTGCCTAGCTGCAGGGTCCACCAGACAAGCTAATACATCTACCTCATATAAGCAAATATATCTACCTCAAGGGAGAGCGATAGGAGTGGCAAACGAGCCAATATATCTATCTTACAAGCTCACAGTCCGGCCCAAACAAAGGATTACCATCCATGAATGGAGGAGACAAAACTCACTCTACCGACGCTGAGGACAACATGGAATGGCACACAAAATTAAATACAGGACTCTACTCGTACCATTGTACTGAGGATTAGCGTCGCACTCTTGCGCATTTTGTAGAACTTGAAAGCGAATTGCAGTTGCAATTTCAATGCTTCTGGAAGGTGCAAGAGCAAGCTTTGGTGCTTTTTCTGGTGAATTTGGGCACAACCGGAGCTGAAACCACTTCATACCCAAAAAAGCGATTGTTGACTTGGAAGATTGAGCTCGGTACCTTTTAGTCCAATCTTGAACCTGTGTAACTGGACCCTATGGCTGGGCCTTCGTTCTCTGGCTTGTCCGGAGCAAGGCTGCGCTGAGGGAAAGGTGACATATGGGGACGGGTTTTTCCAGTGGTTGCAGTCTCTGTACAGCTGTAGACCCACCAGACAAGCTAATATATATACCTCGTATAAACTAATATTTCTATCTCAATGGACAGTGATGGGAAAGGCAAAAAAGCTAAAGTATCCATCTTAAGAGCTCACACTCCGACTCCAACAAAGGATTACCAACATTGAATGGAGAAGCCAGTATTCACTCCACCGATGCAGAGGAGAAAATGGAATTGCACAGAAAATTAAAGACAGGAAGCAGGTTGTGCCAAACTCACCTGATGAAGCACCAAAGCTTGCCCATGCCATTTCCAGAAGCATAGAAAATGCTACTGCAAATTCCTTTAAAGTTCCACAGAATGCTCAGAACTGCGATGCTGATCCTTAAGACCACGAAACGACTGGTGCTGAAACCACTTCATGCCCTAAACAGCCGATTGCTCACTTGGATATTTGAGCCCAATTACATTTAGTCCAATCTGGACCGTGAGTAACTGGAGCCTATTACTGCTGCTTCATTCTCTGGCTTGTCTGGAGCAAGGCTGTGCTTACAAGAAAGGGGACATAAGAGGAAGGGTTTTATTATTTGTTACAGCCGCTGCTTAGCTGCAGGGTTCACCAGACAAGCTAATACATATACCTCATATAAGCAAATATAGCTACCTCAAGGGGCAGCGATAGGAGTGGCAAACGAGCCAATATATCGATCTTACAAGCTCACAGTCCAGCTCCAACAAAGGATTACCATCCATGAATGGAGGAGACAAAACTCACTATACCGACGCTGAGGACAACATGGAATGGCACACAAAATTAAATACAGGACTCTACTCGTTCCATTGTATTGAGGATTAGCGTCTCACTCTTGCGCATTTTGTAGAACTTGAAAGCGAATTGCAGTTACAATTTCAACGCTTCTGGAAGTTGCAGGGGCAAGCTTTGGTGCTTTTTCCGGTGAATTTGGGCACAACCGGAGCTGAAACCACTTCATACCCAAAAAAGCGATTGTTGACTTGGAAGATTGAGCTCGGTACCTTTTAGTCCAATCTTGAACCTGTGTAACTGGACCCTATGGGTGGGCCTTCGTTCTCTGGCTTGTCCGGAGCAAGGCTGCGCTGAGGGAAAGGTGACATATGGGGACGGGTTTTTCCAGTGGTTGCAGTCTCTGTAAAGCTGTAGACCCACCAGACAAGCTAATATATATACCTCGTATAAACTAATATTTCTATCTCAATGGACAGTGATGGGAAAGGCAAAAGAGCTAAAGTATCTATCTTAAGAGCTCACACTCCGACTCCAACAAAGGATTACCAACAGTGAATGGAGAAGCCAGTATTCACTCCACCGATGCAGAGGAGAAAATGGAATTGCACAGAAAATTAAAGACAGGAAGCAGGTTGTACCAAACTCACCTGATGAAGCACCAAAGCTTGCCCATGCCATTTCCAGAAGCATAGAAAATGCTCCTGCAAATTCCTTTAAAGTTCCACAGAATGCTTAGAACTGCGATGCTGATCCTTAAGACCACGGAACGACTGGTGCTGAAACCACTTCATGCCCTAAACAGCCGGTTGCTCACTTGGATATTTGAGCCCAGTTACATTTAGTCCAATCTGGACCGTGAGTAACTGGAGCCTATTACTGCTGCTTCATTCTCTGGCTTGTCTGGAGCAAGGCTGTGCTTACAAGAAAGGGGACATAAGAGGGAGGGTTTTTTATTTGTTACAGTCGCTGCTTAGCTGCCGGGTTCACCAGACAAGCTAATACATATACCTCATATAAGCAAATATAGCTACCTCAAGGGGCAGTGATAGGAGTGGCAAACAAGCCAATATATCGATCTTAAAAGCTCACAGTCCGGCTCCAACAAAGGATTACCATCCATGAATGGAGGAGACAAAACTCACTATACCGACGCTGAGGACAACATGGAATGGCACACAAAATTAAATACAGGACTCTACTCGTTCCATTGTATTGAGGATTAGCGTCTCACTCTTGCGCATTTTGTAGAACTTGAAAGCGAATTGCAGTTGCAATTTCAATGCTTCTGGAAGGTGCAAGAGCAAGCTTTGGTGCTTTTTCTGGTGAATTTGGGCACAACCGGAGCTGAAAACACTTTATACCTAAAAAAGCGATTGTTGACTTGGAAGATTGAACTCCGTACCTTTTAGTCCAATCTTGAACCTGTGTAACTGGACCCTATGGCTGGGCCTTCGTTCTCTGGCTTGTCCGGAGCAAGGCTGCGCTGAGGGAAAGGTGACATATGGGGACGGGTTTTTCCAGTGGTTGCAGTCTCTGTACAGCTGTAGACCCACCAGACAAGCTAATATATATACCTCGTATAAACTAATATTTCTATCTCAATGGACAGTGATGGGAAAGGCAAAAAAGCTAAAGTATCTATCTTAAGAGCTCACACTCCGACTCCAACAAAGGATTACCAACAGTGAATGGAGAAGCCAGTATTCACTCCACCGATGCAGAGGAGAAAATGGAATTGCACAGAAAATTAAAGACAGGAAGCAGGTTGTACCAAACTCACCTGATGAAGCACCAAAGCTTGCCCATGCCATTTCCAGAAGCATTGAAATTGCTACTGCAAATCGGTTAAAGTTCCGCAGAATGCTCAGGACTGCGGCGCTGATTCTTAAGACCACAGAACGACTGGTGCTTTAACCACTTCATGCCCTAAACAGCCGATTGCTCACTTGGATATTTGAGCCCAGTTACATTTAGTCCAATCTGGACCGTGAGTAACTGGAGCCTATTGCAGCTCCATCATTCTCTGGCTTGTCTGGAGCAAGGCTGTGCTTACAAGAAAGGGGACATAAGAGGAAGGGTTTCACCATTCGGTACAGTCGCTGCCTAGCTGCAGGGTCCACCAGACAAGCTAATACATCTACCTCATATAAGCAAATATAGCTACCTCAAGGGACAGCGATAGGAGTGGCAAACGAGCCAATATATCTATCTTACAAGCTCACAGTCCGGCTCCAACAAAGGATTACCATCCATGAATGGAGGAGACAAAACTCACTCTACCGACGCTGAGGACAACATGGAATGGCACACAAAATTAAATACAGGACTCTACTCGTACCATTGTACTGAGGATTAGCGTCGCACTCTTGCGCATTTTGTAGAACTTGAAAGCGAATTGCAGTTGCAATTTCAATGCTTCTGGAAGGTGCAAGAGCAAGCTTTGGTGCTTTTTCCGGTGATTTTGGGCACAACCGGAGCTGAAACCACTTCCTACCCAAAAAAGCGAATGTTGACTTGGAAGATTGAGCTCGGTACCTTTTAGTCCAAGCTTGAACCTGTGTAACTGGACCCTATGGCTGGGCCTTCGTTCTCTGGCTTGTCCGGAGCAAGGCTGCGCTGAGGGAAAGGTGACATATGGGGACGGGTTTTTCCAGTGGTTGCAGTCTCTGTACAGCTGTAGACCCACCAGACAAGCTAATATATATACCTCGTATAAACTAATATTTCTATCTCAATGGACAGTGATGGGAAAGGCAAAAAAGCTAAAGTATCTATCTTAAGAGCTCACACTCCGACTCCAACAAAGGATTACCAACATTCAATGGAGAAGCCAGTATTCACTCCACCGATGCAGAGGAGAAAATGGAATTGCACAGAAAATTAAAGACAGGAAGCAGGTTGTGCCAAACTCACCTGATGAAGCACCAAAGCTTGCCCATGCCATTTCCAGAAGCATAGAAAATGCTACTGCAAATTCCTTTAAAGTTCCACAGAATGCTCAGAACTGCGATGCTGATCCTTAAGACCACGGAACGACTGGTGCTGAAACCACTTCGTGCCCTAAACAGCCGATTGCTCACTTGGATATTTGAGCCCAGTTACATTTAGTCCAATCTGGACCGTGAGTAACTGGAGCCTATTACTGCTGCTTCATTCTCTGGCTTGTCTGGAGCAAGGCTGTGCTTACAAGAAAGGGGACATAAGAGGAAGGGTTTTATTATTTGTTACAGTCGCTGCTTAGCTGCAGGGTTCACCAGACAAGCTAATACATATACCTCATATAAGCAAATATAGCTACCTCAAGGGGCAGCGATAGGAGTGGCAAACGAGCCAATATATCGATCTTACAAGCTCACAGTCCAGCTCCAAAAAGGATTACCATCCATGAATGGAGGAGACAAAACTCACTATACCGACGCTGAGGACAACATGGAATGGCACACAAAATTAAATACAGGACTCTACTCGTTCCATTGTATTGAGGATTAGCGTCTCACTCTTGCACATTTTGTAGAACTTGAAAGTGAATTGCAGTTGCAATTTCAATGCTTCTGGAAGTTGCAGGGGCAAGCTTTGGTGCTTTTTCCGGTGATTTTGGGCACAACCGGAGCTGAAACCACTTCCTACCCAAAAAAGCGAATGTTGACTTGGAAGATTGAGCTCGGTACCTTTTAGTCCAAGCTTGAACCTGTGTAACTGGACCCTATGGCTGGGCCTTCGTTCTCTGGCTTGTCCGGAGCAAGGCTGCGCTGAGGGAAAGGTGACATATGGGGACGGGTTTTTCCAGTGGTTGCAGTCTCTGTACAGCTGTAGACCCACCAGACAAGCTAATATATATACCTCGTATAAACTAATATTTCTATCTCAATGGACAGTGATGGGAAAGGCAAAAGAGCTAAAGTATCTATCTTAAGAGCTCACACTCCGACTCCAACAAAGGATTACCAACATTGAATGGAGAAGCCAGTATTCACTCCACCAATGCAGAGGAGAAAATGGAATTGCACAGAAAATTAAAGACAGGAAGCAGGTTGTGCCAAACTCACCTGATGAAGCACCAAAGCTTGCCCATGCCATTTCCAGAAGCATTGAAATTGCTACTGCAAATCGTTTAAAGTTCCGCAGAATGCTCAGGACTGCGGCGCTGATTCTTAAGACCACGGAACGACTGGTGCTTTAACCACTTCATGCCCTAAACAGCTGATTGCTCACTTGGATATTTGAGCCCAGTTACATTTAGTCCAATCTGGACCGTGAGTAACTGGAGCCTATTGCAGCTCCATCATTCTCTGGCTTGTCTGGAGCAAGGCTGTGCTTACAAGAAAGGGGACATAAGAGGAAGGGTTTCACCATTCGGTAAAGTCGCTGCCTAGCTGCAGGGTCCACCAGACAAGCTAATACATCTACCTCATATAAGCAAATATATCTACCTCAAGGGACAGCGATAGGAGTGGCAAACGAGCCAATATATCTATCTTACAAGCTCACAGTCCGGCTCCAACAAAGGATTACCATCCATGAATGGAGGAGACAAAACTCACTCTACCGACGCTGAGGACAACATGGAATGGCACACAAAATTAAATACAGGACTCTACTCGTACCATTGTACTGAGGATTAGCGTCGCACTCTTGCGCATTTTGTACAACTTGAAAGCGAATTGCAGTTGCAATTTCAATGCTTCTGGAAGGTGCAAGAGCAAGCTTTGGTGCTTTTTCTGGTGAATTTGGGCACAACCGGAGCTGAAACCACTTCAGACCCAAAAAAGCGATTGTTGACTTGGAAGATTGAGCTCGGTACCTTTTAGTCCAATCTTGAACCTGTGTAACTGGACCCTATGGCTGGGCCTTCGTTCTCTGGCTTGTCCGGAGCAAGGCTGCGCTGAGGGAAAGGTGACATATGGGGACGGGTTTTTCCAGTGGTTGCAGTCTCTGTACAGCTGTAGACCCACCAGACAAGCTAATATATATACCTCGTATAAACTAATATTTCTATCTCAATGGACAGTGATGGGAAAGGCAAAAAAGCTAAAGTATCTATCTTAAGAGCTCACACTCCGACTCCAACAAAGGATTACCAACATTGAATGGAGAAGCCAGTATTCACTCCACCAATGCAGAGGAGAAAATGGAATTGCACAGAAAATTAAAGACAGGAAGCAGGTTGTGCCAAACTCACCTGATGAAGCACCAAAGCTTGCCCATGCCATTTCCAGAAGCATGGAAAATGCTACTGCAAATTCCTTTAAAGTTCCACAGAATGCTCAGAACTGCGATGCTGATCCTTAAGACCACGGAACGACTGGTGCTGAAACCACTTCATGCCCTAAACAGCCGGTTGCTCACTTGGATATTTGAGCCCAGTTACATTTAGTCCAATCTGGACCGTGAGTAACTGGAGCCTATTACTGCTGCTTCATTCTCTGGCTTGTCTGGAGCAAGGCTGTGCTTACAAGAAAGGGGACATAAGAGGAAGGATTTTTTATTTGTTACAGTCGCTGCTTAGCTGCAGGGTTCACCAGACAAGCTAATACATATACCTCATATAAGCAAATATAGCTACATCAAGGGGCAGTGATAGGAGTGGCAAATGAGCCAATATATCAATCTTACAAGCTCACAGTCCAGCTCCAACAAAGGATTACCATCCATGAATGGAGGAGACAAAACTCACTATACCGACGCTGAGGACAACATGGAATGGCGCACAAAATTAAATACAGGACTCTACTCGTTCCATTGTATTGAGGATTAGCGTCTCACTCTTGTGCATTTTGTAGAACTTGAAAGCGAATTGCAGTTGCAATTTCAATGCTTCTGGAAGGTGCAAGAGCAAGCTTTGGTGCTTTTTCTGGTGAATTTGGGCACAACCGGAGCTGAAACCACTTCATACCCAAAAAAGCGATTGTTGACTTGGAAGATTAAGCTCCGTAACTTTTAGTCCAATCTTGAACCTGTTTAACTGGACCCTATGGCTGGGCCTTCGTTCTCTGGCTTGTCCGGAGCAAGGCTGCGCTGAGGGAAAGGTGACATATGGGGACGGGTTTTTCCAGTGGTTGCAGTCTCTGTACAGCTGTAGACCCACCAGACAAGCTAATATATATACCTCGTATAAACTAATATTTCTATCTCAATGGACAGTGATGGGAAAGGCAAAAGAGCTAAAGTATCTATCTTAAGAGCTCACATTCCGACTCCAACAAAGGATTACCAACATTGAATGGAGAAGCCAGTATTCACTCCACCGATGCAGAGGAGAAAATGGAATTGCACAGAAAATTAAAGACAGGAAGCAGGTTGTGCCAAACTCACCTGATGAAGCACCAAAGCTTGCCCATGCCATTTCCAGAAGCATTGAAATTGCTACTGCAAATCGTTTAAAGTTCCGCAGAATGCTCAGGACTGCGGCGCTGATTCTTAAGACCACGGAACGACTGGTGCTTTAACCACTCCATGCCCTAAACAGCCGATTGCTCACTTGGATATTTGAGCCCAGTTACATTTAGTCCAATCTGGACCGTGAGTAACTGGAGCCTATTGCAGCTCCATCATTCTCTGGCTTGTCTGGAGCAAGGCTGTGCTTACAAGAAAGGGGACATAAGAGGAAGGGCTTCACCATTCGGTACAGTCGCTGCCTAGCTGCAGGGTCCACCAGACAAGCTAATACATCTACCTCATATAAGCAAATATATCTACCTCAAGGGAGAGCGATAGGAGTGGCAAACGAGCCAATATATCTATCTTACAAGCTCACAGTCCGGCCCAAACAAAGGATTACCATCCATGAATGGAGGAGACAAAACTCACTCTACCGACGCTGAGGACAACATGGAATGGCACACAAAATTAAATACAGGACTCTACTCGTACCATTGTACTGAGGATTAGCGTCGCACTCTTGCGCATTTTGTAGAACTTGAAAGCGAATTGCAGTTGCAATTTCAATGCTTCTGGAAGGTGCAAGAGCAAGCTTTGGTGCTTTTTCTGGTGAATTTGGGCACAACCGGAGCTGAAACCACTTCATACCCAAAAAAGCGATTGTTGACTTGGAAGATTGAGCTCGGTACCTTTTAGTCCAATCTTGAACCTGTGTAACTGGACCCTATGGCTGGGCCTTCGTTCTCTGGCTTGTCCGGAGCAAGGCTGCACTGAGGGAAAGGTGACATATGGGGACGGGTTTTTCCAGTGGTTGCAGTCTCTGTACAGCTGTAGACCCACCAGACAAGCTAATATATATACCTCGTATAAACTAATATTTCTATCTCAATGGACAGTGATGGGAAAGGCAAAAAAGCTAAAGTATCCATCTTAAGAGCTCACACTCCGACTCCAACAAAGGATTACCAACATTGAATGGAGAAGCCAGTATTCACTCCACCGATGCAGAGGAGAAAATGGAATTGCACAGAAAATTAAAGACAGGAAGCAGGTTGTGCCAAACTCACCTGATGAAGCACCAAAGCTTGCCCATGCCATTTCCAGAAGCATAGAAAATGCTACTGCAAATTCCTTTAAAGTTCCACAGAATGCTCAGAACTGCGATGCTGATCCTTAAGACCACGAAACGACTGGTGCTGAAACCACTTCATGCCCTAAACAGCCGATTGCTCACTTGGATATTTGAGCCCAATTACATTTAGTCCAATCTGGACCGTGAGTAACTGGAGCCTATTACTGCTGCTTCATTCTCTGGCTTGTCTGGAGCAAGGCTGTGCTTACAAGAAAGGGGACATAAGAGGAAGGGTTTTATTATTTGTTACAGCCGCTGCTTAGCTGCAGGGTTCACCAGACAAGCTAATACATATACCTCATATAAGCAAATATAGCTACCTCAAGGGGCAGCGATAGGAGTGGCAAACGAGCCAATATATCGATCTTACAAGCTCACAGTCCAGCTCCAACAAAGGATTACCATCCATGAATGGAGGAGACAAAACTCACTATACCGACGCTGAGGACAACATGGAATGGCACACAAAATTAAATACAGGACTCTACTCGTTCCATTGTATTGAGGATTAGCGTCTCACTCTTGCGCATTTTGTAGAACTTGAAAGCGAATTGCAGTTACAATTTCAACGCTTCTGGAAGTTGCAGGGGCAAGCTTTGGTGCTTTTTCCGGTGAATTTGGGCACAACCGGAGCTGAAACCACTTCATACCCAAAAAAGCGATTGTTGACTTGGAAGATTGAGCTCGGTACCTTTTAGTCCAATCTTGAACCTGTGTAACTGGACCCTATGGGTGGGCCTTCGTTCTCTGGCTTGTCCGGAGCAAGGCTGCGCTGAGGGAAAGGTGACATATGGGGACGGGTTTTTCCAGTGGTTGCAGTCTCTGTAAAGCTGTAGACCCACCAGACAAGCTAATATATATACCTCGTATAAACTAATATTTCTATCTCAATGGACAGTGATGGGAAAGGCAAAAGAGCTAAAGTATCTATCTTAAGAGCTCACACTCCGACTCCAACAAAGGATTACCAACAGTGAATGGAGGAGCCAGTATTCACTCCACCGATGCAGAGGAGAAAATGGAATTGCACAGAAAATTAAAGACAGGAAGCAGGTTGTACCAAACTCACCTGATGAAGCACCAAAGCTTGCCCATGCCATTTCCAGAAGCATAGAAAATGCTACTGCAAATTCCTTTAAAGTTCCACAGAATGCTTAGAACTGCGATGCTGATCCTTAAGACCACGGAACGACTGGTGCTGAAACCACTTCATGCCCTAAACAGCCGGTTGCTCACTTGGATATTTGAGCCCAGTTACATTTAGTCCAATCTGGACCGTGAGTAACTGGAGCCTATTACTGCTGCTTCATTCTCTGGCTTGTCTGGAGCAAGGCTGTGCTTACAAGAAAGGGGACATAAAAGGGAGGGTTTTTTATTTGTTACAGTCGCTGCTTAGCTGCCGGGTTCACCAGACAAGCTAATACATATACCTCATATAAGCAAATATAGCTACCTCAAGGGGCAGTGATAGGAGTGGCAAACAAGCCAATATATCGATCTTAAAAGCTCACAGTCCGGCTCCAACAAAGGATTACCATCCATGAATGGAGGAGACAAAACTCACTATACCGACGCTGAGGACAACATGGAATGGCACACAAAATTAAATACAGGACTCTACTCGTTCCATTGTATTGAGGATTAGCGTCTCACTCTTGCGCATTTTGTAGAACTTGAAAGCGAATTGCAGTTGCAATTTCAATGCTTCTGGAAGGTGCAAGAGCAAGCTTTGGTGCTTTTTCTGGTGAATTTGGGCACAACCGGAGCTGAAAACACTTTATACCTAAAAAAGCGATTGTTGACTTGGAAGATTGAACTCCGTACCTTTTAGTCCAATCTTGAACCTGTGTAACTGGACCCTATGGCTGGGCCTTCGTTCTCTGGCTTGTCCGGAGCAAGGCTGCGCTGAGGGAAAGGTGACATATGGGGACGGGTTTTTCCAGTGGTTGCAGTCTCTGTACAGCTGTAGACCCACCAGACAAGCTAATATATATACCTCGTATAAACTAATATTTCTATCTCAATGGACAGTGATGGGAAAGGCAAAAAAGCTAAAGTATCTATCTTAAGAGCTCACACTCCGACTCCAACAAAGGATTACCAACAGTGAATGGAGAAGCCAGTATTCACTCCACCGATGCAGAGGAGAAAATGGAATTGCACAGAAAATTAAAGACAGGAAGCAGGTTGTACCAAACTCACCTGATGAAGCACCAAAGCTTGCCCATGCCATTTCCAGAAGCATTGAAATTGCTACTGCAAATCGTTTAAAGTTCCGCAGAATGCTCAGGACTGCGGCGCTGATTCTTAAGACCACAGAACGACTGGTGCTTTAACCACTTCATGCCCTAAACAGCCGATTGCTCACTTGGATATTTGAGCCCAGTTACATTTAGTCCAATCTGGACCGTGAGTAACTGGAGCCTATTGCAGCTCCATCATTCTCTGGCTTGTCTGGAGCAAGGCTGTGCTTACAAGAAAGGGGACATAAGAGGAAGGGTTTCACCATTCGGTACAGTCGCTGCCTAGCTGCAGGGTCCACCAGACAAGCTAATACATCTACCTCATATAAGCAAATATAGCTACCTCAAGGGACAGCGATAGGAGTGGCAAACGAGCCAATATATCTATCTTACAAGCTCACAGTCCGGCTCCAACAAAGGATTACCATCCATGAATGGAGGAGACAAAACTCACTCTACCGACGCTGAGGACAACATGGAATGGCACACAAAATTAAATACAGGACTCTACTCGTACCATTGTACTGAGGATTAGCGTCGCACTCTTGCGCATTTTGTAGAACTTGAAAGCGAATTGCAGTTGCAATTTCAATGCTTCTGGAAGGTGCAAGAGCAAGCTTTGGTGCTTTTTCTGGTGAATTTGGGCACAACCGGAGCTGAAACCACTTCATACCCAAAAAAGCGATTGTTGACTTGGAAGATTGAGCTCCGTACCTTTTAGTCCAATCTTGAACCTGTGTAACTGGACCCTATGGCTGGGCCTTCGTTCTCTGGCTTGTCCGGAGCAAGGCTGCGCTGAGGGAAAGGTGACCTATGGGGACGGGTTTTTCCAGTGGTTGCAGTCTCTGTACAGCTGTAGACCCACCAGACAAGCTAATATATATACCTCGTATAAACTAATATTTCTATCTCAATGGACAGTGATGGGAAAGGCAAAAAAGCTAAAGTATCTATCTTAAGAGCTCACACTCCGACTCCAACAAAGGATTACCAACATTCAATGGAGAAGCCAGTATTCACTCCACCGATGCAGAGGAGAAAATGGAATTGCACAGAAAATTAAAGACAGGAAGCAGGTTGTGCCAAACTCACCTGATGAAGCACCAAAGCTTGCCCATGCCATTTCCAGAAGCATAGAAAATGCTACTGCAAATTCCTTTAAAGTTCCACAGAATGCTCAGAACTGCGATGCTGATCCTTAAGACCACGGAACGACTGGTGCTGAAACCACTTCGTGCCCTAAACAGCCGATTGCTCACTTGGATATTTGAGCCCAGTTACATTTAGTCCAATCTGGACCGTGAGTAACTGGAGCCTATTACTGCTGCTTCATTCTCTGGCTTGTCTGGAGCAAGGCTGTGCTTACAAGAAAGGGGACATAAGAGGAAGGGTTTTATTATTTGTTACAGTCGCTGCTTAGCTGCAGGGTTCACCAGACAAGCTAATACATATACCTCATATAAGCAAATATAGCTACCTCAAGGGGCAGCGATAGGAGTGGCAAACGAGCCAATATATCGATCTTACAAGCTCACAGTCCAGCTCCAAAAAGGATTACCATCCATGAATGGAGGAGACAAAACTCACTATACCGACGCTGAGGACAACATGGAATGGCACACAAAATTAAATACAGGACTCTACTCGTTCCATTGTATTGAGGATTAGCGTCTCACTCTTGCACATTTTGTAGAACTTGAAAGTGAATTGCAGTTGCAATTTCAATGCTTCTGGAAGTTGCAGGGGCAAGCTTTGGTGCTTTTTCCGGTGATTTTGGGCACAACCGGAGCTGAAACCACTTCCTACCCAAAAAAGCGAATGTTGACTTGGAAGATTGAGCTCGGTACCTTTTAGTCCAAGCTTGAACCTGTGTAACTGGACCCTATGGCTGGGCCTTCGTTCTCTGGCTTGTCCGGAGCAAGGCTGCGCTGAGGGAAAGGTGACATATGGGGACGGGTTTTTCCAGTGGTTGCAGTCTCTGTAAAGCTGTAGACCCACCAGACAAGCTAATATATATACCTCGTATAAACTAATATTTCTATCTCAATGGACAGTGATGGGAAAGGCAAAAAAGCTAAAGTATCTATCTTAAGAGCTCACACTCCGACTCCAACAAAGGATTAACAACATTCAATGGAGAAGCCAGTATTCACTCCTCCGATGCAGAGGAGAAAATGGAATTGCACAGAAAATTAAAGACAGGAAGCAGGTTGTGCCAAACTCACCTGATGAAGCACCAAAACCTGCCCATGCCATTTCCAGAAGCATAGAAAATGCTACTGCAAATTCCTTTAAAGTTCCACAGAATGCTCAGAACTGCGATGCTGATCCTTAAGACCACGGAACGACTGGTGCTGAAACCACTTCATGCCCTAAACAGCCGGTTGCTCACTTGGATATTTGAGCCCAGTTACATTTAGTCCAATCTGGACCGTGAGTAACTGGAGCCTATTACTGCTGCTTCATTCTCTGGCTTGTCTGGAGAAAGGCTGTGCTTACAAGAAAGGGGACATAAGAGGAAGGGTTTTATTATTTGTTAATGTCGCTGCTTAGCTGCAGGGTTCACCAGACAAGCTAATACATATACCTCATATAAGCAAATATAGCTATCTCAAGGGACAGCGATAGGATTGGCAAACGAGCCAATATATCTATCTTACAAGCTCACAGTCCGGCTCCAACAAAGGATTACCATCCATGAATGGAGGAGACAAAACTCACTCTACCGACGCTGAGGACAACATGGAATGGCACACAAAATTAAATACAGGACTCTACTCGTACCATTGTACTGAGGATTAGCGTCGCACTCTTGCGCATTTTGCAGAACTTGAAAGCGAATTGCAGTTGCAATTTCAATGCTTCTGGAAGATGCAAGAGCAAGCTTTGGTGCTTTTTCTGGTGAATTTGGGCACAACCGGAGCTGAAACCACTTCATACCCAAAGCGAAAGGTGACATATGGGGACGGGTTTTTCCAGTGGTTGCAGTCTCTGTACAGCTGTAGACCCACCAGACAAGCTAATATATATATCTCGTATAAACTAATATTTCTATCTCAATGGACAGTGATGGGAAAGGCAAAAAAGCTAAAGTATCTATCTTAAGAGCTCACACTCCGACTCCAACAAAGGATTACCAACATTCAATGGAGAAGCCAGTGTTCACTCCACCGATGCAGAGGAGAAAATGGAATTGCACAGAAAATTAAAGACAGGAAGCAGGTTGTGCCAAACTCACCTGATGAAGCACCAAAGCTTGCCCATGCCATTTCCAGAAGCATAGAAAATGCTACTGCAAATTCCTTTAAAGTTCCACAGAATGCTCAGAATTGCGATGCTGATCCTTAAGACCACGGAACGACTGGTGCTGAAACCACTTCATGCCCTAAACAGCCGATTGCTCACTTGGATATTTGAGCCCAGTTACATTTAGTCCAATCTGGACCGTGAGTAACTGGAGCCTATTGCAGCTCCATCATTCTCTGGCTTGTCTAGAGCAAGGCTGTGCTTACACGAAAGGGGACATAAGAGGAAGGGTTTCACCATTCGGTACAGTCGCTGCCTAGCTGCAGGGTCCACCAGACAAGCTAATACATCTACCTCATATAAGCAAATATATCTACCTCAAGGGACAGCGATAGGAGTGGCAAACGAGCCAATATATCTATCTTACAAGCTCACAGTCCGGCTCCAACAAAGGATTACCATCCATGAATGGGGGAGACAAAACTCACTCTACCGACGCTGAGGACAACATGGAATGGCACACAAAATTAAATACAGGACTCTACTCGTACCATTGTACTGAGGATTAGCGTCGCACTCTTGCGCATTTTGTAGAACTTGAAAGCGAATTGCAGTTGCAATTTCAATGCTTCTGGAAGGTGCAAGAGCAAGCTTTGGTGCTTTTTCTGGTGAATTTGGGCACAACCGGAGCTGAAACCACTTCATACCCAAAAAAGCGATTGTTGACTTGGAAGATTGAGCTCCGTACCTTTTAGTCCAATCTTGAACCTGTGTAACTGGACCCTATGGCTGGGCCTTCGTTCTCTGGCTTGTCCGGAGCAAGGCTGCGCTGAGGGAAAGGTGACATATGGGGACGGGTTTTTCCAGTGGTTGCAGTCTCTGTACAGCTGTAGACCCACCAGACAAGCTACTATATATACCTCGTATAAACTAATATTTCTATCTCAATGGACAGTGATGGGAAAGGCAAAACAGCTAAAGTATCTTTCTTAAGAGCTCACACTCCGACTCCAACAAAGGATTACCAACATTTAATGGAGAAGCCAGTATTCACTCCACCGATGCAGAGGAGAAAATGGAATTGCACAGAAAATTAAAGACCGGAAGCAGGTTGTGCCAAAGTCACCTGATGAAGCACCAAAGCTTGCCCATGCCACTTCCAGAAGCATAGAAAATGCTACTGCAAATTCCTTTAAAGTTCCACAGAATGCTCAGAACTGCGATGCTGATCCTTAAGACCACGGAACGACTGGTGCTGAAACCACTTCATGCCCTAAACAGCCGATTGCTCACTTGGATATTTGAGCCCAGTTACATTTAGTCCAATCTGGACCGTGAGTAACTGGAGCCTATTGCAGCTCCATCATTCTCTGGCTTGTCTGGAGCAAGGCTGTGCTTACAAGAAAGGGGACATAAGAGGAAGGGTTTCACCATTCGGTACAGTCGCTGCCTAGCTGCAGGGTCCACCAGACAAGCTAATACATCTACCTCATATAAGCAAATATATCTACCTCAAAGGACAGCGATAGGAGTGGCAAACGAGCCAATATATCTATCTTACAAGCTCACAGTCCGGCTCCAACAAAGGATTACCATCCGTGAATGGAGGAGACAAAACTCACTCTACCGACGCTGAGGACAACATGGAATGGCACACAAAATTAAATACAGGACTCTACTCGTACCAATGTACTGAGGATTAGCGTTGCACTCTTGCGCATTTTGTAGAACTTGAAAGCGAATTGCAGTTGCAATTTCAATGCTTCTGGAAGGTGCAAGAGCAAGCTTTGGTGCTTTTTCTGGTGAATTTGGGCACAACCGGAGCTGAAACCACTTCATACCCAAAAAGCGATTGTTGACTTGGAAGATTGAGCTCCGTACCTTTTAGTCCAATCTGGAACCTCTGTAACTGGACCCTATGGCTGGGCCTTTGTTCTCTGGCTTGTCCGGAGCAAGGCTGCGCTGAGGGAAAGGTGACATATGGGGACGGGTTTTTCCAGTGGTTGCAGTCTCTGTACAGCTGTAGACCCACCAGACAAGCTAATATATATACCTCGTATAAACTAATATTTCTATCTCAATGGACAGTGATGGGAAAGGCAAAAAAGCTAAAGTATCTATCTTAAGAGCTCACACTCAGACTCCAACAAAGGATTACCAACATTGAATGGAGAAGCCAGTATTCACTCCACCGATGCAGAGGAGAAAATGGAATTGCACAGAAAATTAAAGACAGGAAGCAGGTTGTGCCACACTCACCTGATGAAGCACCAAAGCTTGCCCATGCCATTTCCAGAAGCATAGAAAATGCAACTGCAAATTCCTTTAAAATTCCACAGAATACTCAGAACTGCGATGCTGATCCTTAAGACCACGGAACGACTGGTGCTGAAACCACTTCATGCCCTAAACAGCCGATTGCTCACTTAGATATTTGAGCCCAGTTACATTTAGTCCAATCTGGACCGTGAGTAACTGCAGCCTATTGCAGCTCCATCATTCTCTGGCTTGTCTGGAGCAAGGCTGTGCTTACAAGAAAGGGGACATAAGAGGAAGGGTTTCACCATTCGGTACAGTCGCTGCCTAGCTGCAGGGTCCACCAGACAAGCTAATACATCTACCTCATATAAGCAAATATATCTACCTCAAGGGACAGCGATAGGAGTGGCAAACGAGCCAATATATCTATCTTACAAGCTCACAGTCCGGCTCCAACAAAGGATTACCATCCGTGAATGGAGGAGACAAAACTCACTCTACCGACGCTGAGGACAACATGGAATGGCACACAAAATTAAATACAGGACTCTACTCGTACCAATGTACTGAGGATTAGCGTTGCACTCTTGCGCATTTTGTAGAACTTGAAAGCGAATTGCAGTTGCAATTTCAATGCTTCTGGAAGGTGCAAGAGCAAGCTTTGGTGCTTTTTCTGGTGAATTTGGGCACAACCGGAGCTGAAACCACTTCATACCCAAAAAGCGATTGTTGACTTGGAAGATTGAGCTCCGTACCTTTTAGTCCAATCTGGAACCTCTGTAACTGGACCCTATGGCTGGGCCTTTGTTCTCTGGCTTGTCCGGAGCAAGGCTGCGCTGAGGGAAAGGTGACATATGGGGACGGGTTTTTCCAGTGGTTGCAGTCTCTGTACAGCTGTAGACCCACCAGACAAGCTAATATATATACCTCGTATAAACTAATATTTCTATCTCAATGGACAGTGATGGGGAAGGCAAAAAAGCTAAAGTATCTATCTTAAGAGCTCACACTCAGACTCCAACAAAGGATTACCAACATTGAATGGAGAAGCCAGTATTCACTCCACCGATGCAGAGGAGAAAATGGAATTGCACAGAAAATTAAAGACAGGAAGCAGGTTGTGCCAAACTCACCTGATGAAGCACCAAAGCTTGCCCATGCCATTTCCAGAAGCATAGAAAATGCTACTGCAAATTCCTTTAAAATTCCACAGAATGCTCAGAACTGCGATGCTGATCCTTAAGACCACGGAACGACTGGTGCTGAAACCACTTCATGCCCTAAACAGCCGATTGCTCACTTGGATATTTGAGCCCAGTTACATTTAGTCCAATCTGGACCGTGAGTAACTGGAGCCTATTGCAGCTCCATCATTCTCTGGCTTGTCTGGAGCAAGGCTGTGCTTACAAGAAAGGGGACATAAGAGGAAGGGTTTCACCATTCGGTACAGTCGCTGCCTAGCTGCAGGGTCCACCAGACAAGCTAATACATCTACCTCATATAAGCAAATATATCTACCTCAAGGGACAGCGATAGGAGTGGCAAACGAGCCAATATATCTATCTTACAAGCTCACAGTCCGGCTCCAACAAAGGATTACCATCCATGAATGGAGGAGACAAAACTCACTCTACCGACGCTGAGGACAACATGGAATGGCACACAAAATTAAATACAGGACTCTACTCGTACCATTGTACTGAGGATTAGCGTCGCACTCTTGCGCATTTTGTAGAACTTGAAAGCGGATTGCAGTTGCAATTTTAATGCTTCTGGAAGGTGCAAGAGCAAGCTTTGGTGCTTTTTCTGGTGAATTTGGGCACAACCGGAGCTGAAACCACTTCATACCCAAAAAAGCGATTGTTGACTTGGAAGATTGAGCTCCGTACCTTTTAGTCCAATCTTGAACCTGTGTAACTGGACCCTATGGCTGGGCCTTCGTTCTCTGGCTTGTCCGGAGCAAGGCTGCGCTGAGGGAAAGGTGACATATGGGGACGGGTTTTTCCAGTGGTTGCAGTCTCTGTACAGCTGTAGACCCACCAGACAAGCTAATATATATACCTCGTATAAACTAATATTTCTATCTCAATGGACAGTGATGGGAAAGGCAAAAAAGCTAAAGTATCTTTCTTAAGAGCTCACACTCCGACTCCAACAAAGGATTACCAACATTTAATGGAGAAGCCAGTATTCACTCCACCGATGCAGAGGAGAACATGGAATTGCACAGAAAATTAAAGACAGGAAGCAGGTTGTGCCAAAGTCACCTGATGAAGCACCAAAGCTTGCCCATGCCACTTCCAGAAGCATAGAACATGCTACTGCAAATTCCTTTAAAGTTCCACAGAATGCTCAGTACTGCGATGCTGATCCTTAAGACCACGGAACGACTGGTGCTGAAACCACTTCATGCCCTAAACAGCCTATTGCTCACTTGGATATTTGAGCCCAGTTACATTTAGTCCAATCTGGACCGTGAGTAACTGGAGCCTATTACTGCTGCTTCATTCTCTGGCTTGTCTGGAGCAAGGCTGTGCTTACAAGAAAGGGGACATAAGAGGAAGGGTTTTATTATTTGTTACAATCGCTGCTTAGCTGCAGGGTTCACCAGACAAGCTAATACATATACCTCATATAAGCAAATATAGCTACCTCAAGGGGCAGCGATAGGAGTGGCAAACGAGCCAATATATCGATCTTACAAGCTCACAGTCCAGCTCCAACAAAGGATTACCATCCATGAATGGAGGAGACAAAACTCACTATACCGACGCTGAGGACAACATGGAATGGCACACAAAATTAAATACAGGACTCTACTCGTTCCATTGTATTGAGGATTAGCATCTCACTCTTGCGCATTTTGTAGAACTTGAAAGCGAATTGCATTTGCAATTTCAATGCTTCTGGAAGTTGTAGGGGCAAGCTTTGGTGCTTTTTCCGGTGAATTTGGGCACAACCGGAGCTGAAACCACTTCATACCTAAAAAAGCGATTGTTGACTTGGAAGATTGAGCTCGGTACCTTTTAGTCCAATCTTGAACCTGTGTAACTGGACCCTATGGCTGGGCCTTCGTTCTCTGGCTTGTCCGGAGCAAGGCTGCGCTGAGGGAAAGGTGACATATGGGGACGGGTTTTTCCAGTGGTTGCAGTCTCTGTAAAGCTGTAGACCCACCAGACAAGCTAATATATATACCTCGTATAAACTAATATTTCTATCTCAATGGACAGTGATGGGAAAGGCAAAAGAGCTAAAGTATCTATCTTAAGAGCTCACACTCCGACTCCAACAAAGGATTACCAACTTTGAATGGAGAAGCCAGTATTCACTCCACCGATGCAGAGGAGAAAATGGAATTGCACAGAAAATTAAAGACAGGAAGCAGGTTGTGCAAAACTCACCTGATGAAGCACCAAAGCTTGCCCATGCCATTTCCAGAAGCATAGAAAATGCTACTGCAAATTCCTTTAAAGTTCCACAGAATGCTCAGAATTGCGATGCTGATCCTTAAGACCACGGAACGACTGGTGCTGAAACCACTTCATGCCCTAAACAGCCGATTGCTCACTTGGATATTTGAGCCCAGTTACATTTAGTCCAATCTGGACCGTGAGTAACTGGAGCCTATTGCAGCTCCATCATTCTCTGGCTTGTCTGGAGCAAGGCTGTGCTTACAAGAAAGGGGACATAAGAGGAAGGGTTTCACCATTCGGTACAGTCGCTTCCTAGCTGCAGGGTCCACCAGACAAGCTAATACATATACCTCATATAAGCAAATATAGCTACCTCAAGGGGCAGCGATAGGAGTGGCAAACGAGCCAATATATCGATCTTACAAGATCACAGTCCAGCTCCAACAAAGGATTACCATCCATGAATGGAGGAGACAAAACTCACTCTACCGACGCTGAGGACAACATGGAATGGCACACAAAATTAAATACAGGACTCTACTCGTACCACTGTACTGAGGATTAGCGTCGCACTCTTGCGCATTTTGTAGAACTTGAAAGCGAATTGCAGTTGCAATTTCAATGCTTCTGGAAGGTGCAAGAGCAAGCTTTGGTGCTTTTTCTGGTGAATTTGGGCACAACCGGAGCTGAAACCACTTCAGACCCAAAAAAGCGATTGTTGACTTGGAAGATTGAGCTCGGTACCTTTTAGTCCAATCTTGAACCTGTGTAACTGGACCCTATGGCTGGGCCTTCGTTCTCTGGCTTGTCCGGAGCAAGGCTGCGCTGAGGGAAAGGTGACATATGGGGATGGGTTTTTCCAGTGGATGCAGTCTCTGTACAGCTGTAGACCCACCAGACAAGCTAATATATATACCTCGTATA
The DNA here is from genome assembly GCF_964204655.1 of Triturus cristatus. NCBI lineage: Eukaryota > Metazoa > Chordata > Amphibia > Caudata > Salamandridae > Triturus > Triturus cristatus. Next base: position 784,888,877 of record NC_140594.1, read on the forward strand.
AACTAATATTTCTATCTCAATGGACAGTGATGGGAAAGGCAAAAAAGCTAAAGTATCTTTCTTAAGAGCTCACACTCCGACTCCAACAAAGGATTACCAACATTTAATGGAGAAGCCAGTATTCACTCCACCGATGCAGAGGAGAACATGGAATTGCACAGAAAATTAAAGACAGGAAGCAGGTTGTGCCAAAGTCACCTGATGAAGCACCAAAGCTTGCCCATGCCACTTCCAGAAGCATAGAAAATGCTACTGCAAATTCCTTTAAAGTTCCACAGAATGCTCAGTACTGCGATGCTGATCCTTAAGACCACGGAACGACTGGTGCTGAAACCACTTCATGCCCTAAACAGCCGATTGCTCACTTGGATATTTGAGCCCAGTTACATTTAGTCCAATCTGGACCGTGAGTAACTGGAGCCTATTACTGCTGCTTCATTCTCTGGCTTGTCTGGAGCAAGGCTGTGCTTACAAGAAAGGGGACATAAGAGGAAGGGTTTTATTATTTGTTACAGTCGCTGCTTAGCTGCAGGGTTCACCAGACAAGCTAATACATATACCTCATATAAGCAAATATAGCTACCTCAAGGGGCAGCGATAGGAGTGGCAAACGAGCCAATATATCGATCTTACAAGCTCACAGTCCAGCTCCAACAAAGGATTACCATCCATGAATGGAGGAGACAAAACTCACTATACCGACGCTGAGGACAACATGGAATGGCACACAAAATAAATACAGGACTCTACTCGTTCCATTGTATTGAGGATTAGCATCTCACTCTTGCGCATTTTGTAGAACTTGAAAGCGAATTGCAGTTGCAATTTCAATGCTTCTGGAAGTTGTAGGGGCAAGCTTTGGTGCTTTTTCCGGTGAATTTGGGCACAACCGGAGCTGAAACCACTTCATACCTAAAAAAGCGATTGTTGACTTGGAAGATTGAGCTCGGTACCTTTTAGTCCAATCTTGAACCTGTGTAACTGGACCCTATGGCTGGGCCTTCGTTCTCTGGCTTGTCCGGAGCAAGGCTGCGCTGAGGGAAAGGTGACATATGGGGATGGGTTTTTCCAGTGGTTGCAGTCTCTGTAAAGCTGTAGACCCACCAAACAAGCTAATATATATACCTCGTATAAACTAGTATTTCTATCTCAATGGACAGTGATGGGAAAGGCAAAAGAGCTAAAGTATCTATCTTAAGAGCTCACACTCCGACTCCAACAAAGGATTACCAACATTCAATGGAGAAGCCAGTATTCACTCCACCGATGCAGAGGAGAAAATGGAATTGCACAGAAAATTAAAGACAGGAAGCAGGTTGTGCCAAACTCACCTGATGAAGCACCAAAGCTTGCCCATGCCCTTTCCAGAAGCATAGAAAATGCTACTGCAAATTCCTTTAAAGTTCCACAGAATGCTCAGAACTGCGATGCTGATCCTTAAGACCACGGAACGACTGGTGCTGAAACCACTTCATGCCCTAAACAGCCGATTGCTCACTTGGATATTTGAGCCCAGTTACATTTAGTCCAATCTGGACCGTGAGTAACTGGAGCCTATTACTGCTGCTTCATTCTCTGGCTTTTCTGGAGCAAGGCTGTGCTTACAAGAAAGGGGACATAAGTGGAAGGGTTTTATTATTTGTTACAGTCGCTGCTTAGCTGCAGGGTTCACCAGACAAGCTAATACATATACCTCATATAAGCAAATATAGCTACCTCAAGGGGCAGCGATAGGAGTGGCAAACGAGCCAATATATCGATCTTACAAGCTCACAGTCCAGCTCCAACAAAGGATTACCATCCATGAATGGAGGAGACAAAACTCACTATACCGACGCTGAAGACAACATGGAATGGCACACAAAATTAAATACAGGACTCTTCTCGTTCCATTGTATTGAGGATTAGCGTCTCACTCTTGCGCATTTTGTAGAACTTGAAAGCGAATTGCAGTTGCAATTTCAATGCTTCTGGAAGTTGCAGGGGCAAGCTTTGGTGCTTTTGCCGGTGAATTTGGGCACAACCGGAGCTGAAACCACTTCATACCCAAAAAAGCGATTGTTGACTTGGAAGATTGAGCTCGGTACCTTTTAGTCCAATCTTGAACCTGTGTAACTGGACCCTATGGCTAGGCCTTCGTTCTCTGGCTTGTCCGGAGCAAGGCTGCGCTGAGGGAAAGGTGACATATGGGGATGGGTTTTTCCAGTGGTTGCAGTCTCTGTAAAGCTGTAGACCCACCAGACAAGCTAATATATATACCTCGTATAAACTAATATTTCTATCTCAATGGACAGTGATGGGAAAGGCAAAAGAGCTAAAGTATCTATCTTAAGAGCTCACACTCCGACTCCAACAAAGGATTACCAACATTGAATGGAGAAGCCAGTATTCACTCCACCGATGCAGAGGAGAAAATGGAATTGCACAGAAAATTAAAGACAGGAAGCAGGTTGTGCCAAACTCACCTGATGAAGCACCAAAGCTTGCCCATGCCATTTCCAGAAGCATTGAAATTGCTACTGCAAATCGTTTAAAGTTCCGCAGAATGCTCAGGACTGCGGCGCTGATTCTTAAGACCACGGAACGACTGGTGCTTTAACCACTTCATGCCCTAAACAGCCGATTGCTCACTTGGATATTTGAGCCCAGTTACATTTAGTCTAATCTGGACCGTGAGTAACTGGAGCCTATTGCAGCTCCATCATTCTCTGGCTTGTCTGGAGCAAGGCTGTGCTTACAAGAAAGGGGACATAAGAGGAAGGGTTTCACCATTCGGTACAGTCGCTGCCTAGCTGCAGGGTCCACCAGACAAGCTAATACATCTACCTCATATAAGCAAATATATCTACCTCAAGGGACAGCGATAGGAGTGGCAAACGAGCCAATATATCTATCTTACAAGCTCACAATCCGGCTCCAACAAAGGATTACCATCCATGAATGGAGGAGACAAAACTCACTCTACCGACGCTGAGGACAACATGGAATGGCACACAAAATTAAATACAGGACTCTCTACTCGTACCATTGTACTGAGGATTAGCGTCGCACTCTTGCGCATTTTGTAGAACTTGAAAGCGAATTGCAGTTGCAATTTCAATGCTTCTGGAAGGTGCAAGAGCAAGCTTTGGTGCTTTTTCTGGTGAATTTGGGCACAACCGGAGCTGAAACCACTTCAGACCCAAAAAAGCGATTGTTGACTTGGAAGATTGAGCTCGGTACCTTTTAGTCCAATCTTGAACCTGTGTAACTGGACCCTATGGCTGGGCCTTCGTTCTCTGGCTTGTCCGGAGCAAGGCTGCGCTGAGGGAAAGGTGACATATGGGGATGGGTTTTTCCAGTAGATGCAGTCTCTGTACAGCTGTAGACCCACCAGACAAGCTAATATATATACCTCGTATAAACTAATATTTCTATCTCAATGGACAGTGGTGGGAAAGGCAAAAAAGCTAAAGTATCTATCTTAAGAGCTCACACTCCGACTCCAACAAAGGATTACCAACATTGAATGGAGAAGCCAGTATTCACTCCACCGATGCAGAGGAGAAAATGGAATTGCACAGAAAATTAAAGACAGGAAGCAGGTTGTGCCAAACTCACCTGATGAAGCACCAAAGCTTGCCCATGCCATTTCCAGAAGCATAGAAAATGCTACTGCAAATTCCTTTAAAGTTCCACAGAATGCTCAGAACTGCGATGCTGATCCTTAAGACCACGGAACGACTGGTGCTGAAACCACTTCATGCCCTAAACAGCCGGTTGCTCACTTGGATATTTGAGCCCAGTTACATTTAGTCCAATCTGGACCGTGAGTAACTGGAGCCTATTACTGCTGCTTCAGTCTCTGGCTTGTCTGGAGCAAGGCTCTGCTTACAAGAAAGGGGACATAAGAGGAAGGGGTTTTTATTTGTTACAGTCGCTGCTTAGCTGCAGGGTTCACCAGACAAGCTAATACATATACCTCATATAAGCAAATATAGCTACCTCAAGGGGCAGTGATAGGAGTGGCAAACGAGCCAATATATCGATCTTACAAGCTCACAGTCCAGCTCCAACAAAGGATTACCATCCATGAATGGAGGAGACAAAACTCACTATACCGACGCTGAGGACAACATGGAATGGCACACAAAATTAAATACAGGACTCTACTCGTTCCATTGTATTGAGGATTAGTGTCTCACTCTTGCGCATTTTGTAGAACTTGAAAGCGAATTGCAGTTGCAATTTCAATGCTTCTGGAAGGTGCAAGAGCAAGCTTTGGTGCTTTTTCTGGTGAATTTGGGCACAACCGGAGCTGAAACCACTTTATACCCAAAAAAGCGATTGTTGACTTGGAAGATTGAGCTCCGTACCTTTTAGTCCAATCTTGAACCTGTGTAACTGGACCCTATGGCTGGGCCTTCGTTCTCTGGCTTGTCCGGAGCAAGGCTGCGCTGAGGGAAAGGTGACATATGGGGACGGGTTTTTCCAGTGGTTGCAGTCTCTGTACAGCTGTAGACCCACCAGACAAGCTAATATATATACCTCGTATAAACTAATATTTCTATCTCAATGGACAGTGATGGGAAAGGCAAAAGAGCTAAAGTATCTATCTTAAGAGCTCACACTCCGACTCCAACAAAGGATTACCAACATCGAATTGAGAAGCCAGTATTCACTCCACCGATGCAGAGGAGAAAATGGAATTGCACAGAAAATTAAAGACAGGAAGCAGGTTGTGCCAAACTCACCTGATGAAGCACCAAAGCTTGCCCATGCCATTTCCAGAAGCATAGAAAATGCTACTGCAAATTCCTTTAAAGTTCCGCAGAATGCTCAGGACTGCGTCGCTGATTCTTAAGACCACAGAACGACTGGTGCTTTAACAACTTCATGCCCTAAACAGCTGATTGCTCACTTGGATATTTGAGCCCAGTTACATTTAGTCCAATCTGGACCGTGAGTAACTGGAGCCTATTGCAGCTCCATCATTCTCTGGCTTGTCTGGAGCAAGGCTGTGCTTACAAGAAAGGGGACATAAGAGGAAGGGTTTCACCATTCGGTACAGTCGCTGCCTAGCTGCAGGGTCCACCAGACAAGCTAATACATCTACCTCATATAAACAAATATATCTACCTCAAGGGACAGCGAGAGGAGTGGCAAACGAGCCAATATATCTATCTTACAAGCTCACAGTCCGGCTCCAACAAAGGATTACCATCCATGAATGGAGGAGACAAAACTCACTCTACCGACGCTGAGGACAACATGGAAAGGCACACAAAATTAAATACAGGACTCTACTCGTACCATTGTACTGAGGATTAGCGTCGCACTCTTGCGCATTTTGTAGAACTTGAAAGCGAATTGCAGTTGCAATTTCAATGCTTCTGGAAGGTGCAAGAGCAAGCTTTGGTGCTTTTTCTGGTGAATTTGGGCACAACCGGAGCTGAAACCACTTCATACCCAAAAAAGCGATTGTTGACTTGGAAGATTGAGCTCCGTACCTTTTAGTCCAATCTTGAACCTGTGTAACTGGACCCTATGGCTGGGCCTTCGTTCTCTGACTTGTCCGGAGCAAGGCTGCGCTGAGGGAAAGGTGACATATGGGGACGGGTTTTTCGAGTGGTTGCAGTCTCTGTACAGCTGTAGACCCACCAGACAAGCTAATATATATACCTCGTATAAACTAATATTTCTATCTCAATGGACAGTGATGGGAAAGGCAAAAAAGCTAAAGTATCTATCTTAAGAGCTCACACTCCGACACCAACAAAGGATTACCAACATTCAATGGAGAAGCCAGTATTCACTCCACCGATGCAGAGGAGAAAATGGAATTGCACAGAAAATTAAAGACAGGAAGCAGGTTGTGCCAAACTTACCTGATGAAGCACCAAAGCCTGCCCATGCCATTTCCAGAAGCATAGAAAATGCTACTGCAAATTCCTTTAAAGTTCCACAGAATGCTCAGAACTGCGATGCTGATCCTTAAGACCACGGAACGACTGGTGCTGAAACCACTTCATGCCCTAAACAGCCGGTTGCTCACTTGGATATTTGAGCCCAGTTACATTTAGTCCAATCTGAGCCGTGAGTAACTGGAGCCTATTACTGCTGCTTCATTCTCTGGCTTGTCTGGAGCAAGGCTGTGCTTACAAGAAAGGGGACATAAGAGGAAGGGTTTTATTATTTGTTAATGTCGCTGCTTAGCTGCAGGGTTCACCAGACAAGCTAATACATCTACCTCATATAAGCAAATATATCTACCTCAAGGGGCAGCGATAGGAGTGGCAAACGAGCCAATATATCTATCTTACAAGCTCACAGTCCGGCTCCAACAAAGGATTACCATCCATGAATGGAGGAGACAAAACTCACTCTACCGACGCTGAGGACAACATGGAATGGCACACAAAATTAAATACAGGACTCTACTCGTACCATTGTACTGAGGATTAGCGTCGCACTCTTGCGCATTTTGTAGAACTTGAAAGCAAATTGCAGTTGCAATTTCAATGCTTCTGGAAGGTGCAAGAGCAAGCTTTGGTGCTTTTTCTGGTGAATTTGGGCACAACCGGAGCTGAAACCACTTCATACCCAAAAAAGCGATTGTTGACTTGGAAGATTGAGCTACGTACCTTTTAGTCCAATCTTGAACCTGTGTAACTGGACCCTATGGCAGGGCCTTCGTTCTCTGGCTTGTCCGGAGCAAGGCTGCGCTGAGGGAAAGGTGACATATGGGGACGGGTTTTTCCAGTGGTTGCAGTCTCTGTAAAGCTGTAGACCCACCAGACAAGCTAATATATATACCTCGTATAAACTAATATTTCTATCTCAATGGACAATGATGGCAAAGGCAAAAAAGCTAAAGTATCTATCTTAAGAGCTCACACTCCGACTCCAACAAAGGATTACCAACAGTGAATGGAGAAGCCAGTATTCACTCCACCGATGCAGAGGAGAAAATGGAATTGCACAGAAAATTAAAGACAGGAAGCCGGTTGTACCAAACTCACCTGATGAAGCACCAAAGCTTGCCCATGCCATTTCTAGAAGCATAGAAAATGCTACTGCAAATTCCTTTAAAGTTCCACAGAATGCTCAGAACTGCGATGCTGATCCTTAAGACCACGGAACGACTGGTGCTGAAACCTCTTCATGCCCTAAACAGCCGGTTGCTCACTTGGATATTTGAGCCCAGTTACATTTAGTCCAATCTGGACCGTGAGTAACTGGAGCCTATTACTGCTGCTTCAGTCTCTGGCTTGTCTGGAGCAAGGCTGTGCTTACAAGAAAGGGGACATAAGAGGAAGGGTTTTTTATTTGTTACAGTCGCTGCTTAGCTGCAGGGTTCACCAGACAAGCTAATACATATACCTCATATAAGCAAATATAGCTACCTCAAGGGGCAGTGATAGGAGTGGCAAACAAGCCAATATATCGATCTTACAGGCTCACAGTCCAGCTCCAACAAAGGATTACCATCCATGAATGGAGGAGACAAAACTCACTATACCGACGCTGAGGACAACATGGAATGGCACACAAAATTAAATACAGGACTCTACTCGTTCCATTGTATTGAGGATTAGCGTCTCACTCTTGCGCATTTTGTAGAACTTGAAAGCGAATTGCAGTTGCAATTTCAATGCTTCTGGAAGGTGCAAGAGCAAGCTTTGGTGCTTTTTCTGGTGAATTTGGGCACAACTGGAGCTGAAACCACTTTATACCCAAAAAAGCGATTGTTGACTTGGAAGATTGAGCTCCGTACCTTTTAGTCCAATCTTGAACCTGTGTAACTGGACCCTATGGCTGGGCCTTCGTTCTCTGGCTTGTCCGGAGCAAGGCTGCGCTGAGGGAAAGGTGACATATGGGGACGGGTTTTTCCAGTGGTTGCAGTCTCTGTACAGCTGTAGACCCACCAGACAAGCTAATATATATACCTCGTATAAACTAATATTTCTATCTCAATGGACAGTGATGGGAAAGGCAAAAGAGCTAAAGTATCTATCTTAAGAGCTCACACTCCGACTCCAACAAAGGATTACCAACATTGAATTGAGAAGCCAGTATTCACTCCACCGATGCAGAGGAGAAAATGGAATTGCACAGAAAATTAAAGACAGGAAGCAGGTTGTGCCAAACTCACCTGATGAAGCAGCAAAGCTTGCCCATGCCATTTCCAGAAGCATAGAAAATGCTACTGCAAATTCCTTTAAAGTTCCACAGAATGCTCAGAACTGCGATGCTGATCCTTAAGACCAAGGAACGACTGGTGCTGAAACCACTTCATGCCCTAAACAGCCGATTGCTCACTTGGATATTTGAGCCCAGTTACATTTAGTCCAATCTGGACCGTGAGTAACTGGAGCCTATTGCAGCTCCATCATTCTCTGGCTTGTCTGGAGCAAGGCTGTGCTTACAAGAAAGGGGACATAAGAGGAAGGGTTTCACCATTCGGTACAGTCGCTGCCTAGCTGCAGGGTCCACCAGACAAGCTAATACATCTACCTCATATAAGCAAATATATCTACCTCAAGGGACAGCGATAGGAGTGGCAAACGAGCCAATATATCTATCTTACAAGCTCACAGTCCGGCTCCAACAAAGGATTACCATCCATGAATGGAGGAGACAAAACTCACTCTACCGACGCTGAGGACAACATGGAATGGCACACAAAATTAAATACAGGACTCTACTCGTACCATTGTACTGAGGATTAGCGTCGCACTCTTGCGCATTTTGTAGAACTTGAAAGCGAATTGCAGTTGCAATTTCAATGCTTCTGGAAGGTGCAAGAGCAAGCTTTGGTGCTTTTTCTGGTGAATTTGGGCACAACCGGAGCTGAAACCACTTCATACCCAAAAAAGCGATTGTTGACTTGGAAGATTGAGCTCCGTACCTTTTAGTCCAATCTTGAACCTGTGTAACTGGACCATATGGCTGGGCCTTCGTTCTCTGGCTTGTCCGGAGCAAGGCTGCGCTGAGGGAAAGGTGACATATGGGGACGGGTTTTTCCAGTGGTTGCAGTCTCTGTACAGCTGTAGACCCACCAGACAAGCTAATATATATACCTCGTATAAACTAATATTTCTATCTCAATGGACAGTGATGGGAAAGGCAAAAAAGCTAAAGTATCTATCTTAAGAGCTCACACTCCGACTCCAACAAAGGATTACCAACATTGAATGGAGAAGCCAGTATTCACTCCACCGATGCAGAGGAGAAAATGGAATTGCACAGAAAATTAAAGACAGGAAGCAGGTTGTGCCAAACTCACCTGATGAAGCACCAAAGCTTGCCCATGCCATTTCCAGAAGCATAGAAAATGCTACTGCAAATTCCTTTAAAGTTCCACAGAATGCTCAGAACTGCGGTGCTGATCCTTAAAACCACGGAACGACTGGTGCTGAAACCACTTCATGCCCTAAACAGCCGGTTGCTCACTTGGATATTTGAGCCCAGTTACATTTAGTCCAATCTGGACCGTGAGTAACTGGAGCCTATTACTGCTGCTTCATTCTCTGGCTTGTCTGGAGCAAGGCTGTGCTTACAAGAAAGGGGACATAAGAGGGAGGGTTTTTTATTTGTTACAGTCGCTGCTTAGCTGCAGGGTTCACCAGACAAGCTAATACATATACCTCATATAAGCAAATATAGCTACCTCAAGGGGCAGTGATAGGAGTGGCAAACGAGCCAATATATCGATCTTACAAGCTCACAGTCCAGCTCCAACAAAGGATTACCATCCATGAATGGAGGAGACAAAACTCACTATACCGACGCTGAGGACAACATGGAATGGCACACAAAATTAAATACAGGACTCTACTCGTTCCATTGTATTGAGGATTAGCATCTCAGTCTTGCGCATTTTGTAGAACTTGAAAGTGAATTGCAGTTGCAATTTCAATGCTTCTGGAAGTTGTAGGGGCAAGCTTTGGTGCTTTTTCCGGTGAATTTGGGCACAACCGGAGCTGAAACCACTTCATACCTAAAAAAGCGATTGTTGACTTGGAAGATTGAGCTCGGTACCTTTTAGTCCAATCTTGAACCTGTGTAACTGGACCCTATGGCTGGGCCTTCGTTCTCTGGCTTGTCCGGAGCAAGGCTGCGCTGAGGGAAAGGTGACATATGGGGACGGGTTTTTCCAGTGGTTGCAGTCTCTGTAAAGCTGTAGACCCACCAGACAAGCTAATATATATACCTCGTATAAACTAATATTTCTATCTCAATGGACAGTGATGGGAAAGGCAAAAAAGCTAAAGTATCTATCTTAAGAGCTCACACTCCGACTCCAACAAAGGATTACCAACATTGAATAGAGAAGCCAGTATTCACTCCACCGATGCAGAGGAGAAAATGGAATTGCACAGAAAATTAAAGACAGGAAGCAGGTTGTGCCAAACTCACCTGATGAAGCACCAAAGCTTGCCCATGCCATTTCCAGAAGCATAGAAAATGCTACTGCAAATTCGTTTAAAGTTCCACAGAATGCTCAGAACTGCGATGCTGATCCTTAAGACCACGGAACGACTGGTGCTGAAACCACTTCATGTCCTAAACAGCCGATTGCTCACTTGGATATTTGAGCCCAGTTACATTTAGTCCAATCTGGACTGTGAGTAACTGGAGCCTATTGCAGCTCCATCATTCTCTGGCTTGTCTGGAGCAAGGCTGTGCTTACAAGAAAGGGGACATAAGAGGAAGGGTTTCACCATTCGGTACAGTCGCTGCCTAGCTGCAGGGTCCACCAGACAAGCTAATACATCTACCTCATATAAGCAAATATATCTACCTCAAGGGACAGCGATAGGAGTGGCAAACGAGCCAATATATCTATCTTACAAGCTCACAGTCCGGCTCCAACAAAGGATTACCATCCATGAATGGAGGAGACAAAACTCACTCTACCGACGCTGAGGACAACATGGAATGGCACACAAAATTAAATACAGGACTCTACTCGTACCATTGTACTGAGGATTAGCGTCGCACTCTTGCGCATTTTGTAGAACTTGAAAGCAAATTGCAGTTGCAATTTCAATGCTTCTGGAAGGTGCAAGAGCAAGCTTTGGTGCTTTTTCTGGTGAATTTGGGCACAACCGGAGCTGAAACCACTTCATACCCAAAAAAGCGATTGTTGACTTGGAAGATTGAGCTACGTACCTTTTAGTCCAATCTTGAACCTGTGTAACTGGACCCTATGGCTGGGCCTTCGTTCTCTGGCTTGTCCGGAGCAAGGCTGCGCTGAGGGAAAGGTGACATATGGGGACGGGTTTTTCCAGTGGTTGCAGTCTCTGTACAGCTGTAGACCCACCAGACAAGCTAATATATATACCTCGTATAAACTAATATTTCTATCTCAATGGACAGTGATGGGAAAGGCAAAAAAGCTAAAGTATCTATCTTAAGAGCTCACACTCCGACTCCAACAAAGGATTACCAACATTGAATGGAGAAGCCAGTATTCACTCCACCGATGCAGAGGAGAAAATGGAATTGCACAGAGAATTAAAGACAGGAAGCAGGTTGTGCCAAACGCACCTGATGAAGCACCAAAGCTTGCCCATGCCATTTCTAGAAGCATAGAAAATGCTACTGCAAATTCCTTTAAAGTTCCACAGAATGCTCAGAACTGCGATGCTGATCCTTAAGACCACGAAACGACTGGTGCTGAAACCACTTCGTGCCCTAAACAGCCGGTTGCTCACTTGGATATTTGAGCCCAGTTACATTTAGTCCAATCTGGACCGTGAGTAACTGGAGCCTATTACTGCTGCTTCATTCTCTGGCTTGTCTGGAGCAAGGCTGTGCTTACAAGAAAGGGGACATAAGAGGAAGGGTTTTTTATTTGTTACAGTCGCTGCTTAGCTGCAGGGTTCACCAGACAAGCTAATACATATACCTCATATTAGCAAATATAGCTACCTCAAGGGGCAGTGATAGGAGTGGCAAACAAGCCAATATATCGATCTTACAAGCTCACAGTCCAGCTCCAACAAAGGATTACCATCCATGAATGGAGGAGCCAAAACTCACTAAACCGACGCTGAGGACAACATGGAATGGCACACAAAATTAAATACAGGACTCTACTCGTTCCATTGTATTGAGGATTAGCATCTCAGTCTTGCGCATTTTGTAGAACTTGAAAGCGAATTGCAGTTGCAATTTCAATGCTTCTGGAAGTTGTAGGGGCAAGCTTTGGTGCTTTTTCCGGTGAATTTGGGCACAACCGGAGCTGAAACCACTTCATACCTAAAAAAGCGATTGTTGACTTGGAAGATTGAGCTCGGTACCTTTTAGTCCAATCTTGAACCTGTGTAACTGGACCCTATGGCTGGGCCTTCGTTCTCTGGCTTGTCCGGAGCAAGGCTGCGCTGAGGGAAAGGTGACATATGGGGACGGGTTTTTCCAGTGGTTGCAGTCTCTGTAAAGCTGTAGACCCACCAGACAAGCTAATATATATACCTCGTATAAACTAATATTTCTATCTCAATGGACAGTGATGGGAAAGGCAAAAAAGCTAAAGTATCTATCTTAAGAGCTCACACTCCGACTCCAACAAAGGATTACCAACATTGAATAGAGAAGCCAGTATTCACTCCACCGATGCAGAGGAGAAAATGGAATTGCACAGAAAATTAAAGACAGGAAGCAGGTTGTGCCAAACTCACCTGATGAAGCACCAAAGCTTGCCCATGCCATTTCCAGAAGCATAGAAAATGCTACTGCAAATTCCTTTAAAGTTCCACAGAATGCTCAGAACTGCGATGCTGATCCTTAAGACCACGGAACGACTGGTGCTGAAACCACTTCATGCCCTAAACAGCCGATTGCTCACTTGGATATTTGAGCCCAGTTACATTTAGTCCAATCTGGACTGTGAGTAACTGGAGCCTATTGCAGCTCCATCATTCTCTGGCTTGTCTGGAGCAAGGCTGTGCTTACAAGAAAGGGGACATAAGAGGAAGGGTTTCACCATTCGGTACAGTCGCTGCCTAGCTGCAGGGTCCACCAGACAAGCTAATACATCTACCTCATATAAGCAAATATATCTACCTCAAGGGACAGCGATAGGAGTGGCAAACGAGCCAATATATCTATCTTACAAGCTCACAGTCCGGCTCCAACAAAGGATTACCATCCATGAATGGAGGAGACAAAACTCACTCTACCGACGCTGAGGACAACATGGAATGGCACACAAAATTAAATACAGGACTCTACTCGTACCATTGTACTGAGGATTAGCGTCGCACTCTTGCGCATTTTGTAGAACTTGAAAGCAAATTGCAGTTGCAATTTCAATGCTTCTGGAAGGTGCAAGAGCAAGCTTTGGTGCTTTTTCTGGTGAATTTGGGCACAACCGGAGCTGAAACCACTTCATACCCAAAAAAGCGATTGTTGACTTGGAAGATTGAGCTACGTACCTTTTAGTCCAATCTTGAACCTGTGTAACTGGACCCTATGGCTGGGCCTTCGTTCTCTGGCTTGTCCGGAGCAAGGCTGCGCTGAGGGAAAGGTGACATATGGGGACGGGTTTTTCCAGTGGTTGCAGTCTCTGTACAGCTGTAGACCCACCAGACAAGCTAATATATATACCTCGTATAAACTAATATTTCTATCTCAATGGACAGTGATGGGAAAGGCAAAAAAGCTAAAGTATCTATCTTAAGAGCTCACACTCCGACTCCAACAAAGGATTACCAACATTGAATGGAGAAGCCAGTATTCACTCCACCGATGCAGAGGAGAAAATGGAATTGCACAGAGAATTAAAGACAGGAAGCAGGTTGTGCCAAACGCACCTGATGAAGCACCAAAGCTTGCCCATGCCATTTCTAGAAGCATAGAAAATGCTACTGCAAATTCCTTTAAAGTTCCACAGAATGCTCAGAACTGCGATGCTGATCCTTAAGACCACGAAACGACTGGTGCTGAAACCACTTCGTGCCCTAAACAGCCGGTTGCTCACTTGGATATTTGAGCCCAGTTACATTTAGTCCAATCTGGACCGTGAGTAACTGGAGCCTATTACTGCTGCTTCATTCTCTGGCTTGTCTGGAGCAAGGCTGTGCTTACAAGAAAGGGGACATAAGAGGAAGGGTTTTTTATTTGTTACAGTCGCTGCTTAGCTGCAGGGTTCACCAGACAAGCTAATACATATACCTCATATAAGCAAATATAGCTACCTCAAGGGGCAGTGATAGGAGTGGCAAACAAGCCAATATATCGATCTTACAAGCTCACAGTCCAGCTCCAACAAAGGATTACCATCCATGAATGGAGGAGCCAAAACTCACTAAACCGACGCTGAGGACAACATGGAATGGCACACAAAATTAAATACAGGACTCTACTCGTTCCATTGTATTGAGGATTAGCGTCTCACTCTTGCGCATTTTGTAGAACTTGAAAGCGAATTGCAGTTGCAATTTCAATGCTTCTGGAAGGTGCAAGAGCAAGCTTTGGTGCTTTTTCTGGTGAATTTGGGCACAACCGGAGCTGAAACCACTTTATACCCAAAAAAGCGATTGTTGACTTGGAAGATTGAGCTCCGTACCTTTTAGTCCAATCTTGAACCTGTGTAACTGGACCCTATGGCTGGGCCTTCGTTCTCTGGCTTGTCCGGAGCAAGGCTGCGCTGAGGGAAAGGTGACATATGGGGACGGGTTTTTCCAGTGGTTGCAGTCTCTGTACAGCTGTAGACCCACCAGACAAGCTAACATATATACCTCGTATAAACTAATATTTCTATCTCAATGGACAGTGATGGGAAAGGCAAAATAGCTAAAGTATCTATCTTAAGAGCTCACACTCCGACTCCAACAAAGGATTACCAACATTGAATTGAGAAGCCAGTATTCACTCCACCGATGCAGAGGAGAAAATGGAATTGCACAGAAAATTAAAGACAGGAAGCAGGTTGTGCCAAACTCACCTGATGAAGCTCCAAAGCTTGCCCATGCCATTTCCAGAAGCATAGAAAATGCTACTGCAAATTCCTTTAAAGTTCCACAGAATGCTCAGAACTGCGATGCTGATCCTTAAGACCACGGAACGACTGGTGCTGAAACCACTTCATGCCCTAAACAGTCGATTGCTCACTTGGATATTTGAGCCCAGTTACATTTAGTCCAATCTGGACCGTGAGTTACTGGAGCCTGTTGCAGCTCCATCATTCTCTGGCTTGTCTGGAGCAAGGCTGTGCTTACAAGAAAGGGGACATAAGAGGAAGGGTTTCACCATTCGGTACAGTCGCTGCTTAGCTGCAGGGTCCACCAGACAAGCTAATACATCTACCTCATATAAGCAAATATATCTACCTCAAGGGACAGCGATAGGAGTGGCAAACGAGCCAATATATCTATCTTACAAGCTCACAGTCCGGCTCCAACAAAGGATTACCATCCATGAATGGAGGAGACAAAACTCACTCTACCGACGCTGAGGACAACATGGAATGGCACACAAAATTAAATACAGGACTCTACTCGTACCATTGTACTGAGGATTAGCGTCGCACTCTTGCGCATTTTGTAGAACTTGAAAGCGAATTGCAGTTGCAATTTCAATGCTTCTGGAAGGTGCAAGAGCAAGCTTTGGTGCTTTTTCTGGTGAATTTGGGCACAACCGGAGCTGAAACCACTTCATACCCAAAAAAGCGATTGTTGACTTGGAAGATTGAGCTCTGTACCTTTTAGTCCAATCTTGAACCTGTGTAACTGGACCCTATGGCTGGGCCTTCGTTCTCTGGCATGTCCGGAGCAAGGCTGCGCTGAGGGAAAGGTGACATATGGGGACGGGTTTTTCCAGTGGTTGCAGTCTCTGTACAGCTGTAGACCCACCAGACAAGCTAATATATATACCTCGTATAAACTAATATTTCTATCTCAATGGACAGTGATGGGAAAGGCAAAAAAGCTAAAGTATCTTTCTTAAGAGCTCACACTCCGACTCCAACAAAGGATTACCAACATTCAATGGAGAAGCCAGTATTCACTCCACCGATGCAGAGGAGAAAATGGAATTGCACAGAAAATTAAAGACAGGAAGCAGGTTGTGCCAAAGTCACCTGATGAAGCACCAAAGCTTGCCCATGCCACTTCCAGAAGCATAGAAAATGCTACTGCAAATTCCTTTAAAGTTCCACAGAATGCTCAGTACTGCGATGCTGATCCTTAAGACCACGGAACGACTGGTGCTGAAACCACTTCATGCCCTAAACAGCCGATTGCTCACTTGGATATTTGAGCCCAGTTACATTTAGTCCAATCTGGACCGTGAGTAACTGGAGCCTATTACTGCTGCTTCATTCTCTGGCTTGTCTGGAGCAAGGCTGTGTTTACAAGAAAGGGGACATAAGAGGAAGGGTTTTATTATTTGTTACAATCGCTGCTTAGCTGCAGGGTTCACCAGACAAGCTAATCGATATACCTCATATAAGCAAATATAGCTACCTCAAGGGGCAGCGATAGGAGTGGCAAACGAGCCAATATATCGATCTTACAAGCTCACAGTCCAGCTCCAACAAAGGATTACCATCCATGAATGGAGGAGACAAAACTCACTATACCGACGCTGAGGACAACATGGAATGGCACACAAAATTAAATACAGGACTCTACTCGTTCCATTGTATTGAGGATTAGCGTCTCACTCTTGCGCATTTTGTAGAACTTGAAAGCGAATTGCAGTTGCAATTTCAATGCTTCTGGAAGGTGCAAGAGCAAGCTTTGGTGCTTTTTCTGGTGAATTTGGGCACAACCGGAGCTGAAACCACTTTATACCCAAAAAAGCGATTGTTGACTTGGAAGATTGAGCTCCGTACCTTTTAGTCCAATCTTGAACCTGTGTAACTGGACCCTATGGCTGGGCCTTCGTTCTCTGGCTTGTCCGGAGCAAGGCTGCGCTGAGGGAAAGGTGACATATGGGGACGGGTTTTTCCAGTGGTTGCAGTCTCTGTACAGCTGTAGACCCACCAGACAAGCTAATATATATACCTCGTATAAACTAATATTTCTATCTCAATGGACAGTGATGGGAAAGGCAAAAGAGCTAAAGTATCTATCTTAAGAGCTCACACTCCGACTCCAACAAAGGATTACCAACATTGAATTGAGAAGCCAGTATTCACTCCACCGATGCAGAGGAGAAAATGGAATTGCACAGAAAATTAAAGACAGGAAGCAGGTTGTGCCAAACTCACCTGATGAAGCACCAAAGCTTGCCCATGCCATTTCCAGAAGCATAGAAAATGCTACTGCAAATTCCTTTAAAGTTCCACAGAATGCTCAGAACTGCGATGCTGATCCTTAAGACCACGGAACGACTGGTGCTGAAACCACTTCATGCCCTAAACAGCCGATTGCTCACTTGGATATTTGAGCCCAGTTACATTTAGTCCAATCTGTACCGTGAGTAACTGGAGCCTATTGCAGCTCCATCATTCTCTGGCTTGTCTGGAGCAAGGCTGTGCTTACAAGAAAGGGGACATAAGAGGAAGGGTTTCACCATTCGGTACAGTCGCTGCCTAGCTGCAGGGTCCACCAGACAAGCTAATACATCTACCTCATATAAGCAAATATATCTACCTCAAGGGACAGCGATAGGAGTGGCAAACGAGCCAATATATCTATCTTACAAGCTCACAGTCCGGCTCCAACAAAGGATTACCATCCATGAATGGAGGAGACAAAACTCACTCTACCGACGCTGAGGACAACATGGAATGGCACACAAAATTAAATACAGGACTCTACTCGTTCCATTGTATTGAGGATTAGCGTCTCACTCTTGCGCATTTTGTAGAACTTGAAAGCGAATTGCAGTTGCAATTTCAATGCTTCTGGAAGTTGCAGGGGCAAGCTTTGGTGCTTTTTCCGGTGAATTTGGGCACAACGGGAGCTGAAACCACTTCATACCCAAAAAAGCGATTGTTGACTTGGAAGATTGAGCTCGGTACCTTTTAGTCCAATCTTGAACCTGTGTAACTGGACCCTATGGCTGGGCCTTCGTTCTCTGGCTTGTCCGGAGCAAGGCTGCGCTGAGGGAAAGGTGACATATGGGGACGGGTTTTTCCAGTGGTTGCAGTCTCTGTAAAGCTGTAGACCCACCAGACAAGCTAATATATATACCTCGTATAAACTAATATTTCTATCTCAATGGACAGTGATGGGAAAGGCAAAAGAGCTAAAGTATCTATATTAAGAGCTCACACTCCGACTCCAACAAAGGATTACTAACAGTGAATGGAGAAGCCAGTATTCACTCCACTGATGCAGAGGAGAAAATGGAATTGCACAGAAAATTAAAGACAGGAAGCAGGTTGTACCAAACTCACCTGATGAAGCACCAAAGCTTGCCCATGCCATTTCCAGAAGCATTGAAATTGCTACTGCAAATCGTTTAAAGTTCCGCAGAATGCTCAGGACTGCGGCGCTGATTCTTAAGACCACAGAACGACTGGTGCTTTAACCACTTCATGCCCTAAACAGCCGATTGCTCACTTGGATATTTGAGCCCAGTTACATTTAGTCCAATCTGGACCGTGAGTAACTGGAGCCTATTGCAGCTCCATCATTCTCTGGCTTGTCTGGAGCAAGGCTGTGCTTACAAGAAAGGGGACATAAGAGGAAGGGTTTCACCATTCGGTACAGTCGCTGCCTAGCTGCAGGGTCCACCAGACAAGCTAATACATCTACCTCATATAAGCAAATATATCTACCTCAAGGGACAGCGATAGGAGTGGCAAACGAGCCAATATATCTATCTTACAAGCTCACAGTCCGGCTCCAACAAAGGATTACCATCCATGAATGGAGGAGACAAAACTCACTCTACCGACGCTGAGGACAACATGGAATGGCACACAAAATTAAATACAGGACTCTACTCGTACCATTGTACTGAGGATTAGCGTCGCACTCTTGCGCATTTTGTAGAACTTGAAAGCAAATTGCAGTTGCAATTTCAATGCTTCTGGAAGGTGCAAGAGCAAGCTTTGGTGCTTTTTCTGGTGAATTTGGGCACAACCGGAGCTGAAACCACTTCATACCCAAAAAAGCGATTGTTGACTTGGAAGATTGAGCTACGTACCTTTTAGTCCAATCTTGAACCTGTGTAACTGGACCCTATGGCTGGGCCTTCGTTCTCTGGCTTGTCCGGAGCAAGGCTGCGCTGAGGGAAAGGTGACATATGGGGACGGGTTTTTCCAGTGGTTGCAGTCTCTGTACAGCTGTAGACCCACCAGACAAGCTAATATATATACCTCGTATAAACTAATATTTCTATCTCAATGGACAGTGATGGGAAAGGCAAAAAAGCTAAAGTATCTATCTTAAGAGCTCACACTCCGACTCCAACAAAGGATTACCAACATTGAATGGAGAAGCCAGTATTCGCTCCACCGATGCAGAGGAGAAAATGGAATTGCACAGAGAATTAAAGACAGGAAGCAGGTTGTGCCAAACGCACCTGATGAAGCACCAAAGCTTGCCCATGCCATTTCTAGAAGCATAGAAAATGCTACTGCAAATTCCTTTAAAGTTCCACAGAATGCTCAGAACTGCGATGCTGATCCTTAAGACCACGAAACGACTGGTGCTGAAACCACTTCGTGCCCTAAACAGCCGGTTGCTCACTTGGATATTTGAGCCCAGTTACATTTAGTCCAATCTGGACCGTGAGTAACTGGAGCCTATTACTGCTGCTTCATTCTCTGGCTTGTCTGGAGCAAGGCTGTGCTTACAAGAAAGGGGACATAAGAGGAAGGGTTTTTTATTTGTTACAGTCGCTGCTTTGCTGCAGGGTTCACCAGACAAGCTAATACATATACCTCATATAAGCAAATATAGCTACCTCAAGGGGCAGTGATAGGAGTGGCAAACAAGCCAATATATCGATCTTACAAGCTCACAGTCCAGCTCCAACAAAGGATTACCATCCATGAATGGAGGAGCCAAAACTCACTAAACCGACGCTGAGGACAACATGGAATGGCACACAAAATTAAATACAGGACTCTACTCGTTCCATTGTATTGAGGATTAGCGTCTCACTCTTGCGCATTTTGTAGAACTTGAAAGCGAATTGCAGTTGCAATTTCAATGCTTCTGGAAGGTGCAAGAGCAAGCTTTGGTGCTTTTTCTGGTGAATTTGGGCACAACCGGAGCTGAAACCACTTTATACCCAAAAAAGCGATTGTTGACTTGGAAGATTGAGCTCCGTACCTTTTAGTCCAATCTTGAACCTGTGTAACTGGACCCTATGGCTGGGCCTTCGTTCTCTGGCTTGTCCGGAGCAAGGCTGCGCTGAGGGAAAGGTGACATATGGGGACGGGTTTTTCCAGTGGTTGCAGTCTCTGTACAGCTGTAGACCCACCAGACAAGCTAACATATATACCTCGTATAAACTAATATTTCTATCTCAATGGACAGTGATGGGAAAGGCAAAATAGCTAAAGTATCTATCTTAAGAGCTCACACTCCGACTCCAACAAAGGATTACCAACATTGAATTGAGAAGCCAGTATTCACTCCACCGATGCAGAGGAGAAAATGGAATTGCACAGAAAATTAAAGACAGGAAGCAGGTTGTGCCAAACTCACCTGATGAAGCTCCAAAGCTTGCCCATGCCATTTCCAGAAGCATAGAAAATGCTACTGCAAATTCCTTTAAAGTTCCACAGAATGCTCAGAACTGCGATGCTGATCCTTAAGACCACGGAACGACTGGTGCTGAAACCACTTCATGCCCTAAACAGTCGATTGCTCACTTGGATATTTGAGCCCAGTTACATTTAGTCCAATCTGGACCGTGAGTTACTGGAGCCTGTTGCAGCTCCATCATTCTCTGGCTTGTCTGGAGCAAGGCTGTGCTTACAAGAAAGGGGACATAAGAGGAAGGGTTTCACCATTCGGTACAGTCGCTGCTTAGCTGCAGGGTCCACCAGACAAGCTAATACATCTACCTCATATAAGCAAATATATCTACCTCAAGGGACAGCGATAGGAGTGGCAAACGAGCCAATATATCTATCTTACAAGCTCACAGTCCGGCTCCAACAAAGGATTACCATCCATGAATGGAGGAGACAAAACTCACTCTACCGACGCTGAGGACAACATGGAATGGCACACAAAATTAAATACAGGACTCTACTCGTACCATTGTACTGAGGATTAGCGTCGCACTCTTGCGCATTTTGTAGAACTTGAAAGCGAATTGCAGTTGCAATTTCAATGCTTCTGGAAGGTGCAAGAGCAAGCTTTGGTGCTTTTTCTGGTGAATTTGGGCACAACCGGAGCTGAAACCACTTCATACCCAAAAAAGCGATTGTTGACTTGGAAGATTGAGCTCTGTACCTTTTAGTCCAATCTTGAACCTGTGTAACTGGACCCTATGGCTGGGCCTTCGTTCTCTGGCTTGTCCGGAGCAAGGCTGCGCTGAGGGAAAGGTGACATATGGGGACGGGTTTTTCCAGTGGTTGCAGTCTCTGTACAGCTGTAGACCCACCAGACAAGCTAATATATATACCTCGTATAAACTAATATTTCTATCTCAATGGACAGTGATGGGAAAGGCAAAAAAGCTAAAGTATCTTTCTTAAGAGCTCACACTCCGACTCCAACAAAGGATTACCAACATTCAATGGAGAAGCCAGTATTCACTCCACCGATGCAGAGGAGAAAATGGAATTGCACAGAAAATTAAAGACAGGAAGCAGGTTGTGCCAAAGTCACCTGATGAAGCACCAAAGCTTGCCCATGCCACTTCCAGAAGCATAGAAAATGCTACTGCAAATTCCTTTAAAGTTCCACAGAATGCTCAGTACTGCGATGCTGATCCTTAAGACCACGGAACGACTGGTGCTGAAACCACTTCATGCCCTAAACAGCCGATTGCTCACTTGGATATTTGAGCCCAGTTACATTTAGTCCAATCTGGACCGTGAGTAACTGGAGCCTATTACTGCTGCTTCATTCTCTGGCTTGTCTGGAGCAAGGCTGTGTTTACAAGAAAGGGGACATAAGAGGAAGGGTTTTATTATTTGTTACAATCGCTGCTTAGCTGCAGGGTTCACCAGACAAGCTAATCGATATACCTCATATAAGCAAATATAGCTACCTCAAGGGGCAGCGATAGGAGTGGCAAACGAGCCAATATATCGATCTTACAAGCTCACAGTCCAGCTCCAACAAAGGATTACCATCCATGAATGGAGGAGACAAAACTCACTATACCGACGCTGAGGACAACATGGAATGGCACACAAAATTAAATACAGGACTCTACTCGTTCCATTGTATTGAGGATTAGCGTCTCACTCTTGCGCATTTTGTAGAACTTGAAAGCGAATTGCAGTTGCAATTTCAATGCTTCTGGAAGGTGCAAGAGCAAGCTTTGGTGCTTTTTCTGGTGAATTTGGGCACAACCGGAGCTGAAACCACTTTATACCCAAAAAAGTGATTGTTGACTTGGAAGATTGAGCTCCGTACCTTTTAGTCCAATCTTGAACCTGTGTAACTGGACCCTATGGCTGGGCCTTCGTTCTCTGGCTTGTCCGGAGCAAGGCTGCGCTGAGGGAAAGGTGACATATGGGGACGGGTTTTTCCAGTGGTTGCAGTCTCTGTACAGCTGTAGACCCACCAGACAAGCTAATATATATACCTCGTATAAACTAATATTTCTATCTCAATGGACAGTGATGGGAAAGGCAAAAGAGCTAAAGTATCTATCTTAAGAGCTCACACTCCGACTCCAACAAAGGATTACCAACATTGAATTGAGAAGCCAGTATTCACTCCACCGATGCAGAGGAGAAAATGGAATTGCACAGAAAATTAAAGACAGGAAGCAGGTTGTGCCAAACTCACCTGATGAAGCACCAAAGCTTGCCCATGCCATTTCCAGAAGCATAGAAAATGCTACTGCAAATTCCTTTAAAGTTCCACAGAATGCTCAGAACTGCGATGCTGATCCTTAAGACCACGGAACGACTGGTGCTGAAACCACTTCATGCCCTAAACAGCCGATTGCTCACTTGGATATTTGAGCCCAGTTACATTTAGTCCAATCTGTACCGTGAGTAACTGGAGCCTATTGCAGCTCCATCATTCTCTGGCTTGTCTGGAGCAAGGCTGTGCTTACAAGAAAGGGGACATAAGAGGAAGGGTTTCACCATTCGGTACAGTCGCTGCCTAGCTGCAGGGTCCACCAGACAAGCTAATACATCTACCTCATATAAGCAAATATATCTACCTCAAGGGACAGCGATAGGAGTGGCAAACGAGCCAATATATCTATCTTACAAGCTCACAGTCCGGCTCCAACAAAGGATTACCATCCATGAATGGAGGAGACAAAACTCACTCTACCGACGCTGAGGACAACATGGAATGGCACACAAAATTAAATACAGGACTCTACTCGTTCCATTGTATTGAGGATTAGCGTCTCACTCTTGCGCATTTTGTAGAACTTGAAAGCGAATTGCAGTTGCAATTTCAATGCTTCTGGAAGTTGCAGGGGCAAGCTTTGGTGCTTTTTCCGGTGAATTTGGGCACAACGGGAGCTGAAACCACTTCATACCCAAAAAAGCGATTGTTGACTTGGAAGATTGAGCTCGGTACCTTTTAGTCCAATCTTGAACCTGTGTAACTGGACCCTATGGCTGGGCCTTCGTTCTCTGGCTTGTCCGGAGCAAGGCTGCGCTGAGGGAAAGGTGACATATGGGGACGGGTTTTTCCAGTGGTTGCAGTCTCTGTAAAGCTGTAGACCCACCAGACAAGCTAATATATATACCTCGTATAAACTAATATTTCTATCTCAAAGGACAGTGATGGGAAAGGCAAAAGAGCTAAAGTATCTATATTAAGAGCTCACACTCCGACTCCAACAAAGGATTACTAACAGTGAATGGAGAAGCCAGTATTCACTCCACTGATGCAGAGGAGAAAATGGAATTGCACAGAAAATTAAAGACAGGAAGCAGGTTGTACCAAACTCACCTGATGAAGCACCAAAGCTTGCCCATGCCATTTCCAGAAGCATTGAAATTGCTACTGCAAATCGTTTAAAGTTCCGCAGAATGCTCAGGACTGCGGCGCTGATTCTTAAGACCACAGAACGACTGGTGCTTTAACCACTTCATGCCCTAAACAGCCGATTGCTCACTTGGATATTTGAGCCCAGTTACATTTAGTCCAATCTGGACCGTGAGTAACTGGAGCCTATTGCAGCTCCATCATTCTCTGGCTTGTCTGGAGCAAGGCTGTGCTTACAAGAAAGGGGACATAAGAGGAAGGGTTTCACCATTCGGTACAGTCGCTGCCTAGCTGCAGGGTCCACCAGACAAGCTAATACATCTACCTCATATAAGCAAATATATCTACCTCAAGGGACAGCGATAGGAGTGGCAAACGAGCCAATATATCTATCTTACAAGCTCACAGTCCGGCTCCAACAAAGGATTACCATCCATGAATGGAGGAGACAAAACTCACTCTACCGACGCTGAGGACAACATGGAATGGCACACAAAATTAAATACAGGACTCTACTCGTACCATTGTACTGAGGATTAGCGTCGCACTCTTGCGCATTTTGTAGAACTTGAAAGCGGATTGCAGTTGCAATTTTAATGCTTCTGGAAGGTGCAAGAGCAAGCTTTGGTGCTTTTTCTGGTGAATTTGGGCACAACCGGAGCTGAAACCACTTCATACCCAAAAAAGCGATTGTTGACTTGGAAGATTGAGCTCCGTACCTTTTAGTCCAATCTTGAACCTGTGTAACTGGACCCCATGGCTGGGCCTTCGTTCTCTGGCTTGTCCGGAGCAAGGCTGCGCTGAGGGAAAGGTGACATATGGGGACGGGTTTTTCCAGTGGTTGCAGTCTCTGTACAGCTGTAGACCCACCAGACAAGCTAATATATATACCTCGTATAAACTAATATTTCTATCTCAATGGACAGTGATGGGAAAGGCAAAAAAGCTAAAGTATCTTTCTTAAGAGCTCACACTCCGACTCCAACAAAGGATTACCAACATTTCATGGAGAAGCCAGTATTCACTCCACCGATGCAGAGGAGAACATGGAATTGCACAGAAAATTAAAGACAGGAAGCAGGTTGTGCCAAAGTCACCTGATGAAGCACCAAAGCTTGCCCATGCCACTTCCAGAAGCATAGAAAATGCTACTGCAAATTCCTTTAAAGTTCCACAGAATGCTCAGTACTGCGATGCTGATCCTTAAGACCACGGAACGACTGGTGCTGAAACCACTTCATGCCCTAAACAGCCTATTGCTCACTTGGATATTTGAGCCCAGTTACATTTAGTCCAATCTGGACCGTGAGTAACTGGAGCCTATTACTGCTGCTTCATTCTCTGGCTTGTCTGGAGCAAGGCTGTGCTTACAAGAAAGGGGACATAAGAGGAAGGGTTTTATTATTTGTTACAATCGCTGCTTAGCTGCAGGGTTCACCAGACAAGCTAATACATATACCTCATATAAGCAAATATAGCTACCTCAAGGGGCAGCGATAGGAGTGGCAAACGAGCCAATATATCGATCTTACAAGCTCACAGTCCAGCTCCAACAAAGGATTACCATCCATGAATGGAGGAGACAAAACTCACTATACCGACGCTGAGGACAACATGGAATGGCACACAAAATTAAATACAGGACTCTACTCGTTCCATTGTATTGAGGATTAGCATCTCACTCTTGCGCATTTTGTAGAACTTGAAAGCGAATTGCATTTGCAATTTCAATGCTTCTGGAAGTTGTAGGGGCAAGCTTTGGTGCTTTTTCCGGTGAATTTGGGCACAACCGGAGCTGAAACCACTTCATACCTAAAAAAGCGATTGTTGACTTGGAAGATTGAGCTCGGTACCTTTTAGTCCAATCTTGAACCTGTGTAACTGGACCCTATGGCTGGGCCTTCGTTCTCTGGCTTGTCCGGAGCAAGGCTGCGCTGAGGGAAAGGTGACATATGGGGACGGGTTTTTCCAGTGGTTGCAGTCTCTGTAAAGCTGTAGACCCACCAGACAAGCTAATATATATACCTCGTATAAACTAATATTTCTATCTCAATGGACAGTGATGGGAAAGGCAAAAGAGCTAAAGTATCTATCTTAAGAGCTCACACTCCGACTCCAACAAAGGATTACCAACTTTGAATGGAGAAGCCAGTATTCACTCCACCGATGCAGAGGAGAAAATGGAATTGCACAGAAAATTAAAGACAGGAAGCAGGTTGTGCAAAACTCACCTGATGAAGCACCAAAGCTTGCCCATGCCATTTCCAGAAGCATTGAAATTGCTACTGCAAATCGTTTAAAGTTCCGCAGAATGCTCAGGACTGCGGCGCTGATCCTTAAGACCACGGAACGACTGGTGCTTTAACCACTTCATGCCCTAAACAGCCGATTGCTCACTTGGATATTTGAGCCCAGTTACATTTAGTCCAATCTGGACCGTGATTAACTGGAGCCTATTGCAGCTCCATCATTCTCTGGCTTGTCTGGAGCAAGGCTGTGCTTACAAGAAAGGGGACATAAGAGGAAGGGTTTCACCATTCGGTACAGTCGCTGCCTAGCTGCAGGGTTCACCAGACAAGCTAATACATCTACCTCATATAAGCAAATATATCTACCTCAAGGGACAGCGATAGGAGTGGCAAACGAGCCAATATATCTATCTTACAAGCTCACAGTCCGGCTCCAACAAAGGATTACCATCCATGAATGGAGGAGACAAAACTCACTCTACCGACGCTGATGACAACATGGAATGGCACACAAAATTAAATACAGGACTCTACTCGTACCATTGTACTGAGGATTAGCGTCGCACTCTTGCGCATTTTGTAGAACTTGAAAGCGAATTGCAGTTGCAATTTCAATGCTTCTGGAAGGTGCAAGAGCAAGCTTTGGTGCTTTTTCTGGTGAATTTGGGCACAACCGGAGCTGAAACCACTTCATACCCAAAAAAGCGATTGTTGACTTGGAAGATTGAGCTCCGTACCTTTTAGTCCAATCTTGAACCTGTGTAACTGGACCCTATGGCTGGGCCTTCGTTCTCTGGCTTGTCCGGAGCAAGGCTGCGCTGAGGCAAAGGTGACATATGGGGACGGGTTTTTCCAGTGGTTGCAGTCTCTGTACAGCTGTAGACCCACCAGACAAGCTAATATATATACCTCGTATTAACTAATATTTCTATCTCAATGGACAGTGATGGGAAAGGCAAAAAAGCTGAAGTATCTATCTTAAGAGCTCACACTCCGACTCCAACAAAGGATTACCAACATTGAATGGAGAAGCCAGTATTCACTCCACCGATGCAGAGGAGATAATGGAATTGCACAGAAAATTAAAGACAGGAAGCAGGTTGTGCCAAAGTCACCTGATGAAGCACCAAAGCTTGCCCATGCCACTTCCAGAAGCATAGAAAATGCTACTGCAAATTCCTTTAAAGTTCCACAGAATGCTCAGTACTGCGATGCTGATCCTTAAGACCACGGAACGACTGGTGCTGAAACCACTTCATGCCCTAAACAGCCGATTGCTCACTTGGATATTTGAGCCCAGTTACATTTAGTCCAATCTGGACCGTGAGTAACTGGAGCCTATTACTGCTGCTTCATTCTCTGGCTTGTCTGGAGCAAGGCTGTGCTTACAAGAAAGGGGACATAAGAGGAAGGGTTTTATTATTTGTTACAGTCGCTGCTTAGCTGCAGGGTTCACCAGACAAGCTAATACATATACCTCATATAAGCAAATATAGCTACCTCAAGGGGCAGCGATAGGAGTGGCAAACGAGCCAATATATCGATCTTACAAGCTCACAGTCCAGCTCCAACAAAGGATTACCATCCATGAATGGAGGAGACAAAACTCACTATACCGACGCTGAGGACAACATGGAATGGCACACAAAATAAATACAGGACTCTACTCGTTCCATTGTATTGAGGATTAGCATCTCACTCTTGCGCATTTTGTAGAACTTGAAAGCGAATTGCAGTTGCAATTTCAATGCTTCTGGAAGTTGTAGGGGCAAGCTTTGGTGCTTTTTCCGGTGAATTTGGGCACAACCGGAGCTGAAACCACTTCATACCTAAAAAAGCGATTGTTGACTTGGAAGATTGAGCTCGGTACCTTTTAGTCCAATCTTGAACCTGTGTAACTGGACCCTATGGCTGGGCCTTCGTTCTCTGGCTTGTCCGGAGCAAGGCTGCGCTGAGGGAAAGGTGACATATGGGGATGGGTTTTTCCAGTGGTTGCAGTCTCTGTAAAGCTGTAGACCCACCAAACAAGCTAATATATATACCTCGTATAAACTAGTATTTCTATCTCAATGGACAGTGATGGGAAAGGCAAAAGAGCTAAAGTATCTATCTTAAGAGCTCACACTCCGACTCCAACAAAGGATTACCAACATTCAATGGAGAAGCCAGTATTCACTCCACCGATGCAGAGGAGAAAATGGAATTGCACAGAAAATTAAAGACAGGAAGCAGGTTGTGCCAAACTCACCTGATGAAGCAACAGGGGGTGCCCCAGGGCTCCTGTTTGAGCCCAACCCTTTTTAATATATATGTGGCACCATTGGCTAGATTGATGAGAAGATATGGTTTCATTCCAGTGTCGTACGCTGATGACACCCAGCTTCTCTTTCCCTTCAAAACCCTCTCCGCTGAGGTGAAGAATTCCTTTTCTGCTGGCATGAAGGCAGTGGCTCGCTGGATGTCTTCCAACTTTCTCCAGTGTAATGTCAGTAAAACGGAAGTAATGTTGTTTGGTGAGGCAAAAATGTTGTGGACCCCTGACTGGTGGCCGCCTGATCTGGGAATTGTTCCTGAACCGAAACAGGTTGTGAAGAACCTTGGGATTCGTCTGGATCAGGACTTGCTTTTCAAACAACATGTCAATTACACTTCAGGAATCTGTTTTCACACTATTAGTTTGCTACGGAAAATCTTTCCCCTCCTGCCAGATTCCTGTAAGAGAACCTTGGTCCAGGCCTTGATTTTAAGTAGGATTGACTACTGTAATGGCCTGCTTCTTTCTGCTAACGAAAGTGTTTTGAATAAACTGCAGGTCATTCAGAACACGGCAGCTCGCCTTGTCCTTAATGTCCCCCCCAGAACTGCCTCCAAACCCCTCCTGGATCAGCTACACTGGCTGTCGATCCGTCAGAGGATAAAATTTAAGATATGTTGCCTTATCCACAAATGCATAAATGGTCAAGGGCCTGTTTATCTACAAAACAAATTTGTTCCCTACATTCCGCTCCGATCACTAAGATCTAGTAATAATCTCCTCTTGGTGATCCCTCGTGCAAAAAAAGCCAGACATGGGAATAAAGCTTTATCTACTACAGGCCCCACATTGTGGAATAAACTTCCTTTATCATTAAGACAATGCAAGGAACATCTTACCTACAGGAAACTCCTTAAAACAGTGCTGTTTAAGAATGAGATCTAGCCTCTCCATCATCTTATCCTTGTTTTACCGACTACCGAAAAGCGCAGAGATACTCCATTGGAGTCGATTCCAGCGCTATATAAGCTAATAAATAAATAAATAAATAAATAAGCACCAAAGCTTGCCCATGCCCTTTCCAGAAGCATAGAAAATGCTACTGCAAATTCCTTTAAAGTTCCACAGAATGCTCAGAACTGCGATGCTGATCCTTAAGACCACGGAACGACTGGTGCTGAAACCACTTCATGCCCTAAACAGCCGATTGCTCACTTGGATATTTGAGCCCAGTTACATTTAGTCCAATCTGGACCGTGAGTAACTGGAGCCTATTACTGCTGCTTCATTCTCTGGCTTTTCTGGAGCAAGGCTGTGCTTACAAGAAAGGGGACATAAGTGGAAGGGTTTTATTATTTGTTACAGTCGCTGCTTAGCTGCAGGGTTCACCAGACAAGCTAATACATATACCTCATATAAGCAAATATAGCTACCTCAAGGGGCAGCGATAGGAGTGGCAAACGAGCCAATATATCGATCTTACAAGCTCACAGTCCAGCTCCAACAAAGGATTACCATCCATGAATGGAGGAGACAAAACTCACTATACCGACGCTGAAGACAACATGGAATGGCACACAAAATTAAATACAGGACTCTTCTCGTTCCATTGTATTGAGGATTAGCGTCTCACTCTTGCGCATTTTGTAGAACTTGAAAGCGAATTGCAGTTGCAATTTCAATGCTTCTGGAAGTTGCAGGGGCAAGCTTTGGTGCTTTTTCCGGTGAATTTGGGCACAACCGGAGCTGAAACCACTTCATACCCAAAAAAGCGATTGTTGACTTGGAAGATTGAGCTCGGTACCTTTTAGTCCAATCTTGAACCTGTGTAACTGGACCCTATGGCTAGGCCTTCGTTCTCTGGCTTGTCCGGAGCAAGGCTGCGCTGAGGGAAAGGTGACATATGGGGATGGGTTTTTCCAGTGGTTGCAGTCTCTGTAAAGCTGTAGACCCACCAGACAAGCTAATATATATACCTCGTATAAACTAATATTTCTATCTCAATGGACAGTGATGGGAAAGGCAAAAGAGCTAAAGTATCTATCTTAAGAGCTCACACTCCGACTCCAACAAAGGATTACCAACATTGAATGGAGAAGCCAGTATTCACTCCACCGATGCAGAGGAGAAAATGGAATTGCACAGAAAATTAAAGACAGGAAGCAGGTTGTGCCAAACTCACCTGATGAAGCACCAAAGCTTGCCCATGCCATTTCCAGAAGCATTGAAATTGCTACTGCAAATCGTTTAAAGTTCCGCAGAATGCTCAGGACTGAGGCGCTGATTCTTAAGACCACGGAACGACTGGTGCTTTAACCACTTCATGCCCTAAACAGCCGATTGCTCACTTGGATATTTGAGCCCAGTTACATTTAGTCTAATCTGGACCGTGAGTAACTGGAGCCTATTGCAGCTCCATCATTCTCTGGCTTGTCTGGAGCAAGGCTGTGCTTACAAGAAAGGGGACATAAGAGGAAGGGTTTCACCATTCGGTACAGTCGCTGCCTAGCTGCAGGGTCCACCAGACAAGCTAATACATCTACCTCATATAAGCAAATATATCTACCTCAAGGGACAGCGATAGGAGTGGCAAACGAGCCAATATATCTATCTTACAAGCTCACAATCCGGCTCCAACAAAGGATTACCGTCCATGAATGGAGGAGACAAAACTCACTCTACCGACGCTGAGGACAACATGGAATGGCACACAAAATTAAATACAGGACTCTCTACTCGTACCATTGTACTGAGGATTAGCGTCGCACTCTTGCGCATTTTGTAGAACTTGAAAGCGAATTGCAGTTGCAATTTCAATGCTTCTGGAAGGTGCAAGAGCAAGCTTTGGTGCTTTTTCTGGTGAATTTGGGCACAACCGGAGCTGAAACCACTTCAGACCCAAAAAAGCGATTGTTGACTTGGAAGATTGAGCTCGGTACCTTTTAGTCCAATCTTGAACCTGTGTAACTGGACCCTATGGCTGGGCCTTCGTTCTCTGGCTTGTCCGGAGCAAGGCTGCGCTGAGGGAAAGGTGACATATGGGGATGGGTTTTTCCAGTGGATGCAGTCTCTGTACAGCTGTAGACCCACCAGACAAGCTAATATATATACCTCGTATAAACTAATATTTCTATCTCAATGGACAGTGGTGGGAAAGGCAAAAAAGCTAAAGTATCTATCTTAAGAGCTCACACTCCGACTCCAACAAAGGATTACCAACATTGAATGGAGAAGCCAGTATTCACTCCACCGATGCAGAGGAGAAAATGGAATTGCACAGAAAATTAAAGACAGGAAGCAGGTTGTGCCAAACTCACCTGATGAAGCACCAAAGCTTGCCCATGCCATTTCCAGAAGCATAGAAAATGCTACTGCAAATTCCTTTAAAGTTCCACAGAATGCTCAGAACTGCGATGCTGATCCTTAAGACCACGGAACGACTGGTGCTGAAACCACTTCATGCCCTAAACAGCCGGTTGCTCACTTGGATATTTGAGCCCAGTTACATTTAGTCCAATCTGGACCGTGAGTAACTGGAGCCTATTACTGCTGCTTCAGTCTCTGGCTTGTCTGGAGCAAGGCTCTGCTTACAAGAAAGGGGACATAAGAGGAAGGGGTTTTTATTTGTTACAGTCGCTGCTTAGCTGCAGGGTTCACCAGACAAGCTAATACATATACCTCATATAAGCAAATATAGCTACCTCAAGGGGCAGTGATAGGAGTGGCAAACGAGCCAATATATCGATCTTACAAGCTCACAGTCCAGCTCCAACAAAGGATTACCATCCATGAATGGAGGAGACAAAACTCACTATACCGACGCTGAGGACAACATGGAATGGCACACAAAATTAAATACAGGACTCTACTCGTTCCATTGTATTGAGGATTAGTGTCTCACTCTTGCGCATTTTGTAGAACTTGAAAGCGAATTGCAGTTGCAATTTCAATGCTTCTGGAAGGTGCAAGAGCAAGCTTTGGTGCTTTTTCTGGTGAATTTGGGCACAACCGGAGCTGAAACCACTTTATACCCAAAAAAGCGATTGTTGACTTGGAAGATTGAGCTCCGTACCTTTTAGTCCAATCTTGAACCTGTGTAACTGGACCCTATGGCTGGGCCTTCGTTCTCTGGCTTGTCCGGAGCAAGGCTGCGCTGAGGGAAAGGTGACATATGGGGACGGGTTTTTCCAGTGGTTGCAGTCTCTGTACAGCTGTAGACCCACCAGACAAGCTAATATATATACCTCGTATAAACTAATATTTCTATCTCAATGGACAGTGATGGGAAAGGCAAAAGAGCTAAAGTATCTATCTTAAGAGCTCACACTCCGACTCCAACAAAGGATTACCAACATCGAATTGAGAAGCCAGTATTCACTCCACCGATGCAGAGGAGAAAATGGAATTGCACAGAAAATTAAAGACAGGAAGCAGGTTGTGCCAAACTCACCTGATGAAGCACCAAAGCTTGCCCATGCCATTTCCAGAAGCATAGAAAATGCTACTGCAAATTCCTTTAAAGTTCCGCAGAATGCTCAGGACTGCGGCGCTGATTCTTAAGACCACAGAACGACTGGTGCTTTAACAACTTCATGCCCTAAACAGCTGATTGCTCACTTGGATATTTGAGCCCAGTTACATTTAGTCCAATCTGGACCGTGAGTAACTGGAGCCTATTGCAGCTCCATCATTCTCTGGCTTGTCTGGAGCAAGGCTGTGCTTACAAGAAAGGGGACATAAGAGGAAGGGTTTCACCATTCGGTACAGTCGCTGCCTAGCTGCAGGGTCCACCAGACAAGCTAATACATCTACCTCATATAAACAAATATATCTACCTCAAGGGACAGCGAGAGGAGTGGCAAACGAGCCAATATATCTATCTTACAAGCTCACAGTCCGGCTCCAACAAAGGATTACCATCCATGAATGGAGGAGACAAAACTCACTCTACCGACGCTGAGGACAACATGGAAAGGCACACAAAATTAAATACAGGACTCTACTCGTACCATTGTACTGAGGATTAGCGTCGCACTCTTGCGCATTTTGTAGAACTTGAAAGCGAATTGCAGTTGCAATTTCAATGCTTCTGGAAGGTGCAAGAGCAAGCTTTGGTGCTTTTTCTGGTGAATTTGGCCACAACCGGAGCTGAAACCACTTCATACCCAAAAAAGCGATTGTTGACTTGGAAGATTGAGCTCCGTACCTTTTAGTCCAATCTTGAACCTGTGTAACTGGACCCTATGGCTGGGCCTTCGTTCTCTGGCTTGTCCGGAGCAAGGCTGCGCTGAGGGAAAGGTGACATATGGGGACGGGTTTTTCGAGTGGTTGCAGTCTCTGTACAGCTGTAGACCCACCAGACAAGCTAATATATATACCTCGTATAAACTAATATTTCTATCTCAATGGACAGTGATGGGAAAGGCAAAAAAGCTAAAGTATCTATCTTAAGAGCTCACACTCCGACACCAACAAAGGATTACCAACATTCAATGGAGAAGCCAGTATTCACTCCACCGATGCAGAGGAGAAAATGGAATTGCACAGAAAATTAAAGACAGGAAGCAGGTTGTGCCAAACTTACCTGATGAAGCACCAAAGCCTGCCCATGCCATTTCCAGAAGCATAGAAAATGCTACTGCAAATTCCTTTAAAGTTCCACAGAATGCTCAGAACTGCGATGCTGATCCTTAAGACCACGGAACGACTGGTGCTGAAACCACTTCATGCCCTAAACAGCCGGTTGCTCACTTGGATATTTGAGCCCAGTTACATTTAGTCCAATCTGAGCCGTGAGTAACTGGAGCCTATTACTGCTGCTTCATTCTCTGGCTTGTCTGGAGCAAGGCTGTGCTTACAAGAAAGGGGACATAAGAGGAAGGGTTTTATTATTTGTTAATGTCGCTGCTTAGCTGCAGGGTTCACCAGACAAGCTAATACATATACCTCATATAAGCAAATATAGCTACCTCAAGGGGCAGCGATAGGAGTGGCAAACGAGCCAATATATCGATCTTACAAGCTCACAGTCCAGCTCCAACAAAGGATTACCATCCATGAATGGAGGAGACAAAACTCACTATACCGACGCTGAGGACAACATGGAATGGCACACAAAATTAAATACAGGACTCTACTCGTTCCATTGTATTGAGGATTAGCATCTCAGTCTTGCGCATTTTGTAGAACTTGAAAGCGAATTGCAGTTGCAATTTCAATGCTTCTGGAAGTTGTAGGGGCAAGCTTTTGTGCTTTTTCCGGTGAATTTGGGCACAACCGGAGCTGAAACCACTTCATACCTAAAAAAGCGATTGTTGACTTGGAAGATTGAGCTCGGTACCTTTTAGTCCAATCTTGAACCTGTGTAACTGGACCCTATGGCTGGGCCTTCGTTCTCTGGCTTGTCCGGAGCAAGGCTGCGCTGAGGGAAAAGTGACATATGGGGACGGGTTTTTCCAGTGGTTGCAGTCTCTGTAAAGCTGTAGACCCACCAGACAAGCTAATATATATACCTCGTATAAACTAATATTTCTATCTCAATGGACAGTGATGGGAAAGGCAAAAAAGCTAAAGTATCTATCTTAAGAGCTCACACTCCGACTCCAACAAAGGATTACCAACATTGAATAGAGAAGCCAGTATTCACTCCACCGATGCAGAGGAGAAAATGGAATTGCACAGAAAATTAAAGACAGGAAGCAGGTTGTGCCAAACTCACCTGATGAAGCACCAAAGCTTGCCCATGCCATTTCCAGAAGCATAGAAAATGCTACTGCAAATTCCTTTAAAGTTCCACAGAATGTTTAGAACTGCGATGCTGATCCTTAAGACCACGGAACGACTGGTGCTGAAACCACTTCATGCCCTACCCAGCCGATTGCTCACTTGGATATTTGAGCCCAGTTACATTTAGTCCAATCTGGACTGTGAGTAACTGGAGCCTATTGCAGCTCCATCATTCTCTGGCTTGTATGGAGCAAGGCTGTGCTTACAAGAAAGGGGACATAAGAGGAAGGGTTTCACCATTCGGTACAGTCGCTGCCTAGCTGCAGGGTCCACCAGACAAGCTAATACATCTACCTCATATAAGCAAATATATCTACCTCAAGGGACAGCGATAGGAGTGGCAAACGAGCCAATATATCTATCTTACAAGCTCACAGTCCGGCTCCAACAAAGGATTACCATCCATGAATGGAGGAGACAAAACTCACTCTACCGACGCTGAGGACAACATGGAATGGCACACAAAATTAAATACAGGACTCTACTCGTACCATTGTACTGAGGATTAGCGTCGCACTCTTGCGCATTTTGTAGAACTTGAAAGCAAATTGCAGTTGCAATTTCAATGCTTCTGGAAGGTGCAAGAGCAAGCTTTGGTGCTTTTTCTGGTGAATTTGGGCACAACCGGAGCTGAAACCACTTCATACCCAAAAAAGCGATTGTTGACTTGGAAGATTGAGCTCCGTACCTTTTAGTCCAATCTTGAACCTGTGTAACTGGACCATATGGCTGGGCCTTCGTTCTCTGGCTTGTCCGGAGCAAGGCTGCGCTGAGGGAAAGGTGACATATGGGGACGGGTTTTTCCAGTGGTTGCAGTCTCTGTACAGCTGTAGACCCACCAGACAAGCTAATATATATACCTCGTATAAACTAATATTTCTATCTCAATGGACAGTGATGGGAAAGGCAAAAAAGCTAAAGTATCTATCTTAAGAGCTCACACTCCGACTCCAACAAAGGATTACCAACATTGAATGGAGAAGCCAGTATTCACTCCACCGATGCAGAGGAGAAAATGGAATTGCACAGAAAATTAAAGACAGGAAGCAGGTTGTGCCAAACTCACCTGATGAAGCACCAAAGCTTGCCCATGCCATTTCCAGAAGCATAGAAAATGCTACTGCAAATTCCTTTAAAGTTCCACAGAATGCTCAGAACTGCGGTGCTGATCCTTAAAACCACGGAACGACTGGTGCTGAAACCACTTCATGCCCTAAACAGCCGGTTGCTCACTTGGATATTTGAGCCCAGTTACATTTAGTCCAATCTGGACCGTGAGTAACTGGAGCCTATTACTGCTGCTTCATTCTCTGGCTTGTCTGGAGCAAGGCTGTGCTTACAAGAAAGGGGACATAAGAGGGAGGGTTTTTTATTTGTTACAGTCGCTGCTTAGCTGCAGGGTTCACCAGACAAGCTAATACATATACCTCATATAAGCAAATATAGCTACCTCAAGGGGCAGTGATAGGAGTGGCAAACGAGCCAATATATCGATCTTACAAGCTCACAGTCCAGCTCCAACAAAGGATTACCATCCATGAATGGAGGAGACAAAACTCACTATACCGACGCTGAGGACAACATGGAATGGCACACAAAATTAAATACAGGACTCTACTCGTTCCATTGTATTGAGGATTAGCATCTCAGTCTTGCGCATTTTGTAGAACTTGAAAGCGAATTGCAGTTGCAATTTCAATGCTTCTGGAAGTTGTAGGGGCAAGCTTTGGTGCTTTTTCCGGTGAATTTGGGCACAACCGGAGCTGAAACCACTTCATACCTAAAAAAGCGATTGTTGACTTGGAAGATTGAGCTCGGTACCTTTTAGTCCAATCTTGAACCTGTGTAACTGGACCCTATGGCTGGGCCTTCGTTCTCTGGCTTGTCCGGAGCAAGGCTGCGCTGAGGGAAAGGTGACATATGGGGACGGGTTTTTCCAGTGGTTGCAGTCTCTGTAAAGCTGTAGACCCACCAGACAAGCTAATATATATACCTCGTATAAACTAATATTTCTATCTCAATGGACAGTGATGGGAAAGGCAAAAAAGCTAAAGTATCTATCTTAAGAGCTCACACTCCGACTCCAACAAAGGATTACCAACATTGAATAGAGAAGCCAGTATTCACTCCACCGATGCAGAGGAGAAAATGGAATTGCACAGAAAATTAAAGACAGGAAGCAGGTTGTGCCAAACTCACCTGATGAAGCACCAAAGCTTGCCCATGCCATTTCCAGAAGCATAGAAAATGCTACTGCAAATTCGTTTAAAGTTCCACAGAATGCTCAGAACTGCGATGCTGATCCTTAAGACCACGGAACGACTGGTGCTGAAACCACTTCATGCCCTAAACAGCCGATTGCTCACTTGGATATTTGAGCCCAGTTACATTTAGTCCAATCTGGACTGTGAGTAACTGGAGCCTATTGCAGCTCCATCATTCTCTGGCTTGTCTGGAGCAAGGCTGTGCTTACAAGAAAGGGGACATAAGAGGAAGGGTTTCACCATTCGGTACAGTCGCTGCCTAGCTGCAGGGTCCACCAGACAAGCTAATACATCTACCTCATATAAGCAAATATATCTACCTCAAGGGACAGCGATAGGAGTGGCAAACGAGCCAATATATCTATCTTACAAGCTCACAGTCCGGCTCCAACAAAGGATTACCATCCATGAATGGAGGAGACAAAACTCACTCTACCGACGCTGAGGACAACATGGAATGGCACACAAAATTAAATACAGGACTCTACTCGTACCATTGTACTGAGGATTAGCGTCGCACTCTTGCGCATTTTGTAGAACTTGAAAGCAAATTGCAGTTGCAATTTCAATGCTTCTGGAAGGTGCAAGAGCAAGCTTTGGTGCTTTTTCTGGTGAATTTGGGCACAACCGGAGCTGAAACCACTTCATACCCAAAAAAGCGATTGTTGACTTGGAAGATTGAGCTACGTACCTTTTAGTCCAATCTTGAACCTGTGTAACTGGACCCTATGGCTGGGCCTTCGTTCTCTGGCTTGTCCGGAGCAAGGCTGCGCTGAGGGAAAGGTGACATATGGGGACGGGTTTTTCCAGTGGTTGCAGTCTCTGTACAGCTGTAGACCCACCAGACAAGCTAATATATATACCTCGTATAAACTAATATTTCTATCTCAATGGACAGTGATGGGAAAGGCAAAAAAGCTAAAGTATCTATCTTAAGAGCTCACACTCCGACTCCAACAAAGGATTACCAACATTGAATGGAGAAGCCAGTATTCACTCCACCGATGCAGAGGAGAAAATGGAATTGCACAGAGAATTAAAGACAGGAAGCAGGTTGTGCCAAACGCACCTGATGAAGCACCAAAGCTTGCCCATGCCATTTCTAGAAGCATAGAAAATGCTACTGCAAATTCCTTTAAAGTTCCACAGAATGCTCAGAACTGCGATGCTGATCCTTAAGACCACGAAACGACTGGTGCTGAAACCACTTCGTGCCCTAAACAGCCGGTTGCTCACTTGGATATTTGAGCCCAGTTACATTTAGTCCAATCTGGACCGTGAGTAACTGGAGCCTATTACTGCTGCTTCATTCTCTGGCTTGTCTGGAGCAAGGCTGTGCTTACAAGAAAGGGGACATAAGAGGAAGGGTTTTTTATTTGTTAGTCGCTGCTTAGCTGCAGGGTTCACCAGACAAGCTAATACATATACCTCATATAAGCAAATATAGCTACCTCAAGGGGCAGTGATAGGAGTGGCAAACAAGCCAATATATCGATCTTACAAGCTCACAGTCCAGCTCCAACAAAGGATTACCATCCATGAATGGAGGAGCCAAAACTCACTAAACCGACGCTGAGGACAACATGGAATGGCACACAAAATTAAATACAGGACTCTACTCGTTCCATTGTATTGAGGATTAGCATCTCAGTCTTGCGCATTTTGTAGAACTTGAAAGCGAATTGCAGTTGCAATTTCAATGCTTCTGGAAGTTGTAGGGGCAAGCTTTGGTGCTTTTTCCGGTGAATTTGGGCACAACCGGAGCTGAAACCACTTCATACCTAAAAAAGCGATTGTTGACTTGGAAGATTGAGCTCGGTACCTTTTAGTCCAATCTTGAACCTGTGTAACTGGACCCTATGGCTGGGCCTT
This sequence comes from Triturus cristatus, assembly GCF_964204655.1. Taxonomy (NCBI): domain Eukaryota; kingdom Metazoa; phylum Chordata; class Amphibia; order Caudata; family Salamandridae; genus Triturus; species Triturus cristatus. Next base: position 784,928,343 of record NC_140594.1, read on the forward strand.
CGTTCTCTGGCTTGTCCGGAGCAAGGCTGCGCTGAGGGAAAGGTGACATATGGGGACGGGTTTTTCCAGTGGTTGCAGTCTCTGTAAAGCTGTAGACCCACCAGACAAGCTAATATATATACCTCGTATAAACTAATATTTCTATCTCAATGGACAGTGATGGGAAAGGCAAAAAAGCTAAAGTATCTATCTTAAGAGCTCACACTCCGACTCCAACAAAGGATTACCAACATTGAATAGAGAAGCCAGTATTCACTCCACCGATGCAGAGGAGAAAATGGAATTGCACAGAAAATTAAAGACAGGAAGCAGGTTGTGCCAAACTCACCTGATGAAGCACCAAAGCTTGCCCATGCCATTTCCAGAAGCATAGAAAATGCTACTGCAAATTCCTTTAAAGTTCCACAGAATGCTCAGAACTGCGATGCTGATCCTTAAGACCACGGAACGACTGGTGCTGAAACCACTTCATGCCCTAAACAGCCGATTGCTCACTTGGATATTTGAGCCCAGTTACATTTAGTCCAATCTGGACTGTGAGTAACTGGAGCCTATTGCAGCTCCATCATTCTCTGGCTTGTCTGGAGCAAGGCTGTGCTTACAAGAAAGGGGACATAAGAGGAAGGGTTTCACCATTCGGTACAGTCGCTGCCTAGCTGCAGGGTCCACCAGACAAGCTAATACATCTACCTCATATAAGCAAATATATCTACCTCAAGGGACAGCGATAGGAGTGGCAAACGAGCCAATATATCTATCTTACAAGCTCACAGTCCGGCTCCAACAAAGGATTACCATCCATGAATGGAGGAGACAAAACTCACTCTACCGACGCTGAGGACAACATGGAATGGCACACAAAATTAAATACAGGACTCTACTCGTACCATTGTACTGAGGATTAGCGTCGCACTCTTGCGCATTTTGTAGAACTTGAAAGCAAATTGCAGTTGCAATTTCAATGCTTCTGGAAGGTGCAAGAGCAAGCTTTGGTGCTTTTTCTGGTGAATTTGGGCACAACCGGAGCTGAAACCACTTCATACCCAAAAAAGCGATTGTTGACTTGGAAGATTGAGCTACGTACCTTTTAGTCCAATCTTGAACCTGTGTAACTGGACCCTATGGCTGGGCCTTCGTTCTCTGGCTTGTCCGGAGCAAGGCTGCGCTGAGGGAAAGGTGACATATGGGGACGGGTTTTTCCAGTGGTTGCAGTCTCTGTACAGCTGTAGACCCACCAAACAAGCTAATATATATACCTCGTATAAACTAATATTTCTATCTCAATGGACAGTGATGGGAAAGGCAAAAAAGCTAAAGTATCTATCTTAAGAGCTCACACTCCGACTCCAACAAAGGATTACCAACATTGAATGGAGAAGCCAGTATTCACTCCACCGATGCAGAGGAGAAAATGGAATTGCACAGAGAATTAAAGACAGGAAGCAGGTTGTGCCAAACGCACCTGATGAAGCACCAAAGCTTGCCCATGCCATTTCTAGAAGCATAGAAAATGCTACTGCAAATTCCTTTAAAGTTCCACAGAATGCTCAGAACTGCGATGCTGATCCTTAAGACCACGAAACGACTGGTGCTGAAACCACTTCGTGCCCTAAACAGCCGGTTGCTCACTTGGATATTTGAGCCCAGTTACATTTAGTCCAATCTGGACCGTGAGTAACTGGAGCCTATTACTGCTGCTTCATTCTCTGGCTTGTCTGGAGCAAGGCTGTGCTTACAAGAAAGGGGACATAAGAGGAAGGGTTTTTTATTTGTTACAGTCGCTGCTTAGCTGCAGGGTTCACCAGACAAGCTAATACATATACCTCATATAAGCAAATATAGCTACCTCAAGGGGCAGTGATAGGAGTGGCAAACAAGCCAATATATCGATCTTACAAGCTCACAGTCCAGCTCCAACAAAGGATTACCATCCATGAATGGAGGAGCCAAAACTCACTAAACCGACGCTGAGGACAACATGGAATGGCACACAAAATTAAATACAGGACTCTACTCGTACCATTGTACTGAGGATTAGCGTCGCACTCTTGCGCATTTTGTAGAACTTGAAAGCGAATTGCAGTTGCAATTTCAATGCTTCTGGAAGGTGCAAGAGCAAGCTTTGGTGCTTTTTCTGGTGAATTTGGGCACAACCGGAGCTGAAACCACTTCATACCCAAAAAAGCGATTGTTGACTTGGAAGATTGAGCTCTGTACCTTTTAGTCCAATCTTGAACCTGTGTAACTGGACCCTATGGCTGGGCCTTCGTTCTCTGGCTTGTCCGGAGCAAGGCTGCGCTGAGGGAAAGGTGACATATGGGGACGGGTTTTTCCAGTGGTTGCAGTCTCTGTACAGCTGTAGACCCACCAGACAAGCTAATATATATACCTCGTATAAACTAATATTTCTATCTCAATGGACAGTGATGGGAAAGGCAAAAAAGCTAAAGTATCTTTCTTAAGAGCTCACACTCCGACTCCAACAAAGGATTACCAACATTCAATGGAGAAGCCAGTATTCACTCCACCGATGCAGAGGAGAAAATGGAATTGCACAGAAAATTAAAGACAGGAAGCAGGTTGTGCCAAAGTCACCTGATGAAGCACCAAAGCTTGCCCATGCCACTTCCAGAAGCATAGAAAATGCTACTGCAAATTCCTTTAAAGTTCCACAGAATGCTCAGTACTGCGATGCTGATCCTTAAGACCACGGAACGACTGGTGCTGAAACCACTTCATGCCCTAAACAGCCGATTGCTCACTTGGATATTTGAGCCCAGTTACATTTAGTCCAATCTGGACCGTGAGTAACTGGAGCCTATTACTGCTGCTTCATTCTCTGGCTTGTCTGGAGCAAGGCTGTGTTTACAAGAAAGGGGACATAAGAGGAAGGGTTTTATTATTTGTTACAATCGCTGCTTAGCTGCAGGGTTCACCAGACAAGCTAATCGATATACCTCATATAAGCAAATATAGCTACCTCAAGGGGCAGCGATAGGAGTGGCAAACGAGCCAATATATCGATCTTACAAGCTCACAGTCCAGCTCCAACAAAGGATTACCATCCATGAATGGAGGAGACAAAACTCACTATACCGACGCTGAGGACAACATGGAATGGCACACAAAATTAAATACAGGACTCTACTCGTTCCATTGTATTGAGGATTAGCGTCTCACTCTTGCGCATTTTGTAGAACTTGAAAGCGAATTGCAGTTGCAATTTCAATGCTTCTGGAAGGTGCAAGAGCAAGCTTTGGTGCTTTTTCTGGTGAATTTGGGCACAACCGGAGCTGAAACCACTTTATACCCAAAAAAGCGATTGTTGACTTGGAAGATTGAGCTCCGTACCTTTTAGTCCAATCTTGAACCTGTGTAACTGGACCCTATGGCTGGGCCTTCGTTCTCTGGCTTGTCCGGAGCAAGGCTGCGCTGAGGGAAAGGTGACATATGGGGACGGGTTTTTCCAGTGGTTGCAGTCTCTGTACAGCTGTAGACCCACCAGACAAGCTAATATATATACCTCGTATAAACTAATATTTCTATCTCAATGGACAGTGATGGGAAAGGCAAAAGAGCTAAAGTATCTATCTTAAGAGCTCACACTCCGACTCCAACAAAGGATTACCAACATTGAATTGAGAAGCCAGTATTCACTCCACCGATGCAGAGGAGAAAATGGAATTGCACAGAAAATTAAAGACAGGAAGCAGGTTGTGCCAAACTCACCTGATGAAGCACCAAAGCTTGCCCATGCCATTTCCAGAAGCATAGAAAATGCTACTGCAAATTCCTTTAAAGTTCCACAGAATGCTCAGAACTGCGATGCTGATCCTTAAGACCACGGAACGACTGGTGCTGAAACCACTTCATGCCCTAAACAGCCGATTGCTCACTTGGATATTTGAGCCCAGTTACATTTAGTCCAATCTGGACCGTGAGTAACTGGAGCCTATTGCAGCTCCATCATTCTCTGGCTTGTCTGGAGCAAGGCTGTGCTTACAAGAAAGGGGACATAAGAGGAAGGGTTTCACCATTCGGTACAGTCGCTGCCTAGCTGCAGGGTCCACCAGACAAGCTAATACATCTACCTCATATAAGCAAATATATCTACCTCAAGGGACAGCGATAGGAGTGGCAAACGAGCCAATATATCTATCTTACAAGCTCACAGTCCGGCTCCAACAAAGGATTACCATCCATGAATGGAGGAGACAAAACTCACTCTACCGACGCTGAGGACAACATGGAATGGCACACAAAATTAAATACAGGACTCTACTCGTTCCATTGTATTGAGGATTAGCGTCTCACTCTTGCGCATTTTGTAGAACTTGAAAGCGAATTGCAGTTGCAATTTCAATGCTTCTGGAAGTTGCAGGGGCAAGCTTTGGTGCTTTTTCCGGTGAATTTGGGCACAACGGGAGCTGAAACCACTTCATACCCAAAAAAGCGATTGTTGACTTGGAAGATTGAGCTCGGTACCTTTTAGTCCAATCTTGAACCTGTGTAACTGGACCCTATGGCTGGGCCTTCGTTCTCTGGCTTGTCCGGAGCAAGGCTGCGCTGAGGGAAAGGTGACATATGGGGACGGGTTTTTCCAGTGGTTGCAGTCTCTGTAAAGCTGTAGACCCACCAGACAAGCTAATATATATACCTCGTATAAACTAATATTTCTATCTCAATGGACAGTGATGGGAATGGCAAAAGAGCTAAAGTATCTATATTAAGAGCTCACACTCCGACTCCAACAAAGGATTACTAACAGTGAATGGAGAAGCCAGTATTCACTCCACTGATGCAGAGGAGAAAATGGAATTGCACAGAAAATTAAAGACAGGAAGCAGGTTGTACCAAACTCACCTGATGAAGCACCAAAGCTTGCCCATGCCATTTCCAGAAGCATTGAAATTGCTACTGCAAATCGTTTAAAGTTTCGCAGAATGCTCAGGACTGCGGCGCTGATTCTTAAGACCACAGAACGACTGGTGCTTTAACCACTTCATGCCCTAAACAGCTGATTGCTCACTTGGATATTTGAGCCCAGTTACATTTAGTCCAATCTGGACCGTGAGTAACTGGAGCCTATTGCAGCTCCATCATTCTCTGGCTTGTCTGGAGCAAGGCTGTGCTTACAAGAAAGGGGACATAAGAGGAAGGGTTTCACCATTCGGTACAGTCGCTGCCTAGCTGCAGGGTCCACCAGACAAGCTAATACATCTACCTCATATAAGCAAATATATCTACCTCAAGGGACAGCGAGAGGAGTGGCAAACGAGCCAATATATCTATCTTACAAGCTCACAGTCCGGCTCCAACAAAGGATTACCATCCATGAATGGAGGAGACAAAACTCACTCTACCGACGCTGAGGACAACATGGAAAGGCACACAAAATTAAATACAGGACTCTACTCGTACCATTGTACTGAGGATTAGCGTCGCACTCTTGCGCATTTTGTAGAACTTGAAAGCGAATTGCAGTTGCAATTTCAATGCTTCTGGAAGGTGCAAGAGCAAGCTTTGGTGCTTTTTCTGGTGAATTTGGGCACAACCGGAGCTGAAACCACTTCATACCCAAAAAAGCGATTGTTGACTTGGAAGATTGAGCTCGGTACCTTTTAGTCCAATCTTGAACCTGTGTAACTGGACCCTATGGCTGGGCCTTCGTTCTCTGGCTTGTCCGGAGCAAGGCTGCGCTGAGGGAAAGGTGACATATGGGGACGGGTTTTTCCAGTGGTTGCAGTCTCTGTACAGCTGTAGACCCACCAGACAAGCTAATATATATACCTCGTATAAACTAATATTTCTATCTCAATGGACAGTGATGGGAAAGGCAAAAAAGCTAAAGTATCTATCTTAAGAGCTCACACTCCGACTCCAACAAAGGATTACCAACATTCAATGGAGAAGCCAGTATTCACTCCACCGATGCAGAGGAGAAAATGGAATTGCACAGAAAATTAAAGACAGGAAGCAGGTTGTGCCAAACTCACCTGATGAAGCACCAAAGCTTGCCCATGCCATTTCCAGAAGCATAGAAAATGCTACTGCAAATTCCTTTAAAGTTCCACAGAATGCTCAGAACTGCGATGCTGATCCTTAAGACCACGGAACGACTGGTGCTGAAACCACTTCATGCCCTAAACAGCCGATTGCTCACTTGGATATTTGAGCCCAGTTACATTTAGTCCAATCTGGACCGTGAGTAACTGGAGCCTATTACTGCTGCTTCATTCTTTGGCTTGTCTGGAGCAAGGCTGTGCTTACAAGAAAGGGGACATAAGAGGAAGGGTTTTATTATTTGTTACAGTCGCTGCTTAGCTGCAGGGTTCACCAGACAAGCTAATACATATACCTCATATAAGCAAATATAGCTACCTCAAGGGGCAGCGATAGGAGTGGCAAACGAGCCAATATATCGATCTTACAAGCTCACAGTCCAGCTCCAACAAAGGATTACCATCCATGAATGGAGGAGACAAAACTCACTATACCGACGCTGAGGACAACATGGAATGGCACACAAAATTAAATACAGGACTCTACTCGTACCATTGTACTGAGGATTAGCGTCGCACTCTTGCGCATTTTGTAGAACTTGAAAGCGAATTGCAGTTGCAATTTCAATGCTTCTGGAAGGTGCAAGAGCAAGCTTTGGTGCTTTTTGTGGTGAATTTGGGCACAACCGGAGCTGAAACCACTTCATACCTAAAAAAGCGATTGTTGAGTTGGAAGATTGAGCTCGGTACCTTTTAGTCCAATCTTGAACCTGTGTAACTGGACCCTATGGCTGGGCCTTCGTTCTCTGGCTTGTCCGGAGCAAGGCTGCGCTGAGGGAAAGGTGACATATGGGGATGGGTTTTTCCAGTGGTTGCAGTCTCTGTAAAGCTGTAGACCCACCAGACAAGCTAATATATATACCTCGTATAAACTAATATTTCTATCTCAATGGACAGTGATGGGAAAGGCAAAAGAGCTAAAGTATCTATCTTAAGAGCTCACACTCCGACTCCAACAAAGGATTACCAACTTTGAATGGAGAAGCCAGTATTCACTCCACCGATGCAGAGGAGAAAATGGAATTGCACAGAAAATTAAAGACAGGAAGCAGGTTGTGCAAAACTCACCTGATGAAGCACCAAAGCTTGCCCATGCCATTTCCAAAAGCATAGAAAATGCTACTGCAAATTCCTTTAAAGTTCCACAGATTGCTCAGAACTGCGATCCTGATCCTTAAGACCTCGGAACGACTGGTGCTGAAACCACTTCATGCCCTAAACAGCCGATTGCTCACTTGGATATTTGAGCCCAGTTACATTTAGTCCAATCTGGACCGTGAGTAACTGGAGCCTATTGCAACTCCATCATTCTCTGGCTTGTCTGGAGCAAGGCTGTGCTTACAAGAAAGGGGACATAAGAGGAAGGGTTTCACCATTCGGTACAGTCGCTGCCTAGCTGCAGGGTCCACCAGACAATCTAATACATCTACCTCATATAAGCAAATATATCTACCTCAAGGGACAGCGATAGGAGTGGCAAACGAGCCAATATATCTATCTTACAAGCTCACAGTCCGGCTCCAACAAAGGATTACCATCCATGAATGGAGGAGACAAAACTCACTCTACCGACGCTGAGGACAACATGGAATGGCACACAAAATTAAATACAGGACTCTACTCGTACCATTGTACTGAGGATTAGCGTCGCACTCTTGCGCATTTTGCAGAACTTGAAAGCGAATTGCAGTTGCAATTTCAATGCTTCTGGAAGGTGCAAGAGCAAGCTTTGGTGCTTTTTCTGGTGAATTTGGGCACAACTGGAGCTGAAACCACTTCATACCCAAAAAAGCGATTGTTGACTTGGAAGATTGAGCTCCGTACCTTTTAGTCCAATCTTGAACCTGTGTAACTGGACCCTATGGCTGGGCCTTCGTTCTCTGGCTTGTCCGGAGCAAGGCTGCGCTGAGGGAAAGGTGACATATGGGGACGGGTTTTTCCAGTGGTTGCAGTCTCTGTACAGCTGTAGACCCACCAGACAAGCTAATATATATACCTCGTATAAACTAATATTTCTATCTCAATGGACAGTGATGGGAAAGGCAAAAAAGGTAAAGTATCTATCTTAAGAGCTCACACTCCGACTCCAACAAAGGATTACCAACATTCAATGGAGAAGCCAGTATTCACTCCACCGATGCAGAGGAGAAAATGGAATTGCACAGAAAATTAAAGACAGGAAGCAGGTTGTGCCAAACTCACCTGATGAAGCACCAAAGCTTGCCCATGCCATTTCCAGAAGCATAGAAAATGCTACTGCAAATTCCTTTAAAGTTCTACAGAATGCTCAGAACTGCGATGCTGATCCTTAAGACCACGGAACGACTGGTGCTGAAACCACTTCATGCCCTAAATAGCCGATTGCTCACTTGGATATTTGAGCCCAGTTACATTTAGTCCAATCTGGACCGTGAGTAACTGGAGCCTATTACTGCTGCTTCATTCTCTGGCTTGTCTGGAGCAAGGCTGTGCTTACAAGAAAGGGGACATAAGAGGAAGGGTTTTATTATTTGTTACAGTCGCTGCTTAGCTGCAGGGTTCACCAGACAAGCTAATACATATACCTCATATAAGCAAATATAGCTACCTCAAGGGGCAGCGATAGGAGTGGCAAACGAGCCAATATATCGATCTTACAAGCTCACAGTCCAGCTCCAAAAAGGATTACCATCCATGAATGGAGGAGACAAAACTCACTATACCGACGCTGAGGACAACATGGAATGGCACACAAAATTAAATACAGGACTCTACTCGTTCCATTGTATTGAGGATTAGCGTCTCACTCTTGCACATTTTGTAGAACTTGAAAGCGAATTGCAGTTGCAATTTCAATGCTTCTGGAAGTTGCAGGGGCAAGCTTTGGTGCTTTTTCCGGTGATTTTGGGCACAACCGGAGCTGAAACCACTTCATACCCAAAAAAGCGAATGTTGACTTGGAAGATTGAGCTCGGTACCTTTTAGTCCAAGCTTGAACCTGTGTAACTGGACCCTATGGCTGGGCCTTCGTTCTCTGGCTTGTCCGGAGCAAGGCTGCCCTGAGGGAAAGGTGACATATGGGGACGGGTTTTTCCAGTGGTTGCAGTCTCTGTAAAGCTGTAGACCCACCAGACAAGCTAATATATATACCTCGTATAAACTAATATTTCTATCTCAATGGACAGTGATGGGAAAGGCAAAAGAGCTAAAGTATCTATCTTAAGAGCTCACACTCCGACTCCAACAAAGGATTACCAACTTTGAATGGAGAAGCCAGTATTCACTCCACCGATGCAGAGGAGAAAATGGAATTGCACAGAAAATTAAAGACAGGAAGCAGGTTGTGCAAAACTCACCTGATGAAGCACCAAAGCTTGCCCATGCCATTTCCAGAAGCATAGAAAATGCTACTGCAAATTCCTTTAAAGTTCCACAGAATGCTCAGAATTGCGATGCTGATCCTTAAGACCACGGAACGACTGGTGCTGAAACCACTTCATGCCCTAAACAGCCGATTGCTCACTTGGATATTTGAGCCCAGTTACATTTAGTCCAATCTGGACCGTGAGTAACTGGAGCCTATTGCAGCTCCATCATTCTCTGGCTTGTCTGGAGCAAGGCTGTGCTTACAAGAAAGGGACATAAGAGGAAGGGTTTCACCATTCGGTACAGTCGCTGCCTAGCTGCAGGGTCCACCAGACAAGCTAATACATCTACCTCATATAAGCAAATATATCTACCTCAAGGGACAGCGATAGGAGTGGCAAACGAGCCAATATATCTATCTTACAAGCTCACAGTCCGGCTCCAACAAAGGATTACCATCCATGAATGGAGGAGACAAAACTCACTCTACCGACGCTGAGGACAACATGGAATGGCACACAAAATTAAATACAGGACTCTACTCGTACCATTGTACTGAGGATTAGCGTCGCACTCTTGCGCATTTTGTAGAACTTGAAAGCGAATTGCAGTTGCAATTTCAATGCTTCTGGAAGGTGCAAGAGCAAGCTTTGGTGCTTTTTCTGGTGAATTTGGGCACAACCGGAGCTGAAACCACTTCATACCCAAAAAAGCGATTGTTGACTTGGAAGATTGAGCTCGGTACCTTTTAGTCCAATCTTGAACCTGTGTAACTGGACCCTATGGCTGGGCCTTCGTTCTCTGGCTTGTCCGGAGCAAGGCTGCGCTGAGGGAAAGGTGACATATGGGGACGGGTTTTTCCAGTGGTTGCAGTCTCTGTACAGCTGTAGACCCACCAGACAAGCTAATATATATACCTCGTATAAACTAATATTTCTATCTCAATGGACAGTGATGGGAAAGGCAAAAAAGCTAAAGTATCTATCTTAAGAGCTCACACTCCGACTCCAACAAAGGATTACCAACATTCAATGGAGAAGCCAGTATTCACTCCACCGATGCAGAGGAGAAAATGGAATTGCACAGAAAATTAAAGACAAGAAGCAGGTTGTGCCAAACTCACCTGATGAAGCACCAAAGCTTGCCCATGCCATTTCCAGAAGCATAGAAAATGCTACTGCAAATTCCTTTAAAGTTCCACAGAATGCTCAGAACTGCGATGCTGATCCTTAAGACCACGGAACGACTGGTGCTGAAACCACTTCATGCCCTAAACAGCCGATTGCTCACTTGGATATTTGAGCCCAGTTACATTTAGTCCAATCTGGACCGTGAGTAACTGGAGCCTATTACTGCTGCTTCATTCTTTGGCTTGTCTGGAGCAAGGCTGTGCTTACAAGAAAGGGGACATAAGAGGAAGGGTTTTATTATTTGTTACAGTCGCTGCTTAGCTGCAGGGTTCACCAGACAAGCTAATACATATACCTCATATAAGCAAATATAGCTACCTCAAGGGGCAGCGATAGGAGTGGCAAACGAGCCAATATATCGATCTTACAAGCTCACAGTCCAGCTCCAACAAAGGATTACCATCCATGAATGGAGGAGACAAAACTCACTATACCGACGCTGAGGACAACATGGAATGGCACACAAAATTAAATACAGGACTCTACTCATACCATTGTACTGAGGATTAGCGTCGCACTCTTGCGCATTTTGTAGAACTTGAAAGCGAATTGCAGTTGCAATTTCAATGCTTCTGGAAGGTGCAAGAGCAAGCTTTGGTGCTTTTTCTGGTGAATTTGGGCACAACCGGAGCTGAAACCACTTCATACCCAAAAAAGCGATTGTTGACTTGGAAGATTGAGCTCCGTACCTTTTAGTCCAATCTTGAACCTGTGTAACTGGACCCTATGGCTGGGCCTTCGTTCTCTGGCTTGTCCGGAGCAAGGCTGCGCTGAGGGAAAGGTGACATATGGGGACGGGTTTTTCCAGTGGTTGCAGTCTCTGTACAGCTGTAGACCCACCAGACAAGCTAATATATATACCTCGTATAAACTAATATTTCTATCTCAATGGACAGTGATGGGAAAGGCAAAAAAGCTAAAGTATCTATCTTAAGAGCTCACACTCCGACTCCAACAAAGGATTACCAACATTCAATGGAGAAGCCAGTATTCACTCCACCGATGCAGAGGAGAAAATGGAATTGCACAGAAAATTAAAGACAGGAAGCAGGTTGTGCCAAACTCACCTGATGAAGCACCAAAGCTTGCCCATGCCATTTCCAGAAGCATAGAAAATGCTACTGCAAATTCCTTTAAAGTTCCACAGAATGCTCAGAATTGCGATGCTGATCCTTAAGACCACGGAACGACTGGTGCTGAAACCACTTCATGCCCTAAACAGCCGATTGCTCACTTGGATATTTGAGCCCAGTTACATTTAGTCCAATCTGGACCGTGAGTAACTGGAGCCTATTGCAGCTCCATCATTCTCTGGCTTGTCTGGAGCAAGGCTGTGCTTACAAGAAAGGGACATAAGAGGAAGGGTTTCACCATTCGGTACAGTCGCTGCCTAGCTGCAGGGTCCACCAGACAAGCTAATACATCTACCTCATATAAGCAAATATATCTACCTCAAGGGACAGCGATAGGAGTGGCAAACGAGCCAATATATCTATCTTACAAGCTCACAGTCCGGCTCCAACAAAGGATTACCATCCATGAATGGAGGAGACAAAACTCACTCTACCGACGCTGAGGACAACATGGAATGGCACACAAAATTAAATACAGGACTCTACTCATACCATTGTACTGAGGATTAGCGTCTCACTCTTGCGCATTTTGTAGAACTTGAAAGCGAATTGCAGTTGCAATTTCAATGCTTCTGGAAGTTGCAGGGGCAAGCTTTGATGCTTTTTCCGGTGAATTTGGGCACAACCGGAGCTGAAACCACTTCATACCCAAAAAAGCGATTGTTGACTTGGAAGATTGAACTCGGTACCTTTTAGTCCAATCTTGAACCTGTGTAACTGGACCCTATGGCTGGGCCTTCGTTCTCTGGCTTGTCCGGAGCAAGGCTGCGCTGAGGGAAAGGTGACATATGGGGACGGGTTTTTCCAGTGGTTGCAGTCTCTGTAAAGCTGTAGACCCACCAGACAAGCTAATATATATACCTCGTATAAACTAATATTTCTATCTCAATGGACAGTGATGGGAAAGGCAAAAGAGCTAAAGTATCTATCTTAAGAGCTCACACTCCGACTCCAACAAAGGATTACCAACAGTGAATGGAGAAGCCAGTATTCACTCCACTGATGCAGAGGAGAAAATGGAATTGCACAGAAAATTAAAGACAGGAAGCAGGTTGTACCAAACTCACCTGATGACGCACCAAAGCTTGCCCATGCTATTTCCAGAAGCATTGAAATTGCTACTGCAAATCGTTTAAAGTTCCGCAGAATGCTCAGGACTGCGGCGCTGATTCTTAAGACCACAGAACGACTGGTGCTTTAACCACTTCATGCCCTAAACAGCTGATTGCTCACTTGGATATTTGAGCCCAGTTACATTTAGTCCAATCTGGACCGTGAGTAACTGGAGCCTATTGCAGCTCCATCATTCTCTGGCTTGTCTGGAGCAAGGCTGTGCTTACAAGAAAGGGGACATAAGAGGAAGGGTTTCACCATTCGGTACAGTCGCTGCCTAGCTGCAGGGTCCACCAGACAAGCTAATACATCTACCTCTTATAAGCAAATATTTCTACCTCAAGGGACAGCGAGAGGAGTGGCAAACGAGCCAATATATCTATCTTACAAGCTCACAGTCCGGCTCCAACAAAGGATTACCATCCATGAATGGAGGAGACAAAACTCACTCTACCGACGCTGAGGACAACATGGAAAGGCACACAAAATTAAATACAGGACTCTACTCGTACCATTGTACTGAGGATTAGCGTCACACTCTTGCGCATTTTGTAGAACTTGAAAGCGAATTGCAGTTGCAATTTCAATGCTTCTGGAAGGTGCAAGAGCAAGCTTTGGTGCTTTTTCTGGTGAATTTGGGCACAACCGGAGCTGAAACCACTTCATACCCAAAAAAGCGATTGTTGACTTGGAAGATTGAGCTCGGTACCTTTTAGTCCAATCTTGAACCTGTGTAACTGGACCCTATGGCTGGGCCTTCGTTCTCTGGCTTGTCCGGAGCAAGGCTGCGCTGAGGGAAAGGTGACATATGGGGACGGGTTTTTCCAGTGGTTGCAGTCTCTGTACAGCTGTAGACCCACCAGACAAGCTAATATATATACCTCGTATAAACTAATATTTCTATCTCAATGGACAGTGATGGGAAAGGCAAAAAAGCTAAAGTATCTATCTTAAGAGCTCACACTCCGACTCCAACAAAGGATTACCAACATTCAATGGAGAAGCCAGTATTCACTCCACCGATGCAGAGGAGAAAATGGAATTGCACAGAAAATTAAAGACAGGAAGCAGGTTGTGCCAAACTCACCTGATGAAGCACCAACGCTTGCCCATGCCATTTCCAGAAGCATAGAAAATGCTACTGCAAATTCCTTTAAAGTTCCACAGAATGCTCAGAACTGCGATGCTGATCCTTAAGACCACGGAACGACTGGTGCTGAAACCACTTCATGCCCTAAACAGCCGATTGCTCACTTGGATATTTGAGCCCAGTTACATTTAGTCCAATCTGGACCGTGAGTAACTGGAGCCTATTACTGCTGCTTCATTCTTTGGCTTGTCTGGAGCAAGGCTGTGCTTACAAGAAAGGGGACATAAGAGGAAGGGTTTTATTATTTGTTACAGTCGCTGCTTAGCTGCAGGGTTCACCAGACAAGCTAATACATATACCTCATATAAGCAAATGTAGCTACCTCAAGGGGCAGCGATAGGAGTGGCAAACGAGCCAATATATCGATCTTACAAGCTCACAGTCCAGCTCCAACAAAGGATTACCATCCATGAATGGAGGAGACAAAACTCACTATACCGACGCTGAGGACAACATGGAATGGCACACAAAATTAAATACAGGACTCTACTCGTTTCATTGTATTGAGGATTAGCATCTCAGTCTTGCACATTTTGTAGAACTTGAAAGCGAATTGCAGTTGCAATTTCAATGCTTCTGGAAGTTGTAGGGGCAAGCTTTGGTGCTTTTTCCGGTGAAATTGGGCACAACCGGAGCTGAAACCACTTCATACCTAAAAAAGCGATTGTTGACTTGGAAGATTGAGCTCGGTACCTTTTAGTCCAATCTTGAACCTGTGTAACTGGACCCTATGGCTGGGCCTTCGTTCTCTGGCTTGTCCGGAGCAAGGCTGCGCTGAGGGAAAGGTGACATATGGGGATGGGTTTTTCCAGTGGTTGCAGTCTCTGTAAAGCTGTAGACCCACCAGACAAGCTAATATATATACCTCGTATAAACTAATATTTCTATCTCAATGGACAGTGATGGGAAAGGCAAAAGAGCTAAAGTATCTATCTTAAGAGCTCACACTCCGACTCCAACAAAGGATTACCAACTTTGAATGGAGAAGCCAGTATTCACTCCACGGATGCAGAGGAGAAAATGGAATTGCACAGAAAATTAAAGACAGGAAGCAGGTTGTGCAAAACTCACCTGATGAAGCACCAAAGCTTGCCCATGCCATTTCCAGAAGCATAGAAAATGCTACTGCAAATTCCTTTAAAGTTCCACAGAATGCTCAGAATTGCGATGCTGATCCTTAAGACCACGGAACGACTGGTGCTGAAACCACTTCATGCCCTAAACAGCCGATTGCTCACTTGGATATTTGAGCCCAGTTACATTTAGTCCAATCTGGACCGTGAGTAACTGGAGCCTATTGCAGCTCCATCATTCTCTGGCTTGTCTGGAGCAAGGCTGTGCTTACAAGAAAGGGGACATAAGAGGAAGGGTTTCACCATTCGGTACAGTCGCTGCCTAGCTGCAGGGTCCACCAGACAAGCTAATACATCTACCTCATATACGCAAATATATCTACCTCAAGGGACAGCGATAGGAGTGGCAAACGAGCCAATATATCTATCTTACAAGCTCACAGTCCGGCTCCAACAAAGGATTACCATCCATGAATGGAGGAGACAAAACTCACTCTACCGACGCTGAGGACAACATGGAATGGCACACAAAATTAAATACAGGACTCTACTCGTACCATTGTACTGAGGATTAGCGTCGCACTCTTGCGCATTTTGTAGAACTTGAAAGCGAATTGCAGTTGCAATTTCAATGCTTCTGGAAGGTGCAAGAGCAAGCTTTGGTGCTTTTTCTGGTGAATTTGGGCACAACCGGAGCTGAAACCACTTCATACCCAAAAAAGCGATTGTTGACTTGGAAAATTGAGCTCCGTACCTTTTAGTCCAATCTTGAACCTGTGTAACTGGACCCTATGGCTGGGCCTTCGTTCTCTGGCTTGTCCGGAGCAAGGCTGCGCTGAGGGAAAGGTGACATATGGGGACGGGTTTTTCCAGTGGTTGCAGTCTCTGTACAGCTGTAGACCCACCAGACAAGCTAATATATATGCCTCGTATAAACTAATATTTCTATCTCAATGGACAGTGATGGGAAAGGCAAAAAAGCTAAAGTATCTTTCATTAGAGCTCACACTCCGACTCCAACAAAGGATTACCAACATTCAATGGAGAAGCCAGTATTCACTCCACCGATGCAGAGGAGAAAATGGAATTGCACAGAAAATTAAAGACAGGAAGCAGGTTGTGCCAAAGTCACCTGATGAAGCACCAAAGCTTGCCCATGCCACTTCCAGAAGCATAGAAAATGCTACTGCAAATTCCTTTAAAGTTCCACAGAATGCTCAGTACTGCGATGCTGATCCTTAAGACCACGGAACGACTGGTGCTGAAACCACTTCATGCCCTAAACCGCCGATTGCTCACTTGGATATTTGAGCCCAGTTACATTTAGTCCAATCTGGACCGTGAGTAACTGGAGCCTATTACTGCTGCTTCATTCTCTGGCTTGTCTGGAGCAAGGCTGTGCTTACAAGAAAGGGGACATAAGAGGAAGGGTTTTATTATTTGTTACAATCGCTGCTTAGCTGCAGGGTTCACCAGACAAGCTAATACATATACCTCATATAAGCAAATATAGCTACCTCAAGGGGCAGCGATAGGAGTGGCAAACGAGCCAATATATCGATCTTACAAGCTCACAGTCCAGCTCCAACAAAGGATTACCATCCATGAATGGAGGAGACAAAACACACTATACCGACGCTGAGGACAACATGGAATGGCACACAAAATTAAATACAGGACTCTACTCGTTCCATTGTATTGAGGATTAGCATCTCACTCTTGCGCATTTTGTAGAACTTGAAAGCGAATTGCAGTTGCAATTTCAATGCTTCTGGAAGTTGTAGGGGCAAGCTTTGGTGCTTTTTCCGGCGAATTTGAGCACAACCGGAGCTGAAACCACTTCATACCTAAAAAAGCGATTTTTGACTTGGAAGATTGAGCTCGGTACCTTTTAGTCCAATCTTGAACCTGTGTAACTGGACCCTATGGCTGGGCCTTCGTTCTCTGGCTTGTCCGGAGCAAGGCTGCGCTGAGGGAAAGGTGACATATGGGGACGGGTTTTTCCAGTGGTTGCAGTCTCTGTAAAGCTGTAGACCCACCAGACAAGCTAATATATATACCTCGTATAAACTAATATTTCTTTTTTTTTTTTTTTACTTTTTTATTGTTTTACCCCTTTTTCTCAGTATACACATTGTATTACACATTTAACATTTGTACATTTTCCAGCCAATTTTGAAAAAACATCCATAATTGCACTTTATCTGATTTGAAATTTAAACAATATCAGCTAACAAAAGAACACAGGTTAAAGAACAGGTAGCAAATAGGCCTATATTGCATATTATGTTACAGTACCCTGTAATGCCATAGTCTCTTTCCACTTCACTATTGGTTCCCAAATTTTTAACCCTAACCTTCTTCCCCTTTTCCCCTTGCGTGCATATATTGCTTTCTCAAGATTATAGCTAGCTAATAAATTTGCCAACCATCTTTGCATTCCCGGGGGGATCTTTTCTAACCATGCTCTTGCTATCGTCAACCTCAGAACTGCAGTAGCCATAAACATAAACTCCTTATATTCAGGTCCATCCTGGTTATCTCTCCCAAACAAAATCCTCAAAGGTGTCAATTTTATTCGTATGTCAAGTGTATTTGCAAGAAAATCTTCCACATTTTTAATCAAACTATACAGCTGGGGGCAGGTAGCAAACATATGAATTATATCTGCGTCCCCTGCATTGCATCGGGGGCAGGTGGTACCAGTAGAGCCTCCCCATTTAGCTATTCTAGCGGGATTGTGATACAATGAGAATAAAGTCTTGTAGTGCTGCGATTGTAGGGGTCCCGAACACAAAATATAACAGCCCATATTCAAGGATTCTTGAAAACTTCCAGGCTCCCCCCCCAATTTTCCAACCCACTTATTACTAACTTTCTCCATATCATCCATCTTCCCTTTTACTAAGAATGCATAAAAAGATCTAATTGTACAGTCCCTTCCTGTTTTTATTTTCTCCAGTACTTCATTACTATCAAAGCCCATACTGCCACCCTGCTTACGACAAAGAAAACTCCTTCGCTGTAAATATTTGAAAAAGTCCCTTCTCTCAATGCCATACTTAAGGGTGAGGTCTACAAACTGTACGATCCCTTCCTCGTCCATTAAGTCTCCAATCTGTACTATCCCTTTTTGAGACCATCTTGCCATTATTGAATCAGCGAATACTTCTGTAGGAAAGGACTTATTCTTATACAGCCTTGTATATCTGTTGTATCTTCCGAGTCCCATTTTTTTTAAAAAGGCATTCCATATCCTATATGCTGCCACTACAGTCTTAAATCTAGTCCTTTTATGATATCCAAACTCAACCCTGTTCAAGAAATTATTTTCTGCCTCCGCCCCCAGTACTATAGAATAGACTTCCGTAGACATGGTCGTAACCCCTGTGTCTAGCCCCCCGCCCCCAATTAACCCCTGCATATACTGTAATGCTGCAGCCATTTGATATAACCTAAAATCAGGGGCTCCCCATCCCCCTCTTTCTCTTGGGAGAGTCATATATCTATAGGCCCGCCTGGTTTTCCCATGCGCCCAGATAAACCTATTTAGTACTCTCTCTAGCATATTAAACCATTTGGCTTCAAAGACCAGAGGGGCAGAGCGAAAAAGATATAAAAACTTGGGCAAGATCAGCATTTTGATTACGTTAATTCATCCCAGCAAAGAAAGATGTAAGTTATTCATCCTCTCCAGATCCCTCTTCGTCTTATCCATCAGGGGGGTCAAATTCATTTCTACGATTTTATCCAAATCAGCCACTAATGATATCCCTAAATACACTGCCGAGTTAACCACCCTATCATCATTACATATAGCATAGGCATTTTTTATAATCTGCGTTTTTAATCTAGTTAAACTATAGCCCGATATCCGTCCAAACACATGGGCCTCTGCCTCGACTTCCTTTATAGCTAGAGTGGGGTTCGGCGTTAAAATAGCTATATCATCTGCATAGGCTAAAGTCTTTATCGTACTGCCATTTACCCGCATCGGCGGTATCCCCTGATTAGCTTCCAGTCGTCGCAGTAGTGGTTCGAGATATAACGCGAAGAGGAGGGGAGAGGAGGGACAGCCCTGCCTAGTCCCCCTAGCGATTTTAACTGTATCTGACAGCCCTCCGTTCACTCTAATTCTCGCTATTGGGTTACTGTAGAGTATCTGTATGGCTTTAACAAAGGGTTCCCCTATCCCGCACCACCTCATAACCTGCCAAAGGTAATCCCAGGAGACCCTGTCAAATGCCTTCTCAGCATCTAGAAAAAGTGCTGCGACAGGGTCCCCTAGGATTCCTGCAGAGTCGAGCATCGTAACAACAGTCCTGACGTGCTGCGTTGTCCCTTTTCCAGGAATAAATCCGTGCTGAGTGGGGGTTACCAACTGCTCGATGATCCCAGCCAACCTCTTTGCTAAAATTTTAGAGTATATTTTAATGTCTGAATTCATTAGTGTGATTGGTCTATATGATCCTGGTGCTTCTGGTGGCTTCCCTTTTTTCAAAATTACAATTATGTCAGCCCCTCCCCATGATTCCGGGCTGGATTCCCCTCGCTGAGCTTGTTGCATTAATAAAAACATATCTGCCACAAGCGCTTTTTTAAATATTTGGTAAAACTCAAGCGGGATTTGGTCTGGTCCTGCCGCTTTACCAGTTGGTAAGCTACCAAGGGCCTCGTTAAATTCTTCCAACTGTAGGGGCCCATTCAATAACTCCCTATCCTCTTCGGACATTATCGGCGGAGAAATATCTCTCAGATATTCCTCCACATCTCGTAGTCTTGTTGGACCCTCTGGTGTATACAGATCTGCATAAAACTTTCTAAACACATCCCTTACTAAATCAGAGTCCATAACCATAGTTCCACATGCATCCCTAATTTCTTTTATTCCCGCTGCAGCCACTCTCTGCCTAGTTCTGCTAGCCAGGACTCGACCCACCTTCTCACTAAGTTCATATGTCCTTTCCTTCTTTGTCAAAAATTGATCCGCAGCTTGTCTAGCCAACCCTTCCACTGCTTCAGCTTTTAAGGCTATAATTTTAAGCAAATGCTCTTCTAAAGGTAAGTTATTTACTATGGCCCTGCTTAAATTCCCTTCCTCTCTTAATAGCCTCTGCCCGATCTGCTCTCTCTTGTCTCTTTCTCTCTTTTGCCTTAAAAGTATCCCAGACCACTCCTGAAGCTGCTGTCCCCCTGTTAATATCCCAAAAGAATTTAATCCAAGCTGTCATATGCTCCCTATATACAGGATCTTTTAGCAGGCCTCTCTCAAAAGTCCACTGCGAAGGCATTTTGGGTGTTTGATTAAATTTGACAGTGAGAATAACCGGACTGTGATCTGACATCAGCCTAGGTAGCTTCTCCACTTGTACTCCAGAGAGCAGACAATTAGAGATCAGAAAGTAGTCCAGCCTAACCATAATCCGATGTGGAGCAGAGAAGAAGGTGCTACCATCTAAGTGGGGGTGTAGCTTCACCCAAGGATCAACCAAGGCATTATGTATGACCATATCAGCTAATGCCCTAAATACTTTCTTCTTCCTACCCCGATATATCGCATCTGGAAGTGTAAATGAACTCTCTGGATCATGGATGTTGAAATCTCCACAGCATACTAAGGGCTCAGGCCACTGAGCTAACTCAATATCAAGAAACTGGAATACGTCTGGATCGTCTTCCGTAGAGCCATAGATTGAAACAAGAGTACATTTCTGGCCCCTGAAACATACTTCTAGAATAACCCATCTCCCCCATTGATCTTCCTTTTTCTTCCCTACAATCACATCCCTTTGCCTACCCAGAATAGCTACCCCTCTAGTCCTAGACCCCTGCTTAGTGCAAGCCAATACCTTAAACCCTAATTGCTCCAGAAGATATGTCCTCCCTACTTCTATATGAGTCTCTTGAAGGCATATCAAATCTAATCGCATAGGTTTCAGATATGCTGCTACTCTCATCCTCTTACTCGGCTCGTTAAGACCGCATATATTGATTGATGCTATCCTGCACGCCATATCATTGACATTCGTAGATCCAGCCAGAAATAACCTTTATTCGCCATCTTCAAATCAGCTTGTGTACATCCAATATCTCCTACGTAGGTAACAATGTGCCAAACCTTCTTTTTTTAAAAACTCAATTGTTGCTGTTTCCCCCCCCCCTGCCTCCACCCCCTCCTTCTCCCCCCCTGCGCTGCTCCCCCCACCCCCCTCCCTCCTACAGGCAAATAGGTCAGCAGACCTATGTGTGCCCGCCTTTGGTTGCACTGGTCGCATCCCTCTCCCGCCAAGTACCTTACCTATGCTGTGTTACCCTTTTATCCCTTCTTATCTCTAACACAATTATCTATACTCTGGTGGTACTCTTGTGTATGCAGATCCCCGTATCCCTTATCCTCCCTTCTGCTTCCTCATTTCCTCCAAAAAAAGCTCGGCTTTGATCTCAGAGTTGAACATCCAAATGTTCCCCCTCACAACTACCTTAAGCCTAGCCGGGTACAGTAGGTATGCTTCCAACCCCAGGGCTTGAAAGGGAGCGATCATCTGCCTTTACTTCCATCTCCTCTCTACGGTGAAATGGCAGAAGTCAGGCCTGGCAAAAAAAGTGTTGCTTCCAAAGGTCTTCCTACTATCTATTCTTGCCTTGCTCAAAATCTCCTCCCTAAGCAAGAAGTTCCCAACATAGACTAGTATTGCCCTCGGGTGATTTTGCTGACCGCCCCTCCCTGCTCCTCCTGTGGCCTGAGCTTTCTTCATTGTGAAAGGGAACCTGTGTACCCTCTGTATTTCTGTTTCCCACTGCCACTGGGATTCTGGGAAGGCACCCTTCAAGAGATTAATCACAAATTGCCTGACATCCTGTACCTCTGACCCCTCTGCCACACCCAGCAATCTAACATTGTTCCTCCTCTGTCTGTTTTCAAAATCCTCCATCTTCCAACGCATGTCCTCTGCCATTTTTTCCTGCTCTGTCTTGAATGAATACCATCTCCCGACATCATCCTCCAGTTTGCCGGTGCGCTCCTCAACCTCTGTTACACGGTCCACAAGTTCATCATATAACTTATTAACCTTCTTCAAGCTACACTGGATTTTCTTTGATGCCTGTCTCGCTCTGCGACTTTCAGCTCTTGCTTCGCTTTGCATCTGCTTGAGAGTAGTAAACAAGGTATGAAAGGGGCCCCCCTGGGGAGGGGTGCCGCCTGCTGCCGCAATCTCCGTAATATTGCCAGAGTTGTCGTCCTCCTCCTGGTATACTTGCGAGGTCGCAGAATAATCCCACAGTAACCGTTTCTCTGGGTGCCTGGATAAATTGGGTTCCTGCCTCCTTAATTTTGCATGCCCTTTCTTAGTTGTGGATTCTTTCCCTGGAGTACTAATATCCGACTCAGTACCATCCTGGTCATCCAGATCATCCTCCTCCTCTGTGTTAGATTCTGATGAGGGTACTGACCCAGAATCTTCATTTACAGAAAAAAACTCCCCTTCTAGAGAGGTACAATCTCCTCCCTCCAGAGGGTTCTTACCCGCGTTTAATTCCCCCATAATTTTCTGATTTACAAGGCTGTCCCTGCTGCCCCCGATGCCGATCTTTTCCTTTTCCTTGGATGCTTTCAGCTCCTCTTCAACAAGCATTATAGCCCCCAGCATGTCTGCAGACGTGCCACCCGGATTCCTATTGCTGATAGCCAACCCTCCTCTAGGCTCCCCTCCACCGCTGCCTTCGAACTCATTCTGCTGCTCACCTCCAGTGTTCAATCTACCTACTTCCACCGGTATCTGAGGTTCCGCCGAATTCCGCTCCGTTTCCGACGCTTTCGGCACTTCCAACACTGACTCAGCTCGTCGCCTAGCAACCAGACTCTCTGAGCCTTCCGCAGAGGCAAGATGGCGACACAGAGGCAAGATGGCTCACAGAGGCAAGATGGCCGCTGTAGCGTTGTGCTGAGAGGACGCATCCTTTCTCTCCCGCACTGGACAATGAGTCACTGAGCAATATGAGCAATATGCTCTGTTATCCGCAAAGAAAAAACTGCCCCTGATGGAGTGTGCACGATTCTGGCATAAAGGCTTCTTTGAAACCCAGCATGTTAGGAGACAAGCGCTTCGGATCGGGCAGATTTTGCTCTACCTCAAGAAAGTGATTACGAGGCACTTAGTCGGGCATCCCATGGCTCCTAAGGTACACACTCGTGCCGCGAATCAGGAGAGGGGGAGCGAGAGGGGGGGCAAGACATCTGACCCTCCAGCAGTAGCAGCGAAGACAGCTGGTAGCTCCAAAATAGACAATGGCACGGGCGCGATCAGGAAAGTACTCCCCCCACCTCTGATGGAGAAATCAAAGAAAGTAAGGAAAGGAGACGCACGGAAGCCGTGCACGGACATCAAAAGCAGGAATCATGACACGGGGATGCGGCAGCCTACCTTGTCAGAGATGCTGTCTGCGAAGGTTCCCGAGATTCCCGAGACTTCAGAGACTTCAGAGCCATTAGACCCACTGGATCCCCTCCACGGAACTAAACTAATATTTCTATCTCAATGGACAGTGATGGGAAAGGCAAAAGAGCTAAAGTATCTATCTTAAGAGCTCACACTCCGACTCCAACAAAGGATTACCAACTTTGAATGGAGAAGCCAGTATTCACTCCACCGATGCAGAGGAGAAAATGGAATTGCAAAGAAAATTAAAGACAGGAAGCAGGTTGTGCAAAACTCACCTGATGAAGCACCAAAGCTTGCCCATGCCATTTCCAGAAGCATAGAAAATGCTACTGCAAATTCCTTTAAAGTTCCACAGAATGCTCAGAACTGCGATGCTGATCCTTAAGACCACGGAACGACTGGTGCTTTAACCACTTCATGCCCTAAACAGCCGATTGCTCACTTGGATATTTGAGCCCAGTTACATTTAGTCCAATCTGGACCGTGAGTAACTGGAGCCTATTACTGCTGCTTCATTCGCTGGCTTGTCTGGAGGAAGGCTGTGCTTACAAGAAAGGGGACATAAGAGGAAGGGTTTTATTATTTGTTACAGTCGCTGCTTAACTGCAGGGTTCACCAGACAAGCTAATACATATACCTCATATAAGCAAATATAGCTACCTCAAGGGGCAGCGATAGGAGTGGCAAACGAGCCAATATATCGATCTTACAAGCTCACAGTCCAGCTCCAACAAAGGATTACCATCCATGAATGGAGGAGACAAAACTCACTATACCGACGCTGAGGACAACATGGAATGGCACACAAAATTAAATACAGGACTCTACTCGTTCCATTGTATTGAGGATTAGCGTCTCACTCTTGCGCATTTTGTAGAACTTGAAAGCGAATTGCAGTTGCAATTTCAATGCTTCTGGAAGTTGCAGGGGCAAGCTTTGGTGCTTTTTCCGGTGAATTTGGGCACAACCGGAGCTGAAACCACTTCATACCCCAAAAAGCGATTGTTGACTTGGAAGATTGAGCTCGGTACCTTTTAGTCCAATCTTGAACCTGTGTAACTGGACCCTATGGCTGGGCCTTCGTTCTCTGGCTTGTCCGGAGCAAGGCTGCGCTGAAGGAAAGGTGACATATGGGGAAGGGTTTTTCCAGTGGTTGCAGTCTCTGTAAAGCTGTGGACCCACCAGACAAGCTAATATATATACCTCGTATAAACTAATATTTCTATCTCAATGGACAGTGATGGGAAAGGCAAAAGAGCTAAAGTATCTATCTTAAGAGCTCACACTCCGACTCCAACAAAGGATTACCAACATTGAATGGAGAAGCCAGTATTCACTCCACCGATGCAGAGGAGAAAATGGAATTGCACAGAAAATTAAAGACAGGAAGCAGGTTGTGCCAAACTCACCTGATGAAGCACCAACGCTTTCCCATGCCATTTCCAGAAGCATTGAAATTGCTACTGCAAATACTTTAAAGTTCCGCAGAAT
The DNA here is from genome assembly GCF_964204655.1 of Triturus cristatus. Taxonomy (NCBI): domain Eukaryota; kingdom Metazoa; phylum Chordata; class Amphibia; order Caudata; family Salamandridae; genus Triturus; species Triturus cristatus. Next base: position 784,953,341 of record NC_140594.1, read on the forward strand.
GCTCAGGACTGCGGCGCTGATCCTTAAGACAACGGAACGACTGGTGCTTTAACCACTTCATGCCCTAAACAGCCGATTGCTCACTTGGATATTTGATCCCAGTTACATTTAGTCCAATCTGGACCGTGAGTAACTGGAGCCTATTGCAGCTCCATCATTCTCTGGCTTGTCTGGAGCAAGGCTGTGCTTACAAGAAAGGGAACATAAGAGGAAGGGTTTCACCATTCGGTACAGTCGCTGCCTAGCTGCAGGGTCCACCAGACAAGCTAATACATCTACCTCATATAAGCAAATATATCTACCTCAAGGGACAGCGATAGGAGTGGCAAACAAGCCAATATATCTATCTTACAAGCTCACAGTCAGGCTCCAACAAAGGATTACCATCCATGAATGGAGGAGACAAAACTCACTCTACCGACGCTGAGGACAACATGGAATGGCACACAAAATTAAATACAGGACTCTACTCGTACCATTGTACTGAGGATTAGCGTCGCACTCTTGCGCATTTTGTAGAACTTGAAAGCGAATTGCAGTTGCAATTTCAATGCTTCTGGAATGTGCAAGAGCAAGCTTTGGTGCTTTTACTGGTGAATTTGGGCACAACCGGAGCTGAAACCACTTCATACCCAAAAAAGCGATTGTTGACTTGGAAGATTGAGCTCCGTACCTTTTGGTCCAATCTTGAACCTGTGTAACTGGACCCTATGGCTGGGCCTTCGTTCTCTGGCTTGTCCGGAGCAAGGCTGCGCTGAGGGAAAGGTGACATGTGGGGACGGGTTTTTCCAGTGGTTGCAGTCTCTGTACAGCTGTAGACCCACCAGACAAGCTAATAAAAATACCTCGTATAAACTAATATTTCTATCTCAATGGACAGTGATGGGAAAGGCAAAAAAGCTAAAGTATCTATCTTAAGAGCTCACACTCCGACTCCAACAAAGGATTACCAACATTCAATGGAGAAGCCAGTATTCACTCCACCGATGCAGAGGAGAAAATGGAATTGCACAGAAAATTAAAGAGAGGAAGCAGGTTGTGCCAAACTCACCTGATGAAGCACCAAAGCTTGCCCATGCCATTTCCAGAAGCATAGAAAATGCTACTGCAAATTCCTTTAAAGTTCCACAGAATGCTCAGAACTGCGATGCTGATCCTTAAGACCACGGAACGACTGGTGCTGAAACCACTTCATGCCCTAAACAGCCGATTGCTCACTTGGATATTTGAGCCCAGTTACATTTAGTTCAATCTGGACCGTGAGTAACTGGAGCCTATTGCAGCTCCATCATTCTCTGGCTTGTCTGGAGCAAGGCTGTGCTTACAAGAAAGGGGACATAAGAGGAAGGGTTTTATTATTTGTTACAGTCGCTGCTTAGCTGCAGGGTTCACCAGACAAGCTAATACATATACCTCATATAAGCAAATATAGCTACCTCAAGGGGCAGCGATAGGAGTGGCAAACGAGCCAATATATCGATCTTACAAGCTCACAGTCCAGCTCCAACAAAGGATTACCATCCATGAATGGAGGAGACAAAACTCACTATACCGACGCTGAGGACAACATGGAATGGCACACAAAATTAAATACAGGACTCTACTCGTTCCATTGTATTGAGGATTAGCGTCTCACTCTTGCGCATTTTGTAGAACTTGAAAGCGAATTGCAGTTGCAATTTCAATGCTTCTGGAAGGTGCAAGTGCAAGCTTTGGTGCTTTTTCTGGTGAATTTGGGCACAACCGGAGCTGAAACCACTTCATACCCAAAAAAGCGATTGTTGACTTGGAAGATTGAGCTCTGTACCTTTTAGTCCAATCTTGAACCTGTGTAACTGGACCCTATGGCTGGGCCTTCGTTCTCTGGCTTGTCCGGAGCAAGGCTGCGCTGAGGGAAAGGTGACATATGGGGACGGGTTTTTCCAGTGGTTGCAGTCTCTGTACAGCTGTAGACCCACCAGACAAGCTAATATATATACCTCGTATAAACTAATATTTCTATCTCAATGGACAGTGATGGGCAAGGCAAAAAAGCTAAAGTATCTATCTTAAGAGCTCACACTCCGACTCCAACAAAGCATTACCAACATTCAATGGAGAAGCCAGTATTCACTCCACCGATGCAGAGGAGAAAATGGAATTGCACAGAAAATTAAAGACAGGAAGCAGGTTGTGCCAAACTCACCTGATGAAGCACCAAAGCTTGCCCATGCCATTTCAAGAAGCATAGAAAATGCTACTGCAAATTCCTTTAAAGTTCCACAGAATGCTCAGAACTGCGATGCTGATCCTTAAGACCACGGAACGACTGGTGCTGAAACCACTTCATGCCCTAAACAGCCGGTTGCTCACTTGGATATTTGAGCCCAGTTACATTTAGTCCAATCTGGACCGTGAGTAACTGGAGCCTATTACTGCTGCTTCATTCTCTGGCTTGTCTGGAGCAAGGCTCTGCTTACAAGAAAGGGGACATAAGAGGAAGGGTTTTTTATTTGTTACAGTCGCTGCTTAGCTGCAGGGTTCACCAGACAAGCTAATACATATACCTCATATAAGCAAATATAGCTACCTCAAGGGGCAGTGATAGGAGTGGCAAACGAGCCAATATATCAATCTTACAAGCTCACAGTCCAGCTCCAACAAAGGATTACCATCCATGAATGGAGGAGACAAAACTCACTATATCGACGCTGAGGACAACATGGAATGGCACACAAAATTAAATACAGGACTCTACTCGTTCCATTGTATTGAGGATTAGCGTCTCACTCTTGCGCATTTTGTAGAACTTGAAAGCGAATTGCAGTTGCAATTTCAATGCTTCTGGAAGGTGCAAGAGCAAGCTTTGGTGCTTTTTCTGGTGAATTTGGGCACAACCGGATCTGAAACCACTTCATACCCAAAAAAGCGATTGTTGACTTGGAAGATTGAGCTCGGTACCTTTTAGTCCAATCTTGAACCTGTGTAACTGGACCCTATGGCTGGGCCTTCGTTCTCTGGCTTGTCCGGAGCAAGGCTGCGCTGAGGGAAAGGTGACATATGGGGATGGGTTTTTCCAGTGGTTGCAGTCTCTGTAAAGCTGTAGACTCACCAGACAAGCTAATATATATACCTCGTATAAACTAATATTTCTATCTCCATGGACAGTGATGGGAAAGGCAAAAGAGCTAAAGTATCTATCTTAAGAGCTCACACTCCGACTCCAACAAAGGATTACCAACAGTGAATGGAGAAGCCAGTATTCACTCCACCGATGCAGAGGAGAAAATGGAATTGCACAGAAAATTAAAGACAGGAAGCAGGTTGTACCAAACTCACCTGATGAAGCACCAAAGCTTGCCCATGCCATTTCCAGAAGCATTGAAATTGCTACTGCAAATCGTTTAAAGTTCCGCAGAATGCTCAGGACTGCGATGCTGATCCTTAAGACCACGGAACGACTGGTGCTGGCACCACTTCATGCCCTAAACAGCCGATTGCTCACTTGGATATTTGAGCCCAGTTACATTTAGTCCAATCTGGACCGTGAGTAACTGGAGCCTATTGCAGCTCCATCATTCTCTGGCTTGTCTGGAGCAAGGCTGTGCTTACAAGAAAGGGGACATAAGAGTAAGGGTTTCACCATTCGGTACAGTCGCTGCCTAGCTGCAGGGTCCACCAGACAAGCTAATACATCTACCTCATATAAGCAAATATATCTACCTCAAGGGACAGCGATAGGAGTGGCAAACGAGCCAATATATCTATCTTACAAGCTCACAGTCCGTCTCCAACAAAGGATTACCATCCATGAATGGAGGAGACAAAACTCACTCTACCGACGCTGAGGACAACATGGAATGGCACACAAAATTAAATACAGGACTCTACTCGTACCATTGTACTGAGGATTAGCGTCGCACTCTTGCGCATTTTGTAGAACTTGAAAGCGAATTGCAGTTGCAATTTCAATGCTTCTGGAAGGTGCAAGAGCAAGCTTTGGTGCTTTTTCTGGTGTATTTGGGCACAACCGGCGCTGAAACCACTTCATACCCAAAAAAGCGATTGTTGACTTGGATGATTGAGCTCCGTACCTTTTAGTCCAATCTTGAACCTGTGTAACTGGACCCTATGGCTGGGCCTTCGTTCTCTGGCTTGTCCGGAGCAAGGCTGCGCTGAGGGAAAGGTGACATATAGGGACGGGTTTTTTCCAGTGGTTGCAGTCTCTGTACAGCTGTAGACCCACCAGACAAGCTAATATATATACCTCGTATAAACTAATATTTCTATCTCAATGGACAGTGATGGGAAAGGCAAAAAAGCTAAAGTATCTATCTTAAGAGCTCACACTCCGACTCCAACAAAGGATTACCATCATTCAATGGAGAAGCCAGTATTCACTCCACCGATGCAGAGGAGAAAATGGAATTGCACAGAAAATTAAAGACAGGAAGCAGGTTGTGCCAAACTCACCTGATGAAGCACCAAAGCTTGCCCATGCCATTTCCAGAAGCATAGAAAATGCTACTGCAAATTCCTTTAAAGTTCCACAGAATGCTCAGAACTGCGATGCTGATCCTTAAGACCACGGAACGACTGGTGCTTTAACCACTTCATGCCCTAAACAGCCGATTGCTCACTTGGATATTTGAGCCCAGTTACATTTAGTCCAATCTGGACCGTGAGTAACTGGAGCCTATTGCAGCTCCATCATTCTCTGGCTTGTCTGGAGCAAGGCTGTGCTTACAAGAAAGGGGACATAAGAGGAAGGGTTTCACCATTCGGTACAGTCGCTGCCTAGCTGCAGGGTCCACCAGACAAGCTAATACATCTACCTCATATAAGCAAATATATCTACCTCAAGGGACAGCGATAGGAGTGGCAAACGAGCCAATATATCTATCTTACAAGCTCACAGTCCGGCTCCAACAAAGGATTACCATCCATGAATGGAGGAGACAAAACTCACTCTACCGACGCTGAGGACAACATGGAATGGCACACAAAATTAAATACAGGACTCTACTCGTACCAATGTACTGAGGATTAGCGTCGCACTCTTGCGCATTTTGTAGAACTTGAAAGCGAATTGCAGTTGCAATTTCAATGCTTCTGGAAGGTGCAAGAGCAAGCTTTGGTGCTTTTTCTGGTGAATTTGGGCACAACCGGAGCTGAAACCACTTCATACCCAAAAAAGCGATTGTTGACTTGGAAGATTGAGCTCCGTACCTTTTAGTCCAATCTTGAACCTCTGTAACTGGACCCTATGGCTGGGCCTTCGTTCTCTGGCTTGTCCGGAGCAAGGCTGCGCTGAGGGAAAGGTGACATATGGGGACGGGTTTTTCCAGTGGTTGCAGTCTCTGTACAGCTGTAGACCCACCTGACAAGCTAATATATATACCTCGTATAAACTAATATTTCTATCTCAATGGACAGTGATGGGAAAGGCAAAAAAGCTAAAGTATCTATCTTAAGAACTCACACTCCGACTCCAACAAAGGATTACCAACATTCAACGGAGAAGCCAGTATTCACTCCTCCGATGCAGAGGAGAAAATGGAATTGCACAGAAAATTAAAGACAGGAAGCAGGTTGTGCCAAACTCACCTGATGAAGCACCAACGCTTTCCCATGCCATTTCCAGACGCATTGAAATTGCTACTGCAAATCATTTAAAGTTCCGCAGAATGCTCAGGACTGCGGCGCTGATTCTTAAGACAACGGAACGACTGGTGCTTTAACCACTTCATGCCCTAAACAGCCGATTGCTCACTTGGATATTTGAGCCCAGTTACATTTAGTCCAATCTGGACCGTGAGTAACTGGAGCCTATTGCAGCTCCATCATTCTCTGGCTTGTCTGGAGCAAGGCTGTGCTTACAAGAAAGGGAACATAAGAGGAAGGGTTTCACCATTCGGTACAGTCGCTGCCTAGCTGCAGGGTCCACCAGACAAGCTAATACATCTACCTCATATAAGCAAATATATCTACCTCAAGGGACAGCGATAGGAGTGGCAAACAAGCCAATATATCTATCTTACAAGCTCACAGTCAGGCTCCAACAAAGGATTACCATCCATGAATGGAGGAGACAAAACTCACTCTACCGACGCTGAGGACAACATGGAATGGCACACAAAATTAAATACAGGACTCTACTCGTACCATTGTACTGAGGATTAGCGTCGCACTCTTGCGCATTTTGTAGAACTTGAAAGCGAATTGCAGTTGCAATTTCAATGCTTCTGGAAGGTGCAAGAGCAAGCTTTGGTGCTTTTACTGGTGAATTTGGGCACAACCAGAGCTGAAACCACTTCATACCCAAAAAAGCGATTGTTGACTTGGAAGATTGAGCTCCGTACCTTTTAGTCCAATCTTGAACCTGTGTAACTGGACCCTATGGCTGGGCCTTCGTTCTCTGGCTTGTCCGGAGCAAGGCTGCGCTGAGGGAAAGGTGACATATGGGGACAGGTTTTTCCAGTGGTTGCAGTCTCTGTACAGCTGTAGACCCACCAGACAAGCTAATATAAATACCTCGTATAAACTAATATTTCTATCTCAATGGACAGTGATGGGAAAGGCAAAAAAGCTAAAGTATCTATCTTAAGAGCTCACACTCCGACTCCAACAAAGCATTACCAACATTCAATGGAGAAGCCAGTATTCACTCCACCGATGCAGAGGAGAAAATGGAATTGCACAGAAAATTAAAGACAGGAAGCAGGTTGTGCCAAACTCACCTGATGAAGCACCAAAGCTTGCCCATGCCATTTCCAGAAGCATAGAAAATGCTACTGCAAATTCCTTTAAAGTTCCACAGAATGCTCAGAACTGCGATGCTGATCCTTAAGACCACGGAACGACTGGTGCTGAAACCACTTCATGCCCTAAACAGCCGATTGCTCACTTGGATATTTGAGCCCAGTTACATTTAGTTCAATCTGGACCGTGAGTAACTGGAGCCTATTGCAGCTTCATCATTCTCTGGCTTGTCTGGAGCAAGGCTGTGCTTACAAGAAAGGGGACATAAGAGGAAGGGTTTCACCATTCGGTACAGTCGCTGCCTAGCTGCAGGCTCCACCAGACAAGCTAATACATCTACCTCATATAAGCAAATATATCTACCTCAAGGGACAGCGATAGGAGTGGCAAACGAGCCAATATATCTATCTTACAAGCTCACAGTCCGGCTCCAACAAAGGATTACCATCCATGAATGAAGGAGACAAAACTCACTCTACCGACGCTGAGGACAACATGGAATGGCACACAAAATTAAATACAGGACTCTACTCGTACCAATGTACTGAGGATTAGCGTCGCACTCTTGCGCATTTTGTAGAACTTGAAAGCGAATTGCAGTTGCAATTTCAATGCTTCTGGAAGGTGCAAGAGCAAGCTTTGGTGCTTTTTCTGGTGAATTTGGGCACAACCGGAGCTGAAACCACTTCATACCCAAAAAAGCGATTGTTGACTTGGAAGATTGAGCTCCGTACCTTTTAGTCCAATCTTGAACCTCTGTAACTGGACCCTATGGCTGGGCCTTCGTTCTCTGGCTTGTCCAGAGCAAGGCTGCGCTGAGGGAAAGGTGACATATGGGGACGGGTTTTTCCAGTGGTTGCAGTCTCTGTACAGCTGTAGACCCACCAGACAAGCTAATATATATACCTCGTATAAACTAATATTTCTATCTCAATGGACAGTGATGGGAAAGGCAAAAAAGCTAAAGTATCTATCTTAAGAGCTCACACTCCGACTCCAACAAAGGATTACCAACATTGAATGGAGAAGCCAGTATTCACTCCACCGATGCAGAGGAGAAAATGGAATTGCACAGAAAATTAAAGAGAGGAAGCAGGTTGTGCCAAACTCACCTGATGAAGCACCAAAGCTTGCCCATGCCATTTCCAGAAGCATAGAAAATGCTACTGCAAATTCCTTTAAAGTTCCACAGAATGCTCAGAACTGCGATGCTGATCCTTAAGACCACGGAACGACTGGTGCTGAAACCACTTCATGCCCTAAACAGCCGGTTGCTCACTTGGATATTTGAGCCCAGTTACATTTAGTCCAATCTGGACCGTGAGTAACTGGAGCCTATTACTGCTGCTTCATTCTCTGGCTTGTCTGGAGCAAGGCTGTGCTTACAAGAAAGGGGACATAAGAGGAAGGGTTTTTTATTTGTTACAGTCGCTGCTTAGCTGCAGGGTTCACCAGACAAGCTAATACATATACCTCATATAAGCAAATATAGCTACCTCAAGGGGCAGTGATAGGAGTGGCAAACGAGCCAATATATCGATCTTACAAGCTCACAGTCCAGCTCCAACAAAGGATTACCATCCAAGAATGGAGGAGACAAAACTCACTATACCGACGCTGAGGACAACATGGAATGGCACACAAAATTAAATACAGGACTCTGCTCGTTCCATTGTATTGAGGATTAGCGTCTCACTCTTGCGCATTTTGTAGAACTTGAAAGCGAATTGCAGTTGCAATTTCAATGCTTCTGGAAGGTGCAAGAGCAAGCTTTGGTGCTTTTTCTGGTGAATTTGGGCACAACCGGAGCTGAAACCACTTCATACCCAAAAAAGCGATTGTTGACTTGGAAGATTGAGCTCGGTACCTTTTAGTCCAATCTTGAACCTGTGTAACTGGACCCTATGGCTGGGCCTTCGTTCTCTGGCTTGTCCGGAGCAAGGCTGCGCTGAGGGAAAGGTGACATATGGGGACAGGTTTTTCCAGTGGTTGCAGTCTCTGTAAAGCTGTAGACCCACCAGACAAGCTAATATATATACCTCGTATAAACTAATATTTCTATCTCCATGGAGAGTGATGGGAAAGGCAAAAGAGCTAAAGTATCTATCTTAAGAGCTCACACTCCGACTCCAACAAAGGATTACCAACAGTGAATGGAGAAGCCAGTATTCACTCCACCGATGCAGAGGAGAAAATGGAATTGCACAGAAAATTAAAGACAGGAAGCAGGTTGTACCAAACTCACCTGATGAAGCACCAAATCTTGCCCATGCCATTTCCAGAAGCATTGAAATTGCTACTGCAAATCGTTTAAAGTTCCGCAGAATGCTCAGGACTGCGGCGCTGATTCTTAAGACCACAGAACGACTGGTGCTTTAACCACTTCATGCCCTAAACAGCCGATTGCTCACTTGGATATTTGAGCCCAGTTACATTTAGTCCAATCTGGACCGTGAGTAACTGAAGCCTATTACTGCTGCTTCATTCTCTGGCTTGTCTGGAGCAAGGCTGTGCTTACAAGAAAGGGGACATAAGAGGAAGGGTTTTATTATTTGTTACAGTCGCTGCTTAGCTGCAGGGTTCACCAGACAAGCTAATACATATACCTCATATAAGCAAATATAGCTACTTCAAGGGGCAGCGATAGGAGTGGCAAACGAGCCAATATATCGATCTTACAAGCTCACAGTCCGGCTCCAACAAAGGATTACCATCCATGAATGGAGGAGACAAAACTCACTCTACCGACGCTGAGGACAACATGGAATGGCACACAAAATTAAATACAGGACTCTACTCGTACCATTGTACTGAGGATTAGCGTCGCACTCTTGCGCATTTTGTTGAACTTGAAAGCGAATTGCAGTTGCAATTTCAATGCTTCTGGAAGGTGCAAGAGCAAGCTTTGGTGCTTTTTCTGGTGAATTTGGGCACAACCGGAGCTGAAACCACTTCATACCCAAAACAGCGATTGTTGACTTGGATGATTGAGCTCCGTACATTTTAGTCCAATCTTGAACCTGTGTAACTGGACCCTATGGCTGGGCCTTCGTTCTCTGGCTTGTCCGGAGCAAGGCTGCGCTGAGGGAAAGGTGACATATAGGGACGGGTTTTTCCAGTGGTTGCAGTCTCTGTACAGCTGTAGACCCACCAGACAAGCTAATATATATACCTCGTATAAACTAATATTTCTATCTCAATGGACAGTGATGGGAAAGGCAAAAAAGCTAAAGTATCTATCTTAAGAGCTCACACTCCGACTCCAACAAAGGATTACCAACATTCAATGGAGAAGCCAGTATTCACTCCACCGATGCAGAGGAGAAAATGGAATTGCACAGAAAATTAAAGACAGGAAGCAGGTTGTGCCAAACTCACCTGATGAAGCACCAAAGCTTGCCCATGCCATTTCCAGAAGCATAGAAAATGCTACTGCAAATTCCTTTAAAGTTCCACAGAATACTCAGAACTTCGATGCTGATCCTTAAGACCACGGAACGACTGGTGCTGAAACCACTTCATGCCCTAAACAGCCGATTGCTCACTTGGATATTTGAGCCCAGTTACATTTAGTCCAATCTGGACCGTGAGTAACTGGAGCCTATTGCAGCTCCATCATTCTCTGGCTTGTCTGGAGCAAGGCTGTGCTTACAAGAAAGGGGACATAAGAGGAAGGGTTTCACCATTCGGTACAGTCGCTGCCTAGCTGCAGGGTCCACCAGACAAGCTAATACATCTACCTCATATAAGCAAATATATCTACCTCAAGGGACAGCGACAGGAGTGGCAAACAAGCCAATATATCTATCTTACAAGCTCACAGTCCGGCTCCAACAAAGGATTACCATCCATGAATGGAGGAGACAAAACTCACTCTACCGACGCTGAGGACAACATGGAATGGCACACAAAATTAAATACAGGACTCTACTCGTACCAATGTACTGAGGATTAGCGTCGCACTCTTGCGCATTTTGTAGAACTTGAAAGCGAATTGCAGTTGCAATTTCAATGCTTCTGGAAGGTGCAAGAGCAAGCTTTGGTGCTTTTTCTGGTGAATTTGGGCACAACCGGAGCTGAAACCACTTCATACCCAAAAAAGCGATTGTTGACTTGGAAGATTGAGCTCCGTACCTTTTAGTCCAATCTTGAACCTCTGTAACTGGACCCTATGGCTGGGCCTTCGTTCTCTGGCTTGTCTGGAGCAAGGCTGCGCTGAGGGAAAGGTGACATATGGGGACGGGTTTTTCCAGTGGTTGCAGTCTCTGTACAGCTGTAGACCCACCAGACAAGCTAATATATATACCTCGCATAAACTAATATTTCTATCTCAATGGACAGTGATGGGAAAGACAAAAAAGCTAAAGTATCTATCTTAAGAGCTCACACTCCGACTCCAACAAAGGATTACCAACATTGAATGGAGAAGCCAGTATTCACTCCACTGATGCAGAGGAGAAAATGGAATTGCACAGAAAATTAAAGAGAGGAAGCAGGTTGTGCCAAACTCACCTGATGAAGCACCAAAGCTTGCCCATGCCATTTCCAGAAGCATAGAAAATGCTACTGCAAATTCCTTTAAAGTTCCACAGAATGCTCAGAACTGCGATGCTGATCCTTAAGACCACGGAACGACTGGTGCTGAAACCACTTCATGCCCTAAACAGCCGGTTGCTCACTTGGATATTTGAGCCCAGTTACATTTAGTCCAATCTGGACCGTGAGTAACTGGAGCCTATTACTGCTGCTTCATTCTCTGGCTTGTCTGGAGCAAGGCTGTACTTACAAGAAAGGGGACATAAGAGGAAGGGTTTTTTATTTGTTACAGTCGCTGCTTAGCTGCAGGGTTCACCAGACAAGCTAATACATATACCTCATATAAGCAAATATAGCTACCTCAAGGGGCAGTGATAGGAGTGGCAAACGAGCCAATATATCGATCTTACAAGCTCACAGTCCAGCTCCAACAAAGGATTACCATCCATGAATGGAGGAGACAAAACTCACTATACCGACGCTGAGGACAACATGGAATGGCACACAAAATTAAATACAGGACTCTACTCGTTCCATTGTATTGAGGATTAGCGTCTCACTCTTGCGCATTTTGTAGAACTTGAAAGCGAATTGCAGTTGCAATTTCAATGCTTCTGGAAGGTGCAAGAGCAAGCTTTGGTGCTTTTTCTGGTGAATTTGGGCACAACCGGAGCTGAAACCACTTCATACCCAAAAAAGCGATTGTTGACTTGGAAGATTGAGCTCGGTACCTTTTAGTCCAATCTTGAACCTGTGTAACTGGACCCTATGGCTGGGCCTTCGTTCTCTGGCTTGTCCGGAGCAAGGCTGCGCTGAGGGAAAGGTGACCTATGGGGACGGGTTTTTCCAGTGGTTGCAGTCTCTGTAAAGCTGTAGACCCACCAGACAAGCTAATATATATACCTCGTATAAACTAATATTTCTATCTCCATGGACAGTGATGGGAAAGGCAAAAGAGCTAAAGTATCTATCTTAAGAGCTCACACTCCGACTCCAACAAAGGATTACCAACATTGAATGGAGAAGCCAGTATTCACTCCACCGATGCAGAGGAGAAAATGGAATTGCACAGAAAATTAAAGACAGGAAGCAGGTTGTACCAAACTCACCTGATGAAGCACCAAATCTTGCCCATGCCATTTCCAGAAGCATAGAAAATGCTACTGCAAATTCCTTTAAAGTTCCACAGAATGCTCAGAACTGCGATGCTGATCCTTAAGACCACGGAACGACTGGTGCTGGCACCACTTCATGCCCTAAACAGCTGATTGCTCACTTGGATATTTGAGCCCAGTTACATTTAGTCCAATCTGGACCGTGAGTAACTGAAGCCTATTACTGCTGCTTCATTCTCTGGCTTGTCTGGAGCAAGGCTGTGCTTACAAGAAAGGGGACATAAGAGGAAGGGTTTTATTATTTGTTACAGTCGCTGCTTAGCTGCAGGGTTCACCAGACAAGCTAATACATATACCTCATATAAGCAAATATAGCTACCTCAAGGGGCAGCGATAGGAGTGGCAAACGAGCCAATATATCGATCTTACAAGCTCACAGTCCGGCTCCAACAAAGGATTACCATCCATGAATGGAGGAGACAAAACTCACTATACCGACGCTGAGGACAACATGGAATGGCACACAAAATTAAATACAGGACTCTACTCGTTCCATTGTATTGAGGATTAGCGTCTCACTCTTGTGCATTTTGTAGAACTTGAAAGCGAATTGCAGTTGCAATTTCAATGCTTCTGGAAGTTGCAGGGGCAAGCTTTGGTGCTTTTTCCGGTGAATTTGGGCACAACCGGAGCTGAAACCACTTCATACCCCAAAAAGCGATTGTTGACTTGGAAGATTGAGCTCGGTACCTTTTAGTCCAATCTTGAACCTCTGTAACTGGACCCTATGGCTGGGCCTTCGTTCTCTGGCTTGTCCGGAGCAAGGCTGCGCTGAGGGAAAGGTGACATATGGGGACAGGATTTTCCAGTGGTTGCAGTCTCTGTACAGCTGTAGACCCACCAGACAAGCTAATATATATACCTCGTATAAACTAATATTTCTATCTCAATGGACAGTGATGGGAAAGGCAAAAAAGCTAAAGTATCTATCTTAAGAACTCACACTCCGACTCCAACAAAGGATTACCAACATTCAACGGAGAAGCCAGTATTCACTCCTCCGATGCAGAGGAGAAAATGGAATTGCACAGAAAATTAAAGACAGGAAGCAGGTTGTGCCAAACTCACCTGATGAAGCACCAACGCTTTCCCATGCCATTTCCAGAAGCATTGAAATTGCTACTGCAAATCGTTTAAAGTTCCGCAGAATGCTCAGGACTGCGGCGCTGATTCTTAAGACCACAGAACGACTGGTGCTTTAACCACTTCATGCCCTAAACAGCCGATTGCTCACTTGGATATTTGAGCCCAGTTACATTTAGTCCAATCTGGACCGTGAGTAACTGAAGCCTATTACTGCTGCTTCATTCTCTGGCTTGTCTGGAGCAAGGCTGTGCTTACAAGAAAGGGGACATAAGAGGAAGGGTTTTATTATTTGTTACAGTCGCTGCTTAGCTGCAGGGTTCACCAGACAAGCTAATACATATACCTCATATAAGCAAATATAGCTACTTCAAGGGGCAGCGATAGGAGTGGCAAACGAGCCAATATATCGATCTTACAAGCTCACAGTCCGGCTCCAACAAAGGATTACCATCCATGAATGGAGGAGACAAAACTCACTCTACCGACGCTGAGGACAACATGGAATGGCACACAAAATTAAATACAGGACTCTACTCGTACCATTGTACTGAGGATTAGCGTCGCACTCTTGCGCATTTTGTAGAACTTGAAAGCGAATTGCAGTTGCAATTTCAATGCTTCTGGAAGGTGCAAGAGCAAGCTTTGGTGCTTTTTCTGGTGAATTTGGGCACAACCGGAGCTGAAACCACTTCATACCCAAAAAAGCGATTGTTGACTTGGATGATTGAGCTCCGTACATTTTAGTCCAATCTTGAACCTGTGTAACTGGACCCTATGGCTGGGCCTTCGTTCTCTGGCTTGTCCGGAGCAAGGCTGCGCTGAGGGAAAGGTGACATATAGGGACGGGTTTTTCCAGTGGTTGCAGTCTCTGTACAGCTGTAGACCCACCAGACAAGCTAATATATATACCTCGTATAAACTAATATTTCTATCTCAATGGACAGTGATGGGAAAGGCAAAAAAGCTAAAGTATCTATCTTAAGAGCTCACACTCCGACTCCATCAAAGGATTGCCAACATTCAATGGAGAAGCCAGTATTCACTCCACCGATGCAGAGGAGAAAATGGAATTGCACAGAAAATTAAAGACAGGAAGCAGGTTGTGCCAAACTCACCTGATGAAGCACCAAAGCTTGCCCATGCCATTTCCAGAAGCATAGAAAATGCTACTGCAAATTCCTTTAAAGTTCCACAGAATGCTCAGAACTGCGATGCTGATCCTTAAGACCACGGAACGACTGGTGCTGAAACCACTTCATGCCCTAAACAGCCGATTGCTCACTTGGATATTTGAGCCCAGTTACATTTAGTCCAATCTGGACCGTGAGTAACTGAAGCCTATTGCAGCTCCATCATTCTCTGGCTTGTCTGGAGCAAGGCTGTGCTTACAAGAAAGGGGACATAAGAGGAAGGGTTTCACCATTCGGTACAGTTGCTGCCTAGCTGCAGGGTCCACCAGACAAGCTAATACATCTACCTCATATAAGCAAATATATCTACCTCAAGGGACAGCGATAGGAGTGGCAAACGAGCCAATATATCTATCTTACAAGCTCACAGTCCGGCTCCAACAAAGGATTACCATCCATGAATGGAGGAGACAAAACTCACTCTACCGACGCTGAGGACAACATGGAATGGCACACAAAATTAAATACAGGACTCTACTCGTACCAATGTACTGAGGATTAGCGTCGCACTCTTGCGCATTTTGTAGAACTTGAAAGCGAATTGCAGTTGCAATTTCAATGCTTCTGGAAGGTGCAAGAGCAAGCTTTGGTGCTTTTTCTGGTGAATTTGGGCACAACCGGAGCTGAAACCACTTCATACCCAAAAAAGCGATTGTTGACTTGGAAGATTGAGCTCCGTACCTTTTAGTCCAATCTTGAACCTCTGTAACTGGACCCTATGGCTGGGCCTTCGTTCTCTGGCTTGTCCGGAGCAAGGCTGCGCTGAGGGAAAGGTGACATATGGGGACGGGTTTTTCCAGTGGTTGCAGTCTCTGTACAGCTGTAGACCCACCAGACAAGCTAATATATATACCTCGTATAAACTAATATTTCTATCTCAATGGACAGTGATGGGAAAGGCAAAAAAGCTGAAGTATCTATCTTAAGAGCTCACACTCCGACTCCAACAAAGGATTACCAACATTGAATGGAGAAGCCAGTATTCACTCCACCGATGCAGAGGAGAAAATGGAATTGCACAGAAAATTAAAGAGAGGAAGCAGGTTGTGCCAAACTCACCTGATGAAGCACCAAAGCTTGCCCATGCCATTTCCAGAAGCATAGAAAATGCTACTGCAAATTCCTTTAAAGTTCCACAGAATGCTCAGAACTGCGATGCTGATCCTTAAGACCACGGAACGACTGGTGCTGAAACCACTTCATGCCCTAAACAGCCGGTTGCTCACTTGGATATTTGATCCCAGTTACATTTAGTCCAATCTGGACCGTGAGTAACTGGAGCCTATTACTGCTGCTTCATTCTCTGGCTTGTCTGGAGCAAGGCTCTGCTTACAAGAAAGGGGACATAAGAGGAAGGGTTTTTTATTTGTTACAGTCGCTGCTTAGCTGCAGGGTTCACCAGACAAGCTAATACATATACCTCATATAAGCAAATATAGCTACCTCAAGGGACAGCGATAGGAGTGGCAAACGAGCCAATATATCTATCTTACAAGCTCACAGTCCAGCTCCAACAAAGGATTACCATCCATGAATGGAGGAGACAAAACTCACTCTACCGACGCTGAGGACAACATGGAATGGCACACAAAATTAAATACAGGACTCTACTCGTACCAATGTACTGAGGATTAGCGTCGCACTCTTGCGCATTTTGTAGAACTTGAAAGCGAATTGCAGTTGCAATTTCAATGCTTCTGGAAGGTGCAAGAGCAAGCTTTGGTGCTTTTTCTGGTGAATTTGGGCACAACCGGAGCTGAAACCACTTCATACCCAAAAAAGCGATTGTTGACTTGGAAGATTGAGCTCCGTACCTTTTAGTCCAATCTTGAACCTCTGTAACTGGACCCTATGGCTGGGCCTTCGTTCTCTGGCTTGTCCGGAGCAAGGCTGCGCTGAGGGAAAGGTGACATATGGGGACAGGATTTTCCAGTGGTTGCAGTCTCTGTACAGCTGTAGACCCACCAGACAAGCTAATATATATACCTCGTATAAACTAATATTTCTATCTCAATGGACAGTGATGGGAAAGGCAAAAAAGCTAAAGTATCTATCTTAAGAACTCACACTCCGACTCCAACAAAGGATTACCAACATTCAACGGAGAAGCCAGTATTCACTCCTCCGATGCAGAGGAGAAAATGGAATTGCACAGAAAATTAAAGACAGGAAGCAGGTTGTGCCAAACTCACCTGATGAAGCACCAACGCTTTCCCATGCCATTTCCAGAAGCATTGAAATTGCTACTGCAAATCATTTAAAGTTCCGCAGAATGCTCAGGACTGCGGCGCTGATTCTTAAGACAACGGAACGACTGGTGCTTTAACCACTTCATGCCCTAAACAGCCGATTGCTCACTTGGATATTTGAGCCCAGTTACATTTAGTCCAATCTGGACCGTGAGTAACTGGAGCCTATTGCAGCTCCATCATTCTCTGGCTTGTCTGGAGCAAGGCTGTGCTTACAAGAAAGGGAACATAAGAGGAAGGGTTTCACCATTCGGTACAGTCGCTGCCTAGCTGCAGGGTCCACCAGACAAGCTAATAAATCTACCTCATATAAGCAAATATATCTACCTCAAGGGACAGCGATAGGAGTGGCAAACAAGCCAATATATCTATCTTACAAGCTCACAGTCAGGCTCCAACAAAGGATTACCATCCATGAATGGAGGAGACAAAACTCACTCTACCGACGCTGAGGACAACATGGAATGGCACACAAAATTAAATACAGGACTCTACTCGTACCATTGTACTGAGGATTAGCGTCGCACTCTTGCGCATTTTGTCGAACTTGAAAGCGAATTGCAGTTGCAATTTCAATGCTTCTGGAAGGTGCAAGAGCAAGCTTTGGTGCTTTTACTGGTGAATTTGGGCACAACCAGAGCTGAAACCACTTCATACCCAAAAAAGCGATTGTTGACTTGGAAGATTGAGCTCCGTACCTTTTAGTCCAATCTTGAACCTGTGTAACTGGACCCTATGGCTGGGCCTTCGTTCTCTGGCTTGTCCGGAGCAAGGCTGCGCTGAGGGAAAGGTGACATATGGGGACGGGTTTTTCCAGTGGTTGCAGTCTCTGTACAGCTGTAGACCCACCAGACAAGCTAATATAAATACCTCGTATAAACTAATATTTCTATCTCAATGGACAGTGATGGGAAAGGCAAAAAAGCTAAAGTATCTATCTTAAGAGCTCACACTCCGACTTCAACAAAGCATTACCAACATTCAATGGAGAAGCCAGTATTCACTCCACCGATGCAGAGGAGAAAATGGAATTGCACAGAAAATTAAAGACAGGAAGCAGGTTGTGCCAAACTCACCTGATGAAGCACCAAAGCTTGCCCATGCCATTTCCAGAAGCATAGAAAATGCTACTGCAAATTCCTTTAAAGTTCCACAGAATGCTCAGAACTGCGATGCTGATCCTTAAGACCACGGAACGACTGGTGCTGAAACCACTTCATGCCCTAAACAGCCGGTTGCTCACTTGGATATTTGAGCCCAGTTACATTTAGTCCAATCTGGACCGTGAGTAACTGGAGCCTATTACTGCTGCTTCATTCTCTGGCTTGTCTGGAGCAAGGCTGTGCTTACAAGAAAGGGGACATAAGAGGAAGGGTTTTTTATTTGTTACAGTCGCTGCTTAGCTGCAGGGTTCACCAGACAAGCTAATACATATACCTCATATAAGCAAATATAGCTACCTCAAGGGGCAGTGATAGGAGTGGCAAACGAGCCAATATATCGATCTTACAAGCTCACAGTCCAGCTCCAACAAAGGATTACCATCCAAGAATGGAGGAGACAAAACTCACTATACCGACGCTGAGGACAACATGGAATGGCACACAAAATTAAATACAGGACTCTGCTCGTTCCATTGTATTGAGGATTAGCGTCTCACTCTTGCGCATTTTGTAGAACTTGAAAGCGAATTGCAGTTGCAATTTCAATGCTTCTGGAAGGTGCAAGAGCAAGCTTTGGTGCTTTTTCTGGTGAATTTGGGCACAACCGGAGCTGAAACCACTTCATACCCAAAAAAGCGATTGTTGACTTGGAAGATTGAGCTCGGTACCTTTTAGTCCAATCTTGAACCTGTGTAACTGGACCCTATGGCTGGGCCTTCGTTCTCTGGCTTGTCCGGAGCAAGGCTGCGCTGAGGGAAAGGTGACATATGGGGACAGGTTTTTCCAGTGGTTGCAGTCTCTGTAAAGCTGTAGACCCACCAGACAAGCTAATATATATACCTCGTATAAACTAATATTTCTATCTCCATGGACAGTGATGGGAAAGGCAAAAGAGCTAAAGTATCTATCTTAAGAGCTCACACTCCGACTCCAACAAAGGATTACCAACAGTGAATGGAGAAGCCAGTATTCACTCCACCGATGCAGAGGAGACAATGGAATTGCACAGAAAATTAAAGACAGGAAGCAGGTTGTACCAAACTCACCTGATGAAGCACCAAATCTTGCCCATGCCATTTCCAGAAGCATTGAAATTGCTACTGCAAATCGTTTAAAGTTCCGCAGAATGCTCAGGACTGCGGCGCTGATTCTTAAGACCACAGAACGACTGGTGCTTTAACCACTTCATGCCCTAAACAGCCGATTGCTCACTTGGATATTTGAGCCCAGTTACATTTAGTCCAATCTGGACCGTGAGTAACTGAAGCCTATTACTGCTGCTTCATTCTCTGGCTTGTCTGGAGCAAGGCTGTGCTTACAAGAAAGGGGACATAAGAGGAAGGGTTTTATTATTTGTTACAGTCGCTGCTTAGCTGCAGGGTTCACCAGACAAGCTAATACATATACCTCATATAAGCAAATATAGCTACTTCAAGGGGCAGCGATAGGAGTGGCAAACGAGCCAATATATCGATCTTACAAGCTCACAGTCCGGCTCCAACAAAGGATTACCATCCATGAATGGAGGAGACAAAACTCACTCTACCGACGCTGAGGACAACATGGAATGGCACACAAAATTAAATACAGGACTCTACTCGTACCATTGTACTGAGGATTAGCGTCGCACTCTTGCGCATTTTGTAGAACTTGAAAGCGAATTGCAGTTGCAATTTCAATGCTTCTGGAAGGTGCAAGAGCAAGCTTTGGTGCTTTTTCTGGTGAATTTGGGCACAACCGGAGCTGAAACCACTTCATACCCAAAAAAGCGATTGTTGACTTGGATGATTGAGCTCCGTACATTTTAGTCCAATCTTGAACCTGTGTAACTGGACCCTATGGCTGGGCCTTCGTTCTCTGGCTTGTCCGGAGCAAGGCTGCGCTGAGGGAAAGGTGACATATAGGGACGGGTTTTTCCAGTGGTTGCAGTCTCTGTACAGCTGTAGACCCACCAGACAAGCTAATATATATACCTCGTATAAACTAATATTTCTATCTCAATGGACAGTGATGGGAAAGGCAAAAAAGCTAAAGTATCTATCTTAAGAGCTCACACTCCGACTCCAACAAAGGATTACCAACATTCAATGGAGAAGCCAGTATTCACTCCACCGATGCAGAGGAGAAAATGGAATTGCACAGAAAATTAAAGACAGGAAGCAGGTTGTGCCAAACTCACCTGATGAAGCACCAAAGCTTGCCCATGCCATTTCCAGAAGCATAGAAAATGCTACTGCAAATTCCTTTAAAGTTCCACAGAATGCTCAGAACTTCGATGCTGATCCTTAAGACCACGGAACGACTGGTGCTGAAACCACTTCATGCCCTAAACAGCCGATTGCTCACTTGGATATTTGAGCCCAGTTACATTTAGTCCAATCTGGACCGTGAGTAACTGGAGCCTATTGCAGCTCCATCATTCTCTGGCTTGTCTGGAGCAAGGCTGTGCTTACAAGAAAGGGGACATAAGAGGAAGGGTTTCACCATTCGGTACAGTCGCTGCATAGCTGCAGGGTCCACCAGACAAGCTAATACATCTACCTCATATAAGCAAATATATCTACCTCAAGGGACAGCGACAGGAGTGGCAAACAAGCCAATATATCTATCTTACAAGCTCACAGTCCGGCTCCAACAAAGGATTACCATCCATGAATGGAGGAGACAAAACTCACTCTACCGACGCTGAGGACAACATGGAATGGCACACAAAATTAAATACAGGACTCTACTCGTACCAATGTACTGAGGATTAGCGTCGCACTCTTGCGCATTTTGTAGAACTTGAAAGCGAATTACAGTTGCAATTTCAATGCTTCTGGAAGGTGCAAGAGCAAGCTTTGGTGCTTTTTCTGGTGAATTTGGGCACAACCGGAGCTGAAACCACTTCATACCCAAAAAAGCGATTGTTGACTTGGAAAATTGAGCTCCGTACCTTTTAGTCCAATCTTGAACCTCTGTAACTGGACCCTATGGCTGGGCCTTCGTTCTCTGGCTTGTCCGGAGCAAGGCTGCGCTGAGGGAAAGGTGACATATGGGGACGGGTTTTTCCAGTGGTTGCAGTCTCTGTACAGCTGTAGACCCACCAGACAAGCTAATATATATACCTCGCATAAACTAATATTTCTATCTCAATGGACAGTGATGGGAAAGACAAAAAAGCTAAAGTATCTATCTTAAGAGCTCACACTCCGACTCCAACAAAGGATTACCAACATTGAATGGAGAAGCCAGTATTCACTCCACTGATGCAGAGGAGAAAATGGAATTGCACAGAAAATTAAAGAGAGGAAGCAGGTTGTGCCAAACTCACCTGATGAAGCACCAAAGCTTGCCCATGCCATTTCCAGAAGCATAGAAAATGCTACTGCAAATTCCTTTAAAGTTCCACAGAATGCTCAGAACTGCGATGCTGATCCTTAAGACCACGGAACGACTGGTGCTGAAACCACTTCATGCCCTAAACAGCCGGTTGCTCACTTGGATATTTGAGCCCAGTTACATTTAGTCCAATCTGGACCGTGAGTAACTGGAGCCTATTACTGCTGCTTCATTCTCTGGCTTGTCTGGAGCAAGGCTGTGCTTACAAGAAAGGGGACATAAGAGGAAGGGTTTTTTATTTGTTACAGTCGCTGCTTAGCTGCAGGGTTCACCAGACAAGCTAATACATATACCTCATATAAGCAAATATAGCTACCTCAAGGGGCAGTGATAGGAGTGGCAAACGAGCCAATATATCGATCTTACAAGCTCACAGTCCAGCTCCAACAAAGGATTACCATCCATCAATGGAGGAGACAAAACTCACTATACCGACGCTGAGGACAACATGGAATGGCACACAAAATTAAATACAGGATTCTACTCGTTCCATTGTATTGAGGATTAGCGTCTCACTCTTGCGCATTTTGTAGAACTTGAAAGCGAATTGCAGTTGCAATTTCAATGCTTCTGGAAGGTGCAAGAGCAAGCTTTGGTGCTTTTTCTGGTGAATTTGGGCACAACCGGAGCTGAAACCACTTCATACCCAAAAAAGCGATTGTTGACTTGGAAGATTGAGCTCGGTACCTTTTAGTCCAATCTTGAACCTGTGTAACTGGACCCTATGGCTGGGCCTTCGTTCTCTGGCTTGTCCGGAGCAAGGCTGCGCTGAGGGAAAGGTGACCTATCGGGACGGGTTTTTCCAGTGGTTGCAGTCTCTGTAAAGCTGTAGACCCACCAGACAAGCTAATATATATACCTCGTATAAACTAATATTTCTATCTCCATGGACAGTGATGGGAAAGGCAAAAGAGCTAAAGTATCTATCTTAAGAGCTCACACTCCGACTCCAACAAAGGATTACCAACATTGAATGGAGAAGCCAGTATTCACTCCACCGATGCAGAGGAGAAAATGGAATTGCACAGAAAATTAAAGACAGGAAGCAGGTTGTACCAAACTCACCTGATGAAGCACCAAATCTTGCCCATGCCATTTCCAGAAGCATAGAAAATGCTACTGCAAATTCCTTTAAAGTTCCACAGAATGCTCAGAACTGCGATGCTGATCCTTAAGACCACGGAACGACTGGTGCTGGCACCACTTCATGCCCTAAACAGCTGATTGCTCACTTGGATATTTGAGCCCAGTTACATTTAGTCCAATCTGGACCGTGAGTAACTGAAGCCTATTACTGCTGCTTCATTCTCTGGCTTGTCTGGAGCAAGGCTGTGCTTACAAGAAAGGGGACATAAGAGGAAGGGTTTTATTATTTGTTACAGTCGCTGCTTAGCTGCAGGGTTCACCAGACAAGCTAATACATATACCTCATATAAGCAAATATAGCTACCTCAAGGGGCAGCGATAGGAGTGGCAAACGAGCCAATATATCGATCTTACAAGCTCACAGTCCGGCTCCAACAAAGGATTACCATCCATGAATGGAGGAGACAAAACTCACTCTACCGACGCTGAGGACAACATGGAATGGCACACAAAATTAAATACAGGACTTTACTAGTACCATTGTACTGAGGATTAGCGTCGCACTCTTGCGCATTTTGTAGAACTTGAAAGCGAATTGCAGTTGCAATTTCAATGCTTCTGGAAGGTGCAAGAGCAAGCTTTGGTGCTTTTTCTGGTGAATTTGGGCACAACCGGAGCTGAAACCACTTCATACCCAAAAAAGCGATTGTTGACTTGGATGATTGAGCTCCGTACCTTTTAGTCCAATCTTGAACCTGTGTAACTGGACCCTATGGCTGGGCCTTCGTTCTCTGGCTTGTCCGGAGCAAGGCTGCGCTGAGGGAAAGGTGACATATAGGGACGGGTTTTTCCAGTGGTTGCAGTCTCTGTACAGCTGTAGACCCACCAGACAAGCTAATATATATACCTTGTATAAACTAATATTTCTATCTCAATGGACAGTGATGGGAAAGGCAAAAAAGCTAAAGTATCTATCTTAAGAGCTCACACTCCGACTCCAACAAAGGATTACCAACATTCAATGGAGAAGCCAGTGTTCACTCCACCGATGCAGAGGAGAAAATGGAATTGCACAGAAAATTAAAGACAGGAAGCAGGTTGTGCCAAACTCACCTGATGAAGCACCAAAGCTTGCCCATGCCATTTCCAGAAGCATAGAAAATGCTACTGCAAATTCCTTTAAAGTTCCACAGAATGCTCAGAACTGCGATGCTGATCCTTAAGACCACGGAACGACTGGTGCTGAAACCACTTCATGCCCTAAACAGCTGATTGCTCACTTGGATATTTGAGCCCAGTTACATTTAGTCCAATCTGGACCGTGAGTAACTGGAGCCTATTGCAGCTCCATCATTCTCTGGCTTGTCTGGAGCAAGGCTGTGCTAACAAGAAAGGGACATAAGAGAAAGGGTTTCACCATTCGGTACAGTCGCTGCCTAGCTGCAGGGTCCACCAGACAAGCTAATACATCTACCTCATATAAGCAAATATATCTACCTCAAGGGACAGCGATAGGAGTGGCAAACTAGCCAATATATCTATCTTACAAGCTCACAGTCCGGCTCCAACAAAGGATTACCATCCATGAATGGAGGAGACAAAACTCACTCTACCGACGCTGAGGACAACATGGAATGGCACACAAAATTAAATACAGGACTCTACTCGTTCCATTGTATTGAGGATTAGCGTCTCACTCTTGCGCATTTTGTAGAACTTGAAAGCGAATTGCAGTTGCAATTTCAATGCTTCTGGAAGGTGCAAGAGCAAGCTTTGGTGCTTTTTCTGGTGAATTTGGGCACAACCGGAGCTGAAACCACTTCATACCCAAAAAAGCGATTGTTGACTTGGAAGATTGAGCTCGGTACCTTTTAGTCCAATCTTGAACCTGTGTAACTGGACCCTATGGCTGGGCCTTCGTTCTCTGGCTTGTCCGGAGCAAGGCTGCGCTGAGGGAAAGGTGACATATGGGGACGGGTTTTTCCAGTGGTTGCAGTCTCTGTAAAGCTGTAGACCCACCAGACAAGCTAATATATATACCTCGTATAAACTAATATTTCTATCTCCATGGACAGTGATGGGAAAGGCAAAAGAGCTAAAGTATCTATCTTAAGAGCTCACACTCCGACTCCAACAAAGGATTACCAACAGTGAATGGAGAAGCCAGTATTCACTCCACCGATGCAGAGAAGAAAATGGAATTACACAGAAAATTAAAGACAGGAAGCAGGTTGTACCAAACTCACCTGATGAAGCACCAAAGCTTGCCCATGCCATTTCCAGAAGCATTGAAATTGCTACTGCAAATCGTTTAAAGTTCCGCAGAATGCTCAGGACTGCGGTGCTGATTCTTAAGACCACAGAACGACTGGTGCTTTAACCACTTCATGCCCTAAACAGCCGATTGCTCACTTGGATATTTGAGCCAAGTTACATTTAGTCCAATCTGGACCGTGAGTAACTGGAGCCTATAACTGCTGCTTCATTCTCTGGCTTGTCTGGAGCAAGGCTGTGCTTACAAGAAAGGGGACATACGAGGAAGGGTTTTATTATTGGTTACAGTCGCTGCTTAGCTGCAGGGTTCACCAGACAAGCTAATACATATACCTCATATAAGCAAATATAGCTACCTCAAGGGGCAGCGATAGGAGTGGCAAACAAGCCAATATATCGATTTTACAAGCTCACAGTCCAGCTCCAACAAAGGATTACCATCCATGAATGGAGGAGACAAAACTCACTATACCGACGCTGAGGACAACATGGAATGGCACACAAAATTAAATACAGGACTCTACTCGTTCCATTGTATTGAGGATTAGCGTCTCACTCTTGCGCATTTTGTAGAACTTGAAAGCGAATTGCAGTTGCAATTTCAATGCTTCTGGAAGTTGCAGGGGCAAGCTTTGGTGCTTTTTCCAGTGAATTTGGGCACAACTGGAGCTGAAACCACTTCATACCCAAAAAAGCGATTGTTGACTTGGAAGATTGAGCTCGGTACCTTTTAGTCCAATCTTGAACCTGTGTAACTGGACCCTATGGCTGGGCCTTCGTTCTCTGGCTTGTCCGGAGCAAGGCTGCGCTGAGGGAAAGGTGACATATAGGGACGGGTTTTTCCAGTGGTTGCAGTCTCTGTACAGCTGTAGACCCACCAGACAAGCTAATATATATACCTCGTATAAACTAATATTTCTATCTCAATGGACAGTGATGGGAAAGGCAAAAAAGCTAAAGTATCTATCTTAAGAGCTCACACTCCGACTCCATCAAAGGATTGCCAACATTCAATGGAGAAGCCAGTATTCACTCCACCGATGCAGAGGAGAAAATGGAATTGCACAGAAAATTAAAGACAGGAAGCAGGTTGTGCCAAACTCACCTGATGAAGCACCAAAGCTTGCCCATGCCATTTCCAGAAGCATAGAAAATGCTACTGCAAATTCCTTTAAAGTTCCACAGAATGCTCAGAACTGCGATGCTGATCCTTAAGACCACGGAACGACTGGTGCTGAAACCACTTCATGCCCTAAACAGCCGATTGCTCACTTGGATATTTGAGCCCAGTTACATTTAGTCCAATCTGGACCGTGAGTAACTGAAGCCTATTGCAGCTCCATCATTCTCTGGCTTGTCTGGAGCAAGGCTGTGCTTACAAGAAAGGGGACATAAGAGGAAGGGTTTCACCATTCGGTACAGTTGCTGCCTAGCTGCAGGGTCCACCAGACAAGCTAATACATCTACCTCATATAAGCAAATATATCTACCTCAAGGGACAGCGATAGGAGTGGCAAACGAGCCAATATATCTATCTTACAAGCTCACAGTCCGGCTCCAACAAAGGATTACCATCCATGAATGGAGGAGACAAAACTCACTCTACCGACGCTGAGGACAACATGGAATGGCACACAAAATTAAATACAGGACTCTACTCGTACCAATGTACTGAGGATTAGCGTCGCACTCTTGCGCATTTTGTAGAACTTGAAAGCGAATTGCAGTTGCAATTTCAATGCTTCTGGAAGGTGCAAGAGCAAGCTTTGGTGCTTTTTCCAGTGAATTTGGGCACAACCGGAGCTGAAACCACTTCATACCCAAAAAAGCGATTGTTGACTTGGAAGATTGAGCTCGGTACCTTTTAGTCCAATCTTGAACCTGTGTAACTGGACCCTATGGCTGGGCCTTCGTTCTCTGGCTTGTCCGGAGCAAGGCTGCGCTGAGGGAAAGGTGACATATAGGGACGGGTTTTTCCAGTGGTTGCAGTCTCTGTACAGCTGTAGACCCACCAGACAAGCTAATATATATACCTCGTATAAACTAATATTTCTATCTCAATGGACAGTGATGGGAAAGGCAAAAAAGCTAAAGTATCTATCTTAAGAGCTCACACTCCGACTCCAACAAAGGATTACCAACATTCAATGGAGAAGCCAGTATTCACTCCACCGATGCAGAGGAGAAAATGGAATTGCACAGAAAATTAAAGACAGGAAGCAGGTTGTGCCAAACTCACCCGATGAAGCACCAAAGCTTGCCCATGCCATTTCCAGAAGCATAGAAAATGCTACTGCAAATTCCTTTAAAGTTTCACAGAATGCTCAGAACTGCGATGGTGATCCTTAAGACCACGGAACGACTGGTGCTGAAACCACTTCATGCCCTAAACAGCCGATTGCTCACTTGGATATTTGAGCCCAGTTACATTTAGTCCAATCTGGACCGTGAGTAACTGAAGCCTATTGCAGCTCCATCATTCTCTGGCTTGTCTGGAGCAAGGCTGTGCTTACAAGAAAGGGGACATAAGAGGAAGGGTTTCACCATTCGGTACAGTCGCTGCCTAGCTGCAGGGTCCACCAGACAAGCTAATACATCTACCTCATATAAGCAAATATATCTACCTCAAGGGACAGCGATAGGAGTGGCAAACGAGCCAATATATCTATCTTACAAGCTCACAGTCCGGCTCCAACAACACTCTACCGACGCTGAGGACAACATGGAATGGCACACAAAATTAAATACAGGACTCTACTCGTACCAATGTACTGAGGATTAGCGTCGCACTCTTGCGCATTTTGTAGAACTTGAAAGCGAATTGCAGTTGCAATTTCAATGCTTCTGGAAGGTGCAAGAGCAAGCTTTGGTGCTTTTTCTGGTGAATTTGGGCACAACCGGAGCTGAAACCACTTCATACCCAAAAAAGCGATTGTTGACTTGGAAGATTGAGCTCCGTACCTTTTAGTCCAATCTTGAACCTCTGTAACTGGACCCTATGGCTGGGCCTTCGTTCTCTGGCTTGTCCGGAGCAAGGCTGCGCTGAGGGAAAGGTGACATATGGGGACGGGTTTTTCCAGTGGTTGCAGTCTCTGTACAGCTGTAGACCCACCAGACAAGCTAATATATATACCTCGTATAAACTAATATTTCTATCTCAATGGACAGTGATGGGAAAGGCAAAAAAGCTGAAGTATCTATCTTAAGAGCTCACACTCCGACTCCAACAAAGGATTACCAACATTGAATGGAGAAGCCAGTATTCACTCCACCGATGCAGAGGAGAAAATGGAATTGCACAGAAAATTAAAGAGAGGAAGCAGGTTGTGCCAAACTCACCTGATGAATCACCAAAGCTTGCCCATGCCATTTCCAGAAGCATAGAAAATGCTACTGCAAATTCCTTTAAAGTTCCACAGAATGCTCAGAACTGCGATGCTGATCCTTAAGACCACGGAACGACTGGTGCTGAAACCACTTCATGCCCTAAACAGCCGGTTGCTCACTTGGATATTTGAGCCCAGTTACATTTAGTCCAATCTGGACCGTGAGTAACTGGAGCCTATTACTGCTGCTTCATTCTCTGGCTTGTCTGGAGCAAGGCTGTGCTTACAAGAAAGGGGACATAAGAGGAAGGGTTTTTTATTTGTTACAGTCGCTGCTTAGCTGCAGGGTTCACCAGACAAGCTAATACATATACCTCATATAAGCAAATATAGCTACCTCAAGGGGCAGTGATAGGAGTGGCAAACGAGCCAATATATCGATCTTACAAGCTCACAGTCCAGCTCCAACAAAGGATTACCATCCATGAATGGAGGAGACAAAACTCACTATACCGACGCTGAGGACAACATGGAATGGCACACAAAATTAAATACAGGACTCTACTCGTTCCATTGTATTGAGGATTAGCGTCTCACTCTTGCGCATTTTGTAGAACTTGAAAGCGAATTGCAGTTGCAATTTCAATGCTTCTGGAAGGTGCAAGAGCAAGCTTTGGTGCTTTTTCTGGTGAATTTGGGCACAACCGGAGCTGAAACCACTTCATACCCAAAAAAGCGATTGTTGACTTGGAAGATTGAGCTCGGTACCTTTTAGTCCAATCTTGAACCTGTGTAACTGGACCCTATGGCTGGGCCTTCGTTCTCTGGCTTTTCCGGAGCAAGGCTGCGCTGAGGGAAAGTTGACATATAGGGACGGGTATTTCCAGTGGTTGCAGTCTCTGTACAGCTGTAGACCCACCAGACAAGCTAATATATATATACCTCGTATAAACTAATATTTCTATCTCCATGGACAGTGATGGGAAAGGCAAAAGAGCTAAAGTATCTATCTTAAGAGCTCACACTCCGACTCCAACAAAGGATTACCAACAGTGAATGGAGAAGCCAGTATTCACTCCACCGATGCAGAGGAGAAAATGGAATTGCACAGAAAATTAAAGACAGGAAGCAGGTTGTACCAAACTCACCTGATGAAGCACCAAAGCTTGCCCATGCCATTTCCAGAAGCATTGAAATTGCTACTGCAAATCGTTTAAAGTTCCGCAGAATGCTCAGGACTGCGGCGCTGATTCTTAAGACCACAGAACGACTGGTGCTTTAACCACTTCATGCCCTAAACAGCCGATTGCTCACTTGGATATTTGAGCCAAGTTACATTTAGTCCAATCTGGACCGTGAGTAACTGGAGCCTATTACTGCTGCTTCATTCTCTGGCTTGTCTGGAGCAAGGCTGTGCTTACAAGAAAGGGGACTGTGACGGAGTGTCAGGGACAGGCGGGACACAACGTTGTTTTAAACGGGGTTTTATTGCCAAGTAATGCTTTCTAGATACACGGTCAGCCAGTGTTCGAGATGATTTTTCAGTTCTTTAGGCTCTCGATGTTGTTACTCTCTTCTCTCCTCTTCTTTCCTACTCCGTCCAGACACCAGGCGGTACGTGGGCAGGATCTCCCCGGAGCAAGGCGGTCTCCCAGCCGGAAGGAAACAAAGAGACAAAAGGCTATGTCAGGGGACCGTGTTGCTAGGTTCGTTCCCTAACTCCGGGACCGGGTGTGAGGAAAGACTACCACCAGTGCTTTGACCCCTTTTCCCCTCACGCTGTGCCTATACAAGTGCTGACTAAGGGAAGGGAACACGGGAAACACCTCTCCTACACCGGCGGTCTGCCTTCTTTACCTAACCAGCCCGCTACTCGGTCACGTACCTGACCGAGCCACGCTCCTCCCCTGGGAACGTGGCTGGGCGAAGCGCGGTGTCCTGGGCCTCCTGGCCGTCCGAAGTTCGTCTCGCTTCCTCTTTCTTCGCTCCGCTCCTCTCCTGGTCCTTGTTCGCTCCGCTCCTCTCCTGGTCCTCGTTCACTCCGCTCCGCTCCAACACTCCTCCTGGAAACGCCGTCTGACTCACTGTGCGGTTCTTCCTGTTTTGGCTGCTCCCACTCGGTGACGTCATAGGAGGGCGGGTACAGCGTCTCGTAGCCTTCGCTCCACTTAAAGGGACCTGCACCTTCTGGTCTCGATCCTTGCTGTTGGTCCATGAAGGGGAACCAGTCCTCCTGCTGTGGGGTTACAAGAGGAGGTGAGACCGGTCTGGGAGTCCACCACTCCTTATCGTTATAGTCCTCCTCCTGTCCCGCACTGTCACAGGGACATAAGAGGAAGGGTTTTATTATTTGTTAGTCGCTGCTTAGCTGCAGGGTTCACCAGACAAGCTAATACATATACCTCATATAAGCAAATATAGCTACCTCAAGGGGCAGCGATAGGAGTGGCAAACAAGCCAATATATCGATCTTACAAGCTCACAGTCCAGCTCCAACAAAGGATTACCATCCATGAATGGAGGAGACAAAACTCACTATACCGACGCTGAGGACAACATGGAATGGCACACAAAATTAAATACAGGACTCTACTCGTTCCATTGTATTGAGGATTAGCGTCTCACTCTTGCGCATTTTGTAGAACTTGAAAGCGAATTGCAGTTGCAATTTCAATGCTTCTGGAAGTTGCAGGGGCAAGCTTTGGTGCTTTTTCCAGTGAATTTGGGCACAACTGGAGCTGAAACCACTTCATACCCAAAAAAGCGATTGTTGACTTGGAAGATTGAGCTCGGTTCCTTTTAGTCCAATCTTGAACCTGTGTAACTGGACCCTATGGCTGGGCCTTCGTTCTCTGGCTTGTCCGGAGCAAGGCTGCGCTGAGGGAAAGGTGACATATGGGGACGGGTTTTTCCAGTGGTTGCAGTCTCTGTAAAGCTGTAGACCCACCAAACAAGCTAATATATATACCTCGTATAAACTAATATTTCTATCTCAATGGACAGTGATGGGAAAGGCAAAAGAGCTAAAGTATCTATCTTAAGAGCTCACACTCCGACTCCAACAAAGGATTACCAACATTCAATGGAGAAGCCAGTATTCACTCCACCGATGCAGAGGAGAAAATGGAATTGCACAGAAAATTAAAGACAGGAAGTAGGTTGTGCCAAACTCACCTGATGAAGCACTAAAGCTTGCCCATGCCATTTCCAGAAGCATAGAAAATGCTACTGCAAATTCCTTTAAAGTTCCACAGAATGCTCAGAACTGCGATGCTGATCCTTAAGACCACGGAACGACTGGTGCTGGCACCACTTCATGCCCTAAACAGCCGATTGCTCACTTGGATATTTGAGCCCAGTTACATTTAGTCCAATCTGGACCGTGAGTAACTGAAGCCTATTACTGCTGCTTCATTCTCTGGCTTGTCTGGAGCAAGGCTGTGCTTACAAGAAAGGGGACATAAGAGGAAGGGTTTTATTATTTGTTACAGTCGCTGCTTAGCTGCAGGGTTCACCAGACAAGCTAATACATATACCTCATATAAGCAAATATAGCTACCTCAAGGGGCAGCGATAGGAGTGGCAAACGAGCCAATATATCGATCTTACAAGCTCACAGTCCGGCTCCAACAAAGGATTACCATCCATGAATGGAGGAGACAAAACTCACTCTACCGACGCTGAGGACAACATGGAATGGCACACAAAATTAAATACAGGACTCTACTCGTACCATTGTACTGAGGATTAGCGTCGCACTCTTGCGCATTTTGTAGAACTTGAAAGCGAATTGCAGTTGCAATTTCAATGCTTCTGGAAGGTGCAAGAGCAAGCTTTGGTGCTTTTTCTGGTGAATTTGGGCACAACCGGAGCTGAAACCACTTCATACCCAAAAAAGCGATTGTTGACTTGGATGATTGAGCTCCGTACCTTTTAGTCCAATCTTGAACCTGTGTAACTGGACCCTATGGCTGGGCCTTCGTTCTCTGGCTTGTCCGGAGCAAGGCTGCGCTGAGGGAAAGGTGACATATAGGGACGGGTTTTTCCAGTGGTTGCAGTCTCTGTACAGCTGTAGACCCACCAGACAAGCTAATATATATACCTCGTATAAACTAATATTTCTATCTCAATGGACAGTGATGGGAAAGGCAAAAAAGCTAAAGTATCTATCTTAAGAGCTCACACTCCGACTCCAACAAAGGATTACCAACATTCAATGGAGAAGCCAGTATTCACTCCAGCGATGCAGAGGAGAAAATGGAATTGCACAGAAAATTAAAGACAGGAAGCAGGTTGTGCCAAACTCACCTGATGAAGCACCAAAGCTTGCCCATGCCATTTCCAGAAGCATAGAAAATGCTACTGCAAATTCCTTTAAAGTTCCACAGAATGCTCAGAACTGCGATGCTGATCCTTAAGACCACGGAACGACTGGTGCTGAAACCACTTCATGCCCTAAACAGCCGATTGCTCACTTGGATATTTGAGCCCAGTTACATTTAGTCCAATCTGGACCGTGAGTAACTGGAGCCTATTACTGCTGCTTCATTCTCTGGCTTGTCTGGAGCAAGGCTGTGCTTACAAGAAAGGGGACATAAGAGGAAGGGTTTTATTATTTGTTACAGTCGCTGCTTAGCTGCAGGTTTCACCAGACAAGCTAATACATATACCTCATATAAGCAAATATAGCTACCTCAAGGGGCAGCGATAGGAGTGGCAAACAAGCCAATATATCGATCTTACAAGCTCACAGTCCAGCTCCAACAAAGGATTACCATCCATGAATGGAGGAGACAAAACTCACTATACCGACGCTGAGGACAACATGGAATGGCACACAAAATTAAATACAGGACTCTACTCGTTCCATTGTATTGAGGATTAGCGTCTCACTCTTGCGCATTTTGTAGAACTTGAAAGCGAATTGCAGTTGCAATTTCAATGCTTCTGGAAGTTGCAGGGGCAAGCTTTGGTGCTTTTTCCAGTGAATTTGGGCACAACCGGAGCTGAAACCACTTCATACCCAAAAAATCGATTGTTGACTTGGAAGATTGAGCTCGGTACCTTTTAGTCCAATCTTGAACCTGTGTAACTGGACCCTATAGCTGGGCCTTCGTTCTCTGGCTTGTCCGGAGCAAGGCTGCGCTGAGGGAAAGGTGACATATGGGGACGTGTTTTTCCAGTGGTTGCAGTCTCTGTAAAGCTGTAGACCCACCAAACAAGCTAATATATATACCTCGTATAAACTAATATTTCTATCTCAATGGACAGTGATGGGAAAGGCAAAAGAGCTAAAGTATCTATCTTAAGAGCTCACACTCCGACTCCAACAAAGGATTACCAACAGTGAATGGAGAAGCCAGTAATCACTCCACCGATGCAGAGGAGAAAATGGAATTGCACAGAAAATTAAAGACAGGAAGCAGGTTGTACCAAACTCACCTGATGAAGCACCAAAGCTTGCCCATTCCATTTCCAGAAGCATTGAAATTGCTACTGCAAATCGTTTAAAGTTCCGCAGAATGCTCAGGACTGCGGCGCTGATTCTTAAGACCACAGAACGACTGGTGCTTTAACCACTTCATGCCCTAAACAGCCGATTGCTCACTTGGATATTTGAGCCCAGTTACATTTAGTCCAATCTGGACCGTGAGTAACTGGAGCCTATTGCAGCTCCATCATTCTCTGGCTTGTCTGGAGCAAGGCTGTGCTTACAAGAAACGGGACATAAGAGGAAGGGTTTTTTATTTGTTACAGTCGCTGCTTAGCTGCAGGGTTCACCAGACAAGCTAATACATATACCTCATATAAGCAAATATAGCTACCTCAAGGGGCAGTGATAGGAGTGGCAAACGAGGCAATATATCTATCTTACAAGCTCACAGTCCGGCTCCAACAAAGGATTACCATCCATGAATGGAGGAGACAAAACTCACTCTACTGACGCTGAGGACAACATGGAATGGCACACAAAATTAAATACAGGACTCTACTCGTACCATTGTACTGAGGATTAGCGTCGCACTCTTGCGCATTTTGTAGAACTTGAAAGCGAATTGCAGTTGCAATTTCAATGCTTCTGGAAGGTGCAAGAGCAAGCTTTGGTGCTTTTTCTGGTGAATTTGGGCACAACCGGAGCTGAAACCACTTCATACCCAAAAAAGCGATTGTTGACTTGGATGATTGAGCTCCGTACCTTTTAGTCCAATCTTGAACCTGTGTAACTGGACCCTATGGCTGGGCCTTCGTTCTCTGGCTTGTCCGGAGCAAGGCTGCGCTGAGGGAAAGGTGACATATAGGGACGGGTTTTTCCAGTGGTTGCAGTCTCTGTACAGCTGTAGACCCACCAAACAAGCTAATATATATACCTCGTATAAACTAATATTTCTATCTCAATGGACAGTGATGGGAAAGGCAAAAAAGCTAAAGTATCTATCTTAAGAGCTCACACTCCGACTCCAACAAAGGATTACCAACATTCAATGGAGAAGCCAGTATTCACTCCACCGATGCAGAGGAGAAAATGGAATTGCACAGAAAATTAAAGACAGGAAGCAGGTTGTGCCAAACTCACCTGATGAAGCACCAAAGCTTGCCCATGCCATTTCCAGAAGCATAGAAAATGCTACTGCAAATTCCTTTAAAGTTCCACAGAATGCTCAGAACTGCGATGCTGATCCTTAAGACCACGGAACGACTGGTGCTGAAACCACTTCATGCCCTAAACAGCCGATTGCTCACTTGGATATTTGAGCCCAGTTACATTTAGTCCAATCTGGACCGTGAGTAACTGGAGCCTATTGCAGCTCCATCATTCTCTGGCTTGTCTGGAGCAAGGCTGTGCTTACAAGAAAGGGGACATAAGAGGAAGGGTTTCACCATTCGGTACAGTCGCTGCCTAGCTGCAGGGTCCACCAGACAAGCTAATACATCTACCTCATATAAGCAAATATATCTACCTCAAGGGACAGCGATAGGAGTGGCAAACGAGCCAATATATCTATCTTACAAGCTCACAGTCCGGCTCCAACAAAGGATTACCATCCATGAATGGAGGAGACAAAACTCACTCTACCGACGCTGAGGACAACATGGAATGGCACACAAAATTAAATACAGGACTCTACTCGTACCAATGTACTGAGGATTAGCGTCGTACTCTTGCGCATTTTGTAGAACTTGAAAGCGAATTGCAGTTGCAATTTCAATGCTTCTGGAAGGTGCAAGAGCAAGCTTTGGTGCTTTTTCTGGTGAATTTGGGCACAACCGGAGCTGAAACCACTTCATACCCAAAAAAGCGATTGTTGACTTGGAAGATTGAGCTCCGTACCTTTTAGTCCAATCTTGAACCTGTGTAACTGGACCCTATGGCTGGGCCTTCGTTCTCTGGCTTGTCCGGAGCAAGGCTGCGCTGAGGGAAAGGTGACATATGGGGACGGGTTTTTCCAGTGGTTGCAGTCTCTGTACAGCTGTAGACCCACCAGACAAGCTAATATATATACCTCGTATAAACTAATATTTCTATCTCAATGGACAGTGATGGGAAAGGCAAAAAAGCTAAAGTATCTATCTTAAGAGCTCACACTCCGACTCCAACAAAGGATTACCAACATTGAATGGAGAATCCAGTATTCACTCCACCGATGCAGAGGAGAAAATGGAATTGCACAGAAAATTAAAGAGAGGAAGCAGGTTGTGCCAAACTCACCTGATGAAGCACCAAAGCTTGCCCATGCCATTTCCAGAAGCATAGAAAATGCTACTGCAATTTCCTTTAAAGATCCACAGAATGCTCAGAACTGCGATGCTGATCCTTAAGACCACGGAACGACTGGTGCTGAAACCACTTCATGCCCTAAACAGCCGATTGCTCACTTGGATATTTGAGCCCAGTTACATTTAGTCCAATCTGGACCGTGAGTAACTGGAGCCTATTGCAGCTCCATCATTCTCTGGCTTGTCTGGAGCAAGGCTGTGCTTACAAGAAAGGGGACATAAGAGGAAGGGTTTCACCATTCGGTACAGTCGCTGCCTAGCTGCAGGGTCCACCAGACAAGCTAATACATATACCTCATATAAGCAAATATAGCTACCTCAAGGGGCAGCGATAGGAGTGGCAAACGAGCCAATATATCGAACTTACAAGCTCACAGTCCAGCTCCAACAAAGGATTACCATCCATGAATGGAGGAGACAAAACTCACTATACCGACGCTGAGGACAACATGGAATGGCACACAAAATTAAATACAGGACTCTACTCGTTCCATTGTATTGAGGATTAGCGTCTCACTCTTGCGCATTTTGTAAAACTTGAAAGCGAATTGCAGTTGCAATTTCAATGCTTCTGGAAGTTGCAGGGGCAAGCTTTGGTGCTTTTTCCGGTGAATTTGGGCACAACCGGAGCTGAAACCACTTCATACCCCAAAAAGGGATTGTTGACTTGGAAGATTGAGCTCGGTACCTTTTAGTCCAATCTTGAACCTGTGTAACTGGACCCTATGGCTGGGCCTTCGTTCTCTGGCTTGTCTGGAGCAAGGCTGCGCTGAAGGAAAGGTGACATATGGGGACGGGTTTTTCCAGTGGTTGCAGTCTCTGTAAAGCTGTAGACCCACCAGACAAGCTAATATATATACCTCGTATAAACTAATATTTCTATCTCCATGGACAGTGATGGGAAAGGCAAAAGAGCTAAAGTATCTATCTTAAGAGCTCACACTCCGACTCCAACAAAGGATTACCAACAGTGAATGGAGAAGCCAGTATTCACTCCACCGATGCAGAGGAGAAAATGGAATTGCACAGAAAATTAAAGACAGGAAGCAGGTTGTACCAAACTCACCTGATGAAGCACCAAAGCTTGCCCATGCCATTTCCAGAAGCATTGAAATTGCTACTGCAAATCGTTTAAAGTTCCGCAGAATGCTCAGGACTGCGGCGCTGATTCTTAAGACCACAGAACGACTGGTGCTTTAACCACTTCATGCCCTAAATAGCCGATTGCTCACTTGGATATTTGAGCCCAGTTACATTTAGTCCAATCTGGACCGTGAGTAACTGGAGCCTATTACTGCTGCTTCATTCTCTGGCTTGTCTGGAGCAAGGCTGTGCTTACAAGAAAGGGGACATAAGAGGAAGGGTTTTAATATTTGTTACAGTCGCTGCTTAGCTGCAGGGTTCACCAGACAAGCTAATACATATACCTCATATAAGCAAATATAGCTACCTCAAGGGGCAGCAATAGGAGTGGCAAACAAGCCAATATATCGATCTTACAAGCTCACAGTCCAGCTCCAACAAAGGATTACCATCCATGAATGGAGGAGACAAAACTCACTATACCGACGCTGAGGACAACATGGAATGGCACACAAAATTAAATACAGGACTCTACTCGTTCCATTGTACTGAGGATTAGCGTCGCACTCTTGCGCATTTTGTAGAACTTGAAAGCGAATTGCAGTTGCAATTTCAATGCTTCTGGAAGGTGCAAGAGCAAGCTTTGGTGCTTTTTCTGGTGAATTTGGGCACAACCGGAGCTGAAACCACTTCATACCCAAAAAAGCGATTGTTGACTTGGATGATTGAGCTCCGTACCTTTTAGTCCAATCTTGAACCTGTGTAACTGGACCCTATGGCTGGGCCTTTGTTCTCTGGCTTGTCCGGAGCAAGGCTGCGCTGAGGGAAAGGTGACATATAGGGACGGGTTTTTCCAGTGGTTGCAGTCTCTGTACAGCTGTAGACCCACCAGACAAGCTAATATATATACCTCGTATAAACTAATATTTCTATCTCAATGGACAGTGATGGGAAAGGCAAAAAAGCTAAAGTATCTATCTTAAGAGCTCACACTCCGACTCCAACAAAGGATTACCAACATTCAATGGAGAAGCCAGTATTCACTCCAGCGATGCAGAGGAGAAAATGGAATTGCACAGAAAATTAAAGACAGGAAGCAGGTTGTGCCAAACTCACCTGATGAAGCACCAAAGCTTGCCCATGCCATTTCCAGAAGCATAGAAAATGCTACTGCAAATTCCTTTAAAGTTCCACAGAATGCTCAGAACTGCGATGCTGATCCTTAAGACCACGGAACGACTGGTGCTGAAACCACTTCATGCCCTAAACAGCCGATTGCTCACTTGGATATTTGAGCCCAGTTACATTTAGTCCAATCTGGACCGTGAGTAACTGGAGCCTATTACTGCTGCTTCATTCTCTGGCTTGTCTGGAGCAAGGCTGTGCTTACAAGAAAGGGGACATAAGAGGAAGGGTTTTATTATTTGTTACAGTCGCTGCTTAGCTGCAGGTTTCACCAGACAAGCTAATACATATACCTCATATAAGCAAATATAGCTACCTCAAGGGGCAGCGATAGGAGTGGCAAACAAGCCAATATATCGATCTTACAAGCTCACAGTCCAGCTCCAACAAAGGATTACCATCCATGAATGGAGGAGACAAAACTCACTATACCGACGCTGAGGACAACATGGAATGGCACACAAAATTAAATACAGGACTCTACTCGTTCCATTGTATTGAGGATTAGCGTCTCACTCTTGCGCATTTTGTAGAACTTGAAAGCGAATTGCAGTTGAAATTTCAATGCTTCTGGAAGTTGCAGGGGCAAGCTTTGATGCTTTTTCCAGTGAATTTGGGCACAACCGGAGCTGAAACCACTTCATACCCAAAAAAGCGATTGTTGACTTGGAAGATTGAGCTCGGTACCTTTTAGTCCAATCTTGAACCTGTGTAACTGGACCCTATAGCTGGGCCTTCGTTCTCTGGCTTGTCCGGAGCAAGGCTGCGCTGAGGGAAAGGTGACATATGGGGACCTGTTTTTCCAGTGGTTGCAGTCTCTGTAAAGCTGTAGACCCACCAAACAAGCTAATATATATACCTCGTATAAACTAATATTTCTATCTCAATGGACAGTGATGGGAAAGGCAAAAGAGCTAAAGTATCTATCTTAAGAGCTCACACTCCGACTCCAACAAAGGATTACCAACATTCAATGGAGAAGCCAGTATTCACTCCACCGATGCAGAGGAGAAAATGGAATTGCACAGAAAATTAAAGACAGGAAGCAGGTTGTGCCAAACTCACCTGATGAAGCACTAAAGCTTGCCCATGCCATTTCCAGAAGCATAGAAAATGCTACTGCAAATTCCTTTAAAGTTCCACAGAATGCTCAGAACTGCGATGCTGATCCTTAAGACCACGGAACGACTGGTGCTGGCACCACTTCATGCCCTAAACAGCCGATTGCTCACTTGGATATTTGAGCCCAGTTACATTTAGTCCAATCTGGACCGTGAGTAACTGAAGCCTATTACTGCTGCTTCATTCTCTGGCTTGTCTGGAGCAAGGCTGTGCTTACAAGAAAGGGGACATAAGAGGAAGGGTTTTATTATTTGTTACAGTCGCTGCTTAGCTGCAGGGTTCACCAGACAAGCTAATACATATACCTCATATAAGCAAATATAGCTACCTCAAGGGACAGCGATAGGAGTGGCAAACGAGCCAATATATCGATCTTACAAGCTCACAGTCCAGCTCCAACAAAGGATTACCATCCATGAATGGAGGAGACAAAACTCACTATACCGACGCTGAGGACAACATGGAATGGCACACAAAATTAAATACAGGACTCTACTCGTTCCATTGTATTGAGGATTAGCGTCTCACTCTTGCGCATTTTGTAGAACTTGAAAGCGAATTGCAGTTGCAATTTCAATGCTTCTGGAAGGTGCAAGAGCAAGCTTAGGTGCTTTTTCCGGTGAATTTGGGCACAACCGGAGCTGAAACCACTTCATACCCAAAAAAGCGATTGTTGACTTGGAAGATTGAGCTCGGTAGCTTTTAGTCCAATCTTGAACCTGTGTAACTGGACCCTATGGCTGAGCCTTCGTTCTCTGGCTTGTCCGGAGCAAGGCTGCGCTGAGGGAAAGGTGACATATGGGGACGGGTTTTTCCAGTGGTTGCAGTCTCTGTAAAGCTGTAGACCCACCAGACAAGCTAATATATATACCTCGTATAAACTAATATTTCTATCTCAATGGACAGTGATGGGAAAGGCAAAAGAGCTAAAGTATCTATCTTAAGAGCTCACACTCCGACTCCAACAAAGGATTACCAACAGTGAATGGAGAAGCCAGTAATCACTCCACCGATGCAGAGGAGAAAATGGAATTGCACAGAAAATTAAAGACAGGAAGCAGGTTGTACCAAACTCACCTGATGAAGCACCAAAGCTTGCCCATTCCATTTCCAGAAGCATTGAAATTGCTACTGCAAATCGTTTAAAGTTCCGCAGAATGCTCAGGACTGCGATGCTGATCCTTAAGACCACGGAACGACTGGTGCTGAAACCACTTCATGCCCTAAACAGCCGATTGCTCACTTGGATATTTGAGCCCAGTTACATTTAGTCCAATCTGGACCGTGAGTAACTGGATCCTATTACTGCTGCTTCATTCTCTGGCTTGTCTGGAGCAAGGCTGTGCTTACAAGAAAAGGGACATAAGAGGAAGGGTTTTATTATTTGTTACAGTCGCTGCTTAGCTGCAGGGTTCACCAGACAAGCTAATACATATACCTCATATAAGCAAATATAGCTACCTCAAGGGGCAGCGATAGGAGTGGCAAACGAGCCAATATATCGATCTTACAAGCTCACAGTCCAGCTCCTACAAAGGATTACCATCCATGAATGGAGGAGACAAAACTCACTATACCGACGCTGAGGACAACATGGAATGGCACACAAAATTAAATACAGGACTCTACTCGTTCCATTGTATTGAGGATTAGCGTCTCACTCTTGTGCATTTTGTAGAACTTGAAAGCGAATTGCAGTTGCAATTTCAATGCTTCTGGAAGGTGCAAGAGCAAGCTTTGGTGCTTTTTCTGGTGAATTTGGGCACAACCGGAGCTGAAACCACTTCATACCCAAAAAAGCGATTGTTGACTTGGAAGATTGAGCTCCGTACCTTTTAGTCCAATCTTGAACCTGTGTAACTGGACCCTATGGCTGGGCCTTCGTTCTCTGACTTGTCCGGAGCAAGGCTGCGCTGAGGGAAAGGTGACATATGGGGACAGGTTTTTCCAGTGGTTGCAGTCTCTGTACAGCTGTAGACCCACCAGAAAAGCTAATATATATACCTCGTATAAACTAATATTTCTATCTCAATGGACAGTGATGGGAAAGGCAAAAAAGCTAAAGTATCTATCTTAAGAGCTCACACTCCGACTCCAACTAAGGATTACCAACATTCAATGGAGAAGCCAGTATTCACTCCACCGATGCAGAGGAGAAAATGGAATTGCACAGAAAATTAAAGACAGGAAGCAGGTTGTGCCAAACTCACCTGATGAAGCACCAAAGCTTGCCCATGCCATTTCCAGAAGCATAGAAAATGCTACTGCAAATTCCTTTAAAGTTCCACAGAATGCTCAGAACTGCGATGCTGATACTTAAGACCACGGAACGACTGGTGCTGAAACCACTTCATGCCCTAAACAGCCGATTGCTCACTTGGATATTTGAGCCCAGTTACATTTAGTCCAATCTGGACCGTGAGTAACTGGAGCCTATTGCAGCTCCATCATTCTCTGGCTTGTCTGGGGCAAGGCTGTGCTTACAAGAAAGGGGACATAAGTGGAAGGGTTTTATTATTTGTTACAGTCGCTGCTTAGCTGCAGGGTTCACCAGACAAGCTAATACATATACCTCATATAAGCAAATATAGCTACCTCAAGGGACAGCGATAGGAGTGGCAAACAAGCCAATATATCGATCTTACAAGCTCACAGTCCAGCTCCAACAAAGGATTACCATCCATGAATGGAGAAGACAAAACTCACTATACCGACGCTGAGGACAACATGGAATGGCACACAAAATTAAATACAGGACTCTACTCGTTCCATTGTATTGAGGATTAGCGTCTCACTCTTGCGCATTTTGTAGAACTTGAAAGCGAATTGCAGTTGCAATTTCAATGCTTCTGGAAGGTGCAAGAGCAAGCTTTGGTGCTTTTTCTGGTGAATTTGGGCACAACTGGAGCTGAAACCACTTCATACCCAAAAAAGCGATTGTTGACTTGGAAGATTGAGCTCGGTACCTTTTAGTCCAATCTTGAACCTGTGTAACTGGACCCTATGGCTGGGCCTTCGTTCTCTGGCTTGTCCGGAGCAAGGCTGCGCTGAGGGAAAGGTGACATATGGGGACGGGTTTTTCCAGTGGTTGCAGTCTCTGTAAAGCTGTAGACCCACCAGACAAGCTAATATATATACCTCGTATAAACTAATATTTCTATCTCCATGGACAGTGATGGGAAAGGCAAAAGAGCTAAAGTATCTATCTTAAGAGCTCACACTCCGACTCCAACAAAGGATTACCAACAGTGAATGGAGAAGCCAGTATTCACTCCACCGATGCAGAGGAGAAAATGGAATTGCACAGAAAATTAAAGACAGGAAGCAGGTTGTACCAAACTCACCTGATGAAGCACCAAAGCTTGCCCATGCCATTTCCAGAAGCATTGAAATTGC
This sequence comes from Triturus cristatus, assembly GCF_964204655.1. Lineage (NCBI taxonomy): Eukaryota > Metazoa > Chordata > Amphibia > Caudata > Salamandridae > Triturus > Triturus cristatus. The sequence goes on from NC_140594.1 coordinate 784,996,110, forward strand.
TACTGCAAATCGTTTAAAGTTCTGCAGAATGCTCAGGACTGCGGCGCTGATTCTTAAGACCACAGAACGACTGGTGCTTTAACCACTTCATTCCCTAAATAGCCGATTGCTCACTTGCATATTTGAGTCAAGTTACATTTAGTCCAATCTGGACCGTGAGTAACTGGAGCCTATTACTGCTGCTTCATTCTCTGGCTTGTCTGGAGCAAGGGTGTGCTTACAAGAAAGGGGACATAAGAGGAAGGGTTTTATTATTTGTTACAGTCGCTGCTTAGCTGCAGGGTTCACCAGACAAGCTAATACATATACCTCATATAAGCAAATATAGCTACCTCAAGGGGCAGCGATAGGAGTGGCAAACAAGCCAATATATCGATCTTACAAGCTCACAGTCCAGCTCCAACAAAGGATTACCATCCATGAATGGAGGAGACAAAACTCACTATACCGACGCTGAGGACAACATGGAATGGCACACAAAATTAAATACAGGACTCTACTCGTTCCATTGTATTGAGGATTAGCGTCTCACTCTTGTGCATTTTGTAGAACTTGAAAGCGAATTGCAGTTGCAATTTCAATGATTCTCGAATTTGCAGGGGCAAGCTTTGGTGCTTTTTCCAGTGAATTTGGGCACAACCGGAGCTGAAACCACTTCATACCCAAAAAAGCGATTGTTGACTTGGAAGATTGAGCCCCGTACCTTTTAGTCCAATCTTGAACCTGTGTAACTGGACCCTATGGCTGGGCCTTCGTTCTCTGGCTTGTCCGGAGCAAGGCTGCGCTGAGGGAAAGGTGACATATGGGGACGGGTTTTTCCAGTGGTTGCAGTCTCTGTAAAGCTGTAGACCCACCAAACAAGCTAATATATATACCTCGTATAAACTAATATTTCTATCTCAATGGACAGAGATGGGAAAGGCAAAAGAGCTAAAGTATCTATCTTAAGAGCTCACACTCCGACTCCAACAAAGGATTACCAACATTCAATGGAGAAGCCAGTATTCACTCCACCGATGCAGAGGAGAAAATGGAATTGCACAGAAAATTAAAGACAGGAAGCAGGTTGTGCCAAACTCACCTGATGAAGCACCAAAGCTTGCCCATGCCATTTCCAGAAGCATTGAAATTGGTACTGCAAATCGTTTAAAGTTCCGCAGAATGCTCAGGACTGCGGCGCTGATTCTTAAGACCACAGAACGACTGGTGCTTTAACCACTTCATGCCCTAAACAGCCGATTGCTCACTTGGATATTTGAGCCCAGTTACATTTAGTCCAATCTGGACCGTGAGTAACTGGAGCCTATTGCAGCTCCATCATTCTCTGGCTTGTCTGGAGCAAGGCTGTGCTTACAAGAAAGGGGACATAAGAGGAAGGGTTTCACCATTCGGTACAGTCGCTGCCTAGCTGCAGGGTCCACCAGACAAGCTAATACATCTACCTCATATAAGCAAATATATCTACCTCAAGGGACAGCGATAGGAGTGGCAAACGAGCCAATATATCTATCTTACAATCTCACAGTCCGGCTCCAACAAAGGATTACCATCCATGAATGGAGGAGACAAAACTCACTCTACCGACGCTGAGGACAACATGGAATGGCACACAAAATTAAATACAGGACTCTACTTGTACCATTGTACTGAGGATTAGCGTCGCACTCTTGCACATTTTGTAGAACTTGAAAGCGAATTGCAGTTGCAATTTCAATGCTTCTGGAAGGTGCAAGAGCAAGCTTTGGTGCTTTTTCTGGTGAATTTGGGCACAACCGGAGCTGAAACCACTTCATACCCAAAAAAGCGATTGTTGACTTGGAAGATTGAGCTCCGTACCTTTTAGTCCAATCTTGGACCTGTGTAACTGGACCCTATGGCTGGGCCTTCGTTCTCTGGCTTGTCCGGAGCAAGGCTGCGCTGAGGGAAAGGTGACATATGGGGACGGGTTTTTCCAGTGGTTGCAGTCTCTGTACAGCTGTAGACCCACCAGACAAGCTAATATATATACCTCGTATAAACTAATATTTCTATCTCAATGTACAGTGATGGGAAAGGCAAAAAAGCTAAAGTATCTATCTTAAGAGCTCACACTCCGACTCCAACAAAGGATTACCAACATTCAATGGAGAAGCCAGTATTCACTCCACCGATGCAGAGGAGAAAATGGAATTGCACAGAAAATTAAAGACAGGAAGCAGGTTGTGCCAAACTCACCTGATGAAGCACCAAAGCTTGCCCATGCCATTTCCAGAAGCATAGAAAATGCTACTGTAAATTCCTTTAAAGTTCCACAGAATGCTCAGAACTGCGATGCTGATCCTTAAGACCACGGAACGACTGGTGCTGAAACCACTTCATGCCCTAAACAGCCGATTGCTCACTTGGATATTTGAGCCCAGTTACATTTAGTCCAATCTGGACCGTGAGTAACTGGAGCCTATTACTGCTGCTTCATTCTCTGGCTTGTCTGGAGCAAGGCTGTGCTTACAAGAAAGGGGACATAAGAGGAAGGGTTTTATTATTTGTTACAGTCGCTGCTTAGCTGCAGGGTTCACCAGACAAGCTAATACATATACCTCATATAAGCAAATATAGCTACCTCAAGGGGCAGCGATAGGAGTGGCAAACGAGCCAATATATCGATCTTACAAGCTCACAGTCCAGCTCCAACAAAGGATTACCATCCATGAATGGAGGAGACAAAACTCACTATACCGACGCTGAGGACAACATGGAATGGCACACAAAATTAAATACAGGACTCTACTCGTTCCATTGTATTGAGGATTAGCGTCTCACTCTTGCGCATTTTGTAGAACTTGAAAGCGAATTGCAGTTGCAATTTCAATGCTTCTGGAAGTTGCAGGGGCAAACTGTGGTGCTTTTTCCAGTGAATTTGGGCACAACCGGAGCTGAAACAACTTCATACCCAAAAAAGCGATTGTTGACTTGGAAGATTGAGCTCGGTACCTTTTAGTCCAATCTTGAACCTGTGTAACTGGACCCTATGGCCGGGCCTTCGTTCTCTGGCTTGTCCGGAGCAAGGCTGCGCTGAGGGAAAGGTGACATATGGGGACGGATTTTTCCAGTGGTTGCAGTCTCTGTAAAGCTGTAGACCCACCAAACAAGCTAATATATATACCTCGTATAAACTAATATTTCTATCTCAATGGACAGTGATGGGAAAGGCAAAAGAGCTAAAGTATCTATCTTAAGAGCTCACACTCCGACTCCAACAAAGGATTACCAATATTCAATGGAGAAGCCAGTATTCACTCCACCGATGCAGAGGACAAAATGGAATTGCACAGAAAATTAAAGACAGGAAGCAGGTCGTGCCGAACTCAATTGATGAAGCATCAAAGCTTGCACATGCGATTTCCAGAAGCATTGAAATTGCTACTGCAAATCGTTTAAAGTTCTGCAGAATGCTCAGGACTGCGACGCTGATCCTTAAGACCACGGAACGACTGGTGCTGAAACCACTTCATGCCCTAAACAGCCGGTTGCTCACTTGGATATTTGAGCCCAGTTACATTTAGTCCAATCTGGACCGTGAGTAACTGGAGCCTATTGCAGCTCCATCATTCTCTGGCTTGTCTGGAGCAAGGCTGTGCTTACAAGAAAGGGGACGTAAGAGGAAGGGTTTCACCATTCGGTACAGTCGCTGCCTAGCTGCAGGGTCCACCAGACAAGCTAATACATCTTCCTCATATAAGCAAATGTATCTACCTCAATGGACAGCGATAGGAGTGGCAAACGAGCCAATATATCTGTCTTACAAGCTCACAGTCCGGCTCCAACAAAGGATTACCATCCATGAATGGAGGAGACAAAACTCACTCTACCGACGCTAAGGACAACATGGAATGGCACACAAAATTAAATACAGGACTCTACTCGTACCATTGTACTGAGGATTAGCGTCGCACTCTTGCGCATTTTGTAGAACTTGAAAGCGAATTGCAGTTGCAATTTCAATGCTTCTGGAAGGTGCAAGAGCAAGCTTTGGTGTTTTTTCTGGTGAATTTGGGCACAACCGGAGCTGAAACGACTTCATACCCAAAAAAGCGATTGTTGACTTGGAAGATTGAGCTCCGTACCTTTTAGTCCAATCTTGAATCTGTGTAACTGGACCCTATGGCTGGGCCTTCGTTCTCTGGCTTGTCCGGAGCAAGGCTGCGCTCAGGGAGAGGTGACATATGGGGACGGGTTTTTCCAGTGGTTGCAGTCTCTGTACAGCTGTAGACCCACCAGACAAGCTAATATATATACCTCGTATAAACTAATATTTCTATCTCAATGGACAGTGATGGGAAAGGCAAAAAAGCTAAAGTATCTATCTTAAGAGCTCACACTCCGACTCCAACTAAGGATTACCAACATTGAATGGAGAAGCCAGTATTCACTCCACCGATGCAGAGGAGAAAATGGAATTGCACAGAAAATTAAAGACAGGAAGCAGGTTGTGCCAAACTCACCTGATGAAGCACCAAAGCTTGCCCATGCCATTTCCAGAAGCATAGAAAATGCTACTGCAAATTCCTTTAAAGTTCCACAGAATGCTCAGAACTGCGATGCTGATCCTTAAGACCACGGAACGACTGGTGCTGAAACCACTTCATGCCCTAAACAGCCGATTGCTCACTTGGATATTTGAGCCCAGTTACATTTAGTCCAATCTGGACCGTGAGTAACTGGATCCTATTACTGCTGCTTCATTCTCTGGCTTGTCTGGAGCAAGGCTGTGCTTACAAGAAAAGGGACATAAGAGGAAGGGTTTTATTATTTGTTACAGTCGCTGCTTAGCTGCAGGGTTCACCAGACAAGCTAATACATCTACCTCATATAAGCAAATATATCTACCTCAAGGGGCAGCGATAGGAGTGGCAAACGAGCCAATATATCTATCTTACAATCTCACAGTCCAGCTCCTACAAAGGATTACCATCCATGAATGGAGGAGACAAAACTCACTCTACCGACGCTGAGGACAACATGGAATGGCACACAAAATTAAATACAGGACTCTACTTGTACCATTGTACTGAGGATTAGCGTCGCACTCTTGCACATTTTGTAGAACTTGAAAGCGAATTGCAGTTGCAATTTCAATGCTTCTGGAAGGTGCAAGAGCAAGCTTTGGTGCTTTTTCTGGTGAATTTGGGCACAACCGGAGCTGAAACCACTTCATACCCAAAAAAGCGATTGTTGACTTGGAAGATTGAGCTCCGTACCTTTTAGTCCAATCTTGGACCTGTGTAACTGGACCCTATGGCTGGGCCTTCGTTCTCTGGCTTGTCCGGAGCAAGGCTGCGCTGAGGGAAAGGTGACATATGGGGACGGGTTTTTCCAGTGGTTGCAGTCTCTGTACAGCTGTAGACCCACCAGACAAGCTAATATATATACCTCGTATAAACTAATATTTCTATCTCAATGTATAGTGATGGGAAAGGCAAAAAAGCTAAAGTATCTATCTTAAGAGCTCACACTCCGACTCCAACAAAGGATTACCAACATTCAATGGAGAAGCCAGTATTCACTCCACCGATGCAGAGGAGAAAATGGAATTGCACAGAAAATTAAAGACAGGAAGCAGGTTGTGCCAAACTCACCTGATGAAGCACCAAAGCTTGCCCATGCCATTTCCAGAAGCATAGAAAATGCTACTGTAAATTCCTTTAAAGTTCCACAGAATGCTCAGAACTGCGATGCTGATCCTTAAGACCACGGAACGACTGGTGCTGAAACCACTTCATGCCCTAAACAGCCGATTGCTCACTTGGATATTTGAGCCCAGTTACATTTAGTCCAATCTGGACCGTGAGTAACTGGAGCCTATTACTGCTGCTTCATTCTCTGGCTTGTCTGGAGCATTTCTGTGCTTACAAGAAAGGGGACATAAGAGGAAGGGTTTTATTATTTGTTACAGTCGCTGCTTAGCTGCAGGGTTCACCAGACAAGCTAATACATATACCTCATATAAGCAAATATAGCTACCTCAAGGGGCAGCGATAGGAGTGGCAAACGAGCCAATATATCGATCTTACAAGCTCACAGTCCAGCTCCAACAAAGGATTACCATCCATGAATGGAGGAGACAAAACTCACTATACCGACGCTGAGGACAACATGGAATGGCACACAAAATTAAATACAGGACTCTACTCGTTCCATTGTATTGAGGATTAGCGTCTCACTCTTGCGCATTTTGTAGAACTTGAAAGCGAATTGCAGTTGCAATTTCAATGCTTCTGGAAGTTGCAGGGGCAAACTGTGGTGCTTTTTCCAGTGAATTTGGGCACAACCGGAGCTGAAACAACTTCATACCCAAAAAAGCGATTGTTGACTTGGAAGATTGAGCTCGGTACCTTTTAGTCCAATCTTGAACCTGTGTAACTGGACCCTATGGCCGGGCCTTCGTTCTCTGGCTTGTCCGGAGCAAGGCTGCGCTGAGGGAAAGGTGACATATGGGGACGGATTTTTCCAGTGGTTGCAGTCTCTGTAAAGCTGTAGACCCACCAAACAAGCTAATATATATACCTCGTATAAACTAATATTTCTATCTCAATGGACAGTGATGGGAAAGGCAAAAGAGCTAAAGTATCTATCTTAAGAGCTCACACTCCGACTCCAACAATGGATTACCAATATTCAATGGAGAAGCCAGTATTCACTCCACCGATGCAGAGGACAAAATGGAATTGCACAGAAAATTAAAGACAGGAAGCAGGTCGTGCCGAACTCAATTGATGAAGCATCAAAGCTTGCACATGCGATTTCCAGAAGCATTGAAATTGCTACTGCAAATCGTTTAAAGTTCTGCAGAATGCTCAGGACTGCGACGCTGATCCTTAAGACCACGGAACGACTGGTGCTGAAACCACTTCATGCCCTAAACAGCCAATTGCTCACTTGGATATTTGAGCCCAGTTACATTTAGTCCAATCTGGACCGTGAGTAACTGGAGCCTATTGCAGCTCCATCATTCTCTGGCTTGTCTGGAGCAAGGCTGTGCTTACAAGAAAGGGGACGTAAGAGGAAGGGTTTCACCATTCGGTACAGTCGCTGCCTAGCTGCAGGGTCCACCAGACAAGCTAATACATCTTCCTCATATAAGCAAATGTATCTACCTCAATGGACAGCGATAGGAGTGGCAAACGAGCCAATATATCTGTCTTACAAGCTCACAGTCCGGCTCCAACAAAGGATTACCATCCATGAATGGAGGAGACAAAACTCACTCTACCGACGCTGAGGACAACATGGAATGGCACACAAAATTAAATACAGGACTCTACTCGTACCATTGTACTGAGGATTAGCGTCGCACTCTTGCGCATTTTGTAGAACTTGAAAGCGAATTGCAGTTGCAATTTCAATGCTTCTGGAAGGTGCAAGAGCAAGCTTTGGTGTTTTTTCTGGTGAATTTGGGCACAACCGGAGCTGAAACGACTTCATACCCAAAAAAGCGATTGTTGACTTGGAAGATTGAGCTCCGTACCTTTTAGTCCAATCTTGAATCTGTGTAACTGGACCCTATGGCTGGGCCTTCGTTCTCTGGCTTGTCCGGAGCAAGGCTGCGCTCAGGGAGAGGTGACATATGGGGACGGGTTTTTCCAGTGGTTGCAGTCTCTGTACAGCTGTAGACCCACCAGACAAGCTAATATATATACCTCGTATAAACTAATATTTCTATCTCAATGGACAGTGATGGGAAAGGCAAAAAAGCTAAAGTATCTATCTTAAGAGCTCACACTCCGACTCCAACTAAGGATTTCCAACATTGAATGGAGAAGCCAGTATTCACTCCACCGATGCAGAGGAGAAAATGGAATTGCACAGAAAATTAAAGACAGGAAGCAGGTTGTGCCAAACTCACCTGATGAAGCACCAAAGCTTGCCCATGCCATTTCCAGAAGCATAGAAAATGCTACTGCAAATTCCTTTAAAGTTACACAGAATGCTCAGAACTGCGATGCTGATCCTTAAGACCACGGAACGACTGGTGCTGAAACCACTTCATGCCCTAAACAGCCGATTGCTCACTTGGATATTTGAGCCCAGTTACATTTAGTCCAATCTGGACCGTGAGTAACTGGATCCTATTACTGCTGCTTCATTCTCTGGCTTGTCTGGAGCAAGGCTGTGCTTACAAGAAAAGGGACATAAGAGGAAGGGTTTTATTATTTGTTACAGTCGCTGCTTAGCTGCAGGGTTCACCAGACAAGCTAATACATATACCTCATATAAGCAAATATAGCTACCTCAAGGGGCAGCGATAGGAGTGGCAAACGAGCCAATATATCGAACTTACAAGCTCACAGTCCAGCTCCTACAAAGGATTACCATCCATGAATGGAGGAGACAAAACTCACTATACCGACGCTGAGGACAACATGGAATGGCACACAAAATTAAATACAGGACTCTACTCGTTCCATTGTATTGAGGATTAGCGTCTCACTCTTGTGCATTTTGTAGAACTTGAAAGCGAATTGCAGTTGCAATTTCAATGATTCTCGAATTTGCAGGGGCAAGCTTTGGTGCTTTTTCCAGTGAATTTGGGCACAACCGGAGCTGAAACCACTTCATACCCAAAAAAGCGATTGTTGACTTGGAAGATTGAGCTCCGTACCTTTTAGTCCAATCTTGAACCTGTGTAACTGGACCCTATGGCTGGGCCTTCGTTCTCTGGCTTGTCCGGAGCAAGGCTGCGCTGAGGGAAAGGTGACATATGGGGACGGGTTTTTCCAGTGGTTGCAGTCTCTGTAAAGCTGTAGACCCACCAAACAAGCTAATATATATACCTCGTATAAACTAATATTTCTATCTCAATGGACAGAGATGGGAAAGGCAAAAGAGCTAAAGTATCTATCTTAAGAGCTCACACTCCGACTCCAACAAAGGATTACCAACATTCAATGGAGAAGCCAGTATTCACTCCACCGATGCAGAGGAGAAAATGGAATTGCACAGAAAATTAAAGACAGGAAGCAGGTTGTGCCAAACTCACCTGATGAAGCACCAAAGCTTGCCCATGCCATTTCCAGAAGCATTGAAATTGGTACTGCAAATCGTTTAAAGTTCCGCAGAATGCTCAGGACTGCGGCGCTGATTCTTAAGACCACAGAACGACTGGTGCTTTAACCACTTCATGCCCTAAACAGCCGATTGCTCACTTGGATATTTGAGCCCAGTTACATTTAGTCCAATCTGGACCGTGAGTAACTGGAGCCTATTGCAGCTCCATCATTCTCTGGCTTGTCTGGAGCAAGGCTGTGCTTACAAGAAAGGGGACATAAGAGGAAGGGTTTCACCATTCGGTACAGTCGCTGCCTAGCTGCAGGGTCCACCAGACAAGCTAATACATCTACCTCATATAAGCAAATATATCTACCTCAAGGGACAGCGATAGGAGTGGCAAACGAGCCAATATATCTATCTTACAATCTCACAGTCCGGCTCCAACAAAGGATTACCATCCATGAATGGAGGAGACAAAACTCACTCTACCGACGCTGAGGACAACATGGAATGGCACACAAAATTAAATACAGGACTCTACTTGTACCATTGTACTGAGGATTAGCGTCGCACTCTTGCACATTTTGTAGAACTTGAAAGCGAATTGCAGTTGCAATTTCAATGCTTCTGGAAGGTGCAAGAGCAAGCTTTGGTGCTTTTTCTGGTGAATTTGGGCACAACCGGAGCTGAAACCACTTCATACCCAAAAAAGCGATTGTTGACTTGGAAGATTGAGCTCCGTACCTTTTAGTCCAATCTTGGACCTGTGTAACTGGACCCTATGGCTGGGCCTTCGTTCTCTGGCTTGTCCGGAGCAAGGCTGCGCTGAGGGAAAGGTGACATATGGGGACGGGTTTTTCCAGTGGTTGCAGTCTCTGTACAGCTGTAGACCCACCAGACAAGCTAATATATATACCTCGTATAAACTAATATTTCTATCTCAATGTACAGTGATGGGAAAGGCAAAAAAGCTAAAGTATCTATCTTAAGAGCTCACACTCCGACTCCAACAAAGGATTACCAACATTCAATGGAGAAGCCAGTATTCACTCCACCGATGCAGAGGAGAAAATGGAATTGCACAGAAAATTAAAGACAGGAAGCAGGTTGTGCCAAACTCACCTGATGAAGCACCAAAGCTTGCCCATGCCATTTCCAGAAGCATAGAAAATGCTACTGCAAATTCCTTTAAAGTTCCACAGAATGCTCAGAACTGCGATGCTGATCCTTAAGCCCACGGAACGACTGGTGCTGAAACCACTTCATGCCCTAAACAGCCGATTGCTCACTTGGATATTTGAGCCCAGTTACATTTAGTCCAATCTGGACCGTGAGTAACTGGAGCCTATTGCAGCTCCATCATTCTCTGGCTTGTCTGGAGCAAGGCTGTGCTTACAAGAAAGGGGACATAAGAGGAAGGGTTTCACCATTCGGTACAGTCGCTGCCTAGCTGCAGGGTCCACCAGACAAGCTAATACATCTACCTCAGATAAGCAAATATATCTACCTCAAGGGACAGCGATAGGAGTGGCAAACGAGCCAATATATCTATCTTACAAGCTCACAGTCCGGCTCCAACAAAGGATTACCATCCATGAATGGAGGAGACAAAACTCACTCTACCGACGCTGAGGACAACATGGAATGGCACACAAAATTAAATACAGGACTCTACTCGTACCATTGTACTGAGGATTAGCGTCGCACTCTTGCGCATTTTGTAGAACTTGAAAGCGAATTGAAGTTGCAATTTCAATGCTTCTGGAAGGTGCAAGAGCAAGCTTTGGTGCTTTTTCTGGTGAATTTGGGCACAACCGGAGCTGAAACCACTTCATACCCAAAAAAGCGATTGTTGACTTGGAAGATTGAGCTCCGTACCTTTTAGTCCAATCTTGAACCTGTGTAACTGGACCCTATGGCTGGGCCTTCGTTCTCTGGCTTGTCCGGAGCAATGCTGCGCTCAGGGAAAGGTGACATATGGGGACGGGTTTTTCCAGTGGTTGCAGTCTCTGTACAGCTGTAAACCCACCAGACAAGCTAATATATATACCTCGTATAAACTAATATTTCTATTTCAATGGACAGTGATGGGAAAGGCAAAAAAGCTAAAGTATCTATCTTAAGAGCTCACACTCCGACTCCAACAAAGGATTACCAACATTGAATGGAGAAGCCAGTATTCACTCCACCGATGCAGAGGAGAAAATGGAATTGCACAGAAAATTAAAGACAGGAAGCAGGTTGTGCCAAACTCACCTGATGAAGCACCAAAGCTTGCCCATGCCATTTCCAGAAGCACAGAAAATGCTACTGCAAATTCCTTTAAAGTTCCACAGAATGCTCAGAACTGCGATGCTGATCCTTAAGACCACGGAACGACTGGTGCTGAAACCACTTCATGCCCGAAACAGCCGGTTGCTCACTTGGATATTTGAGCCCAGTTACATTTAGTCCAATCTGGACCGTGAGTAACTGGAGCCTATTACTGCTGCTTCATTCTCTTGCTTGTCTGGAGCAAGGCTGTGCTTACAAGAAAGGGGACATAAGAGGAAGGGTTTTTTATTTGTTACAGTCGCTGCTTAGCTGCAGGGTTCACCAGACAACCTAATACATCTACCTCATATAAGCAAATATATCTACCTCAAGGGAGAGCGATAGGAGTGGCAAACGAGCCAATATATCTATCTTACAAGCTCACAGTCCGGCTCCAACAAAGGATTACCATCCATGAATGGAGGAGACAAAACTCACTCTACCGACGCTGAGGACAACATGGAATGGCACACAAAATTAAATACAGGACTCTACTCGTACCATTGTACTGAGGATTAGCGTCGCACTCTTGCGCATTTTGTAGAACTTGAAAGCAAATTTCAATGCTTCTGGAAGGTGCAAGAGCAAGCTTTAGTGCTTTTTCTGGTAAATTTGGGCACAACCGGAGCTGAAACCACTTCATACCCAAAAAAGCGATTGTTGACTTGGAAGATTGAGCTCCGTACCTTTTAGTCCAATCTTGAACCTGTGTAACTGGACCCTATGGCTGGGCCTTCGTTCTCTGGCTTGTCCGGAGCAAGGCTGCGCTGAGGGAAAGGTGACATATGGGGACGGGTTTTTCCAGTGGTTGCAGTCTCTGTACAGCTGTAGACCCACCAGACAAGCTAATATATATACCTCGTATAAACTAATATTTCTATCTCAATGGACAGTGATGGGAAAGGCAAAAAAGCTAAAGTATCTATCTTAAGAGCTCACACTCCGACTCCAACAAAGGATTACCAACATTGAATGGAGAAGCCAGTATTCACTCCACCGATGCAGAGGAGAAAATGGAATTGCACAGAAAATTAAAGACAGGAAGCAGGTTGTGCCAAACTCACCTGATGAAGCACCAAAGCTTGCCCATGCCATTTACAGAAGCATAGAAAATGCTACTGCAAATTCCTTTAAAGTTCCACAGAAAGCTCAGAACTGCAATGCTGATCCTTAAGACCACGAAACGACTGGTGCTGAAACCACTTCATGCCCTAAACAGCCGATTGCTCACTTGGATATTTGAGCCCAATTACATTTAGTCCAATCTGGACCGTGAGTAACTGGAGCCTATTACTGCTGCTTCATTCTCTGGCTTGTCTGGAGCAAGGCTGTGCTTACAAGAAAGGGGACATAAGAGGAAGGGTTTTTTATTTGTTACAGTCGCTGCTTAGCTGCAGGGTTCACCAGACAAGCTAATACATATACCTCATATAAGCAAATATAGCTACCTCAAGGGGCAGTGATAGGAGTGGCAAACGAGCAAATATATCGATCTTACAAGCTCACAGTCCAGCTCCAACAAAGGATTACCATCCATGAATGGAGGAGACAAAACTCACTATACCGACGCTGAGGACAACATGGAATGGCACACAAAATTAAATACAGGACTCTACTCGTTCCATTGTATTGAGGATTAGCGTCTCACTCTTGCGCATTTTGTAGAACTTGAAAGCGAATTGCAGTTGCAATTTCAATGCTTATGGAAGGTGCAAGAGCAAGCTTTGGTGCTTTTTCTGGTGAATTTGGGCACAACTGGAGCTGAAACCACTTCATACCCAAAAAAGCGATTGTTGACTTGGAAGATTGAGCTCGGTACCTTTTAGTCCAATCTTGAACCTGTGTAACTGGACCCTATGGCTGGGCCTTCGTTCTCTGGCTTGTCCGGAGCAAGGCTGCGCTGAGGGAAAGGTGACATATGGGGACGGGTTTTTCCAGTGGTTGCAGTCTCTGTAAAGCTGTAGACCCACCAGACAAGCTAATATATATACCTCGTATAAACTAATATTTCTATCTCCATGGACAGTGATGGGAAAGGCAAAAGAGCTAAAGTATCTATCTTAAGAGCTCACACTCCGACTCCAACAAAGGATTACCAACAGTGAATGGAGAAGCCAGTATTCACTCCACCGATGCAGAGGAGAAAATGGAATTGCACAGAAAATTAAAGACAGGAAGCAGGTTGTACCAAACTCACCTGATGAAGCACCAAAGCTTGCCCATGCCATTTCCAGAAGCATTGAAATTGCTACTGCAAATCGTTTAAAGTTCTGCAGAATGCTCAGGACTGCGGCGCTGATTCTTAAGACCACAGAACGAATGGTGCTTTAACCACTTCATTCCCTAAATAGCCGATTGCTCACTTGCATATTTGAGCCAAGTTACATTTAGTCCAATCTGGACCGTGAGTAACTGGAGCCTATTACTGCTGCTTCATTCTCTGGCTTGTCTGGAGCAAGGGTGTGCTTACAAGAAAGGGGACATAAGAGGAAGGGTTTTATTATTTGTTACAGTCGCTGCTTAGCTGCAGGGTTCACCAGACAAGCTAATACATATACCTCATATAAGCAAATATAGCTACCTCAAGGGGCAGCGATAGGAGTGGCAAACAAGCCAATATATCGATCTTGCAAGCTCACAGTCCAGCTCCAACAAAGGATTACCATCCATGAATGGAGGAGACAAAACTCACTATACCGACGCTGAGGACAACATGGAATGGCACACAAAATTAAATACAGGACTCTACTCGTTCCATTGTATTGAGGATTAGCGTCTCACTCTTGCGCATTTTGTAGAACTTGAAAGCGAATTGCAGTTGCAATTTCAATGCTTCTGGAAGGTGCAAGAGCAAGCTTTGGTGCTTTTTCTGGTGAATTTGGGCACAACTGGAGCTGAAACCACTTCATACCCAAAAAAGCGATTGTTGACTTGGAAGATTGAGCTCGGTACCTTTTAGTCCAATCTTGAACCTGTGTAACTGGACCCTATGGCTGGGCCTTCGTTCTCTGGCTTGTCCGGAGCAAGGCTGCGCTGAGGGAAAGGTGACATATGGGGACGGGTTTTTCCAGTGGTTGCAGTCTCTGTAAAGCTGTAGACCCACCAGACAAGCTAATATATATACCTCGTATAAACTAATATTTCTATCTCCATGGACAGTGATGGGAAAGGCAAAAGAGCTAAAGTATCTATCTTAAGAGCTCACACTCCGACTCCAACAAAGGATTACCAACAGTGAATGGAGAAGCCAGTATTCACTCCACCGATGCAGAGGAGAAAATGGAATTGCACAGAAAATTAAAGACAGGAAGCAGGTTGTACCAAACTCACCTGATGAAGCACCAAAGCTTGCCCATGCCATTTCCAGAAGCATTGAAATTGGTACTGCAAATCGTTTAAAGTTCCGCAGAATGCTCAGGACTGCGGCGCTGATTCTTAAGACCACAGAACGACTGGTGCTTTAACCACTTCATGCCCTAAACAGCTGATTGCTCACTTGGATATTTGAGCCCAGTTACATTTAGTCCAATCTGGACCGTGAGTAACTGGAGCCTATTGCAGCTCCATCATTCTCTGGCTTGTCTGGAGCAAGGCTGTGCTTACAAGAAAGGGGACATAAGAGGAAGGGTTTCACCATTCGGTACAGTCGCTGCCTAGCTGCAGGGTCCACCAGACAAGCTAATACATCTACCTCATATAAGCAAATATATCTACCTCAAGGGACAGCGATAGGAGTGGCAAACGAGCCAATATATCTATCTTACAATCTCACAGTCCGGCTCCAACAAAGGATTACCATCCATGAATGGAGGAGACAAAACTCACTCTACCGACGCTGAGGACAACATGGAATGGCACACAAAATTAAATACAGGACTCTACTTGTACCATTGTACTGAGGATTAGCGTCGCACTCTTGCACATTTTGTAGAACTTGAAAGCGAATTGCAGTTGCAATTTCAATGCTTCTGGAAGGTGCAAGAGCAAGCTTTGGTGCTTTTTCTGGTGAATTTGGGCACAACCGGAGCTGAAACCACTTCATACCCAAAAAAGCGATTGTTGACTTGGAAGATTGAGCTCCGTACCTTTTAGTCCAATCTTGAACCTGTGTAACTGGACCCTATGGCTGGGCCTTCGTTCTCTGGCTTGTCCGGAGCAAGGCTGCGCTGAGGGAAAGGTGACATATGGGGACGGGTTTTTCCAGTGGTTGCAGTCTCTGTACAGCTGTAGACCCACCAGACAAGCTAATATATATACCTCGTATAAACTAATATTTCTATCTCAATGTACAGTGATGGGAAAGGCAAAAAAGCTAAAGTATCTATCTTAAGAGCTCACACTCCGACTCCAACAAAGGATTACCAACATTCAATGGAGAAGCCAGTATTCACTCCACCGATGCAGAGGAGAAAATGGAATTGCACAGAAAATTAAAGACAGGAAGCAGGTTGTGCCAAACTCACCTGATGAAGCACCAAAGCTTGCCCATGCCATTTCCAGAAGCATAGAAAATGCTACAGCAAATTCCTTTAAAGTTCCATAGAATGCTCAGAACTGCGATGCTGATCCTTAAGACCACGGAACGACTGGTGCTGAAACCACTTCATGCCCTAAACAGCCGATTGCTCACTTGGATATTTGAGCCCAGTTACATTTAGTCCAATCTGGACCGTGAGTAACTGGAGCCTATTACTGCTGCTTCATTCTCTGGCTTGTCTGGAGCAAGGCTGTGCTTACAAGAAAGGGGACATAAGAGGAAGGGTTTTATTATTTGTTACAGTCGCTGCTTAGCTGCAGGGTTCACCAGACAAGCTAATACATATACCTCATATAAGCAAATATAGCTACCTCAAGGGGCAGCGATAGGAGTGGCAAACGAGCCAATATATCGATCTTACAAGCTCACAGTCCAGCTCCAACAAAGGATTACCATCCATGAATGGAGGAGACAAAACTCACTATACCGACGCTGAGGACAACATGGAATGGCACACAAAATTAAATACAGGACTCTACTCGTTCCATTGTATTGAGGATTAGCGTCTCACTCTTGCGCATTTTGTAGAACTTGAAAGCGAATTGCAGTTGCAATTTCAATGCTTCTGGAAGTTGCAGGGGCAAACTGTGGTGCTTTTTCCAGTGAATTTGGGCACAACCGGAGCTGAAACAACTTCATACCCAAAAAAGCGATTGTTGACTTGGAAGATTGAGCTCGGTACCTTTTAGTCCAATCTTGAACCTGTGTAACTGGACCCTATGGCCGGGCCCTTCGTTCTCTGGCTTGTCCGGAGCAAGGCTGCGCTGAGGGAAAGGTGACATATGGGGACGGATTTTTCCAGTGGTTGCAGTCTCTGTAAAGCTGTAGACCCACCAAACAAGCTAATATATATACCTCGTATAAACTAATATTTCTATCTCAATGGACAGTGATGGGAAAGGCAAAAGAGCTAAAGTATCTATCTTAAGAGCTCACACTCCGATTCCAACAAAGGATTACCAATATTCAATGGAGAAGCCAGTATTCACTCCACCGATGCAGAGGACAAAATGGAATTGCACAGAAAATTAAAGACAGGAAGCAGGTCGTGCCGAACTCAATTGATGAAGCATCAAAGCTTGCACATGCGATTTCCAGAAGCATTGAAATTGCTACTGCAAATCGTTTAAAGTTCTGCAGAATGCTCAGGACTGCGACGCTGATCCTTAAGACCACGGAACGACTGGTGCTGAAACCACTTCATGCCCTAAACAGCCAATTGCTCACTTGGATATTTGAGCCCAGTTACATTTAGTCCAATCTGGACCGTGAGTAACTGGAGCCTATTGCAGCTCCATCATTCTCTGGCTTGTCTGGAGCAAGGCTGTGCTTACAAGAAAGGGGACATAAGAGGAAGGGTTTCACCATTCGGTACAGTCGCTGCCTAGCTGCAGGGTCCACCAGACAAGCTAATACATCTTCCTCATATAAGCAAATGTATCTACCTCAATGGACAGCGATAGGAGTGGCAAACGAGCCAATATATCTGTCTTACAAGCTCACAGTCCGGCTCCAACAAAGGATTACCATCCATGAATGGAGGAGACAAAACTCACTCTACCGACGCTGAGGACAACATGGAATGGCACACAAAATTAAATACAGGACTCTACTCGTACCATTGTACTGAGGATTAGCGTCGCACTCTTGCGCATTTTGTAGAACTTGAAAGCGAATTGCAGTTGCAATTTCAATGCTTCTGGAAGGTGCAAGAGCAAGCTTTGGTGCTTTTTCTGGTGAATTTGGGCACAACCGGAGCTGAAACCACTTCATACCCAAAAAAGCGATTGTTGACTTGGAAGATTGAGCTCCGTACCTTTTAGTCCAATCTTGAATCTGTGTAACTGGACCCTATGGCTGGGCCTTCGTTCTTTGGCTTGTCCGGAGCAAGGCTGCGCTCAGGGAGAGGTGACATATGGGGACGGGTTTTTCTAGTGGTTGCAGTCTCTGTACAGCTGTAGACCCACCAGACAAGCTAATATATATACCTCGTATAAACTAATATTTCTATCTCAATGGACAGTGATGGGAAAGGCAAAAAAGCTAAAGTATCTATCTTAAGAGCTCACACTCCGACTCCAACTAAGGATTACCAACATTGAATGGAGAAGCCAGTATTCACTCCACAGATGCAGAGGAGAAAATGGAATTGCACAGAAAATTAAAGACAGGAAGCAGGTTGTGCCAAACTCACCTGATGAAGCACCAAAGCTTGCCCATGCCATTTCCAGAAGCATAGAAAATGCTACTGCAAATTCCTTTAAAGTTCCACAGAATGCTCAGAACTGCGATGCTGATCCTTAAGACCACGGAACGACTGGTGCTGAAACCACTTCATGCCCTAAACAGCCGATTGCTCACTTGGATATTTGAGCCCAGTTACATTTAGTCCAATCTGGACCGTGAGTAACTGGATCCTATTACTGCTGCTTCATTCTCTGGCTTGTCTGGAGCAAGGCTGTGCTTACAAGAAAAGGGACATAAGAGGAAGGGTTTTATTATTTGTTACAGTCGCTGCTTAGCTGCAGGGTTCACCAGACAAGCTAATACATATACCTCATATAAGCAAATATAGCTACCTCAAGGGGCAGCGATAGGAGTGGCAAACGAGCCAATATATCGATCTTACAAGCTCACAGTCCAGCTCCTACAAAGGATTACCATCCATGAATGGAGGAGACAAAACTCACTATACCGACGCTGAGGACAACATGGAATGGCACACAAAATTAAATACAGGACTCTACTCGTTCCATTGTATTGAGGATTAGCGTCTCACTCTTGTGCATTTTGTAGAACTTGAAAGCGAATTGCAGTTGCAATTTCAATGCTTCTGGAAGGTGCAAGAGCAAGCTTTGGTGCTTTTTCTGGTGAATTTGGGCACAACCGGAGCTGAAACCACTTCATACCCAAAAAAGCGATTGTTGACTTGGAAGATTGAGCTCCGTACCTTTTAGTCCAATCTTGAACCTGTGTAACTGGACCCTATGGCTGGGCCTTCGTTCTCTGACTTGTCCGGAGCAAGGCTGCGCTGAGGGAAAGGTGACATATGGGGACAGGTTTTTCCAGTGGTTGCAGTCTCTGTACAGCTGTAGACCCACCAGAAAAGCTAATATATATACCTCGTATAAACTAATATTTCTATCTCAATGGACAGTGATGGGAAAGGCAAAAAAGCTAAAGTATCTATCTTAAGAGCTCACACTCCGACTCCAACTAAGGATTACCAACATTCAATGGAGAAGCCAGTATTCACTCCACCGATGCAGAGGAGAAAATGGAATTGCACAGAAAATTAAAGACAGGAAGCAGGTTGTGCCAAACTCACCTGATGAAGCACCAAAGCTTGCCCATGCCATTTCCAGAAGCATAGAAAATGCTACTGCAAATTCCTTTAAAGTTCCACAGAATGCTCAGAACTGCGATGCTGATACTTAAGACCACGGAACGACTGGTGCTGAAACCACTTCATGCCCTAAACAGCCGATTGCTCACTTGGATATTTGAGCCCAGTTACATTTAGTCCAATCTGGACCGTGAGTAACTGGAGCCTATTGCAGCTCCATCATTCTCTGGCTTGTCTGGGGCAAGGCTGTGCTTACAAGAAAGGGGACATAAGTGGAAGGGTTTTATTATTTGTTACAGTCGCTGCTTAGCTGCAGGGTTCACCAGACAAGCTAATACATATACCTCATATAAGCAAATATAGCTACCTCAAGGGACAGCGATAGGAGTGGCAAACAAGCCAATATATCGATCTTACAAGCTCACAGTCCAGCTCCAACAAAGGATTACCATCCATGAATGGAGGAGACAAAACTCACTATACCGACGCTGAGGACAACATGGAATGGCACACAAAATTAAATACAGGACTCTACTCGTTCCATTGTATTGAGGATTAGCGTCTCACTCTTGCGCATTTTGTAGAACTTGAAAGCGAATTGCAGTTGCAATTTCAATGCTTCTGGAAGGTGCAAGAGCAAGCTTTGGTGCTTTTTCTGGTGAATTTGGGCACAACTGGAGCTGAAACCACTTCATACCCAAAAAAGCGATTGTTGACTTGGAAGATTGAGCTCGGTACCTTTTAGTCCAATCTTGAACCTGTGTAACTGGACCCTATGGCTGGGCCTTCGTTCTCTGGCTTGTCCGGAGCAAGGCTGCGCTGAAGGAAAGGTGACATATGGGGACGGGTTTTTCCAGTGGTTGCAGTCTCTGTAAAGCTGTAGACCCACCAGACAAGCTAATATATATACCTCGTATAAACTAATATTTCTATCTCCATGGACAGTGATGGGAAAGGCAAAAGAGCTAAAGTATCTATCTTAAGAGCTCACACTCCGACTCCAACAAAGGATTACCAACAGTGAATGGAGAAGCCAGTATTCACTCCACCGATGCAGAGGAGAAAATGGAATTGCACAGAAAATTAAAGACAGGAAGCAGGTTGTACCAAACTCACCTGATGAAGCACCAAAGCTTGCCCATGCCATTTCCAGAAGCATTGAAATTGCTACTGCAAATCGTTTAAAGTTCTGCAGAATGCTCAGGACTGCGGCGCTGATTCTTAAGACCACAGAACGACTGGTGCTTTAACCACTTCATTCCCTAAATAGCCGATTGCTCACTTGCATATTTGAGCCAAGTTACATTTAGTCCAATCTGGACCGTGAGTAACTGGAGCCTATTACTGCTGCTTCATTCTCTGGCTTGTCTGGAGCAAGGGTGTGCTTACAAGAAAGGGGACATAAGAGGAAGGGTTTTATTATTTGTTACAGTCGCTGCTTAGCTGCAGGGTTCACCAGACAAGCTAATACATATACCTCATATAAGCAAATATAGCTACCTCAAGGGGCAGCGATAGGAGTGGCAAACAAGCCAATATATCGATCTTACAAGCTCACAGTCCAGCTCCAACAAAGGATTACCATCCATGAATGGAGGAGACAAAACTCACTATACCGACGCTGAGGACAACATGGAATGGCACACAAAATTAAATACAGGACTCTACTCGTTCCATTGTATTGAGGATTAGCGTCTCACTCTTGTGCATTTTGTAGAACTTGAAAGCGAATTGCAGTTGCAATTTCAATGATTCTCGAATTTGCAGGGGCAAGCTTTGGTGCTTTTTCCAGTGAATTTGGGCACAACCGGAGCTGAAACCACTTCATACCCAAAAAAGCGATTGTTGACTTG
This sequence comes from Triturus cristatus, assembly GCF_964204655.1. Lineage (NCBI taxonomy): Eukaryota > Metazoa > Chordata > Amphibia > Caudata > Salamandridae > Triturus > Triturus cristatus. Next base: position 785,017,186 of record NC_140594.1, read on the forward strand.
GAAGATTGAGCTCCGTACCTTTTAGTCCAATCTTGAACCTGTGTAACTGGACCCTATGGCTGGGCCTTCGTTCTCTGGCTTGTCCGGAGCAAGGCTGCGCTGAGGGAAAGGTGACATATGGGGACGGGTTTTTCCAGTGGTTGCAGTCTCTGTAAAGCTGTAGACCCACCAAACAAGCTAATATATATACCTCGTATAAACTAATATTTCTATCTCAATGGACAGAGATGGGAAAGGCAAAAGAGCTAAAGTATCTATCTTAAGAGCTCACACTCCGACTCCAACAAAGGATTACCAACATTCAATGGAGAAGCCAGTATTCACTCCACCGATGCAGAGGAGAAAATGGAATTGCACAGAAAATTAAAGACAGGAAGCAGGTTGTGCCAAACTCACCTGATGAAGCACCAAAGCTTGCCCATGTCATTTCCAGAAGCATTGAAATTGGTACTGCAAATCGTTTAAAGTTCCGCAGAATGCTCAGGACTGCGGCGCTGATTCTTAAGACCACAGAACGACTGGTGCTTTAACCACTTCATGCCCTAAACAGCCGATTGCTCACTTGGATATTTGAGCCCAGTTACATTTAGTCCAATCTGGACCGTGAGTAACTGGAGCCTATTGCAGCTCCATCATTCTCTGGCTTGTCTGGAGCAAGGCTGTGCTTACAAGAAAGGGGACATAAGAGGAAGGGTTTCACCATTCGGTACAGTCGCTGCCTAGCTGCAGGGTCCACCAGACAAGCTAATACATCTACCTCATATAAGCAAATATATCTACCTCAAGGGACAGCGATAGGAGTGGCAAACGAGCCAATATATCTATCTTACAATCTCACAGTCCGGCTCCAACAAAGGATTACCATCCATGAATGGAGGAGACAAAACACACTCTACCGACGCTGAGGACAACATGGAATGGCACACAAAATTAAATACAGGACTCTACTTGTACCATTGTACTGAGGATTAGCGTCGCACTCTTGCACATTTTGTAGAACTTGAAAGCGAATTGCAGTTGCAATTTCAATGCTTCTGGAAGGTGCAAGAGCAAGCTTTGGTGCTTTTTCTGGTGAATTTGGGCACAACCGGAGCTGAAACCACTTCATACCCAAAAAAGCGATTGTTGACTTGGAAGATTGAGCTCCGTACCTTTTAGTCCAATCTTGGACCTGTGTAACTGGACCCTATGGCTGGGCCTTCGTTCTCTGGCTTGTCCGGAGCAAGGCTGCGCTGAGGGAAAGGTGACATATGGGGACGGGTTTTTCCAGTGGTTGCAGTCTCTGTACAGCTGTAGACCCACCAGACAAGCTAATATATATACCTCGTATAAACTAATATTTCTATCTCAATGTACAGTGATGGGAAAGGCAAAAAAGCTAAAGTATCTATCTTAAGAGCTCACACTCCGACTCCAACAAAGGATTACCAACATTCAATGGAGAAGCCAGTATTCACTCCACCGATGCAGAGGAGAAAATGGAATTGCACAGAAAATTAAAGACAGGAAGCAGGTTGTGCCAAACTCACCTGATGAAGCACCAAAGCTTGCCCATGCCATTTCCAGAAGCATAGAAAATGCTACTGTAAATTCCTTTAAAGTTCCACAGAATGCTCAGAACTGCGATGCTGATCCTTAAGACCACGGAACGACTGGTGCTGAAACCACTTCATGCCCTAAACAGCCGATTGCTCACTTGGATATTTGAGCCCAGTTACATTTAGTCCAATCTGGACCGTGAGTAACTGGAGCCTATTACTGCTGCTTCATTCTCTGGCTTGTCTGGAGCAAGGCTGTGCTTACAAGAAAGGGGACATAAGAGGAAGGGTTTTATTATTTGTTACAGTCGCTGCTTAGCTGCAGGGTTCACCAGACAAGCTAATACATATACCTCATATAAGCAAATATAGCTACCTCAAGGGGCAGCGATAGGAGTGGCAAACGAGCCAATATATCGATCTTACAAGCTCACAGTCCAGCTCCAACAAAGGATTACCATCCATGAATGGAGGAGACAAAACTCACTATACCGACGCTGAGGACAACATGGAATGGCACACAAAATTAAATACAGGACTCTACTCGTTCCATTGTATTGAGGATTAGCGTCTCACTCTTGCGCATTTTGTAGAACTTGAAAGCGAATTGCAGTTGCAATTTCAATGCTTCTGGAAGTTGCAGGGGCAAACTGTGGTGCTTTTTCCAGTGAATTTGGGCACAACCGGAGCTGAAACAACTTCATACCCAAAAAAGCGATTGTTGACTTGGAAGATTGAGCTCGGTACCTTTTAGTCCAATCTTGAACCTGTGTAACTGGACCCTATGGCCGGGCCTTCGTTCTCTGGCTTGTCCGGAGCAAGGCTGCGCTGAGGGAAAGGTGACATATGGGGACGGATTTTTCCAGTGGTTGCAGTCTCTGTAAAGCTGTAGACCCACCAAACAAGCTAATATATATACCTCGTATAAACTAATATTTCTATCTCAATGGACAGTGATGGGAAAGGCAAAAGAGCTAAAGTATCTATCTTAAGAGCTCACACTCCGACTCCAACAAAGGATTACCAATATTCAATGGAGAAGCCAGTATTCACTCCACCGATGCAGAGGACAAAATGGAATTGCACAGAAAATTAAAGACAGGAAGCAGGTCGTGCCGAACTCAATTGATGAAGCATCAAAGCTTGCACATGCGATTTCCAGAAGCATTGAAATTGCTACTGCAAATCGTTTAAAGTTCTGCAGAATGCTCAGGACTGCGACGCTGATCCTTAAGACCACGGAACGACTGGTGCTGAAACCACTTCATGCCCTAAACAGCCAATTGCTCACTTGGATATTTGAGCCCAGTTACATTTACTCCAATCTGGACCGTGAGTAACTGGAGCCTATTGCAGCTCCATCATTCTCTGGCTTGTCTGGAGCAAGGCTGTGCTTACAAGAAAGGGGACATAAGAGGAAGGGTTTCACCATTCGGTACAGTCGCTGCCTAGCTGCAGGGTCCACCAGACAAGCTAATACATCTTCCTCATATAAGCAAATGTATCTACCTCAATGGACAGCGATAGGAGTGGCAAACGAGCCAATATATCTGTCTTACAAGCTCACAGTCCGGCTCCAACAAAGGATTACCATCCATGAATGGAGGAGACAAAACTCACTCTACCGACGCTGAGGACAACATGGAATGGCACACAAAATTAAATACAGGACTCTACTCGTACCATTGTACTGAGGATTAGCGTCGCACTCTTGCGCATTTTGTAGAACTTGAAAGCGAATTGCAGTTGCAATTTCAATGCTTCTGGAAGGTGCAAGAGCAAGCTTTGGTGCTTTTTCTGGTGAATTTGGGCACAACCGGAGCTGAAACCACTTCATACCCAAAAAAGCGATTGTTGACTTGGAAGATTGAGCTCCGTACCTTTTAGTCCAATCTTGAATCTGTGTAACTGGACCCTATGGCTGGGCCTTCGTTCTCTGGCTTGTCCGGAGCAAGGCTGCGCTCAGGGAGAGGTGACATATGGGGACGGGTTTTTCCAGTGGTTGCAGTCTCTGTACAGCTGTAGACCCACCAGACAAGCTAATATATATACCTCGTATAAACTAATATTTCTATCTCAATGGACAGTGATGGGAAAGGCAAAAAAGCTAAAGTATCTATCTTAAGAGCTCACACTCCGACTCCAACTAAGGATTACCAACATTGAATGGAGAAGCCAGTATTCACTCCACCGATGCAGAGGAGAAAATGGAATTGCACAGAAAATTAAAGACAGGAAGCAGGTTGTGCCAAACTCACCTGATGAAGCACCAAAGCTTGCCCATGCCATTTCCAGAAGCATAGAAAATGCTACTGCAAATTCCTTTAAAGTTACACAGAATGCTCAGAACTGCGATGCTGATCCTTAAGACCACGGAACGACTGGTGCTGAAACCACTTCATGCCCTAAACAGCCGATTGCTCACTTGGATATTTGAGCCCAGTTACATTTAGTCCAATCTGGACCGTGAGTAACTGGATCCTATTACTGCTGCTTCATTCTCTGGCTTGTCTGGAGCAAGGCTGTGCTTACAAGAAAAGGGACATAAGAGGAAGGGTTTTATTATTTGTTACAGTCGCTGCTTAGCTGCAGGGTTCACCAGACAAGCTAATACATATACCTCATATAAGCAAATATAGCTACCTCAAGGGGCAGCGATAGGAGTGGCAAACGAGCCAATATATCGAACTTACAAGCTCACAGTCCAGCTCCTACAAAGGATTACCATCCATGAATGGAGGAGACAAAACTCACTATACCGACGCTGAGGACAACATGGAATGGCACACAAAATTAAATACAGGACTCTACTCGTTCCATTGTATTGAGGATTAGCGTCTCACTCTTGTGCATTTTGTAGAACTTGAAAGCGAATTGCAGTTGCAATTTCAATGCTTCTGGAAGGTGCAAGAGCAAGCTTTGGTGCTTTTTCTGGTGAATTTGGGCACAACCGGAGCTGAAACCACTTCATACCCAAAAAAGCGATTGTTGACTTGGAAGATTGAGCTCCGTACCTTTTAGTCCAGTCTTGAACCTGTGTAACTGGACCCTATGGCTGGGCCTTCGTTCTCTGACTTGTCCGGAGCAAGGCTGCGCTGAGGGAAAGGTGACATATGGGGACGGGTTTTTCCAGTGGTTGCAGTCTCTGTACAGCTGTAGACCCACCAGACAAGCTAATATATATACCTCGTATAAACTAATATTTCTATCTCAATGGACAGTGGTGGGAAAGGCAAAAAAGCTAAAGTATCTATCTTAAGAGCTCACACTCCGACTCCAACTAAGGATTACCAACATTCAATGGAGAAGCCAGTATTCACTCCACCGATGCAGAGGAGAAAATGGAATTGCACAGAAAATTAAAGACAGGAAGCAGGTTGTGCCAAACTCACCTGATGAAGCACCAAAGCTTGCCCATGCCATTTCCAGAAGCATAGAAAATGCTACTGCAAATTCCTTTAAAGTTCCACAGAATGCTCAGAACTGCGATGCTGATACTTAAGACCACGGAACGACTGGTGCTGAAACCACTTCATGCCCTAAACAGCCGATTGCTCACTTGGATATTTGAGCCCAGTTACATTTAGTCCAATCTGGACCGTGAGTAACTGGAGCCTATTGCAGCTCCATCATTCTCTGGCTTGTCTGGGGCAAGGCTGTGCTTACAAGAAAGGGGACATAAGTGGAAGGGTTTTATTATTTGTTACAGTCGCTGCTGAGCTGCAGGGTTCACCAGACAAGCTAATACATATACCTCATATAAGCAAATATAGCTACCTCAAGGGACAGCGATAGGAGTGGCAAACAAGCCAATATATCGATCTTACAAGCTCACAGTCCAGCTCCAACAAAGGATTACCATCCATGAATGGAGGAGACAAAACTCACTATACCGACGCTGAGGACAACATGGAATGGCACACAAAATTAAATACAGGACTCTACTCGTTCCATTGTATTGAGGATTAACGTCTCACTCTTGCGCATTTTGTAGAACTTGAAAGCGAATTGCAGTTGCAATTTCAATGCTTCTGGAAGGTGCAAGAGCAAGCTTTGGTGCTTTTTCTGGTGAATTTGGGCACAACTGGAGCTGAAACCACTTCATACCCAAAAAAGCGATTGTTGACTTGGAAGATTGAGCTCGGTACCTTTTAGTCCAATCTTGAACCTGTGTAACTGGACCCTATGGCTGGGCCTTCGTTCTCTGGCTTGTCCGGAGCAAGGCTGCGCTGAGGGAAAGGTGACATATGGGGACGGGTTTTTCCAGTGGTTGCAGTCTCTGTAAAGCTGTAGACCCACCAGACAAGCTAATATATATACCTCGTATAAACTAATATTTCTATCTCCATGGACAGTGATGGGAAAGGCAAAAGAGCTAAAGTATCTATCTTAAGAGCTCACACTCCGACTCCAACAAAGGATTACCAACAGTGAATGGAGAAGCCAGTATTCACTCCACCGATGCAGAGGAGAAAATGGAATTGCACAGAAAATTAAAGACAGGAAGCAGGTTGTACCAAACTCACCTGATGAAGCACCAAAGCTTGCCCATGCCATTTCCAGAAGCATTGAAATTGCTACTGCAAATCGTTTAAAGTTCTGCAGAATGCTCAGGACTGCGGCGCTGATTCTTAAGACCACAGAACGACTGGTGCTTTAACCACTTCATTCCCTAAATAGCCGATTGCTCACTTGCATATTTGAGCCAAGTTACATTTAGTCCAATCTGGACCGTGAGTAACTGGAGCCTATTACTGCTGCTTCATTCTCTGGCTTGTCTGGAGCAAGGGTGTGCTTACAAGAAAGGGGACATAAGAGGAAGGGTTTTATTATTTGTTACAGTCGCTGCTTAGCTGCAGGGTTCACCAGACAAGCTAATACATATACCTCATATAAGCAAATATAGCTACCTCAAGGGGCAGCGATAGGAGTGGCAAACAAGCCAATATATCGATCTTACAAGCTCACAGTCCAGCTCCAACAAAGGATTACCATCCATGAATGGAGGAGACAAAACTCACTATACCGACGCTGAGGACAACATGGAATGGCACACAAAATTAAATACAGGACTCTACTCGTTCCATTGTATTGAGGATTAGCGTCTCACTCTTGTGCATTTTGTAGAACTTGAAAGCGAATTGCAGTTGCAATTTCAATGATTCTCGAATTTGCAGGGGCAAGCTTTGGTGCTTTTTCCAGTGAATTTGGGCACAACCGGAGCTGAAACCACTTCATACCCAAAAAAGCGATTGTTGACTTGGAAGATTGAGCTCCGTACCTTTTAGTCCAATCTTGAACCTGTGTAACTGGACCCTATGGCTGGGCCTTCGTTCTCTGGCTTGTCCGGAGCAAGGCTGCGCTGAGGGAAAGGTGACATATGGGGACGGGTTTTTCCAGTGGTTGCAGTCTCTGTAAAGCTGTAGACCCACCAAACAAGCTAATATATATACCTCGTATAAACTAATATTTCTATCTCAATGGACAGAGATGGGAAAGGCAAAAGAGCTAAAGTATCTATCTTAAAAGCTCACACTCCGACTCCAACAAAGGATTACCAACATTCAATGGAGAAGCCAGTATTCACTCCACCGATGCAGAGGAGAAAATGGAATTGCACAGAAAATTAAAGACAGGAAGCAGGTTGTGCCAAACTCACCTGATGAAGCACCAAAGCTTGCCCATGCCATTTCCAGAAGCATTGAAATTGGTACTGCAAATCGTTTAAAGTTCCGCAGAATGCTCAGGACTGCGGCGCTGATTCTTAAGACCACAGAACGACTGGTGCTTTAACCACTTCATGCCCTAAACAGCCGATTGCTCACTTGGATATTTGAGCCCAGTTACATTTAGTCCAATCTGGACCGTGAGTAACTGGAGCCTATTGCAGCTCCATCATTCTCTGGCTTGTCTGGAGCAAGGCTGTGCTTACAAGAAAGGGGACATAAGAGGAAGGGTTTCACCATTCGGTACAGTCGCTGCCTAGCTGCAGGGTCCACCAGACAAGCTAATACATCTACCTCATATAAGCAAATATATCTACCTCAAGGGACAGCGATAGGAGTGGCAAACGAGCCAATATATCTATCTTACAATCTCACAGTCCGGCTCCAACAAAGGATTACCATCCATGAATGGAGGAGACAAAACTCACTCTACCGACGCTGAGGACAACATGGAATGGCACACAAAATTAAATACAGGACTCTACTTGTACCATTGTACTGAGGATTAGCGTCGCACTCTTGCACATTTTGTAGAACTTGAAAGCGAATTGCAGTTGCAATTTCAATGCTTCTGGAAGGTGCAAGAGCAAGCTTTGGTGCTTTTTCTGGTGAATTTGGGCACAACCGGAGCTGAAACCACTTCATACCCAAAAAAGCGATTGTTGACTTGGAAGATTGAGCTCCGTACCTTTTAGTCCAATCTTGGACCTGTGTAACTGGACCCTATGGCTGGGCCTTCGTTCTCTGGCTTGTCCGGAGCAAGGCTGCGCTGAGGGAAAGGTGACATATGGGGACGGGTTTTTCCAGTGGTTGCAGTCTCTGTACAGCTGTAGACCCACCAGACAAGCTAATATATATACCTCGTATAAACTAATATTTCTATCTCAATGTACAGTGATGGGAAAGGCAAAAAAGCTAAAGTATCTATCTTAAGAGCTCACACTCCGACTCCAACAAAGGATTACCAACATTCAATGGAGAAGCCAGTATTCACTCCACCGATGCAGAGGAGAAAATGGAATTGCACAGAAAATTAAAGACAGGAAGCAGGTTGTGCCAAACTCACCTGATGAAGCACCAAAGCTTGCCCATGCCATTTCCAGAAGCATAGAAAATGCTACTGTAAATTCCTTTAAAGTTCCACAGAATGCTCAGAACTGCGATGCTGATCCTTAAGACCACGGAACGACTGGTGCTGAAACCACTTCATGCCCTAAACAGCCGATTGCTCACTTGGATATTTGAGCCCAGTTACATGTAGTCCAATCTGGACCGTGAGTAACTGGAGCCTATTACTGCTGCTTCATTCTCTGGCTTGTCTGGAGCAAGGCTGTGCTTACAAGAAAGGGGACATAAGAGGAAGGGTTTTATTATTTGTTACAGTCGCTGCTTAGCTGCAGGGTTCACCAGACAAGCTAATACATATACCTCATATAAGCAAATATAGCTACCTCAAGGGGCAGCGATAGGAGTGGCAAACGAGCCAATATATCGATCTTACAAGCTCACAGTCCAGCTCCAACAAAGGATTACCATCCATGAATGGAGGAGACAAAATTCACTATACCGACGCTGAGGACAACATGGAATGGCACACAAAATTAAATACAGGACTCTACTCGTTCCATTGTATTGAGGATTAGCGTCTCACTCTTGCGCATTTTGTAGAACTTGAAAGCGAATTGCAGTTGCAATTTCAATGCTTCTGGAAGTTGCAGGGGCAAACTGTGGTGCTTTTTCCAGTGAATTTGGGCACAACCGGAGCTGAAACAACTTCATACCCAAAAAAGCGATTGTTGACTTGGAAGATTGAGCTCGGTACCTTTTAGTCCAATCTTGAACCTGTGTAACTGGACCCTATGGCCGGGCCTTCGTTCTCTGGCTTGTCCGGAGCAAGGCTGCGCTGAGGGAAAGGTGACATATGGGGACGGATTTTTCAGTGGTTGCAGTCTCTGTAAAGCTGTAGACCCACCAAACAAGCTAATATATATACCTCGTATAAACTAATATTTCTATCTCAATGGACAGTGATGGGAAAGGCAAAAGAGCTAAAGTATCTATCTTAAGAGCTCACACTCCGACTCCAACAAAGGATTACCAATATTCAATGGAGAAGCCAGTATTCACTCCACCGATGCAGAGGACAAAATGGAATTGCACAGAAAATTAAAGACAGGAAGCAGGTCGTGCCGAACTCAATTGATGAAGCATCAAAGCTTGCACATGCGATTTCCAGAAGCATTGAAATTGCTACTGCAAATCGTTTAAAGTTCTGCAGAATGCTCAGGACTGCGACGCTGATCCTTAAGACCACGGAACGACTGGTGCTGAAACCACTTCATGCCCTAAACAGCCAATTGCTCACTTGGATATTTGAGCCCAGTTACATTTAGTCCAATCTGGACCGTGAGTAACTGGAGCCTATTGCAGCTCCATCATTCTCTGGCTTGTCTGGAGCAAGGCTGTGCTTAGAAGAAAGGGGACATAAGAGGAAGGGTTTCACCATTCGGTACAGTCGCTGCCTAGCTGCAGGGTCCACCAGACAAGCTAATACATCTTCCTCATATAAGCAAATGTATCTACCTCAATGGACAGCGATAGGAGTGGCAAACGAGCCAATATATCTGTCTTACAAGCTCACAGTCCGGCTCCAACAAAGGATTACCATCCATGAATGGAGGAGACAAAACTCACTCTACCGACGCTGAGGACAACATGGAATGGCACACAAAATTAAATACAGGACTCTACTCGTACCATTGTACTGAGGATTAGCGTCGCACTCTTGCGCATTTTGTAGAACTTGAAAGCGAATTGCAGTTGCAATTTCAATGCTTCTGGAAGGTGCAAGAGCAAGCTTTGGTGCTTTTTCTGGTGAATTTGGGCACAACCGGAGCTGAAACCACTTCATACCCAAAAAAGCGATTGTTGACTTGGAAGATTGAGCTCCGTACCTTTTAGTCCAATCTTGAATCTGTGTAACTGGACCCTATGGCTGGGCCTTCGTTCTCTGGCTTGTCCGGAGCAAGGCTGCGCTCAGGGAGAGGTGACATATGGGGACGGGTTTTTCAAGTGGTTGCAGTCTCTGTACAGCTGTAGACCCACCAGACAAGCTAATATATATACCTCGTATAAACTAATATTTCTATCTCAATGGACAGTGATGGGAAAGGCAAAAAAGCTAAAGTATCTATCTTAAGAGCTCACACTCCGACTCCAACTAAGGATTACCAACATTGAATGGAGAAGCCAGTATTCACTCCACCGATGCAGAGGAGAAAATGGAATTGCACAGAAAATTAAAGACAGGAAGCAGGTTGTGCCAAACTCACCTGATGAAGCACCAAAGCTTGCCCATGCCATTTCCAGAAGCATAGAAAATGCTACTGCAAATTCCTTTAAAGTTCCACAGAATGCTCAGAACTGCGATGCTGATCCTTAAGACCACGGAACGACTGGTGCTGAAACCACTTCATGCCCTAAACAGCCGATTGCTCACTTGGATATTTGAGCCCAGTTACATTTAGTCCAATCTGGACCGTGAGTAACTGGATCCTATTACTGCTGCTTCATTCTCTGGCTTGTCTGGAGCAAGGCTGTGCTTACAAGAAAAGGGACATAAGAGGAAGGGTTTTATTATTTGTTACAGTCGCTGCTTAGCTGCAGGGTTCACCAGACAAGCTAATACATATACCTCATATAAGCAAATATAGCTACCTCAAGGGGCAGCGATAGGAGTGGCAAACGAGCCAATATATCGAACTTACAAGCTCACAGTCCAGCTCCTACAAAGGATTACCATCCATGAATGGAGGAGACAAAACTCACTCTACCGACGCTGAGGACAACATGGAATGGCACACAAAATTAAATACAGGACTCTACTCGTTCCATTGTACTGAGGATTAGCGTCGCACTCTTGCGCATTTTGTAGAACTTGAAAGCGAATTGCAGTTGCAATTTCAATGCTTCTGGAAGGTGCAAGAGCAAGCTTTGGTGCTTTTTCTGGTGAATTTGGGCACAACCGGAGCTGAAACCACTTCAGACCCAAAAAAGCGATTGTTGACTTGGAAGATTTAGCTCGGTACCTTTTAGTCCAATCTTGAACCTGTGTAATTGGACCCTATGGCTGGGCCTTCGTTCTCTGGCTTGTCCGGAGCAAGGCTGCGCTGAGGTAAAGGTGACATATGGGGACGGGTTTTTCCAGTGGTTGCAGTCTCTGTACAGCTGTAGACCCACCAGACAAGCTAATATATATACCTCATATAAACTAATATTTCTATCTCAATGGACAGTGATGGGAAAGGCAAAAAAGCTAAAGTATCTATCTTAAGAGCTCACACTCCGACTCCAACAAAGGATTACCAACATTGAATGGAGAAGCCAGTATTCACTCCACCGATGCAGAGGAGAAAATGGAATTGCACAGAAAATTAAAGACAGGAAGCAGGTTGTGCCAAACTCACCTGATGAAGCACCAAAGCTTGCCCATGCCATTTCCAGAAGCACAGAAAATGCTACTGCAAATTCCTTTAAAGTTCCACAGAATGCTCAGAACTGCGATGCTGATCCTTAAGACCACGGAACGACTGGTGCTGAAACCACTTCATGCCCTAAACAGCCGGTTGCTCACTTGGATATTTGAGCCCAGTTACATTTAGTCCAATCTGGACCGTGAGTAACTGGAGCCTATTACTGCTGCTTCATTCTCTTGCTTGTCTGGAGCAAGGCTGTGCTTACAAGAAAGGGGACATAAGAGGAAGGGTTTTTTATTTGTTACAGTCGCTGCTTAGCTGCAGGGTTCACCAGACAAGCTAATACATATACCTCATATAAGCAAATATAGCTACCTCAAGGGGCAGTGATAGGAGTGGCAAACGAGCCAATATATCAATCTTACAAGCTCACAGTCCAGCTCCAACAAAGGATTACCATCCATGAATGGAGGAGACAAAACTCACTATACCGACGCTGAGGACAACATGGAATGGCACACAAAATTAAATACAGGACTCTACTTGTTCCATTGTATTGAGGATTAGCGTCTCACTCTTGTGCATTTTGTAGAACTTGAAAGCGAATTGCAGTTGCAATTTCAATGCTTCTGGAAGGTGCAAGAGCAAGCTTTGGTGCTTTTTCTGGTGAATTTGGGCACAACCGGAGCTGAAACCACTTCATACCCAAAAAAGCGATTGTTGACTTGGAAGATTGAGCTCCGTACCTTTTAGTCCAATCTTGAACCTGTTTAACTGGACCCTATGGCTGGGCCTTCGTTCTCTGGCTTGTCCGGAGCAAGGCTGCGCTGAGGGAAAGGTGACATATGGGGACGGGTTTTTCCAGTGGTTGCAGTCTCTGTACAGCTGTAGACCCACCAGACAAGCTAATATATATACCTCGTATAAACTAATATTTCTATCTCAATGGACAGTGATGGGAAAGGCAAAAGAGCTAAAGTATCTATCTTAAGAGCTCACACTCCGACTCCAACAAAGGATTACCAACATTGAATGGAGAAGCCAGTATTCACTCCACCGATGCAGAGGAGAAAATGGAATTGCACAGAAAATTAAAGACAGGAAGCAGGTTGTGCCAAACTCACCTGATGAAGCACCAAAGCTTGCCCATGCCATTTCCAGAAGCATAGAAAATGCTACTGCAAATTCCTTTAAAGTTCCACAGAATGCTCAGAACTGCGATGCTGATCCTTAAGACCACGGAACGACTGGTGCTGAAACCACTTCATGCCCTAAACAGCCGATTGCTCACTTGGATATTTGAGCCCAGTTACATTTAGTCCAATCTGGACCGTGAGTAACTGGAGCCTATTGCTGCTCCATCATTCTCTGGCTTGTCTGGAGCAAGGCTGTGCTTACAAGAAAGGGGACATAAGAGGAAGGGTTTCACCATTCGGTACAGTCGCTGCCTAGCTGCAGGGTCCACCAGACAACCTAATACATCTACCTCATATAAGCAAATATATCTACCTCAAGGGAGAGCGATAGGAGTGGCAAACGAGCCAATATATCTATCTTACAAGCTCACAGTCCGGCTCCAACAAAGGATTACCATCCATGAATGGAGGAGACAAAACTCACTCTACCGACGCTGAGGACAACATGGAATGGCACACAAAATTAAATACAGGACTCTACTCGTACCATTGTACTGAGGATTAGCGTCGCACTCTTGCGCATTTTGTAGAACTTGAAAGCGAATTGCAGTTGCAATTTCAATGCTTCTGGAAGGTGCAAGAGCAAGCTTTGGTGCTTTTTCTGGTGAATTTGGGAACAACCGGAGCTGAAACCACTTCATACCCAAAAAAGCGATTGTTGACTGGGAAGATTGAGCTCCGTACCTTTTAGTCCAATCTTGAACCTGTGTAACTGGACCCTATGGCTGGGCCTTCGTTCTCTGGCTTGTCCGGAGCAAGGCTGCGCTGAGGGAAAGGTGACATATGGGGACGGGTTTTTCCAGTGGTTGCAGTCTCTGTACAGCTGTAGACCCACCAGACAAGCTAATATATATACCTCGTATAAACTAATATTTCTATCTCAATGGACAGTGATGGGAAAGGCAAAAAAGCTAAAGTATCTATCTTAAGAGCTCACACTCCGACTCCAACAAAGGATTACCAACATTGAATGGAGAAGCCAGTATTCACTCCACCGATGCAGAGAAGAAAATGGAATTGCACAGAAAATTAAAGACAGGAAGCAGGTTGTGCCAAACTCACCTGATGAAGCACCAAAGCTTGCCCATGCCATTTCCAGAAGCATAGAAAATGCTACTGCAAATTCCTTTAAAGTTCCACAGAATGCTCAGAACTGCGATGCTGATCCTTAAGACCACGGAATGACGTGTGCTGAAACCACTTCATGCCCTAAACAGCCGATTGCTCACTTGGATATTTGAGCCCAATTACATTTAGTCCAATCTGGACCGTGAGTAACTGGAGCCTATTACTGCTGCTTCATTCTCTGGCTTGTCTGGAGCAAGGCTGTGCTTACAAGAAAGGGGACATAAGAGGAAGGGTTTTATTATTTGTTACAGTCGCTGCTTAGCTGCAGGGTTCACCAGACAAGCTAATACATATACCTCATATAAGCAAATATAGCTACCTCAAGGGGCAGCGATAGGAGTGGCAAACGAGCCAATATATCGATCTCACAAGCTCACAGTCCAGCTCCAACAAAGGATTACCATCCATGAATGGAGGAGACAAAACTCACTATACCGACGCTGAGGACAACATGGAATGGCACACAAAATTAAATACAGGACTCTACTCGTTCCATTGTATTGAGGATTAGCGTCTCACTCTTGCGCATTTTGTAGAACTTGAAAGCGAATTGCAGTTGCAATTTCAATGCCTCTGGAAGTTGCAGGGGCAAGCTTTGGTGCTTTTTCCGGTGAATTTGGGCACAACCGGAGCTGAAACCACTTCATACCCAAAAAAGCGATTGTTGACTTGGAAGATTGAGCTCCGTACCTTTTAGTCCAATCTTGAACCTGTGTAACTGGACCCTATGGCTGGGCCTTCGTTCTCTGGCTTGTCCGGAGCAAGGCTGCGCTGAGGGAAAGGTGACATATGGGGACGGGTTTTTCCAGTGGTTGCAGTCTCTGTACAGCTGTAGACCCACCAGACAAGCTAATATATATACCTCGTATAAACTAATATTTCTATCTCAATGGACAGTGATGGGAAAGGCAAAAAAGCTAAAGTATCTATCTTAAGAGCTCACACTCCGACTCCAACTAAGGATTACCAACATTGAATGGAGAAGCCAGTATTCACTCCACCGATGCAGAGGAGAAAATGGAATTGCACAGAAAATTAAAGACAGGAAGCAGGTTGTGCCAAACTCACCTGATGAAGCACCAAAGCTTGCCCATACCATTTCCAGAAGCATAGAAAATGCTACTGCAAATTCCTTTAAAGTTCCACAGAATGCTCAGAACTGTGATGCTGATCCTTAAGACCACGGAACGACTGGTGCTGAAACCACTTCATGCCCTAAACAGCCGGTTGCTCACTTGGATTTTTGAGCCCAGTTACATTTAGTCCAATCTGGACCGTGAGTAACTGGAGCCTATTACTGCTGCTTCATTCTCTGGCTTGTCTGGAGCAAGGCTGTGCTTACAAGAAAGGGGACATAAGAGGAAGGGTTTTTTATTTGTTACAGTCGCTGCTTAGCTGCAGGGTTCACCAGACAAGCTAATAAGCTCATATAAGCAAATATAGCTACCTCAAGGGGCAGTGATAGGAGTGGCAAACGAGCCAATATATCGATCTTACAAGCTCACAGTCCAGCTCCAACAAAGGATTACCATCCATGAATGGAGGGGACAAAACTCACTATACCGACGCTGAGGACAACATGGAATGGCACACAAAATTAAATACAGGACTCTACTCGTTCCATTGTATTGAGGATTAGCGTCTCACTCTTGCGCATTTTGTAGAACTTGAAAGCGAATTGCAGTTGCAATTTCAATGCTTCTGGAAGTTGCAGGGGCAAGCTTTGGTGCTTTTCCGGTGAATTTGAGCACAACCGGAGCTGAAACCACTTCATACCCAAAAAAGCGATTGTTGACTTGGAAGATTCAGCTCGGTACCTTTTAGTCCAATCTTGAACCTGTGTAACTGGACCCTATGGCTGGGCCTTCGTTCTCTGGCTTGTCCGGAGCAAGGCTGCGCTGAGGGAAAGGTGACATATGGGGACGGGTTTTTCCAGTGGTTGCATTCTCTGTAAAGCTGTAGACCCACCAGACAAGCTAATATATATACCTCGTATAAACTAATATTTCTATCTCAATGGACAGTGATGGGAAAGGCAAAAGAGCTAAAGTATCTACCTTAAGAGCTCACACTCCGACTCCAACAAAGGATTACCAACAGTGAATGGAGAAGCCAGTATTCACTCCACCGATGCAGAGGAGAAAATGGAATTGCACAGAAAATTAAAGACAGGAAGCAGGTTGTACCAAACTCACCTGATGAAGCACCAAAGCTTGCCCATGCCATTTCCAGAAGCATTGAAATTGCTACTGCAAATCGTTTAAAGTTCCACAGAATGCTCAGAACTGCGATGCTGATCCTTAAGACCACGGAACGACTGGTGCTGAAACCACTTCATGCCCTAAACAGCCGATTGCTCACTTGGATATTTGAGCCCAGTTACATTTAGTCCAATCTGGACCGTGAGTAACTGGAGCCTTTTACTGCTGCTTCATTCTCTGGCTTGTCTGGAGCAAGGCTGTGCTTACAAGAAAGGGGACATAAGAGGAAGGGTTTTATTATTTGTTACAGTCGCTGCTTAGCTGCAGGGTTCACCAGACAAGCTAATACATATACCTCATATAAGCAAATATAGCTACCTCAAGGGGCAGCGATAGGAGTGGCAAACGAGCCAATATATCGATCTTACAAGCTCACAGTCCAGCTCCAACAAAGGATTACCATCCATGAATGGAGGAGACAAAACTCACTATACCGACGCTGAGGACAACATGGAATGGCACACAAAATTAAATACAGGACTCTACTCGTTCCATTGTATTGAGGATTAGCGTCTCACTCTTGCGCATTTTGTAGAACTTGAAAGCGAATTGCAGTTGCAATTTCAATGCTTTTGGAAGTTGCAGGGGCAAGCTTTGGTGCTTTTTCCGGTGAATTTGGGCACAACCGGAGCTGAAACCACTTCATACCCAAAAAAGCGATTGTTGACTTGGAAGATTGAGCTCGGTACCTTTTAGTCCAATCTTGAACATGTGTAACTGGACCCTATGGCCAGGCCTTCGTTCTCTGGCTTGTCCGGAGCAAGGCTGCGCTGAGGGAAAGGTGACATATGGGGACGGGTTTTTCCAGTGGTTGCAGTCTCTGTAAAGCTGTAGACCCACCAGACAAGCTAATATATATACCTCGTATAAACTAATATTTCTATCTCAATGGACAGTGATGGGAAAGGCAAAAGAGCTAAAGTATCTATCTTAAGAGCTCACACTCCGACTCCAACAAAGGATTACCAACATTGAATGGAGAAGCCAGTATTCACTCCACCGATGCAGAGGAGAAAATGGAATTGCACGGAAAATTAAAGACAGGAAGCAGGTTGTGCCAAACTCACCTGATGAAGCACCAAAGCTTGCCCATGCCATTTCCAGAAGCATTGAAATTGCTACTACAAATCGTTTAAAGTTCCGCAGAATGCTCAGGACTGCGGCGCTGATTCTTAAGACCACGGAACGACTGGTGCTTTAACCACTTCATGCCCTAAACAGCCGATTGCTCACTTGGATATTTGAGCCCAGTTACATTTAGTCCAATCTGGACCGTGAGTAACTGGAGCCTATTGCAGCTCCATCATTCTCTGGCTTGTCTGGAGCAAGGCTGTGCTTACAAGAAAGGGGACATAAGAGGAAGGGTTTCACCATTCGGTACAGTCGCTGCCTAGCTGCAGGGTCCACCAGACAAGTTAATACATCTACCTCATATAAGCAAATATATCTACCTCAAGGGACAGCGATAGGAGTGGCAAACGAGCCAATATATCTATCTTACAAGCTCACAGTCCGGCTCCAACAAAGGATTACCATCCATGAATGGAGGAGACAAAACTCACTCTACCGACGCTGAGGACAACATGGAATGGCACACAAAATTAAATACAGGACTCTACTCGTACCATTGTACTGAGGATTAGCGTCGCACTCTTGCGCATTTTGTAGAACTTGAAAGCGAATTGCAGTTGCAATTTCAATGCTTCTGGAAGGTGCAAGAGCAAGCTTTGGTGCTTTTTCCGGTGAATTTGGGCACAACCGGAGCTGAAACCACTTCATACCCAAAAAAGCGATTGTTGACTTGGAAGATTGAGCTCCATACCTTTTAGTCCAATCTTGAACCTGTGTAACTGGACCCTATGGCTGGGCCTTCGTTCTCTGACTTGTCCGGAGCAAGGCTGCGCTGAGGGAAAGGTGACATATGGGGACGGGTTTTTCCAGTGGTTGCAGTCTCTGTACAGCTGTAGACCCACCAGACAAGCTAATATATATACCTCGTATAAACTAATATTTCTATCTCAATGGACAGTGATGGGAAAGGCAAAAAAGCTAAAGTATCTATCTTAAGAGCTCACACTCCGACTCCAACTAAGGATTACTAACATTGAATGGAGAAGCCAGTAATCACTCCACCGATGCAGAGGAGAAAATGGAATTGCACAGAAAATTAAAGACAGGAAGCAGGTTGTGCCAAACTCACCTGATGAAGCACCAAAGCTTGCCCATGCCATTTCCAGAAGCATAGAAAATGCTACTGCAAATTCCTTTAAAGTTCCACAGAATGCTCAGAACTGTGATGCTGATCCTTAAGACCACGGAACGACTGGTGCTGAAACCACTTCATGCCCTAAACAGCCGGTTGCTCACTTGGATTTTTGAGCCCAGTTACATTTAGTCCAATCTGGACCGTGAGTAACTGGAGCCTATTACTGCTGCTTCATTCTCTGGCTTGTCTGGAGCAAGGCTGTGCTTACAAGAAAGGGGACATAAGAGGAAGGGTTTTTTATTTGTTACAGTCGCTGCTTAGCTGCAGGGTTCACCAGACAAGCTAATACATATACCTCATATAAGCAAATATAGCTACCTCAAGGGGCAGTGATAGGAGTGGCAAACGAGCCAATATATCGATCTTACAAGCTCACAGTCCAGCTCCAACAAAGGATTACCATCCATGAATGGAGGAGACAAAACTCACTATACCGACGCTGAGGACAACATGGAATGGCACACAAAATTAAATACAGGACTCTACTCGTTCCATTGTATTGAGGATTAGCGTCTCACTCTTGTGCATTTTGTAGAACTTGAAAGCGAATTGCAGTTGCAATTTCAATTCTTCTGGAAGGTGCAAGAGCAAGCTTTGGTGCTTTTTCTGGTAAATTTGGGCACAACCGGAGCTGAAACCACTTCATACCCAAAAAAGCGATTGTTGACTTGCAAGATTGAGCTCCGTACCTTTTAGTCCAATCTTGAACCTGGTTAACTGGACCCTATGGCTGGGCCTTCGTTCTCTGGCTTGTCCGGAGCAAGGCTGCGCTGAGGGAAAGGTGACATATGGGGACGGGTTTTTCCAGTGGTTGCAGTCTCTGTACAGCTGTAGACCCACCAGACAAGCTAATATATATACCTCGTATAAACTAATATTTCTATCTCAATGGACAGTGATGGGAAAGGCAAAAAAGCTAAAGTATCTATCTTAAGAGCTCACACTCCGACTCCAACAAAGGATTACCAACATTGAATGGAGAAGCCAGTATTCACTCCACCGATGCAGAGGAGAAAATGGAATTGCACAGAAAATTAAAGACAGGAAGCAGGTTGTGCCAAACTCACCTGATGAAGCACCAAAGTTTGCCCATGCCATTTCCAGAAGCATAGAAAATGCTACTGCAAATTCCTTTAAAGTTCCACAGAATGCTCAGAACTGCGATGCTGATCCTTAAGACCACGAAACGACTGGTGCTGAAACCACTTCATGCCCTAAACAGCCGATTGCTCACTTGGATATTTGAGCCCAGTTACATTTAGTCCAATCTGGACCGTGAGTAACTGGAGCCTATTACTGCTGCTTCATTCTCTGGCTTGTCTGGAGCAAGGCTGTGCTTACAAGAAAGGGGACATAAGAGGAAGGGTTTTATTATTTGTTACAGTCGCTGCTTAGCTGCAGGGTTCACCAGACAAGCTAATACATATACCTCATATAAGCAAATATAGCTACCTCAAGGGGCAGTGATAGGAGTGGCAAACGAGCCAATATATCGATCTTACAAGCTCACAGTCCAGCTCCAACAAAGGATTACCATCCATGAATGGAGGGGACAAAACTCACTATACCGACGCTGAGGACAACATGGAATGGCACACAAAATTAAATACAGGACTCTACTCGTTCCATTGTATTGAGGATTAGCGTCTCACTCTTGCGCATTTTGTAGAACTTGAAAGCGAATTGCAGTTGCAATTTCAATGCTTCTGGAAGTTGCAGGGGCAAGCTTTGGTGCTTTTTCCGGTGAATTTGAGCACAACCGGAGCTGAAACCACTTCATACCCAAAAAAGCGATTGTTGACTTGGAAGATTCAGCTCGGTACCTTTTAGTCCAATCTTGAACCTGTGTAACTGGACCCTATGGCTGGGCCTTCGTTCTCTGGCTTGTCCGGAGCAAGGCTGCGCTGAGGGAAAGGTGACATATGGGGACGGGTTTTTCCAGTGGTTGCAGTCTCTGTACAGCTGTAGACCCACCAGACAAGCTAATATATATACCTCGTATAAACTAATATTTCTATCTCAATGGACAGTGATGGGAAAGGCAAAAAAGCTAAAGTATCTATCTTAAGAGCTCACACTCCGACTCCAACAAAGGATTACCAACATTGAATGGAGAAGCCAGTATTCACTCCACCGATGCAGAGGAGAAAATGGAATTGCACAGAAAATTAAAGACAGGAAGCAGGTTGTGCCAAACTCACCTGATGAAGCACCAAAGCTTGTCCATGCCATTTCCAGAAGCATAGAAAATGCTACTGCAAATTCCTTTAAAGTTCCACAGAATGCTCAGAACTGCGATGCTGATCCTTAAGACCACGGAACGACTGGTGCTGAAACCACTTCATGCCCTAAACAGCCGATTGCTCACTTGGATATTTGAGCCCAGTTACATTTAGTCCAATCTGGACCGTGAGTAACTGGAGCCTATTGCAGCTCCATCATTCTCTGGCTTGTCTGGAGCAAGGCTGTGCTTACAAGAAAGGGGACATAAGAGGAAGGGTTTCACCATTCGGTACAGTCGCTGCCTAGCTGCAGGGTCCACCAGACAAGCTAATACATCTACCTCATATAAGCAAATATATCTACCTCAAGGGAGAGCGATAGGAGTGGCAAACGAGCCAATATATCTATCTTACAAGCTCACAGTCCGGCTCCAACAAAGGATTACCATCCATGAATGGAGGAGACAAAACTCACTCTACCGACGCTGAGGACAACATGGAATGGCACACAAAATTAAATACAGGACTCTACTCGTACCATTGTACTGAGGATTAGCGTCGCACTCTTGCGCATTTTGTAGAACTTGAAAGCGAATTGCAGTTGCAATTTCAATGCTTCTGGAAGGTGCAAGAGCAAGCTTTGGTGCTTTTTCTAGTGAATTTGGGCACAACCGGAGCTGAAACCACTTCATACCCAAAAAAGCGATTGTTGACTTGGAAGATTGAGCTCCGTACCTTTTAGTCCAATCTTGAACCTGTGTAACTGGACCCTATGGCTGGGCCTTCGTTCTCTGGCTTGTCCGGAGCAAGGCTGCGCTGAGGGAAAGGTGACATATGGGGACGGGTTTTTCCAGTGGTTGCAGTCTCTGTACAGCTGTAGACCCACCAGACAAGCTAATATATATACCTCGTATAAACTAATATTTCTATCTCAATGGACAGTGATGGGAAAGGCAAAAAAGCTAAAGTATCTATCTTAAGAGCTCACACTCCGACTCCAACAAAGGATTACCAACATTGAATGGAGAAGCCAGTATTCACTCCACCGATGCAGAGGAGAAAATGGAATTGCACAGAAAATTAAAGACAGGAAGCAGGTTGTGCCAAACTCACCTGATGAAGCACCAAAGCTTGCCCATGCCATTTCCAGAAGCATAGAAAATGCTACTGCAAATTCCTTTAAAGTTCCACAGAATGCTCAGAACTGCGATGCTGATCCTTAAGACCACGGAACGACTGGTGCTGAAACCGCTTCATGCCCTAAACAGCCGGTTGCTCACTTGGATATTTGAGCCCAGTTACATTTAGTCCAATCTGGACCGTGAGTAACTGGAGCCTATTACTGCTGCTTCAGTCTCTGGCTTGTCTGGAGCAAGGCTGTGCTTACAAGAAAGGGGACATAAGAGGAAGGGTTTTATTATTTGTTACAGTCGCTGCTTAGCTGCAGGGTTCACCAGACAAGCTAATACATATACCTCATATAAGCAAATATAGCTACCTCAAGGGGCAGCGATAGGAGTGGCAAACGAGCCAATATATCGATCTTACAAGCTCACAGTCCAGCTCCAACAAAGGATTACCATCCATGAATGGAGGAGACAAAACTCACTATACCGACGCTGAGGACAACATGGAATGGCACACAAAATTAAATACAGGACTCTACTCGTTCCATTGTATTGAGGATTAGCGTCTCACTCTTGCGCATTTTGTAGAACTTGAAAGCGAATTGCAGTTGCAATTTCAATGCTTCTGGAAGTTGCAGGGGCAAGCTTTGGTGCTTTTTCCGGTGAATTTGGGCACAACCGGAGCTGAAACCACTTCATACCCAAAAAAGCGATTGTTGACTTGGAAGATTGAGCTCGGTACCTTTTAGTCCAATCTTGAACCTGTGTAACTGGACCCTATGGCTGGGCCTTCGTTCTCTGGCTTGTCCGGAGCAAGGCTGCGCTGAGGGAAAGGTGACATATGGGGACGGGCTTTTCCAGTGGTTGCAGTCTCTGTACAGCTGTAGACCCACCAGACAAACTAATATATATACCTCGTATAAACTAATATTTCTATCTCAATGGACAGTGATGGGAAAGGCAAAAAAGCTAAAGTATCTATCTTAAGAGCTCACACTCCGACTCCAACTAAGGATTACCAACATTGAATGGAGAAGCCAGTATTCACTCCACCGATGCAGAGGAGAAAATGGAATTGCACAAAAAATTAAAGACAGGAAGCAGGTTGTGCCAAACTCACCTGATGAAGCACCAAAGCTTGCCCATGCCATTTCCAGAAGCATAGAAAATGCTACTGCAAATTCCTTTAAAGTTCCACAGAATGCTCAGAACTGTGATGCTGATCCTTAAGACCACGGAACGACTGGTGCTGAAACCACTTCATGCCCTAAACAGCCGGTTGCTCACTTGGATTTTTGAGCCCAGTTACATTTAGTCCAATCTGGACCGTGAGTAACTGGAGCCTATTGCAGCTCCATCATTCTCTGGCTTGTCTGGAGCAAGGCTGTGCTTACAAGAAAGGGGACATAAGATGAAGGGTTTCACCATTCGGTACAGTCGCTGCCTAGCTGCAGGGTCCACCAGACAAGCTAATACATCTACCTCATATAAGCAAATATATCTACCTCAAGGGAGAGCGATAGGAGTGGCAAACGAGCCAATATATCTATCTTACAAGCTCACAGTCCAGCTCCAACAAAGGATTACCATCCATGAATGGAGGAGACAAAACTCACTATACCGACGCTGAGGACAACATGGAATGGCACACAAAATTAAATACAGGACTCTACTCGTTCCATTGTATTGAGGATTAGCGTCTCACTCTTGCGCATTTTGTAGAACTTGAAAGCGAATTGCAGTTGCAATTTCAATGCTTCTGGAAGGTGCAAGAGCAAGCTTTGGTGCTTTTTCTGGTGAATTTGGGCACAACCGGAGCTGAAACCACTTCATACCCAAAAAAGCGATTGTTGACTTGGAAGATTGAGCTCCGTACCTTTTAGTCCAATCTTGAACCTGTGTAACTGGACCCTATGGCTGGGCCTTCGTTCTCTGACTTGTCCGGAGCAAGGCTGCGCTGAGGGAAAGGTGACATATGGGGACGGGTTTTTCCAGTGGTTGCAGTCTCTGTACAGCTGTAGACCCACCAGACAAGCTAATATATATACCTCGTATAAACTAATATTTCTATCTCAATGGACAGTGATGGGAAAGGCAAAAAAGCTAAAGTATCTATCTTAAGAGCTCACACTCCGACTCCAACTAAGGATTACCAACATTCAATGGAGAAGCCAGTATTCACTCCACCGATGCAGAGGAGAAAATGGAATTGCACAGAAAATTAAAGACAGGAAGCAGGTTGTGCCAAACTCACCTGATGAAGCACCAAAGCTTGCCCATGCCATTTCCAGAAGCATAGAAAATGCTACTGCAAATTCCTTTAAAGTTCCACAGAATGCTCAGAACTGCGATGCTGATCCTTAAGACCACGGAACGACTGGTGCTGAAACCACTTCATGCCCTAAACAGCCGATTGCTCACTTGGATATTTGAGCCCAGTTACATTTAGTCCAATCTGGACCGTGAGTAACTGGAGCCTATTGCAGATCCATCATTCTCTGGCTTGTCTGGGGCAAGGCTGTGCTTACAAGAAAGGGGACATAAGTGGAAGGGTTTTATTATTTGTTACAGTCGCTGCTTAGCTGCAGGGTTCACCAGACAAGCTAATACATATACCTCATATAAGCAAATATAGCTACCTCAAGGGACAGCGATAGGAGTGGCAAACAAGCCAATATATCTATCTTACAAGCTCACAGTCCGGCTCCAACAAAGGATTACCATCCATGAATGCAGGAGACAAAACTCACTCTACCGACGCTGAGGACAACATGGAATGGCACACAAAATTAAATACAGGACTCTACTCGTACCATTGTACTGAGGATTAGCGTCGCACTCTTGCGCATTTTGTAGAACTTGAAAGCGAATTGCAGTTGCAATTTCAATGCTTCTGGAAGGTGCAAGAGCAAGCTTTGGTGCTTTTTCTGGTGAATTTGGGCACAACCGGAGCTGAAACCACTTCATACCCAAAAAAGCGATTGTTGACTTGGAAGATTGAGCTCCGTACCTTTTAGTCCAATCTTGAACCTGTGTAACTGGACCCTATGGCTGGGCCTTCGTTCTCTGGCTTGTCCGGAGCAAGGCTGCGCTCAGGGAAAGGTGACATATGGGGACGGGTTTTTCCAGTGGTTGCAGTCTCTGTACAGCTGTAAACCCACCAGACAAGCTAATATATATACCTCGTATAAACTAATATTTCTATCTCAATGGACAGTGATGGGAAAGGCAAAAAAGCTAAAGTATCTATCTTAAGAGCTCACACTCCGACTCCAACAAAGGATTACCAACATTGAATGGAGAAGCCAGTATTCACTCCACCGATGCAGAGGAGAAAATGGAATTGCACAGAAAATTAAAGACAGGAAGCAGGTTGTGCCAAACTCACCTGATGAAGCACCAAAGCTTGCCCATGCCATTTCCAGAAGCACAGAAAATGCTACTGCAAATTCCTTTAAAGTGCCACAGAATGCTCAGAACTGCGATGCTGGTCCTTAAGACCACGGAACGACTGGTGCTGAAACCACTTCATGCCCTAAACAGCCGGTTGCTCACTTGGATATTTGAGCCCAGTTACATTTAGTCCAATCTGGACCGTGAGTAACTGGAGCCTATTACTGCTGCTTCATTCTCTTGCTTGTCTGGAGCAAGGCTGTGCTTACAAGAAAGGGGACATAAGAGGAAGGGTTTTTTATTTGTTACAGTCGCTGCTTAGCTGCAGGGTTCACCAGACAACCTAATACATCTACCTCATATAAGCAAATATATCTACCTCAAGGGAGAGCGATAGGAGTGGCAAACGAGCCAATATATCTATCTTACAAGCTCACAGTCCGGCTCCAACAAAGGATTACCATCCATGAATGGAGGAGACAAAACTCACTCTACCGACGCTGAGGACAACATGGAATGGCACACAAAATTAAATACAGGACTCTACTCGTACCATTGTACTGAGGATTAGCGTCGCACTCTTGCGCATTTTGTAGAACTTGAAAGCGAATTGCAGTTGCAATTTCAATGCTTCTGGAAGGTGCAAGAGCAAGCTTTAGTGCTTTTTCTGGTGAATTTGGGCACAACCGAAGCTGAAACCACTTCATACCCAAAAAAGCGATTGTTGACTTGGAAGATTGAGCTCCGTACCTTTTAGTCCAATCTTTTTTTTTTTTTTTTTTTTTTTTTTTTTTGAAAACCTTTATTTCGAAATTCAGGACACAGCTATTCAGCCGACAGCCCGAAGGTTCGGCAGCATTGCAGGTTAGATACAGTAATGCGTCCCGGATACAGTACGAAGAGTAATGCAAAGGTCCAATTTTAAATAAACACAGAAAAAACACACAACAACCCCCAGCAAGGCAGAACATTGAAATCCCATGGCGAAAGCCCCCAGGGGAGGCCGGACCCCACTCATCTACTAATTATAAGACTGTGTGCGGAGGAAGAAGGGGAACAGCAGAGGCTCAGAACAGGTACCCAAACCAAAACTGTGCTGGATGGTAGGTCAGGGGGAAAGCTGTTCCTCGGGCGGTTCCAGATCCGGGGCAAGACATATTCCCCCCCTATATTGGTTCCACCGCCCCCAGATGGCGTGCCACTTCCGGGGGCGACCTCTAGAGCAGTAGACCGTCTTCTCCCTAAACATGCTCCAATCCATGTTCTCCTTCCACGCGGTCAGTGTAGGGGGACCCGAGGAGCCCCATAATCGCGCGATATCCCTCTTAGCCACCATGTTACCCAGAGTCACCCATTGGGTCTGTGCCTCATCGAGATCAGTGGGCCCCCAAACGTTCAGGAGGCAACACCGCGCCTCCGGCTGTACCACAATGCCCGTCACCTCCCCCATAACTGCATGGACTCTCCTCCAGAACTCCACAACGACCCCACATTCCCAAATGATGTGCAGGAAAGTACCCACCATACCACATCCCCTTCTGCACAGGCCATCCTCCGAGAATCCCATGTGGACCAGCCGTGGCCCCGTAACATACACCCGGTGCAGTATTTTGAGCTGCACCAGCCTCAGACGCGACGGAATCGCAACCTCCTTAGGCGAAGAAACCGCTGACTGCCAGTCCTCATTATCCAACTCGAGGCCATCCCTGGTCCACTGTTCTCTCAGGCCCAATAGCAAGTCCGCCCGGACGTTTATCAACTTCTTATATATAAGCGAAATCGTGCTCTCGGGCATATGACCATCAAGGACTCGATCCTCAAGGGGAGAAGACTCCGGCACCTTCTCACCCTCCACTAGGACTGATCGGAGGGCGTGACGCAGCTGGATATACCTAAAGTATTCTGAAGGCCCTAGCTCAAACTCAGTCTGCAACTCCTCGAAAGACTTCACCCTCCCCTTATGCAGCACATCCCCCACCTTGGATATCCCTATCAGATCCCACTTATCAAAGCCCTTCGTATGCCAGAGTCGTCCCAACCGTTCCGATTCAAACAATGGGGTAGCGAGGGTCAGCCTGTCCTTCCAGCCCAGCGAGTCGGTCGCCATCTTCCATACGCGCACCGCCACACCTGTGGGCCCCGTGAGGGACGAGTCTAGGGACCGCGAATACAACGCCCTGTAGTAGTTGCCGCCGCGCAGCAGCCACCTATCCATGGCATACCCAGGGCTGAGGGCCGGGCCGTAGAACCCATGGTTGATCGCGCTCAACTGCGTGGCCCAGTAGTACCGTCGGATGTCTGGGAGCGCAATGCCCCCATCGTACCATGGGAGCGTCAACTTTGAAATAGCTATTCGCGGCCGCCCATCCCATAGCAACGTCCTTTGGAGGCCTTCGACCTCCCGAAAGTATTTAGCCGGTACCCAGTCCAAGGTGTTCTGGAGGGCGTAGAGGAAGCGGGGAAGAGACATCATTTTGAACATGGCCGCACGCCCAACAAGGGAGAGCGGCAGCCTCCGCCAACCCTCAACATCCCGTCTCAAGCGTGCCATGGGGGGGAGCAGGTTCCTCTCATAGCGCACAGCAGGATCCATGGATATAAAAATCCCCAAATACACAAAACCTTGCTGGGCAACCTGTATCGGACATGTTCTAGGGATCGGTGGGACCTCGCCACTAAGAACGTACAAGTACGATTTGCCCCAATTAATCACAAGCCCTGAATTCCTACCGAACGATGCGAGGACGTCACAGACCACTATAAGGGACTTCTTAGGTGAGGCGAGATACAGCAGGATATCATCGGCATACAGTGAAATACGGTCCTCGTGATCAGGCGACCACCGAAGGCCCCGTATATCCGGGTGCCAACGTATCCACGCAGCCAGCGGTTCAAGGGCGAGGGCGAACAACAGAGGCGACAGGGGGCAGCCCTGCCGCGTACCCCTTCCAAGCTGAAACGGAGCAGATGCCCGACCATTCACCACAACATTCGCTAGTGGCCCCTCGTACAGCAAACGGACCCAGCTCACAAACCCGCGACCAAAACCAAACTTGGCCAGCACGGCCCATAAATATGCCCACTCCACCGTGTCAAAGGCCATCGTGGCATCGGGAGATGCCACAACAGCCGGTTCACGCAGCGTGCCCGCCCTGGCGATGACGCCATGAAGACGCCTAAGGTTCAATGCTGTGTTTCGGTGCGGGATAAAGCCAGATTGATCCGGGTGGACCAGATCGCCAAGTACTCTAATCAGACGGGTTGCCAGGAGTTTGGCCAGAATTTTCGGCTCAGCGTTGAGGAGTGAAATGGGCCGATAGGAGACGCATCTATCTCGGGGCTTACCCTCTTTGTGTATGACCACAATCGACGCCAGCCGCTGATCCAACGGAAGGATCCCGTCTCCCCGCGCCTCCAAAAACATGGCGCGCAGGTGAGGGGCGACCCTATCCGGGAACAGTTTGTACAGGTCGATCGGCAGTCCGTTCGGTCCAGAGGCCTTACCCGAATTCAACGCGCGAATCGCCCCCGCCACCTCGTCAACCGTGATGTCGCCATCCAAATCGTCCCTATCTATGTCAGAGAGGCAGGGCAACTCGATATCGCGGAGGAGATCAGACGAGTCCTCGGGCGGCCTGTCCGACACAGAGGAATAAACCCTATGAAAATGCTCCGCGAAACACTCCACAATCCCTTCAGGTTCCACAATCACCTCTCCCCCCTCTCCAATCAACTCTGGCACCACTCTATTGACCCGTTCCCTCCTGTCCAGCCACGCCAGGAGCTTCCCCGCCTTATCTCCAACGTCATACAGACGGCCCTGTTGTTCCCTGCTGAGGGTCTTGGCGGCGTCCGTCACCAGGTCCCTATACTCCGCCTGCTTCAAGCAAAGCTCATGCAACGAGGACTCTGTGACCCCCTCCTCCATATCTCCTTCAAGGGCCGCAATCTCCTCCTCTACTCGACGCACTTCGCAATCCCTCCGATTCTTGGCAGTCACCACCAGGGAGAGGGCCTCCCCCCGAAGCACGGTCTTAAAAGCTTCCCACAGCGAGATCGCCGAGTCCACGGATCCCAGATTGTCCTTAAAGTAATTATCTACCTTCTTTACCAGGGCGCTGCGCATCTTGGGGTCTCGGAAATACCAAGGGTTAATGGGGGCCACCCTCCCTCCTCCCTCTCGACCGAGATCCAGCCGGATCCACACTGGCGAGTGATCAGAGATACCACGTGCCATGTGCCTCGCCTCGGATATCAACGAGGCATGTGCGGCCAAAGTGAGCAGGTAGTCAATCCTGGAGAGGCTACCATGCGCCCCGGAGTGAAACGTGTATTGACTCTGTGTGGGGTGCCGGAGCCTCCAGCAGTCTATCAGGCCAAACGTGTCTAGGAGGTCTGGAAGCCATTTCTGAGCCCCCCCTGTGTCCCTGGGCGGGTATCTATCCAGCAGTCCGGAACCCACAGCGTTGAAATCCCCTCCCACTACCAGCATGCCCCCCGGGAGAGTCAGCAAAGCCCTGCCCAATTCAGCAAATGTGGCGGCCTGCAAGGCCGGCGGGACATAAACCGAAACCAAAACCAAAGTCCTTCCTTCCCACCGCCCCGCCACCGCCACAAACCTCCCCCTATCGTCAACAATGGTGGAGTCCACCTCAAAAGGCAGCGATGCTCTAACGAGGATGCCCACCCCCCTGGACCCAGAAGAGAATCCCGAGTGTGCAATGAATTTAAACCCCTTCTTATTCAGGGCATAGCACGTATTGCCTATGAGGTGCGTCTCCTGCAGCAGTACAACGTCTGGCAGTGAGCGTTTCAGAAATTGCAAAACAATCCCCCTCTTAATGCGATCCCCCAAACCATTAACATTCCAGCTTATAACACTTAGGCCTCTACCCCCCATCCTCAAACGGAAAGAGGCCCACCCCACACCCGAGGCGCCACCATGGAACAACCCTGAGGATTATCATCATGCCTTGCAGAAATAAACCCCCCAACAACAAACTCAAACTCCCCATAACTCCCCCCACCCTGCACCCCTGCTGCAGCTTAAAAAGCCCCCCCAACTTGCAGTGTGCCTGTCGCCCCACAAAAACAAAAATCTACAAAAAGTACCCCAAGGGAGGAAAAGAGCACCCCTCGCCCTCCCGCAACCCTCCACAGTTACTGCACTCTATCCAAATCTACAAATATGGCCAAATCAAGTCAGGCCGGCTTTGAGTTATCAGCCCTGTCCATCCCGGCCACTGTCTCCATGCTCAGCTGTGTCGTCCCCGGTCCGTCGCCGGGGCAAAGCGTCCAGCCATTCATCAGCCATAACAGGAGAGTCAAAAAAGAATGTCCGATCTTCGTGCACCACCCGTAGTCTGGCGGGGAAAAGTATGGCATACTTTAGGTCCCGCTCCCGAAGCCTTCGCTTCACCCCCAGGAAACTCTGTCTCTGTCTCTGCACCTGCTGGGTAAAGTCCGAGTAAAAATGCACCAACGCATTCTGGAAGGGGACTGGGCCCGTCACTCTCGAAGCTTGCAGGATAGCGTCCCGATCTCGGAAATGAAAGAGCCGGGCGACAATCGGCCGCGGCGGGGCACCCGCCTTGGGCCGTCCGCCCGGCACCCTATGGGCCCTTTCCACCGCGAAAAACTTCCCAAGGCCCTTAGGCTTCAGATGGTTGAGGACCAGATCTTCCACAAGCAGGTCCGCCGAAGCCTCATCCGAGGACTCCGGTACCCCGATTACGCGCACGTTGTTGCGCCTGGACCGGCTCTCGAAGTCCTCCAGCCGGCGGGCGGCGAGGTCACTCTCGGCTCTCAGCTTCCTGACCTCGTTCTGCAGGTCCGCGACCTCACCAGTGAGGCCCGTGGTCTTTTGGTCCAGGTCCTTAACGCGCTCGTTTGTCTTGCCCAGGTCCGAGCGGATCAAGTTGACATCCACCAGGATGGCATCCACCTTATGCGCCAGGGCCTCGAATTGCCTTCCCATCGAGGTCTGCATCCCATCAAGCGCGCCCATGACATCCTGCAGGGAGAGCTCCGGGGTCCCAGGCGAGTCCTCCTTTTGGGCATCCGGCGCCTGGCTCGATCCACTCGGCGATGTCTTCGGGAGGGCGTAGCGGTCCATACTATTTACTTGGGAGTACGTTCCCCGCCTGGTGGACTTAGTCTTCAGCCTATCTCCTTCTGCCTTGCCCGACATAATGGACTCCAAGCAGTCCAATGCAGTGAGGACCGTCCCCTCTCAGAGAGAGGTCTAAGGAGTGAGCAGGTCCGCCTTGTTCTTCCAAAATCGCCCACCGAGCGTCCCTGGGGTTATAGAACCACCCAGAGTACTACAGTGTCCGGGCAGACAAAGGGAACGAAACCGAAAGTGAAAGAGCGAGGGCCTCCGTCCGGTAGTTCACACCTCACCAGGCCGTTGTTGATCAACTAGGAGTCGGGCATCCTGCCAACTCTAGCCCCTGGCATCTCCGGGAGTTAGGCCGCAATCTTTCACCAGTCATAAGTCCGGTTCCCGGTGGGCGATCCGGTCGCGGGTAGCATCAATCGCCTCCCTGACAACTCAGCAACACGGTGCCATGCATACCATCAGGATTTGAGTCAGGATAGTCGACGGAGGGCGCGAGGGTCTCGGGAGCTCTAAGCTCACGCGGCCATCTTGGTCAAGCGCTAGGCTCCTCCCCCCCTTTTAGTCCAATCTTGAACCTGTGTAACTGGACCCTATGGCTGGGCCTTCGTTCTCTGGCTTGCCTGGAGCAAGGCTGCGCTGAGGGAAAGGTGACATATGGGGACGGGTTTTTCCAGTGGTTGCAGTCTCTGTACAGCTGTAGACCCACCAGACAAGCTAATATATATACCTCGTATAAACTAATATTTCTATCTCAATGGACAGTGATGGGAAAGGCAAAAAAGCTAAAGTATCTATCTTAAGAGCTCACACTCCGACTCCAACAAAGGATTACCAACATTGAATGGAGAAGCCAGTAATCACTCCACCGATGCAGAGGAGAAAATGGAATTGCACAGAAAATTAAAGACAGGAAGCAGGTTGTGCCGAACTCAACTGATGAAGCACCAAAGCTTGCCCATGCCATTTCCAGAAGCATAGAAAATGCTACTGCAAATTCCTTTAAAGTTCCACAGAATGCTCAGAACTGCGATGCTGATCCTTAAGACAACGAAACGACTGGTGCTGAAACCACTTCATGCCCTAAACAGCCGATTGCTCACTTGGATATTTGAGCCCAATTACATTTAGTCCAATCTGGACCGTGAGTAACTGGAGCCTATTACTGCTGCTTCATTCTCTGGCTTGTCTGGAGCAAGGCTGTGCTTACAAGAAAGGGGACATAAGAGGAAGGGTTTTATTATTTGTTACAGTCGCTGCTTAGCTGCAGGGTTCACCAGACAAGCTAATACATATACCTCATATAAGCAAATATAGCTACCTCAAGGGGCAGCGATAGGAGTGGCAAACGAGCCAATATATCAATCTTACAAGCTCACAGTCCAGCTCCAACAAAGGATTACCATCCATGAATGGAGGAGACAAAACTCACTATACCGACGCTGAGGACAACATGGAATGGCACACAAAATTAAATACAGGACTCTACTCGTTCCATTGTATTGAGGATTAGCGTCTCACTCTTGCGCATTTTGTAGAACTTGAGAATGCGAATTGCAGTTGCAATTTCAATGCCTCTGGAAGTTGCAGGGGCAAGCTTTGGTGCTTTTTCCGGTGAATTTGGGCACAACCGGAGCTGAAACCACTTCATACCCAAAAAAGCGATTGTTGACTTGGAAGATTGAGCTCCGTACCTTTTAGTCCAATCTTGAACCTGTGTAACTGGACCCTATGGCTGGGCCTTCGTTCTCTGGCTTGTCCGGAGCAAGGCTGCGCTGAGGGAAAGGTGACATATGGGGACGGGTTTTTCCAGTGGTTGCAGTCTCTGTACAGCTGTAGACCCACCAGACAAGCTAATATATATACCTCGTATAAACTAATATTTCTATCTCAATGGACAGTGATGGGAAAGGCAAAAAAGCTAAAGTATCTATCTTAAGAGCTCACACTCCGACTCCAACAAAGGATTACCAACATTGAATGGAGAAGCCAGTATTCACTCCACCGATGCAGAGGAGAAAATGGAATTGCACAGAAAATTAAAGACAGGAAGCAGGTTGTGCCAAACTCACCTGATGAAGCACCAAAGCTTGCCCATGACATTTCCAGAAGCATAGAAAATGCTACTGCAAATTCCTTTAAAGTTCCACAGAATGCTCAGAACTGCAATGCTGATCCTTAAGACCACGAAACGACTGGTGCTGAAACCACTTCATGCCCTAAACAGCCGATTGCTCACTTGGATATTTGAGCCCAATTACATTTAGTCCAATCTGGACCGTGAGTAACTGGAGCCTATTACTGCTGCTTCATTCTCTGGCTTGTCTGGAGCAAGGCTGTGCTTACAAGAAAGGGGACATAAGAGGAAGGGTTTTATTATTTGTTACAGTCGCTGCTTAGCTGCAGGGTTCACCAGACAAGCTAATACATATACCTCATATAAGCAAATATAGCTACCTCAAGGGGCAGCGATAGGAGTGGCAAACGAGCCAATATATCGATCTTACAAGCTCACAGTCCAGCTCCAACAAAGGATTACCATCCATGAATGGAGGAGACAAAACTCACTATACCGACGCTGAGGACAACATGGAATGGCACACAAAATTAAATACAGGACTCTACTCGTTCCATTGTATTGAGGATTAGCGTCTCACTCTTGCGCATTTTGTAGAACTTGAAAGCGAATTGCAGTTGCAATTTCAATGCCTCTGGAAGTTGCAGGGGCAAGCTTTGGTGCTTTTTCCGGTGAATTTGGGCACAACCGGAGCTGAAACCACTTCATACCCAAAAAAGCGATTGTTGACTTGGAAGATTGAGCTCCGTACCTTTTAGTCCAATCTTGAACCTGTGTAACTGGACCCTATGGCTGGGCCTTCGTTCTCTGGCTTGTCCGGAGCAAGGCTGCGCTGAGGGAGAGGTGACATATGGGGACGGGTTTTTCCAGTGGTTGCAGTCTCTGTACAGCTGTAGACCCACCAGACAAGCTAATATATATACCTCGTATAAACTAATATTTCTATCTCAATGGACAGTGATGGGAAACGCAAAAAAGCTAAAGTATCTATCTTAAGAGCTCACACTCCGACTCCAACTAAGGATTAACATTGAATGGAGAAGCCAGTATTCACTCCACCGATGCAGAGGAGAAAATGGAATTGCACAGAAAATTAAAGACAGGAAGCAGGTTGTGCCAATCTCACCTGATGAAGCACCAAAGCTTGCCCATGCCATTTCCAGAAGCATAGAAAATGCTACTGCAAATTCCTTTAAAGTTCCACAGAATGCTCAGAACTGTGATGCTGATCCTTAAGACCACGGAACGACTGGTGCTGAAACCACTTCATGCCCTAAACAGCCGGTTGCTCACTTGGATTTTTGAGCCCAGTTACATTTAGTCCAATCTGGACCGTGAGTAACTGGAGCCTATTACTGATGCTTCATTCTCTGGCTTGTCTGGAGCAAGGCTGTGCTTACAAGAAAGGGGACATAAGAGGAAGGGTTTTTTATTTGTTACAGTCGCTGCTTAGCTGCAGGGTTCACCAGACAAGCTAATACATATACCTCATATAAGCAAATATAGCTACCTCAAGGGGCAGTGATAGGAGTGGCAAACGAGCCAATATATCGATCTTACAAGCTCACAGTCCAGCTCCAACAAAGGATTACCATCCATGAATGGAGGGGACAAAACTCACTATACCGACGCTGAGGACAACATGGAATGGCACACAAAATTAAATACAGGACTCTACTCGTTCCATTGTACTGAGGATTAGCGTCTCACTCTTGCGCATTTTGTAGAACTTGAAAGCGAATTGCAGTTGCAATTTCAATGCTTCTGGAAGTTGCAGGGGCAAGCTTTGGTGCTTTTTTCGGTGAATTTGAGCACAACCGGAGCTGAAACCACTTCATACCCAAAAAAGCGATTGTTGACTTGGAAGATTGAGCTCGGTACCTTTTAGTCCAATCTTGAACCTGTGTAACTGGACCCTATGGCTGGGCCTTCGTTCTCTGGCTTGTCCGGAGCAAGGCTGCGCTGAGGGAAAGGTGACATATGGGGACGGGTTTTTCCAGTGGTTGCATTCTCTGTAAAGCTGTAGACCCACCAGACAAGCTAATATATATACCTCGTATAAACTAATATTTCTATCTCAATGGACAGTGATGGGAAAGGCAAAAGAGCTAAAGTATCTACCTTAAGAGCTCACACTCCGACTCCAACAAAGGATTACCAACAGTGAATGGAGAAGCCAGTATTCACTCCACCGATGCAGAGGAGAAAATGGAATTGCACAGAAAATTAAAGACAGGAAGCAGGTTGTGCCAAACTCACCTGATGAAGCACCAAAGCTTGCCCATGCCATTTCCAGAAGCATTGAAATTACTACTACAAATCGTTTAAAGTTCCGCAGAATGCTCAGGACTGCGGCGCTGATTCTTAAGACCACGGAACGACTGGTGCTTTAACCACTTCATGCCCTAAACAGCCGATTGCTCACTTGGATATTTGAGCCCAGTTACATGTAGTCCAATCTGGACCGTGAGTAACTGGAGCCTATTGCAGCTCCATCATTCTCTGGCTTGTCTGGAGCAAGGCTGTGCTTACAAGAAAGGGGACATAAGAGGAAGGGTTTCACCATTCGGTACAGTCGCTGCTTAGCTGCAGGGTTCACCAGACAAGCTAATACATATACCTCATATAAGCAAATATATCTACCTCAAGGGACAGCGATAGGAGTGGCAAACGAGCCAATATATCTATCTTACAAGCTCACAGTCCGGCTCCAACAAAGGATTACCATCCATGAATGGAGGAGACAAAACTCACTCTACCGACGCTGAGGACAACATGGAATGGCACACAAAATTAAATACAGGACTCTACTCGTACCATTGTACTGAGGATTAGCGTCGCACTCTTGCGCATTTTGTAGAACTTGAAAGCGAATTGCAGTTGCAATTTCAATGCTTCTGGAAGGTGCAAGAGCAAGCTTTGGTGCTTTTTCTGGTGAATTTGGGCACAACCGGAGCTGAAACCACTTCAGACCCAAAAAAGCGATTGTTGACTTGGAAGATTTAGCTCGGTACCTTTTAGTCCAATCTTGAACCTGTGTAATTGGACCCTATGGCTGGGCCTTCGTTCTCTGGCTTGTCCGGAGCAAGGCTGCGCTGAGGTAAAGGTGACATATGGGGATGGGTTTTTCCAGTGGTTGCAGTCTCTGTACAGCTGTAGACCCACCAGACAAGCTAATATATATACCTCATATAAACTAATATTTCTATCTCAATGGACAGTGATGGGAAAGGCAAAAAAGCTAAAGTATCTATCTTAAGAGCTCACACTCCGGCTCCAACAAAGGATTACCAACAATGAATGGAGAAGCCAGTATTCACTCCACCGATGCAGAGGAGAAAATGGAATTGCACAGAAAATTAAAGACAGGAAGCAGGTTGTGCCAAACTCACCTGATGAAGCACCAAAGCTTGCCCATGCCATTTCCAGAAGCACAGAAAATGCTACTGCAAATTCCTTTAAAGTTCCACAGAATGCTCAGAACTGCGATGCTGATCCTTAAGACCACGGAACGACTGGTGCTGAAACCACTTCATGCCCTAAACAGCCGGTTGCTCACTTGGATATTTGAGCCCAGTTACATTTAGTCCAATCTGGACCGTGAGTAACTGGAGCCTATTACTGCTGCTTCATTCTCTTGCTTGTCTGGAGCAAGGCTGTGCTTACAAGAAAGGGGACATAAGAGGAAGGGTTTTTTATTTGTTACAGTCGCTGCTTAGCTGCAGGGTTCACCAGACAAGCTAATACATATACCTCATATAAGCAAATATAGCTACCTCAAGGGGCAGTGATAGGAGTGGCAAACGAGCCAATATATCAATCTTACAAGCTCACAGTCCAGCTCCAACAAAGGATTACCATCCATGAATGGAGGAGACAAAACTCACTATACCGACGCTGAGGACAACATGGAATGGCACACAAAATTAAATACAGGACTCTACTTGTTCCATTGTATTGAGGATTAGCGTCTCACTCTTGTGCATTTTGTAGAACTTGAAAGCGAATTGCAGTTGCAATTTCAATGCTTCTGGAAGGTGCAAGAGCAAGCTTTGGTGCTTTTTCTGGTGAATTTGGGCACAACCGGAGCTGAAACCACTTCATACCCAAAAAAGCGATTGTTGACTTGGAAGATTGAGCTCCGTACCTTTTAGTCCAATCTTGAACCTGTTTAACTGGACCCTATGGCTGGGCCTTCGTTCTCTGGCTTGTCCGGAGCAAGGCTGCGCTGAGGGAAAGGTGACATATGGGGACGGGTTTTTCCAGTGGTTGCAGTCTCTGTACAGCTGTAGACCCACCAGACAAGCTAATATATATACCTCATATAAACTAATATTTCTATCTCAATGGACAGTGATGGGAAAGGCAAAAAAGCTAAAGTATCTATCTTAAGAGCTCACACTCCGACTCCAACAAAGGATTACCAACATTGAATGGAGAAGCCAGTATTCACTCCACCGATGCAGAGGAGAAAATGGAATTGCACAGAAAATTAAAGACAGGAAGCAGGTTGTGCCAAACTCACCTGATGAAGCACCAAAGCTTGTCCATGCCATTTCCAGAAGCATAGAAAATGCTACTGCAAATTCCTTTAAAGTTCCACAGAATGCTCAGAACTGCGATGCTGATCCTTAAGACCACGGAACGACTGGTGCTGAAACCACTTCATGCCCTAAACAGCCGATTGCTCACTTGGATATTTGAGCCCAGTTACATTTAGTCCAATCTGGACCGTGAGTAACTGGAGCCTATTGCAGCTCCATCATTCTCTGGCTTGTCTGGAGCAAGGCTGTGCTTACAAGAAAGGGGACATAAGAGGAAGGGTTTCACCATTCGGTACAGTCGCTGCCTAGCTGCAGGGTCCACCAGACAAGCTAATACATCTACCTCATATAAGCAAATATATCTACCTCAAGGGAGAGCGATAGGAGTGGCAAACGAGCCAATATATCTATCTTACAAGCTCACAGTCCGGCTCCAACAAAGGATTACCATCCATGAATGGAGGAGACAAAACTCACTCTACCGACGCTGAGGACAACATGGAATGGCACACAAAATTAAATACAGGACTCTACTCGTACCATTGTACTGAGGATTAGCGTCGCACTCTTGCGCATTTTGTAGAACTTGAAAGCGAATTGCAGTTGCAATTTCAATGCTTCTGGAAGGTGCAAGAGCAAGCTTTGGTGCTTTTTCTAGTGAATTTGGGCACAACCGGAGCTGAAACCACTTCATACCCAAAAAAGCGATTGTTGACTTGGAAGATTGAGCTCCGTACCTTTTAGTCCAATCTTGAACCTGTGTAACTGGACCCTATGGCTGGGCCTTCGTTCTCTGGCTCGTCCGGAGCAAGGCTGCGCTGAGGGAAAGGTGACATATGGGGACGGGTTTTTCCAGTGGTTGCAGTCTCTGTACAGCTGTAGACCCACCAGACAAGCTAATATATATACCTCGTATAAACTAATATTTCTATCTCAATGGACAGTGATGGGAAAGGCAAAAGAGCTAAAGTATCTATCTTAAGAGCTCACACTCCGACTCCAACAAAGGATTACCAACATTGAATGGAGAAGCCAGTATTCACTCCACCGATGCAGAGGAGAAAATGGAATTGCACAGAAAATTAAAGACAGGAAGCAGGTTGTGCCAAACTCACCTGATGAAGCACCAAAGCTTTCCCATGCCATTTCCAGAAGCATAGAAAATGCTACTGCAAATTCCTTTAAAGTTCCACAGAATGCTCAGAACTGCGATGCTGATCCTTAAGACCACGGAACGACTGGTGCTGAAACCACTTCATGCCCTAAACAGCCGATTGCTCACTTGGATATTTGAGCCCAGTTACATTTAGTCCAATCTGGACCGTGAGTAACTGGAGCCTTTTACTGCTGCTTCATTCTCTGGCTTGTCTGGAGCAAGGCTGTGCTTACAAGAAAGGGGACATAAGAGGAAGGGTTTTATTATTTGTTACAGTCGCTGCTTAGCTGCAGGGTTCACCAGACAAGCTAATACATATACCTCATATAAGCAAATATAGCTACCTCAAGGGGCAGTGATAGGAGTGGCAAACGAGCCAATATATCGATCTTACAAGCTCACAGTCCAGCTCCAACAAAGGATTACCATCCATGAATGGAGGAGACAAAACTCACTATACCGACGCTGAGGACAACATGGAATGGCACACAAAATTAAATACAGGACTCTACTCGTTCCATTGTATTGAGGATTAGCGTCTCACTCTTGCGCATTTTGTAGAACTTGAAAGCGAATTGCAGTTGCAATTTCAATTCTTCTGGAAGGTGCAAGAGCAAGCTTTGGTGCTTTTTCTGGTAAATTTGGGCACAACCGGAGCTGAAACCACTTCATACCCAAAAAAGCGATTGTTGACTTGCAAGATTGAGCTCCGTACCTTTTAGTCCAATCTTGAACCTGGTTAACTGGACCCTATGGCTGGGCCTTCGTTCTCTGGCTTGTCCGGAGCAAGGCTGCGCTGAGGGAAAGGTGACATATGGGGACGGGTTTTTCCAGTGGTTGCAGTCTCTGTACAGCTGTAGACCCACCAGACAAGCTAATATATATACCTCGTATAAACTAATATTTCTATCTCAATGGACAGTGATGGGAAAGGCAAAAAAGCTAAAGTATCTATCTTAAGAGCTCACACTCCGACTCCAACAAAGGATTACCAACATTGAATGGAGAAGCCAGTATTCACTCCACCGATGCAGAGGAGAAAATGGAATTGCACAGAAAATTAAAGACAGGAAGCAGGTTGTGCCAAACTCACCTGATGAAGCACCAAAGCTTGCCCATGCCATTTCCAGAAGCATAGAAAATGCTACTGCAAATTCCTTTAAAGTTCCACAGAATGCTCAGAACTGTGATGCTGATCCTTAAGACCACGGAACGACTGGTGCTGAAACCACTTCATGCCCTAAACAACCGGTTGCTCACTTGGATTTTTGAGCCCAGTTACATTTAGTCCAATCTGGACCGTGAGTAACTGGAGCCTATTACTGCTGCTTCATTCTCTGGCTTGTCTGGAGCAAGGCTGTGCTTACAAGAAAGGGGACATAAAGGAAGGGTTTTTTATTTGTTACAGTCGCTGCTTAGCTGCAGGGTTCACCAGACAAGCTAATACATATACCTCATATAAGCAAATATAGCTACCTCAAGGGGCAGTGATAGGAGTGGCAAACGAGCCAATATATCGATCTTACAAGCTCACAGTCCAGCTCCAACAAAGGATTACCATCCATGAATGGAGGAGACAAAACTCACTATACCGACGCTGAGGACAACATGGAATGGCACACAAAATTAAATACATGACTCTACTCGTTCCATTGTATTGAGGATTAGCGTCTCACTCTTGCGCATTTTGTAGAACTTGAAAGCGAATTGCAGTTGCAATTTCAATGCTTCTGGAAGGTGCAAGAGCTAGCTTTGGTGCTTTTTCTGGTAAATTTGGGCACAACCGGAGCTGAAACCACTTCATACCCAAAAAAGCGATTGTTGACTTGGAAGATTGAGCTCCATACCTTTTAGTCCAATCTTGAACCTGTTTAACTGGACCCTATGGCTGGGCCTTCGTTCTCTGGCTTGTCCGGAGCAAGGCTGCGCTGAGGGAAAGGTGACATATGGGGACGGGTTTTTCCAGTGGTTGCAGTCTCTGTACAGCTGTAGACCCACCAGACAAGCTAAAATATATACCTCGTATAAACTAATATTTCTATCTCAATGGACAGTGATGGGAAAGGCAAAAAAGCTAAAGTATCTATCTTAAGAGCTCACACTCCGACTCCAACAAAGGATTACCAACATTGAATGGAGAAGCCAGTATTCACTCCACCGATGCAGAGGAGAAAATGGAATTGCACAGAAAATTAAAGACAGGAAGCAGGTTGTGCCAAACTCACCTGATGAAGCACCAAAGCTTGTCCATGCCATTTCCAGAAGCATAGAAAATGCTACTGCAAATTCCTTTAAAGTTCCACAGAATGCTCAGAACTGCGATGCTGATCCTTAAGACCACGGAACGACTGGTGCTGAAACCACTTCATGCCCTAAACAGCCGATTGCTCACTTGGATATTTGAGCCCAGTTACATTTAGTCCAATCTGGACCGTGAGTAACTGGAGCCTATTGCAGCTCCATCATTCTCTTTCTTGTCTGGAGCAAGGCTGTGCTTACAAGAAAGGGGACATAAGAGGAAGGGTTTCACCATTCGGTACAGTCGCTGCCTAGCTGCAGGGTCCACCAGACAAGCTAATACATCTACCTCATATAAGCAAATATATCTACCTCAAGGGAGAGCGATAGGAGTGGCAAACGAGCCAATATATCTATCTTACAAGCTCACAGTCCGGCTCCAACAAAGGATTACCATCCATGAATGGAGGAGACAAAACTCACTCTACCGACGCTGAGGACAACATGGAATGGCACACAAAATTAAATACAGGACTCTACTCGTACCATTGTACTGAGGATTAGCGTCGCACTCTTGCGCATTTTGTAGAACTTGAAAGCGAATTGCAGTTGCAATTTCAATGCTTCTGGAAGGTGCAAGAGCAAGCTTTGGTGCTTTTTCTGGTGAATTTGGGCACAACCGGAGCTGAAACCACTTCATACCCAAAAAAGCGATTGTTGACTTGGAAGATTGAGCTCCGTACCTTTTAGTCCAATCTTGAACCTGTGTAACTGGACCCTATGGCTGGGCCTTCGTTCTCTGGCTTGTCCGGAGCAAGGCTGCGCTGAGGGAAAGGTGACATATGGGGACGGGTTTTTCCAGTGGTTGCAGTCTCTGTACAGCTGTAGACCCACCAGACAAGCTAATATATATACCTCGTATAAACTAATATTTCTATCTCAATGGACAGTGATGGGAAAGGCAAAAAAGCTAAAGTATCTATCTTAAGAGCTCACACTCCGACTCCAACAAAGGATTACCAACATTGAATGTAGAAGCCAGTATTCACTCCACCGATGCAGAGGAGAAAATGGAATTGCACAGAAAATTAAAGACAGGAAGCAGGTTGTGCCAAACTCACCTGATGAAGCACCAAAGCTTGCCCATGCCATTTCCAGAAGCATAGAAAATGCTACTGCAAATTCCTTTAAAGTTCCCCAGAATGCTCAGAACTGCGATGCTGATCCTTAAGACCACGGAACGACTGGTGCTGAAACCACTTCATGCCCTAAACAGCCGGTTGCTCACTTAGATATTTGAGCCCAGTTACATTTAGTCCAATCTGGACCGTGAGTAACTGGAGCCTATTACTGCTGCTTCATTCTCTGGCTTGTCTGGAGCAAGGCTGTGCTTTCAAGAAAGGGGCATAAGAGGAAGAGTTTTTTATTTGTTACAGTCGCTGCTTAGCTGCAGGGTTCACCAGACAAGCTAATACATATACCTCATATAAGCAAATATAGCTACCTCAAGGGGCAGTGATAGGAGTGGCAAACGAGCCAATATATCGATCTTACAAGCTCACAGTCCAGCTCCAACAAAGGATTACCATCCATGAATGGAGGAGACAAAACTCACTATACCGACGCTGAGGACAACATGGAATGGCACACAAAATTAAATACAGGACTCTACTCGTTCCATTGTATTGAGGATTAGCGTCTCACTCTTGCGCATTTTGTAGAACTTGAAAGCGAATTGCAGTTGCAATTTCAATGCTTCTGGAAGGTGCAAGAGCAAGCTTTGGTGCTTTTTCTGGTGAATTTGGGCACAACCGGAGCTGAAACCACTTTATACCCAAAAAAGCGATTGTTGACTTGGAAGATTGAGCTCGGTACCTTTTAGTCCAATCTTGAACCTGTGTAACTGGACCCTATGGCTGGGCCTTCGTTCTCTGGCTTGTCCGGAGCAAGGCTGCGCTGAGGGAAAGGTGACATATGGGAACGGGTTTTTCCAGTGGTTGCAGTCTCTGTACAGGTGTAGACCCACCAGACAAGCTAATATATATACCTCGTATAAACTAATATTTCTATCTCAATGGACAGTGATGGGAAAGGCAAAAAAGCTAAAGTATCTATCTTAAGAGCTCACACTCCGACTCCAACAAAGGATTACCAACATTGAATGGAGAAGCCAGTATTCACTTCACCAATGCAGAGGAGAAAATGGAATTGCACAGAAAATTAAAGACAGGAAGCAGGTTGTGCCAAACTCACCTGATGAAGCACCAAAGCTTGCCCATGCCATTTCCAGAAGCATAGAAAATGCTACTGCAAATTCCTTTAAAGTTCCACAGAATGCTCAGAACTGCGATGCTGATCCTTAAGACCACGAAACGACTGGTACTGAAACCACTTCATGCCCTAAACAGCCGATTGCTCACTTGGATATTTGAGCCCACTTACATTTAGTCCAATCTGGACCGTGAATAACTGGAGCCTATTACTGCTGCTTCATTCTCTGGCTTGTCTGGAGCAAGGCTGTGCTTACAAGAAAGGGGACATAAGAGGAAGGGTTTTATTATTTGTTACAGTCGCTGCTTAGCTGCAGGGTTCACCAGACAAGCTAATACATATACCTCATATAAGCAAATATAGCTACCTCAAGGGGCAGCGATAGGAGTGGCAAACGAGCCAATATATCGATCTTACAAGCTCACAGTCCAGCTCCAACAAAGGATTACCATCCATGAATGGAGGAGACAAAACTCACTATACCGACGCTGAGGACAACATGGAATGGCACACAAAATTAAATACAGGACTCTACTCGTTCCATTGTATTGAGGATTAGCGTCTCACTCTTGCGCATTTTGTAGAACTTGAAAGC
This sequence comes from Triturus cristatus, assembly GCF_964204655.1. NCBI lineage: Eukaryota > Metazoa > Chordata > Amphibia > Caudata > Salamandridae > Triturus > Triturus cristatus. The sequence continues at coordinate 785,061,517 of NC_140594.1, forward strand.
GAATTGCAGTTGCAATTTCAATGCTTCTGGAAGTTGCAGGGGCAAGCTTTGGTGCTTTTTCCGGTGAATTTGGGCACAACCGGAGCTGAAACCACTTCATACCCAAAAAAGCGATTGTTGACTTGGAAGATTGAGCTCAGTACCTTTTAGTCCAATCTTGAACCTGTGTAACTGGACCCTATGGCTGGGCTTTCGTTCTCTGGCTTGTCCGGAGCAAGGCTGCGCTGAGGGAAAGGTGACATATGGGGACGGGTTTTTCCAGTGGTTGCAGTCTCTGTACAGCTGTAGACCCACCAGACAAGCTAATATTTATACCTCGTATAAACTAATATTTCTATCTCAATGGACAGTGATGGGAAAGGCAAAAAAGCTAAAGTATCTATCTTAAGAGCTCACACTCCGACTCCAACTAAGGATTACCAACATTGAATGGAGAAGCCAGTATTCACTCCACCGATGCAGAGGAGAAAATGGAATTGCACAGAAAATTAAAGACAGGAAGCAGGTTGTGCCAAACTCACCTGATGAAGCACCAAAGCTTGCCCATGCCATTTCCAGAAGCATAGAAAATGCTACTGCAAATTCCTTTAAAGTTCCACAGAATGCTCAGAACTGCGATGCTGATCCTTAAGACCACGGAACGACTGGTGCTGAAACCACTTCATGCCCTAAACAGCCGATTGCTCACTTGGATATTTGAGCCCAGTTACATTTAGTCCAATCTGGACCGTGAGTAACTGGAGCCTATTGCAGCTCCATCATTCTCTGGCTTGTCTGGAGCAAGGCTGTGCTTACAAGAAAGGGGACATAAGAGGAAGGGTTTCACCATTCGGTACAGTCGCTGCCTAGCTGCAGGGTCCACCAGACAAGCTAATACATCTACCTCATATAAGCAAATATATCTACCTCAAGGGACAGCGATAGGAGTGGCAAACGAGCCAATATATCTATCTTACAAGCTCACAGTCCGGCTCCAACAAAGGATTACCATCCATGAATGGAGGAGACAAAACTCACTCTACCGACGCTGAGGACAACATGGAATGGCACACAAAATTAAATACAGGACTCTACTCGTACCATTGTACTGAGGATTAGCGTCGCACTCTTGCGCATTTTGTAGAACTTGAAAGCGAATTGCAGTTGCAATTTCAATGCTTCTGGAAGTTGCAGGGGCAAGCTTTGGTGCTTTTTCCGGTGATTTTGGGCACAACCGGAGCTGAAACCACTTCATACCCAAAAAAGCGAATGTTGACTTGGAAGATTGAGCTCGGTACCTTTTAGTCCAATCTTGAACCTGTGTAACTGGACCCTATGGCTGGGCCTTCTTTCTCTGGCTTGTCCGGAGCAAGGCTGCGCTGAGGGAAAGGTGACATATGGGGATGGGTTTTTCCAGTGGTTGCAGTCTCTGTAAAGCTGTAGACCCACCAGACAATCTAATATATATACCTCGTATAAACTAATATTTCTATCTCAATGGACAGTGATGGGAAAGGCAAAAGAGCTAAAGTATCTATCTTAAGAGCTCACACTCCGACTCCAACAAAGGATTACCAACTTTGAATGGAGAAGCCAGTATTCACTCCACCGATGCAGAGGAGAAAATGGAATTGCACAGAAAATTAAAGACAGGAAGCAGGTTGTGCAAAACTCACCTGATGAAGCACCAAAGCTTGCCCATGCCATTTCCAGAAGCATAGAAAATGCTACTGCAAATTCCTTTAAAGTTCCACAGAATGCTCAGAACTGCGATGCTGATCCTTAAGACCACGTAACGACTGGTGCTGAAACCACTTCATGCCCTAAACAGCTGATTGCTCACTTGGATATTTGAGCCCAGTTACATTCAGTCCAATCTGGACCGTGAGTAACTGGAGCCTATTGCAGCTCCATCATTCTCTGGCTTGTCTGGAGCAAGGCTGTGCTTACAAGAAAGGGGACATAAGAGGAAGGGTTTCACCATTCGGTACAGTCGCTGCCTAGCTGCAGGGTCCACCAGACAAGCTAATACATCTACCTCATATAAGCAAATATATCTACCTCAAGGGACAGCGATAGGAGTGGCAAACGAGCCAATATATCTATCTTACAAGCTCACAGTCCGGCTCCAACAAAGGATTACCATCCATGAATGGAGGAGACAAAACTCACTCTACCGACGCTGAGGACAACATGGAATAGCACACAAAATTAACTACAGGACTCTACTCGTTCCATTGTATTGAGGATTAGCGTCTCACTCTTGCGCATTTTGTAGAACTTGAAAGCGAATTGCAGTTGCAATTTCAATGCTTCTGGAAGGTGCAAGAGCAAGCTTTGGTGTTTTTCTGGTGAATTTGGGCACAACCGGAGCTGAAACCACTTTATACCCAAAAAAGCGATTGTTGACTTGGAAGATTGAGCTCCGTACCTTTTAGTCCAATCTTGAACCTGTGTAACTGGACCCTATGGCTGGGCCTTCGTTCTCTGGCTTGTCCGGAGCAAGGCTGCGCTGAGGGAAAGGTGACATATGGGGACGGGTTTTTCCAGTGGTTGCAGTCTCTGTACAGCTGTAGACCCACCAGACAAGCTAATATATATACCTCGTATAAACTTATATTTCTATCTCAATGGACAGTGATGGGAAAGGCAAAAAAGCTAAAGTATCTATCTTAAGAGCTCACACTCCGACTCCAACTAAGGATTACCAACATTGAATGGAGAAGCCAGTATTCACTCCACCGATGCAGAGGAGAAAATGGAATTGCACAAAAAATTAAAGACAGGAAGCAGGTTGTGCCAAACTCACCTGATGAAGCACCAAAGCTTGCCCATGCCATTTCCAGAAGCATAGAAAATGCTACTGCAAATTCCTTTAAAGTTCCACAGAATGCTCAGAACTGCGATGCTGATCCTTAAGACCACGGAACGACTGGTGCTGAAACCACTTCATGCCCTAAACAGCCGATTGCTCACTTGGATATTTGAGCCCAGTTACATTTAGTCCAATCTGGACCGTGAGTAACTGGAGCCTATTGCAGCTCCATCATTCTCTGGCTTGTCTGGAGCAAGGCTGTGCTTACAAGAAAGGGGACATAAGAGGAAGGGTTTCACCATTCGGTACAGTCGCTGCCTAGCTGCAGGGTCCACCAGACAAGCTAATACATCTACCTCATATAAGCAAATATATCTACCTCAAGGGACAGCGATAGGAGTGGCAAACGAGCCAATATATCTATCTTACAAGCTCACAGTCCGGCTCCAACAAAGGATTACCATCCATGAATGGAGGAGACAAAACTCACTCTACCGACGCTGAGGACAACATGGAATGGCACACAAAATTAAATACAGGACTCTACTCGTACCATTGTACTGAGGATTAGCGTCGCACTCTTGCGCATTTTGTAGAACTTGAAAGCGAATTGCAGTTGCAATTTCAATGCTTCTGAAAGGTGCAAGAGCAAGCTTTGGTGCTTTTTCTGGTGAATTTGGGCACAACCGGAGCTGAAACCACTTCATACCCAAAAAAGCGATTGTTGACTTGGAAGATTGAGCTCCGTACCTTTTAGTCCAATCTTGAACCTGTGTAACTGGACCCTATGGCTGGGCCTTCGTTCTCTGGCTTGTCCGGAGCAAGGCTGCGCTGAGGGAAAGGTGACATATGGGGACGGGTTTTTCCAGTGGTTGCAGTCTCTGTACAGCTGTAGACCCACCAGACAAGCTAATATATATACCTCGTATAAACTAATATTTCTATCTCAATGGACAGTGATGGGCAAGGCAAAAAAGCTAAAGTATCTATCTTAAGAGCTCACACTCCGACTCCAACAAAGGATTACCAACATTAAATGGAGAAGCCAGTATTCACTCCACCGATGCAGAGGAGAAAATGGAATTGCACAGAAAATTAAAGACAGGAAGCAGGTTGTGCCAAACTCACCTGATGAAGCACCAAAGCTTGCCCATGCTATTTCCAGAAGCATAGAAAATGCTACTGCAAATTCCTTTAAAGTTCCACAGAATGCTCAGAACTGCGATGCTGATCCTTAAGACCACGGAACGACTGGTGCTGAAACCACTTCATGCCCTAAACAGCCGGTTGCTCACTTGGATATTTGAGCCCAGTTACATTTAGTCCAATCTGGACCGTGAGTAACTGGAGCCTATTACTGCTGCTTCATTCTCTGGCTTGTCTGGAGCAAGGCTGTGCTTACAAGAAAGGGGACATAAGAGGAAGGGTTTTTTATTTGTTACAGTCGCTGCTTAGCTGCAGGGTTCACCAGACAAGCTAATACATATACCTCACATAAGCAAATATAGCTACCTCAAGGGGCAGTGATAGGAGTGGCAAACGAGCCAATATATCGATCTTACAAGCTCACAGTCCAGCTCCAACAAAGGATTACCATCCATGAATGGAGGAGACAAAACTCACTATACCGACGCTGAGGACAACATGGAATGGCACACAAAATTAAAAACAGGACTCTACTCGTTCCATTGTATTGAGGATTAGCGTCTCACTATTGCGCATTTTGTAGAACTTGAAAGCGAGTTGCAGTTGCAATTTCAATGCTTCTGGAAGGTGCAAGAGCAAGCTTTGGTGCTTTTTCTGGTGAATTTGGGCACAACCGGAGCTGACACCACTTCATACCCAAAAAACCGATTGTTGACTTGGAAGATGGAGCTCGGTACCTTTTAGTCCAATCTTGAACCTGTGTAACTGGACCCTATGGCTGGGCCTTCGTTCTCTGGCTTGTCCGGAGCAAGGCTACGCTGAGGGAAAGGTGACATATGGGGACGGGTTTTTCCAGTGGTTGCAGTCTCTGTAAAGCTGTAGACCCACCAGACAAGCTAATATATATACCTCTTATAAATTAATATTTCTATCTCCATGGACAGTGATGGAAAAGGCAAAAGAGCTAAAGTATCTATCTTAAGAGCTCACACTCCAACAAAGGATTACCAACAGTGAATGGAGAAGCCAGTATTCACTCCACCGATGCAGAGGAGAAAATGGAATTGCACAGAAAATTAAAGACAGGAAGCAGGTTGTACCAAACTCACCTGATGAAGCCCCAAAGCTTGCCCATGCCATTTCCAGAAGCATAGAAAATGCTACTGCAAATTCCTTTAAAGTTCCACAGAATGCTCAGAACTGCGATGCTGATCCTTAAGACCACGGAACGACTGGTGCTGAAACCACTTCATGCCCTAAACAGCCGATTGCTCACTTGGATATTTGAGCCCAGTTACATTTAGTCCAATCTGGACCGTGAGTAACTGGAGCATATTGCAGCTCCATCATTCTCTGGCTTGTCTGGAGCAAGGCTGTGCTTACAAGAAAGGGGACATAAGAGGAAGGGTTTTTTATTTGTTACAGTCGCTGCTTAGCTGCAGGGTTCACCAGACAAGCTAATACATATACCTCATAGAAGCAAATATAGCTACCTCAAGGGGCAGTGACAGGAGTGGCAAACGAGCCAATATATCGATCTTACAAGCTCACAGTCCAGCTCCAACAAAGGATTACCATCCATGAATGGAGGAGACAAAACTCACTATACCGACGCTGAGGACAACATGGAATGGCACACAAAATTAAATACAGGACTCTACTCGTTCCATTGTATTGAGGATTAGCGTCTCACTCTTGCGCATTTTGTAGAACTTGAAAGCTAATTGCAGTTGCAATTTCAATGCTTCTGGAAGGTGCAAGAGCAAGCTTTGGTGCTTTTTCTGGTGAATTTGGGCACAACCGGAGCTGAAACCACTTCATACCCAAAAAAGCGATTGTTGACTTGGAAGATTGAGCTCGGTACCTTTTAGTCCAATCTTGAACCTGTGTAACTGGACCCTATGGCTGGGCCTTCGTTCTCTGGCTTGTCCGGAGCAAGGCTGCGCTGAGGGAAAGGTGACATATGGGGACGGGTTTTTCCAGTGGTTGCAGTCTCTGTAAAGCTGTAGACCCACCAGACAAGCTAATATATATACCTCGTATAAACTAATATTTCTATCTCCATGGACAGTGATGGGAAAGGCAAAAGAGCTAAAGTATCTATCTTAAGAGCTCACACTCCAACAAAGGATTACCAACAGTGAATGGAGAAGCCAGTATTCACTCCACCGATGCAGAGGAGAAAATGGAATTGCACAGAAAATTAAAGACAGGAAGCAGGTTGTACCAAACTCACCTGATGAAGCACCAAAGCTTGCCCATGCCATTTCCAGAAGCATTGAAATTGCTACTGCAAATCGTTTAAAGTTCCGCAGAATGCTCAGGACTGCGGCGCTGATTCTTAAGACCACAGAACGACTGGTGCTTTAACCACTTCATGCCCTAAACAGCCGATTGCTCACTTGGATATTTGAGCCCAGTTACATTTAGTCCAATCTGGACCGTGAGTAACTGGAGCCTATTGCAGCTCCATCATTCTCTGGCTTGTCTGGAGCAAGGCTGTGCTTACAAGAAAGGGGACATAAGAGGAAGGGTTTTTTATTTGTTACAGTCGCTGCTTAGCTGCAGGGTTCACCAGACAAGCTAATACATATACCTCACATAAGCAAATATAGCTACCTCAAGGGGCAGTGATAGGAGTGGCAAACGAGCCAATATATCGATCTTACAAGCTCACAGTCCAGCTCCAACAAAGGATTACCATCCATGAATGGAGGAGACAAAACTCACTATACCGACGCTGAGGACAACATGGAATGGCACACAAAATTAAAAACAGGACTCTACTCGTTCCATTGTATTGAGGATTAGCGTCTCACTCTTGCGCATTTTGTAGAACTTGAAAGCGAATTGCAGTTGCAATTTCAATGCTTCTGGAAGGTGCAAGAGCAAGCTTTGGTGCTTTTTCTGGTGAATTTGGGCACAACCGGAGCTGAAACCACTTCATACCCAAAAAAGCGATTGTTGACTTGGAAGATTGAGCTCGGTACCTTTTAGTCCAATCTTGAACCTGTGTAACTGGACCCTATGGCTGGGCCTTCGTTCTCTGGCTTGTCCGGAGCAAGGCTGCGCTGAGGGAAAGGTGACATATGGGGACGGGTTTTTCCAGTGGTTGCAGTCTCTGTAAAGCTGTAGACCCACCAGACAAGCTAATATATATACCTCTTATAAACTAATATTTCTATCTCCATGGACAGTGATGGGAAAGGCAAAAGAGCTAAAGTATCTATCTTAAGAGCTCACACTCCAACAAAGGATTACCAACAGTGAATGGAGAAGCCAGTGTTCACTCCACCGATGCAGAGGAGAAAATGGAATTGCACAGAAAATTAAAGACAGGAAGCAGGTTGTACCAAACTCACCTGATGAAGCACCAAAGCTTGCCCATGCCATTTCCAGAAGCATAGAAAATGCTACTGCAAATTCCTTTAAAGTTCCACAGAATGCTCAGAACTGCGATGCTGATCCTTAAGACCACGGAACGACTGGTGCTGAAACCACTTCATGCCCTAAACAGCCGATTGCTCACTTGGATATTTGAGCCCAGTTACATTTAGTCCAATCTGGACCGTGAGTAACTGGAGCATATTGCAGCTCCATCATTCTCAGGCTTGTCTGGAGCAAGGCTGTGCTTACAAGAAAGGGGACATAAGAGGAAGGGTTTTTTATTTGTTACAGTCGCTGCTTAGCTGCAGGGTTCACCAGACAAGCTAATACATATACCTCATAGAAGCAAATATAGCTACCTCAAGGGGCAGTGATAGGAGTGGCAAACGAGCCAATATATCGATCTTACAAGCTCACAATCCAGCTCCAACAAAGGATTACCATCCATGAATGGAGGAGACAAAACTCACTATACCGACGCTGAGGACAACATGGAATGGCACACAAAATTAAAAACAGGACTCTACTCGTTCCATTGTATTGAGGATTAGCGTCGCACTCTTGCGCATTTTGTAGAACTTGAAAGCGAATTGCAGTTGCAATTTCAATGCTTCTGGAAGGTGCAAGAGCAAGATTTGGTGCTTTTTCTGGTGAATTTGGGCACAACCGGAGCTGAAACCACTTCATACCCAAAAAAGCGATTGTTGACTTGGAAGATTGAGCTCGGTACCTTTTAGTCCAATCTTGAACCTGTGTAACTGGACCCTATGGCTGGGCCTTCGTTCTCTGGCTTGTCCGGAGCAAGGCTGCGCTGAGGGAAAGGTGACATATGGGGACGGGTTTTTCCAGTGGTTGCAGTCTCTGTAAAGCTGTAGACCCACCAGACAAGCTAATATATATACCTCTTATAAACTAATATTTCTATCTCCATGGACAGTGATGGGAAAGGCAAAAGAGCTAAAGTATCTATCTTAAGAGCTCACACTCCAACAAAGGATTACCAACAGTGAATGGAGAAGCCAGTGTTCACTCCACCGATGCAGAGGAGAAAATGGAATTGCACAGAAAATTAAAGACAGGAAGCAGGTTGTACCAAACTCACCTGATGAAGCACCAAAGCTTGCCCATGCCATTTCCAGAAGCATAGAAAATGCTACTGCAAATTCCTTTAAAGTTCCACAGAATGCTCAGAACTGCGATGCTGATCCTTAAGACCACGGAACGACTGGTGCTGAAACCACTTCATGCCCTAAACAGCCGATTGCTCACTTGGATATTTGAGCCCAGTTACATTTAGTCCAATCTGGACCGTGAGTAACTGGAGCATATTGCAGCTCCATCATTCTCTGGCTTGTCTGGAGCAAGGCTGTGCTTACAAGAAAGGGGACATAAGAGGAAGGGTTTTTTATTTGTTACAGTCGCTGCTTAGCTGCAGGGTTCACCAGACAAGCTAATACATATACCTCATAGAAGCAAATATAGCTACCTCAAGGGGCAGTGATAGGAGTGGCAAACGAGCCAATATATCGATCTTACAAGCTCACAATCCAGCTCCAACAAAGGATTACCATCCATGAATGGAGGAGACAAAACTCACTATACCGACGCTGAGGACAACATGGAATGGCACACAAAATTAAATACAGGACTCTACTCGTTCCATTGTATTGAGGATTAGCGTCTCACTCTTGCGCATTTTGTAGAACTTGAAAGCTAATTGCAGTTGCAATTTCAATGCTTCTGGAAGGTGCAAGAGCAAGCTTTGGTGCTTTTTCTGGTAAATTTGGGCACAACCGGAGCTGAAACCACTTCATACCCAAAAAAGCGATTGTTGACTTGGAAGATTGAGCTCCGTACCTTTTAGTCCAATCTTGAACCTGTGTAACTGGACCCTATGGCTGGGCCTTCGTTCTCTGGCTTGTCCGGAGCAAGGCTGCGCTGAGGGAAAGGTGACATATGGGGACGGGTTTTTCCAGTGGTTGCAGTCTCTGTACAGCTGTAGACCCACCAGACAAGCTAATATATATACCTCGTATAAACTAATATTTCTATCTCAATGGACAGTGATGGGAAAGGCAAAAAAGCTAAAGTATCTATCTTAAGAGCTCACACTCCGACTCCAACAAAGGATTACCAACATTGAATGGAGAAGCCAGTATTCACTCCACCGATGCAGAGGAGAAAATGGAATTGCACAGAAAATTAAAGACAGGAAGCAGGTTGTGCCAAACTCACCTGATGAAGCACCAAAGCTTGCCTATGCCATTTCCAGAATCATAGAAAATGCTACTGCAAATTCCTTTAAAGTTCCACAGAATGCTCAGAACTGCGATGCTGATCCTTAAGACCACGGAACGACTGGTGCTGAAACCACTTCATGCCCTAAACAGCCGATTGCTCACTTGGATATTTGAGCCCAGTTACATTTAGTCCAATCTGGACCGTGAGTAACTGGAGCCTATTGCAGCTCCATCATTCTCTGGCTTGTCTGGAGCAAGGCTGTGCTTACAAGAAAGGGGACATAAGAGGAAGGGTTTCACCATTCGGTACAGTCGCTGCCGAGCTGCAGGGTCCACCAGACAAGCTAATACATCTACCTCATATAAGCAAATATATCTACCTCAAGGGACAGCTATAGGAGTGGCAAACGAGCCAATATATCTATCTTACAAGCTCACAGTCCGGCTCCAACAAAGGATTACCATCCATGAATGGAGGAGACAAAACTCACTCTACCGACGCTGAGGACAAAATGGAATGGCACACAAAATTAAATACAGGACTCTACTCGTACCATTGTACTGAGGATTAGCGTCGCACTCTTGCGCATTTTGTAGAACTTGAAAGCGAATTGCAGTTGCAATTTCAATGCTTCTGGAAGGTGCAAGAGCAAGCTTTGGTGCTTTTTCTGGTGAATTTGGGCACAACCGGAGCTGAAACCACTTCATACCCAAAAAAGCGATTGTTGACTTGGAAGATTGAGCTCCGTACCTTTTAGACCAATCTTGAACCTGTGTAACTGGACCCTATGGCTGGGCCTTCGTTCTCTGGCTTGTCCGGAGCAAGGCTGCGCTGAGGGAAAGGTGACATATGGGGACGGGTTTTTCCAGTGGTTGCAGTCTCTGTACAGCTGTAGACCCACCAGACAAGCTAATATATATACCTCGTATAAACTAATATTTCTATCTCAATGGACAGTGATGGGAAAGGCAAAAAAGCTAAAGTATCTATCTTAAGAGCTCACACTCCGACTCCAACAAAGGATTACCAACATTGAATGGAGAAGCCAGTATTCACTCCACCGATGCAGAGGAGAAAATGGAATTGTACAGAAAATTAAAGACAGGAAGCAGGTTGTGCCAAACTCACCTGATGAAGCACCAAAGCTTGCCCATGCCATTTCCAGAAGCATAGAAAATGCTACTGCAAATTCCTTTAAAGTTCCACAGAATGCTCAGAACTGCGATGCTGATCCTTAAGACCACGGAACGACTGGTGCTGAAACCACTTCATGCCCTAAACAGCCGGTTGCTCACTTGGATATTTGAGCCCAGTTACATTTAGTCCAATCTGGACCGTGAGTAACTGGAGCCTATTACTGCTGCTTCATTCTCTGGCTTGTCTGGAGCAAGGCTGTGCTTACAAGAAAGGGGACATAAGAGGAAGGGTTTTTTATTTGTTACAGTCGCTGCTTAGCTGCAGGGTTCACCAGACAAGCTAATACATATACCTCATATAAGCAAATATAGCTACCTCAAGGGGCAGTGATAGGAGTGGCAAACGAGCCAATATATCGATCTTACAAGCTCACAGTCCAGCTCCAACAAAGGATTACCATCCATGAATGGAGGAGACAAAACTCACTATACCGACGCTGAGGACAACATGGAATAGCACACAAAATTAACTACAGGACTCTACTCGTTCCATTGTATTGAGGATTAGCGTCTCACTCTTGCGCATTTTGTAGAACTTGAAAGCGAATTGCAGTTGCAATTTCAATGCTTCTGGAAGGTGCAAGAGCAAGCTTTGGTGCTTTTTCTGGTGAATTTGGGCACAACCGGAGCTGAAACCACTTTATACCCAAAAAAGCGATTGTTGACTTGGAAGATTGAGCTCCGTACCTTTTAGTCCAATCTTGAACCTGTGTAACTGGACCCTATGTCTGGGCCTTCGTTCTCTGGCTTGTCCGGAGCAAGGCTGCGCTGAGGGAAAGGTGACATATGGGGACGGGTTTTTCCAGTGGTTGCAGTCTCTGTACAGCTGTAGACCCACCAGACAAGCTAATATATATACCTCGTATAAACTAATATTTCTATCTCAATGGACAGTGATGGGAAAGGCAAAAAAGCTAAAGTATCTATCTTAAGAGCTCACACTCCGACTCCAACAAAGGATTACCAACATTGAATGGAGAAGCCAGTATTCACTCCACCGATGCAGAGGAGAAAATGGAATTGCACAGAAAATTAAAGACAGGAAGCAGGTTGTGCCAAACTCACCTGATGAAGCACCAAAGCTTGCCCATGCCATTTCCAGAAGCATAGAAAATGCTACTGCAAATTCCTTTAAAGTTCCACAGAATGCTCAGAACTGCGATGCTGATCCTTAAGACCACGGAACGACTGGTGCTGAAACCACTTCATGCCCTAAACAGCCGATTGCTCACTTGGATATTTGAGCCCAGTTACATTTAGTCCAATCTGGACCGTGAGTAACTGGAGCCTATTGCAGCTCCATCATTCTCTGGCTTGTCTGGAGCAAGGCTGTGCTTACAAGAAAGGGGACATAAGAGGAAGGGTTTCACCATTCGGTACAGTCGCTGCCTAGCTGCAGGGTCCACCAGACAAGCTAATACATCTACCTCATATAAGCAAATATATCTACCTCAAGGGACAGCGATAGGAGTGGCAAACGAGCCAATATATCTATCTTACAAGCTCACAGTCCGGCTCCAACAAAGGATTACCATCCATGAATGGAGGAGACAAAACTCACTCTACCGACGCTGAGGACAACATGGAATGGCACACAAAATTAAATACAGGACTCTACTCGTACCATTGTACTGAGGATTAGCGTCGCACTCTTGCGCATTTTGTAGAACTTGAAAGCGAATTGCAGTTGCAATTTCAATGCTTCTGAAAGGTGCAAGAGCAAGCTTTGGTGCTTTTTCTGGTGAATTTGGGCACAACCGGAGCTGAAACCACTTCATACCCAAAAAAGCGATTGTTGACTTGGAAGATTGAGCTCCGTACCTTTTAGTCCAATCTTGAACCTGTGTAACTGGACCCTATGGCTGGGCCTTCGTTCTCTGGCTTGTCCGGAGCAAGGCTGCGCTGAGGGAAAGGTGACATATGGGGACGGGTTTTTCCAGTGGTTGCAGTCTCTGTACAGCTGTAGACCCACCAGACAAGCTAATATATATACCTCGTATAAACTAATATTTCTATCTCAATGGACAGTGATGGGCAAGGCAAAAAAGCTAAAGTATCTATCTTAAGAGCTCACACTCCGACTCCAACAAAGGATTACCAACATTGAATGGAGAAGCCAGTATTCACTCCACCGATGCAGAGGAGAAAATGGAATTGCACAGAAAATTAAAGACAGGAAGCAGGTTGTGCCAAACTCACCTGATGAAGCACCAAAGCTTGCCCATGCCATTTCCAGAAGCATAGAAAATGCTACTGCAAATTCCTTTAAAGTTCCACAGAATGCTCAGAACTGCGATGCTGATCCTTAAGACCACGGAACGACTGGTGCTGAAACCTCTTCATGCCCTAAACAGCCGGTTGCTCACTTGGATATTTGAGCCCAGTTACATTTAGTCCAATCTGGACCGTGAGTAACTGGAGCCTATTACTGCTGCTTCATTCTCTGGCTTGTCTGGAGCAAGGCTGTGCTTACAAGAAAGGGGACATAAGAGGAAGGGTTTTTTATTTGTTACAGTCGCTGCTTAGCTGCAGGGTTCACCAGACAAGCTAATACATATACCTCACATAAGCAAATATAGCTACCTCAAGGGGCAGTGATAGGAGTGGCAAACGAGCCAATATATCGATCTTACAAGCTCACAGTCCAGCTCCAACAAAGGATTACCATCCATGAATGGAGGAGACAAAACTCACTATACCGACGCTGAGGACAACATGGAATGGCACACAAAATTAAAAACAGGACTCTACTCGTTCCATTGTATTGAGGATTAGCGTCTCACTCTTGCGCATTTTGTAGAACTTGAAAGCGAATTGCAGTTGCAATTTCAATGCTTCTGGAAGGTGCAAGAGCAAGCTTTGGTGCTTTTTCTGGTGAATTTGGGCACAACCGGAGCTGACACCACTTCATACCCAAAAAAGCGATTGTTGACTTGGAAGATTGAGCTCGGTACCTTTTAGTCCAATCTTGAACCTGTGTAACTGGACCCTATGGCTGGGCCTTCGTTCTCTGGCTTGTCCGGAGCAAGGCTGCGCTGAGGGAAAGGTGACATATGGGGACGGGTTTTTCCAGTGGTTGCAGTCTCTGTAAAGCTGTAGACCCACCAGACAAGCTAATATATATACCTCTTATAAACTAATATTTCTATCTCCATGGACAGTGATGGGAAAGGCAAAAGAGCTAAAGTATCTATCTTAAGAGCTCACACTCCAACAAAGGATTACCAACAGTGAATGGAGAAGCCAGTGTTCACTCCACCGATGCAGAGGAGAAAATGGAATTGCACAGAAAATTAAAGACAGGAAGCAGGTTGTACCAAACTCACCTGATGAAGCACCAAAGCTTGCCCATGCCATTTCCAGAAGCATAGAAAATGCTACTGCAAATTCCTTTAAAGTTCCACAGAATGCTCAGAACTGCGATGCTGATCCTTAAGACCACGGAACGACTGGTGCTGAAACCACTTCATGCCCTAAACAGCCGATTGCTCACTTGGATATTTGAGCCCAGTTACATTTAGTCCAATCTGGACCGTGAGTAACTGGAGCATATTGCAGCTCCATCATTCTCTGGCTTGTCTGGAGCAAGGCTGTGCTTACAAGAAAGGGGACATAAGAGGAAGGGTTTTTTATTTGTTACAGTCGCTGCTTAGCTGCAGGGTTCACCAGACAAGCTAATACATATACCTCATAGAAGCAAATATAGCTACCTCAAGGGGCAGTGATAGGAGTGGCAAACGAGCCAATATATCGATCTTACAAGCTCACAATCCAGCTCCAACAAAGGATTACCATCCATGAATGGAGGAGACAAAACTCACTATACCGACGCTGAGGACAACATGGAATGGCACACAAAATTAAATACAGGACTCTACTCGTTCCATTGTATTGAGGATTAGCGTCTCACTCTTGCGCATTTTGTAGAACTTGAAAGCTAATTGCAGTTGCAATTTCAATGCTTCTGGAAGGTGCAAGAGCAAGCTTTGGTGCTTTTTCTGGTAAATTTGGGCACAACCGGAGCTGAAACCACTTCTTACCCAAAAAAGCGATTGTTGACTTGGAAGATTGAGCTCCGTACCTTTTAGTCCAATCTTGAACCTGTGTAACTGGACCCTATGGCTGGGCCTTCGTTCTCTGGCTTGTCCGGAGCAAGGCTGCGCTGAGGGAAAGGTGACATATGGGGACGGGTTTTTCCAGTGGTTGCAGTCTCTGTACAGCTGTAGACCCACCAGACAAGCTAATATATATACCTCGTATAAACTAATATTTCTATCTCAATGGACAGTGATGGGAAAGGCAAAAAAGCTAAAGTATCTATCTTAAGAGCTCACACTCCGACTCCAACAAAGGATTACCAACATTGAATGGAGAAGCCAGTATTCACTCCACCGATGCAGAGGAGAAAATGGAATTGCACAGAAAATTAAAGACAGGAAGCAGGTTGTGCCAAACTCACCTGATGAAGCACCAAAGCTTGCCTATGCCATTTCCAGAAGCATAGAAAATGCTACTGCAAATTCCTTTAAAGTTCCACAGAATGCTCAGAACTGCGATGCTGATCCTTAAGACCACGGAACGACTGGTGCTGAAACCACTTCATGCCCTAAACAGCCGATTGCTCACTTGGATATTTGAGCCCAGTTACATTTAGTCCAATCTGGACCGTGAGTAACTGGAGCCTATTGCAGCTCCATCATTCTCTGGCTTGTCTGGAGCAAGGCTGTGCTTACAAGAAAGGGGACATAAGAGGAAGGGTTTCACCATTCGGTACAGTCGCTGCCGAGCTGCAGGGTCCACCAGACAAGCTAATACATCTACCTCATATAAGCAAATATATCTACCTCAAGGGACAGCTATAGGAGTGGCAAACGAGCCAATATATCTATCTTACAAGCTCACAGTCCGGCTCCAACAAAGGATTACCATCCATGAATGAAGGAGACAAAACTCACTCTACCGACGCTGAGGACAAAATGGAATGGCACACAAAATTAAATACAGGACTCTACTCGTACCATTGTACTGAGGATTAGCGTCGCACTCTTGCGCATTTTGTAGAACTTGAAAGCGAATTGCAGTTGCAATTTCAATGCTTCTGGAAGGTGCAAGAGCAAGCTTTGGTGCTTTTTCTGGTGAATTTGGGCACAACCGGAGCTGAAACCACTTCATACCCAAAAAAGCGATTGTTGACTTGGAAGATTGAGCTCCGTACCTTTTAGTCCAATCTTGAACCTGTGTAACTGGACCCTATGGCTGGGCCTTCGTTCTCTGGCTTGTCCGGAGCAAGGCTGCGCTGAGGGAAAGGTGACATATGGGGACGGGTTTTTCCAGTGGTTGCAGTCTCTGTACAGCTGTAGACCCACCAGACAAGCTAATATATATACCTCGTATAAACTAATATTTCTATCTCAATGGACAGTGATGGGAAAGGCAAAAAAGCTAAAGTATCTATCTTAAGAGCTCACACTCCGACTCCAACAAAGGATTACCAACATTGAATGGAGAAGCCAGTATTCACTTCACCGATGCAGAGGAGAAAATGGAATTGTACAGAAAATTAAAGACAGGAAGCAGGTTGTGCCAAACTCACCTGATGAAGCACCAAAGCTTGCCCATGCCATTTCCAGAAGCATAGAAAATGCTACTGCAAATTCCTTTAAAGTTCCACAGAATGCTCAGAACTGCGATGCTGATCCTTAAGACCACGGAACGACTGGTGCTGAAACCACTTCATGCCCTAAACAGCCGGTTGCTCACTTGGATATTTGAGCCCAGTTACATTTAGTCCAATCTGGACCGTGAGTAACTGGAGCCTATTACTGCTGCTTCATTCTCTGGCTTGTCTGGAGCAAGGCTGTGCTTACAAGAAAGGGGACATAAGAGGAAGGGTTTTTTATTTGTTACAGTCGCTGCTTAGCTGCAGGGTTCACCAGACAAGCTAATACATATACCTCATATAAGCAAATATAGCTACCTCAAGGGGCAGTGATAGGAGTGGCAAACGAGCCAATATATCGATCTTACAAGCTCACAGTCCAGCTCCAACAAAGGATTACCATCCATGAATGGAGGAGACAAAACTCACTATACCGACGCTGAGGACAACATGGAATAGCACACAAAATTAACTACAGGACTCTACTCGTTCCATTGTATTGAGGATTAGCGTCTCACTCTTGCGCATTTTGTAGAACTTGAAAGCGAATTGCAGTTGCAATTTCAATGCTTCTGGAAGGTGCAAGAGCAAGCTTTGGTGCTTTTTCTGGTGAATTTGGGCACAACCGGAGCTGAAACCACTTTATACCCAAAAAAGCGATTGTTGACTTGGAAGATTGAGCTCCGTACCTTTTAGTCCAATCTTGAACCTGTGTAACTGGACCCTATGTCTGGGCCTTCGTTCTCTGGCTTGTCCGGAGCAAGGCTGCGCTGAGGGAAAGGTGACATATGGGGACGGGTTTTTCCAGTGGTTGCAGTCTCTGTACAGCTGTAGACCCACCAGACAAGCTAATATATATACCTCGTATAAACTAATATTTCTATCTCAATGGACAGTGATGGGAAAGGAAAAAAAGCTAAAGTATCTATCTTAAGAGCTCACACTCCGACTCCAACAAAGGATTACCAACATTGAATGGAGAAGCCAGTATTCACTCCACCGATGCAGAGGAGAAAATGGAATTGCACAGAAAATTAAAGACAGGAAGCAGGTTGTGCCAAACTCACCTGATGAAGCACCAAAGCTTGCCCATGCCATTTCCAGAAGCATAGAAAAT
The DNA here is from genome assembly GCF_964204655.1 of Triturus cristatus. Classification (NCBI taxonomy): domain Eukaryota; kingdom Metazoa; phylum Chordata; class Amphibia; order Caudata; family Salamandridae; genus Triturus; species Triturus cristatus. Next base: position 785,079,057 of record NC_140594.1, read on the forward strand.
GCTACTGCAAATTCCTTTAAAGTTCCACAGAATGCTCAGAACTGCGATGCTGATCCTTAAGACCACGGAACGACTGGTGCTGAAACCACTTCATGCCCTAAACAGCCGATTGCTCACTTGGATATTTGAGCCCAGTTACATTTAGTCCAATCTGGAACGTGTGTAACTGGAGCCTATTGCAGCTCCATCATTCTCTGGCTTGTCTGGAGCAAGGCTGTGCTTACAAGAAAGGGGACATAAGAGGAAGGGTTTCACCATTCGGTACAGTCGCTGCCTAGCTGCAGGGTCCACCAGACAAGCTAATACATCTACCTCATATAAGCAAATATATCTACCTCAAGGGACAGCGATAGGAGTGGCAAACGAGCCAATATATCTATCTTACAAGCTCACAGTCCGGCTCCAACAAAGGATTACCATCCATGAATGGAGGAGACAAAACTCACTCTACCGACGCTGAGGACAACATGGAATGGCACACAAAATTAAATACAGGACTCTACTCGTACCATTGTACTGAGGATTAGCGTCGCACTCTTGCACATTTTGTAGAACTTGAAAGCGAATTGCAGTTGCAATTTCAATGCTTCTGAAAGGTGCAAGAGCAAGCTTTGGTGCTTTTTCTGGTGAATTTGGGCACAACTGGAGCTGAAACCACTTCATACCCAAAAAAGCGATTGTTGACTTGGAAGATTGAGCTCCGTACCTTTTAGTCCAATCTTGAACCTGTGTAACTGGACCCTATGGCTGGGCCTTCGTTCTCTGGCTTGTCCGGAGCAAGGCTGCGCTGAGGGAAAGGTGACATATGGGGACGGGTTTTTCCAGTGGTTGCAGTCTCTGTACAGCTGTAGACCCACCAGACAAGCTAATATATATACCTCGTATAAACTAATATTTCTATCTCAATGGACAGTGATGGGCAAGGCAAAAAAGCTAAAGTATCTATCTTAAGAGCTCACACTCCGACTCCAACAAAGGATTACCAACATTGAATGGAGAAGCCAGTATTCACTCCACCGATGCAGAGGAGAAAATGGAATTGCACAGAAAATTAAAGACAGGAAGCAGGTTGTGCCAAACTCACCTGATGAAGCACCAAAGCTTGCCCATGCCATTTCCAGAAGCATAGAAAATGCTACTGCAAATTCCTTTAAAGTTCCACAGAATGCTCAGAACTGCGATGCTGATCCTTAAGACCACGGAACGACTGGTGCTGAAACCACTTCATGCCCTAAACAGCCGGTTGCTCACTTGGATATTTGAGCCCAATTACATTTAGTCCAATCTGGACCGTGAGTAACTAGAGCCTATTACTGCTGCTTCATTCTCTGGCTTGTCTGGAGCAAGGCTGTGCTTACAAGAAAGGGGACATAAGAGGAAGGGTTTTATTATTTGTTACAGTCGCTGCTTAGCTGCAGGGTTCACCAGACAAGCTAATACATATACCTCATATAAGCAAATATAGCTACCTCAAGGGGCAGCGATAGGAGTGGCAAACGAGCCAATATATCGATCTTACAAGCTCACAGTCCAGCTCCAACAAAGGATTACCATCCATGAATGGAGGAGACAAAACTCACTATACCGACGCTGAGGACAACATGGAATGGCACACAAAATTAAATACAGGACTCTACTCGTTCCATTGTATTGAGGATTAGCGTCTCACTCTTGCGCATTTTGTAGAACTTGAAAGCGAATTGCAGTTGCAATTTCAATGCCTCTGGAAGTTGCAGGGGCAAGCTTTGGTGCTTTTTCCGGTGAATTTGGGCACAACCGGAGCTGAAACCACTTCATACCCAAAAAAGCGATTGTTGACTTGGAAGATTGAGCTCCGTACCTTTTAGTCCAATCTTGAACCTGTGTAACTGGACCCTATGGCTGGGCCTTCGTTCTCTGGCTTGTCCGGAGCAAGGCTGCGCTGAGGGAGAGGTGACATATGTGGACGGGTTTTTCCAGTGGTTGCAGTCTCTGTACAGCTGTAGACCCACCAGACAAGCTAATATATATACCTCGTATAAACTAATATTTCTATCTCAATGGACAGTGATGGGAAACGCAAAAAAGCTAAAGTATCTATCTTAAGAGCTCACAATCCGACTCCAACTAAGGATTAACATTGAATGGAGAAGCCAGTATTCACTCCACCGATGCAGAGGAGAAAATGGAATTGCACAGAAAATTAAAGACAGGAAGCAGGTTGTGCCAATCTCACCTGATGAAGCACCAAAGCTTGCCCATGCCATTTCCAGAAGCATAGAAAATGCTACTGCAAATTCCTTTAAAGTTCCACAGAATGCTCAGAACTGTGATGCTGATCCTTAAGACCACGGAACGACTGGTGCTGAAACCACTTCATGCCCTAAACAGCCGGTTGCTCACTTGGATTTTTGAGCCCAGTTACATTTAGTCCAATCTGGACCGTGAGTAACTGGAGCCTATTACTGATGCTTCATTCTCTGGCTTGTCTGGAGCAAGGCTGTGCTTACAAGAAAGGGGACATAAGAGGAAGGGTTTTTTATTTGTTACAGTCGCTGCTTAGCTGCAGGGTTCACCAGACAAGCTAATACATATACCTCATATAAGCAAATATAGCTACCTCAAGGGGCAGTGATAGGAGTGGCAAACGAGCCAATATATCGATCTTACAAGCTCACAGTCCAGCTCCAACAAAGGATTACCATCCATGAATGGAGGGGACAAAACTCACTATACCGACGCTGAGGACAACATGGAATGGCACACAAAATTAAATACAGGACTCTACTCGTTCCATTGTACTGAGGATTAGCGTCTCACTCTTGCGCATTTTGTAGAACTTGAAAGCGAATTGCAGTTGCAATTTCAATGCTTCTGGAAGTTGCAGGGGCAAGCTTTGGTGCTTTTTTCGGTGAATTTGAGCACAACCGGAGCTGAAACCACTTCATACCCAAAAAAGCGATTGTTGACTTGGAAGATTGAGCTCGGTACCTTTTAGTCCAATCTTGAACCTGTGTAACTGGACCCTATGGCTGGGCCTTCGTTCTCTGGCTTGTCCGGAGCAAGGCTGCGCTGAGGGAAAGGTGACATATGGGGACGGGTTTTTCCAGTGGTTGCATTCTCTGTAAAGCTGTAGACCCACCAGACAAGCTAATATATATACCTCGTATAAACTAATATTTCTATCTCAATGGACAGTGATGGGAAAGGCAAAAGAGCTAAAGTATCTACCTTAAGAGCTCACACTCCGACTCCAACAAAGGATTACCAACAGTGAATGGAGAAGCCAGTATTCACTCCACCGATGCAGAGGAGAAAATGGAATTGCACAGAAAATTAAAGACAGGAAGCAGGTTGTGCCAAACTCACCTGATGAAGCACCAAAGCTTGCCCATGCCATTTCCAGAAGCATTGAAATTACTACTACAAATCGTTTAAAGTTCCGCAGAATGCTCAGGACTGCGGCGCTGATTCTTAAGACCACGGAACGACTGGTGCTTTAACCACTTCATGCCCTAAACAGCCGATTGCTCACTTGGATATTTGAGCCCAGTTACATGTAGTCCAATCTGGACCGTGAGTAACTGGAGCCTATTGCAGCTCCATCATTCTCTGGCTTGTCTGGAGCAAGGCTGTGCTTACAAGAAAGGGGACATAAGAGGAAGGGTTTCACCATTCGGTACAGTCGCTGCTTAGCTGCAGGGTTCACCAGACAAGCTAATACATATACCTCATATAAGCAAATATATCTACCTCAAGGGACAGCGATAGGAGTGGCAAACGAGCCAATATATCTATCTTACAAGCTCACAGTCCGGCTCCAACAAAGGATTACCATCCATGAATGGAGGAGACAAAACTCACTCTACCGACGCTGAGGACAACATGGAATGGCACACAAAATTAAATACAGGACTCTACTCGTACCATTGTACTGAGGATTAGCGTCGCACTCTTGCGCATTTTGTAGAACTTGAAAGCGAATTGCAGTTGCAATTTCAATGCTTCTGGAAGGTGCAAGAGCAAGCTTTGGTGCTTTTTCTGGTGAATTTGGGCACAACCGGAGCTGAAACCACTTCAGACCCAAAAAAGCGATTGTTGACTTGGAAGATTTAGCTCGGTACCTTTTAGTCCAATCTTGAACCTGTGTAATTGGACCCTATGGCTGGGCCTTCGTTCTCTGGCTTGTCCGGAGCAAGGCTGCGCTGAGGTAAAGGTGACATATGGGGACGGGTTTTTCCAGTGGTTGCAGTCTCTGTACAGCTGTAGACCCACCAGACAAGCTAATATATATACCTCATATAAACTAATATTTCTATCTCAATGGACAGTGATGGGAAAGGCAAAAAAGCTAAAGTATCTATCTTAAGAGCTCACACTCCGGCTCCAACAAAGGATTACCAACAATGAATGGAGAAGCCAGTATTCACTCCACCGATGCAGAGGAGAAAATGGAATTGCACAGAAAATTAAAGACAGGAAGCAGGTTGTGCCAAACTCACCTGATGAAGCACCAAAGCTTGCCCATGCCATTTCCAGAAGCACAGAAAATGCTACTGCAAATTCCTTTAAAGTTCCACAGAATGCTCAGAACTGCGATGCTGATCCTTAAGACCATGGAACGACTGGTGCTGAAACCACTTCATGCCCTAAACAGCCGGTTGCTCACTTGGATATTTGAGCCCAGTTACATTTAGTCCAATCTGGACCGTGAGTAACTGGAGCCTATTACTGCTGCTTCATTCTCTTGCTTGTCTGGAGCAAGGCTGTGCTTACAAGAAAGGGGACATAAGAGGAAGGGTTTTTTATTTGTTACAGTCGCTGCTTAGCTGCAGGGTTCACCAGACAAGCTAATACATATACCTCATATAAGCAAATATAGCTACCTCAAGGGGCAGTGATAGGAGTGGCAAACGAGCCAATATATCAATCTTACAAGCTCACAGTCCAGCTCCAACAAAGGATTACCATCCATGAATGGAGGAGACAAAACTCACTATACCGACGCTGAGGACAACATGGAATGGCACACAAAATTAAATACAGGACTCTACTTGTTCCATTGTATTGAGGATTAGCGTCTCACTCTTGTGCATTTTGTAGAACTTGAAAGCGAATTGCAGTTGCAATTTCAATGCTTCTGGAAGGTGCAAGAGCAAGCTTTGGTGCTTTTTCTGGTGAATTTGGGCACAACCGGAGCTGAAACCACTTCATACCCAAAAAAGCGATTGTTGACTTGGAAGATTGAGCTCCGTACCTTTTAGTCCAATCTTGAACCTGTTTAACTGGACCCTATGGCTGGGCCTTCGTTCTCTGGCTTGTCCGGAGCAAGGCTGCGCTGAGGGAAAGGTGACATATGGGGACGGGTTTTTCCAGTGGTTGCAGTCTCTGTACAGCTGTAGACCCACCAGACAAGCTAATATATATACCTCATATAAACTAATATTTCTATCTCAATGGACAGTGATGGGAAAGGCAAAAAAGCTAAAGTATCTATCTTAAGAGCTCACACTCCGACTCCAACAAAGGATTACCAACATTGAATGGAGAAGCCAGTATTCACTCCACCGATGCAGAGGAGAAAATGGAATTGCACAGAAAATTAAAGACAGGAAGCAGGTTGTGCCAAACTCACCTGATGAAGCACCAAAGCTTGTCCATGCCATTTCCAGAAGCATAGAAAATGCTACTGCAAATTCCTTTAAAGTTCCACAGAATGCTCAGAACTGCGATGCTGATCCTTAAGACCACGGAACGACTGGTGCTGAAACCACTTCATGCCCTAAACAGCCGATTGCTCACTTGGATATTTGAGCCCAGTTACATTTAGTCCAATCTGGACCGTGAGTAACTGGAGCCTATTGCAGCTCCATCATTCTCTGGCTTGTCTGGAGCAAGGCTGTGCTTACAAGAAAGGGGACATAAGAGGAAGGGTTTCACCATTCGGTACAGTCGCTGCCTAGCTGCAGGGTCCACCAGACAAGCTAATACATCTACCTCATATAAGCAAATATATCTACCTCAAGGGAGAGCGATAGGAGTGGCAAACGAGCCAATATATCTATCTTACAAGCTCACAGTCCGGCTCCAACAAAGGATTACCATCCATGAATGGAGGAGACAAAACTCACTCTACCGACGCTGAGGACAACATGGAATGGCACACAAAATTAAATACAGGACTCTACTCGTACCATTGTACTGAGGATTAGCGTCGCACTCTTGCGCATTTTGTAGAACTTGAAAGCGAATTGCAGTTGCAATTTCAATGCTTCTGGAAGGTGCAAGAGCAAGCTTTGGTGCTTTTTCTAGTGAATTTGGGCACAACCGGAGCTGAAACCACTTCATACCCAAAAAAGCGATTGTTGACTTGGAAGATTGAGCTCCGTACCTTTTAGTCCAATCTTGAACCTGTGTAACTGGACCCTATGGCTGGGCCTTCGTTCTCTGGCTCGTCCGGAGCAAGGCTGCGCTGAGGGAAAGGTGACATATGGGGACGGGTTTTTCCAGTGGTTGCAGTCTCTGTACAGCTGTAGACCCACCAGACAAGCTAATATATATACCTCGTATAAACTAATATTTCTATCTCAATGGACAGTGATGGGCAAGGCAAAAAAGCTAAAGTATCTATCTTAAGAGCTCACACTCCGACTCCAACAAAGGATTACCAACATTGAATGGAGAAGCCAGTATTCACTCCACCGATGCAGAGGAGAAAATGGAATTGCACAGAAAATTAAAGACAGGAAGCAGGTTGTGCCAAACTCACCTGATGAAGCACCAAAGCTTGCCCATGCTATTTCCAGAAGCATAGAAAATGCTACTGCAAATTCCTTTAAAGTTCCACAGAATGCTCAGAACTGCGATGCTGATCCTTAAGACCACGGAACGACTGGTGCTGAAACCACTTCATGCCCTAAACAGCCGGTTGCTCACTTGGATATTTGAGCCCAGTTACATTTAGTCCAATCTGGACCGTGAGTAACTGGAGCCTATTACTGCTGCTTCATTCTCTGGCTTGTCTGGAGCAAGGCTGTGCTTACAAGAAAGGGGACATAAGAGGAAGGGTTTTTTATTTGTTACAGTCGCTGCTTAGCTGCAGGGTTCACCAGACAAGCTAATACATATACCTCACATAAGCAAATATAGCTACCTCAAGGGGCAGTGATAGGAGTGGCAAACGAGCCAATATATCGATCTTACAAGCTCACAGTCCAGCTCCAACAAAGGATTACCATCCATGAATGGAGGAGACAAAACTCACTATACCGACGCTGAGGACAACATGGAATGGCACACAAAATTAAAAACAGGACTCTACTCGTTCCATTGTATTGAGGATTAGCGTCTCACTATTGCGCATTTTGTAGAACTTGAAAGCGAGTTGCAGTTGCAATTTCAATGCTTCTGGAAGGTGCAAGAGCAAGCTTTGGTGCTTTTTCTGGTGAATTTGGGCACAACCGGAGCTGACACCACTTCATACCCAAAAAACCGATTGTTGACTTGGAAGATGGAGCTCGGTACCTTTTAGTCCAATCTTGAACCTGTGTAACTGGACCCTATGGCTGGGCCTTCGTTCTCTGGCTTGTCCGGAGCAAGGCTACGCTGAGGGAAAGGTGACATATGGGGACGGGTTTTTCCAGTGGTTGCAGTCTCTGTAAAGCTGTAGACCCACCAGACAAGCTAATATATATACCTCTTATAAATTAATATTTCTATCTCCATGGACAGTGATGGAAAAGGCAAAAGAGCTAAAGTATCTATCTTAAGAGCTCACACTCCAACAAAGGATTACCAACAGTGAATGGAGAAGCCAGTATTCACTCCACCGATGCAGAGGAGAAAATGGAATTGCACAGAAAATTAAAGACAGGAAGCAGGTTGTACCAAACTCACCTGATGAAGCCCCAAAGCTTGCCCATGCCATTTCCAGAAGCATAGAAAATGCTACTGCAAATTCCTTTAAAGTTCCACAGAATGCTCAGAACTGCGATGCTGATCCTTAAGACCACGGAACGACTGGTGCTGAAACCACTTCATGCCCTAAACAGCCGATTGCTCACTTGGATATTTGAGCCCAGTTACATTTAGTCCAATCTGGACCGTGAGTAACTGGAGCATATTGCAGCTCCATCATTCTCTGGCTTGTCTGGAGCAAGGCTGTGCTTACAAGAAAGGGGACATAAGAGGAAGGGTTTTTTATTTGTTACAGTCGCTGCTTAGCTGCAGGGTTCACCAGACAAGCTAATACATATACCTCATAGAAGCAAATATAGCTACCTCAAGGGGCAGTGACAGGAGTGGCAAACGAGCCAATATATCGATCTTACAAGCTCACAGTCCAGCTCCAACAAAGGATTACCATCCATGAATGGAGGAGACAAAACTCACTATACCGACGCTGAGGACAACATGGAATGGCACACAAAATTAAATACAGGACTCTACTCGTTCCATTGTATTGAGGATTAGCGTCTCACTCTTGCGCATTTTGTAGAACTTGAAAGCTAATTGCAGTTGCAATTTCAATGCTTCTGGAAGGTGCAAGAGCAAGCTTTGGTGCTTTTTCTGGTGAATTTGGGCACAACCGGAGCTGAAACCACTTCATACCCAAAAAAGCGATTGTTGACTTGGAAGATTGAGCTCGGTACCTTTTAGTCCAATCTTGAACCTGTGTAACTGGACCCTATGGCTGGGCCTTCGTTCTCTGGCTTGTCCGGAGCAAGGCTGCGCTGAGGGAAAGGTGACATATGGGGACGGGTTTTTCCAGTGGTTGCAGTCTCTGTAAAGCTGTAGACCCACCAGACAAGCTAATATATATACCTCGTATAAACTAATATTTCTATCTCCATGGACAGTGATGGGAAAGGCAAAAGAGCTAAAGTATCTATCTTAAGAGCTCACACTCCAACAAAGGATTACCAACAGTGAATGGAGAAGCCAGTATTCACTCCACCGATGCAGAGGAGAAAATGGAATTGCACAGAAAATTAAAGACAGGAAGCAGGTTGTACCAAACTCACCTGATGAAGCACCAAAGCTTGCCCATGCCATTTCCAGAAGCATTGAAATTGCTACTGCAAATCGTTTAAAGTTCCGCAGAATGCTCAGGACTGCGGCGCTGATTCTTAAGACCACAGAACGACTGGTGCTTTAACCACTTCATGCCCTAAACAGCCGATTGCTCACTTGGATATTTGAGCCCAGTTACATTTAGTCCAATCTGGACCGTGAGTAACTGGAGCCTATTGCAGCTCCATCATTCTCTGGCTTGTCTGGAGCAAGGCTGTGCTTACAAGAAAGGGGACATAAGAGGAAGGGTTTTTTATTTGTTACAGTCGCTGCTTAGCTGCAGGGTTCACCAGACAAGCTAATACATATACCTCACATAAGCAAATATAGCTACCTCAAGGGGCAGTGATAGGAGTGGCAAACGAGCCAATATATCGATCTTACAAGCTCACAGTCCAGCTCCAACAAAGGATTACCATCCATGAATGGAGGAGACAAAACTCACTATACCGACGCTGAGGACAACATGGAATGGCACACAAAATTAAAAACAGGACTCTACTCGTTCCATTGTATTGAGGATTAGCGTCTCACTCTTGCGCATTTTGTAGAACTTGAAAGCGAATTGCAGTTGCAATTTCAATGCTTCTGGAAGGTGCAAGAGCAAGCTTTGGTGCTTTTTCTGGTGAATTTGGGCACAACCGGAGCTGAAACCACTTCATACCCAAAAAAGCGATTGTTGACTTGGAAGATTGAGCTCGGTACCTTTTAGTCCAATCTTGAACCTGTGTAACTGGACCCTATGGCTGGGCCTTCGTTCTCTGGCTTGTCCGGAGCAAGGCTGCGCTGAGGGAAAGGTGACATATGGGGACGGGTTTTTCCAGTGGTTGCAGTCTCTGTAAAGCTGTAGACCCACCAGACAAGCTAATATATATACCTCTTATAAACTAATATTTCTATCTCCATGGACAGTGATGGGAAAGGCAAAAGAGCTAAAGTATCTATCTTAAGAGCTCACACTCCAACAAAGGATTACCAACAGTGAATGGAGAAGCCAGTGTTCACTCCACCGATGCAGAGGAGAAAATGGAATTGCACAGAAAATTAAAGACAGGAAGCAGGTTGCACCAAACTCACCTGATGAAGCACCAAAGCTTGCCCATGCCATTTCCAGAAGCATAGAAAATGCTACTGCAAATTCCTTTAAAGTTCCACAGAATGCTCAGAACTGCGATGCTGATCCTTAAGACCACGGAACGACTGGTGCTGAAACCACTTCATGCCCTAAACAGCCGATTGCTCACTTGGATATTTGAGCCCAGTTACATTTAGTCCAATCTGGACCGTGAGTAACTGGAGCATATTGCAGCTCCATCATTCTCTGGCTTGTCTGGAGCAAGGCTGTGCTTACAAGAAAGGGGACATAAGAGGAAGGGTTTTTTATTTGTTACAGTCGCTGCTTAGCTGCAGGGTTCACCAGACAAGCTAATACATATACCTCATAGAAGCAAATATAGCTACCTCAAGGGGCAGTGATAGGAGTGGCAAACGAGCCAATATATCGATCTTACAAGCTCACAATCCAGCTCCAACAAAGGATTACCATCCATGAATGGAGGAGACAAAACTCACTATACCGACGCTGAGGACAACATGGAATGGCACACAAAATTAAATACAGGACTCTACTCGTTCCATTGTATTGAGGATTAGCGTCTCACTCTTGCGCATTTTGTAGAACTTGAAAGCTAATTGCAGTTGCAATTTCAATGCTTCTGGAAGGTGCAAGAGCAAGCTTTGGTGCTTTTTCTGGTAAATTTGGGCACAACCGGAGCTGAAACCACTTCATACCCAAAAAAGCGATTGTTGACTTGGAAGATTGAGCTCCGTACCTTTTAGTCCAATCTTGAACCTGTGTAACTGGACCCTATGGCTGGGCCTTCGTTCTCTGGCTTGTCCGGAGCAAGGCTGCGCTGAGGGAAAGGTGACATATGGGGACGGGTTTTTCCAGTGGTTGCAGTCTCTGTAAAGCTGTAGACCCACCAGACAAGCTAATATATATACCTCGTATAAACTAATATTTCTATCTCCATGGACAGTGATGGGAAAGGCAAAAGAGCTAAAGTATCTATCTTAAGAGCTCACACTCCAACAAAGGATTACCAACAGTGAATGGAGAAGCCAGTATTCACTCCACCGATGCAGAGGAGAAAATGGAATTGCACAGAAAATTAAAGACAGGAAGCAGGTTGTGCCAAACTCACCTGATGAAGCACCAAAGCTTGCCCATGCCATTTCCAGAAGCATAGAAAATGCTACTGCAAATTCCTTTAAAGTTCCACAGAATGCTCAGAACTGCGATGCTGATCCTTAAGACCACGGAACGACTGGTGCTGAAACCACTTCATGCCCTAAACAGCCGATTGCTCACTTGGATATTTGAGCCCAGTTACATTTAGTCCAATCTGGACCGTGAGTAACTGGAGCCTATTGCAGCTCCATCATTCTCTGGCTTGTCTGGAGCAAGGCTGTGCTTACAAGAAAGGGGACATAAGAGGAAGGGTTTTTTATTTGTTACAGTCGCTGCTTAGCTGCAGGGTTCACCAGACAAGCTAATACATATACCTCACATAAGCAAATATAGCTACCTCAAGGGGCAGTGATAGGAGTGGCAAACGAGCCAATATATCGATCTTACAAGCTCACAGTCCAGCTCCAACAAAGGATTACCATCCATGAATGGAGGAGACAAAACTCACTATACCGACGCTGAGGACAACATGGAATGGCACACAAAATTAAAAACAGGACTCTACTCGTTCCATTGTATTGAGGATTAGCGTCGCACTCTTGCGCATTTTGTAGAACTTGAAAGCGAATTGCAGTTGCAATTTCAATGCTTCTGGAAGGTGCAAGAGCAAGATTTGGTGCTTTTTCTGGTGAATTTGGGCACAACCGGAGCTGAAACCACTTCATACCCAAAAAAGCGATTGTTGACTTGGAAGATTGAGCTCGGTACCTTTTAGTCCAATCTTGAACCTGTGTAACTGGACCCTATGGCTGGGCCTTCGTTCTCTGGCTTGTCCGGAGCAAGGCTGCGCTGAGGGAAAGGTGACATATGGGGACGGGTTTTTCCAGTGGTTGCAGTCTCTGTAAAGCTGTAGACCCACCAGACAAGCTAATATATATACCTCTTATAAACTAATATTTCTATCTCCATGGACAGTGATGGGAAAGGCAAAAGAGCTAAAGTATCTATCTTAAGAGCTCACACTCCAACAAAGGATTACCAACAGTGAATGGAGAAGCCAGTGTTCACTCCACCGATGCAGAGGAGAAAATGGAATTGCACAGAAAATTAAAGACAGGAAGCAGGTTGTACCAAACTCACCTGATGAAGCACCAAAGCTTGCCCATGCCATTTCCAGAAGCATAGAAAATGCTACTGCAAATTCCTTTAAAGTTCCACAGAATGCTCAGAACTGCGATGCTGATCCTTAAGACCACGGAACGACTGGTGCTGAAACCACTTCATGCCCTAAACAGCCGATTGCTCACTTGGATATTTGAGCCCAGTTACATTTAGTCCAATCTGGACCGTGAGTAACTGGAGCATATTGCAGCTCCATCATTCTCTGGCTTGTCTGGAGCAAGGCTGTGCTTACAAGAAAGGGGACATAAGAGGAAGGGTTTTTTATTTGTTACAGTCGCTGCTTAGCTGCAGGGTTCACCAGACAAGCTAATACATATACCTCATAGAAGCAAATATAGCTACCTCAAGGGGCAGTGATAGGAGTGGCAAACGAGCCAATATATCGATCTTACAAGCTCACAATCCAGCTCCAACAAAGGATTACCATCCATGAATGGAGGAGACAAAACTCACTATACCGACGCTGAGGACAACATGGAATGGCACACAAAATTAAATACAGGACTCTACTCGTTCCATTGTATTGAGGATTAGCGTCTCACTCTTGCGCATTTTGTAGAACTTGAAAGCTAATTGCAGTTGCAATTTCAATGCTTCTGGAAGGTGCAAGAGCAAGCTTTGGTGCTTTTTCTGGTAAATTTGGGCACAACCGGAGCTGAAACCACTTCATACCCAAAAAAGCGATTGTTGACTTGGAAGATTGAGCTCCGTACCTTTTAGTCCAATCTTGAACCTGTGTAACTGGACCCTATGGCTGGGCCTTCGTTCTCTGGCTTGTCCGGAGCAAGGCTGCGCTGAGGGAAAGGTGACATATGGGGACGGGTTTTTCCAGTGGTTGCAGTCTCTGTACAGCTGTAGACCCACCAGACAAGCTAATATATATACCTCGTATAAACTAATATTTCTATCTCAATGGACAGTGATGGGAAAGGCAAAAAAGCTAAAGTATCTATCTTAAGAGCTCACACTCCGACTCCAACAAAGGATTACCAACATTGAATGGAGAAGCCAGTATTCACTCCACCGATGCAGAGGAGAAAATGGAATTGCACAGAAAATTAAAGACAGGAAGCAGGTTGTGCCAAACTCACCTGATGAAGCACCAAAGCTTGCCTATGCCATTTCCAGAATCATAGAAAATGCTACTGCAAATTCCTTTAAAGTTCCACAGAATGCTCAGAACTGCGATGCTGATCCTTAAGACCACGGAACGACTGGTGCTGAAACCACTTCATGCCCTAAACAGCCGATTGCTCACTTGGATATTTGAGCCCAGTTACATTTAGTCCAATCTGGACCGTGAGTAACTGGAGCCTATTGCAGCTCCATCATTCTCTGGCTTGTCTGGAGCAAGGCTGTGCTTACAAGAAAGGGGACATAAGAGGAAGGGTTTCACCATTCGGTACAGTCGCTGCCGAGCTGCAGGGTCCACCAGACAAGCTAATACATCTACCTCATATAAGCAAATATATCTACCTCAAGGGACAGCTATAGGAGTGGCAAACGAGCCAATATATCTATCTTACAAGCTCACAGTCCGGCTCCAACAAAGGATTACCATCCATGAATGGAGGAGACAAAACTCACTCTACCGACGCTGAGGACAAAATGGAATGGCACACAAAATTAAATACAGGACTCTACTCGTACCATTGTACTGAGGATTAGCGTCGCACTCTTGCGCATTTTGTAGAACTTGAAAGCGAATTGCAGTTGCAATTTCAATGCTTCTGGAAGGTGCAAGAGCAAGCTTTGGTGCTTTTTCTGGTGAATTTGGGCACAACCGGAGCTGAAACCACTTCATACCCAAAAAAGCGATTGTTGACTTGGAAGATTGAGCTCCGTACCTTTTAGTCCAATCTTGAACCTGTGTAACTGGACCCTATGGCTGGGCCTTCGTTCTCTGGCTTGTCCGGAGCAAGGCTGCGCTGAGGGAAAGGTGACATATGGGGACGGGTTTTTCCAGTGGTTGCAGTCTCTGTACAGCTGTAGACCCACCAGACAAGCTAATATATATACCTCGTATAAACTAATATTTCTATCTCAATGGACAGTGATGGGAAAGGCAAAAAAGCTAAAGTATCTATCTTAAGAGCTCACACTCCGACTCCAACAAAGGATTACCAACATTGAATGGAGAAGCCAGTATTCACTCCACCGATGCAGAGGAGAAAATGGAATTGTACAGAAAATTAAAGACAGGAAGCAGGTTGTGCCAAACTCACCTGATGAAGCACCAAAGCTTGCCCATGCCATTTCCAGAAGCATAGAAAATGCTACTGCAAATTCCTTTAAAGTTCCACAGAATGCTCAGAACTGCGATGCTGATCCTTAAGACCACGGAACGACTGGTGCTGAAACCACTTCATGCCCTAAACAGCCGGTTGCTCACTTGGATATTTGAGCCCAGTTACATTTAGTCCAATCTGGACCGTGAGTAACTGGAGCCTATTACTGCTGCTTCATTCTCTGGCTTGTCTGGAGCAAGGCTGTGCTTACAAGAAAGGGGACATAAGAGGAAGGGTTTTTTATTTGTTACAGTCGCTGCTTAGCTGCAGGGTTCACCAGACAAGCTAATACATATACCTCATATAAGCAAATATAGCTACCTCAAGGGGCAGTGATAGGAGTGGCAAACGAGCCAATATATCGATCTTACAAGCTCACAGTCCAGCTCCAACAAAGGATTACCATCCATGAATGGAGGAGACAAAACTCACTATACCGACGCTGAGGACAACATGGAATAGCACACAAAATTAAATACAGGACTCTACTCGTTCCATTGTATTGAGGATTAGCGTCTCACTCTTGCGCATTTTGTAGAACTTGAAAGCTAATTGCAGTTGCAATTTCAATGCTTCTGGAAGGTGCAAGAGCAAGCTTTGGTGCTTTTTCTGGTAAATTTGGGCACAACCGGAGCTGAAACCACTTCATACCCAAAAAAGCGATTGTTGACTTGGAAGATTGAGCTCCGTACCTTTTAGTCCAATCTTGAACCTGTGTAACTGGACCCTATGGCTGGGCCTTCGTTCTCTGGCTTGTCCGGAGCAAGGCTGCGCTGAGGGAAAGGTGACATATGGGGACGGGTTTTTCCAGTGGTTGCAGTCTCTGTACAGCTGTAGACCCACCAGACAAGCTAATATATATACCTCGTATAAACTAATATTTCTATCTCAATGGACAGTGATGGGAAAGGCAAAAAAGCTAAAGTATCTATCTTAAGAGCTCACACTCCGACTCCAACAAAGGATTACCAACATTGAATGGAGAAGCCAGTATTCACTCCACCGATGCAGAGGAGAAAATGGAATTGCACAGAAAATTAAAGACAGGAAGCAGGTTGTGCCAAACTCACCTGATGAAGCACCAAAGCTTGCCTATGCCATTTCCAGAATCATAGAAAATGCTACTGCAAATTCCTTTAAAGTTCCACAGAATGCTCAGAACTGCGATGCTGATCCTTAAGACCACGGAACGACTGGTGCTGAAACCACTTCATGCCCTAAACAGCCGATTGCTCACTTGGATATTTGAGCCCAGTTACATTTAGTCCAATCTGGACCGTGAGTAACTGGAGCCTATTGCAGCTCCATCATTCTCTGGCTTGTCTGGAGCAAGGCTGTGCTTACAAGAAAGGGGACATAAGAGGAAGGGTTTCACCATTCGGTACAGTCGCTGCCGAGCTGCAGGGTCCACCAGACAAGCTAATACATCTACCTCATATAAGCAAATATATCTACCTCAAGGGACAGCTATAGGAGTGGCAAACGAGCCAATATATCTATCTTACAAGCTCACAGTCCGGCTCCAACAAAGGATTACCATCCATGAATGGAGGAGACAAAACTCACTCTACCGACGCTGAGGACAAAATGGAATGGCACACAAAATTAAATACAGGACTCTACTCGTACCATTGTACTGAGGATTAGCGTCGCACTCTTGCGCATTTTGTAGAACTTGAAAGCGAATTGCAGTTGCAATTTCAATGCTTCTGGAAGGTGCAAGAGCAAGCTTTGGTGCTTTTTCTGGTGAATTTGGGCACAACCGGAGCTGAAACCACTTCATACCCAAAAAAGCGATTGTTGACTTGGAAGATTGAGCTCCGTACCTTTTAGTCCAATCTTGAACCTGTGTAACTGGACCCTATGGCTGGGCCTTCGTTCTCTGGCTTGTCCGGAGCAAGGCTGCGCTGAGGGAAAGGTGACATATGGGGACGGGTTTTTCCAGTGGTTGCAGTCTCTGTACAGCTGTAGACCCACCAGACAAGCTAATATATATACCTCGTATAAACTAATATTTCTATCTCAATGGACAGTGATGGGAAAGGCAAAAAAGCTAAAGTATCTATCTTAAGAGCTCACACTCCGACTCCAACAAAGGATTACCAACATTGAATGGAGAAGCCAGTATTCACTCCACCGATGCAGAGGAGAAAATGGAATTGTACAGAAAATTAAAGACAGGAAGCAGGTTGTGCCAAACTCACCTGATGAAGCACCAAAGCTTGCCCATGCCATTTCCAGAAGCATAGAAAATGCTACTGCAAATTCCTTTAAAGTTCCACAGAATGCTCAGAACTGCGATGCTGATCCTTAAGACCACGGAACGACTGGTGCTGAAACCACTTCATGCCCTAAACAGCCGGTTGCTCACTTGGATATTTGAGCCCAGTTACATTTAGTCCAATCTGGACCGTGAGTAACTGGAGCCTATTACTGCTGCTTCATTCTCTGGCTTGTCTGGAGCAAGGCTGTGCTTACAAGAAAGGGGACATAAGAGGAAGGGTTTTTTATTTGTTACAGTCGCTGCTTAGCTGCAGGGTTCACCAGACAAGCTAATACATATACCTCATATAAGCAAATATAGCTACCTCAAGGGGCAGTGATAGGAGTGGCAAACGAGCCAATATATCGATCTTACAAGCTCACAGTCCAGCTCCAACAAAGGATTACCATCCATGAATGGAGGAGACAAAACTCACTATACCGACGCTGAGGACAACATGGAATAGCACACAAAATTAACTACAGGACTCTACTCGTTCCATTGTATTGAGGATTAGCGTCTCACTCTTGCGCATTTTGTAGAACTTGAAAGCGAATTGCAGTTGCAATTTCAATGCTTCTGGAAGGTGCAAGAGCAAGCTTTGGTGCTTTTTCTGGTGAATTTGGGCACAACCGGAGCTGAAACCACTTTATACCCAAAAAAGCGATTGTTGACTTGGAAGATTGAGCTCCGTACCTTTTAGTCCAATCTTGAACCTGTGTAACTGGACCCTATGTCTGGGCCTTCGTTCTCTGGCTTGTCCGGAGCAAGGCTGCGCTGAGGGAAAGGTGACATATGGGGACGGGTTTTTCCAGTGGTTGCAGTCTCTGTACAGCTGTAGACCCACCAGACAAGCTAATATATATACCTCGTATAAACTAATATTTCTATCTCAATGGACAGTGATGGGAAAGGCAAAAAAGCTAAAGTATCTATCTTAAGAGCTCACACTCCGACTCCAACAAAGGATTACCAACATTGAATGGAGAAGCCAGTATTCACTCCACCGATGCAGAGGAGAAAATGGAATTGCACAGAAAATTAAAGACAGGAAGCAGGTTGTGCCAAACTCACCTGATGAAGCACCAAAGCTTGCCCATGCCATTTCCAGAAGCATAGAAAATGCTACTGCAAATTCCTTTAAAGTTCCACAGAATGCTCAGAACTGCGATGCTGATCCTTAAGACCACGGAACGACTGGTGCTGAAACCACTTCATGCCCTAAACAGCCGATTGCTCACTTGGATATTTGAGCCCAGTTACATTTAGTCCAATCTGGACCGTGAGTAACTGGAGCCTATTGCAGCTCCATCATTCTCTGGCTTGTCTGGAGCAAGGCTGTGCTTACAAGAAAGGGGACATAAGAGGAAGGGTTTCACCATTCGGTACAGTCGCTGCCTAGCTGCAGGGTCCACCAGACAAGCTAATACATCTACCTCATATAAGCAAATATATCTACCTCAAGGGACAGCGATAGGAGTGGCAAACGAGCCAATATATCTATCTTACAAGCTCACAGTCCGGCTCCAACAAAGGATTACCATCCATGAATGGAGGAGACAAAACTCACTCTACCGACGCTGAGGACAACATGGAATGGCACACAAAATTAAATACAGGACTCTACTCGTACCATTGTACTGAGGATTAGCGTCGCACTCTTGCGCATTTTGTAGAACTTGAAAGCGAATTGCAGTTGCAATTTCAATGCTTCTGAAAGGTGCAAGAGCAAGCTTTGGTGCTTTTTCTGGTGAATTTGGGCACAACCGGAGCTGAAACCACTTCATACCCAAAAAAGCGATTGTTGACTTGGAAGATTGAGCTCCGTACCTTTTAGTCCAATCTTGAACCTGTGTAACTGGACCCTATGGCTGGGCCTTCGTTCTCTGGCTTGTCCGGAGCAAGGCTGCGCTGAGGGAAAGGTGACATATGGGGACGGGTTTTTCCAGTGGTTGCAGTCTCTGTACAGCTGTAGACCCACCAGACAAGCTAATATATATACCTCGTATAAACTAATATTTCTATCTCAATGGACAGTGATGGGCAAGGCAAAAAAGCTAAAGTATCTATCTTAAGAGCTCACCCTCCGACTCCAACAAAGGATTACCAACATTGAATGGAGAAGCCAGTATTCACTCCACCGATGCAGAGGAGAAAATGGAATTGCACAGAAAATTAAAGACAGGAAGCAGGTTGTGCCAAACTCACCTGATGAAGCACCAAAGCTTGCCCATGCCATTTCCAGAAGCATAGAAAATGCTACTGCAAATTCCTTTAAAGTTCCACAGAATGCTCAGAACTGCGATGCTGATCCTTAAGACCACGGAACGACTGGTGCTGAAACCTCTTCATGCCCTAAACAGCCGGTTGCTCACTTGGATATTTGAGCCCAGTTACATTTAGTCCAATCTGGACCGTGAGTAACTGGAGCCTATTACTGCTGCTTCATTCTCTGGCTTGTCTGGAGCAAGGCTGTGCTTACAAGAAAGGGGACATAAGAGGAAGGGTTTTTTATTTGTTACAGTCGCTGCTTAGCTGCAGGGTTCACCAGACAAGCTAATACATATACCTCACATAAGCAAATATAGCTACCTCAAGGGGCAGTGATAGGAGTGGCAAACGAGCCAATATATCGATCTTACAAGCTCACAGTCCAGCTCCAACAAAGGATTACCATCCATGAATGGAGGAGACAAAACTCACTATACCGACGCTGAGGACAACATGGAATGGCACACAAAATTAAAAACAGGACTCTACTCGTTCCATTGTATTGAGGATTAGCGTCTCACTCTTGCGCATTTTGTAGAACTTGAAAGCGAATTGCAGTTGCAATTTCAATGCTTCTGGAAGGTGCAAGAGCAAGCTTTGGTGCTTTTTCTGGTGAATTTGGGCACAACCGGAGCTGACACCACTTCATACCCAAAAAAGCGATTGTTGACTTGGAAGATTGAGCTCGGTACCTTTTAGTCCAATCTTGAACCTGTGTAACTGGACCCTATGGCTGGGCCTTCGTTCTCTGGCTTGTCCGGAGCAAGGCTGCGCTGAGGGAAAGGTGACATATGGGGACGGGTTTTTCCAGTGGTTGCAGTCTCTGTAAAGCTGTAGACCCACCAGACAAGCTAATATATATACCTCTTATAAACTAATATTTCTATCTCCATGGACAGTGATGGGAAAGGCAAAAGAGCTAAAGTATCTATCTTAAGAGCTCACACTCCAACAAAGGATTACCAACAGTGAATGGAGAAGCCAGTGTTCACTCCACCGATGCAGAGGAGAAAATGGAATTGCACAGAAAATTAAAGACAGGAAGCAGGTTGTACCAAACTCACCTGATGAAGCACCAAAGCTTGCCCATGCCATTTCCAGAAGCATAGAAAATGCTACTGCAAATTCCTTTAAAGTTCCACAGAATGCTCAGAACTGCGATGCTGATCCTTAAGACCACGGAACGACTGGTGCTGAAACCACTTCATGCCCTAAACAGCCGATTGCTCACTTGGATATTTGAGCCCAGTTACATTTAGTCCAATCTGGACCGTGAGTAACTGGAGCATATTGCAGCTCCATCATTCTCTGGCTTGTCTGGAGCAAGGCTGTGCTTACAAGAAAGGGGACATAAGAGGAAGGGTTTTTTATTTGTTACAGTCGCTGCTTAGCTGCAGGGTTCACCAGACAAGCTAATACATATACCTCATAGAAGCAAATATAGCTACCTCAAGGGGCAGTGATAGGAGTGGCAAACGAGCCAATATATCGATCTTACAAGCTCACAATCCAGCTCCAACAAAGGATTACCATCCATGAATGGAGGAGACAAAACTCACTATACCGACGCTGAGGACAACATGGAATGGCACACAAAATTAAATACAGGACTCTACTCGTTCCATTGTATTGAGGATTAGCGTCTCACTCTTGCGCATTTTGTAGAACTTGAAAGCTAATTGCAGTTGCAATTTCAATGCTTCTGGAAGGTGCAAGAGCAAGCTTTGGTGCTTTTTCTGGTAAATTTGGGCACAACCGGAGCTGAAACCACTTCATACCCAAAAAAGCGATTGTTGACTTGGAAGATTGAGCTCCGTACCTTTTAGTCCAATCTTGAACCTGTGTAACTGGACCATATGGCTGGGCCTTCGTTCTCTGGCTTGTCCGGAGCAAGGCTGCGCTGAGGGAAAGGTGACATATGGGGACGGGTTTTTCCAGTGGTTGCAGTCTCTGTACAGCTGTAGACCCACCAGACAAGCTAATATATATACCTCGTATAAACTAATATTTCTATCTCAATGGACAGTGATGGGAAAGGCAAAAAAGCTAAAGTATCTATCTTAAGAGCTCACACTCCGACTCCAACAAAGGATTACCAACATTGAATGGAGAAGCCAGTATTCACTCCACCGATGCAGAGGAGAAAATGGAATTGCACAGAAAATTAAAGACAGGAAGCAGGTTGTGCCAAACTCACCTGATGAAGCACCAAAGCTTGCCTATGCCATTTCCAGAAGCATAGAAAATGCTACTGCAAATTCCTTTAAAGTTCCACAGAATGCTCAGAACTGCGATGCTGATCCTTAAGACCACGGAACGACTGGTGCTGAAACCACTTCATGCCCTAAACAGCCGATTGCTCACTTGGATATTTGAGCCCAGTTACATTTAGTCCAATCTGGACCGTGAGTAACTGGAGCCTATTGCAGCTCCATCATTCTCTGGCTTGTCTGGAGCAAGGCTGTGCTTACAAGAAAGGGGACATAAGAGGAAGGGTTTCACCATTCGGTACAGTCGCTGCCGAGCTGCAGGGTCCACCAGACAAGCTAATACATCTACCTCATATAAGCAAATATATCTACCTCAAGGGACAGCTATAGGAGTGGCAAACGAGCCAATATATCTATCTTACAAGCTCACAGTCCGGCTCCAACAAAGGATTACCATCCATGAATGAAGGAGACAAAACTCACTCTACCGACGCTGAGGACAAAATGGAATGGCACACAAAATTAAATACAGGACTCTACTCGTACCATTGTACTGAGGATTAGCGTCGCACTCTTGCGCATTTTGTAGAACTTGAAAGCGAATTGCAGTTGCAATTTCAATGCTTCTGGAAGGTGCAAGAGCAAGCTTTGGTGCTTTTTCTGGTGAATTTGGGCACAACCGGAGCTGAAACCACTTCATACCCAAAAAAGCGATTGTTGACTTGGAAGATTGAGCTCCGTACCTTTTAGTCCAATCTTGAACCTGTGTAACTGGACCCTATGGCTGGGCCTTCGTTCTCTGGCTTGTCCGGAGCAAGGCTGCGCTGAGGGAAAGGTGACATATGGGGACGGGTTTTTCCAGTGGTTGCAGTCTCTGTACAGCTGTAGACCCACCAGACAAGCTAATATATATACCTCGTATAAACTAATATTTCTATCTCAATGGACAGTGATGGGAAAGGCAAAAAAGCTAAAGTATCTATCTTAAGAGCTCACACTCCGACTCCAACAAAGGATTACCAACATTGAATGGAGAAGCCAGTATTCACTCCACCGATGCAGAGGAGAAAATGGAATTGTACAGAAAATTAAAGACAGGAAGCAGGTTGTGCCAAACTCACCTGATGAAGCACCAAAGCTTGCCCATGCCATTTCCAGAAGCATAGAAAATGCTACTGCAAATTCCTTTAAAGTTCCACAGAATGCTCAGAACTGCGATGCTGATCCTTAAGACCACGGAACGACTGGTGCTGAAACCACTTCATGCCCTAAACAGCCGGTTGCTCACTTGGATATTTGAGCCCAGTTACATTTAGTCCAATCTGGACCGTGAGTAACTGGAGCCTATTACTGCTGCTTCATTCTCTGGCTTGTCTGGAGCAAGGCTGTGCTTACAAGAAAGGGGACATAAGAGGAAGGGTTTTTTATTTGTTACAGTCGCTGCTTAGCTGCAGGGTTCACCAGACAAGCTAATACATATACCTCATATAAGCAAATATAGCTACCTCAAGGGGCAGTGATAGGAGTGGCAAACGAGCCAATATATCGATCTTACAAGCTCACAGTCCAGCTCCAACAAAGGATTACCATCCATGAATGGAGGAGACAAAACTCACTATACCGACGCTGAGGACAACATGGAATAGCACACAAAATTAACTACAGGACTCTACTCGTTCCATTGTATTGAGGATTAGCGTCTCACTCTTGCGCATTTTGTAGAACTTGAAAGCGAATTGCAGTTGCAATTTCAATGCTTCTGGAAGGTGCAAGAGCAAGCTTTGGTGCTTTTTCTGGTGAATTTGGGCACAACCGGAGCTGAAACCACTTTATACCCAAAAAAGCGATTGTTGACTTGGAAGATTGAGCTCCGTACCTTTTAGTCCAATCTTGAACCTGTGTAACTGGACCCTATGTCTGGGCCTTCGTTCTCTGGCTTGTCCGGAGCAAGGCTGCGCTGAGGGAAAGGTGACATATGGGGACGGGTTTTTCCAGTGGTTGCAGTCTCTGTACAGCTGTAGACCCACCAGACAAGCTAATATATATACCTCGTATAAACTAATATTTCTATCTCAATGGACAGTGATGGGAAAGGAAAAAAAGCTAAAGTATCTATCTTAAGAGCTCACACTCCGACTCCAACAAAGGATTACCAACATTGAATGGAGAAGCCAGTATTCACTCCACCGATGCAGAGGAGAAAATGGAATTGCACAGAAAATTAAAGACAGGAAGCAGGTTGTGCCAAACTCACCTGATGAAGCACCAAAGCTTGCCCATGCCATTTCCAGAAGCATAGAAAATGCTACTGCAAATTCCTTTAAAGTTCCACAGAATGCTCAGAACTGCGATGCTGATCCTTAAGACCACGGAACGACTGGTGCTGAAACCACTTCATGCCCTAAACAGCCGATTGCTCACTTGGATATTTGAGCCCAGTTACATTTAGTCCAATCTGGAACGTGAGTAACTGGAGCCTATTGCAGCTCCATCATTCTCTGGCTTGTCTGGAGCAAGGCTGTGCTTACAAGAAAGGGGACATAAGAGGAAGGGTTTCACCATTCGGTACAGTCGCTGCCTAGCTGCAGGGTCCACCAGACAAGCTAATACATCTACCTCATATAAGCAAATATATCTACCTCAAGGGACAGCGATAGGAGTGGCAAACGAGCCAATATATCTATCTTACAAGCTCACAGTCCGGCTCCAACAAAGGATTACCATCCATGAATGGAGGAGA
This sequence comes from Triturus cristatus, assembly GCF_964204655.1. Lineage (NCBI taxonomy): Eukaryota > Metazoa > Chordata > Amphibia > Caudata > Salamandridae > Triturus > Triturus cristatus. The sequence continues at coordinate 785,103,253 of NC_140594.1, forward strand.
CAAAACTCACTCTACCGACGCTGAGGACAACATGGAATGGCACACAAAATTAAATACAGGACTCTACTCGTACCATTGTACTGAGGATTAGCGTCGCACTCTTGCACATTTTGTAGAACTTGAAAGCGAATTGCAGTTGCAATTTCAATGCTTCTGAAAGGTGCAAGAGCAAGCTTTGGTGCTTTTTCTGGTGAATTTGGGCACAACTGGAGCTGAAACCACTTCATACCCAAAAAAGCGATTGTTGACTTGGAAGATTGAGCTCCGTACCTTTTAGTCCAATCTTGAACCTGTGTAACTGGACCCTATGGCTGGGCCTTCGTTCTCTGGCTTGTCCGGAGCAAGGCTGCGCTGAGGGAAAGGTGACATATGGGGACGGGTTTTTCCAGTGGTTGCAGTCTCTGTACAGCTGTAGACCCACCAGACAAGCTAATATATATACCTCGTATAAACTAATATTTCTATCTCAATGGACAGTGATGGGCAAGGCAAAAAAGCTAAAGTATCTATCTTAAGAGCTCACACTCCGACTCCAACAAAGGATTACCAACATTGAATGGAGAAGCCAGTATTCACTCCACCGATGCAGAGGAGAAAATGGAATTGCACAGAAAATTAAAGACAGGAAGCAGGTTGTGCCAAACTCACCTGATGAAGCACCAAAGCTTGCCCATGCCATTTCCAGAAGCATAGAAAATGCTACTGCAAATTCCTTTAAAGTTCCACAGAATGCTCAGAACTGCGATGCTGATCCTTAAGACCACGGAACGACTGGTGCTGAAACCACTTCATGCCCTAAACAGCCGGTTGCTCACTTGGATATTTGAGCCCAGTTACATTTAGTCCAATCTGGACCGTGAGTAACTGGAGCCTATTACTGCTGCTTCATTCTCTGGCTTGTCTGGAGCAAGGCTGTGCTTACAAGAAAGGGGACATAAGAGGAAGGGTTTTTTATTTGTTACAGTCGCTGCTTAGCTGCAGGGTTCACCAGACAAGCTAATACATATACCTCACATAAGCAAATATAGCTACCTCAAGGGGCAGTGATAGGAGTGGCAAACGAGCCAATATATCGATCTTACAAGCTCACAGTCCAGCGCCAACAAAGGATTACCATCCATGAATGGAGGAGACAAAACTCACTATACCGACGCTGAGGACAACATGGAATGGCACACAAAATTAAAAACAGGACTCTACTCGTTCCATTGTATTGAGGATTAGCGTCTCACTCTTGCGCATTTTGTAGAACTTGAAAGCGAATTGCAGTTGCAATTTCAATGCTTCTGGAAGGTGCAAGAGCAAGCTTTGGTGCTTTTTCTGGTGAATTTGGGCACAACCGGAGCTGACACCACTTCATACCCAAAAAAGCGATTGTTGACTTGGAAGATTGAGCTCGGTACCTTTTAGTCCAATCTTGAACCTGTGTAACTGGACCCTATGGCTGGGCCTTCGTTCTCTGGCTTGTCCGGAGCAAGGCTGCGCTGAGGGAAAGGTGACATATGGGGACGGGTTTTTCCAGTGGTTGCAGTCTCTGTAAAGCTGTAGACCCACCAGACAAGCTAATATATATACCTCTTATAAACTAATATTTCTATCTCCATGGACAGTGATGGAAAAGGCAAAAGAGCTAAAGTATCTATCTTAAGAGCTCACACTCCAACAAAGGATTACCAACAGTGAATGGAGAAGCCAGTATTCACTCCACCGATGCAGAGGAGAAAATGGAATTGCACAGAAAATTAAAGACAGGAAGCAGGTTGTACCAAACTCACCTGATGAAGCACCAAAGCTTGCCCATGCCATTTCCAGAAGCATAGAAAATGCTACTGCAAATTCCTTTAAAGTTCCACAGAATGCTCAGAACTGCGATGCTGATCCTTAAGACCACGGAACGACTGGTGCTGAAACCACTTCATGCCCTAAACAGCCGATTGCTCACTTGGATATTTGAGCCCAGTTACATTTAGTCCAATCTGGACCGTGAGTAACTGGAGCATATTGCAGCTCCATCATTCTCTGGCTTGTCTGGAGCAAGGCTGTGCTTACAAGAAAGGGGACATAAGAGGAAGGGTTTTTTATTTGTTACAGTCGCTGCTTAGCTGCAGGGTTCACCAGACAAGCTAATACATATACCTCATAGAAGCAAATATAGCTACCTCAAGGGGCAGTGATAGGAGTGGCAAACGAGCCAATATATCGATCTTACAAGCTCACAGTCCAGCTCCAACAAAGGATTACCATCCATGAATGGAGGAGACAAAACTCACTATACCGACGCTGAGGACAACATGGAATGGCACACAAAATTAAATACAGGACTCTACTCGTTCCATTGTATTGAGGATTAGCGTCTCACTCTTGCGCATTTTGTAGAACTTGAAAGCTAATTGCAGTTGCAATTTCAATGCTTCTGGAAGGTGCAAGAGCAAGCATTGGTGCTTTTTCTGGTGAATTTGGGCACAACCGGAGCTGAAACCACTTCATACCCAAAAAAGCGATTGTTGACTTGGAAGATTGAGCTCGGTACCTTTTAGTCCAATCTTGAACCTGTGTAACTGGACCCTATGGCTGGGCCTTCGTTCTCTGGCTTGTCCGGAGCAAGGCTGCGCTGAGGGAAAGGTGACATATGGGGACGGGTTTTTCCAGTGGTTGCAGTCTCTGTAAAGCTGTAGACCCACCAGACAAGCTAATATATATACCTCGTATAAACTAATATTTCTATCTCCATGGACAGTGATGGGAAAGGCAAAAGAGCTAAAGTATCTATCTTAAGAGCTCACACTCCAACAAAGGATTACCAACAGTGAATGGAGAAGCCAGTATTCACTCCACCGATGCAGAGGAGAAAATGGAATTGCACAGAAAATTAAAGACAGGAAGCAGGTTGTACCAAACTCACCTGATGAAGCACCAAAGCTTGCCCATGCCATTTCCAGAAGCATTGAAATTGCTACTGCAAATCGTTTAAAGTTCCGCAGAATGCTCAGGACTGCGGCGCTGATTCTTAAGACCACAGAACGACTGGTGCTTTAACCACTTCATGCCCTAAACAGCCGATTGCTCACTTGGATATTTGAGCCCAGTTACATTTAGTCCAATCTGGACCGTGAGTAACTGGAGCCTATTGCAGCTCCATCATTCTCTGGCTTGTCTGGAGCAAGGCTGTGCTTACAAGAAAGGGGACATAAGAGGAAGGGTTTCACCATTCGGTACAGTCGCTGCCTAGCTGCAGGGTCCACCAGACAAGCTAATACATCTACCTCATATAAGCAAATATAGCTACCTCAAGGGGCAGTGATAGGAGTGGCAAACGAGCCAATATATCGATCTTACAAGCTCACAGTCCAGCTCCAACAAAGGATTACCATCCCTGAATGGAGGAGACAAAACTCACTATACCGACGCTGAGGACAACATGGAATGGCACACAAAATTAAATACAGGACTCTACTCGTTCCATTGTATTGAGGATTAGCGTCTCACTCTTGCGCATTTTGTAGAACTTGAAAGCGAATTGCAGTTGCAATTTCAATGCTTCTGGAAGGTGCAAGAGCAAGCTTTGGTGCTTTTTCTGGTGAATTTGGGCACAACCGGAGCTGAAACCACTTTATACCCAAAAAAGCGATTGTTGACTTGGAAGATTGAGCTCCGTACCTTTTAGTCTAATCTTGAACCTGTGTAACTGGACCCTATGGCTGGGCCTTCGTTCTCTGGCTTGTCCGGAGCAAGGCTGCGCTGAGGGAAAGGTGACATATGGGTACGGGTTTTTCCAGTGGTTGCAGTCTCTGTACAGCTGTAGACCCACCAGACAAGCTAATATATATACCTCGTATAAACTAATATTTCTATCTCAATGGACAGTGATGGGAAAGGCAAAAAAGCTAAAGTATCTATCTTAAGAGCTCACACTCCGACTCCAACAAAGGATTACCAACATTGAATGGAGAAGCCAGTATTCACTCCACCGATGCAGAGGAGAAAATGGAATTGCACAGAAAATTAAAGACAGGAAGCAGGTTGTGCCAAACTCACCTGATGAAGCACCAAAGCTTGCCCATGCCATTTCCAGAAGCATAGAAAATACTACTGCAAATTCCTTTAAAGTTCCACAGAATGCTCAGAACTGCGATGCTGATCCTTAAGACCACGGAACGACTGGTGCTGAAACCACTTCATGCCCTAAACAGCCGATTGCTCACTTGGATATTTGAGCCCAGTTACATTTAGTCCAATCTGGACCGTGAGTAACTGGAGCCTATTGCAGCTCCATCATTCTCTGGCTTGTCTGGAGCAAGGCTGTGCTTACAAGAAAGGGGACATAAGAGGAAGGGTTTTTTATTTGTTACAGTCGCTGCTTAGCTGCAGGGTTCACCAGACAAGCTAATACATATACCTCACATAAGCAAATATAGCTACCTCAAGGGGCAGTGATAGGAGTGGCAAACGAGCCAATATATCGATCTTACAAGCTCACAGTCCAGCTCCAACAAAGGATTACCATCCATGAATGGAGGAGACAAAACTCACTATACCGACGCTGAGGACAACATGGAATGGCACACAAAATTAAAAACAGGACTCTACTCGTTCCATTGTATTGAGGATTAGCGTCTCACTCTTGCGCATTTTGTAGAACTTGAAAGCGAATTGCAGTTGCAATTTCAATGCTTCTGGAAGGTGCAAGAGCAAGCTTTGGTGCTTTTTCTGGTGAATTTGGGCACAACCGGAGCTGAAACCACTTCATACCCAAAAAAGCGATTGTTGACTTGGAAGATTGAGCTCGGTACCTTTTAGTCCAATCTTGAACCTGTGTAACTGGACCCTATGGCTGGGCCTTCGTTCTCTGGCTTGTCCGGAGCAAGGCTGCGCTGAGGGAAAGGTGACATATGGGGACGGGTTTTTCCAGTGGTTGCAGTCTCTGTAAAGCTGTAGACCCACCAGACAAGCTAATATATATACCTCTTATAAACTAATATTTCTATCTCCATGGACAGTGATGGGAAAGGCAAAAGAGCTAAAGTATCTATCTTAAGAGCTCACACTCCAACAAAGGATTACCAACAGTGAATGGAGAAGCCAGTGTTCACTCCACCGATGCAGAGGAGAAAATGGAATTGCACAGAAAATTAAAGACAGGAAGCAGGTTGTACCAAACTCACCTGATGAAGCACCAAAGCTTGCCCATGCCATTTCCAGAAGCATAGAAAATGCTACTGCAAATTCCTTTAAAGTTCCACAGAATGCTCAGAACTGCGATGCTGATCCTTAAGACCACGGAACGACTGGTGCTGAAACCACTTCATGCCCTAAACAGCCGATTGCTCACTTGGATATTTGAGCCCAGTTACATTTAGTCCAATCTGGACCGTGAGTAACTGGAGCATATTGCAGCTCCATCATTCTCTGGCTTGTCTGGAGCAAGGCTGTGCTTACAAGAAAGGGGACATAAGAGGAAGGGTTTTTTATTTGTTACAGTCGCTGCTTAGCTGCAGGGTTCACCAGACAAGCTAATACATATACCTCATAGAAGCAAATATAGCTACCTCAAGGGGCAGTGATAGGAGTGGCAAACGAGCCAATATATCGATCTTACAAGCTCACAGTCCAGCTCCAACAAAGGATTACCATCCATGAATGGAGGAGACAAAACTCATTATACCGACGCTGATGACAACATGGAATGGCACACAAAATTAAATACAGGACTCTACTCGTTCCATTGTATTGAGGATTAGCGTCTCACTCTTGCGCATTTTGTAGAACTTGAAAGCTAATTGCAGTTGCAATTTCAATGCTTCTGGAAGGTGCAAGAGCAAGCTTTGGTGCTTTTTCTGGTGAATTTGGGCACAACCGGAGCTGAAACCACTTCATACCCAAAAAAGCGATTGTTGACTTGGAAGATTGAGCTCGGTACCTTTTAGTCCAATCTTGAACCTGTGTAACTGGACCCTATGGCTGGGCCTTCGTTCTCTGGCGTGTCCGGAGCAAGGCTGCGCTGAGGGAAAGGTGACATATGGGGACGGGTTTTTCCAGTGGTTGCAGTCTCTGTAAAGCTGTAGACCCACCAGACAAGCTAATATATATACCTCGTATAAACTAATATTTCTATCTCCATGGACAGTGATGGGAAAGGCAAAAGAGCTAAAGTATCTATCTTAAGAGCTCACACTCCAACAAAGGATTACCAACAGTGAATGGAGAAGCCAGTATTCACTCCACCGATGCAGAGGAGAAAATGGAATTGCACAGAAAATTAAAGACAGGAAGCAGGTTGTACCAAACTCACCTGATGAAGCACCAAAGCTTGCCCATGCCATTTCCAGAAGCATTGAAATTGCTACTGCAAATCGTTTAAAGTTCCGCAGAATGCTCAGGACTGCGGCGCTGATTCTTAAGACCACAGAACGACTGGTGCTTTAACCACTTCAGGCCCTAAACAGCCGATTGCTCACTTGGATATTTGAGCCCAGTTACATTTAGTCCAATCTGGACCGTGAGTAACTGGAGCCTATTGCAGCTCCATCATTCTCTGGCTTGTCTGGAGCAAGGCTGTGCTTACAAGAAAGGGGACATAAGAGGAAGGGTTTCACCATTCGGTACAGTCGCTGCCTAGCTCCAGGGTCCACCAGACAAGCTAATACATCTACCTCATATAAGCAAATATATCTACCTCAAGGGGCAGTGATAGGAGTGGCAAACGAGCCAATATATCGATCTTACAAGCTCACAGTCCAGCTCCAACAAAGGATTACCATCCATGAATGGAGGAGACAAAACTCACTCTACCGACGCTGAGGACAACATGGAATGGCACACAAAATTAAATACAGGACTCTACTCGTACCATTGTACTGAGGATTAGCGTCGCACTCTTGCGCATTTTGTAGAACTTGAAAGCGAATTGCAGTTGCAATTTCAATGCTTCTGGAAGGTGCAAGAGCAAGCTTTGGTGCTTTTTGTGGTGAATTTGGGCACAACCGGAGCTGAAACCACTTCATACCCAAAAAAGCGATTGTTGACTTGGAAGATTGAGCTCCGTACCTTTTAGTCCAATCTTGAACCTGTGTAACTGGACCCTATGGCTGGGCCTTCGTTCTCTGGCTTGTCCGGAGCAAGGCTGCGCTGAGGGAAAGGTGACATATGGGGACGGGTTTTTCCAGTGGTTGCAGTCTCTGTACAGCTGTAGACCCACCAGACAAGCTAATATATATACCTCGTATAAACTAATATTTATATCTCAATGGACAGTGATGGGAAAGGCAAAAAAGCTAAAGTATCTATCTTAAGAGCTCACACTCCGACTCCAACAAAGGATTACCAACATTGAATGGAGAAGCCAGTATTCACTCCACCGATGCAGAGGAGAAAATGGAATTGCACAGAAAATTAAAGACAGGAAGCAGGTTGTGCCAAACTCACCTGATGAAGCACCAAAGCTTGCCCATGCCATTTCCAGAAGCATAGAAAATGCTACTGCAAATTCCTTTAAAGTTCCACAGAATGCTCAGAACTGCGATGCTGATCCTTAAGACCACGGAACAACTGGTGCTGAAACCACTTCATGCCCTAAACAGCCGGTTGCTCACTTGGATATTTGAGCCCAGTTACATTTAGTCCAATCTGGACCGTGAGTAACTGGAGCCTATTACTGCTGCTTCATTCTCTGGCTTGTCTGGAGCAAGGCTGTGCTTACAAGAAAGGGGACATAAGAGGAAGGGTTTTTTATTTGTTACAGTCGCTGCTTAGCTGCAGGGTTCACCAGACAAGCTAATACATATACCTCATATAAGCAAATATAGCTACCTCAAGGGGCAGTGATAGGAGTGGCAAACGAGCCAATATATCGATCTTACAAGCTCACAGTCCAGCTCCAACAAAGGATTACCATCCATGAATGGAGGAGACAAAACTCACTATACCGACGCTGAGGACAACATGGAATGGCACACAAAATTAAATACAGGACTCTACTCGTTCCATTGTATTGAGGATTAGCGTCTCACTCTTGCGCATTTTATAGAACTTGAAAGCGAATTGCAGTTGCAATTTCAATGCTTCTGGAAGGTGCAAGAGCAAGCTTTGGTGCTTTTTCTGGTGAATTTGGGCACAACCGGAGCTGAAACCACTTCATACCCAAAAAAGCGATTGTTGACTTGGAAGATTGAGCTCCGTACCTTTTAGTCCAATCTTGAACCTGTGTAACTGGACCCTATGGCTGGGCCTTCGTTCTCTGGCTTGTCCGGAGCAAGGCTGCGCTGAGGGAAAGGTGACATATGGGGACGGGTTATTCCAGTGGTTGCAGTCTCTGTACAGCTGTAGACCCACCAGACAAGCTAATATATATACCTCGTATAAACTAATATTTCTATCTCAATGGACAGTGATGGGAAAGGCAAAAAAGCTAAAGTATCTATCTTAAGAGCTCACACTCCGACTCCAACAAAGGATTACCAACATTCAATGGAGAAGCCAGTATTCACTCCTCCGATGCAGAGGAGAAAATGGAATTGCACAGAAAATTAAAGACAGGAAGCAGGTTGTGCCAAACTCACCTGATGAAGCACCAAAGCCTGCCCATGCCATTTCCAGCAGCATAGAAAATGCTACTGCAAATTCCTTTAAAGTTCCACAGAATGCTCAGAACTGCGATGCTGATCCTTAAGACCACGGAACGACTGGTGCTGAAACAACTTCATGCCCTAAACAGCCGGTTGCTCACTTGGATATTTGAGCCCAGTTACATTTAGTCCAATCTGGACCGTGAGTAACTGGAGCCTATTACTGCTGCTTCATTCTCTGGCTTGTCTGGAGCAAGGCTGTGCTTACAAGAAAGGGGACATAAGAGGAAGGGTTTTATTATTTGTTAATGTCGCTGCTTAGCTGCAGGGTTCACCAGACAAGCTAATACATATACCTCATATAAGCAAATATAGCTCCCTCAAGGGGCAGTGATAGGAGTGGCAAACGAGCCAATATATCGATCTTACAAGCTCACAGTCCAGCTCCAACAAAGGATTACCATCCATGAATGGAGGAGACAAAACTCACTATACCGACGCTGAGGACAACATGGAATGGCACACAAAATTAAATACAGGACTCTACTCGTTCCATTGTATTGAGGATTAGCATCTCAGTCTTGCGCATTTTGTAGAACTTGAAAGCGAAGTGCAGTTGCAATTTCAATGCTTCTGGAAGTTGTAGGGGCAAACTTTGGTGCTTTTTCCGGTGAATTTGGGCACAACCGGAGCTGAAACCACTTCATACCTAAAAAAGCGATTGTTGACTTGGAAGATTGAGCTCGGTACCTTTTAGTCCAATCTTGAACCTGTGTAACTGGACCCTATGGCTGGGCCTTCGTTCTCTGGCTTGTCCGGAGCAAGGCTGCGCTGAGGGAAAGGTGACATATGGGGATGGGTTTTTCCAGTGGTTGCAGTCTCTGTAAAGCTGTAGACCCACCAGACATGCTAATATATATACCTCGTATAAACTAATATTTCTATCTCAATGGACAGTGTTGGGAAAGGCAAAAGAGCTAAAGTATCTATCTTAAGAGCTCACACTCCGACTCCAACAAAGGATTACCAACTTTGAATGGAGAAGCCAGTATTCACTCCACCGATGCAGAGGAGAAAATGGAATTGCACAGAAAATTAAAGACAGGAAGCAGGTTGTGCAAAACTCACCTGATGAAGCACCAAAGCTTGCCCATGCCATTTCCAGAAGCATAGAAAATGCTACTGCAAATTCCTTTAAAGTTCCACAGAATGCTCAGAACTGCGATGCTGATCCTTAAGACCACGGAACGACTGGTGCTGAAACCACTTCATGCCCTAAACAGCCGATTGCTCACTTGGATATTTGAGCCCAGTTACATTTAGTCCAATCTGGACCGTGAGTAACTGGAGCCTATTGCAGCTCCATCATTCTCTGGCTTTTCTGGAGCAAGGCTGTGCTTACAAGAAAGGGGACATAAGAGGAAGGGTTTTTTATTTGTTACAGTCGCTGCTTAGCTGCAGGGTTCACCAGACAAGCTAATACATATACCTCATATAAGCAAATATAGCTACCTCAAGGGGCAGTGATAGGAGTGGCAAACGAGCCAATATATCGATCTTACAAGCTCACAGTCCAGCTCCAACAAAGGATTACCATCCATGAATGGAGGAGACAAAACTCACTATACCGACGCTGAGGACAACATGGAATGGCACACAAAATTAAATACAGGACTCTACTCGTTCCATTGTATTGAGGATTAGCGTCTCACTCTTGCGCATTTTATAGAACTTGAAAGCGAATTGCAGTTGCAATTTCAATGCTTCTGGAAGGTGCAAGAGCAAGCTTTGGTGCTTTTTCTGGTGAATTTGGGCACAACCGGAGCTGAAACCACTTCATACCCAAAAAAGCGATTGTTGACTTGGAAGATTGAGCTCCGTACCTTTTAGTCCAATCTTGAACCTGTGTAACTGGACCCTATGGCTGGGCCTTCGTTCTCTGGCTTGTCCGGAGCAAGGCTGCGCTGAGGGAAAGGTGACATATGGGGACGGGTTATTCCAGTGGTTGCAGTCTCTGTACAGCTGTAGACCCACCAGACAAGCTAATATATATACCTCGTATAAACTAATATTTCTATCTCAATGGACAGTGATGGGAAAGGCAAAAAAGCTAAAGTATCTATCTTAAGAGCTCACACTCCGACTCCAACAAAGGATTACCAACATTCAATGGAGAAGCCAGTATTCACTCCTCCGATGCAGAGGAGAAAATGGAATTGCACAGAAAATTAAAGACAGGAAGCAGGTTGTGCCAAACTCACCTGATGAAGCACCAAAGCCTGCCCATGCCATTTCCAGCAGCATAGAAAATGCTACTGCAAATTCCTTTAAAGTTCCACAGAATGCTCAGAACTGCGATGCTGATCCTTAAGACCACGGAACGACTGGTGCTGAAACCACTTCATGCCCTAAACAGCCGGTTGCTCACTTGGATATTTGAGCCCAGTTACATTTAGTCCAATCTGGACCGTGAGTAACTGGAGCCTATTACTGCTGCTTCATTCTCTGGCTTGTCTGGAGCAAGGCTGTGCTTACAAGAAAGGGGACATAAGAGGAAGGGTTTTATTATTTGTTAATGTCGCTGCTTAGCTGCAGGGTTCACCAGACAAGCTAATACATATACCTCATATAAGCAAATATAGCTCCCTCAAGGGGCAGTGATAGGAGTGGCAAACGAGCCAATATATCGATCTTACAAGCTCACAGTCCAGCTCCAACAAAGGATTACCATCCATGAATGGAGGAGACAAAACTCACTATAACGACGCTGAGGACAACATGGAATGGCACACAAAATTAAATACAGGACTCTACTCGTTCCATTGTATTGAGGATTAGCATCTCAGTCTTGCGCATTTTGTAGAACTTGAAAGCGAAGTGCAGTTGCAATTTCAATGCTTCTGGAAGTTGTAGGGGCAAACTTTGGTGCTTTTTCCGGTGAATTTGGGCACAACCGGAGCTGAAACCACTTCATACCTAAAAAAGCGATTGTTGACTTGGAAGATTGAGCTCGGTACCTTTTAGTCCAATCTTGAACCTGTGTAACTGGACCCTATGGCTGGGCCTTCGTTCTCTGGCTTGTCCGGAGCAAGGCTGCGCTGAGGGAAAGGTGACATATGGGGATGGGTTTTTCCAGTGGTTGCAGTCTCTGTAAAGCTGTAGACCCACCAGACATGCTAATATATATACCTCGTATAAACTAATATTTCTATCTCAATGGACAGTGATGGGAAAGGCAAAAGAGCTAAAGTATCTATCTTAAGAGCTCACACTCCGACTCCAACAAAGGATTACCAACTTTGAATGGAGAAGCCAGTATTCACTCCACCGATGCAGAGGAGAAAATGGAATTGCACAGAAAATTAAAGACAGGAAGCAGGTTGTGCAAAACTCACCTGATGAAGCACCAAAGCTTGCCCATGCCATTTCCAGAAGCATAGAAAATGCTACTGCAAATTCCTTTAAAGTTCCACAGAATGCTCAGAACTGCGATGCTGATCCTTAAGACCACGGAACGACTGGTGCTGAAACCACTTCATGCCCTAAACAGCCGATTGCTCACTTGGATATTTGAGCCCAGTTACATTTAGTCCAATCTGGACCGTGAGTAACTGGAGCCTATTGCAGCTCCATCATTCTCTGGCTTGTCTGGAGCAAGGCTGTGCTTACAAGAAAGGGATATAAGAGGAAGGGTTTCACCATTCGGTACAGTCGCTGCCTAGCTGCAGGGTCCACCAGACAAGCTAATACATCTACCTCATATAAGCAAATATATCTACCTCAAGGGACAGCGATAGGAGTGGCAAACGAGCCAATATATCTATCTTACAAGCTCACAGTCCGGCTCCAACAAATGATTACCATCCATGAATGGAGGAGACAAAACTCACTCTACCGACGCTGAGGACAACATGGAATGGCACACAAAATTAAATACAGGACTCTACTCGTACCATTGTACTGAGGATTAGCGTCGCACTCTTGCGCATTTTGTAGAACTTGAAAGCGAATTGCAGTTGCAATTTCAATGCTTCTGGAAGGTGGAAGAGCAAGCTTTGGTGCTTTTTCTGGTAAATTTGGGCACAACCGGAGCTGAAACCACTTCATACCCAAAAAAGCGATTGTTGACTTGGAAGATTGAGCTCCGTACCTTTTAGTCCAATCTTGAACCTGTGTAACTGGACCCTATGGCTGGGCCTTCGTTCTCTGGCTTGTCCGGAGCAAGGCTGCGCTGAGGGAAAGGTGACATATGGGGACGGGTTTTTCCAGTGGTTGCAGTCTCTGTACAGCTGTAGACCCACCAGACAAGCTAATATATATACCTCGTATAAACTAATATTTCTATCTCAATGGACAGTGATGGGAAAGGCAAAAAAGCTAAAGTATCTACCTTAAGAGCTCACACTCCGACTCCAACAAAGGATTACCAACATTGAATGGAGAAGCCAGTATTCACTTCACCGATGCAGAGGAGAAAATGGAATTGCACAGAAAATTAAAGACAGGAAGCAGGTTGTGCCAAACTCACCTGATGAAGCACCAAAGCTTGCCCATGCCATTTCCAGAAGCATAGAAAATGCTACTGCAAATTCCTTTAAAGTTCCACAGAATGCTCAGAACTGCGATGCTGATCCTTAAGACCACGGAACGACTGGTGCTGAAACCACTTCATGCCCTAAACAGCCGATTGCTCACTTGGATATTTGAGCCCAGTTACATTTAGTCCAATCTGGACCGTGAGTAACTGGAGCCTATTGCAGCTCCATCATTCTCTGGCTTGTCTGGAGCAAGGCTGTGCTTACAAGAAAGGGGACATAAGAGGAAGGGTTTCACCATTCGGTACAGTCGCTGCCTAGCTGCAGGGTCCACCAGACAAGCTAATACATCTACCTCATATAAGCAAATATATCTACCTCAAGAGACAGCGATAGGAGTGGCAAACGAGCCAATATATCTATCTTACAAGCTCACAGTCCGGCTCCAACAAAGGATTACCATCCATGAATGGAGGAGACAAAACTCACTCTACCGACGCTGAGGACAACATGGAATGGCACACAAAATTAAATACAGGACTCTACTCGTACCATTGTACTGAGGATTAGCGTCGCACTCTTGCGCATTTTGTAGAACTTGAAAGCGAATTGCAGTTGCAATTTCAATGCTTCTGGAAGGTGCAAGAGCAAGCTTTGGTGCTTTTTCTCGTGAATTTGGGCACAACCGGAGCTGAAACCACTTCATACCCAAAAAAGCGATTGTTGACTTGGAAGATTGAGCTCCGTACCTTTTAGTCCAATCTTGAACCTGTGTAACTGGACCCTATGGCTGGGCCTTCGTTCTCTGGCTTGTCCGGAGCAAGGCTGCGCTGAGGGAAAGGTGACATATGGGGACGGGTTTTTCCAGTGGTTGCAGTCTCTGTACAGCTGTAGACCCACCAGACAAGCTAATATATATACCTCGTATAAACTAATATTTCTATCTCAATGGACAGTGATGGGAAAGGCAAAAAAGCTAAAGTATCTATCTTAAGAGCTCACACTCCGACTCCAACAAAGGATTACCAACATTGAATGGAGAAGCCAGTATTCACTCCACCGATGCAGAGGAGAAAATGGAATTGCACAGAAAATTAAAGACAGGAAGCAGGTTGTGCCAAACTCACCTGATGAAGCACCAAAGCTTGCCCATGCCATTTCCAGAAGCATAGAAAATGCTACTGCAAATTCCTTTAAAGTTCCACAGAATGCTCAGAACTGCGATGCTGATCCTTAAGACCACGGAACGACTGGTGCTGAAACCACTTCATGCCCTAAACAGCCGGTTGCTCACTTGGATATTTGAGCCCAGTTACATTTAGTCCAATCTGGACCGTGAGTAACTGGAGCCTATTACTGCTGCTTCATTCTCTGGCTTGTCTGGAGCAAGGCTGTGCTTACAAGAAAGGGGACATAAGAGGAAGGGTTTTTTATTTGTTACAGTCGCTGCTTAGCTGCAGGGTTCACCAGACAAGCTAATACATATACCTCATATAAGCAAATATAGCTACCTCAAGGGGCAGTGATAGGAGTGGCAAACGAGCCAATATATCGATCTTACAAGCTCACAGTCCAGCTCCAACAAAGGATTACCATCCATGAATGGAGGAGACAAAACTCACTATACCGACGCTGAGGACAACATGGAATGGCACACAAAATTAAATACAGGACTCTACTCGTTCCATTGTATTGAGGATTAGCGTCTCACTCTTGCGCATTTTGTAGAACTTGAAAGCGAATTGCAGTTGCAATTTCAATGCTTCTGGAAGGTGCAAGAGCAAGCTTTGGTGCTTTTTCTGGTGAATTTGGGCACAACCGGAGCTGAAACCACTTTATACCCAAAAAAGCGATTGTTGACTTGGAAGATTGAGCTCCGTACCTTTTAGTCCAATCTTGAACCTGTGTAACTGGACCCTATGGCTGGGCCTTCGTTCTCTGGCTTGTCCGGAGCAAGGCTGCGCTGAGGGAAAGGTGACATATGGGGACGGGTTTTTCCAGTGGTTGCAGTCTCTGTACAGCTGTAGACCCACCAGACAAGCTAATATATATACCTCGTATAAACTAATATTTCTATCTCAATGGACAGTGATGGGAAAGGCAAAAAAGCTAAAGTATCTATCTTAAGAGCTCACACTCCGACTCCAACAAAGGATTACCAACATTGAATGGAGAAGCCAGTATTCACTCCACCGATGCAGAGGAGAAAATGGAATTGCACAGAAAATTAAAGACAGGAAGCAGGTTGTGCCAAACTCACCTGATGAAGCACCAAAGCTTGCCCATGCCATTTCCAGAAGCATAGAAAATGCTACTGCAAATTCCTTAAGTTCCACAGAATGCTCAGAACTGCGATGCTGATCCTTAAGACCACGGAACGACTGGTGCTGAAACCACTTCATGCCCTAAACAGCCGATTGCTCACTTGGATATTTGAGCCCAGTTACATTTAGTCCAATCTGGACTGTGAGTAACTGGAGCCTATTGCAGCTCCATCATTCTCTGGCTTGTCTGGAGCAAGGCTGTGCTTACAAGAAAGGGGACTTAAGAGGAAGGGTTTCACCATTCGGTACAGTCGCTGCCTAGCTGCAGGGTCCACCAGACAAGCTAATACATCTACCTCATATAAGCAAATATGTCTACCTCAAGGGACAGCGATAGGAGTCGCAAACGAGCCAAATATATCTATCTTACAAGCTCACAGTCCGGCTCCAACAAAGGATTACCATCCATGAATGGAGGAGACAAAACTCACTCTACCGACGCTGAGGACAACATGGAATGGCACACAAAATTAAATACAGGACTCTACTCGTACCATTGTACTGAGGATTAGCGTCGCACTCTTGCGCATTTTGTAGAACTTGAAAGCGAATTGCAGTTGCAATTTCAATGCTTCTGGAAGGTGCAAGAGCAAGCTTTGGTGCTTTTTGTGGTGAATTTGGGCACAACCGGAGCTGAAACCACTTCATACCCAAAAAAGCGATTGTTGACTTGGAAGATTGAGCTCCGTACCTTTTAGTCCAATCTTGAACCTGTGTAACTGGACCCTATGGCTGGGCCTTCGTTCTCTGGCTTGTCCGGAGCAAGGCTGCGCTGAGGGAAAGGTGACATATGGGGACGGGTTTTTCCAGTGGTTGCAGTCTCTGTACAGCTGTAGACCCACCAGACAAGCTAATATATATACCTCGTATAAACTAATATTTCTATCTCAATGGACAGTGATGGGAAAGGCAAAAAAGCTAAAGTATCTATCTTAAGAGCTCACACTCCGACTCCAACAAAGGATTACCAACATTGAATGGAGAAGCCAGTATTCACTCCACCGATGCAGAGGAGAAAATGGAATTGCACAGAAAATTAAAGACAGGAAGCAGGTTGTGCCAAACTCACCTGATGAAGCACCAAAGCTTGCCCATGCCATTTCCAGAAGCATTGAAAATGCTACTGCAAATTCCTTTAAAGTTCCACAGAATGCTCAGAACTGCGATGCTGATCCTTAAGACCACGGAACAACTGGTGCTGAAACCACTTCATGCCCTAAACAGCCGGTTGCTCACTTGGATATTTGAGCCCAGTTACATTTAGTCCAATCTGGACCGTGAGTAACTGGAGCCTATTACTGCTGCTTCATTCTCTGGCTTGTCTGGAGCAAGGCTGTGCTTACAAGAAAGGGGACATAAGAGGAAGGGTTTTTTATTTGTTACAGTCGCTGCTTAGCTGCAGGGTTCACCAGACAAGCTAATACATATACCTCATATAAGCAAATATAGCTACCTCAAGGGGCAGTGATAGGAGTGGCAAACGAGCCAATATATCGATCTTACAAGCTCACAGTCCAGCTCCAACAAAGGATTACCATCCATGAATGGAGGAGACAAAACTCACTATACCGACGCTGAGGACAACATGGAATGGCACACAAAATTAAATACAGGACTCTACTCGTTCCATTGTATTGAGGATTAGCGTCTCACTCTTGCGCATTTTATAGAACTTGAAAGCGAATTGCAGTTGCAATTTCAATGCTTCTGGAAGGTGCAAGAGCAAGCTTTGGTGCTTTTTCTGGTGAATTTGGGCACAACCGGAGCTGAAACCACTTCATACCCAAAAAAGCGATTGTTGACTTGGAAGATTGAGCTCCGTACCTTTTAGTCCAATCTTGAACCTGTGTAACTGGACCCTATGGCTGGGCCTTCGTTCTCTGGCTTGTCCGGAGCAAGGCTGCGCTGAGGGAAAGGTGACATATGGGGACGGGTTTTTCCAGTGGTTGCAGTCTCTGTACAGCTGTAGACCCACCAGACAAGCTAATATATATACCTCGTATAAACTAATATTTCTATCTCAATGGACAGTGATGGGAAAGGCAAAAAAGCTAAAGTATCTATCTTAAGAGCTCACACTCCGACTCCAACAAAGGATTACCAACATTCAATGGAGATGCCAGTATTCACTCCTCCGATGCAGAGGAGAAAATGGAATTGCACAGAAAATTAAAGACAGGAAGCAGGTTGTGCCAAACTCACCTGATGAAGCACCAAAGCCTGCCCATGCCATTTCCAGCAGCATAGAAAATGCTACTGCAAATTCCTTTAAAGTTCCACAGAATGCTCAGAACTGCGATGCTGATCCTTAAGACCACGGAACGACTGGTGCTGAAACCACTTCATGCCCTAAACAGCCGGTTGCTCACTTGGATATTTGAGCCCAGTTACATTTAGTCCAATCTGGACCGTGAGTAACTGGAGCCTATTACTGCTGCTTCATTCTCTGGCTTGTCTGGAGCAAGGCTGTGCTTACAAGAAAGGGGACATAAGAGGAAGGGTTTTATTATTTGTTAATGTCGCTGCTTAGCTGCAGGGTTCACCAGACAAGCTAATACATATACCTCATATAAGCAAATATAGCTCCCTCAAGGGGCAGTGATAGGAGTGGCAAACGAGCCAATATATCGATCTTACAAGCTCACAGTCCAGCTCCAACAAAGGATTACCATCCATGAATGGAGGAGACAAAACTCACTATACCGACGCTGAGGACAACATGGAATGGCACACAAAATTAAATACAGGACTCTACTCGTTCCATTGTATTGAGGATTAGCATCTCAGTCTTGCGCATTTTGTAGAACTTGAAAGCGAAGTGCAGTTGCAATTTCAATGCTTCTGGAAGTTGTAGGGGCAAACTTTGGTGCTTTTTCCGGTGAATTTGGGCACAACCGGAGCTGAAACCACTTCATACCTAAAAAAGCGATTGTTGACTTGGAAGATTGAGCTCGGTACCTTTTAGTCCAATCTTGAACCTGTGTAACTGGACCCTATGGCTGGGCCTTCGTTCTCTGGCTTGTCCGGAGCAAGGCTGCGCTGAGGGAAAGGTGACATATGGGGATGGGTTTTTCCAGTGGTTGCAGTCTCTGTAAAGCTGTAGACCCACCAGACATGCTAATATATATACCTCGTATAAACTAATATTTCTATCTCAATGGACAGTGATGGGAAAGGCAAAAGAGCTAAAGTATCTATCTTAAGAGCTCACACTCCGACTCCAACAAAGGATTACCAACTTTGAATGGAGAAGCCAGTATTCACTCCACCGATGCAGAGGAGAAAATGGAATTGCACAGAAAATTAAAGACAGGAAGCAGGTTGTGAAAAACTCACCTGATGAAGCACCAAAGCTTGCCCATGCCATTTCCAGAAGCATAGAAAATGCTACTGCAAATTCCTTTAAAGTTCCACAGAATGCTCAGAACTGCGATGCTGATCCTTAAGACCACGGAACGACTGGTGCTGAAACCACTTCATGCCCTAAACAGCCGATTGCTCACTTGGATATTTGAGCCCAGTTACATTTAGTCCAATCTGGACCGTGAGTAACTGGAGCCTATTGCAGCTCCATCATTCTCTGGCTTGTCTGGAGCAAGGCTGTGCTTACAAGAAAGGGATATAAGAGGAAGGGTTTCACCATTCGGTACAGTCGCTGCCTAGCTGCAGGGTCCACCAGACAAGCTAATACATCTACCTCATATAAGCAAATATATCTACCTCAAGGGACAGCGATAGGAGTGGCAAACGAGCCAATATATCTATCTTACAAGCTCACAGTCCGGCTCCAACAAATGATTACCATCCATGAATGGAGGAGACAAAACTCACTCTACCGACGCTGAGGACAACATGGAATGGCACACAAAATTAAATACAGGACTCTACTCGTACCATTGTACTGAGGATTAGCGTCGCACTCTTGCGCATTTTGTAGAACTTGAAAGCGAATTGCAGTTGCAATTTCAATGCTTCTGGAAGGTGGAAGAGCAAGCTTTGGTGCTTTTTCTGGTAAATTTGGGCACAACCGGAGCTGAAACCACTTCATACCCAAAAAAGCGATTGTTGACTTGGAAGATTGAGCTCCGTACCTTTTAGTCCAATCTTGAACCTGTGTAACTGGACCCTATGGCTGGGCCTTCGTTCTCTGGCTTGTCCGGAGCAAGGCTGCGCTGAGGGAAAGGTGACATATGGGGACGGGTTTTTCCAGTGGTTGCAGTCTCTGTACAGCTGTAGACCCACCAGACAAGCTAATATATATACCTCGTATAAACTAATATTTCTATCTCAATGGACAGTGATGGGAAAGGCAAAAAAGCTAAAGTATCTATCTTAAGAGCTCACACTCCGACTCCAACAAAGGATTACCAACATTGAATGGAGAAGCCAGTATTCACTTCACCGATGCAGAGGAGAAAATGGAATTGCACAGAAAATTAAAGACAGGAAGCAGGTTGTGCCAAACTCACCTGATGAAGCACCAAAGCTTGCCCATGCCATTTCCAGAAGCATAGAAAATGCTACTGCAAATTCCTTTAAAGTTCCACAGAATGCTCAGAACTGCGATGCTGATCCTTAAGACCACGGAACGACTGGTGCTGAAACCACTTCATGCCCTAAACAGCCGATTGCTCACTTGGATATTTGAGCCCAGTTACATTTAGTCCAATCTGGACCGTGAGTAACTGGAGCCTATTGCAGCTCCATCATTCTCTGGCTTGTCTGGAGCAAGGCTGTGCTTACAAGAAAGGGGACATAAGAGGAAGGGTTTCACCATTCGGTACAGTCGCTGCCTAGCTGCAGGGTCCACCAGACAAGCTAATACATCTACCTCATATAAGCAAATATATCTACCTCAAGAGACAGCGATAGGAGTGGCAAACGAGCCAATATATCTATCTTACAAGCTCACAGTCCGGCTCCAACAAAGGATTACCATCCATGAATGGAGGAGACAAAACTCACTCTACCGACGCTGAGGACAACATGGAATGGCACACAAAATTAAATACAGGACTCTACTCGTACCATTGTACTGAGGATTAGCGTCGCACTCTTGCGCATTTTGTAGAACTTGAAAGCGAATTGCAGTTGCAATTTCAATGCTTCTGGAAGGTGCAAGAGCAAGCTTTGGTGCTTTTTCTCGTGAATTTGGGCACAACCGGAGCTGAAACCACTTCATACCCAAAAAAGCGATTGTTGACTTGGAAGATTGAGCTCCGTACCTTTTAGTCCAATCTTGAACCTGTGTAACTGGACCCTATGGCTGGGCCTTCGTTCTCTGGCTTGTCCGGAGCAAGGCTGCGCTGAGGGAAAGGTGATATATGGGGACGGGTTTTTCCAGTGGTTGCAGTCTCTGTACAGCTGTAGACCCACCAGACAAGCTAATATATATACCTCGTATAAACTAATATTTCTATCTCAATGGACAGTGATGGGAAAGGCAAAAAAGCTAAAGTATCTATCTTAAGAGCTCACACTCCGACTCCAACAAAGGATTACCAACATTGAATGGAGAAGCCAGTATTCACTCCACCGATGCAGAGGAGAAAATGGAATTGCACAGAAAATTAAAGACAGGAAGCAGGTTGTGCCAAACTCACCTGATGAAGCACCAAAGCTTGCCCATGCCATTTCCAGAAGCATAGAAAATGCTACTGCAAATTCCTTTAAAGTTCCACAGAATGCTCAGAACTGCGATGCTGATCCTTAAGACCACGGAACGACTGGTGCTGAAACCACTTCATGCCCTAAACAGCCGGTTGCTCACTTGGATATTTGAGCCCAGTTACATTTAGTCCAATCTGGACCGTGAGTAACTGGAGCCTATTACTGCTGCTTCATTCTCTGGCTTGTCTGGAGCAAGGCTGTGCTTACAAGGAAGGGGACATAAGAGGAAGGGTTTTTTATTTGTTACAGTCGCTGCTTAGCTGCAGGGTTCACCAGACAAGCTAATACATATACCTCATATAAGCAAATATAGCTACCTCAAGGGGCAGTGATAGGAGTGGCAAACGAGCCAATATATCGATCTTACAAGCTCACAGTCCAGCTCCAACAAAGGATTACCATCCATGAATGGAGGAGACAAAACTCACTATACCGACGCTGAGGACAACATGGAATGGCACACAAAATTAAATACAGGACTCTACTCGTTCCATTGTATTGAGGATTAGCGTCTCACTCTTGCGCATTTTGTAGAACTTGAAAGCGAATTGCAGTTGCAATTTCAATGCTTCTGGAAGGTGCAAGAGCAAGCTTTGGTGCTTTTTCTGGTGAATTTGGGCACAACCGGAGCTGAAACCACTTTATACCCAAAAAAGCGATTGTTGACTTGGAAGATTGAGCTCCGTACCTTTTAGTCCAATCTTGAACCTGTGTAACTGGACCCTATGGCTGGGCCTTCGTTCTCTGGCTTGTCCGGAGCAAGGCTGCGCTGAGGGAAAGGTGACATATGGGGACGGGTTTTTCCAGTGGTTGCAGTCTCTGTACAGCTGTAGACCCACCAGACAAGCTAATATATATACCTCGTATAAACTAATATTTCTATCTCAATGGACAGTGATGGGAAAGGCAAAAAAGCTAAAGTATCTATCTTAAGAGCTCACACTCCGACTCCAACAAAGGATTACCAACATTGAATGGAGAAGCCAGTATTCACTCCACCGATGCAGAGGAGAAAATGGAATTGCACAGAAAATTAAAGACAGGAAGCAGGTTGTGCCAAACTCACCTGATGAAGCACCAAAGCTTGCCCATGCCATTTCCAGAAGCATAGAAAATGCTACTGCAAATTCCTTAAGTTCCACAGAATGCTCAGAACTGCGATGCTGATCCTTAAGACCACGGAACGACTGGTGCTGAAACCACTTCATGCCCTAAACAGCCGATTGCTCACTTGGATATTTGAGCCCAGTTACATTTAGTCCAATCTGGACTGTGAGTAACTGGAGCCTATTGCAGCTCCATCATTCTCTGGCTTGTCTGGAGCAAGGCTGTGCTTACAAGAAAGGGGACTTAAGAGGAAGGGTTTCACCATTCGGTACAGTCGCTGCCTAGCTGCAGGGTCCACCAGACAAGCTAATACATCTACCTCATATAAGCAAATATATCTACCTCAAGGGACAGCGATAGGAGTGGCAAACGAGCCAAATATATCTATCTTACAAGCTCACAGTCCGGCTCCAACAAAGGATTACCATCCATGAATGGAGGAGACAAAACTCACTATACCGACGCTGAGGACAACATGGAATGGCACACAAAATTAAAAACAGGACTCTACTCGTTCCATTGTATTGAGGATTAGCGTCTCACTCTTGCGCATTTTGTAGAACTTGAAAGCGAATTGCAGTTGCAATTTCAATGCTTCTGGAAGGTGCAAGAGCAAGCTTTGGTGCTTTTTCTGGTGAATTTGGGCACAACCGGAGCTGAAACCACTTCATACCCAAAAAAGCGATTGTTGACTTGGAAGATTGAGCTCGGTACCTTTTAGTCCAATCTTGAACCTGTGTAACTGGACCCTATGGCTGGGCCTTCGTTCTCTGGCTTGTCCGGAGCAAGGCTGCGCTGAGGGAAAGGTGACATATGGGGACGGGTTTTTCCAGTGGTTGCAGTCTCTGTAAAGCTGTAGACCCACCAGACAAGCTAATATATATACCTCTTATAAACTAATATTTCTATCTCCATGGACAGTGATGGGAAAGGCAAAAGAGCTAAAGTATCTATCTTAAGAGCTCACACTCCAACAAAGGATTACCAACAGTGAATGGAGAAGCCAGTGTTCACTCCACCGATGCAGAGGAGAAAATGGAATTGCACAGAAAATTAAAGACAGGAAGCAGGTTGTACCAAACTCACCTGATGAAGCACCAAAGCTTGCCCATGCCATTTCCAGAAGCATAGAAAATGCTACTGCAAATTCCTTTAAAGTTCCACAGAATGCTCAGAACTGCGATGCTGATCCTTAAGACCACGGAACGACTGGTGCTGAAACCACTTCATGCCCTAAACAGCCGATTGCTCACTTGGATATTTGAGCCCAGTTACATTTAGTCCAATCTGGACCGTGAGTAACTGGAGCATATTGCAGCTCCATCATTCTCTGGCTTGTCTGGAGCAAGGCTGTGCTTACAAGAAAGGGGACATTAGAGGAAGGGTTTTTTATTTGTTACAGTCGCTGCTTAGCTGCAGGGTTCACCAGACAAGCTAATACATATACCTCATAGAAGCAAATATAGCTACCTCAAGGGGCAGTGATAGGAGTGGCAAACGAGCCAATATATCGATCTTACAAGCTCACAGTCCAGCTCCAACAAAGGATTACCATCCATGAATGGAGGAGACAAAACTCATTATACCGACGCTGAGGACAACATGGAATGGCACACAAAATTAAATACAGGACTCTACTCGTTCCATTGTATTGAGGATTAGCGTCTCACTCTTGCGCATTTTGTAGAACTTGAAAGCTAATTGCAGTTGCAATTTCAATGCTTCTGGAAGGTGCAAGAGCAAGCTTTGGTGCTTTTTCTGGTGAATTTGGGCACAACCGGAGCTGAAACCACTTCATACCCAAAAAAGCGATTGTTGACTTGGAAGATTGAGCTCGGTACCTTTTAGTCCAATCTTGAACCTGTGTAACTGGACCCTATGGCTGGGCCTTCGTTCTCTGGCGTGTCCGGAGCAAGGCTGCGCTGAGGGAAAGGTGACATATGGGGACGGGTTTTTCCAGTGGTTGCAGTCTCTGTAAAGCTGTAGACCCACCAGACAAGCTAATATATATACCTCGTATAAACTAATATTTCTATCTCCATGGACAGTGATGGGAAAGGCAAAAGAGCTAAAGTATCTATCTTAAGAGCTCACACTCCAACAAAGGATTACCAACAGTGAATGGAGAAGCCAGTATTCACTCCACCGATGCAGAGGAGAAAATGGAATTGCACAGAAAATTAAAGACAGGAAGCAGGTTGTACCAAACTCACCTGATGAAGCACCAAAGCTTGCCCATGCCATTTCCAGAAGCATTGAAATTGCTACTGCAAATCGTTTAAAGTTCCGCAGAATGCTCAGGACTGCGGCGCTGATTCTTAAGACCACAGAACGACTGGTGCTTTAACCACTTCAGGCCCTAAACAGCCGATTGCTCACTTGGATATTTGAGCCCAGTTACATTTAGTCCAATCTGGACCGTGAGTAACTGGAGCCTATTGCAGCTCCATCATTCTCTGGCTTGTCTGGAGCAAGGCTGTGCTTACAAGAAAGGGGACATAAGAGGAAGGGTTTCACCATTCGGTACAGTCGCTGCCTAGCTCCAGGGTCCACCAGACAAGCTAATACATCTACCTCGTATAAGCAAATATATCTACCTCAAGGGGCAGTGATAGGAGTGGCAAACGAGCCAATATATCGATCTTACAAGCTCACAGTCCAGCTCCAACAAAGGATTACCATCCATGAATGGAGGAGACAAAACTCACTCTACCGACGCTGAGGACAACATGGAATGGCACACAAAATTAAATACAGGACTCTACTCGTACCATTGTACTGAGGATTAGCGTCGCACTCTTGCGCATTTTGTAGAACTTGAAAGCGAATTGCAGTTGCAATTTCAATGCTTCTGGAAGGTGCAA
Organism: Triturus cristatus; assembly: GCF_964204655.1. NCBI lineage: Eukaryota > Metazoa > Chordata > Amphibia > Caudata > Salamandridae > Triturus > Triturus cristatus. Next base: position 785,128,314 of record NC_140594.1, read on the forward strand.
GAGCAAGCTTTGGTGCTTTTTGTGGTGAATTTGGGCACAACCGGAGCTGAAACCACTTCATACCCAAAAAAGCGATTGTTGACTTGGAAGATTGAGCTCCGTACCTTTTAGTCCAATCTTGAACCTGTGTAACTGGACCCTATGGCTGGGCCTTCGTTCTCTGGCTTGTCCGGAGCAAGGCTGCGCTGAGGGAAAGGTGACATATGGGGACGGGTTTTTCCAGTGGTTGCAGTCTCTGTACAGCTGTAGACCCACCAGACAAGCTAATATATATACCTCGTATAAACTAATATTTCTATCTCAATGGACAGTGATGGGAAAGGCAAAAAAGCTAAAGTATCTATCTTAAGAGCTCACACTCCGACTCCAACAAAGGATTACCAACATTGAATGGAGAAGCCAGTATTCACTCCACCGATGCAGAGGAGAAAATGGAATTGCACAGAAAATTAAAGACAGGAAGCAGGTTGTGCCAAACTCACCTGATGAAGCACCAAAGCTTGCCCATGCCATTTCCAGAAGCATAGAAAATGCTACTGCAAATTCCTTTAAAGTTCCACAGAATGCTCAGAACTGCGATGCTGATCCTTAAGACCACGTTACAACTGGTGCTGAAACCACTTCATGCCCTAAACAGCCGGTTGCTCACTTGGATATTTGAGCCCAGTTACATTTAGTCCAATCTGGACCGTGAGTAACTGGAGCCTATTACTGCTGCTTCATTCTCTGGCTTGTCTGGAGCAAGGCTGTGCTTACAAGAAAGGGGACATAAGAGGAAGGGTTTTTTATTTGTTACAGTCGCTGCTTAGCTGCAGGGTTCACCAGACAAGCTAATACATATACCTCATATAAGCAAATATAGCTACCTCAAGGGGCAGTGATAGGAGTGGCAAACGAGCCAATATATCGATCTTACAAGCTCACAGTCCAGCTCCAACAAAGGATTACCATCCATGAATGGAGGAGACAAAACTCACTATACCGACGCTGAGGACAACATGGAATGGCACACAAATTTAAATACAGGACTCTACTCGTTCCATTGTATTGAGGATTAGCGTCTCACTCTTGCGCATTTTATAGAACTTGAAAGCGAATTGCAGTTGCAATTTCAATGCTTCTGGAAGGTGCAAGAGCAAGCTTTGGTGCTTTTTCTGGTGAATTTGGGCACAACCGGAGCTGAAACCACTTCATACCCAAAAAAGCGATTGTTGACTTGGAAGATTGAGCTCCGTACCTTTTAGTCCAATCTTGAACCTGTGTAACTGGACCCTATGGCTGGGCCTTCGTTCTCTGGCTTGTCCGGAGCAAGGCTGCGCTGAGGGAAAGGTGACATATGGGGACGGGTTATTCCAGTGGTTGCAGTCTCTGTACAGCTGTAGACCCACCAGACAAGCTAATATATATACCTCGTATAAACTAATATTTCTATCTCAATGGACAGTGATGGGAAAGGCAAAAAAGCTAAAGTATCTATCTTAAGAGCTCACACTCCGACTCCAACAAAGGATTACCAACATTCAATGGAGAAGCCAGTATTCACTCCTCCGATGCAGAGGAGAAAATGGAATTGCACAGAAAATTAAAGACAGGAAGCAGGTTGTGCCAAACTCACCTGATGAAGCACCAAAGCCTGCCCATGCCATTTCCAGCAGCATAGAAAATGCTACTGCAAATTCCTTTAAAGTTCCACAGAATGCTCAGAACTGCGATGCTGATCCTTAAGACCACGGAACGACTGGTGCTGAAACCACTTCATGCCCTAAACAGCCGGTTGCTCACTTGGATATTTGAGCCCAGTTACATTTAGTCCAATCTGGACCGTGAGTAACTGGAGCCTATTACTGCTGCTTCATTCTCTGGCTTGTCTGGAGCAAGGCTGTGCTTACAAGAAAGGGGACATAAGAGGAAGGGTTTTATTATTTGTTAATGTCGCTGCTTAGCTGCAGGGTTCACCAGACAAGCTAATACATATACCTCATATAAGCAAATATAGCTCCCTCAAGGGGCAGTGATAGGAGTGGCAAACGAGCCAATATATCGATCTTACAAGCTCACAGTCCAGCTCCAACAAAGGATTACCATCCATGAATGGAGGAGACAAAACTCACTATACCGACGCTGAGGACAACATGGAATGGCACACAAAATTAAATACAGGACTCTACTCGTTCCATTGTATTGAGGATTAGCATCTCAGTCTTGCGCATTTTGTAGAACTTGAAAGCGAAGTGCAGTTGCAATTTCAATGCTTCTGGAAGTTGTAGGGGCAAACTTTGGTGCTTTTTCCGGTGAATTTGGGCACAACCGGAGCTGAAACCACTTCATACCTAAAAAAGCGATTGTTGACTTGGAAGATTGAGCTCGGTACCTTTTAGTCCAATCTTGAACCTGTGTAACTGGACCCTATGGCTGGGCCTTCGTTCTCTGGCTTGTCCGGAGCAAGGCTGCGCTGAGGGAAAGGTGACATATGGGGATGGGTTTTTCCAGTGGTTGCAGTCTCTGTAAAGCTGTAGACCCACCAGACATGCTAATATATATACCTCGTATAAACTAATATTTCTATCTCAATGGACAGTGATGGGAAAGGCAAAAGAGCTAAAGTATCTATCTTAAGAGCTCACACTCCGACTCCAACAAAGGATTACCAACTTTGAATGGAGAAGCCAGTATTCACTCCACCGATGCAGAGGAGAAAATGGAATTGCACAGAAAATTAAAGACAGGAAGCAGGTTGTGCAAAACTCACCTGATGAAGCACCAAAGCTTGCCCATGCCATTTCCAGAAGCATAGAAAATGCTACTGCAAATTCCTTTAAAGTTCCACAGAATGCTCAGAACTGCGATGCTGATCCTTAAGACCACGGAACGACTGGTGCTGAAACCACTTCATGCCCTAAACAGCCGATTGCTCACTTGGATATTTGAGCCCAGTTACATTTAGTCCAATCTGGACCGTGAGTAACTGGAGCCTATTGCAGCTCCATCATTCTCTGGCTTGTCTGGAGCAAGGCTGTGCTTACAAGAAAGGGATATAAGAGGAAGGGTTTCACCATTCGGTACAGTCGCTGCCTAGCTGCAGGGTCCACCAGACAAGCTAATACATCTACCTCATATAAGCAAATATATCTACCTCAAGGGACAGCGATAGGAGTGGCAAACGAGCCAATATATCTATCTTACAAGCTCACAGTCCGGCTCCAACAAATGATTACCATCCATGAATGGAGGAGACAAAACTCACTCTACCGACGCTGAGGACAACATGGAATGGCACACAAAATTAAATACAGGACTCTACTCGTACCATTGTACTGAGGATTAGCGTCGCACTCTTGCGCATTTTGTAGAACTTGAAAGCGAATTGCAGTTGCAATTTCAATGCTTCTGGAAGGTGGAAGAGCAAGCTTTGGTGCTTTTTCTGGTAAATTTGGGCACAACCGGAGCTGAAACCACTTCATACCCAAAAAAGCGATTGTTGACTTGGAAGATTGAGCTCCGTACCTTTTAGTCCAATCTTGAACCTGTGTAACTGGACCCTATGGCTGGGCCTTCGTTCTCTGGCTTGTCCGGAGCAAGGCTGCGCTGAGGGAAAGGTGACATATGGGGACGGGTTTTTCCAGTGGTTGCAGTCTCTGTACAGCTGTAGACCCACCAGACAAGCTAATATATATACCTCGTATAAACTAATATTTCTATCTCAATGGACAGTGATGGGAAAGGCAAAAAAGCTAAAGTATCTATCTTAAGAGCTCACACTCCGACTCCAACAAAGGATTACCAACATTGAATGGAGAAGCCAGTATTCACTTCACCGATGCAGAGGAGAAAATGGAATTGCACAGAAAATTAAAGACAGGAAGCAGGTTGTGCCAAACTCACCTGATGAAGCACCAAAGCTTGCCCATGCCATTTCCAGAAGCATAGAAAATGCTACTGCAAATTCCTTTAAAGTTCCACAGAATGCTCAGAACTGCGATGCTGATCCTTAAGACCACGGAACGACTGGTGCTGAAACCACTTCATGCCCTAAACAGCCGATTGCTCACTTGGATATTTGAGCCCAGTTACATTTAGTCCAATCTGGACCGTGAGTAACTGGAGCCTATTGCAGCTCCATCATTCTCTGGCTTGTCTGGAGCAAGGCTGTGCTTACAAGAAAGGGGACATAAGAGGAAGGGTTTCACCATTCGGTACAGTCGCTGCCTAGCTGCAGGGTCCACCAGACAAGCTAATACATCTACCTCATATAAGCAAATATATCTACCTCAAGAGACAGCGATAGGAGTGGCAAACGAGCCAATATATCTATCTTACAAGCTCACAGTCCGGCTCCAACAAAGGATTACCATCCATGAATGGAGGAGACAAAACTCACTCTACCGACGCTGAGGACAACATGGAATGGCACACAAAATTAAATACAGGACTCTACTCGTACCATTGTACTGAGGATTAGCGTCGCACTCTTGCGCATTTTGTAGAACTTGAAAGCGAATTGCAGTTGCAATTTCAATGCTTCTGGAAGGTGCAAGAGCAAGCTTTGGTGCTTTTTCTCGTGAATTTGGGCACAACCGGAGCTGAAACCACTTCATACCCAAAAAAGCGATTGTTGACTTGGAAGATTGAGCTCCGTACCTTTTAGTCCAATCTTGAACCTGTGTAACTGGACCCTATGGCTGGGCCTTCGTTCTCTGGCTTGTCCGGAGCAAGGCTGCGCTGAGGGAAAGGTGACATATGGGGACGGGTTTTTCCAGTGGTTGCAGTCTCTGTACAGCTGTAGACCCACCAGACAAGCTAATATATATACCTCGTATAAACTAATATTTCTATCTCAATGGACAGTGATGTGAAAGGCAAAAAAGCTAAAGTATCTATCTTAAGAGCTCACACTCCGACTCCAACAAAGGATTACCAACATTGAATGGAGAAGCCAGTATTCACTCCACCGATGCAGAGGAGAAAATGGAATTGCACAGAAAATTAAAGACAGGAAGCAGGTTGTGCCAAACTCACCTGATGAAGCACCAAAGCTTGCCCATGCCATTTCCAGAAGCATAGAAAATGCTACTGCAAATTCCTTTAAAGTTCCACAGAATGCTCAGAACTGCGATGCTGATCCTTAAGACCACGGAACGACTGGTGCTGAAACCACTTCATGCCCTAAACAGCCGGTTGCTCACTTGGATATTTGAGCCCAGTTACATTTAGTCCAATCTGGACCGTGAGTAACTGGAGCCTATTACTGCTGCTTCATTCTCTGGCTTGTCTGGAGCAAGGCTGTGCTTACAAGAAAGGGGACATAAGAGGAAGGGTTTTTTATTTGTTACAGTCGCTGCTTAGCTGCAGGGTTCACCAGACAAGCTAATACATATACCTCATATAAGCAAATATAGCTACCTCAAGGGGCAGTGATAGGAGTGGCAAACGAGCCAATATATCGATCTTACAAGCTCACAGTCCAGCTCCAACAAAGGATTACCATCCATGAATGGAGGAGACAAAACTCACTATACCGACGCTGAGGACAACATGGAATGGCACACAAAATTAAATACAGGACTCTACTCGTTCCATTGTATTGAGGATTAGCGTCTCACTCTTGCGCATTTTGTAGAACTTGAAAGCGAATTGCAGTTGCAATTTCAATGCTTCTGGAAGGTGCAAGAGCAAGCTTTGGTGCTTTTTCTGGTGAATTTGGGCACAACCGGAGCTGAAACCACTTTATACCCAAAAAAGCGATTGTTGACTTGGAAGATTGAGCTCCGTACCTTTTAGTCCAATCTTGAACCTGTGTAACTGGACCCTATGGCTGGGCCTTCGTTCTCTGGCTTGTCCGGAGCAAGGCTGCGCTGAGGGAAAGGTGACATATGGGGACGGGTTTTTCCAGTGGTTGCAGTCTCTGTACAGCTGTAGACCCACCAGACAAGCTAATATATATACCTCGTATAAACTAATATTTCTATCTCAATGGACAGTGATGGGAAAGGCAAAAAAGCTAAAGTATCTATCTTAAGAGCTCACACTCCGACTCCAACAAAGGATTACCAACATTGAATGGAGAAGCCAGTATTCACTCCACCGATGCAGAGGAGAAAATGGAATTGCACAGAAAATTAAAGACAGGAAGCAGGTTGTGCCAAACTCACCTGATGAAGCACCAAAGCTTGCCCATGCCATTTCCAGAAGCATAGAAAATGCTACTGCAAATTCCTTAAGTTCCACAGAATGCTCAGAACTGCGATGCTGATCCTTAAGACCACGGAACGACTGGTGCTGAAACCACTTCATGCCCTAAACAGCCGATTGCTCACTTGGATATTTGAGCCCAGTTACATTTAGTCCAATCTGGACTGTGAGTAACTGGAGCCTATTGCAGCTCCATCATTCTCTGGCTTGTCTGGAGCAAGGCTGTGCTTACAAGAAAGGGGACTTAAGAGGAAGGGTTTCACCATTCGGTACAGTCGCTGCCTAGCTGCAGGGTCCACCAGACAAGCTAATACATCTACCTCATATAAGCAAATATATCTACCTCAAGGGACAGCGATAGGAGTGGCAAACGAGCCAAATATATCTATCTTACAAGCTCACAGTCCGGCTCCAACAAAGGATTACCATCCATGAATGGAGGAGACAAAACTCACTCTACCGACGCTGAGGACAACATGGAATGGCACACAAAATTAAATACAGGACTCTACTCGTACCATTGTACTGAGGATTAGCGTCGCACTCTTGCGCATTTTGTAGAACTTGAAAGCGAATTGCAGTTGCAATTTCAATGCTTCTGGAAGGTGCAAGAGCAAGCTTTGGTGCTTTTTGTGGTGAATTTGGGCACAACCGGAGCTGAAACCACTTCATACCCAAAAAAGCGATTGTTGACTTGGAAGATTGAGCTCCGTACCTTTTAGTCCAATCTTGAACCTGTGTAACTGGACCCTATGGCTGGGCCTTCGTTCTCTGGCTTGTCCGGAGCAAGGCTGCGCTGAGGGAAAGGTGACATATGGGGACGGGTTTTTCCAGTGGTTGCAGTCTCTGTACAGCTGTAGACCCACCAGACAAGCTAATATATATACCTCGTATAAACTAATATTTCTATCTCAATGGACAGTGATGGGAAAGGCAAAAAAGCTAAAGTATCTATCTTAAGAGCTCACACTCCGACTCCAACAAAGGATTACCAACATTGAATGGAGAAGCCAGTATTCACTCCACCGATGCAGAGGAGAAAATGGAATTGCACAGAAAATTAAAGACAGGAAGCAGGTTGTGCCAAACTCACCTGATGAAGCACCAAAGCTTGCCCATGCCATTTCCAGAAGCATAGAAAATGCTACTGCAAATTCCTTTAAAGTTCCACAGAATGCTCAGAACTGCGATGCTGATCCTTAAGACCACGGAACAACTGGTGCTGAAACCACTTCATGCCCTAAACAGCCGGTTGCTCACTTGGATATTTGAGCCCAGTTACATTTAGTCCAATCTGGACCGTGAGTAACTGGAGCCTATTACTGCTGCTTCATTCTCTGGCTTGTCTGGAGCAAGGCTGTGCTTACAAGAAAGGGGACATAAGAGGAAGGGTTTTTTATTTGTTACAGCCGCTGCTTAGCTGCAGGGTTCACCAGACAAGCTAATACATATACCTCATATAAGCAAATATAGCTACCTCAAGGGGCAGTGATAGGAGTGGCAAACGAGCCAATATATCGATCTTACAAGCTCACAGTCCAGCTCCAACAAAGGATTACCATCCATGAATGGAGGAGACAAAACTCACTATACCGACGCTGAGGACAACATGGAATGGCACACAAAATTAAATACAGGACTCTACTCGTTCCATTGTATTGAGGATTAGCGTCTCACTCTTGCGCATTTTATAGAACTTGAAAGCGAATTGCAGTTGCAATTTCAATGCTTCTGGAAGGTGCAAGAGCAAGCTTTGGTGCTTTTTCTGGTGAATTTGGGCACAACCGGAGCTGAAACCACTTCATACCCAAAAAAGCGATTGTTGACTTGGAAGATTGAGCTCCGTACCTTTTAGTCCAATCTTGAACCTGTGTAACTGGACCCTATGGCTGGGCCTTCGTTCTCTGGCTTGTCCGGAGCAAGGCTGCGCTGAGGGAAAGGTGACATATGGGGACGGGTTTTTCCAGTGGTTGCAGTCTCTGTACAGCTGTAGACCCACCAGACAAGCTAATATATATACCTCGTATAAACTAATATTTCTATCTCAATGGACAGTGATGGGAAAGGCAAAAAAGCTAAAGTATCTATCTTAAGAGCTCACACTCCGACTCCAACAAAGGATTACCAACATTCAATGGAGATGCCAGTATTCACTCCTCCGATGCAGAGGAGAAAATGGAATTGCACAGAAAATTAAAGACAGGAAGCAGGTTGTGCCAAACTCACCTGATGAAGCACCAAAGCCTGCCCATGCCATTTCCAGCAGCATAGAAAATGCTACTGCAAATTCCTTTAAAGTTCCACAGAATGCTCAGAACTGCGATGCTGATCCTTAAGACCACGGAACGACTGGTGCTGAAACCACTTCATGCCCTAAACAGCCGGTTGCTCACTTGGATATTTGAGCCCAGTTACATTTAGTCCAATCTGGACCGTGAGTAACTGGAGCCTATTACTGCTGCTTCATTCTCTGGCTTGTCTGGAGCAAGGCTGTGCTTACAAGAAAGGGGACATAAGAGGAAGGGTTTTATTATTTGTTAATGTCGCTGCTTAGCTGCAGGGTTCACCAGACAAGCTAATACATATACCTCATATAAGCAAATATAGCTCCCTCAAGGGGCAGTGATAGGAGTGGCAAACGAGCCAATATATCGATCTTACAAGCTCACAGTCCAGCTCCAACAAAGGATTACCATCCATGAATGGAGGAGACAAAACTCACTATACCGACGCTGAGGACAACATGGAATGGCACACAAAATTAAATACAGGACTCTACTCGTTCCATTGTATTGAGGATTAGCATCTCAGTCTTGCGCATTTTGTAGAACTTGAAAGCGAAGTGCAGTTGCAATTTCAATGCTTCTGGAAGGTGCAAGAGCAAGCTTTGGTGCTTTTCTGGGGAATTTGGGGACAACCGGAGCTGAAACCACTTCATACCCAAAAAAGCGATTGTTGACTTGGAAGATTGAGCTCGGTACCTTTTAGTCCAATCTTGAACCTGTGTAACTGGACCCTATGGCTGGGCCTTCGTTCTCTGGCTTGTCCTGAGCAAGGCTGCGCTGAGGGAAAGGTGACATATGAGGACGGGTTTTACCAGTGGTTGCAGTCTCTGTACAGCTTTACACCCACCAGACAAGCTAATATATATACCTCGTATAAACTAATATTTCTATCTCAATGGACAGTGATGGGAAAGGCAAAAGAGCTAAAGTATCTATCTTAAGAGCCCACACTCCGACTCCAACAAAGGATTACCGACATTGAATGGAGAAGCCAGTATTCACTCCACCGATGCAGAGGACAAAATGGAATTGCACAGAAAATTAAAGACAGGAAGCGTGTCGTGCCGCACTCAACTGATGAAGCATCAAAGCTTGCACATGCGATTTCCAGAAGCATTGAAATTGCTACTGCAAATCGTTTAAAGTTCCGCAGAATGCTCAGGAATGCGGCGCTGATCCTTAAGACCACGGAACGACTGGTGCTTTAACCACTTCATGCCCTAAACAGCCGATTGCTCACTTGGATATTTGAGCCCAGTTACATTTAGTCCAATCTGGACCGTGAGTAACTGGAGCCTATTACTACTCCTTCATTCTCTGGCTTGTCTGGAGCAAGGCTGTGCTTACAAGAAAGGGGACATAAGAGGAAGAGTTTCACCATTCGGTACAGTCGCTGCCTAGCTGCAGGGTCCACCAGACAAGCTAATACATCTTCCTCATATAAGCAAATGTATCTACCTCAAGGGACAGCGATAGGAGTGGCAAACGAGCCAATATATCTATCTTACAAGCTCACAGTCCGGCTCCAACAAAGGATTACCATCCATGAATGGAAGAGACAAAACTCACTCTACCGACCCTGAGGACAACATGGAATGGCACACAAAATTAAATACAGGACTCTACTCGTACCATTGTACTGAGGATTAGCGTCGTACTCTTGCGCATTTTGTAGAACTTAAAAACGCGAATTGCAGTTGCAATTTCAATGCTTCTGGAAGGTGCAAGAGCAAGCTTTGGTGCTTTTTCTGGTGAATTTGGGCACAACCGGAGCTGAAACCACTTCATACCCAAAAAAGAGATTGTTGACTTGGAAGATTGAGCTCGGTACCTTTTAGTCCAATCTTGAACCTGTGTAACTGGACCCTATGGCTGGGCCTTCGTTTTCTGGCTTGTCCGGAGCAAGGTGTAGTGAATCAGCCACTTTTGTGGTCTGACAAACTATGATGACCCTCAACCACCACCATTCTGTACTGACTTAAGTGTGTTATGTTAACTTAGCCTTAATGTAGGATGGGTTTGCATATGCCTGCTTTTCTTCTGCCTTTTAGTGGAATAGTCTTTCCAAGAATAGAAGGTATGGGATGTTGAGGTGCAGTCTTGTGGGTGGTGGTACACACATGTGCTCAATGTTGAATACTGAGAGATTAAGTGTATAATGTTATTTGGGTTAGGTGAATTATGACTTTGACCTATTGGCTTTGACGTGGTCTAATGTCATTCTGCCTTCTGACTTTACCTTGCTTCAAACTTTTCTGTGTGCACAGTGGTGCTTGTAAGTTGTGTGGATGAGAATTATAGGTGCCTTGCTTTTCTGATTCCATCTTGCTTTGGGCCTTTGTGTGCATGGCTTAACTAACTCCATTTTCATGCTGCCTGTACGAAGAAGAGGGCATGTTTTGCTTTCCTCCTGTTTTTACTGACTAGAGAGAACTGGTTCTTATCAGAGAAAGTACATGGTTTGACTCGTAGCCATAGCAAGGGCCTGATCAACCATTTGCTGTGACCTTGAAGCAAGCTGGTACGGGCTCTCATGAGAACTAGGGGGCGGAGTTTGCTAGGAGCTTCGCTGTGTTTGAATGTGTATTAAAAAGGGGAGTCTACACTGGCCTGGTGGAAGTTCATCCGTGAAGCAGACGTGCTGTCATGGGAAAAGTGGGGTCACCTCTGAGCTTTCGCCCAGTTTAAGCAATGGACTCCCCTTGAGCAAAGCGGGGTGAAATGATGGAGCATTAGGTGAGGTGTCTCTGCTACTAACTGTCTCTTGATTCTTTTCTGAATTCTTTCCTTTCCTTCTTATTTCTGATTCTTATATCCATACATATATATTTCTACATATATATTTGCAATCATACTATTGATATGTTAGAGACTGCTATGTTAGGTGCATTTGGCTTACTGTGTGGTGCTATTTACAAATAAATACATCCCAGATATACCAATTCGTCTTTTCCTAGTAGCAGGAGGTGTGGACTATTCTTGGCCAAGTATTCTGTTGTAGAAGGATGGGTGAATTCCCTTCTAGCAGGTAATCGTGCTATAGGAAGTTGGTGCTACTCTTGACAAGTGATGCGCAAATTATTGTTTTCTTGCCTTGCCTTTGGGGGAGTGTTGAAAGTTTGCCCACCTTAGGAAGTGCTGTGTATATGTTATGTTCCATAAGTTTAGAACTGAAATTCTCTCCCTGGGAAAGTGACGGTACATTCCTTGGTCCAGGGGAGATCTAAAGTTTGTCATTACACAAGGCTGCGCTGAGGGAAAGGTGACATATGGGGACGGGTTTTACCAGTGGTTGCAGTCTCTGTACAGCTGTAGACCCACCAGACAAGCTAATATATATACCTCGTATAAACTAATATTTCTATCTCAATGGACAGTGATGGGAAAGGCAAAGGAGCTAAAGTATCTATCTGAAGAGCTCACACACCGACTCCAACAAAGGATTACCAACATTGAATGGAGAAGCCAGTATTCACTCCACCGATGCAGAGGACAAAATGGAATTGTAGAGAAAATTAAAGACATGAAGCAGGTTGTGCCAAACTCACCTGATGAAGCACCAAAGCTTGCCCATGCCATTTCCAGAAGCATTAAAAATGCTACTGCAAATTCCTTTAAAGTCTATCAGAATGCTCAGAACTGCGACGCTGATCCTTAAGACCACAGAACGACTGGTGCTGAAACCACTTCATACCCTAAACAGCCGATTGCTCACTTGGATATTTGAGCCTAGTTAGATTTAGGCCAATCTGGACCGTGAGTAACTGGAGCCTATTGCTGCTCCTTCATTCTCTGGCTTGTCTGGAGCAAGGCTGTGCTTACAAGAAAGGGGACATGAGACGAAGGGTTTTATTATTTGTTACAGTCGCTGCATAGCTGCAGGGCTCACCAGACAAGCTAATACATATACCTCTTATAAGCAAATATAGCTACCTCAAGGGACAGCGATAGGAGTGGCAAACGAGGCAATATATCTATCTTACAAGCTCACAGTCCGGCTCCAACAAAGGATTACCATCCATGAATGGAGGAGACAAAACTCACTCTACCGACGCTGAAGACAACATGGAATGGCACTCAAAATTAAATACAGGACTCTACTCGTACCATTGTACTGAGGATTAGCGTCGCACTCTTGTGCATTTTGTAGAACTTGAAACCGAATTGCAGTTGCAATTTCAATGCTTCTGGAAGGTGCAAGAGCAAGCTTTGGTGCTTTTTCTGGTGAATTTGGGCACAACCGGAGCTGAAACCACTTCATACCCAAAAAAGCGATTGTTGACTTGGAAGATTGAGCTAGGTACCTTTTAGTCCAATCTTGAACCTGTTTAACTGGACCCTATGGCTGGGCTTTCGTTCTCTGGCTTGTCCGGAGCAAGGCTGCGCTGAGGGAAAGGTGACATATGGGGACGGGTTTTACCAGTGGTTGCAGTCTCTGTACAGCTGTAGACCCACCAGACAAGCTAATATATATACCTCGTATAAACTAATATTTCTATCTCAATGGACAGTGCTGGGAAAGGCAAAAGAGCTAAAGTATCTATCTTAAGAGCTCACACTCCGACTCCAACAAAGGATTACCAACATTGAATGGAGAAGCCAGTATTCACTCCACTGATGCAGAGGATAAAATGGAATTGCACAGAAAATTAAAGACAGGAAGCAGGTCGTGCCGAACTCAACTGATGAAGCATCAAAGCTTGCACATGCGATTTCCAGAAGCATTGAAATTGCTACTGCAAATCGTTTAAAGTTCCGCAGAATGCTCAGGACTGCAGCGCTGATCCTTAAGACCACGGAACAACTGGTGCTTTAACCACTTCATGCCCTAAACAGCCGATTGCTCACTTGGATATTTGAGCCCAGTTACATTTAGTCCAATCTGGACCGTGAGTAACTGGAGCCTATTGCAGCTCCATCATTCTCTGGCTTGTCTGGGGCAAGGCTGTGCTTACAAGAAAGGGGACATAAGAGGAAGGGTTTCAACATTCGGTACAGTCGCTGCCTAGCTGCAGGATCCACCAGAGAAGCTAATACATCTACCTCATATAAGCAAATATATCTACCTCAAGGGACAGCGATAGGAGTGGCAAACAAGCCAATATATCTATCTTACAAGCTGACAGTCCGGCTCCAACAAAGGATTACCATCCATGAATGGAGGAGACAAAACTCACTCTACCGACGCTGAGGACAACATGGAATGGCACACAAAATTAAATACAGGACTCTACTCGTTCCATTGTATTGAGGATTAGCGTCTCACTCTTGCGCATTTTGTAGAACTTGAAAGCGAATTGCAGTTGCAATTTCAATGCTTCTGGAAGGTGCAAGAGCAAGCTTTGGTGCTTTTTCTGGTGAATTTGGGCACAACCGGAGCTGAAACCACTTCATACCCTAAAAAGCGATTGTTGACTTGGAAGATTGAACTTGGTACTTTTTAGTCCAATCTTGAACCTGCATAACTGGACCCTATGGCTGGGCCTTCGTTCTCTGGCTTGTCCGGAGCAAGGCTGCGCTGAGGGAAAGGTGACATATGGGGACGTGTTTTTCCAGTGGTTACAGTCTCTGTAAAGCTGTAGACCCACCAGACAAGCTAATATATATACCTCGTATAAACTAATATTTCTATCTCAATGGACAGTGATGGGAAAGGCAAAAGAGCTAAAGTATCTATCTTAAGAGCTCACACTCCGACTCCAACAAAGGATTACCAACATTGAATGGAGAAGCCAGTATTCACTCCACCGATGCAGAGGAGAAAATGGAATTGCACAGAAAATTAAAGACAGGAAGCAGGTCGTGCCGAACTCAACTGATGAAGCATCAAAGCTTGCACATGCGATTTCCAGAAGCATTGAAATTGCTACTGCAAATCGTTTAAAGTCCCGCAGAATGCTCAGGACTGCGGCGCTGATCCTTAAGACCACGGAACGACTGGTGCTTTAACCACTTCATGCCCTAAACAGCGGATTGCTCACTTGGATATTTGAGCCCAGTTACATTTAGTCCAATCTGGACCGTGAGTAACTGGAGCCTATTACTGCTCCTTCATTCTCTGGCTTGTCTGGAGCAAGGCTGTGCTTACAAGAAAGGGTACATAAGAGGAAGGGTTTCACCATTCGGTACAGTCACTGCCTAGCTGCAGGGTCCACCAGACACGCTAATACATCTACCTCATATAAGCAAATATGTCTACCTCAAGGGACAGCGATAGGAGTGGCAAACAAGGCAATATATCTATCTTACAAACTCACAGTCCGGCTCCAACAAAGGATTACCATCCATGAATGGAGGAGACAAAACTCACTCTACCGACGCTGAGGACAACATGGAATGGCACTCAAAATTAAATACAGAACTCTACTCGTACCATTGTACTGAGGATTAGCATCGCACTCTTGCGCATTTTGTAGAACTTGAAAGTGAATTGCAGTTGCAATTTCAATGCTTCTGGAAGGTGCAAGAGCAAGCTTTGGTGCTTTTTCTGGTGAATTTGGGCACAACCGGAGCTGAAACCACTTCATACCCAAAAAAGCGATTGTTGACTTGGAAGATTGAGCTCGGTACCTTTTAGTCCAATCTTGAACCTGTGTAACTGAAACCTATGGCTGGGCCTTCGTTCTCTGGCTTGTCCGGAGCAAGGCTGCGCTGAGGGAAAGGTGACATATGGGGACGGGTTTTACCAGTGGTTGCAGTCTCTGTACAGCTGTACACCCACCAGACAAGCTAATATATATACCTCGTATAAACTAATATTTCTATCTCAATGGACAGTGATGGGAAAGGCAAAAGTGCTAAAGTATCTATCTTAAGAGCTCACACTCCGACTCCAACAAAGGATTACCAACAATGAATGGAAAAGCCAGTATTCACTCCACCGATGCAGAGGAGAAAATGGAATTGCACAGAAAATTAAAGACAGGAAGCAGGTTGTGCCAAACTCACCTGATGAAGCACCAAAGCTTGCCCATGCCATTTCCAGAAGCATAAAAATGCTACTGCAAATTCCTTTAAAGTTTCACAGAATGCTCAGAACTGCGATGCTGATCCTTAAGACCACGGAACGACTGGTGCTGAAACCACTTCATGCCCTAAACAGCCAATTGCTCACTTGGATATTTGAGCCCAGTTACATTTAGTCCAATCTGGACCGTGAGTAACTGGAGCCTATTGCAGCTCCATCATTCTCTGGCTTGTCTGGAGCAAGGCTGTGCTTACAAGAAAGGGGACATAAGAGGAAGGGTTTCACCATTCGGTACAGTCGCTGCCTAGCTGCAGGGTCCACCAGACAAGCTAATACATCTACATCATATAAGCAAATATATCTACCTCAAGGGACAGCGATAGGAGTGGCAAACGAGCCAATATATCTATCTTACAAGCTCACAGTCCGGCTCCAACAAAGGATTACCATCCATGAATGGAGGAGACAGAACTCACTCTACCGACGCTGAGGACAACATGGAATGGCACTCAAAATTAAATACAGGACTCTACTCGTACCATTGTACTGAGGATTAGCGTCGCACTCTTGCGCATTTTGTAGAACTTGAAAGCGAATTGCAGTTGCAATTTCAATGCTTCTGGAAGGTGCAAGAGCAAGCTTTGGTGCTTTTTCTGGGGAATTTGGGGACAACCGGAGCTGACACCACTTCATACCCAAAAAAGCGATTGTTGACTTGGAAGATTGAGCTCGGTACCTTTTAGTCCAATCTTGAACCTGTGTAACTGGACCCTATGGCTGGGCCTTCGTTCTCTGGCTTGTCCTGAGCAAGGCTGCGCTGAGGGAAAGGTGACATATGAGGACGAGTTTTACTAGTGGTTGCAGTCTCTGTACAGCTGTACACCCACCAGACAAGCTAATATATACGAGCCAATATATCTATCTTACAAGCTCACAGTCCGGCTCCAACAAAGGATTACCATCCATGAATGGAAGAGACAAAACTCACTCTACCGACGCTGAGGACAACATGGAATGGCACACAAAATTAAATACAGGACTCTACTCGTACCATTGTACTGAGGATTAGCGTCGTACACTTGCGCATTTTGTAGAACTTAAAAACGCAAATTGCAGTTGCAATTTCAATGCTTCTGGAAGGTGCAAGAGCAAGCTTTGGTGCTTTTTCTGGTGAATTTGGGCACAACCGGAGCTGAAACCACTTCATACCCAAAAAAGCGATTGTTGACTTGGAAGATTGAGCTCGGTACCTTTTAGTCCAAACTTGAACCTGTGTAACTGGACCCTATGGCTGGGCCTTCGTTTTCTGGCTTGTCCGGAGCAAGGTGTAGTGAATCAGCCACTTTTGTGGCCTGACACCCTATGATGACCCTCAACCACCACCATTCTGTACTGACTTAAGTGTGTTATGTTAACTGAGCCTTAATGTAGGATGGGTTTGCATATGCCTGCTTTTCTTCTGCCTTTTAGTGGAATAGTCTTTCCAAGAATAGAAGGTATGGGATGTTGAGGTGCAGTCTTGTGGGTGGTGGTACACACATGTGCTCAATGTTGAATACTGAGAGATTAAGTGTATAATGTTATTTGGGTTAGGTGAATTATGACTTTGACCTATTGGCTTTGACGTGGTCTGATGTCATTCTGCCTTCTGACTTTACCTTGCTTAAAACTTTTCTG
Source organism: Triturus cristatus (assembly GCF_964204655.1). NCBI lineage: Eukaryota > Metazoa > Chordata > Amphibia > Caudata > Salamandridae > Triturus > Triturus cristatus. The sequence continues at coordinate 785,145,432 of NC_140594.1, forward strand.
TGTGCACAGTGGTGCTTGTAAGTTGTGTGGATGAGAATTATAGGTGCCTTGCTTTTCTGATTCCATCTTGCTTTGGGCCTTTGTGTGCATGGCTTAACTAACTCCATTTTCATGCTGCCTGCACGAAGAAGAGGGCATGTTTTGCTTTCCTCCTGTTCTTACTGACTAGAGAGAACTGGTTCTTATCAGAGAAAGTACATGGTTTGACTCGTAGCCATAGCAAGGGCCTGATCAACCATTTGCTGTGGCCTTGAAGCAAGCTGGTACGGGCTCTCATGCGAACTAGGGGGTGGAGTTTGCTAGGAGCTTCGCTGTGTTTGAATGTGTATTAAAAAGGGGAGTCTACACTGGCCTGGTGGAAGTTCATCCGTGAAGCAGACGTGCTGTCATGGGAAAAGTGGGGTCACCTCTGAGCTTTCGCCCAGTTTAAGCAATGGACTCCCCTTGAGCAAAGCGGGGTGAAATGATGGAGCATTAGGTGAGGTGTCTCTGCTACTAACTGTCTCTTGATTCTTTTCTGAATTCTTTCCTTTCCTTCTTATTTCTGATTCTTATATCCATACATATATATTTCTACATATATATTTGCAATCATACTATTGATATGTTAGAGACTGCTATGTTAGGTGCATTTGGCTTACTGTGTGGTGCTATTTACAAATAAATACATCCCAGATATACCAATTCGTCTTTTCCTAGTAGCAGGAGGTGTGGACTATTCTTGGCCAAGTATTCTGTTGTAGAAGGATGGGTGAATTCCCTTCTAGCAGGTAATCGTGCTATAGGAAGTTGGTGCTACTCTTGACAAGTGATGCGCAAATTATTGTTTTCTTGCCTTGCCTTTGGGGGAGTGTTGAAAGTTTGCCCACCTTAGGAAGTGCTGTGTATATGTTATGTTCCATAAGTTTGGAACTGATATTCTCTCCCTGGGAAAGTGACGGTACATTCCTTGGTCCAGGGGAGATCTAAAGTTTGTCATTACACAAGGCTGCGCTGAGGGAAAGGTGACATATGGGGACGGGTTTTACCAGTGGTTGCAGTCTCTGTACAGCTGTAGACCCACCAGACAAGCTAATATATATACCTCGTATAAACTAATATTTCTATCTCAATGGACAGTGATGGGAAAGGCAAAGGAGCTAAAGTATCTATCTGAAGAGCTCACACACCGACTCCAACAAAGGATTACCAACATTGAATGGAGAAGCCAGTATTCACTCCACCGATGCAGATTACAAAATGGAATTGTAGAGAAAATTAAAGACATGAAGCAGGTTGTGCCAAACTCACCTGATGAAGCACCAAAGCTTGCCCATGCCATTTCCAGAAGCATTAAAAATGCTACTGAAAATTCCTTTAAAGTCTATCAGAATGCTCAGAACTGCGACGCTGATCCTTAAGACCACAGAACGACTGGTGCTGAAACCACTTCATACCCTAAACAGCCGATTGCTCACTTGGATATTTGAGCCTAGTTAGATTTAGGCCAATCTGGACCGTGAGTAACTGGAGCCTATTGCTGCTCCTTCATTCTCTGGCTTGTCTGGAGCAAGGCTGTGCTTACAAGAAAGGGGACATGAGATGAAGGGTTTTATTATTTGTTACAGTCGCTGCATAGCTGCAGGGCTCACCAGACAAGCTAATACATATACCTCTTATAAGCAAATATAGCTATCTCAAGGGACAGCGATAGGAGTGGCAAACGAGGCGATATATCTATCTTACAAGCTCACAGTCCGGCTCCAACAAAAGATTACCATCCATGAATGGAGGAGACAAAACTCACTCTACCGACGCTGAGGACATCATGGAATGGCACACAAAATTAAATACAGGACTCTACTCGTTCCATTGTATTGAGGATTAGCGTCTCACTCTTGCGCATTTTGTAGAACTTGAAAGCGAATTGCAGTTGCAATTTCAATGCTTCTGGAAGGTGCAAGAGCAAGCTTTGGTGCTTTTTCTGGTGAATTTGGGCACAACCGGAGCTGAAACCACTTCATACCCAAAAAAGGGATTGTTGACTTGGAAGATTGAGCTCGGTACCTTTTAGTCCAATCTTGAACCGGTGTAACTGGACCCTATGGCTGGGCCTTCGTTCTCTGGCTGGTCCCGAGCAAGGCTGCGCTGAGGGAAAGGTGACATATGGGGACGGGTTTTTCCAGTGGTTGCAGTCTCTGTACAGCTGTAGGCCCACCAGACAAGCTAATATATATACCTTGTATAAACTAATATTTCTATCTCAATGGACAGTGATGGGAAAGGCAAAAGAGCTAAAGTATCTATCTTAAGAGCTCACACTCCGACTCCAACAAAGGATTACCAACATTGAATGGAGAAGCCAGTATTCACTCCACCGATGCAGAGGAGAAAATGGAATTGCACAGAAAATTAAAGACAGGAAGCAGGCTGTGCCAAACTCACCTGATGAAGCACCAAAGGTTGCCCATGCCTTTTCCAGAAGCATAGAAAATGCTACTGCAAATTTCTTTAAAGTTCCACAGAATGCTTAGAACTGCGATGCTGATCCTTAAGACCACGGAACGACTGGTGCTTTAACCACTTCATGCCCTAAACAGCCGATTGCTCACTTGGATATTTGAGCCCAGTTACATTTAGTCCAATCTAGTCCGTGAGTAACTGGAGCCTATTGCAGCTCCATCATTCTCTGGCTTGTCTGGAGCAAGGCTGTGCTTACAAGAAAGGGGACATAAGAGGAAGGGTTTCAACATTCGGTACAGTCGCTGCCTAGTTGCAGGATCCACCAGACAAGCTAATACATCTACCTCATATAAGCAAATATATCTACCTCAAGGGACAGCGATAGGAGTGGCAAACAAGCCAATATATCTATCTTACAAGATCACAGTCCGGCTCCAACAAAGGATTACCATCCATGAATGGAGGAGACAAAACTCACTCTACCGACGCTGAGGACAACATGGAATGGCACTCAAAGTTAAATACAGGACTCTACTCGTACCATTGTACTGAGGATTAGCGTCGCACTCTTGTGCATTTTGTAGAACTTGAAAGCGAATTGCAGTTGCAATTTCAATGCTTCTGGAAGGTGCAAGAGCAAGCTTTGGTGCTTTTTCTGGTGAATTTGGGCACAACCGGAGCTGAAACCACTTCATACCCAAAAAAGCGATTGTTGACTTGGAAGATTGAGCTAGGTACCTTTTAGTCCAATCTTGAACCTGTGTAACTGGACCCTATGGCTGGGCTTTCGTTCTCTGGCTTGTCCGGAGCAAGGCTGCGCTGAGGAAAAGGTGACATATGGGGACGGGTTTTACCAGTGGTTGCAGTCTCTGTACAGCTGTAGACCCACCAGACAAGCTAATATATATACCTCGTATAAACTAATATTTCTATCTCAATGGACAGTGCTGGGAAAGGCAAAAGAGATAAAGTATCTATCTTAAGAGCTCACACTCCGACTCCAACAAAGGATTACCAACATTGAATGGAGAAGCCAGTATTCACTCCATCGATGCAGAGGAGAAAATGGAATTGCACAGAAAATTAAAGACAGGAAGAAGGTTGTGCCAAACTCACCTGATGAAGCACCAAAGCTTGCCCATGCCATTTCCAGAAGCATAGAAAATGCTACTGCAAATTCCTTTAAAGTTCCACAGAATGCTCAGAACTGCGATACTGATCCTTAAGACCACGGAACGACTGGTGCTGAAACCACTTCATGCCCTAAACAGCCGATTGCTCACTTGGATATTTGAGCCCAGTTACATTTAGTCCAATCTGGACCGTGAGTAACTGGAGCCTATTACTGCTGCTTCATTCTCTGGCTTGTCTGGAGCAAGGCTGTGCTTACAAGAAAGGGGACATAAGAGGAAGGGTTTTATTATTTGTTACAGTCGCTGCTTAGCTGCAGGGTTCACCAGACAAGCTAATACATATACCTCATATAAGCAAATATAGCTACCTCAAGGGGCAGCGATAGGAGTGGCAAACGAGCCAATATATCGATCTTACAAGCTCACAGTCCACCTCCAAAAAGGATTACCATCCATGAATGGAGGAGACAAAACTCACTATACCGACGCTGAGGACAACATGGAATGGCACACAAAATTAAATACAGGACTCTACTCGTTCCATTGTATTGAGGATTAGCGTCTCACTCTTGCACATTTTGTAGAACTTGAAAGCGAATTGCAGTTGCAATTTCGATGCTTCTGGAAGTTGCAGGGGCAAGCTTTGGTGCTTTTTCCGGTGATTTTGGGCACAACCGGAGCTGAAACCACTTCATACCCAAAAAAGCGAATGTTGACTTGGAAGATTGAGTTCGGTACCTTTTAGTCCAAGCTTGAACCTGTGTAACTGGACCCTATGGCTGGGCCTTCGTTCTCTGGCTTGTCCGGAGCAAGGCTGCGCTGAGGGAAAGGTGACATATGGGGACGGGTTTTTCCAGTGGTTGCAGTCTCTGTAAAGCTGTAGACCCACCAGACAAGCTAATATATATACCTCGTATAAACTAATATTTCTATCTCGATGGACAGTGATGGGAAAGGCAAAAGAGCTAAAGTATCTATCTTAAGAGCTCACACTCCGACTCCAACAAAGGATTACCAACATTCAATGGAGAAGCCAGTATTCACTCCTCCGATGCAGAGGAGAAAATGGAATTGCACAGAAAATTAAAGACAGGAAGCAGGTTGTGCCAAACTCACCTGATGAAGCACCAAAGCCTGCCCATGCCATTTCCAGAAGCATAGAAAATGCTACTGCAAATTCCTTTAAAGTTCCACAGAATGCTCAGAACTGCGATGCTGATCCTTAAGACCACGGAACGACTGGTGCTGAAACCACTTCATGCCCTAAACAGCCAGTTGCTCACTTGGATATTTGAGCCCAGTTACATTTAGTCCAATCTGGACCGTGAGTAACTGGAGCCTATTACTGCTGCTTCATTCTCTGGCTTGTCTGGAGCAAGGCTGTGCTTACAAGAAAGGGGACATAAGAGGAAGGGTTTTATTATTTGTTAATGTCGCTGCTTAGCTGCAGGGTTCACCAGACAAGCTAATACATATACCTCATATAAGCAAATATAGCTACCTCAAGGGGCAGTGATAGGAGTGGCAAACGAGCCAATATATCGATCTTACAAGCTCACAGTCCAGCTCCAACAAAGGATTACCATCCATGAATGGAGGAGACAAAACTCACTATACCGACGCTGAGGACAACATGGAATGGCACACAAAATTAAATACAGGACTCTACTCGTTCCATTGTATTGAGGATTAGCATCTCAGTCTTGCGCATTTTGTAGAACTTGAAAGCGAAGTGCAGTTGCAATTTCAATGCTTCTGGAAGTTGTAGGGGCAAACTTTGGTGCTTTTTCCGGTGAATTTGGGCACAACCGGAGCTGAAACCACTTCATACCTAAAAAAGCGATTGTTGACTTGGAAGATTGAGCTCGGTACCTTTTAGTCCAATCTTGAACCTGTGTAACTGGACCCTATGGCTGGGCCTTCGTTCTCTGGCTTGTCCGGAGCAAGGCTGCGCTGAGGGAAAGGTGACATATGGGGATGGGTTTTTCCAGTGGTTGCAGTCTCTGTAAAGCTGTAGACCCACCAGACAAGCTAATATATATACCTCGTATAAACTAATATTTCTATCTCAATGGACAGTGATGGGAAAGGCAAAAGAGCTAAAGTATCTATCTTAAGAGCTCACACTCCGACTCCAACAAAGGATTACCAACTTTGAATGGAGAAGCCAGTATTCACTCCACCGATGCAGAGGAGAAAATGGAATTGCACAGAAAATTAAAGACAGGAAGCAGGTTGTGCAAAACTCACCTGATGAAGCACCAAAGCTTGCCCATGCCATTTCCAGAAGCATAGAAAATGCTACTGCAAATTCCTTTAAAGTTCCACAGAATGCTCAGAACTGCGATGCTGATCCTTAAGACCACGGAACGACTGGTGCTGAAACCACTTCATGCCCTAAACAGCCGATTGCTCACTTGGATATTTGAGCCCAGTTACATTTAGTCCAATCTGGACCGTGAGTAACTGGAGCCTATTGCAGCTCCATCATTCTCTGGCTTTTCTGGAGCAAGGCTGTGCTTACAAGAAAGGGGACATAAGAGGAAGGGTTTCACCATTCGGTACAGTCGCTGCCTAGCTGCAGGGTCCACCAGACAAGCTAATACATCTACCTCATATAAGCAAATATATCTACCTCAAGGGACAGCGATAGGAGTGGCAAACGAGCCAATATATCTATCTTACAAGCTCACAGTCCGGCTCCAACAAATGATTACCATCCATGAATGAAGGAGACAAAACTCACTCTACCGACGCTGAGGACAACATGGAATGGCACACAAAATTAAATACAGGACTCTACTCGTACCATTGTACTGAGGATTAGCGTCGCACTCTTGCGCATTTTGTAGAACTTGAAAGCGAATTGCAGTTGCAATTTCAATGCTTCTGGAAGTTGCAAGAGCAAGCTTTGGTGCTTTTTCTGGTGAATTTGGGCACAACCGGAGCTGAAACCACTTCATACCCAAAAAAGCGATTGTTGACTTGGAAGATTGAGCTCCGTACCTTTTAGTCCAATCTTGAACCTGTGTAACTGGACCCTATGGCTGGGCCTTCGTTCTCTGGCTTGTCCGGAGCAAGGCTGCGCTGAGGGAAAGGTGACATATGGGGACGGGTTTTTCCAGTGGTTGCAGTCTCTGTACAGCTGTAGACCCACCAGACAAGCTAATATATATACCTCGTATAAACTAATATTTCTATCTCAATGGACAGTGATGGGAAAGGCAAAAAAGCTAAAGTATCTATCTTAAGAGCTCACACTCCGACTCCAACAAAGGATTACCAACATTGAATGGAGAAGCCAGTATTCACTCCACCGATGCAGAGGAGAAAATGGAATTGCACAGAAAATTAAAGACAGGAAGCAGGTTGTGCCAAACTCACCTGATGAAGCACCAAAGCTTGCCCATGCCATTTCCAGAAGCATAGAAAATGCTACTGCAAATTCCTTTAAAGTTCCACAGAATGCTCAGAACTGCGATGCTGGTCCTTAAGACCACGGAACGACTGGTGCTGAAACCACTTCATGCCCTAAACAGCCGGTTGCTCACTTGGATATTTGAGCCCAGTTACATTTAGTCCAATCTGGACCGTGAGTAACTGGAGCCTATTACTGCTGCTTCATTCTCTGGCTTGTCTGGAGCAAGGCTGTGCTTACAAGAAAGGGGACATAAGAGGAAGGGTTTTTTATTTGTTACAGTCGCTGCTTAGCTGCAGGGTTCACCAGACAAGCTAATACATATACCTCATATAAGCAAATATAGCTACCTCAAGGGGCAGTGATAGGAGTGGCAAACGAGCCAATATATCGATCTTACAAGCTCACAGTCCAGCTCCAACAAAGGATTACCATCCATGAATGGAGGAGACAAAACTCACTATACCGACGCTGAGGACAACATGGAATGGCACACAAAATTAAATACAGGACTCTACTCGTTCCATTGTATTGAGGATTAGCGTCTCACTCTTGCGCATTTTGTAGAACTTGAAAGCGAATTGCAGTTGCAATTTCAATGCTTCTGCAAGGTGCAAGAGCAAGCTTTGGTGCTTTTTCTGGTGAATTTGGGCACAACCGGAGCTGAAACCACTTTATACCCAAAAAAGCGATTGTTGACTTGGAAGATTGAGCTCCGTACCTTTTAGTCCAATCTTGAACCTGTGTAACTGGACCCTATGGCTGGGCCTTCATTCTCTGGCTTGTCCGGAGCAAGGCTGCGCTGAGGGAAAGGTGACATATGGGGACGGGTTTTTCCAGTGGTTGCAGTCTCTGTACAGCTGTAGACCCACCAGACAAGCTAATATATATACCTCGTATAAACTAATATTTCTATCTCAATGGACAGTGATGGGAAAGGCAAAAAAGCTAAAGTATCTATCTTAAGAGCTCACACTCCGACTCCAACAAAGGATTACCAACATTGAATGGAGAAGCCAGTATTCACTCCACCGATGCAGAGGAGAAAATGGAATTGCACAGAAAATTAAAGACAGGAAGCAGGTTGTGCCAAACTCACCTGATGAAGCACCAAAGCTTGCCCATGCCATTTCCAGAAGCATAGAAAATGCTACTGCAAATTCCTTTAAAGTTCCACTGAATGCTCAGAACTGCGATGCTGATCCTTAAGACCACGGAACGACTGGTGCTGAAACCACTTCATGCCCTAAACAGCCGATTGCTCACTTGGATATTTGAGCCCAGTTACATTTAGTCCAATCTGGACCGTGAGTAACTGGAGCCTATTGCAGCTCCATCATTCTCTGGCTTGTCTGGAGCAAGGCTGTGCTTACAAGAAAGGGGACATAAGAGGAAGGGTTTCACCATTCGGTACAGTCGCTGCCTAGCTGCAGGGTCCACCAGACAAGCTAATACATCTACCTCATATAAGCAAATATATCTACCTCAAGGGACAGCGATAGGAGTGGCAAACGAGCCAATATATCTATCTTACAAGCTCACAGTCCGGCTCCAACAAAGGATTACCATCCATGAATGGAGGAGACAAAACTCACTCTACCGATGCTGAGGACAACATGGAATGGCACACAAAATTAAATACAGGACTCTACTCGTACCATTGTACTGAGGATTAGCGTCGCACTCTTGCGCATTTTGTAGAACTTGAAAGCGAATTGCAGTTGCAATTTCAATGCTTCTGGAAGGTGCAAGAGCAAGCTTTGGTGCTTTTTCTGGTGAATTTGGGCACAACCGGAGCTGAAACCACTTCATACCCAAAAAAGCGATTGTTGACTTGGAAGATTGAGCTCCGTACCTTTTAGTCCAATCTTGAACCTGTGTAACTGGACCCTATGGCTGGGCCTTCGTTTTCTGGCTTGTCCGGAGCAAGGCTGCGCTGAGGGAAAGGTGACATATGGGGACGGGTTTTTCCAGTGGTTGCAGTCTCTGTACAGCTGTAGACCCACCAGACAAGCTAATATATATACCTCGTATAAACTAATATTTCTATCTCAATGGACAGTGATGGGCAAGGCAAAAAAGCTAAAGTATCTATCTTAAGAGCTCACACTCCGACTCCAACAAAGGATTACCAACATTGAATGGAGAATCCAGTATTCACTCCACCGATGCAGAGGAGAAAATGGAATTGCACAGAAAATTAAAGACAGGAAGCAGGTTGTGCCAAACTCACCTGATGAAGCACCAAAGCTTGCCCATGCCATTTCCAGAAGCATAGAAAATGCTACTGCAAATTCCTTTAAAGTTCCACAGAATGCTCAGAACTGCGATGCTGATCCTTAAGACCACGGAACGACTGGTGCTGAAACCACTTCATGCCCTAAACAGCCGGTTGCTCACTTGGATATTCGAGCCCAGTTACATTTAGTCCAATCTGGACCGTGAGTAACTGGAGCCTATTACTGCTGCTTCATTCTCTGGCTTGTCTGGAGCAAGGCTGTGCTTACAAGAAAGGGGACATAAGAGGAAGGGTTTTTTATTTGTTACAGTCGCTGCTTAGCTGCAGGGTTCACCAGAGAAGCTAATACATATACCTCATATAAGCAAATATAGCTACCTCAAGGGGCAGTGATAGGAGTAGCAAACGAGGCAATATATCTATCTTACAAGCTCACAGTCCGGCTCCAACAAAGGATTACCATCCATGAATGGAAGAGACAAAACTCACTCTACCGACGCTGAGGACAACATGGAATGGCACACAAAATTAAATACAGGACTCTACTCGTACCATTGTACTGAGGATTAGCCTCGTACACTTGCGCATTTTGTAGAACTTAAAAACGCAAATTGCAGTTGCAATTTCAATGCTTCTGGAAGGTGCAAGAGCAAGCTTTGGTGCTTTTTCTGGTGAATTTGGGCACAACCGGAGCTGAAACCACTTCATACCCAAAAAAGCGATTGTTGACTTGGAAGATTGAGCTCGGTACCTTTTAGTCCAAACTTGAACCTGTGTAACTGGACCCTATGGCTGGGCCTTCGTTTTCTGGCTTGTCCGGAGCAAGGTGTAGTGAATCAGCCACTTTTGTGGCCTGACACCCTATGATGACCCTCAACCACCACCATTCTGTACTGACTTAAGTGTGTTATGTTAACTGAGCCTTAATGTAGGATGGGTTTGCACATGCCTGCTTTTCTTCTGCCTTTTAGTGGAATAGTCTTTCCAAGAATAGAAGGTATGGGATGTTGAGGTGCAGTCTTGTGGGTGGTGGTACACACATGTGCTCAATGTTGAATACTGAGAGATTAAGTGTATAATGTTATTTGGGTTAGGTGAATTATGACTTTGACCTATTGGCTTTGACGTGGTCTAATGTCATTCTGCCTTCTGACTTTACCTTGCTTCAAACTTTTCTGTGTGCACAGTGGTGCTTGTAAGTTGTGTGGATGAGAATTATAGGTGCCTTGCTTTTCTGATTCCATGTTGCTTTGGGCCTTTGTGTGCATGGCTTAACTAACTCCATTTTCATGCTGCCTGCACGAAGAAGAGGGCATGTTTTGCTTTCCTCCTGTTCTTACTGACTAGAGAGAACTGGTTCTTATCAGAGAAAGTACATGGTTTGACTCGTAGCCATAGCAAGGGCCTGATCAACCATTTGCTGTGGCCTTAGAGCAAGCTGGTACGGGCTCTCATGAGAACTAGGGGGCAGAGTTTGCTAGGAGCTTCGCTGTGTTTGAATGTGTATTAAAAAGGGGAGTCTACACTGGCCTGGTGGAAGTTCATCCGTGAAGCAGACGTGCTGTCATGGGAAAAGTGGGGTCACCTCTGAGCTTTCGCCCAGTTTAAGCAATGGACTCCCCTTGAGCAAAGCGGGGTGAAATGATGGAGCATTAGGTGAGGTGTCTCTGCTACTAACTGTCTCTTGATTCTTTTCTGAATTCTTTCCTTTCCTTCTTATTTCTGATTCTTATATCCATACATATATATTTACAATCATACTATTGATATGTTAGAGACTGCTATGTTAGGTGCATTTGGCTTACTGTGTGGTGCTATTTACAAATAAATACATCCCAGATATACCAATTCGTCTTTTCCTAGTAGCAGGAGGTGTGGACTATTCTTGGCCAAGTATTCTGTTGTAGAAGGATGGGTGAATTCCCTTCTAGCAGGTAATTGTGCTATAGGAAGTTGGTGCTACTCTTGACAAGTGATGCGCAAATTATTGTTTTCTTGCCTTGCCTTTGGGGGAGTGTTGAAAGTTTGCCCACCTTAGGAAGTGCTGTGTATATGTTATGTTCCATAAGTTTGGAACTGATATTCTCTCCCTGGGAAAGTGACGGTACATTCCTTGGTCCAGGGGAGATCTAAAGTTTGTCATTACACAAGGCTGCGCTGAGGGAAAGGTGACATATGGGGACGGGTTTTACCAGTGGTTGCAGTCTGTACAGCTGTAGACCCACCAGACAAGCTAATATATATACCTCGTATAAACTAATATTTCTATCTCAATGGACAGTGATGGGAAAGGCAAAGGAGCTAAAGTATCTATCTGAAGAGCTCACACACCGACTCCAACAAAGGATTACCAACATTGAATGGAGAAGCCAGTATTCACTCCACCGATGCAGAGGACAAAATGGAATTGTAGAGAAAATTAAAGACATGAAGCAGGTTGTGCCAAACTCACCTGATGAAGCACCAAAGCTTGCCCATGCCATTTCCAGAAGCATTAAAAATGCTACTGCAAATTCCTTTAAAGTCTATCAGAATGCTCAGAACTGCGACGCTGATCCTTAAGACCACAGAACGACTGGTGCTGAAACCACTTCATACCCTAAACAGCCGATTGCTCACTTGGATATTTGAGCCTAGTTAGATTTAGGCCAATCTGGACCGTGAGTAACTGGAGCCTATTGCTGCTCCTTCATTCTCTGGCTTGTCTGGAGCAAGGCTGTGCTTACAAGAAAGGGGACATGAGATGAAGGGTTTTATTATTTGTTACAGTCGCTGCATAGCTGCAGGGCTCACCAGACAAGCTAATACATATACCTCTTATAAGCAAATATAGCTACCTCAAGGGACAGCGATAGGAGTGGCAAACGAGGCGATATATCTATCTTACAAGCTCACAGTCCGGCTCCAACAAAGGATTACCATCCATGAATGGAGGAGACAAAACTCACTCTACCGACGCTGAGGACATCATGGAATGGAACACAAAATTAAATACAGGACTCTACTCGTTCCATTGTATTGAGGATTAGCGTCTCACTCTTGCGCATTTTGTAGAACTTGAAAGCGAATTGCAGTTGCAATTTCAATGCTTCTGGAAGGTGCAAGAGCAAGCTTTGGTGCTTTTTCTGGTGAATTTGGGCACAACCGGAGCTGAAACCACTTCATACCCAAAAAAGCGATTGTTGACTTGGAAAATTGAGCTCCGTACCTTTTAGTCCAATCTTGAACCTGTGTAACTGGACCCTATGGCTGGGCCTTCGTTCTCTGACTTGTCCGGAGCAAGGCTGCGCTGAGGGAAAGGTGACATATGGGGACGGGTTTTTCCAGTGGTTGCAGTCTCTGTACAGCTGTAGACCCACCAGACAAGCTAATATATATACCTCGTATAAACTAATATTTCTATCTCAATGGACAGTGATGGGAAAGGCAAAAAAGCTAAAGTATCTATCTTAAGAGCTCACACTCCGACTCCAACTAAGGATTACCAACATTCAATGGAGAAGCCAGTATTCACTCCACCGATGCAGAGGAGAAAATGGAATTGCACAGAAAATTAAAGACAGGAAGCAGGTTGTGCCAAACTCACCTGATGAAGCACCAAAGCTTGCCCATGCCATTTCCAGAAGCATAGAAAATGCTACTGCAAATTCCTTTAAAGTTCCACAGAATGCTCAGAACTGCGATGCTGATCCTTAAGACCACGGAACGACTGGTGCTAAAACCACTTCATGCCCTAAACAGCCGATTGCTCACTTGGATATTTGAGCCCAGTTACATTTAGTCCAATCTGGACCGTGAGTAACTGGAGCCTATTGCAGCTCCATCATTCTCTGGCTTGTCTGGGGCAAGGCTGTGCTTACAAGAAAGGGGACATAAGTGGAAGGGTTTTATTATTTGTTACAGTCGCTGCTTAGCTGCAGGGTTCACCAGACAAGCTAATACATATACCTCATATAAGCAAATATATCTACCTCAAGGGACAGCGATAGGAGTGGCAAACGAGCCAATATATCTATCTTACAAGCTCACAGTCCGGCTCCAACAAAGGATTACCATCCATGAATGGAGGAGACAAAACTCACTCTACTGACGCTGAGGACAACATGGAATGGCACTCAAAATTAAATACAGGACTCTACTCGTACCATTGTACTGAGGATTAGCGTCGCACTCTTGTGCATTTTGTAGAACTTGAAAGCGAATTGCAGTTGCAATTTCAATGCTTCTGGAAGGTGCAAGAGCAAGCTTTGGTGCTTTTTCTGGTGAATTTGGGCACAACCGGAGCTGAAACCACTTCATACCCAAAAATGCGATTGTTGACTTGGAAGATTGAGCTAGGTACCTTTTAGTCCAATCTTGAACCTGTGTAACTGGACCCCATGGCTGGGCTTTCGTTCTCTGGCTTGTCCGGAGCAAGGCTGCGCTGAGGGAAAGGGGACATATGGGGACGGGTTTTACCAGTGGTTGCAGTCTCTGTACAGCTGTACACCCACCAGACAAGCTAATATATATACCTCGTATAAACTAATATTTCTATCTCAATGGACAGTGATGGGAAAGGCAAAAGAGCTAAAGTATCTATCTTAAGAGCCCACACTCCGACTCCAACAAAGGATTACCAACATTGAATGGAGAAGCCAGTATTCACTCCACCGATGCAGAGGACAAAATGGAATTGCACAGAAAATTAAAGACAGGAAGCGTGTGTTGGGGTTCTTACCGCGTTCGGGTTCTTTGCACGGAACCTGGAATGAAGGTTCCGTGCAGGGAATGTGGAGCGGTCGGGGTTGGCAGTTGCTGCCGGGGAATCAGAGCGTCAGGACCTGAATAAAGAAGCTCTACCTTACAACGTCGTATCTTCTTTTCATTGGCGACGGGCTGGTCCGGCTCTCGGTTCCCCCTTCATCGGTCCTGTGGTTCCGTTTCTGCCTGCACTGCTGTTGTAACGGCGGGAATTCGAGAAAATTGAGTGTCGTCGAGCTTTGGGATTGCCGGATTTGAAGTCTCCCTCCGCTGCTTTCTCTGCTGCTCTTCCTCCAGATTTGATTTGATCGTCGGCGGTGAGAGTGTTTGTTTCTTCTTTTGGTGTTGCTCGGCGCGTAGATCGGCGCGCGGCGTAAGCGCGAGCGTCACGCTCTGACGTTCCTCGCCTGGTTGTGTACAGTAACCTTGGCAACTGGATGTTCTGAAGCATGCGCTTTAGATAAAGGCTGTGCTTGGAGTTCAGCGTTTATCCTTGCAATTTTTTTTTTGTTGAGATGGCATATGGAGCAATATTTTGCATATGGAGCAATATTATGGAGGAATATTTTTACCCACAATTCTTTAATCTTGGGGAAATGTACAGTCTTGTTCACGGGAAAGCACTTTTGCTTGTGCAGGAATGACTATATACAGTTATATGCACATATAATCATCCTTAAGCTCAAGAGAGCATCTCTGAAGTTTAACTAGTGTATTATATATTTTTTCTTTTTCTTTTCTCTCGCTAAAAGACACTTTTTTGTAGCAGTTGAAGGATTCCTAAGTGACATTTGCAGCATAGTGTTAATCTTAGTGGCAGCAACTCACCCACGCAAGATTGACAATGGATAACATTACTGCTCCACCTCCATTTTTACAGTTACCTGGTCCTCCTCCTATGCTATGGCCACAATGGAAGGCCACCTTTGAGGCTTATTTGGAGGCAATCGATGGTGACACTTTCACATCCAAGAAAAAGAAGGCCTTACTGATGTACAATGTAGGTGCTGAGGCAAGGTCAATTTTGCAAACTTTACCTCTGGAGTTGGTGTAGACGTGCACCAGTGGTGGTGAAGATGGGGATGCACTAATTGTCGATGACTATGCTTCCCTGGTAAAAACTCTTGATAAAAGATTTAATCCCAAGCGCAATGTAGTTCTGGAACGGCACAAATTTTTACAGCGTGCGCAGATGCCTGGTGAATCCATTGACGACTTTGTTGCTGCTCTCAGAATTTTGGCTCTCAAATGTAATTATAGAGAATTTCGTGATGAAATAATTCGTGATCAGCTAATTGAGCGTACTTGTGACAAGAAAGTCCAACAGAAGCTTTTATCCTCCGATGATCCTGATCTTGAGACTGCTCTTATCTTAGCAAAGAGTGTTGAGCATTCTCAACTCTGCATGAAAGAGTT
Source organism: Triturus cristatus (assembly GCF_964204655.1). Lineage (NCBI taxonomy): Eukaryota > Metazoa > Chordata > Amphibia > Caudata > Salamandridae > Triturus > Triturus cristatus. Next base: position 785,160,823 of record NC_140594.1, read on the forward strand.
AAATACACCTGTATCGTCATCTGAAACCATTTCTGCATCTCAGGTCAAGCTGGTCACCACAAAAGCTTCTGTTAAACCAGCCAAGAGTAGTAACGTCAATGCTTCCCGGACACCATCTGTGTCCAATTTCCCCAAGGCGAGAGTTGAACAACATCCTTCGTGTTATCGTTGTGGTAGCACCTCTCATCTGGGAAACTTCAAGTTTTGTTATGCCATAAATCAGACTTGTTTCAAGTGCGGGAAGAAAGGACACTTAGCACGGATGTGCAAGGCAACTGTACCGCAGAGAGTACCTCCTCGTACTGTGAGGGCCATAGAAGAGGACTGCGTGTATGAGGATGATGAGCGCTACGAATTATTAATGTTGTCTTCATCATCTATACAAGAAGAAGGGGTTGTAGAGATAGCTTCTATCGGAGAGGGTCAAAGAAGGAAAAGTCCTGTGTGTATTATAAATGTGAACGGGAACGGCATGAAGTTTCTTGCTGATTCCGGTTCCCCTTTTACTCTGGTTAATGTCAAGGATTTTAAAGGTTTGGGCAGTATTCCGGTAGTCAACTCCTGTATAAGAATTTTTGCGTATGGTGGCAAAAGAGTGAAGGTACTAGGCAAATTCAAGGGAAAGTTAGAATTCAAGGGTGAGTGTATTTTCGGTACTATATTCATAGTGGAAGAAGGTGCGAATTTGTTAGGATGGCATGAACAAGGCGAACTTGGGATCATCCTTGATCCTAATCACGCCGACATGGTGCTGTCCAAACGGGAGGCTATACAATACTATGCTAGTCTTTCAGAAGCTCCTCCTGTACATACTATCACGACGGATGTGTGTGTTGAGAGTGATTGGATTAAAAGTTATCCTGAGGTTTTTAGTGGGAAGTTGGGCAAACTTAAGGGTTTTCAGCACCGCATTGTCCTCAGAGATGGTGTAACGGCTGTGGCGCACAAGGTACGGAAAGTACCACTCAGTATGCGTGGGGAATTGAGGCTTGAGTTAGAACGGTTATGCGCATTGAGGGTGATCGAAGCTATTGAAGGGTCTGAGTGGTTGTCACCCATTGTTTTAGCGCGTAAGGCCGATAAGTCCCTTAGGATGTGTGTGGACTTGCGCGATCTGAATGCGTGCATCTGGGTGGATCGACAACCTCTACCCAACATTAATGAGATGTTGTCGACTTTGGAGGGTGCCAAATATTTTACTTCTCTTGACATATCTTCTGCATACCACCAGGTCGAACTGTGCAAGGACTCCAGACATCTTACGTCATTTGTGACTCCTGATGGAGCTTTCCGATATTTACGCATGCCGTTTGGGTTGGCATCAGCTTCCGCAGTGTTCCAGCGTCTCATGGGAAACTTGTTCAGGAACACTGTGGGAGTGGTGTTTTTCCAGGATGACATTCTTATTCACGGGAAGACCATACAGGAGCACGATGTCAGAGTTAAGCACGTTTTGGACATAGTCAAATCTAGTGGTCTGACGTTAAGAAGGGATAAATGTAAGTTTCTGCAAGATGGGGTAGATTACCTTGGTCACCATATCTCTGCTAAGGGTGTAGAACCAAAGATGAAGTTACTGGATGCCATTAAGGATGCACCTGAACCCATAAACAAAGACCAGTTACGCTCTTTTCTGGGGCTAGTTGAATATTACGCTAAATTTGTACCCAACTTTTCAGACAGAACTGTATGTTTGCGTAGTCTTCTTAAGAAAAATGTGAAGTATACCTGGTCTGAGCAATGTGCGTCTGATTTTAGGTTACTCAAGGAGGCTATAGTACAGGCACAGCCACTTAAACTTTTTGACATCAATGACAAATGCATTGTCACAACCGACGCCAGCAATGTGGGTCTAGGTGCTGTTTTAATGCAGAGGAGATCGGACAATAGGGAAGAAATTATTGCTTTTGCATCCAGAACACTTCGTGGTGCTGAAGGAACCTATTCTACCATCGAAAAGGAAGCGTTGGCGCTATGGTGGGGTGTACAGTATTTTCGTAATTTTCTGTGGGGTAACAATTTTATTCTCAGAACTGATCATAAACCTTTGGTAGACCTGTTTACCACCAAAGGTGGTGGTAGAGCTACACCTCGCATTGCTAAATGGCAGTACAGACTAAATGAGTTCAATTATTGCCTTGAGTATGTTGCTGGTGTGAAGAACTGTGTGGCTGACTGTTTGTCCAGGCTGCCTCTTTCTGGAAGTGTTACTGAACCTGCTATTGACTTTGTGGAAATGGTGTGTGCGGTCAGTACTGTTGCTGATACGGGAGCTGCCTTATCTGAAGGGGATTGGAAACTGGCCATTTCTGAAGATGTGGAGCTTTGCAGGGTAGTTGATTTGGTAATTCAGGGTTGGCCCAACAGTACTGCTATTCCTGAGGAATTGATTCCCTATTCGAGAATTAGCGACGAGTTGTCCCTGGTTGATGGGATTTTGCGCAGGGGTGGGTTGCTGGTTGTTCCCTTGTCATTACGCAAGAAAGTTTTAGACCTAGCCCATGAAGGTCATTTGGGTATTCGAGCTATGAAGCGGAGGGTGAGAGAAGATTTTTGGTGGCCAGGTGTTGATAGGTCCATCGAGCATTGTGTCAGGGATTGTGGTGCGTGTGTGCTGAGTGACAAATCTCAGGTAACCTGTCCGTCCTCCGTCAGTCCCGTTGCAGTCAAGGAGATACCGTGGTTTAAACTGGCTTTTGATGTGGCTGGTCCATTCAGTGGCTTAGGGGTTTCTCCTAAATACGTGTTAGTTTTGATTGACTATATGTCCAAGTGGCCGGAAGTTAAATTTGTGGATGGTATCAACTCAAGTGTGATTATTAAATTTTTGATGGAGGTTTTCCTTCGGGAGGGATTTCCGGAAGAATTGGTGACAGACAATGGTACGCAGTTGGTGTCTACTGAGATGCAAAGTTTTCTGAGCAAGCATGGCATCAGACACACACTTACCTCCCTTTACCATCCACGTAGTAATGGGTTGGTTGAGCGTTTTAATCGTGTCATCAAGGAACAATTACAGTTGGCCTCTGTTAATGGTCTTGATTGGAAGGTTGTGATTTCGGATGTGTTGTGGGCTATGAGGACAACTCCACACTGTAGTACTGGAATGTCTCCATTTTCCTTGTTAAGGGGGAGAGTTGCGGGTTCAAAGCTTAACAAGGATTGGATGCTAAGGAAGGCAGTGGATCCTCTAAGGTTGGGTGCGGTGGTGGATGTTAGAGCTGCCACTCAAGCCAAGTATGGTTCAGATTGTCCTAAGCAGTCTTCTGTGTGTGAAGGGGATTGGGTAAGGATTAAGAAACCTGTTTTTGTTCGTAAGGGTTTCTCTCGGTTTTCTGCTCCTGTTAAGGTCAGTAAGGTGAGAGATCATGTGGTTGTTCTGGAAAATGGCAAGGTCTGGAATAAGTCTGCTGTTTCTGTGGTGCCTAAGTCCAAGGTGGAGTTCGTGAAAACCAAATTTGGTGTTGATACTCAGGGTACAATTCTACCTTCCAGCACTGATACGCATGGTGGTTGCACTTCGGAAAGCAACCTTGCTCCTCAGCAGGGTCCTTTGAGAACTAAGTTTCTTCCTGCCAGAACCAGGTCATCTCCTGTTAAATTACAGGATTATGTTAGATTTTGACTTTCTGTATTTTGTGATTGATGTGTTTACATGTGGGTGTGTTTGTTTTTAGGTAATTAGTGGTTTGTGTTTTTTTGCGAAGGAAGGGGGGTGTGTTGGGGTTCTTACCGCGTTCGGGTTCTTTGCACGGAACCTGGAATGAAGGTTCCGTGCAGGGAATGTGGAGCGGTCGGGGTTGGCAGTTGCTGCCGGGGAATCAGAGCGTCAGGACCTGAATAAAGAAGCTCTACCTTACAACGTCGTATCTTCTTTTCAGCGTGTCGTGCCGCACTCAACTGATGAAGCATCAAAGCTTGCACATGCGATTTCCAGAAGCATTGAAATTGCTACTGCAAATCGTTTAAAGTTCCGCAGAATGCTCAGGAATGCGGCGCTGATCCTTAAGACCACGGAACGACTGGTGCTTTAACCACTTCATGCCCTAAACAGCCGATTGCTCACTTGGATATTTGAGCCCAGTTACATTTAGTCCAATCTGGACCGTGAGTAACTGGAGCCTATTACTACTCCTTCATTCTCTGGCTTGTCTGGAGCAAGGCTGTGCTTACAAGAAAGGGGACATAAGAGGAAGAGTTTCACCATTCGGTACAGTCGCTGCCTAGCTGCAGGGTCCACCAGACAAGCTAATACATCTTCCTCATATAAGCAAATGTATCTACCTCAAGGGACAGCGATAGGAGTGGCAAACGAGCCAATATATCTATCTTACAAGCTCACAGTCCGGCTCCAACAAAGGATTACCATCCATGAATGGAAGAGACAAAACTCACTCTACCGACGCTGAGGACAACATGGAATGGCACACAAAATTAAATACAGGACTCTACTCGTACCATTGTACTGAGGATTAGCGTCGTACTCTTGCGCATTTTGTAGAACTTAAAAACGTGAATTGCAGTTGCAATTTCAATGCTTCTGGAAGGTGCAAGAGCAAGCTTTGGTGCTTTTTCTGGTGAATTTGGGCACAACCGGAGCTGAAACCACTTCATACCCAAAAAAGAGATTGTTGACTTGGAAGATTGAGCTCGGTACCTTTTAGTCCAAACTTGAACCTGTGTAACTGGACCCTATGGCTGGGCCTTCGTTTTCTGGCTTGTCCGGAGCAAGGTGTAGTGAATCAGCCACTTTTGTGGTCTGACAAACTATGATGACCCTCAACCACCACCATTCTGTACTGACTTAAGTGTGTTATGTTAACTTAGCCTTAATGTAGGATGGGTTTGCATATGCCTGCTTTTCTTCTGCCTTTTAGTGGAATAGTCTTTCCAAGAATAGAAGGTATGGGATGTTGAGGTGCAGTCTCGTGGGTGGTGGTACACACATGTGCTCAATGTTGAATACTGAGAGATTAAGTGTATAATGTTATTTGGGTTAGGTGAATTATGACTTTGACCTATTGGCTTTGACGTGGTCTAATGTCATTCTGCCTTCTGACTTTACCTTGCTTCAAACTTTTCTGTGTGCACAGTGGTGCTTGTAAGTTGTGTGGATGAGAATTATAGGTGCCTTGCTTATCTGATTCCATCTTGCTTTGGGCCTTTGTGTGCATGGCTTAACTAACTCCATTTTCATGCTGCCTGTACGAAGAAGAGGGCATGTTTTGCTTTCCTCCTGTTTTTACTGACTAGAGAGAACTGGTTCTTATCAGAGAAAGTACATGGTTTGACTCGTAGCCATAGCAAGGGCCTGATCAACCATTTGCTGTGACCTTGAAGCAAGCTGGTACGGGCTCTCATGAGAACTAGGGGGCGGAGTTTGCTAGGAGCTTCGCTGTGTTTGAATGTGTATTAAAAAGGGGAGTCTACACTGGCCTGGTGGAAGTTCATCCGTGAAGCAGACGTGCTGTCATGGGAAAAGTGGGGTCACCTCTGAGCTTTCGCCCAGTTTAAGCAATGGACTCCCCTTGAGCAAAGCGGGGTGAAATGATGGAGCATTAGGTGAGGTGTCTCTGCTACTAACTGTCTCTTGATTCTTTTCTGAATTCTTTCCTTTCCTTCTTAATTCTGATTCTTATATCCATACATATATATTTCTACATATATATTTGCAATCATACTATTGATATGTTAGAGACTGCTATGTTAGGTGCATTTGGCTTACTGTGTGGTGCTATTTACAAATAAATACATCCCAGATATACCAATTCGTACTTTCCTAGTAGCAGGAGGTGTGGCCTCTTCTTGGCCAAGTATTCTGTTGTAGAAGGATGGGTGAATTCCCTTCTAGCAGGTAATCGTGCTATAGGAAGTTGGTGCTACTCTTGACAAGTGATGCGCAAATTATTGTTTTCTTGCCTTGCCTTTGGGGGAGTGTTGAAAGTTTGCCCACCTTAGGAAGTGCTGTGTATATGTTATGTTCCATAAGTTTAGAACTGATCTTCTCTCCCTGGGAAAGTGACGGTACATTCCTTGGTCCAGGGGAGATCTAAAGTTTGTCATTACACAAGGCTGCGCTGAGGGAAAGGTGACATATGGGGACGGGTTTTACCAGTGGTTGCAGTCTCTGTACAGCTGTAGACCCACCAGACAAGCTAATATATATACCTCGTATAAACTAATATTTCTATCTCAATGGACAGTGATGGGAAAGGCAAAGGAGCTAAAGTATCTATCTGAAGAGCTCACACACCGACTCCAACAAAGGATTACCAACATTGAATGGAGAAGCCAGTATTCACTCCACCGATGCAGAGGACAAAATGGAATTGTAGAGAAAATTAAAGACATGAAGCAGGTTGTGCCAAACTCACCTGATGAAGCACCAAAGCTTGCCCATTACATTTCCAGAAGCATTAAAAATGCTACTGCAAATTCCTTTAAAGTCTATCAGAATGCTCAGAACTGCGACGCTGATCCTTAAGACCACAGAACGACTGGTGCTGAAACCACTTCATACCCTAAACAGCCGATTGCTCACTTGGATATTTGAGCCTAGTTAGATTTAGGCCAATCTGGACCGTGAGTAACTGGAGCCTATTGCTGCTCCTTCATTCTCTGGCTTGTCTGGAGCAAGGCTGTGCTTACAAGAAAGGGGACATGAGATGAAGGGTTTTATTATTTGTTACAGTCGCTGCATAGCTGCAGGGCTCACCAGACAAGCTAATACATATACCTCTTATAAGCAAATATAGCTACCTCAAGGGACAGCGATAGGAGTGGCAAACGAGGCGATATATCTATCTTACAAGCTCACAGTCCGGCTCCAACAAAGGATTACCATCCATGAATGGAGGAGACAAAACTCACTCTACCGACGCTGAGGACATCATGGAATGGCACACAAAATTAAATACAGGACTCTACTCGTTCCATTGTATTGAGGATTAGCGTCTCACTCTTGCGCATTTTGTAGAACTTGAAAGCGAATTGCAGTTGCAATTTCAATGCTTCTGGAAGGTGCAAGAGCAAGCTTTGGTGCTTTTTCTGGTGAATTTGGGCACAACCGGAGCTGAAACCACTTCATACCCAAAAAAGGGATTGTTGACTTGGAAGATTGAGCTCGGTACCTTTTAGTCCAATCTTGAACCGGTGTAACTGGACCCTATGGCTGGGCCTTCGTTCTCTGGCTGGTCCCGAGCAAGGCTGCGCTGAGGGAAAGGTGACATATGGGGACGGGTTTTTCCAGTGGTTGCAGTCTCTGTACAGCTGTAGGCCCACCAGACAAGCTAATATATATACCTTGTATAAACTAATATTTCTATCTCAATGGACAGTGATGGGAAAGGCAAAAGAGCTAAAGTATCTATCTTAAGAGCTCACACTCCGACTCCAACAAAGGATTACCAACATTAAATGGAGAAGCCAGTATTCACTCCACCGATGCAGAGGAGAAAATGGAATTGCACAGAAAATTAAAGACAGGAAGCAGGCTGTGCCAAACTCACCTGATGAAGCACCAAAGGTTGCCCATGCCTTTTCCAGAAGCATAGAAAATGCTACTGCAAATTTCTTTAAAGTTCCACAGAATGCTCAGAACTGCGATGCTGATCCTTAAGACCACGGAACGACTGGTGCTTTAACCACTTCATGCCCTAAACAGCCGATTGCTCACTTGGATATTTGAGCCCAGTTACATTTAGTCCAATCTGGTCCGTGAGTAACTGGAGCCTATTGCAGCTCCATCATTCTCTGGCTTGTCTGGAGCAAGGCTGTGCTTACAAGAAAGGGGACATAAGAGGAAGGGTTTCAACATTCGGTACAGTCGCTGCCTAGTTGCAGGATCCACCAGACAAGCTAATACATCTACCTCATATAAGCAAATATATCTACCTCAAGGGACAGCGATAGGAGTGGCAAACAAGCCAATATATCTATCTTACAAGCTCACAGTCCGGCTCCAACAAAGGATTACCATCCATGAATGGAGGAGACAAAACTCACTCTACCGACGCTGAGGACAACATGGAATGGCACTCAAAATTAAATACAGGACTCTACTCGTACCATTGTACTGAGGATTAGCGTCGCACTCTTGTGCATTTTGTAGAACTTGAAAGCGAATTGCAGTTGCAATTTCAATGCTTCTGGAAGGTGCAAGAGCAAGCTTTGGTGCTTTTTCTGGTGAATTTGGGCACAACCGGAGCTGAAACCACTTCATACCCAAAAAAGCGATTGTTGACTTGGAAGATTGAGCTCCGTACCTTTTAGTCCAATCTTGAACCTGTGTAACTGGACCCCATGGCTGGGCTTTCGTGCTCTGGCTTGTCCGGAGCAAGGCTGCGCTGAGGGAAAGGTGACATATGGGGACGGGTTTTACCAGTGGTTGCAGTCTCTGTACAGCTGTAGACCCACCAGACAAGCTAATATATATACCTCGTATAAACTAATATTTCTATCTCAATGGACAGTGCTGGGAAAGGCAAAAGAGCTAAAGTATCTATCTTAAGAGCTCACACTCCGACTCCAACAAAGGATTACCAACATTGAATGGAGAAGCCAGTATTCACTCCACCGATGCAGAGGATAAAATGGAATTGCACAGAAAATTAAAGACAGGAAGCAGGTCGTGCCGAACTCAACTGATGAAGCATCAAAGCTTGCACATGCGATTTCCAGAAGCATTGAAATTGCTACTGCAAATTGTTTAAAGTTCCGCAGAATGCTCAGGACTGCAGCGCTGATCCTTAAGACCACGGAACGACTGGTGCTTTAACCACTTCATGCCCTAAACAGCCGATTGCTCACTTGGATATTTGAGCCCAGTTACATTTAAGCCAATCTGGACCGTGAGTAACTGGAGCCTATTACTGCTCCTTCATTCTCTGGCTTGTCTGGAGCAAGGTTGTGCTTACAAGAAAGGGGACATAAGAGGAAGGGTTTCACCATTCGGTACAGTCACTGCCTAGCTGCAGGGTCCACCAGACACGCTAATACATCTACCTCATATAAGCAAATATGTCTACCTCAAGGGACAGCGATAGGAGTGGCAAACAAGGCAATATATCTATCTTACAAACTCACAGTCCGGCTCCAACAAAGGATTACCATCCATGAATGGAGGAGACAAAACTCACTCTACCGACGCTGAGGACAACATGGAATGGCACTCAAAATTAAATACAGGACTCTACTCGTACCATTGTACTGAGGATTAGCGTCGCACTCTTGTGCATTTTGTAGAACTTGAAAGCGAATTGCAGTTGCAATTTCAATGCTTCTGGAAGGTGCAAGAGCAAGCTTTGGAGCTTTTTCTGGTGAATTTGGGCACAACCGGAGCTGAAACCACTTCATACCCAAAAAAGCGATTGTTGACTTGGAAGATTGAGCTAGGTACCTTTTAGTCCAATCTTGAACCTGTGTAACTGGACCCTATGGCTGGGCTTTCGTTCTCTGGCTTGTCCGGAGCAAGGCTCCGCTGAGGGAAAGGTGACATATGGGGACGGGTTTTACCAGTGGTTGCAGTCTCTGTACAGCTGTAGACCCACCAGACAAGCTAATATATATACCTCGTATAAACTAATATTTCTATCTCAATGGACAGTGCTGGGAAAGGCAAAAGAGCTAAAGTATCTATCTTAAGAGCTCACACTCCGACTCCAACAAAGGATTACCAACATTGAATGGAGAAGCCAGTATTCACTCCACCGATGCAGAGGATAAAATGGAATTGCACAGAAAATTAAAGACAGGAAGCAGGTCGTGCCGAACTCAACTGATGAAGCATCAAAGCTTGCACATGCGATTTCCAGAAGCATTGAAATTGCTACTGCAAATCGTTTAAAGTTCCGCAGAATGCTCAGGACTGCAGCGCTGATCCTTAAGACCACGGAACGACTGGTGCTTTAACCACTTCATGCCCTAAACAGCCGATTGCTCACTTGGATATTTGAGCCCAGTTACATTTAAGCCAATCTGGACCGTGAGTAACTGGAGCCTATTACTGCTCCTTCATTCTCTGGCTTGTCTGGAGCAAGGCTGTGCTTACAAGAAAGGGGACATAAGAGGAAGGGTTTCACCATTCGGTACAGTCACTGCCTAGCTGCAGGGTCCACCAGACACGCTAATACATCTACCTCATATAAGCAAATATGTCTACCTCAAGGGACAGCGATAGGAGTGGCAAACAAGGCAATATATCTATCTTACAAACTCACAGTCCGGCTCCAACAAAGGATTACCATCCATGAATGGAGGAGACAAAACTCACTCTACCGACGCTGAGGACAACATGGAATGGCACTCAAAATTAAATACAGGACTCTACTCGTACCATTGTACTGAGGATTAGCGTCGCACTCTTGCGCATTTTGTAGAACTTGAAAGCGAATTGCAGTTGCAATTTCAATGCTTCTGGAAGGTGCAAGAGCAAGCTTTGGTGCTTTTTCTGGTGAATTTGGGCACAACCGGAGCTGAAACCACTCATACCCAAAAAAGCGATTGTTGACTTGGAAGATTGAGCTCGGTACCTTTTAGTCCAATCTTGAACCTGTGTAACTGGACCCTATGGCTGGGCCTTCGTTCTCTGGCTTGTCCGGAGCAAGGCTGCGCTGAGGGAAAGGTGACATATGGGGACGGGTTTTACCAGTGGTTGCAGTCTCTGTACAGCTGTACACCTACCAGACAAGCTAATATATATACCTCGTATAAGCTAATATTTCTATCTCAATGGACAGTGATGGGAAAGGCAAAAGAGATAAAGTATCTATCTTAAGAGCTCACACTCCGACTCCAACAAAGGATTACCAACATTGAATGGAGAAGCCAGTATTCACTCCACCGATGCAGAGGATAAAATGGAATTGCACAGAAAATTAAAGACAGGAAGCAGGTCGTGCCGAACTCAACTGATGAAGCATCAAAGCTTGCACATGCGATTTCCAGAAGCATTGAAATTGCTACTGCAAATCGTTTAAAGTTCCGCAGAATGCTCAGGACTGCAGCGCTGATCCTTAAGACCACGGAACGACTGGTGCTTTAACCACTTCATGCCCTAAACAGCCGATTGCTCACTTGGATATTTGAGCCCAGTTACATTTAAGCCAATCTGGACCGTGAGTAACTGGAGCCTATTACTGCTCCTTCATTCTCTGGCTTGTCTGGAGCAAGGTTGTGCTTACAAGAAAGGGGACATAAGAGGAAGGGTTTCACCATTCGGTACAGTCACTGCCTAGCTGCAGGGTCCACCAGACACGCTAATACATCTACCTCATATAAGCAAATATGTCTACCTCAAGGGACAGCGATAGGAGTGGCAAACAAGGCAATATATCTATCTTACAAACTCACAGTCCGGCTCCAACAAAGGATTACCATCCATGAATGGAGGAGACAAAACTCACTCTACCGACGCTGAGGACAACATGGAATGGCACTCAAAATTAAATACAGGACTCTACTCGTACCATTGTACTGAGGATTAGCGTCGCACTCTTGTGCATTTTGTAGAACTTGAAAGCGAATTGCAGTTGCAATTTCAATGCTTCTGGAAGGTGCAAGAGCAAGCTTTGGTGCTTTTTCTGGTGAATTTGGGCACAACCGGAGCTGAAACCACTTCATACCCAAAAAAGCGATTGTTGACTTGGAAGATTGAGCTAGGTACCTTTTAGTCCAATCTTGAACCTGTGTAACTGGACCCTATGGCTGGGCTTTCGTTCTCTGGCTTGTCCGGAGCAAGGCTGCGCTGAGGAAAAGGTGACATATGGGGACGGGTTTTACCAGTGGTTGCAGTCTCTGTACAGCTGTAGACCCACCAGACAAGCTAATATATATACCTCGTATAAGCTAATATTTCTATCTCAATGGACAGTGATGAGAAAGGCAAAAGAGATAAAGTATCTATCTTAAGAGCTCACACTCCGACTCCAACAAAGGATTACCAACATTGAATGGAGAAGCCAGTATTCACTCCATCGATGCAGAGGAGAAAATGGAATTGCACAGAAAATTAAAGACAGGAAGAAGGTTGTGCCAAACTCACCTGATGAAGCACCAAAGCTTGCCCATGCCATTTCCAGAAGCATAGAAAATGCTACTGCAAATTCCTTTAACCCCTTGAGTGCCCATGACGAGATAGTCTCGTCATGGGCCGCGGTTGCGCTGTGCCCATGACGAGACTATCTCGTCATGAACCCCGCCCGCTAATTCAACGCCCGGCACAGGGCGGGGAAAGGGCGGGGCACACAAGGGGTTAAAGTTCCACAGAATGCTCAGAACTGCAAAGCTGATCCTTAAGACCACGGAACGACTGGTGCTGAAACCACTTCATGCCCTAAACAGCCGATTGCTCACTTGGATATTTGAGCCCAGTTAGATTTAGTCCAATCTGGACCATGAGTAACTGGAGCCTATTACTGCTGCTTCATTCTCGGGCTTGTCTGGAGCAAGGCTGTGCTTACAAGAAAGGGGACATAAGAGGAAGGGTTTTATTATTTGTTAAAGTCGCTGCTTAGCTGCAGGGTTCACCAGACAAGCTAATACATATACCTCATATAAGCAAATATAGCTACCTCAAGGGGCAGCGATAGGAGTGGCAAACGAGCCAATATATCGATCATACAAGCTCACAGTCCAGCTCCAACAAAGGATTACCATCCATGAATGGAGGAGACAAATCTCACTATACCGACGCTGATGACAACATGGAATGGCACACAACATTAAATACAGGACTCTACTCGTTCCATTGTATTGAGGATTAGCGTCTCACTCTTGCGCATTTTGTAGAACTTGAAAGCGAAGTGCAGTTGCAATTTCAATGCTTCTGGAAGTTGCAGGGGCAAGCTTTGGTGCTTTTTCCGGTGAATTTGGGCACAACCGCAGCTGAAACCACTTCATACCCTAAAAAGCGATTGTTGACTTGGAAGATTGAACTCGGTACCTTTTAGTCCAATCTTGAACCTGCATAACTGGACCCTATTTCTGGGCCTTCGTTCTCTGGCTTGTCTGGAGCAAGGCTGCGCTGAGGGAAAGGTGACATATGGGGACGGGTTTCACCAGTGGTTGCAGTCTCTGTACAGCTGTAGACCCACCAGACAAGCTAATATATATATACCTCGTATAAACTAATATTTCTATCTCAATGGACAGTGATGGGAAAGGCAAAAGAGCTAAAGTATCTATCTTAAGAGCTCACACTCCGACTCCAACAAAGGATTACCAACATTGAATGGAGAAGCCAGTATTCACTCCACCGATGCAGAGGACAAAATGGAATTGCACAGAAAATTAAAGACAGGAAGCAGGTTGTGCCAAACTCACCTGATGAAGCACCAAAGCTTGCACATGCGATTTCCAGAAGCATTGAAATTGCTACTGCAAATCGTTCAAAGTTCTGCAGAATGCTCAGGACTGCGACGCTGATCCTTAAGACCACGGAACGACTGGTGCTGAAACCACTTCATGCCCTAAACAGCCAATTGCTCACTTGGATATTTGAGCCCAGTTACATTTAGTCCAATCTGGACCGTGAGTAACTGGAGCCTATTGCAGCTCCATCATTCTCTGGCTTGTCTGGAGCAAGGCTGTGCTTACAAGAAAGGGGACATAAGAGGAAGGGTTTCACCATTCGGTACAGTCGCTGCCTAGCTGCAGGGTCCACCAGACAAGCTAATACATCTTCCTCATATAAGCAAATGTATCTACCTCAATGGACAGCGATAGGAGTGGCAAACGAGCCAATATATCTATCTTACAAGCTCACAGTCCGGCTCCAACAAAGGATTACCATCCATGAATGGAGGAGACAAAACTCACTCTACCGACGCTGAGGACAACATGGAATGGCACTCAAAATTAAATACAGGACTCTACTCGTACCATTGTACTGAGGATTAGCGTCGCACTCTTGCGCATTTTGTAGAACTTGAAAGCGAATTGAAGTTGCAATTTCAATGCTTCTGGAAGGTGCAAGAGCAAGCTTTGGTGCTTTTTCTGGTGAATTTGGGCACAACCGGAGCTGAAACCACTTCATACCCAAAAAGCGATTGTTGACTTGGAAGATTGAGCTCTGTACCTTTTAGTCCAATCTTGAACCTGTGTAACTAGACCCTATGGCTGGGCCTTCGTTCTCTGGCTTGTCCGGAGCAAGGCTGCGCTGAGGGAAAGGTGACATATGGGGACGGGTTTTACCAGTGGTTGCAGTCTCTGTACAGCTGTAGACCCACCAGACAAGCTAATATATATACCTCGTATAAACTAATATTTCTATCTCAATGGACAGTGATGGGAAAGGCAAAAGAGCTAAATTATCTATCTTAAGAGCTCACACTCCGACTCCAACAAAGGATTACCAATATTCAATCGAGAAGCCAGTATTCACTCCACCGATGCAGAGGACAAAATGGAATTGCACAGAAAATTAAAGACAGGAAGCAGGTCGTGCCGAACTCAACTGATGAAGCATCAAAGCTTGCACATGCGATTTCCAGAAGCATTGAAATTGCTACTGCAAATCGTTTAAAGTTCCGCAGAATGCTCAGGAATGCGGCGCTGATCCTTAAGACCACGGAACGACTGGTGCTTTAACCACTTCATGCCCTAAACAGCCGATTGCTCACTTGGATATTTGAGCCCAGTTACATTTAGTCCAATCTGGACCGTGAGTAACTGGAGCCTATTACTACTCCTTCATTCTCTGGCTTGTCTGGAGCAAGGCTGTGCTTACAAGAAAGGGGACATAAGAGGAAGAGTTTCACCATTCGGTACAGTCGCTGCCTAGCTGCAGGGTCCACCAGACAAGCTAATACATCTTCCTCATATAAGCAAATGTATCTACCTCAAGGGACAGCGATAGGAGTGGCAAACGAGCCAATATATCTATCTTACAAGCTCACAGTCCGGCTCCAACAAAGGATTACCATCCATGAATGGAAGAGACAAAACTCACTCTACCGACGCTGAGGACAACATGGAATGGCACACAAAATTAAATACAGGACTCTACTCGTACCATTGTACTGAGGATTAGCGTTGTACTCTTGCGCATTTTGTAGAACTTGAAACCAAATTGCAGTTGCAATTTCAATGCTTCTGGAAGGTTCAAGAGCAAGCTATGGTGCTTTTTCTGGTGAATTTGGGCACAACCGGAGCTGAAACCACTTCATACCCAAAAAAGCGATTGTTGACTTGGAAGATTGAGCTCGGTACCTTTTAGTCCAAACTTGAACCTGTGTAACTGGACTCTATGGCTGGGCCTTCGTTCTCTGGCTTGTCCGGAGCAAGGTGTAGTGAATCAGCCACTTTTGTGGTCTGACACCCTATGATGACCCTCAACCACCACCATTCTGTACTGACTTAAGTGTGTTATGTTAACTTAGCCTTAATGTAGGATGGGTTTGCATATGCCTGCTTTTCTTCTGCCTTTTAGTGGAATAGTCTTTCCAAGAATAGAAGGTATGGGATGTTGAGGTGCAGTCTTGTGGGTGGCGGTACACACATGTGCTCAATGTTGAATACTGAGAGATTAAGTGTATAATGTTATTTGGGTTAGGTGAATTATGACTTTGACCTATTGGCTTTGACGTGGTCTAATGTCATTCTGCCTTCTGACTTTACCTTGCTTCAAACTTTTCTGTGTGCACAGTGGTGCTTGTAAGTTGTGTGGATGACAATTATAGGTGCCTTGCTTTTCTGATTCCATCTTGCTTTGGGCCTTTGTGTGCATGGCTTAACTAACTCCATTTTCATGCTGCCTGCACGAAGAAGAGGGCATGTTTTGCTTTCCTCCTGTTTTTACTGACTAGAGAGAACTGGTTCTTATCAGAGAAAGTACATGGTTTGACTCGTAGCCATAGCAAGGGCCTGATCAACCATTTGCTGTGACCTTGAAGCAAGCTGGTACGGGCTCTCATGAGAACTAGGGGGCGGAGTTTGCTAGGAGCTTCGCTGTATTTGAATGTGTATTAAAAAGGGGAGTCTACACTGGCCTGGTGGAAGTTCATCCGTGAAGCAGACTTGCTGTCATGGGAAAAGTGGGGTCACCTCTGAGCTTTCGCCCAGTTCAAGCAATGGACTCCCCTTGAGCAAAGCGGGGTGAAATGATGGAGCATTAGGTGAGGTGTCTCTGCTACTAACTGTCTCTTGATTATTTTCTGAATTCTTTCCTTTCCTTCTTATTTCTGATTCTTATATCCATACATATATATTTCTACATATATATTTGCAATCATACTATTGATATGTTAGAGACTGCTATGTTAGGTACATTTGGCTTACTGTGTGGTGCTATTTACAAATAAATACATCCCAGATATACCAATTCGTCTTTTCCTAGTAGCAGGAGGTGTGGACTCTTCTTGGCCAAGTATTCTGTTGTAGAAGGATGGGTGAATTCCCTTCTAGCAGGTAATCGTGCTATAGGAAGTTGGTGCTACTCTTGACAAGTGATGCGCAAATTATTGTTTTCTTGCCTTGCCTTTGGGGGAGTGTTGAAAGTTTGCCCACCTTAGGAAGTGCTGTGTATATGTTATATTCCATAAGTTTGGAACTGATATTTTCTCCCTGGGAAAGTGACGGTACATTCCTTGGTCCAGGGGAGATCTAAAGTTTGTCATTACACAAGGCTGCGCTGAGGGAAAGGTGACATATGGGGACGGGTTTTACCAGTGGTTGCAGTCTCTGTACAGCTGTAGACCCACCAGACAAGCTAATATATATACCTCGTATAAACTAATATTTATATCTCAATGGACAGTGATGGGAAAGGCAAAGGAGCTAAAGTATCTATCTGAAGAGCTCACACACCGACTCCAACAAAGGATTACCAACATTGAATGGAGAAGCCAGTATTCACTCCACCGATGCAGAGGACAAAATGGAATTGTAGAGAAAATTAAAGACATGAAGCAGGTTGTGCCAAACTCACCTGATGAAGCACCAAAGCTTGCCCATGCCATTTCCAGAAGCATTAAAAATGCTACTGCAAATTCCTTTAAAGTCTATCAGAATGCTCAGAACTGCGACGCTGATCCTTAAGACCACGGAACGACTGGTGCTGAAACCACTTCATACCCTAAACAGCCGATTGCTCACTTGGATATTTGAGCCCAGTTAGATTTAGGCCAATCTGGACCGTGAGTAACTGGAGCCTATTGCTGCTCCTTCATTCTCTGGCTTGTCTGGAGCAAGGCTGTGCTTACAAGAAAGGGGACATAAGACGAAGGGTTTTATTATTTGTTACAGTCGCTGCATAGCTGCAGGGCTCACCAGACAAGCTAATACATATACCTCTTATAAGCAAATATAGCTACCTCAAGGGACAGCGATAGGAGTGGCAAACGAGGCAATATATCTATCTTACAAGCTCACAGTCCGGCTCCAACAAAGGATTACCATCCATGAATGGAGGAGACAAAACTCACTCTACCGACGCTGAGGACAACATGGAATGGCACACAAAATTAAAAACAGGACTCTACTCGTACCATTGTACTGAGGATTAGCGTCGCACTCTTGCGCATTTTGTAGAACTTGAAACCAAATTGCAGTTGAAATTTCAATGCTTCTGGAAGGTGCAAGAGCAAGCTTTGGTGCTTTTTCTGGTGAATTTCGGCACAACCGGAGCTGAAACCACTTCATACCCAAAAAAGGGATTGTTGACTTGGAAGATTGAGCTCGGTACCTTTTAGTCCAATCTTGAACCTGTGTAACTGGACCCTATGGCTGGGCCTTCGTTCTCTGGCTTGTCCCGAGCAAGGCTGCGCTGAGGGAAAGGTGACATATGGGGACGGGTTCTTCCAGTGGTTGCAGTCTCTGTACAGCTGTAGGCCCACCAGACAAGCTAACATATATACATTGTATAAACTAATATTTCTATCTCAATGGACAGTGATGGGAAAGGCAAAAGAGCTAAAGTATCTATCTTAAGAGCTCACACTCCGACTCCAACAAAGGATTACCAACATTGAATGGAGAAGCCAGTATTCACTCCACCGATGCAGAGGATAAAATGGAATTGCACAGAAAATTAAAGACAGGAAGCAGGTCGTGCCGAACTCAACTGATGAAGCATCAAAGCTTGCACATGCGATTTCCAGAAGCATTGAAATTGCTACTGCAAATCGTTTAAAGTTCCGCAGAATGCTCAGGACTGCAGCGCTGATCCTTAAGACCACGGAACGACTGGTGCTTTAACCACTTCATGCCCTAAACAGCCGATTGCTCACTTGGATATTTGAGCCCAGTTACAATTAGTCCAATCTGGTCCGTGAGTAACTGGAGCCTATTACTGCTGCTTCATTCTCTGGCTTGTCTGGAGCAAGGCTGTGCTTACAAGAAAGGGGACATAAGAGGAAGGGTTTTATTATTTGTTAAAGTCGCTGCTTAGCTGCAGGGTTCACCAGACAAGCTAATACATATACCTCATATAAGCAAATATAGCTACCTCAAGGGGCAGCGATAGGAGTGGCAAACGAGCCAATATATCGATCATACAAGCTCACAGTCCAGCTCCAACAAAGGATTACCATCCATGAATGGAGGAGACAAATCTCACTATACCGACGCTGAGGACAACATGGAATGGCACACAAAATTAAATACGGGACTCTACTCGTTCCATTGTATTGAGGATTAGCGTCTCACTCTTGCGCATTTTGTAGAACTTGAAAGCGAATTGCAGTTGCAATTTCAATGCTTCTGGAAGTTGCAGGGGCAAGCTTTGGTGCTTTTTCCGGTGAATTTGGGCACAAACGGAGCTGAAACCACTTCATACCCTAAAAAGCGATTGTTGACTTGAAAGATTGAACTCGGTACCTTTTAGTCCAATCTTGAACCTGCATAACTGGACCCTATGGCTGGGCCTTCGTTCTCTGGCTTGTCCGGAGCAAGGCTGCACTGAGGGAAAGGTGACATATGGGGACGGGTTTTCCCAGTGGTTGCAGTCTCTGTAAAGCTGTAGACCCACCAGACAAGCTAATATATATACCTCGTATAAACTAATATTTCTATCTCAATGGACAGTGATGGGAAAGGCAAAAGAGCTAAAGTATCTATCTTAAGAGCTCACACTCCGACTCCAACAAAGGATTACCAACATTGAATGGAGAAGCCAGTATTCACTCCACCGATGCAGAGGAGAAAATGGAATTGCACAGAAAATTAAAGACAGGAAGCAGGTTGTGCCAAACTCACCTGATGAAGCACCAAAGCTTGCCCATGCCATTTCCAGAAGCATAGAAAATGCTACTGCAAATTCCTTTAAAGTTCCACAGAATGCTCAGAACTGCGATGCTGATCCTTAAGACCACGGAATGACGTGTGCTGAAACCACTTCATGCCCTAAACAGCCGATTGCTCACTTGAATATTTGAGCCCAGTTACATTTAGTCCAATCTGGACCGTGAGTAACTGGAGCCTATTGCAGCTCCATCATTCTCTGGCTTGTCTGGGGCAAGGCTGTGCTTACAAGAAAGGGGACATAAGAGGAAGGGTTTCAACATTCGGTACAGTCGCTGCCTAGCTGCAGGATCCACCAGAGAAGCTAATACATCTACCTCATATAAGCAAATATATCTACCTCAAGGGACAGCGATAGGAGTGGCAAACAAGCCAATATATCTATCTTACAAGCTCACAGTCCGGCTCCAACAAAGGATTACCATCCATGAATGGAGGAGACAGAACTCACTCTACCGACGCTGAGGACAACATGGAATGGCACACAAAATTAAATACAGGACTCTACTCGTTCCATTGTATTGAGGATTAGCGTCTCACTCTTGCGCATTTTGTAGAACTTGAAAGCGAATTGCAGTTGCAATTTCAATGCTTCTGGAAGTTGCAGGGGCAAGCTTTGGTACTTTTTCAGGTGAATTTGGGCACAACCGGAGCTGAAACCACTTCATACCCTAAAAAGCGATTGTTGACTTGGAAGATTGAACTTGGTACTTTTTAGTCCAATCTTGAACCTGCATAACTGGACCCTATGGCTGGGCCTTCGTTCTCTGGCTTGTCCGGAGCAAGGCTGCGCTGAGGGAAAGGTGACATATGGGGACGTGTTTTTCCAGTGGTTACAGTCTCTGTAAAGCTGTAGACCCACCAGACAAGCTAATATATATACCTCGTATAAACTAATATTTCTATCTCAATGGACAGTGATGGGAAAGGCAAAAGAGCTAAAGTATCTATCTTAAGAGCTCACACTCCGACTCCAACAAAGGATTACCAACATTGAATGGAGAAGCCAGTATTCACTCCACCGATGCAGAGGAGAAAATGGAATTGCACAGAAAATTAAAGACAGGAAGCAGGTCGTGCCGAACTCAACTGATGAAGCATCAAAGCTTGCACATGCGATTTCCAGAAACATTGAAATTGCTACTGCAAATTGTTTAAAGTCCCGCAGAATGCTCAGGACTGCGGCGCTGATCCTTAAGACCACGGAACGACTGGTGCTTTAACCACTTCATGCCCTAAACAGCGGATTGCTCACTTGGATATTTGAGCCCGGTTACATTTAGTCCAATCTGGACCGTGAGTAACTGGAGCCTATTACTGCTCCTTCATTCTCTGGCTTGTCTGGAGCAAGGCTGTGCTTACAAGAAAGGGTACATAAGAGGAAGGGTTTCACCATTCGGTACAGTCACTGCCTAGCTGCAGGGTCCACCAGACACGCTAATACATCTACCTCATATAAGCAAATATGTCTACCTCAAGGGACAGCGATAGGAGTGGCAAACAAGGCAATATATCTATCTTACAAACTCACAGTCCGGCTCCAACAAAGGATTACCATCCATGAATGGAGGAGACAAAACTCACTCTACCGACGCTGAGGACAACATGGAATGGCACTCAAAATTAAATACAGAACTCTACTCGTACCATTGTACTGAGGATTAGCATCGCACTCTTGCGCATTTTGTAGAACTTGAAAGCGAATTGCAGTTGCAATTTCAATGCTTCTGGAAGGTGCAAGAGCATGCTTTGGTGCTTTTTCTGGTGAATTTGGGCACAACCGGAGCTGAAACCACTTCATACCCAAAAAAGCGATTGTTGACTTGGAAGATTGAGCTCGGTACCTTTTAGTCCAATCTTGAACCTGTGTAACTGGAACCTATGGCTGGGCCTTCGTTCTCTGGCTTGTCCGGAGCAAGGCTGCGCTGAGGGAAAGGTGACATATGGGGACGGGTTTTACCAGTGGTTGCAGTCTCTGTACAGCTGTACACCCACCAGACAAGCTAATATATATACCTCGTATAAACTAATATTTCTATCTCAATGGACAGTGATGGGAAAGGCAAAAGTGCTAAAGTATCTATCTTAAGAGCTCACACTCCGACTCCAACAAAGGATTACCAACAATGAATGGAGAAGCCAGTATTCACTCCACCGATGCAGAGGAGAAAATGGAATTGCACAGAAAATTAAAGACAGGAAGCAGGTTGTGCCAAACTCACCTGATGAAGCACCAAAGGTTGCCCATGCCATTTCCAGAAGCATAAAAATGCTACTGCAAATTCCTTTAAAGTTTCACAGAATGCTCAGAACTGCGATGCTGATCCTTAAGACCACTGAACGACTGGTGCTGAAACCACTTCATGCCCTAAACAGCCAATTGCTCACTTGGATATTTGAGCCCAGTTACATTTATTCCAATCTGGACCGTGAGTAACTGGAGCCTATTGCAGCTCCATCATTCTCTGGCTTGTCTGGAGCAAGGCTGTGCTTACAAGATAGGGGACATAAGAGGAAGGGTTTCACCATTCGGTACAGTCGCTGCCTAGCTGCAGGGTCCACCAGACAAGCTAATACATCTACATCATATAAGCAAATATATCTACCTCAAGGGACAGCGATAGGAGTGGCAAACAAGCCAATATATCTATCTTACAAGCTCACAGTCCGGCTCCAACAAAGGATTACCATCCATGAATGGAGGAGACAAAACTCACTCTACTGACGCTGAGGACAACATGGAATGGCACTCAAAATTAAATACAGGACTCTACTCGTACCATTGTACTGAGGATTAGCGTCGCACTCTTGCGCATTTTGTAGAACTTGAAAGCGAATTGCAGTTGCAATTTCAATGCTTCTGGAAGGTGCAAGAGCAAGCTTTGGTGCTTTTTCTGGGGAATTTGGGGACAACCGGAGCTGAAACCACTTCATACCCAAAAAAGCGATTGTTGACTTGGAAGATTGAGCTCGGTACCTTTTAGTCCAATCTTGAACCTGTGTAACTGGACCCTATGGCTGGGCCTTCGTTCTCTGGCTTGTCCTGAGCAAGGCTGCGCTGAGGGAAAGGTGACATATGAGGACGGGTTTTACTAGTGGTTGCAGTCTCTGTACAGCTGTACACCCACCAGACAAGCTAATATATACGAGCCAATATATCTATCTTACAAGCTCACAGTCCGGCTCCAACAAAGGATTACCATCCATGAATGGAAGAGACAAAACTCACTCTACCGACGCTGAGGACAACATGGAATGGCACACAAAATTAAATACAGGACTCTACTCGTACCATTGTACTGAGGATTAGCGTCGTACACTTGCGCATTTTGTAGAACTTAAAAACGCAAATTGCAGTTGCAATTTCAATGCTTCTGGAAGGTGCAAGAGCAAGCTTTGGTGCTTTTTCTGGTGAATTTGGGCACAACCGGAGCTGAAACCACTTCATACCCAAAAAAGCGATTGTTGACTTGGAAGATTGAGCTCGGTACCTTTTAGTCCAAACTTGAACCTGTGTAACTGGACCCTATGGCTGGGCCTTCGTTTTCTGGCTTGTCCGGAGCAAGGTGTAGTGAATCAGCCACTTTTGTGGCCTGACACCCTATGATGACCCTCAACCACCACCATTCTGTACTGACTTAAGTGTGTTATGTTAACTGAGCCTTAATGTAGGATGGGTTTGCATATGCCTGCTTTTCTTCTGCCTTTTAGTGGAATAGTCTTTCCAAGAATAGAAGGTATGGGATGTTGAGGTGCAGTCTTGTGGGTGGTGGTACACACATGTGCTCAATGTTGAATACTGAGAGATTAAGTGTATAATGTTATTTGGGTTAGGTGAATTATGACTTTGACCTATTGGCTTTGACGTGGTCTAATGTCATTCTGCCTTCTGACTTTACCTTGCTTCAAACTTTTCTGTGTGCACAGTGGTGCTTGTAAGTTGTGTGGATGAGAATTATAGGTGCCTTGCTTTTCTGATTCCATCTTGCTTTGGGCCTTTGTGTGCATGGCTTAACTAACTCCATTTTCATGCTGCCTGCACGAAGAAGAGGGCATGTTTTGCTTTCCTCCTGTTTTTACTGACTAGAGAGAACTGGTTCTTATCAGAGAAAGTACATGGTTTGACTCGTAGCCATAGCAAGGGCCTGATCAACCATTTGCTGTGGCCTTGAAGCAAGCTGGTACGGGCTCTCATGAGAACTAGGGGGCGGAGTTTGCTAGGAGCTTCGCTGTGTTTGAATGTGTATTAAAAAGGGGAGTCTACACTGGCCTGGTGGAAGTTCATCCGTGAAGCAGACGTGCTGTCATGGGAAAAGTGGGGTCACCTCTGAGCTTTCGCCCAGTTTAAGCAATGGACTCCCCTTGAGCAAAGCGGGGTGAAATGATGGAGCATTAGGTGAGGTGTCTCTGCTACTAACTGTCTCTTGATTCTTTTCTGAATTCTTTCCTTTCCTTCTTATTTCTGATTCTTATATCCATACATATATATTTCTACATATATATTTGCAATCATACTATTGATATGTTAGAGACTGCTATGTTAGGTGCATTTGGCTTACTGTGTGGTGCTATTTACAAATAAATACATCCCAGATATACCAATTCGTCTTTTCCTAGTAGCAGGAGGTGTGGACTATTCTTGGCCAAGTATTCTGTTGTAGAAGGATGGGTGAATTCCCTTCTAGCAGGTAATCGTGCTATAGGAAGTTGGTGCTACTCTTGACAAGTGATGCGCAAATTATTGTTTTCTTGCCTTTGGGGGAGTGTTGAAAGTTTGCCCACCTTAGGAAGTGCTGTGTATATGTTATGTTCCATAAGTTTGGAACTGATATTCTCTCCCTGGGAAAGTGACGGTACATTCCTTGGTCCAGGGGAGATCTAAAGTTTGTCATTACACAAGGCTGCGCTGAGGGAAAGGTGACATATGGGGACGGGTTTTACCAGTGGTTGCAGTCTCTGTACAGCTGTAGACCCACCAGACAAGCTAATATATATAACTCGTATAAACTAATATTTCTATCTCAATGGACAGTGATGGGAAAGGCAAAGGAGCTAAAGTATCTATCTGAAGAGCTCACACACCGACTCCAACAAAGGATTACCAACATTGAATGGAGAAGCCAGTATTCACTCCACCGATGCAGAGGACAAAATGGAATTGTAGAGAAAATTAAAGACATGAAGCAGGTTGTGCCAAACTCACCTGATGAAGCACCAAAGCTTGCCCATGCCATTTCCAGAAGCATTAAAAATGCTACTGCAAATTCCTTTAAAGTCTATCAGAATGCTCAGAACTGCGACGCTGATCCTTAAGACCACAGAACGACTGGTGCTGAAACCACTTCATACCCTAAACAGCCGATTGCTCACTTGGATATTTGAGCCTAGTTAGATTTAGGCCAATCTGGACCGTGAGTAACTGGAGCCTATTGCTGCTCCTTCATTCTCTGGCTTGTCTGGAGCAAGGCTGTGCTTACAAGAAAGGGGACATGAGATGAAGGGTTTTATTATTTGTTACAGTCGCTGCATAGCTGCAGGGCTCACCAGACAAGCTAATACATATACCTCTTATAAGCAAATATAGCTACCTCAAGGGACAGCGATAGGAGTGGCAAACGAGGCGATATATCTATCTTACAAGCTCACAGTCCGGCTCCAACAAAGGATTACCATCCATGAATGGAGGAGACAAAACTCACTCTACCGACGCTGAGGACATCATGGAATGGCACACAAAATTAAATACAGGACTCTACTCGTTCCATTGTATTGAGGATTAGCGTCTCACTCTTGCGCATTTTGTAGAACTTGAAAGCGAATTGCAGTTGCAATTTCAATGCTTCTGGAAGGTGCAAGAGCAAGCTTTGGTCCTTTTTCTGGTGAATTTGGGCACAACCGGAGCTGAAACCACTTCATACCCAAAAAAGGGATTGTTGACTTGGAAGATTGAGCTCGGTACCTTTTAGTCCAATCTTGAACCGGTGTAACTGGACCCTATGGCTGGGCCTTCGTTCTCTGGCTGGTCCCGAGCAAGGCTGCGCTGAGGGAAAGGTGACATATGGGGACGGGTTTTTCCAGTGGTTGCAGTCTCTGTGCAGCTGTAGGCCCACCAGACAAGCTAATATATATACCTTGTATAAACTAATATTTCTATCTCAATGGACAGTGATGGGAAAGGCAAAAGAGCTAAAGTATCTATCTTAAGAGCTCACACTCCGACTCCAACAAAGGATTACCAACATTGAATGGAGAAGCCAGTATTCACTCCACCGATGCAGAGGAGAAAATGGAATTGCACAGAAAATTAAAGACAGGAAGCAGGCTGTGCCAAACTCACCTGATGAAGCACCAAAGCTTGCCCATGCCTTTTCCAGAAGCATAGAAAATGCTACTGCAAATTTCTTTAAAGTTCCACAGAATGCTCAGAACTGCGATGCTGATCCTTAAGACCACGGAACGACTGGTGCTTTAACCACTTCATGCCCTAAACAGCCGATTGCTCACTTGGATATTTGAGCCCAGTTACATTTAGTTCAATCTGGTCCGTGAGTAACTGGAGCCTATTGCAGCTCCATCATTCTCTGGCTTGTCTGGAGCAAGGCTGTGCTTACAAGAAAGGGGACATAAGAGGAAGGGTTTCAACATTCGGTACAGTCGCTGCCTAGTTGCAGGATCCACCAGAAAAGCTAATACATCTACCTCATATAAGCAAATATATCTACCTCAAGGGACAGCGATAGGAGTGGCAAACAAGCCAATATATCTATCTTACAAGCTCACAGTCCGGCTCCAACAAAGGATTACCATCCATGAATGGAGGAGACAAAACTCACTCTACCGACGCTGAGGACAACATGGAATGGCACTCAAAATTAAATACAGGACTCTACTCGTACCATTGTACTGAGGATTAGCGTCGCACTCTTGTGCATTTTGTAGAACTTGAAAGCGAATTGCAGTTG
This sequence comes from Triturus cristatus, assembly GCF_964204655.1. NCBI lineage: Eukaryota > Metazoa > Chordata > Amphibia > Caudata > Salamandridae > Triturus > Triturus cristatus. The sequence continues at coordinate 785,187,021 of NC_140594.1, forward strand.
CAATTTCAATGCTTCTGGAAGGTGCAAGAGCAAGCTTTGGTGCTTTTTCTGGTGAATTTGGGCACAACCGGAGCTGAAACCACTTCATACCCAAAAAAGCGATTGTTGACTTGGAAGATTGAGCTAGGTACCTTTTAGTCCAATCTTGAACCTGTGTAACTGGACCCCATGGCTGGGCTTTCGTTCTCTGGCTTGTCCGGAGCAAGGCTGCGCTGAGGGAAAGGTGACATATGGGGACGGGTTTTACCAGTGGTTGCAGTCTCTGTACAGCTGTAGACCCACCAGACAAGCTAATATATATACCTCGTATAAACTAATATTTCTATCTCAATGGACAGTGCTGGGAAAGGCAAAAGAGCTAAAGTATCTATCTTAAGAGCTCACACTCCGACTCCAACAAAGGATTACCAACATTGAATGGAGAAGCCAGTATTCACTCCACCGATGCAGAGGATAAAATGGAATTGCACAGAAAATTAAAGACAGGAAGCAGGTTGTGCCGAACTCAACTGATGAAGCATCAAAGCTTGCACATGCGATTTCCAGAAGCATTGAAATTGCTACTGCAAATCGTTTAAAGTTCCGCAGAATGCTCAGGACTGCAGCGCTGATCCTTAAGACCACGGAACGACTGGTGCTTTAACCACTTCATGCCCTAAACAGCCGATTGCTCACTTGGATATTTGAGCCCAGTTACATTTAAGCCAATCTGGACCGTGAGTAACTGGAGCCTATTACTGCTCCTTCATTCTCTGGCTTGTCTGGAGCAAGGTTGTGCTTACAAGAAAGGGGACATAAGAGGAAGGGTTTCACCATTCGGTACAGTCACTGCCTAGCTGCAGGGTCCACCAGACACGCTAATACATCTACCTCATATAAGCAAATATGTCTACCTCAAGGGACAGCGATAGGAGTGGCAAACAAGGCAATATATCTATCTTACAAACTCACAGTCTGGCTCCAACAAAGGATTACCATCCATGAATGGAGGAGACAAAACTCACTCTACCGACGCTGAGGACAACATGGAATGGCACTCAAAATTAAATACAGGACTCTACTCGTACCATTGTACTGAGGATTAGCGTCGCACTCTTGTGCATTTTGTAGAACTTGAAAGCGAATTGCAGTTGCAATTTCAATGCTTCTGGAAGGTGCAAGAGCAAGCTTTGGTGCTTTTTCTGGTGAATTTGGGCACAACCGGAGCTGAAACCACTTCATACCCAAAAAAGCGATTGTTGACTTGGAAGATTGAGCTAGGTACCTTTTAGTCCAATCTTGAACCTGTGTAACTGGACCCTATGGCTGGGCTTTCGTTCTCTGGCTTGTCCGGAGCAAGGCTGCGCTGAGGTAAAGGTGACATATGGGGACGGGTTTTACCAGTGGTTGCAGTCTCTGTACAGCTGTAGACCCACCAGACAAGCTAATATATATACCTCGTATAAACTAATATTTCTATCTCAATGGACAGTGCTGGGAAAGGCAAAAGAGCTAAAGTATCTATCTTAAGAGCTCACACTCCGACTCCAACAAAGGATTACCAACATTGAATGGAGAAGCCAGTATTCACTCCACCGATGCAGAGGATAAAATGGAATTGCACAGAAAATTAAAGACAGGAAGCAGGTCGTGCCGAACTCAACTGATGAAGCATCAAAGCTTGCACATGCGATTTCCAGAAGCATTGAAATTGCTACTGCAAATCGTTTAAAGTTCCGCAGAATACTCAGGACTGCAGCGCTGATCCTTAAGACCACGGAACGACTGGTGCTTTAACCACTTCATGCCCTAAACAGCCGATTGCTCACTTGGATATTTGAGCCCAGTTACATTTAAGCCAATCTGGACCGTGAGTAACTGGAGCCTATTACTGCTCCTTCATTCTCTGGCTTGTCTGGAGCAAGGCTGTGCTTACAAGAAAGGGGACATAAGAGGAAGGGTTTCACTATTCGGTACAGTCACTGCCTAGCTGCAGGGTCCACCAGACACGCTAATACATCTACCTCATATAAGCAAATATGTCTACCTCAAGGGACAGCGATAGGAGTGGCAAACAAGGCAATATATCTATCTTACAAACTCACAGTCCGGCTCCAACAAAGGATTACCATCCATGAATGGAGGAGACAAAACTCACTCTACCGACGCTGAGGACAACATGGAATGGCACTCAAAATTAAATACAGGACTCTACTCGTACCATTGTACTGAGGATTAGCGTCGCACTCTTGCGCATTTTGTAGAACTTGAAAGCGAATTGCAGTTGCAATTTCAATGCTTCTGGAAGGTGCAAGAGCAAGCTTTGGTGCTTTTTCTGGTGAATTTGGGCACAACCGGAGCTGAAACCACTCATACCCAAAAAAGCGATTGTTGACTTGGAAGATTGAGCTCGGTACCTTTTAGTCCAATCTTGAACCTGTGTAACTGGACCCTATGGCTGGGCCTTCGTTCTCTGGCTTGTCCGGAGCAAGGCTGCGCTGAGGGAAAGGTGACATATGGGGACGGGTTTTACCAGTGGTTGCAGTCTCTGTACAGCTGTACACCCACCAGACAAGCTAATATATATACCTCGTATAAGCTAATATTTCTATCTCAATGGACAGTGATGGGAAAGGCAAAAGAGATAAAGTATCTATCTTAAGAGCTCACACTCCGACTCTAACAAAGGATTACCAACATTGAATGGAGAAGCCAGTATTCACTCCACCGATGCAGAGGATAAAATGGAATTGCACAGAAAATTAAAGACAGGAAGCAGGTCGTGCCGAACTCAACCGATGAAGCATCAAAGCTTGCACATGCGATTTCCAGAAGCATTGAAATTGCTACTGCAAATCGTTTAAAGTTCCGCAGAATGCTCAGGACTGCAGCGCTGATCCTTAAGACCACGGAACGACTGGTGCTTTAACCACTTCATGCCCTAAACAGCCGATTGCTCACTTGGATATTTGAGCCCAGTAACATTTAAGCCAATCTGGACCGTGAGTAACTGGAGCCTATTACTGCTCCTTCATTCTCTGGCTTGTCTGGAGCAAGGCTGTCCTTACAAGAAAGGGGACATAAGAGGAAGGGTTTTATTATTTGTTAAAGTCGCTGCTTAGCTGCAGGGTTCACCAGACAAGCTAATACATATACCTCACATAAGCAAATATATCTACCTCAAGGGACAGCGATAGGAGTGGCAAACGAGCCAATATATCTATGTTACAAGCTCACAGTCCAGCTCCAACAAAGGATTACCATCCATGAATGGAGGAGACAAATCTCACTATACCGACGCTGAGGACAACATGGAATGGCACTCAAAATTAAATACAGGACTCTACTCGTACCATTGTACTGAGGATTAGCGTCGCACTCTTGTGCATTTTGTAGAACTTGAAAGCGAATTGCAGTTGCAATTTCAATGCTTCTGGAAGGTGCAAGAGCAAGCTTTGGTGCTTTTTCTGGTGAATTTGGGCACAACCGGAGCTGAAACCACTTCATACCCAAAAAAGCGATTGTTGACTTGGAAGATTGAGCTAGGTACCTTTTAGTCCAATCTTGAACCTGTGTAACTGGACCCCATGGCTGGGCTTTCGTTCTCTGGCTTGTCCGGAGCAAGGCTGCGCTGAGGGAAAGGTGACATATGGGGACGGGTTTTACCAGTGGTTGCAGTCTCTGTACAGCTGTAGACCCACCAGACAAGCTAATATATATACCTCGTATAAACTAATATTTCTATCTCAATGGACAGTGCTGGGAAAGGCAAAAGAGCTAAAGTATCTATCTTAAGAGCTCACACTCCGACTCCAACAAAGGATTACCAACATTGAATGGAGAAGCCAGTATTCACTCCACCGATGCAGAGGATAAAATGGAATTGCACAGAAAATTAAAGACAGGAAGCAGGTTGTGCCGAACTCAACTGATGAAGCATCAAAGCTTGCACATGCGATTTCCAGAAGCATTGAAATTGCTACTGCAAATCGTTTAAAGTTCCGCAGAATGCTCAGGACTGCAGCGCTGATCCTTAAGACCACGGAACGACTGGTGCTTTAACCACTTCATGCCCTAAACAGCCGATTGCTCACTTGGATATTTGAGCCCAGTTACATTTAAGCCAATCTGGACCGTGAGTAACTGGAGCCTATTACTGCTCCTTCATTCTCTGGCTTGTCTGGAGCAAGGTTGTGCTTACAAGAAAGGGGACATAAGAGGAAGGGTTTCACCATTCGGTACAGTCACTGCCTAGCTGCAGGGTCCACCAGACACGCTAATACATCTACCTCATATAAGCAAATATGTCTACCTCAAGGGACAGCGATAGGAGTGGCAAACAAGGCAATATATCTATCTTACAAACTCACAGTCTGGCTCCAACAAAGGATTACCATCCATGAATGGAGGAGACAAAACTCACTCTACCGACGCTGAGGACAACATGGAATGGCACTCAAAATTAAATACAGGACTCTACTCGTACCATTGTACTGAGGATTAGCGTCGCACTCTTGTGCATTTTGTAGAACTTGAAAGCGAATTGCAGTTGCAATTTCAATGCTTCTGGAAGGTGCAAGAGCAAGCTTTGGTGCTTTTTCTGGTGAATTTGGGCACAACCGGAGCTGAAACCACTTCATACCCAAAAAAGCGATTGTTGACTTGGAAGATTGAGCTAGGTACCTTTTAGTCCAATCTTGAACCTGTGTAACTGGACCCTATGGCTGGGCTTTCGTTCTCTGGCTTGTCCGGAGCAAGGCTGCGCTGAGGTAAAGGTGACATATGGGGACGGGTTTTACCAGTGGTTGCAGTCTCTGTACAGCTGTAGACCCACCAGACAAGCTAATATATATACCTCGTATAAACTAATATTTCTATCTCAATGGACAGTGCTGGGAAAGGCAAAAGAGCTAAAGTATCTATCTTAAGAGCTCACACTCCGACTCCAACAAAGGATTACCAACATTGAATTGAGAAGCCAGTATTCACTCCACCGATGCAGAGGATAAAATGGAATTGCACAGAAAATTAAAGACAGGAAGCAGGTCGTGCCGAACTCAACTGATGAAGCATCAAAGCTTGCACATGCGATTTCCAGAAGCATTGAAATTGCTACTGCAAATCGTTTAAAGTTCCGCAGAATACTCAGGACTGCAGCGCTGATCCTTAAGACCACGGAACGACTGGTGCTTTAACCACTTCATGCCCTAAACAGCCGATTGCTCACTTGGATATTTGAGCCCAGTTACATTTAAGCCAATCTGGACCGTGAGTAACTGGAGCCTATTACTGCTCCTTCATTCTCTGGCTTGTCTGGAGCAAGGCTGTGCTTACAAGAAAGGGGACATAAGAGGAAGGGTTTCACTATTCGGTACAGTCACTGCCTAGCTGCAGGGTCCACCAGACACGCTAATACATCTACCTCATATAAGCAAATATGTCTACCTCAAGGGACAGCGATAGGAGTGGCAAACAAGGCAATATATCTATCTTACAAACTCACAGTCCGGCTCCAACAAAGGATTACCATCCATGAATGGAGGAGACAAAACTCACTCTACCGACGCTGAGGACAACATGGAATGGCACTCAAAATTAAATACAGGACTCTACTCGTACCATTGTACTGAGGATTAGCGTCGCACTCTTGCGCATTTTGTAGAACTTGAAAGCGAATTGCAGTTGCAATTTCAATGCTTCTGGAAGGTGCAAGAGCAAGCTTTGGTGCTTTTTCTGGTGAATTTGGGCACAACCGGAGCTGAAACCACTCATACCCAAAAAAGCGATTGTTGACTTGGAAGATTGAGCTCGGTACCTTTTAGTCCAATCTTGAACCTGTGTAACTGGACCCTATGGCTGGGCCTTCGTTCTCTGGCTTGTCCGGAGCAAGGCTGCGCTGAGGGAAAGGTGACATATGGGGACGGGTTTTACCAGTGGTTGCAGTCTCTGTACAGCTGTACACCCACCAGACAAGCTAATATATATACCTCGTATAAGCTAATATTTCTATCTCAATGGACAGTGATGGGAAAGGCAAAAGAGATAAAGTATCTATCTTAAGAGCTCACACTCCGACTCTAACAAAGGATTACCAACATTGAATGGAGAAGCCAGTATTCACTCCACCGATGCAGAGGATAAAATGGAATTGCACAGAAAATTAAAGACAGGAAGCAGGTCGTGCCGAACTCAACCGATGAAGCATCAAAGCTTGCACATGCGATTTCCAGAAGCATTGAAATTGCTACTGCAAATCGTTTAAAGTTCCGCAGAATGCTCAGGACTGCAGCGCTGATCCTTAAGACCACGGAACGACTGGTGCTTTAACCACTTCATGCCCTAAACAGCCGATTGCTCACTTGGATATTTGAGCCCAGTAACATTTAAGCCAATCTGGACCGTGAGTAACTGGAGCCTATTACTGCTCCTTCATTCTCTGGCTTGTCTGGAGCAAGGCTGTCCTTACAAGAAAGGGGACATAAGAGGAAGGGTTTTATTATTTGTTAAAGTCGCTGCTTAGCTGCAGGGTTCACCAGACAAGCTAATACATATACCTCACATAAGCAAATATATCTACCTCAAGGGACAGCGATAGGAGTGGCAAACGAGCCAATATATCTATGTTACAAGCTCACAGTCCAGCTCCAACAAAGGATTACCATCCATGAATGGAGGAGACAAATCTCACTATACCGACGCTGAGGACAACATGGAATGGCACTCAAAATTAAATACAGGACTCTACTCGTACCATTGTACTGAGGATTAGCGTCGCACTCTTGTGCATTTTGTAGAACTTGAAAGCGAATTGCAGTTGCAATTTCAATGCTTCTGGAAGGTGCAAGAGCAAGCTTTGGTGCTTTTTCTGGTGAATTTGGGCACAACCGGAGCTGAAACCACTTCATACCCAAAAAAGCGATTGTTGACTTGGAAGATTGAGCTAGGTACCTTTTAGTCCAATCTTGAACCTGTGTAACTGGACCCCATGGCTGGGCTTTCGTTCTCTGGCTTGTCCGGAGCAAGGCTGCGCTGAGGGAAAGGTGACATATGGGGACGGGTTTTACCAGTGGTTGCAGTCTCTGTACAGCTGTAGACCCACCAGACAAGCTAATATATATACCTCGTATAAACTAATATTTCTATCTCAATGGACAGTGCTGGGAAAGGCAAAAGAGCTAAAGTATCTATCTTAAGAGCTCACACTCCGACTCCAACAAAGGATTACCAACATTGAATGGAGAAGCCAGTATTCACTCCACCGATGCAGAGGATAAAATGGAATTGCACAGAAAATTAAAGACAGGAAGCAGGTTGTGCCGAACTCAACTGATGAAGCATCAAAGCTTGCACATGCGATTTCCAGAAGCATTGAAATTGCTACTGCAAATCGTTTAAAGTTCCGCAGAATGCTCAGGACTGCAGCGCTGATCCTTAAGACCACGGAACGACTGGTGCTTTAACCACTTCATGCCCTAAACAGCCGATTGCTCACTTGGATATTTGAGCCCAGTTACATTTAAGCCAATCTGGACCGTGAGTAACTGGAGCCTATTACTGCTCCTTCATTCTCTGGCTTGTTTGGAGCAAGGTTGTGCTTACAAGAAAGGGGACATAAGAGGAAGGGTTTCACCATTCGGTACAGTCACTGCCTAGCTGCAGGGTCCACCAGACACGCTAATACATCTACCTCATATAAGCAAATATGTCTACCTCAAGGGACAGCGATAGGAGTGGCAAACAAGGCAATATATCTATCTTACAAACTCACAGTCTGGCTCCAACAAAGGATTACCATCCATGAATGGAGGAGACAAAACTCACTCTACCGACGCTGAGGACAACATGGAATGGCACTCAAAATTAAATACAGGACTCTACTCGTACCATTGTACTGAGGATTAGCGTCGCACTCTTGTGCATTTTGTAGAACTTGAAAGCGAATTGCAGTTGCAATTTCAATGCTTCTGGAAGGTGCAAGAGCAAGCTTTGGTGCTTTTTCTGGTGAATTTGGGCACAACCGGAGCTGAAACCACTTCATACCCAAAAAAGCGATTGTTGACTTGGAAGATTGAGCTAGGTACCTTTTAGTCCAATCTTGAACCTGTGTAACTGGACCCTATGGCTGGGCTTTCGTTCTCTGGCTTGTCCGGAGCAAGGCTGCGCTGAGGGAAAGGTGACATATGGGGACGGGTTTTACCAGTGGTTGCAGTCTCTGTACAGCTGTAGACCCACCAGACAAGCTAATATATATACCTCGTATAAACTAATATTTCTATCTCAATGGACAGTGCTGGGAAAGGCAAAAGAGCTAAAGTATCTATCTTAAGAGCTCACACTCCGACTCCAACAAAGGATTACCAACATTGAATGGAGAAGCCAGTATTCACTCCACCGATGCAGAGGATAAAATGGAATTGCACAGAAAATTAAAGACAGGAAGCAGGTCGTGCCGAACTCAACTGATGAAGCATCAAAGCTTGCACATGCGATTTCCAGAAGCATTGAAATTGCTACTGCAAATCGTTTAAAGTTCCGCAGAATACTCAGGACTGCAGCGCTGATCCTTAAGACCACGGAACGACTGGTGCTTTAACCACTTCATGCCCTAAACAGCCGATTGCTCACTTGGATATTTGAGCCCAGTTACATTTAAGCCAATCTGGACCGTGAGTAACTGGAGCCTATTACTGCTCCTTCATTCTCTGGCTTGTCTGGAGCAAGGCTGTGCTTACAAGAAAGGGGACATGAGAGGAAGGGTTTCACTATTCGGTACAGTCACTGCCTAGCTGCAGGGTCCACCAGACACGCTAATACATCTACCTCATATAAGCAAATATGTCTACCTCAAGGGACAGCGATAGGAGTGGCAAACAAGGCAATATATCTATCTTACAAACTCACAGTCCGGCTCCAACAAAGGATTACCATCCATGAATGGAGGAGACAAAACTCACTCTACCGACGCTGAGGACAACATGGAATGGCACTCAAAATTAAATACAGGACTCTACTCGTACCATTGTACTGAGGATTAGCGTCGCACTCTTTTGCATTTTGTAGAACTTGAAAGCGAATTGCAGTTGCAATTTCAATGCTTCTGGAAGGTGCAAGAGCAAGCTTTGGTGCTTTTTCTGGTGAATTTGGGCACAACCAGAGCTGAAACCACTTCATACCCAAAAAAGCGATTGTTGACTTGGAAGATTGAGCTAGGTACCTTTTAGTCCAATCTTGAACCTGTGTAACTGGACCCTATGGCTGGGCTTTCGTTCTCTGGCTTGTCCGGAGCAAGGCTGCGCTGAGGAAAAGGTGACATATGGGGACGGGTTTTACCAGTGGTTGCAGTCTCTGTACAGCTGTAGACCCACCAGACAAGCTAATATATATACCTCATATAAACTAATATTTCTATCTCAATGGACAGTGATGGGAAAGGCAAAAAAGCTAAAGTATCTATCTTAAGAGAATCACACTCCGACTCCAACAAAGGATTACCAACATTGAATGGAGAAGCCAGTATTCACTCCATCGATGCAGAGGAGAAAATGGAATTGCACAGAAAATTAAAGACAGGAAGAAGGTTGTGCCAAACTCACCTGATGAAGCACCAAAGCTTGCCCATGCCATTTCCAGAAGCATAGAAAATGCTACTGCAAATTCCTTTAACCCCTTGAGTGCCCATGACGAGATAGTCTCGTCATGGGCCGCGGTTGCGCTGTGCCCATGACGAGACTATCTCGTCATGAACCCCGCCCGCTAATTCAACGCCCGGCACAGGGCGGGGAAAGGGCGGGGCACACAAGGGGTTAAAGTTCCACAGAATGCTCAGAACTGCAAAGCTGATCCTTAAGACCACGGAACGACTGGTGCTGAAACCACTTCATGCCCTAAACAGCCGATTGCTCACTTGGATATTTGAGCCCAGTTAGATTTAGTCCAATCTGGACCATGAGTAACTGGAGCCTATTACTGCTGCTTCATTCTCTGGCTTGTCTGGAGCAAGGCTGTGCTTACAAGAAAGGGGACATAAGAGGAAGGGTTTTATTATTTGTTAAAGTCGCTGCTTAGCTGCAGGGTTCACCAGACAAGCTAATACATATACCTCACATAAGCAAATATATCTACCTCAAGGGACAGCGATAGGAGTGGCAAACGAGCCAATATATCTATGTTACAAGCTCACAGTCCAGCTCCAACAAAGGATTACCATCCATGAATGGAGGAGACAAATCTCACTATACCGACGCTGAGGACAACATGGAATGGCACACAAAATTAAATACAGGACTCTACTCGTTCCATTGTATTGAGGATTAGCGTCTCACTCTTGCGCATTTTGTAGAACTTGAAAGCGAATTGCAGTTGCAATTTCAATGCTTCTGGAAGTTGCTGGGGCAAGCTCTGGTGCTTTTTCCGGTGAATTTGGGCACAACCGGAGCTGAAACCACTTCATACCCTAAAAAGCGATTGTTGACTTGGAAGATTGAGCTCGGTACCTTTAAGTCCAATCTTGAACCTGTGTAATTGGACCCTATGGCTGGGCCTTCGTTCTCTGGCTTGTCCGGAGCAAGGCTGCGCTGAGGGAAAGGTGACATATGGGGACGGGTTTTACCAGTGGTTGCAGTCTCTGTACAGCTGTAGACCCACCAGACAAGCTAATATATATACCTCGTATAAACTAATATTTCTATCTCAATGGACAGTGATGGGAAAGGCAAAAGAGCTAAAGTATCTATCTTAAGAGCTCACACTCCGACTCCAACAAAGGATTAGCAACATTCAATGGAGAATCCAGTATTCACTCCACCGATGCAGAGGACAAAATGGAATTGCACAGAAAATTAAAGACAGGAAGCAGGTCGTGCCGAACTCAACTGATGAAGCATCAAAGCTTGCACATGCGATTTCCAGAAGCATTGAAATTGCTACTGCAAATCATTTAAAGTTCCGCAGAATGCTCAGGTCTGCGGCGCTGATCCTTAAGACTACGGAACGACTGGTGCTTTAACCACTTCATGCCCTAAACAGCCGATTGCTCACTTGGATATTTGAGCCCAGTTACATTTAGTCCAATCTGGACCGTGAGTAACTGGAGCCTATTACTGCTCCATCATTCTCTGGCTTGTCTGGAGCAAGGCTGTGCTTACAAGAAAGGGGACATAAGAGGAAGGGTTTCACCATTCGGTACAGTCGCTGCCTAGCTGCAGGATCCACCAGACAAGCTAATCCATCTACCTCATATAAGCAAATATGTCTACCTCAAGGGACAGCGATAGGAGTCGCAAACGAGGCAATATATCTATCTTACAAGCACACAGTCCGGCTCCAACAAAGGATTACCATCCATGAATGGAGGAGACAAAACTCACTCTACTGACGCTGAGGACAACATGGAATGGCACTCAAAATTAAATACAGGACTCTACTCGTACCAGTGATGGGAAAGGCAAAATAGCTAAGTATCTATCTTAAGAGCTCACACTCCGACTCCAACAAAGGATTACCAACATTGAATGGAGAAGCCAGTATTCACTCCACCGATGCAGAGGAGAAAATGGAATTGCACAGAAAATTAAAGACAGGAAGCATGTTGTGCCAAACTCACCTGATGAAGCACCAAAGCTTGCCCATGCCATTTCCAGAAGCATAGAAAATGCTACTGCAAATTCCTTTAAAGTTCCACAGAATGCTCAGAACTGCGATGCTGATCGTTAAGACCACGGAACGACTGGTGCTGAAACCACTTCATGCCCTAAACAGCCGATTGCTCACTTGGATATTTGAGCCCAGTCACATTTAGTCCAATCTGGACCGTGAGTAACTGGAGCCTATTACTGCTGCTTCATTCTCTGGCTTGTCTGGAGCAAGGCTGTGCTTACAAGAAAGAGGACATAAAGGGAAGGGTTTTATTATTTGTTACAGTCGCTGCTTAGCTCCAGGGTTCACCAGGCAAGCTAATACATATACCTCAAATAAGCAAATATAGCTACCTCAAGGGGCAGCGATAGGAGTGGCAAACGAGCCAATATATCGATCTTACAAGCTCACAGTCCAGCTCCAACAAAGGATTACCATCCATGAATGGAGGAGACAAAACTCACTATACCGACGCTGAGGACAACATGGAATGGCACACAAAATTAAATACAGGACTCTACTCGTTCCATTGTATTGAGGATTAGCATCTCACTCTTGCGCATTTTGTAGAACTTGAAAGCGAATTGCAGTTGCAATTTCAATGCTTCTGGAAGTTGCAGGGGCAAGCTTTGGTGCTTTTTCCGGGGAATATGGGCACAACCAGAGCTGAAACCACTTCATACCCTAAAAGGCGATTGTTGACTTGGAAGATTGAACTTGGTACCTTTTAGTCCAATCTTGAAGCTGCATAACTGGACCCTATGGCTGGGACTTCGTTCTCTGGCTTGTCCGGAGCAAGGCTGCGCTGAGGGAAAGGTGACATATGGGGACGGGTTTTCCAGTGGTTACAGTCTCTGTAAAGCTGTAGACCCACGAGACAAGCTAATATATATACCTCGTATAAACTAATATTTCTATCTCAATGGACAGTAATGGGAAAGGCAAAAGAGCTAAAGTATCTATCTTAAGAGCTCACACTCCGACTCCAACAAAGGATTACCAACATTGAATGGAGAAGCCAGTATTCACTCCACCGATGCAGAGGACAAAATGGAATTGCACAGAAAATTAAAGACAGGAAGCAGGTCGTGCCAAACTCAACTGATGAAGCATCAAAGCTTGCACATGCCATTTCCAGAAGCCTTGAAATTGCTACTGCAAATCGTTTAAAGTTCCGCAGAATGCTCAGGAATGCGGCGCTGATCCTTAAGACCACGGAACGACTGGTGCTTTAACCACTTCATGCCCTAAACAGCCGATTGCTCACTTGGATATTTGAGCCCAGTTACATTTAGTCCAATCTGGACCGTGAGTAACTGGAGCCTATTACTGCTCCTTCATTCTCTGGCTTGTCTGGAGCAAGGCTGTGCTTACAAGAAAGGGGACATAAGAGGAAGGGTTTCACCATTCGGTACAGTCGCTGCCTTGCTGCAGGGTCCACCAGACAAGCTAATACATCTTCCTCATATAAGCAAATATGTCTACCTCAAGGCACAGCGATAGGAGTGGCAAACAAGCCCATATATCTATCTTGCAAGCTCACAGTCCGGCTCCAACAAAGGATTACCATCCATGAATGGAAGAGACAAAACTCACTCTACCGACGCTGAGGACAACATGGAATGGCACACAAAATTAAATACAGGACTCTACTCGTTCCATTGTACTGAGGATTAGCGTCGTACTCTTGCGCATTTTGTAGAACTTGAAAGCGAATTGCAGTTGCAATTTCAATGCTTCTGGAAGGTGCAAGAGCAAGCTTTGGTGCTTTTTCTGGTGAATTTGGGCACAACCGTTGCTGAAACCACTTCATACCCAAAAAAGCGATTGTTGACTTGGAAGATTGAGCTCGGCACCTTTTAGTCCAATCTTGAACCTGTGTAACTGGACCCTATGGCTGGGCCTTCGTTCTCTGGCTTGTCCAGAGCAAGGTGTAGTGAATCAGCCACTTTTGTGGTCTGACACCCTATGATGACCCTCAACCACCACCATTCTGTACTGACTTAAGTGTGTTATGTTACCTTAGCCTTAATGTAGGATGGGTTTGCATATGCCTGCTTTTCTTCTGCCTTTTAGTGGAATAGTCTTTCCAAGAATAGAAGGTATGGGATGTTGAGGTGCAGTCTTGTGGGTGGTGGTACACACATGTGCTCAATGTTGAATACTGAGAGATTAAGTGTATAATGTTATTTGGGTTAGGTGAATTATGACTTTGACCTATTGGCTTTGACGTGGTCTAATGTCATTCTGCCTTCTGACTTTACCTTGCTTCAAACTTTTCTGTGTGCACAGTGGTGCTTGTAAGTTGTGTGGATGACAATTATAGGTGCCTTGCTTTTCTGATTCCATCTTGCTTTGGGCCTTTGTGTGCATGGCTTAACTAACTCCATTTTCATGCTGCCTGCACGAAGAAGAGGGCATGTTTTGCTTTCCTCCTGTTTTTACTGACTAGAGAGAACTGGTTCTTATCAGAGGAATGTACATGGTTTGACTCGTACCCATAGCAAGGGCCTGATCAACCATTTGCTGTGACCTTGAAGCAAGCTGGTACGGGCTCTCATGAGAACTAGGGGGCGGAGTTTGCTAGAAGCTTCGCTGTGTTTGAATGTGTATTAAAAAGGGGAGTCTACACTGGCCTGGTGGAAGTTCATCCGTGAAGCAGACGTGCTGTCATGGGAAAAGTGGGGTCACCTCTGAGCTTTCGCCCAGTTCAAGCAATGGACTCCCCTTGAGCAAAGCGGGGTGAAATGATGGAGCATTAGGTGAGGTGTCTCTGCTACTAACTGTCTCTTGATTATTTTCTGAATTCTTTCCTTTCCTTCTTATTTCTGATTCTTATATCCATACATATATATTTCTACATATGTATTTGCAATCATACTATTGATATGTTAGAGACTGCTATGTTAGGTACATTTGGCTTACTGTGTGGTGCTATTTACAAATAAATACATCCCAGATATACCAATTCGTCTTTTCCTAGTAGCAGGAGGTGTGGACTCTTCTTGGCCAAGTATTCTGTTGTAGAAGGATGGGTGAATTCCCTTCTAGCAGGTAATCGTGCTATGGGAAGTTGGTGCTACTCTTGACAAGTGATGCGCAAATTATTGTTTTCTTGCCTTGCCTTTGGGGGAGTGTTGAAAGTTTGCCCACCTTAGGAAGTGCTGTGTATATGTTATATTCCATAAGTTTGGAACTGATATTCTCTCCCTGGGAAAGTGATGGTACATTCCTTGGTCCAGGGGAGATCTAAAGTTTGTCATTACACAAGGCTGCGCTGAGGGAAAGGTGACATATGGGGACGGGTTTTACCAGTGGTTGCAGTCTCTGTACAGCTGTAGACCCACCAGACAAGCTAATATATATACCTCGTATAAACTAATATTTCTATCTCAATGGACAGTGATGGGAAAGGCAAAGGAGCTAAAGTATCTATCTGAAGAGCTCACACACCGACTCCAACAAAGGATTACCAACATTGAATGGAGAAGCCAGTATTCACTCCACCGATGCAGAGGAGAAAATGGAATTGTAGAGAAAATTAAAGACATGAAGCAGGTTCTGCCAAACTCACCTGATGAAGCACCAAAGCTTGCCCATGCCATTTCCAGAAGCATTAAAAATGCTACTGCAAATTCCTAAAGTCTATCAGAATGCTCAGAACTGCGACGCTGATCCTTAAGACCACGGAACGACTGGTGCTGAAACCACTTCATACCCTCAACAGCCGATTGCTCACTTGGATATTTGAGCCCAGTTAGATTTAGTCCAATCTGGACCGTGAGTAACTGGAGCCTATTGCTGCTCCTTCATTCTCTGGCTTGTCTGGAGCAAGGCTGTGCTTACAAGAAAGGGGACATAAGACGAAGGGTTTTATTATTTATTACAGTCGCTGCATAGCTGCAGGGCTCACCAGACAAGCTAATACATATACCTCATATAAGCAAATATAGCTACCTCAAGGGACAGCGATAGGAGTGGCAAACGAGGCAATATATCTATCTAACAAGCTCACAGTCCGGCTCCAACAAAGGATTACCATCCATGAATGGAGGAGACAGAACTCACTCTACCGACGCTGAGGACAACATGGAATGGCACTCAAAATTAAATACAGGACTCTACTCGTACCATTGTACTGAGGATTAGCGTCGCACTCTTGCGCATTTTGTAGAACTTGAAAGCGAATTGCAGTTGCAATTTCAATGCTTCTGGAAGGTGCAAGAGCAAGCTTTGGTTCTTTTTCTGGTGAATTTGGGCACAACCGGAGCTGAAACCACTTCATACCCAAAAAAGCGATTGTTGACTTGGAAGATTGAACTCGGTACCTTTTAGTCCAATCTTGAACCTGCATAACTGGACCCTATGGCTGGGCCTTCGTTCTCTGGCTTGTCCGGAGCAAGGCTGCGCTGAGGGAAAGGTGACATATGGGGACGGGTTTTTCCAGTGGTTGCAGTCTCTATAAAGCTGTAGACCCACCAGACAAGCTAATATATATACCTCGTATAAACTAATATTTCTATCTCAATGGACAGTGATGGGAAAGGCAAAAGAGCTAAAGTATCTATCTTAAGAGCTCACACTCCGACTCCAACAAAGGATTACCAACATTGAATGGAGAAGCCAGTATTCACTCCACCGATGCAGAGGAGAAAATGGAATTGCACAGAAAATTAAAGACAGGAAGCAGGTTGTGCCAAACTCACCTGATGAAGCACCAAAGTTTGCACATGCGATTTCCAGAAGCATTGAAATTGCTACTGCAAATCGTTTAAAGTTCTGCAGAATGCTCAGGACTGCGATGCTGATCCTTAAGACCACGGCACGACTGGTGCTGAAACCACTTCATGCCCTAAACAGCCGATTGCTCACTTGGATATTTGAGCCCAGTTACATTTAGTCCAATCTGGACCGTGAGTAACTGGAGCCTATTGCAGCTCCATCATTCTCTGGCTTGTCTGGAGCAAGGCTGTGCTTACAAGAAAGGGGACATAAGAGGAAGGGTTTCACCATTCGGTACAGTCGCTGCCTAGCTGCAGGGTCCACCAGACAAGCTAATACATCTACCTCATATAAGCAAATATATCTACCTCAAGGGACAGCGATAAGAGTGGCAAACGAGCCAATATATCTATCTTACAAGCTCACAGTCCGGCTCCAACAAAGGATTACCATCCATGAATGGAGGAGTCAGAACTCACTCTACCGACGCTGAGGACAACATGGAATGGCACTCAAAATTAAATACAGGACTCTACTCGTACCATTGTACTGAGGATTAGCGTCGCACTCTTGCGCATTTTTTAGAACTTGAAAGCGAATTGCAATTTCAATGCTTCTGGAAGGTGCAAGAGCAAGCGTTGGTGCTTTTTCTGGTGAATTTGGGTACAACTGGAGCTGAAACCACTTCATACCCAAAAAGCGATTGTTGACTTGGAAGATTGAGCTCGGTACCTTTTAGTCCAATCTTGAACCTGTGTAACTGGACCCTATGGCTGGGCCTTCGTTCTCTGGCTTGTCCGGAGCAAGGCTGCGCTGAGGGAAAGGTGACATATGGGGACGGGTTTTACCAGTGGTTGCAGTCTCTGTATAGCTGTAGACCCACCAGACAATCTAATATATATACCTCGTATAAACTAATATTTCTATCTCAATGGACAGTGATGGGAAAGGCAAAAGAGCTAAAGTATCTATCTTAAGAGCTCCCACTCCGACTCCACCAAAGGATTGGCAACATTCAATGGAGAATCCAGTATTCACTCCACCGATGCAGAGGACAAAATGGAATTGCACAGAAAATTACAGACAGGAAGCAGGTCGTGCCGAACTCAACTGATGAAGCATCAAAGCTTGCACATGCGATTTCCAGAAGCATTGAAATTGCTACTGCAAATTGTTTAAAGTTCCGCAGAATGCTCAGGTCTGCGGCGCTGATCCTTAAGACCATGGAACGACTGGTGCTTTAACCAGTTCATGCCCTAAACAGCCGATTGCTCACTTGGATATTTGAGCCCAGTTACATTTAGTCCAATCTGGACCGTGAGTAACTGGAGCCTATTACTGCTCCTTCATTCTCTGGCTTGTCTGGAGCAAGGCTGTGCTTACAAGAAAGGGGACATAAGAGGAAGGGTTTCACCATTCGGTACAGTCACTGCCTAGCTGCAGGCTCGACCAGACAAGCTAATACATCTACCTCATATAAGCAAATATATCTACCTCAAGGGACAGTGATAGGAGTGGCAAACAAGCCAATATATCTATGTTACAAGCTCACAATCCGGCTCCAACAAAGGATTACCATCCATGAATGGAGGAGACAAAACTCACTCTACCGACGCTGAGGACAACATGGAATGGCACTCAAAATTAAATACAGGACTCTACTCGTACCATTGTACTGAGGATTAGCGTCGCACTCTTGCGCATTTTGTAGAACTTGAAAGCGAATTGCAGTTGCAATTTCAATGCTTCTGGAAGGTGCAAGAGCAAGCTTTGGTGCTTTTTCTGGTGAATTTGGGCACAACCGGAGCTGAAACCACTTCATACCCAAAAAAGCGTTTGTTGACTTGGAAGATTGAGCTCGGTACCTTTTAGTCCAATCTTGAACCTGTGTAACTGGAACCTATGGCTGGGCCTTCGTTCTCTGGCTTGTCCGGAGCAAGGCTGCGCTGAGGGAAAGGTGACATATGGGGACGGGTTTTACCAGTGGTTGCAGTCTCTGTACAGCTGTACACCCACCAGACAAGCTAATATATATACCTTGTATAAACTAATATTTCTATCTCAATGGACAGTGATGGGAAAGGCAAAAGAGCTAAAGTATCTATCTTAAGAGCTCACACTCCGACTCCAACAAAGGATTACCAACATTGAATGGAGAAGCCAGTATTCACTCCACCGATGCAGAGGACAAAATGGAATTGCACAGAAAATTAAAGACAGGAAGCAGGTCGTGCCGAACTCAACTGATGAAGCATCAAAGCTTGCACATGCGATTACCAGAATCAGTGAAATTGCTACTGCAAATCGTTTAAAGTTCCGCAGAATGCTCAGGACTGCGGCGCTGATCCTTAAGACCACGGAACGACTGGTGCTTTAACCACTTCATGCCCTAAACAGCCGATTGCTCACTTGTATATTTGAGCCCAGTTACATTTAGTCCAATCTGGACCATGAGTAACTGGAGCCTATTACTGCTCCTTCATTCTCTGGCTTGTCTGGAGCAAGGCTGTGCTTACAAGAAAGGGGACATAAGAGGAAGGGTTTCACCATTCGGTACAGTCGCTGCCTAGCTGCAGGGTCCACCAGACAAGCTAATACATCTACCTCATATAAGCAAATATATCTACCTCAAGGGACAGCGATAGGAGTGGCAAACGAGGCAATATATCTATCTTACAAGCTCACAGTCCGGCTCCAACAAAGGATTACCATCCATGAATGGAGGAGACAAAACTCACTCTACCGACGCTGAGGAGAACATGGAATGGCACTCAAAATTAAATACAGGACTCCACTCGTACCATTGTACTGAGGATTAGCGTCGCACTCTTGCGCATTTTGTAGAATTTGAAAGCGAATTGCAGTTGCAATTTCAATGCTTCTGGAAGGTGCAAGAGCAAGCTTTGGTGCTTTTTCTGGTGAATTTGGGCACAACCGGAGCTGAAACCACTTCATACCCAAAAAAGCGATTGTTAACTTGGAAGATTGAGCTCGGTACCTTGTACCTTTTAGTCCAATCTTGAACCTGTGTAACTGGACCCTATGGCTGGGCCTTCGTTCTCTGGCTTGTCCGGAGGAAGGCTGCACTGAGTGAAAGGTGACATATGGGGACGGGTTTTACCAGTGGTTGCAGTCTCTGTACAGCTGAAGGCCCACCAGACAAGCTGATATATATACCTTGTATAAACTAATATTTCTATATCAATGGACAGTGATGGGAAAGGCAAAAGAGATAAAGTATCTATCTTAAGAGCTCACACTCCGACTCCAACAAAGGATTACCAACAATGAATGGAGAAGCCAGTATTCACTCCACCGATGCAGAGGAGAAAATGGAATTGCACAGAAAATTAAAGACAGGAAGCAGGTTGTGCCAAACTCACCTGATGAAGCACCAAAGCTTGCCCATGCCATTTCCAGAAGCATAGAAAATGCTACTGCAAATTCCTTTAAAGTTCCACAGAATGCTCAGAACTACGATGCTGATCCTTAAGACCACGGAACCACTGGTGCTGAAACCACTTCATGCCCTAAACAGCTGATTGCTCACTTGGCTATTTGAGCCCAGTTACATTTAGTCCAATCTGGACCGTGAGTAACTGGAGCCTATTACTGCTGCTTCATTTTCTGGCTTGTCGTGAGCAAGGCTGTGTTTACAAGAAAGGAGACATAAGAGGAAGGGTTTTATTATTTGTTACAGTCGCTGCTTAGCTGCAGGGTTCACCAGACAAGCTAATACATATACCTCATATAAGCAAATATAGCTACCTCAAGGGACAGCGATAGGAGTGGCAAACGAGGCAATATATCGATCTTGCAAGCTCACAGTCCAGCTCCAACAAAGGATTACCATCCATGAATGGAGGAGACAAAACTCACTCTACCGACGCTGAGGACAACATGGAATGGCACACAAAATTAAATACAGGACTCTACTCGTACCATTGTCCTGAGGAATAGCGTCGCACTCTTGCGCATTTTGTAGAACTTGAAAGCGAACTGCAGTTGCAATTTCAATGCTTCTGGAAGTTGCAGGGGCAAGCTTTGGTGCTTTTTCCGGTGAATTTGGGCACAACCGGAGCTGAAACCACTTCATACCCTAAAAAGCGATTGTTGACTTGGAAGATTGAACTCGGTACCTTTTAGTCCAATCTTGAACCTGCATAACTGGACCCTATGGCTGGGCCTTCGTTCTCTGGCTTGTCCGGAGCAAGGCTGCGCTGAGGGAAAGGTGACATATGGGGACGGGTTTTACCAGTGGTTGCAGTCTCTGTAAAGCTGTAGACCCACCAGACAAGCTAATATATATACCTCGTATAAACTAATATTTCTATCTCAATGGACAGTGATGGGAAAGGCAAAAGAGCTAAAGTATCTATCTTAAGAGCTCACACTCCGACTCCAACAAAGGATTACCAACATTGAATGGAGAAGCCAGTATTCACTCCACCGATGCAGAGGAGAAAATGGAATTGCACAGAAAATTAAAGACAGGAAGCAGAGTGTGCCAAACTCACCTGATGAAGCACCAAAGCTTGCCCATGCCATTTCCAGAAGCATTGAAATTGCTACTGCAAATCGTTTAAAGTTCTGCAGAATGCTCAGGACTGCGGCGCTGATCCTTAAGACCACGGAACGACTGGTGCTGAAACCACTTCATGCCCTAAACAGCCAATTGCTCACTTGGATATTTGAGCCCAGTTACATTTAGTCCAATCTGGACCGTGAGTAACTGGAGCCTATTGCAGCTCCATCATTCTCTGGCTTGTCTGGAGCAAGGCTGTGCTTACAAGAAAGGGAACATAAGAGGAAGGGTTTCACCATTCGGTGCAGTCGCTGCCTAGCTGCAGGGTCCACCAGACAAGCTAATACATCTACCTCATATAAGAAAATATATCTACCTCAAGGGACAGCTATAGGAGTGGCAAACAAGCCAATATATCTATCTTACAAGCTCACAGTCCGGCTCCAACAAAGGATTACCATCCATGAATGGAGGAGACAGAACTCACTCTACCGACGCTGAGGACAACATGGAATAGCACTCAAAATTAAATACAGGACTCTACTCGTACCATTGTACTTAGGATTAGCGTCGCACTCTTGCGCATTTTGTAGAACTTGAAAGCGAATTGCAGTTGCAATTTCAATGCCTCTGGAAGGTGCCAGAGCAAGCTTTGGTGCTTTTTCTGGTGAACTTGGGCACAACCGGAGCTGAAACCACTTCATACCCAAAAAGCGATTGTTGACTTGGAAGATTGAGCTCTGTACCTTTTAGTCCAATCTTGAACCTGCATAACTGGACCCTATGGCTGGGCCTTCGTTCTCTGGCTTGTCCGGAGCAAGGCTGCGCTGAGGGAAAGGTGACATATGGGGAAGGGTTTTACCAGTGGTTGCAGTCTCTGTACAGCTGTAGACCCACCAGACAAGCTAATATATATACCTCGTATAAACTAATATTTCTATCTCAATGGACAGTGATGGGAAAGGCAAAAGAGCTAAAGTATCTATCTTAAGAGCTCACACTTCGACTCCAACAAAGGATTACCAATATTCAATGGAGAAGCCAGTATTCACTCCACCGATGTAGAGGACAAAATGGAATTGCACAGAAAATTAAAGACAGGAAGCAGGTCGTGCCGAACTCAACTGATGAAGCATCAAAGCTTGCACATGCGATTTCCAGAAGCATTGATATTGCTACTGCAAATCGTTTAAAGTTCTGCAGAATGCTCAGGACTGCAACGCTGATCCTTAAGACCACGGAACGACTGGTGCTGAAACCACTTCATGCCCTAAACAGCCAATTGCTCACTTGGATATTTGAGCCCAGTTACATTTAGTCCAATCTGGACCGTGAGTAACTGGAGCCTATTGCAGCTCCATCATTCTCTGGCTTGTCTGGAGCAAGGCTGTGCTTACAAGAAAGGGGACATAAGAGGAAGGGTTTCACCATTCGGTACAGTCACTGCCTAGCTGCAGGATCCACCAGACAAGCTAATACATCTACATCATATAAGCAAATATGTCTACCTCAAGGGACAGCGATAGGAGTGGCAAACGAGGCAATATATCTATCTTACAAGCTCACAGTCCGGCTCCAACAAAGGATTACCATCCATGAATGGAGGAGACAAAACTCACTCTACTGACGCTGAGGACAACATGGAATGGCACTCCAAATTAAATGCAGGACTCTACTCGTACCATTGTACTGAGGATTAGCGTCGCACTCTTGCGCATTTTGTAGAACTTGAAAGCGAATTGCAGTTGCAATTTCAATGCTTCTGGAAGGTGCAAGAGCAAGCTTTGGTGCTTTTTCTGGGGAATTTGGGCACAACCGGAGCTGAAACCACTTCATACCCAAAAAAGCGATTGTTGACTTGGAAGATTGAGCTCGGTACCTTTTAGTCCAATCTTGAACCTGTGTAACTGGACCCTATGGCTGGGCCTTCGTTCTCTGGCTTGTCCGGAGCAAGGCTGCGCTGAGGGAAAGGTGACATATGAGGACGGGTTTTACCAGTGGTTGCAGTCTCTGTACAGCTGTACACCCACCAGACAAGCTAATATATATACCTCGTATAAACTAATATTTCTATCTCAATGGACAGTGATGGGAAAGGCAAAAGAGCTAAAGTATCTATCTTAAGAGCCCACACTCCGACTCCAACAAAGGATTACCAACATTGAATGGAGAAGCCAGTATTCACTCCACCGATGCAGAGGACAAAATGGAATTGCACAGAAAATTAAAGACAGGAAGCAGGTCGTGCCGCACTCAACTGATGAAGCATCAAAGCTTGCACATGCGATTTCCAGAAGCATTGAAATTGCTACTGCAAATCGTTTAAAGTTCCGCAGAATGCTCAGGAATGCGGCGCTGATCCTTAAGACCACGGAACGACTGGTGCTTTAACCACTTCATGCCCTAAACAGCCGATTGCTCACTTGGATATTTGAGCCCAGTTACATTTAGTCCAATCTGGAACGTGAGTAACTGGAGCCCATTGCAGCTCCTTCATTCTCTGGCTTGTCTGGAGCAAGGCTGTGCTTACAAGAAAGGGGACATAAGAGGAAGAGTTTCACCATTCGGTACAGTCGCTGCCTAGCTGCAGGGTCCACCAGACAAGCTAATACATCTTCCTCATATAAGCAAATGTATCTACCTCAAGGGACAGCGATAGGAGTGGCAAACGAGCCAATATATCTATCTTACAAGCTCACAGTCCTGCTCCAACAAAGGATTACCATCCATGAATGGAAGAGACAAAACTCACTCTACCGACGCTGAGGACAACATGGAATGGCACACAAAATTAAATACAGGACTCTACTCGTTCCATTGTACTGAGGATTAGCGTCGTACTCTTGCGCATTTTGTAGAACTTGAAAGCGAATTGCAGTTGCAATTTCAATGCTTCTGGAAGGTGCAAGAGCAAGCTTTGGTGCTTTTTCTGGTGAATTTGGGCACAACCGTTGCTGAAACCACTTCATACCCAAAAAAGCGATTGTTGACTTGGAAGATTGAGCTCGGTACCTTTTAGTCCAATCTTGAACCTGTGTAACTGGACCCTATGGCTGGGCCTTCATTCTCTGGCTTGTCCAGAGCAAGGTGTAGTGAATCAGCCACTTTTGTGGTCTGACACCCTATGATGACCCTCAACCACCACCATTCTGTACTGACTTAAGTGTGTTATGTTACCTTAGCCTTAATGTAGGATGGGTTTGCATATGCCTGCTTTTCTTCTGCCTTTTAGTGGAATAGTCTTTCCAAGAATAGAAGGTATGGGATGTTGAGGTGCAGTCTTGTGGGTGGTGGTACACACATGTGCTCAATGTTGAATACTGAGAGATTAAGTGTATAATGTTATTTGGGTTAGGTGAATTATGACTTTGACCTATTGGCTTTGACGTGGTCTAATGTCATTCTGCCTTCTGACTTTACCTTGCTTCAAACTTTTCTGTGTGCACAGTGGTGCTTGTAAGTTGTGTGGATGACAATTATAGGTGCCTTGCTTTTCTGATTCCATCTTGCTTTGGGCCTTTGTGTGCATGGCTTAACTAACTCCATTTTCATGCTGCCTGCACGAAGAAGAGGGCATGTTTTGCTTTCCTCCTGTTTTTACTGACTAGAGAGAACTGGTTCTTATCAGAGGAATGTACATGGTTTGACTCGTAGCCATAGCAAGGGCCTGATCAACCATTTGCTGTGACCTTGAAGCAAGCTGGTACGGGCTCTCATGAGAACTAGGGGGCGGAGTTTGCTAGAAGCTTCTCTGTGTTTGAATGTGTATTAAAAAGGGGAGTCTACACTGGCCTGGTGGAAGTTCATCCGTGAAGCAGACGTGCTGTCATGGGAAAAGTGGGGTCACCTCTGAGCTTTCCCCCAGTTCAAGCAATGGACTCCCCTTGAGCAAAGCGGGGTGAAATGATGGAGCATTAGGTGAGGTGTCTCTGCTACTAACTGTCTCTTGATTCTTTTCTGAATTCTTTCCTTTCCTTCTTATTTCTGATTCTTATGTCCATACATATATATTTCTACATATGTATTTGCAATCATGCTATTGATATGTTAGAGACTGCTATGTTAGGTACATTTGGCTTACTGTGTGGTGCTATTTACAAATAAATACATCCCAGATATACCAATTCGTCTTTTCCTAGTAGCAGGAGGTGTGGACTCTTCTTGGCCAAGTATTCTGTTGTAGAAGGATGGGTGAATTCCCTTCTAGCAGGTAATCGTGCTATAGGAAGTTGGTGCTACTCTTGACAAGTGATGCGCAAATTATTGTTTTCTTGCCTTGCCTTTGGGGGAGTGTTGAAAGTTTGCCCACCTTAGGAAGTGCTGTGTATATGTTATATTCCATAAGTTTGGAACTGATATTCTCTCCCTGGGAAAGTGACGGTACATTCCTTGGTCCACGGGAGATCTAAAGTTTGTCATTACACAAGGCTGCGCTGAGGGAAAGGTGACATATGGGGACGGGTTTTACCAGTGGTTGCAGTCTCTGTACAGCTGTAGACCCACCAGACAAGCTAATATATATACCCCGTATAAACTAATATTTCTATCTCAATGGACAGTGATGGGAAAGGCAAAGGAGCTAAAGTATCTATCTGAAGAGCTCACACACCGACTCCAACAAAGGATTACCAACATTGAATGGAGAAGCCAGTATTCACTCCACCGATGCAGAGGACAAAATGGAATTGTAGAGAAAATTAAAGACATGAAGCAGGTTCTGCCAAACTCACCTGATGAAGCACCAAAGCTTGCCCATGCCATTTCCAGAAGCATTAAAAATGCTACTGCAAATTCCTAAAGTCTATCAGAATGCTCAGAACTGCGACGCTGATCCTTAAGACCACGGAACGACTGGTGCTGAAACCACTTCATACCCTCAACAGCCGATTGCTCACTTGGATATTTGAGCCCAGTTAGATTTAGTCCAATCTGGACCGTGAGTAACTGGAGCCTATTGCTGCTCTTCATTCTCTGGCTTGTCTGGAGCAAGGCTGTGCTTACAAGAAAGGGGACATAAGACGAAGGGTTTTATTATTTATTACAGTCGCTGCATAGCTGCAGGGCTCACCAGACAAGCTAATACATATACCTCATATAAGCAAATATAGCTACCTCAAGGGACAGCGATAGGAGTGGCAAACGAGGCAATATATCTATCTAACAAGCTCACAGTCCGGCTCCAACAAAGGATTACCATCCATGAATGGAGGAGACAGAACTCACTCTACCGACGCTGAGGACAACATGGAATGGCACTCAAAATTAAATACAGGACTCTACTCGTACCATTGTACTGAGGATTAGCGTCGCACTCTTGCGCATTTTGTAGAACTTGAAAGCGAATTGCAGTTGCAATTTCAATGCTTCTGGAAGTTGCTGGGGCAAGCTCTGGTGCTTTTTCCGGTAAATTTGGGCACAACCGGAGCTGAAACCACTTCATACCCTAAAAAGCGATTGTTGCCTTGGAAGATTGAGCTCGGTACCTTTAAGTCCAATCTTGAACCTGTGTAACTGGACCCTATGGCTGGGCCTTCTTTCTCTGGCTTGTCCGGAGCAAGGCTGCGCTGAGGGAAAGGTGACATATGGGGACGGGTTTTACCAGTGGTTGCAGTCTCTGTACAGCTGTAGACCCACCAGACAAGCTAATATATATACCTCGTATAAACTAATATTTCTATCTCAATGGACAGTGATGGGAAAGGCAAAAGAGCTAAAGTATCTATCTTAAGAGCTCACACTCCGACTCCAACAAAGGATTAGCAACATTCAATGGAGAATCCAGTATTCACTCCACCGATGCAGAGGACAAAATGGAATTGCACAGAAAATTAAAGACAGGAAGCAGGTCGTGCCGAACTCAACTGATGAAGCATCAAAGCTTGCACATGCGATTTCCAGAAGCATTGAAATTGCTACTGCAAATCGTTTAAAGTTCCGCAGAATGCTCAGGTCTGCGGCGCTGATCCTTAAGACTACGGAACGACTGGTGATTTAACCACTTCATGCCCTAAACAGCCGATTGCTCACTTGGATATTTGAGCCCAGTTACATTTAGTCCAATCTGGACCGTGAGTAACTGGAGCCTATTACTGCTCCATCATTCTCTGGCTTGTCTGGAGCAAGGCTGTGCTTACAAGAAAGGGAACATAAGAGGAAGGGTTTCACCATTCGGTGCAGTCGCTGCCTAGCTGCAGGGTCCACCAGACAAGCTAATACATCTACCTCATATAAGAAAATATATCTACCTCAAGGGACAGCTATAGGAGTGGCAAACAAGCCAATATATCTATCTTACAAGCTCACAGTCCGGCTCCAACAAAGGATTACCATCCATGAATGGAGGAGACAGAACTCACTCTACCGACGCTGAGGACAACATGGAATAGCACTCAAAATTAAATACAGGACTCTACTCGTACCATTGTACTTAGGATTAGCGTCGCACTCTTGCGCATTTTGTAGAACTTGAAAGCGAATTGCAGTTGCAATTTCAATGCCTCTGGAAGGTGCCAGAGCAAGCTTTGGTGCTTTTTCTGGTGAACTTGGGCACAACCGGAGCTGAAACCACTTCATACCCAAAAAGCGATTGTTGACTTGGAAGATTGAGCTCTGTACCTTTTAGTCCAATCTTGAACCTGTGTAACTAGACCCTATGGCTGGGCCTTCGTTCTCTGGCTTGTCCGGAGCAAGGCTGCGCTGAGGGAAAGGTGACATATGGGGAAGGGTTTTACCAGTGGTTGCAGTCTCTGTACAGCTGTAGACCCACCAGACAAGCTAATATATATACCTCGTATAAACTAATATTTCTATCTCAATGGACAGTGATGGGAAAGGCAAAAGAGCTAAAGTATCTATCTTAAGAGCTCACACTTCGACTCCAACAAAGGATTACCAATATTCAATGGAGAAGCCAGTATTCACTCCACCGATGTAGAGGACAAAATGGAATTGCACAGAAAATTAAAGACAGGAAGCAGGTCGTGCCGAACTCAACTGATGAAGCATCAAAGCTTGCACATGCGATTTCCAGAAGCATTGATATTGCTACTGCAAATCGTTTAAAGTTCTGCAGAATGCTCAGGACTGCGACGCTGATCCTTAAGACCACGGAACGACTGGTGCTGAAACCACTTCATGCCCTAAACAGCCAATTGCTCACTTGGATATTTGAGCCCAGTTACATTTAGTCCAATCTGGACCGTGAGTAACTGGAGCCTATTGCAGCTCCATCATTCTCTGGCTTGTCTGGAGCAAGGCTGTGCTTACAAGAAAGGGGACATAAGAGGAAGGGTTTCACCATTCGGTACAGTCACTGCCTAGCTGCAGGATCCACCAGACAAGCTAATACATCTACATCATATAAGCAAATATGTCTACCTCAAGGGACAGCGATAGGAGTGGCAAACGAGGCAATATATCTATCTTACAAGCTCACAGTCCGGCTCCAACAAAGGATTACCATCCATGAATGGAGGAGACAAAACTCACTCTACTGACGCTGAGGACAACATGGAATGGCACTCCAAATTAAATGCAGGATTCTACTCGTACCATTGTACTGAGGATTAGCGTCGCACTCTTGCGCATTTTGTAGAACTTGAAAGCGAATTGCAGTTGCAATTTCAATGCTTCTGGAAGGTGCAAGAGCAAGCTTTGGTGCTTTTTCTGGGGAATTTGGGCACAACCGGAGCTGAAACCACTTCATACCCAAAAAAGCGATTGTTGACTTGGAAGATTGAGCTCGGTACCTTTTAGTCCAATCTTGAACCTGTGTAACTGGACCCTATGGCTGGGCCTTCGTTCTCTGGCTTGTCCGGAGCAAGGCTGCGCTGAGGGAAAGGTGACATATGAGGACGGGTTTTACCAGTGGTTGCAGTCTCTGTACAGCTGTACACCCACCAGACAAGCTAATATATATACCTCGTATAAACTAATATTTCTATCTCAATGGACAGTGATGGGAAAGGCAAAAGAGCTAAAGTATCTATCTTAAGAGCCCACACTCCGACTCCAACAAAGGATTACCAACATTGAATGGAGAAGCCAGTATTCACTCCACCGATGCAGAGGACAAAATGGAATTGCACAGAAAATTAAAGACAGGAAGCAGGTCGTGCCGCACTCAACTGATGAAGCATCAAAGCTTGCACATGCGATTTCCAGAAGCATTGAAATTGCTACTGCAAATCGTTTAAAGTTCCGCAGAATGCTCAGGAATGCGGCGCTGATCCTTAAGACCACGGAACGACTGGTGCTTTAACCACTTCATGCCCTAAACAGCCGATTGCTCACTTGGATATTTGAGCCCAGTTACATTTAGTCCAATCTGGAACGTGAGTAACTGGAGCCCATTGCAGCTCCTTCATTCTCTGGCTTGTCTGGAGCAAGGCTGTGCTTACAAGAAAGGGGACATAAGAGGAAGAGTTTCACCATTCGGTACAGTCGCTGCCTAGCTGCAGGGTCCACCAGACAAGCTATTACATCTTCCTCATATAAGCAAATGTATCTACCTCAAGGGACAGCGATAGGAGTGGCAAACGAGCCAATATATCTATCTTACAAGCTCACAGTCCTGCTCCAACAAAGGATTACCATCCATGAATGGAAGAGACAAAACTCACTCTACCGACGCTGAGGACAACATGGAATGGCACACAAAATTAAATACAGGACTCTACTCGTTCCATTGTACTGAGGATTAGCGTCGTACTCTTGCGCATTTTGTAGAACTTGAAAGCGAATTGCAGTTGCAATTTCAATGCTTCTGGAAGGTGCAAGAGCAAGCTTTGGTGCTTTTTCTGGTGAATTTGGGCACAACCGTTGCTGAAACCACTTCATACCCAAAAAAGCGATTGTTGACTTGGAAGATTGAGCTCGGTACCTTTTAGTCCAATCTTGAACCTGTGTAACTGGACCCTATGGCTGGGCCTTCATTCTCTGGCTTGTCCAGAGCAAGGTGTAGTGAATCAGCCACTTTTGTGGTCTGACACCCTATGATGACCCTCAACCACCACCATTCTGTACTGACTTAAGTGTGTTATGTTACCTTAGCCTTAATGTAGGATGGGTTTGCATATGCCTGCTTTTCTTCTGCCTTTTAGTGGAATAGTCTTTCCAAGAATAGAAGGTATGGGATGTTGAGGTGCAGTCTTGTGGGTGGTGGTACACACATGTGCTCAATGTTGAATACTGAGAGATTAAGTGTATAATGTTATTTGGGTTAGGTGAATTATGACTTTGACCTATTGGCTTTGACGTGGTCTAATGTCATTCTGCCTTCTGACTTTACCTTGCTTCAAACTTTTCTGTGTGCACAGTGGTGCTTGTAAGTTGTGTGGATAACAATTATAGGTGCCTTGCTTTTCTGATTCCATCTTGCTTTGGGCCTTTGTGTGCATGGCTTAACTAACTCCATTTTCATGCTGCCTGCACGAAGAAGAGGGCATGTTTTGCTTTCCTCCTGTTTTTACTGACTAGAGAGAACTGGTTCTTATCAGAGGAATGTACATGGTTTGACTCGTAGCCATAGCAAGGGCCTGATCAACCATTTGCTGTGACCTTGAAGCAAGCTGGTACGGGCTCTCATGAGAACTAGGGGGCGGAGTTTGCTAGAAGCTTCTCTGTGTTTGAATGTGTATTAAAAAGGGGAGTCTACACTGGCCTGGTGGAAGTTCATCCGTGAAGCAGACGTGATGTCATGGGAAAAGTGGGGTCACCTCTGAGCTTTCCCCCAGTTCAAGCAATGGACTCCCCTTGAGCAAAGCGGGGTGAAATGATGGAGCATTAGGTGAGGTGTCTCTGCTACTAACTGTCTCTTGATTCTTTTCTGAATTCTTTCCTTTCCTTCTTATTTCTGATTCTTATGTCCATACATATATATTTCTACATATGTATTTGCAATCATGCTATTGATATGTTAGAGACTGCTATGTTAGGTACATTTGGCTTACTGTGTGGTGCTATTTACAAATAAATACATCCCAGATATACCAATTCGTCTTTTCCTAGTAGCAGGAGGTGTGGACTCTTCTTGGCCAAGTATTCTGTTGTAGAAGGATGGGTGAATTCCCTTCTAGCAGGTAATCGTGCTATAGGAAGTTGGTGCTACTCTTGACAAGTGATGCGCAAATTATTGTTTTCTTGCCTTGCCTTTGGGGGAGTGTTGAAAGTTTGCCCACCTTAGGAAGTGCTGTGTATATGTTATATTCCATAAGTTAGGAACTGATATTCTCTCCCTGGGAAAGTGACGGTACATTCCTTGATCCACGGGAGATCTAAAGTTTGTCATTACACAAGGCTGCGCTGAGGGAAAGGTGACATATGGGGACGGGTTTTACCAGTGGTTGCAGTCTCTGTACAGCTGTAGACCCACCAGACAAGCTAATATATATACCCCGTATAAACTAATATTTCTATCTCAATGGACAGTGATGGGAAAGGCAAAGGAGCTAAAGTATCTATCTGAAGAGCTCACACACCGACTCCAACAAAGGATTACCAACATTGAATGGAGAAGCCAGTATTCACTCCACCGATGCAGAGGACAAAATGGAATTGTAGAGAAAATTAAAGACATGAAGCAGGTTCTGCCAAACTCACCTGATGAAGCACCAAAGCTTGCCCATGCCATTTCCAGAAGCATTAAAAATGCTACTGCAAATTCCTAAAGTCTATCAGAATGCTCAGAACTGCGACGCTGATCCTTAAGACCACGGAACGACTGGTGCTGAAACCACTTCATACCCTCAACAGCCGATTGCTCACTTGGATATTTGAGCCCAGTTAGATTTAGTCCAATCTGGACCGTGAGTAACTGGAGCCTATTGCTGCTCCTTCATTCTCTGGCTTGTCTGGAGCAAGGCTGTGCTTACAAGAAAGGGGACATAAGACGAAGGGTTTTATTATTTATTACAGTCGCTGCATAGCTGCAGGGCTCACCAGACAAGCTAATACATATACCTCATATAAGCAAATATAGCTACCTCAAGGGACAGCGATAGGAGTGGCAAACGAGGCAATATATCTATCTAACAAGCTCACAGTCCGGCTCCAACAAAGGATTACCATCCATGAATGGAGGAGACAGAACTCACTCTACCGACGCTGAGGACAACATGGAATGGCACTCAAAATTAAATACAGGACTCTACTCGTACCATTGTACTGAGGATTAGCGTCGCACTCTTGCGCATTTTGTAGAACTTGAAAGCGAATTGCAGTTGCAATTTCAATGCTTCTGGAAGTTGCTGGGGCAAGCTCTGGTGCTTTTTCCGGTGAATTTGGGCACAACCGGAGCTGAAACCACTTCATACCCTAAAAAGCGATTGTTGACTTGGAAGATTGAGCTCGGTACCTTTAAGTCCAATCTTGAACCTGTGTAACTGGACCCTATGGCTGGGCCTTCGTTCTCTGGCTTGTCCGGAGCAAGGCTGCGCTGAGGGAAAGGTGACATATGGGGACGGGTTTTACCAGTGGTTGCAGTCTCTGTACAGCTGTAGACCCACCAGACAAGCTAATATATATACCTCGTATAAACTAATATTTCTATCTCAATGGACAGTGATGGGAAAGGCAAAAGAGCTAAAGTATCTATCTTAAGAGCTCACACTCCGACTCCAACAAAGGATTAGCAACATTCAATGGAGAATCCAGTATTCACTCCACCGATGCAGAGGACAAAATGGAATTGCACAGAAAATTAAAGACAGGAAGCAGGTCGTGCCGAACTCAACTGATGAAGCATCAAAGCTTGCACATGCGATTTCCAGAAGCATTGAAATTGCTACTGCAAATCGTTTAAAGTTCCGCAGAATGCTCAGGTCTGCGGCGCTGATCCTTAAGACTACGGAACGACTGGTGCTTTAACCACTTCATGCCCTAAACAGCCGATTGCTCACTTGGATATTTGAGCCCAGTTACATTTAGTCCAATCTGGACCGTGAGTAACTGGAGCCTATTACTGCTCCATCATTCTCTGGCTTGTCTGGAGCAAGGCTGTGCTTACAAGAAAGGGGACATAAGAGGAAGGGTTTCACCATTCGGTACAGTCGCTGCCTAGCTGCAGGATCCACCAGACAAGCTAATCCATCTACCTCATATAAGCAAATATGTCTACCTCAAGGGACAGCGATAGGAGTCGCAAACGAGGCAATATATCTATCTTACAAGCACACAGTCCGGCTCCAACAAAGGATTACCATCCATGAATGGAGGAGACAAAACTCACTCTACTGACGCTGAGGACAACATGGAATGGCACTCAAAATTAAATACAGGACTCTACTCGTACCATTGTACTGAGGATTAGCGTCGCACTCTTGCGCATTTTTTAGAACTTGAAAGCGAATTGCAGTTGCAATTTCAATGCTTCTGGAAGGTGCAAGAGCAAGCTTTGGTGCTTTTTCTGGTGAATTTGGGCACAACCGGAGCTGAAACCACTTCATACCCAAAAAAGCGATTGTTGACTTGGAAGATTGAGCTCAGTACCTTTTAGTCCAATCTTGAACCTGTGTAACTGGACCCTATGGCTGGGCCTTCGTTCTCTGGCTTGTCCGGAGCAAGGCTGCGCTGAGGGAAAGGTGACATATGGGGACGGGTTTTACCAGTGGTTGCAGTCTCTGTACAGCTGTACACCCACCAGACAAGCTAATATATATACCTTGTATAAACTAATATTTCTATCTCAATGGACAGTGATGGGAAAGGCAAAATAGCTAAGTATCTATCTTAAGAGCTCACACTCCGACTCCAACAAAGGATTACCAACATTGAATGGAGAAGCCAGTATTCACTCCACCGATGCAGAGGAGAAAATGGAATTGCACAGAAAATTAAAGACAGGAAGCATGTTGTGCCAAACTCACCTGATGAAGCACCAAAGCTTGCCCATGCCATTTCCAGAAGCATAGAAAATGCTACTGCAAATTCCTTTAAAGTTCCACAGAATGCTCAGAACTGCGATGCTGATCGTTAAGACCACGGAACGACTGGTGCTGAAACCACTTCATGCCCTAAACAGCCGATTGCTCACTTGGATATTTGAGCCCAGTCACATTTAGTCCAATCTGGACCGTGAGTAACTGGAGCCTATTACTGCTGCTTCATTCTCTGGCTTGTCTGGAGCAAGGCTGTGCTTACAAGAAAGAGGACATAAGAGGAAGGGGTTTATTATTTGTTACAGTCGCTGCTTAGCTGCAGGGTTCACCAGGCAAGCTAATACATATACCTCAAATAAGCAAATATAGCTACCTCAAGGGGCAGCGATAGGAGTGGCAAACGAGCCAATATATCGATCTTACAAGCTCACAGTCCAGCTCCAACAAAGGATTACCATCCATGAATGGAGGAGACAAAACTCACTATACCGACGCTGAGGACAACATGGAATGGCACACAAAATTAAATACAGGACTCTACTCGTTCCATTGTATTGAGGATTAGCGTCTCACTCTTGCGCAGTTTGTAGAACTTGAGAGCGAATTGCAGTTGCAATTTCAATGCTTCTGGAAGTTGCAGGGGCAAGCTTTGGTGCTTTTTCCGGGGAATATGGGCACAACCAGAGCTGAAACCACTTCATACCCTAAAAGGCGATTGTTGACTTGGAAGATTGAACTTGGTACCTTTTAGTCCAATCTTGAAGCTGCATAACTGGACCCTATGGCTGGGACTTCGTTCTCTGGCTTGTCCGGAGCAAGGCTGCGCTGAGGGAAAGGTGACATATGGGGACGGGTTTTCCAGTGGTTACAGTCTCTGTAAAGCTGTAGACCCACGAGACAAGCTAATATATATACCTCGTATAAACTAATATTTCTATCTCAATGGACAGTAATGGGAAAGGCAAAAGAGCTAAAGTATCTATCTTAAGAGCTCACACTCCGACTCCAACAAAGGATTACCAACATTGAATGGAGAAGCCAGTATTCACTCCACCGATGTAGAGGACAAAATGGAATTGCACAGAAAATTAAAGACAGGAAGCAGGTCGTGCCGAACTCAACTGATGAAGCATCAAAGCTTGCACATGCGATTTCCAGAAGCATTGATATTGCTACTGCAAATCGTTTAAAGTTCTGCAGAATGCTCAGGACTGCGACGCTGATCCTTAAGACCACGGAACGACTGGTGCTGAAACCACTTCATGCCCTTTGCTCACTTGGATATTTGAGCCCAGTTACATTTAGTCCAATCTGGACCGTGAGTAACTGGAGCCTATTGCAGCTCCATCATTCTCTGGCTTGTCTGGAGCAAGGCTGTGCTTACAAGAAAGGGGACATAAGAGGAAGGGTTTCACCATTCGGTACAGTCGCTGCCTTGCTGCAGGGTCCACCAGACAAGCTAATACATCTTCCTCATATAAGCAAATATGTCTACCTCAAGGCACAGCGATAGGAGTGGCAAACAAGCCCATATATCTATCTTGCAAGCTCACAGTCCGGCTCCAACAAAGGATTACCATCCATGAATGGAAGAGACAAAACTCACTCTACCGACGCTGAGGACAACATGGAATGGCACACAAAATTAAATACAGGACTCTACTCGTTCCATTGTACTGAGGATTAGCGTCGTACTCTTGCGCATTTTGTAGAACTTGAAAGCGAATTGCAGTTGCAATTTCAATGCTTCTGGAAGGTGCAAGAGCAAGCTTTGGTGCTTTTTCTGGTGAATTTGGGCACAACCGTTGCTGAAACCACTTCATACCCAAAAAAGCGATTGTTGACTTGGAAGATTGAGCTCGGTACCTTTTAGTCCAATCTTGAACCTGTGTAACTGGACCCTATGGCTGGGCCTTCGTTCTCTGGCTTGTCCAGAGCAAGGTGTAGTGAATCAGCCACTTTTGTGGTCTGACACCCTATGATGACCCTCAACCACTACCATTCTGTACTGACTTAAGTGTGTTATGTTACCTTAGCCTTAATGTAGGATGGGTTTGCATATGCCTGCTTTTCTTCTGCCTTTTAGTGGAATAGTCTTTCCAAGAATAGAAGGTATGGGATGTTGAGGTGCAGTCTTGTGGGTGGTGGTACACACATGTGCTCAATGTTGAATACTGAGAGATTAAGTGTATAATGTTATTTGGGTTAGGTGAATTATGACTTTGACCTATTGGCTTTGACGTGGTCTAATGTCATTCTGCCTTCTGACTTTACCTTGCTTCAAACTTTTCTGTGTGCACAGTGGTGCTTGTAAGTTGTGTGGATGACAATTATAGGTGCCTTGCTTTTCTGATTCCATCTTGCTTTGGGCCTTTGTGTGCATGGCTTAACTAACTCCATTTTCATGCTGCCTGCACGAAGAAGAGGGCATGTTTTGCTTTCCTCCTGTGTTTACTGACTAGAGAGAACTGGTTCTTATCAGAGGAATGTACATGGTTTGACTCGTACCCATAGCAAGGGCCTGATCAACCATTTGCTGTGACCTTGAAGCAAGCTGGTACGGGCTCTCATGAGAACTAGGGGGCGGAGTTTGCTAGAAGCTTCGCTGTGTTTGAATGTGTATTAAAAAGGGGAGTCTACACTGGCCTGGTGGAAGTTCATCCGTGAAGCAGACGTGCTGTCATGGGAAAAGTGGGGTCACCTCTGAGCTTTCGCCCAGTTCAAGCAATGGACTCCCCTTGAGCAAAGCGGGGTGAAATGATGGAGCATTAGGTGAGGTGTCTCTGCTACTAACTGTCTCTTGATTATTTTCTGAATTCTTTCCTTTCCTTCTTATTTCTGATTCTTATATCCATACATATATATTTCTACATATGTATTTGCAATCATACTATTGATATGTTAGAGACTGCTATGTTAGGTACATTTGGCTTACTGTGTGGTGCTATTTACAAATAAATACATCCCAGATATACCAATTCGTCTTTTCCTAGTAGCAGGAGGTGTGGACTCTTCTTGGCCAAGTATTCTGTTGTAGAAGGATGGGTGAATTCCCTTCTAGCAGGTAATCGTGCTATGGGAAGTTGGTGCTACTCTTGACAAGTGATGCGCAAATTATTGTTTTCTTGCCTTGCCTTTGGGGGAGTGTTGAAAGTTTGCCCACCTTAGGAAGTGCTGTGTATATGTTATATTCCATAAGTTTGGAACTGATATTCTCTCCCTGGGAAAGTGACGGTACATTCCTTGGTCCAGGGGAGATCTAAAGTTTGTCATTACACAAGGCTGCGCTGAGGGAAAGGTGACATATGGGGACGGGTTTTACCAGTGGTTGCAGTCTCTGTACAGCTGTAGACCCACCAGACAAGCTAATATATATACCTCGTATAAACTAATATTTCTATCTCAATGGACAGTGATGGGAAAGGCAAAGGAGCTAAAGTATCTATCTGAAGAGCTCACACACCGACTCCAACAAAGGATTACCAACATTGAATGGAGAAGCCAGTATTCACTCCACCGATGCAGAGGAGAAAATGGAATTGTAGAGAAAATTAAAGACATGAAGCAGGTTCTGCCAAACTCACCTGATGAAGCACCAAAGCTTGCCCATGCCATTTCCAGAAGCATTAAAAATGCTACTGCAAATTCCTAAAGTCTATCAGAATGCTCAGAACTGCGACGCTGATCCTTAAGACCACGGAACGACTGGTGCTGAAACCACTTCATACCCTCAACAGCCGATTGCTCACTTGGATATTTGAGCCCAGTTAGATTTAGTCCAATCTGGACCGTGAGTAACTGGAGCCTATTGCTGCTCCTTCATTCTCTGGCTTGTCTGGAGCAAGGCTGTGCTTACAAGAAAGGGGACATAAGACGAAGGGTTTTATTATTTATTACAGTCGCTGCATAGCTGCAGGGCTCACCAGACAAGCTAATACATATACCTCATATAAGCAAATATAGCTACCTCAAGGGACAGCGATAGGAGTGGCAAACAAGGCAATATATCTATCTAACAAGCTCACAGTCCGGCTCCAACAAAGGATTACCATCCATGAATGGAGGAGACAGAACTCACTCTACCGACGCTGAGGACAACATGGAATGGCACTCAAAATTAAATACAGGACTCTACTCGTACCATTGTACTGAGGATTAGCGTCGCACTCTTGCGCATTTTGTAGAACTTGAAAGCGAATTGCAGTTGCAATTTCAATGCTTCTGGAAGGTGCAAGAGCAAGCTTTGGTTCTTTTTCTGGTGAATTTGGGCACAACCGGAGCTGAAACCACTTCATACCCAAAAAGCGATTGTTGACTTGGAAGATTGAACTCGGTACCTTTTAGTCCAATCTTGAACCTGTGTAACTGGACCCTATGGCTGGGCCTTCGTTCTCTGGCTTGTCCGGAGCAAGGCTGCGCTGAGGGAAAGGTGACATATGGGGACGGGTTTTACCAGTGGTTGCAGTCTCTGTACAGCTGTAGACCCACCAGACAATCTAATATATATACCTCGTATAAACTAATATTTCTATCTCAATGGACAGTGATGGGAAAGGCAAAAGAGCTAAAGTATCTATCTTAAGAGCTCACACTCCGACTCCACCAAAGGATTGGCAACATTCAATGGAGAATCCAGTATTCACTCCACCGATGCAGAGGACAAAATGGAATTGCACAGAAAATTACAGACAGGAAGCAGGTCGTGCCGAACTCAACTGATGAAGCATCAAAGCTTGCACATGCGATTTCCAGAAGCATTGAAATTGCTACTGCAAATTGTTTAAAGTTCCGCAGAATGCTCAGGTCTGCGGCGCTGATCCTTAAGACCATGGAACGACTGGTGCTTTAACCAGTTCATGCCCTAAACAGCCGATTGCTCACTTGGATATTTGAGCCCAGTTACATTTATTCCAATCTGGACCGTGAGTAACTGGAGCCTATTACTGCTCCTTCATTCTCTGGCTTGTCTGGAGCAAGGCTGTGCTTACAAGAAAGGGGACATAAGAGGAAGGGTTTCACCATTCGGTACAGTCACTGCCTAGCTGCAGGCTCGACCAGACAAGCTAATACATCTACCTCATATAAGCAAATATATCTACCTCAAGGGACAGTGATAGGAGTGGCAAACAAGCCAATATATCTATGTTACAAGCTCACAATCCGGCTCCAACAAAGGATTACCATCCATGAATGGAGGAGACAAAACTCACTCTACCGACGCTGAGGACAACATGGAATGGCACTCAAAATTAAATACAGGACTCTACTCGTACCATTGTACTGAGGATTAGCGTCGCACTCTTGCGCATTTTGTAGAACTTGAAAGCGAATTGCAGTTGCAATTTCAATGCTTCTGGAAGGTGCAAGAGCAAGCTTTGGTGCTTTTTCTGGTGAATTTGGGCACAACCGGAGCTGAAACCACTTCATACCCAAAAAAGCGATTGTTGACTTGGAAGATTGAGCTCGGTACCTTTTAGTCCAATCTTGAACCTGTGTAACTGGAACCTATGGCTGGGCCTTCGTTCTCTGGCTTGTCCGGAGCAAGGCTGCGCTGAGGGAAAGGTGACATATGGGGACGGGTTTTACCAGTGGTTGCAGTCTCTGTACAGCTGTACACCCACCAGACAAGCTAATATATATACCTTGTATAAACTAATATTTCTATCTCAATGGACAGTGATGGGAAAGGCAAAAGAGCTAAAGTATCTATCTTAAGAGCTCACACTCCGACTCCAACAAAGGATTACCAACATTGAATGGAGAAGCCAGTATTCACTCCACCGATGCAGAGGACAAAATGGAATTGCACAGAAAATTAAAGACAGGAAGCAGGTCGTGCCGAACTCAACTGATGAAGCATCAAAGCTTGCACATGCGATTACCAGAAGCAGTGAAATTGCTACTGCAAATCGTTTAAAGTTCCGCAGAATGCTCAGGACTGCGGCG
Organism: Triturus cristatus; assembly: GCF_964204655.1. Taxonomy (NCBI): domain Eukaryota; kingdom Metazoa; phylum Chordata; class Amphibia; order Caudata; family Salamandridae; genus Triturus; species Triturus cristatus. Next base: position 785,226,702 of record NC_140594.1, read on the forward strand.
CTGATCCTTAAGACCACGGAACGACTGGTGCTTTAACCACTTCATGCCCTAAACAGCCGATTGCTCACTTGTATATTTGAGCCCAGTTACATTTAGTCCAATCTGGACCATGAGTAACTGGAGCCTATTACTGCTCCTTCATTCTCTGGCTTGTCTGGAGCAAGGCTGTGCTTACAAGAAAGGGGACATAAGAGGAAGGGTTTCACCATTCGGTACAGTCGCTGCCTAGCTGCAGGGTCCACCAGACAAGCTAATACATCTACCTCATATAAGCAAATATATCTACCTCAAGGGACAGCGATAGGAGTGGCAAACAAGGCAATATATCTATCTTACAAGCTCACAGTCCGGCTCCAACAAAGGATTACCATCCATGAATGGAGGAGACAAAACTCACTCTACCGACGCTGAGGAGAACATGGAATGGCACTCAAAATTAAATACAGGACTCCACTCGTACCATTGTACTGAGGATTAGCGTCGCACTCTTGCGCATTTTGTAGAATTTGAAAGCGAATTGCAGTTGCAATTTCAATGCTTCTGGAAGGTGCAAGAGCAAGCTTTGGTGCTTTTTCTGGTGAATTTGGGCACAACCGGAGCTGAAACCACTTCATACCCAAAAAAGCGATTGTTAACTTGGAAGATTGAGCTCGGTACCTTGTACCTTTTAGTCCAATCTTGAACCTGTGTAACTGGACCCTATGGCTGGGCCTTCGTTCTCTGGCTTGTCCGGAGGAAGGCTGCACTGAGTGAAAGGTGACATATGGGGACGGGTTTTACCAGTGGTTGCAGTCTCTGTACAGCTGAAGGCCCACCAGACAAGCTGATATATATACCTTGTATAAACTAATATTTCTATATCAATGGACAGTGATGGGAAAGGCAAAAGAGATAAAGTATCTATCTTAAGAGCTCACACTCCGACTCCAACAAAGGATTACCAACAATGAATGGAGAAGCCAGTATTCACTCCACCGATGCAGAGGAGAAAATGGAATTGCACAGAAAATTAAAGACAGGAAGCAGGTTGTGCCAAACTCACCTGATGAAGCACCAAAGCTTGCCCATGCCATTTCCAGAAGCATAGAAAATGCTACTGCAAATTCCTTTAAAGTTCCACAGAATGCTCAGAACTACGATGCTGATCCTTAAGACCACGGAACCACTGGTGCTGAAACCACTTCATGCCCTAAACAGCTGATTGCTCACTTGGATATTTGAGCCCAGTTACATTTAGTCCAATCTGGACCGTGAGTAACTGGAGCCTATTACTGCTGCTTCATTTTCTGGCTTGTCGTGAGCAAGGCTGTGTTTACAAGAAAGGAGACATAAGAGGAAGGGTTTTATTATTTGTTACAGTCGCTGCTTAGCTGCAGGGTTCACCAGACAAGCTAATACATATACCTCATATAAGCAAATATAGCTACCTCAAGGGTCAGCGATAGGAGTGGCAAACGAGGCAATATATCGATCTTGCAAGCTCACAGTCCAGCTCCAACAAAGGATTACCATCCATGAATGGAGGAGACAAAACTCACTCTACCGACGCTGAGGACAACATGGAATGGCACACAAAATTAAATACAGGACTCTACTCGTACCATTGTACTGAGGAATAGCGTCGCACTCTTGCGCATTTTGTAGAACTTGAAAGCGAACTGCAGTTGCAATTTCAATGCTTCTGGAAGTTGCAGGGGCAAGCTTTGGTGCTTTTTCCGGTGAATTTGGGCACAACCGGAGCTGAAACCACTTCATACCCTAAAAAGCGATTGTTGACTTGGAAGATTGAACTCGGTACCTTTTAGTCCAATCTTGAACCTGCATAACTGGACCCTATGGCTGGGCCTTCGTTCTCTGGCTTGTCCGGAGCAAGGCTGCGCTGAGGGAAAGGTGACATATGGGAACGGGTTTTACCAGTGGTTGCAGTCTCTGTAAAGCTGTAGAACCACCAGACAAGCTAATATATATACCTCGTATAAACTAATATTTCTATCTCAATGGACAGTGATGGGAAAGGCAAAAGAGCTAAAGTATCTATCTTAAGAGCTCACACTCCGACTCCAACAAAGGATTACCAACATTGAATGGAGAAGCCAGTATTCACTCCACCGATGCAGAGGAGAAAATGGAATTGCACAGAAAATTAAAGACAGGAAGCAGATTGTGCCAAACTCACCTGATGAAGCACCAAAGCTTGCCCATGCCATTTCCAGAAGCATTGAAATTGCTACTGCAAATCGTTTAAAGTTCTGCAGAATGCTCAGGACTGCGGCGCTGATCCTTAAGACCACGGAACGACTGGTGCTGAAACCACTTCATGCCCTAAACAGCCAATTGCTCACTTGGATATTTGAGCCCAGTTACATTTAGTCCAATCTGGACCGTGAGTAACTGGAGCCTATTGCAGCTCCATCATTCTCTGGCTTGTCTGGAGCAAGGCTGTGCTTACAAGAAAGGGAACATAAGAGGAAGGGTTTCACCATTCGGTGCAGTCGCTGCCTAGCTGCAGGGTCCACCAGACAAGCTAATACATCTACCTCATATAAGAAAATATATCTACCTCAAGGGACAGCTATAGGAGTGGCAAACAAGCCAATATATCTATCTTACAAGCTCACAGTCCGGCTCCAACAAAGGATTACCATCCATGAATGGTGGAGACAGAACTCACTCTACCGACGCTGAGGACAACATGGAATAGCACTCAAAATTAAATACAGGACTCTACTCGTACCATTGTACTTAGGATTAGCGTCGCACTCTTGCGCATTTTGTAGAACTTGAAAGCGAATTGCAGTTGCAATTTCAATGCTTCTGGAAGGTGCCAGAGCAAGCTTTGGTGCTTTTTCTGGTGAACTTGGGCACAACCGGAGCTGAAACCACTTCATACCCAAAAAGCGATTGTTGACTTGGAAGATTGAGCTCTGTACCTTTTAGTCCAATCTTGAACCTGTGTAACTAGACCCTATGGCTGGGCCTTCGTTCTCTGGCTTGTCCGGAGCAAGGCTGCGCTGAGGGAAAGGTGACATATGGGGACGGGTTTTACCAGTGGTTGCAGTCTCTGTACAGCTGTAGACCCACCAGACAAGCTAATATATATACCTCGTATAAACTAATATTTCTATCTCAATGGACAGTGATGGGAAAGGCAAAAGAGCTAAAGTATCTATCTTAAGAGCTCACACTTCGACTCCAACAAAGGATTACCAATATTCAATGGAGAAGCCAGTATTCACTCCACCGATGTAGAGGACAAAATGGAATTGCACAGAAAATTAAAGACAGGAAGCAGGTCGTGCCGAACTCAACTGATGAAGCATCAAAGCTTGCACATGCGATTTCCAGAAGCATTGATATTGCTACTGCAAATCGTTTAAAGTTCTGCAGAATGCTCAGGACTGCGACGCTGATCCTTAAGACCACGGAACGACTGGTGCTGAAACCACTTCATGCCCTAAACAGCCAATTGCTCACTTGGATATTTGAGCCCAGTTACATTTAGTCCAATCTGGACCGTGAGTAACTGGAGCCTATTGCAGCTCCATCATTCTCTGGCTTGTCTGGAGCAAGGCTGTGCTTACAAGAAAGGGGACATAAGAGGAAGGGTTTCACCATTCGGTACAGTCGCTGCCTAGCTGCAGGATCCACCAGACAAGCTAATACATCTACATCATATAAGCAAATATGTCTACCTCAAGAGACAGCGATAGGAGTGGCAAACGAGGCAATATATCTATCTTACAAGCTCACAGTCCGGCTCCAACAAAGGATTACCATCCATGAATGGAGGAGACAAAACTCACTCTACTGACGCTGAGGACAACATGGAATGGCACTCCAAATTAAATGCAGGACTCTACTCGTACCATTGTACTGAGGATTAGCGTCGCACTCTTGCGCATTTTGTAGAACTTGAAAGCGAATTGCAGTTGCAATTTCAATGCTTCTGGAAGGTGCAAGAGCAAGCTTTGGTGCTTTTTCTGGGGAATTTGGGCACAACCGGAGCTGAAACCACTTCATACCCAAAAAAGCGATTGTTGACTTGGAAGATTGAGCTCGGTACCTTTTAGTCCAATCTTGAACCTGTGTAACTGGACCCTATGGCTGGGCCTTCGTTCTCTGGCTTGTCCGGAGCAAGGCTGCGCTGAGGGAAAGGTGACATATGAGGACGGGTTTTACCAGTGGTTGCAGTCTCTGTACAGCTGTACACCCACCAGACAAGCTAATATATATACCTCGTATAAACTAATATTTCTATCTCAATGGACAGTGATGGGAAAGGCAAAAGAGCTAAAGTATCTATCTTAAGAGCCCACACTCCGACTCCAACAAAGGATTACCAACATTGAATGGAGAAGCCAGTATTCACTCCACCGATGCAGAGGACAAAATGGAATTGCACAGAAAATTAAAGACAGGAAGCAGGTCGTGCCGCACTCAACTGATGAAGCATCAAAGCTTGCCCATGCCATTTCCAGAAGCATAGAAAAAGTTCCGCAGAATGCTCAGGAATGCGGCGCTGATCCTTAAGACCACGGAACGACTGGTGCTTTAACCACTTCATGCCCTAAACAGCCGATTGCTCACTTGGATATTTGAGCCCAGTTACATTTAGTCCAATCTGGAACGTGAGTAACTGGAGCCCATTGCAGCTCCTTCATTCTCTGGCTTGTCTGGAGCAAGGCTGTGCTTACAAGAAAGGGGACATAAGAGGAAGAGTTTCACCATTCGGTACAGTCGCTGCCTAGCTGCAGGGTCCACCAGACAAGCTAATACATCTTCCTCATATAAGCAAATGTATCTACCTCAAGGGACAGCGATAGGAGTGGCAAACGAGCCAATATATCTATCTTACAAGCTCACAGTCCGGCTCCAACAAAGGATTACCATCCATGAATGGAAGAGACAAAACTCACTCTACCGACGCTGAGGACAACATGGAATGGCACACAAAATTAAATACAGGACTCTACTCGTTCCATTGTACTGAGGATTAGCGTCGTACTCTTGCGCATTTTGTAGAACTTGAAAGCGAATTGCAGTTGCAATTTCAATGCTTCTGGAAGGTGCAAGAGCAAGCTTTGGTGCTTTTTCTGGTGAATTTGGGCACAACCGTTGCTGAAACCACTTCATACCCAAAAAAGCGATTGTTGACTTGGAAGATTGAGCTCGGTACCTTTTAGTCCAATCTTGAACCTGTGTAACTGGACCCTATGGCTGGGCCTTCGTTCTCTGGCTTGTCCAGAGCAAGGTGTAGTGAATCAGCCACTTTTGTGGTCTGACACCCTATGATGACCCTCAACCACCACCATTCTGTACTGACTTAAGTGTGTTATGTTACCTTAGCCTTAATGTAGGATGGGTTTGCATATGCCTGCTTTTCTTCTGCCTTTTAGTGGAATAGTCTTTCCAAGAATAGAAGGTATGGGATGTTGAGGTGCAGTCTTGTGGGTGGTGGTACACACATGTGCTCAATGTTGAATACTGAGAGATTAAGTGTATAATGTTATTTGGGTTAGGTGAATTATGACTTTGACCTATTGGCTTTGACGTGGTCTAATGTCATTCTGCCTTCTGACTTTACCTTGCTTCAAACTTTTCTGTGTGCACAGTGGTGCTTGTAAGTTGTGTGGATGACAATTATAGGTGCCTTGCTTTTATGATTCCATCTTGCTTTGGGCCTTTGTGTGCATGGCTTAACTAACTCCATTTTCATGCTGCCTGCACGAAGAAGAGGGCATGTTTTGCTTTCCTCCTGTTTTTACTGACTAGAGAGAACTGGTTCTTATCAGAGGAATGTACATGGTTTGACTCGTAGCCATAGCAAGGGCCTGATCAACCATTTGCTGTGACCTTGAAGCAAGCTGGTACGGGCTCTCATGAGAACTAGGGGGCGGAGTTTGCTAGAAGCTTCTCTGTGTTTGAGTGTGTATTAAAAAGGGGAGTCTACACTGGCCTGGTGGAAGTTCATCCGTGAAGCAGACGTGCTGTCATGGGAAAAGTGGGGTCACCTCTGAGCTTTCGCCCAGTTCAAGCAATGGACTCCCCTTGAGCAAAGCGGGGTGAAATGATGGAGCATTAGGTGAGGTGTCTCTGCTACTAACTGTCTCTTGATTCTTTTCTGAATTCTTTCCTTTCCTTCTTATTTCTGATTCTTATGTCCATACATATATATTTCTACATATGTATTTGCAATCATGCTATTGATATGTTAGAGACTGCTATGTTAGGTACATTTGGCTTACTGTGTGGTGCTATTTACAAATAAATACATCCCAGATATACCAATTCGTCTTTTCCTAGTAGCAGGAGGTGTGGACTCTTCTTGGCCAAGTATTCTGTTGTAGAAGGATGGGTGAATTCCCTTCTAGCAGGTAATCGTGCTATAGGAAGTTGGTGCTACTCTTGACAAGTGATGCGCAAATTATTGTTTTCTTGCCTTGCCTTTGGGGGAGTGTTGAAAGTTTGCCCACCTTAGGAAGTGCTGTGTATATGTTATATTCCATAAGTTTGGAACTGATATTCTCTCCCTGGGAAAAGTGACGGTACATTCCTTGGTCCACGGGAGATCTAAAGTTTGTCATTACACAAGGCTGCGCTGAGGGAAAGGTGACATATGGGGACGGGTTTCACCAGTGGTTGCAGTCTCTGTACAGCTGTAGACCCACCAGACAAGCTAATATATATACCCCGTATAAACTAATATTTCTATCTCAATGGACAGTGATGGGAAAGGCAAAGGAGCTAAAGTATCTATCTGAAGAGCTCACACACCGACTCCAACAAAGGATTACCAACATTGAATGGAGAAGCCAGTATTCACTCCACCGATGCAGAGGACAAAATGGAATTGTAGAGAAAATTAAAGACATGAAGCAGGTTCTGCCAAACTCACCTGATGAAGCACCAAAGCTTGCCCATGCCATTTCCAGAAGCATTAAAAATGCTACTGCAAATTCCTAAAGTCTATCAGAATGCTCAGAACTGCGACGCTGATCCTTAAGACCACGGAACGACTGGTGCTGAAACCACTTCATACCCTCAACAGCCGATTGCTCACTTGGATATTTGAGCCCAGTTAGATTTAGTCCAATCTGGACCGTGAGTAAATGGAGCCTATTGCTGCTCTTCATTCTCTGGCTTGTCTGGAGCAAGGCTGTGCTTACAAGAAAGGGGACATAAGACGAAGGGTTTTATTATTTATTACAGTCGCTGCATAGCTGCAGGGCTCACCAGACAAGCTAATACATATACCTCATATAAGCAAATATAGCTACCTCAAGGGACAGCAATAGGAGTGGCAAACGAGGCAATATATCTATCTAACAAGCTCACAGTCCGGCTCCAACAAAGGATTACCATCCATGAATGGAGGAGACAGAACTCACTCTACCGACGCTGAGGACAACATGGAATGGCACTCAAAATTAAATACAGGACTCTACTCGTACCATTGTACTGAGGATTAGCGTCGCACTCTTGCGCATTTTGTAGAACTTGAAAGCGAATTGCAGTTGCAATTTCAATGCTTCTGGAAGGTGCAAGAGCAAGCTTTGGTTCTTTTTCTGGTGAATTTGGGCACAACCGGAGCTGAAACCACTTCATACCCAAAAAAGCGATTGTTGACTTGGAAGATTGAACTCGGTACCTTTTAGTCCAATCTTGAACCTGCATAACTGGACCCTATGGCTGGGCCTTCGTTCTCTGGCTTGTCCGGAGCAAGGCTGCGCTGAGGGAAAGGTGACATATGGGGACGGGTTTTTCCAGTGGTTGCAGTCTCTATAAAGCTGTAGACCCACCAGACAAGCTAATATATATACCTCGTATAAACTAATATTTCTATCTCAATGGACAGTGATGGGAAAGGCAAAAGAGCTAAAGTATCTATCTTAAGAGCTCACACTCCGACTCCAACAAAGGATTACCAACATTGAATGGAGAAGCCAGTATTCACTCCACCGATGCAGAGGAGAAAATGGAATTGCACAGAAAATTAAAGACAGGAAGCAGGTTGTGCCAAACTCACCTGATGAAGCACCAAAGTTTGCACATGCGATTTCCAGAAGCATTGAAATTGCTACTGCAAATCGTTTAAAGTTCTGCAGAATGCTCAGGACTGCGATGCTGATCCTTAAGACCACGGCACGACTGGTGCTGAAACCACTTCATGCCCTAAACAGCCGATTGCTCACTTGGATATTTGAGCCCAGTTACATTTAGTCCAATCTGGACCGTGAGTAACTGGAGCCTATTGCAGCTCCATCATTCTCTGGCTTGTCTGGAGCAAGGCTGTGCTTACAAGAAAGGGGACATAAGAGGAAGGGTTTCACCATTCGGTACAGTCGCTGCCTAGCTGCAGGGTCCACCAGACAAGCTAATACATCTACCTCATATAAGCAAATATATCTACCTCAAGGGACAGCGATAAGAGTGGCAAACGAGCCAATATATCTATCTTACAAGCTCACAGTCCGGCTCCAACAAAGGATTACCATCCATGAATGGAGGAGACAGAACTCACTCTACCGACGCTGAGGACAACATGGAATGGCACTCAAAATTAAATACAGGACTCTACTCGTACCATTGTACTGAGGATTAGCGTCGCACTCTTGCGCATTTTTTAGAACTTGAAAGCGAATTGCAATTGCAATTTCAATGCTTCTGGAAGGTGCAAGAGCAAGCGTTGGTGCTTTTTCTGGTGAATTTGGGTACAACTGGAGCTGAAACCACTTCATACCCAAAAAGCGATTGTTGACTTGGAAGATTGAGCTCGGTACCTTTTAGTCCAATCTTGAACCTGTGTAACTGGACCCTATGGCTGGGCCTTCGTTCTCTGACTTGTCCGGAGCAAGGCTGCGCTGAGGGAAAGGTGACATATGGGGACGGGTTTTACCAGTGGTTGCAGTCTCTGTACAGCTGTAGACCCACCAGACAATCTAATATATATACCTCGTATAAACTAATATTTCTATCTCAATGGACAGTGATGGGAAAGGCAAAAGAGCTAAAGTATCTATCTTAAGAGCTCACACTCCGACTCCAACAAAGGATTGGCAACATTCAATGGAGAATCCAGTATTCACTCCACCGATGCAGAGGACAAAATGGAATTGCACAGAAAATTACAGACAGGAAGCAGGTCGTGCCGAACTCAACTGATGAAGCATCAAAGCTTGCACATGCGATTTCCAGAAGCATTGAAATTGCTACTGCAAATTGTTTAAAGTTCCGCAGAATGCTCAGGTCTGCGGCGCTGATCCTTAAGACCATGGAACGACTGGTGCTTTAACCAGTTCATGCCCTAAACAGCCGATTGCTCACTTGGATATTTGAGCCCAGTTACATTTAGTCCAATCTGGACCGTGAGTAACTGGAGCCTATTACTGCTCCTTCATTCTCTGGCTTGTCTGGAGCAAGGCTGTGCTTACAAGAAAGGGGACATAAGAGGAAGGGTTTCACCATTCGGTACAGTCACTGCCTAGCTGCAGGCTCGACCAGACAAGCTAATACATCTACCTCATATAAGCAAATATATCTACCTCAAGGGACAGTGATAGGAGTGGCAAACAAGACAATATATCTATGTTACAAGCTCACAATCCGGCTCCAACAAAGGATTACCATCCATGAATGGAGGAGACAAAACTCACTCTACCGACGCTGAGGACAACATGGAATGGCACTCAAAATTAAATACAGGACTCTACTCGTACCATTGTACTGAGGATTAGCGTCGCACTCTTGCGCATTTTGTAGAACTTGAAAGCGAATTGCAGTTGCAATTTCAATGCTTCTGGAAGGTGCAAGAGCAAGCTTTGGTGCTTTTTCTGGTGAATTTGGGCACAACCGGAGCTGAAACCACTTCATACCCAAAAAAGCGATTGTTGACTTGGAAGATTGAGCTCGGTACCTTTTAGTCCAATCTTGAACCTGTGTAACTGGAACCTATGGCTGGGCCTTTGTTCTCTGGCTTGTCCGGAGCAAGGCTGCGCTGAGGGAAAGGTGACATATGGGGACGGGTTTTACCAGTGGTTGCAGTCTCTGTACAGCTGTACACCCACCAGACAAGCTAATATATATACCTTGTATAAACTAATATTTCTATCTCAATGGACAGTGATGGGAAAGGCAAAAGAGCTAAAGTATCTATCTTAAGAGCTCACACTCCGATTCCAACAAAGGATTACCAACATTGAATGGAGAAGCCAGTATTCACTCCACCGATGCAGAGGACAAAATGGAATTGCACAGAAAATTAAAGACAGGAAGCAGGTCGTGCCGAACTCAACTGATGAAGCATCAAAGCTTGCACATGCGATTACCAGAAGCAGTGAAATTGCTACTGCAAATCGTTTAAAGTTCCGCAGAATGCTCAGGACTGCGGCGCTGATCCTTAAGACCACGGAACGACTGGTGCTTTAACCACTTCATGCCCTAAACAGCCGATTGCTCACTTGTATATTTGAGCCCAGTTACATTTAGTCCAATCTGGACCATGAGTAACTGGAGCCTATTACTGCTCCTTCATTCTCTGGCTTGTCTGGAGCACGGCTGTGCTTACAAGAAAGGGGACATAAGAGGAAGGGTTTCACCATTCGGTACAGTCGCTGCCTAGCTGCAGGGTCCACCAGACAAGCTAATACATCTACCTCATATAAGCAAATATATCTACCTCAAGGGACAGCGATAGGAGTGGCAAACGAGGCAATATATCTATCTTACAAGCTCACAGTCCGGCTCCAACAAAGGATTACCATCCATGAATGGAGGAGACAAAACTCACTCTACCGACGCTGAGGAGAACATGGAATGGCACTCAAAATTATATACAGGACTCCACTCGTACCATTGTACTGAGGATTAGCGTCGCACTCTTGCGCATTTTGTAGAATTTGAAAGCGAATTGCAGTTGCAATTTCAATGCTTCTGGAAGGTGCAAGAGCAAGCTTTGGTGCTTTTTCTGGTGAATTTGGGCACAACCGGAGCTGAAACCACTTCATACCCAAAAAAGTGATTGTTAACTTGGAAGATTGAGCTCGGTACCTTGTACCTTTTAGTCCAATCTTGAACCTGTGTAACTGGACCCTATGGCTGGGCCTTCGTTCTCTGGCTTGTCCGGAGGAAGGCTGCACTGAGTGAAAGGTGACATATGGGGACGGGTTTTACCAGTGGTTGCAGTCTCTGTACAGCTGAAGGCCCACCAGACAAGCTGATATATATACCTTGTATAAACTAATATTTCTATATCAATGGACAGTGATGGGAAAGGCAAAAGAGATAAAGTATCTATCTTCAGAGCTCACACTCCGACTCCAACAAAGGATTACCAACAATGAATGGAGAAGCCAGTATTCACTCCACCGATGCAGAGGAGAAAATGGAATTGCACAGAAAATTAAAGACAGGAAGCAGGTTGTGCCAAACTCACCTGATGAAGCACCAAAGCTTGCCCATGCCATTTCCAGAAGCATAGAAAATGCTACTGCAAATTCCTTTAAAGTTCCACAGAATGCTCAGAACTACGATGCTGATCCTTAAGACCACGGAACCACTGGTGCTGAAACCACTTCATGCCCTAAACAGCTGATTGCTCTCTTGGATATTTGAGCCCAGTTACATTTAGTCCAATCTGGACCGTGAGTAACTGGAGCCTATTACTGCTGCTTCATTTTCTGGCTTGTCTTGAGCAAGGCTGTGTTTACAACAAAGGAGACATAAGAGGAAGGGTTTTATTATTTGTTACAGTCGCTGCTTAGCTGCAGGGTTCACCAGACAAGCTAATACATATACCTCATATAAGCAAATATAGCTACCTCAAGGGGCAGCGATAGGAGTGGCAAACGAGGCAATATATCGATCTTGCAAGCTCACAGTCCAGCTCCAACAAAGGATTACCATCCATGAATGGAGGAGACAAAACTCACTCTACCGACGCTGAGGACAACATGGAATGGCACACAAAATTAAATACAGGACTCTACTCGTACCATTGTACTGAGGAATAGCGTCGCACTCTTGCGCATTTTGTAGAACTTGAAAGCGAACTGCAGTTGCAATTTCAATGCTTCTGGAAGTTGCAGGGGCAAGCTTTGGTGCTTTTTCCGGTGAATTTGGGCACAACCGGAGCTGAAACCACTTCATACCCTAAAAAGCGATTGTTGACTTGGAAGATTGAACTCGGTACCTTTTAGTCCAATCTTGAACCTGCATAACTGGACCCTATGGCTGGGCCTTCGTTCTCTGGCTTGTCCGGAGCAAGGCTGCGCTGAGGGAAAGGTGACATATGGGGACGGGTTTTACCAGTGGTTGCAGTCTCTGTAAAGCTGTAGACCCACCAGACAAGCTAATATATATACCTCGTATAAACTAATATTTCTATCTCAATGGACAGTGATGGGAAAGGCAAAGGAGCTAAAGTATCTATCTGAAGAGCTCACACACCGACTCCAACAAAGGATTACCAACATTGAATGGAGAAGCCAGTATTCACTCCACCGATGCAGAGGACAAAATGGAATTGTAGAGAAAATTAAAGACATGAAGCAGGTTGTGCCAAACTCACCTGATGAAGCCCCAAAGCTTGCCCATGCCATTTCCAGAAGCATTAAAAATGCTACTGCAAATTCCTTTAAAGTCTATCAGAATGCTCAGAACTGCGACGCTGATCCTTAAGACCACGGAACGACTGGTGCTAAAACCACTTCATACCCTAAACAGCCGATTGCTCACTTGGATATTTGAGCCCAGTTAGATTTAGGCCAATCTGGACCGTGAGTAACTGGAGCCTATTGCTGCTCCTTCATTCTCTGGCTTGTCTGGAGCAAGGCTGTGCTTACAAGAAAGGGGACATAAGACGAAGGGTTTTATTATTTGTTACAGTCGCTGCATAGCTGCAGGGCTCACCAGACAAGCTAATACATATACCTCTTATAAGCAAATATAGCTACCTCAAGGGACAGCGATAGGAGTGGCAAACGAGGCAATATATCTATCTTACAAGCTCACAGTCCGGCTCCAACAAAGGATTACCATCCATGAATGGAGGAGACAAAACTCACTCTACCGACGCTGAGGACAACATGGAATGGCACACAAAATTAAAAACAGGACTCTACTCGTACCATTGTACTGAGGATTAGCGTCGCACTCTTGCGCATTTTGTAGAACTTGAAACCGAATTGCAGTTGCAATTTCAATGCTTCTGGAAGGTACAAGAGCAAGCTTTGGTGCTTTTTCTGGTGAATTTCGGCACAACCGGAGCTGAAACCACTTCATACCCAAAAAAGGGATTGTTGACTTGGAAGATTGAGCTCGGTACCTTTTAGTCCAATCTTGAACCTGTGTAACTGGACCCTATGGCTGGGCCTTCGTTCTCTGGCTTGTCCCGAGCAAGGCTGCGCTGAGGGAAAGGTGACATATGGGGACGGGTTCTTCCAGTGGTTGCAGTCTCTGTACAGCTGTAGGCCCACCAGACAAGCTAACATATATACCTTGTATAAACTAATATTTCTATCTCAATGGACAGTGATGGGAAAGGCAAAAGAGCTAAAGTATCTATCTTAAGAGCTCACACTCCGACTCCAACAAAGGATTACCAACATTGAATGGAGAAGCCAGTATTCACTCCACCGATGCAGAGGATAAAATGGAATTGCACAGAAAATTAAAGACAGGAAGCAGGTCGTGCCGAACTCAACTGATGAAGCATCAAAGCTTGCACATGCGATTTCCAGAAGCATTGAAATTGCTACTGCAAATCGTTTAAAGTTCCGCAGAATGCTCAGGACTGCGGCGCTGATCCTTAAGACCACGGAACGACTGGTGCTTTAAGCACTTCATGCCCTAAACAGCTGATTGCTCACTTGGATATTTGAGCCCAGTTACGTTTAGTCCAATCTCGAACGTGAGTAACTGGAGCCTATTACTGCTGCTTCATTCTCTGGCTTGTCTGGAGCAAGGCTGTCCTTACAAGAAAGGGGATATAAGAGGAAGGGTTTTATTATTTGTTAAAGTCGCTGCTTAGCTGCAGGGTTCACCAGACAAGCTAATACATATACCTCACATAAGCAAATATATCTACCTCAAGGGACAGCGATAGGAGTGGCAAACAAGCCAATATATCTATGTTACAAGCTCACAGTCCAGCTCCAACAAAGGATTACCATCCATGAATGGAGGAGACAAATCTCACTATACCGACGCTGAGGACAACATGGAATGGCACACAAAATTAAATACAGGACTCTACTCGTTCCATTGTATTGAGGATTAGCGTCTCACTCTTGCGCATTTTGTAGAACTTGAAAGCGAATTGCAATTGCAATTTCAATGCTTCTGGAAGTTGCAGGGGCAAGCTCTGGTGCTTTTTCCGGTGAATTTGGGCACAACCGGAGCTGAAACCACTTCATACCCTAAAAAGCGATTGTTGACTTGGAAGATTGAGCTCGGTACCTTTTAGTCCAATCTTGAACCTGTGTAACTGGACCCTATGGCTGGGCCTTCGTTCTCTGGCTTGTCCGGAGCAAGGCTGCGCTGAGGGAAAGGTGACATATGGGGACGGGTTTTACCAGTGGTTGCAGTCTCTGTACAGCTGTAGACCCACCAGACAAGCTAATATATATACCTCGTATAAACTAATATTTCTATCTCAATGGACAGTGATGGGAAAGGCAAAAGAGCTAAAGTATCTATCTTAAGAGCTCACACTCCGACTCCAACAAAGGATTAGCAACATTCAATGGAGAATCCAGTATTCACTCCACCGATGCAGAGGACAAAATGGAATTGCACAGAAAATTAAAGACAGGAAGCAGGTCGTGCCGAACTCAACTGATGAAGCATCAAAGCTTGCACATGCGATTTCCAGAAGCATTGAAATTGCTACTGCAAATTGTTTAAAGTTCCGCAGAATGCTCAGGTCTGCGGCGCTGATCCTTAAGACCATGGAACGACTGGTGCTTTAACCAGTTCATGCCCTAAACAGCCGATTGCTCACTTGGATATTTGAGCCCAGTTACATTTAGTCCAATCTGGACCGTGAGTAACTGGAGCCTATTACTGCTCCTTCATTCTCTGGCTTGTCTGGAGCAAGGCTGTGCTTACAAGAAAGGGGACATAAGAGGAAGGGTTTCACCATTCGGTACAGTCACTGCCTAGCTGCAGGCTCGACCAGACAAGCTAATACATCTACCTCATATAAGCAAATATATCTACCTCAAGGGACAGTGATAGGAGTGGCAAACAAGCCAATATATCTATGTTACAAGCTCACAATCCGGCTCCAACAAAGGATTACCATCCATGAATGGAGGAGACAAAACTCACTCTACCGACGCTGAGGACAACATGGAATGGCACTCAAAATTAAATACAGGACTCTACTCGTACCATTGTACTGAGGATTAGCGTCGCACTCTTGCGCATTTTGTAGAACTTGAAAGCGAATTGCAGTTGCAATTTCAATGCTTCTGGAAGGTGCAAGAGCAAGCTTTGGTGCTTTTTCTGGTGAATTTGGGCACAACCGGAGCTGAAACCACTTCATACCCAAAAAAGCGATTGTTGACTTGGAAGATTGAGCTCGGTACCTTTTAGTCCAATCTTGAACCTGTGTAACTGGAACCTATGGCTGGGCCTTTGTTCTCTGGCTTGTCCGGAGCAAGGCTGCGCTGAGGGAAAGGTGACATATGGGGACGGGTTTTACCAGTGGTTGCAGTCTCTGTACAGCTGTACACCCACCAGACAAGCTAATATATATACCTTGTATAAACTAATATTTCTATCTCAATGGACAGTGATGGGAAAGGCAAAAGAGCTAAAGTATCTATCTTAAGAGCTCACACTCCGACTCCAACAAAGGATTACCAACATTGAATGGAGAAGCCAGTATTCACTCCACCGATGCAGAGGACAAAATGGAATTGCACAGAAAATTAAAGACAGGAAGCAGGTCGTGCCGAACTCAACTGATGAAGCATCAAAGCTTGCACATGCGATTACCAGAAGCAGTGAAATTGCTACTGCAAATCGTTTAAAGTTCCGCAGAATGCTCAGGACTGCGGCGCTGATCCTTAAGACCACGGAACGACTGGTGCTTTAACCACTTCATGCACTAAACAGCCGATTGCTCACTTGTATATTTGAGCCCAGTTACATTTAGTCCAATCTGGACCATGAGTAACTGGAGCCTATTACTGCTCCTTCATTCTCTGGCTTGTCTGGAGCACGGCTGTGCTTACAAGAAAGGGGACATAAGAGGAAGGGTTTCACCATTCGGTACAGTCGCTGCCTAGCTGCAGGGTCCACCAGACAAGCTAATACATCTACCTCATATAAGCAAATATATCTACCTCAAGGGACAGCGATAGGAGTGGCAAACGAGGCAATATATCTATCTTACAAGCTCACAGTCCGGCTCCAACAAAGGATTACCATCCATGAATGGAGGAGACAAAACTCACTCTACCGACGCTGAGGAGAACATGGAATGGCACTCAAAATTATATACAGGACTCCACTCGTACCATTGTACTGAGGATTAGCGTCGCACTCTTGCGCATTTTGTAGAATTTGAAAGCGAATTGCAGTTGCAATTTCAATGCTTCTGGAAGGTGCAAGAGCAAGGTTTGGTGCTTTTTCTGGTGAATTTGGGCACAACCGGAGCTGAAACCACTTCATACCCAAAAAAGCGATTGTTAACTTGGAAGATTGAGCTCGGTACCTTGTACCTTTTAGTCCAATCTTGAACCTGTGTAACTGGACCCTATGGCTGGGCCTTCGTTCTCTGGCTTGTCCGGAGCAAGGCTGCGCTGAGGGAAAGGTGACATATGGGGACGGGTTTTACCAGTGGTTGCAGTCTCTGTAAAGCTGTAGACCCACCAGACAAGCTAATATATATACCTCGTATAAACTAATATTTCTATCTCAATGGACAGTGATGGGAAAGGCAAAGGAGCTAAAGTATCTATCTGAAGAGCTCACACACCGACTCCAACAAAGGATTACCAACATTGAATGGAGAAGCCAGTATTCACTCCACCGATGCAGAGGACAAAATGGAATTGTAGAGAAAATTAAAGACATGAAGCAGGTTGTGCCAAACTCACCTGATGAAGCCCCAAAGCTTGCCCATGCCATTTCCAGAAGCATTAAAAATGCTACTGCAAATTCCTTTAAAGTCTATCAGAATGCTCAGAACTGCGACGCTGATCCTTAAGACCACGGAACGACTGGTGCTAAAACCACTTCATACCCTAAACAGCCGATTGCTCACTTGGATATTTGAGCCCAGTTAGATTTAGGCCAATCTGGACCGTGAGTAACTGGAGCCTATTGCTGCTCCTTCATTCTCTGGCTTGTCTGGAGCAAGGCTGTGCTTACAAGAAAGGGGACATAAGACGAAGGGTTTTATTATTTGTTACAGTCGCTGCATAGCTGCAGGGCTCACCAGACAAGCTAATACATATACCTCTTATAAGCAAATATAGCTACCTCAAGGGACAGCGATAGGAGTGGCAAACGAGGCAATATATCTATCTTACAAGCTCACAGTCCGGCTCCAACAAAGGATTACCATCCATGAATGGAGGAGACAAAACTCACTCTACCGACGCTGAGGACAACATGGAATGGCACACAAAATTAAAAACAGGACTCTACTCGTACCATTGTACTGAGGATTAGCGTCGCACTCTTGCGCATTTTGTAGAACTTGAAACCGAATTGCAGTTGCAATTTCAATGCTTCTGGAAGGTACAAGAGCAAGCTTTGGTGCTTTTTCTGGTGAATTTCGGCACAACCGCAGCTGAAACCACTTCATACCCAAAAAAGGGATTGTTGACTTGGAAGATTGAGCTCGGTACCTTTTAGTCCAATCTTGAACCTGTGTAACTGGACCCTATGGCTGGGCCTTCGTTCTCTGGCTTGTCCCGAGCAAGGCTGCGCTGAGGGAAAGGTGACATATGGGGACGGGTTCTTCCAGTGGTTGCAGTCTCTGTACAGCTGTAGGCCCACCAGACAAGCTAACATATATACCTTGTATAAACTAATATTTCTATCTCAATGGACAGTGATGGGAAAGGCAAAAGAGCTAAAGTATCTATCTTAAGAGCTCACACTCCGACTCCAACAAAGGATTACCAACATTGAATGGAGAAGCCAGTATTCACTCCACCGATGCAGAGGATAAAATGGAATTGCACAGAAAATTAAAGACAGGAAGCAGGTCGTGCCGAACTCAACTGATGAAGCATCAAAGCTTGCACATGCGATTTCCAGAAGCATTGAAATTGCTACTGCAAATCGTTTAAAGTTCCGCAGAATGCTCAGGACTGCGGCGCTGATCCTTAAGACCACGGAACGACTGGTGCTTTAAGCACTTCATGCCCTAAACAGCTGATTGCTCACTTGGATATTTGAGCCCAGTTACGTTTAGTCCAATCTCGAACGTGAGTAACTGGAGCCTATTACTGCTGCTTCATTCTCTGGCTTGTCTGGAGCAAGGCTGTCCTTACAAGAAAGGGGATATAAGAGGAAGGGTTTTATTATTTGTTAAAGTCGCTGCTTAGCTGCAGGGTTCACCAGACAAGCTAATACATATACCTCACATAAGCAAATATATCTACCTCAAGGGACAGCGATAGGAGTGGCAAACAAGCCAATATATCTATGTTACAAGCTCACAGTCCAGCTCCAACAAAGGATTACCATCCATGAATGGAGGAGACAAATCTCACTATACCGACGCTGAGGACAACATGGAATGGCACACAAAATTAAATACAGGACTCTACTCGTTCCATTGTATTGAGGATTAGCGTCTCACTCTTGCGCATTTTGTAGAACTTGAAAGCGAATTGCAATTGCAATTTCAATGCTTCTGGAAGTTGCAGGGGCAAGCTCTGGTGCTTTTTCCGGTGAATTTGGGCACAACCGGAGCTGAAACCACTTCATACCCTAAAAAGCGATTGTTGACTTGGAAGATTGAGCTCGGTACCTTTTAGTCCAATCTTGAACCTGTGTAACTGGACCCTATGGCTGGGCCTTCGTTCTCTGGCTTGTCCGGAGCAAGGCTGCGCTGAGGGAAAGGTGACATATGGGGACGGGTTTTACCAGTGGTTGCAGTCTCTGTACAGCTGTAGACCCACCAGACAAGCTAATATATATACCTCGTATAAACTAATATTTCTATCTCAATGGACAGTGATGGGAAAGGCAAAAGAGCTAAAGTATCTATCTTAAGAGCTCACACTCCGACTCCAACAAAGGATTAGCAACATTCAATGGAGAATCCAGTATTCACTCCACCGATGCAGAGGACAAAATGGAATTGCACAGAAAATTAAAGACAGGAAGCAGGTCGTGCCGAACTCAACTGATGAAGCATCAAAGCTTGCACATGCGATTTCCAGAAGCATTGCAATTGCTACTGCAAATTGTTTAAAGTTCCGCAGAATGCTCAGGTCTGCGGCGCTGATCCTTAAGACCATGGAACGACTGGTGCTTTAACCAGTTCATGCCCTAAACAGCCGATTGCTCACTTGGATATTTGAGCCCAGTTACATTTAGTCCAATCTGGACCGTGAGTAACTGGAGCCTATTACTGCTCCTTCATTCTCTGGCTTGTCTGGAGCAAGGCTGTGCTTACAAGAAAGGGGACATAAGAGGAAGGGTTTCACCATTCGGTACAGTCACTGCCTAGCTGCAGGCTCGACCAGACAAGCTAATACATCTACCTCATATAAGCAAATATATCTACCTCAAGGGACAGTGATAGGAGTGGCAAACAAGCCAATATATCTATGTTACAAGCTCACAATCCGGCTCCAACAAAGGATTACCATCCATGAATGGAGGAGACAAAACTCACTCTACCGACGCTGAGGACAACATGGAATGGCACTCAAAATTAAATACAGGACTCTACTCGTACCATTGTACTGAGGATTAGCGTCGCACTCTTGCGCATTTTGTAGAACTTGAAAGCGAATTGCAGTTGCAATTTCAATGCTTCTGGAAGGTGCAAGAGCAAGCTTTGGTGCTTTTTCTGGTGAATTTGGGCACAACCGGAGCTGAAACCACTTCATACCCAAAAAAGCGATTGTTGACTTGGAAGATTGAGCTCGGTACCTTTTAGTCCAATCTTGAACCTGTGTAACTGGAACCTATGGCTGGGCCTTTGTTCTCTGGCTTGTCCGGAGCAAGGCTGCGCTGAGGGAAAGGTGACATATGGGGACGGGTTTTACCAGTGGTTGCAGTCTCTGTACAGCTGTACACCCACCAGACAAGCTAATATATATACCTTGTATAAACTAATATTTCTATCTCAATGGACAGTGATGGGAAAGGCAAAAGAGCTAAAGTATCTATCTTAAGAGCTCACACTCCGACTCCAACAAAGGATTACCAACATTGAATGGAGAAGCCAGTATTCACTCCACCGATGCAGAGGACAAAATGGAATTGCACAGAAAATTAAAGACAGGAAGCAGGTCGTGCCGAACTCAACTGATGAAGCATCAAAGCTTGCACATGCGATTACCAGAAGCAGTGAAATTGCTACTGCAAATCGTTTAAAGTTCCGCAGAATGCTCAGGACTGCGGCGCTGATCCTTAAGACCACGGAACGACTGGTGCTTTAACCACTTCATGCACTAAACAGCCGATTGCTCACTTGTATATTTGAGCCCAGTTACATTTAGTCCAATCTGGACCATGAGTAACTGGAGCCTATTACTGCTCCTTCATTCTCTGGCTTGTCTGGAGCACGGCTGTGCTTACAAGAAAGGGGACATAAGAGGAAGGGTTTCACCATTCGGTACAGTCGCTGCCTAGCTGCAGGGTCCACCAGACAAGCTAATACATCTACCTCATATAAGCAAATATATCTACCTCAAGGGACAGCGATAGGAGTGGCAAACGAGGCAATATATCTATCTTACAAGCTCACAGTCCGGCTCCAACAAAGGATTACCATCCATGAATGGAGGAGACAAAACTCACTCTACCGACGCTGAGGAGAACATGGAATGGCACTCAAAATTATATACAGGACTCCACTCGTACCATTGTACTGAGGATTAGCGTCGCACTCTTGCGCATTTTGTAGAATTTGAAAGCGAATTGCAGTTGCAATTTCAATGCTTCTGGAAGGTGCAAGAGCAAGGTTTGGTGCTTTTTCTGGTGAATTTGGGCACAACCGGAGCTGAAACCACTTCATACCCAAAAAAGCGATTGTTAACTTGGAAGATTGAGCTCGGTACCTTGTACCTTTTAGTCCAATCTTGAACCTGTGTAACTGGACCCTATGGCTGGGCCTTCGTTCTCTGGCTTGTCCGGAGGAAGGCTGCACTGAGTGAAAGGTGACATATGGGGACGGGTTTTACCAGTGGTTGCAGTCTCTGTACAGCTGAAGGCCCACCAGACAAGCTGATATATATACCTTGTATAAACTAATATTTCTATATCAATGGACAGTGATGGGAAAGGCAAAAGAGATAAAGTATCTATATTCAGATCTCACACTCCGACTCCAACAAAGGATTACCAACAATGAATGGAGAAGCCATTATTCACTCCACCGATGCAGAGGAGAAAATGGAATTGCACAGAAAATTAAAGACAGGAAGCAGGTTGTGCCAGACTCACCTGATGAAGCACCAAAGCTTGCCCATGCCATTTCCAGAAGCATAGAAAATGCTACTGCAAATTCCTTTAAAGTTCCACAGAATGCTCAGAACTACGATGCTGATCCTTAAGACCACGGAACCACTGGTGCTGAAACCACTTCATGCCCTAAACAGCTGATTGCTCTCTTGGATATTTGAGCCCAGTTACATTTAGTCCAATCTGGACCGTGAGTAACTGGAGCCTATTACTGCTGCTTCATTTTCTGGCTTGTCTTGAGCAAGGCTGTGTTTACAAGAAAGGGGACATAAGAGGAAGGGTTTCACCATTCGGTACAGTCGCTGCCTAGCTGCAGGGTCCACCAGACAAGCTAATACATCTACATCATATAAGCAAATATAGCTACCTCAAGGGGCAGCGATAGGAGTGGCAAACGAGGCAATATATCGATCTTGCAAGCTCACAGTCCAGCTCCAACAAAGGATTACCATCCATGAATGGAGGAGACAAAACTCACTCTACCGACGCTGAGGACAACATGGAATGGCACACAAAATTAAATACAGGACTCTACTCGTACCATTGTACTGAGGAATAGCGTCGCACTCTTGCGCATTTTGTAGAACTTGAAAGCGAACTGCAGTTGCAATTTCAATGCTTCTGGAAGTTGCAGGGGCAAGCTTTGGTGCTTTTTCCGGTGAATTTAAGCACAACCGGAGCTGAAACCACTTCATACCCTAAAAAGCGATTGTTGACTTGGAAGATTGAACTCGGTACCTTTTAGTCCAATCTTGAACCTGCATAACTGGACCCTATGGCTGGGCCTTCGTTCTCTGGCTTGTCCGGAGCAAGGCTGCGCTGAGGGAAAGGTGACATATGGGGACAGGTTTTACCAGTGGTTGCAGTCTCTGTAAAGCTGTAGACCCACCAGACAAGCTAATATATATACCTCGTATAAACTAATATTTCTATCTCAATGGACAGTGATGGGAAAGGCAAAGGAGCTAAAGTATCTATCTGAAGAGCTCACACACCGACTCCAACAAAGGATTACCAACATTGAATGGAGAAGCCAGTATTCACTCCACCGATGCAGAGGACAAAATGGAATTGTAGAGAAAATTAAAGACATGAAGCAGGTTGTGCCAAACTCACCTGATGAAGCCCCAAAGCTTGCCCATGCCATTTCCAGAAGCATTAAAAATGCTACTGCAAATTCCTTTAAAGTCTATCAGAATGCTCAGAACTGCGACGCTGATCCTTAAGACCACGGAACGACTGGTGCTGAAACCACTTCATACCCTAAACAGCCGATTGCTCACTTGGATATTTGAGCCCAGTTAGATTTAGTCCAATCTGGACCGTGAGTAACTGGAGCCTATTGCTGCTCCTTCATTCTCTGGCTTGTCTGGAGCAAGGCTGTGCTTACAAGAAAGGGGACATAAGACGAAGGGTTTTATTATTTGTTACAGTCGCTGCATAGCTGCAGGGCTCACCAGACAAGCTAATACATATACCTCTTATAAGCAAATATAGCTACCTCAAGGGACAGCGATAGGAGTGGCAAACGAGGCAATATATCTATCTTACAAGCTCACAGTCCGGCTCCAACAAAGGATTACCATCCATGAATGGAGGAGACAAAACTCACTCTACCGACGCTGAGGACAACATGGAATGGCACACAAAATTAAAAACAGGACTCTACTCGTACCATTGTACTGAGGATTAGCGTCGCACTCTTGCGCATTTTGTAGAACTTGAAACCGAATTGCAGTTGCAATTTCAATGCTTCTGGAAGGTACAAGAGCAAGCTCTGGTGCTTTTTCCGGTGAATTTGGGCACAACCGGAGCTGAAACCACTTCATACCCTAAAAAGCGATTGTTGACTTGGAAGATTGAGCTCGGTACCTTTTAGTCCAATCTTGAACCTGTGTAACTGGACCCTATGGCTGGGCCTTCGTTCTCTGGCTTGTCCGGAGCAAGGCTGCGCTGAGGGAAAGGTGACATATGGGGACGGGTTTTACCAGTGGTTGCAGTCTCTGTACAGCTGTAGACCCACCAGACAAGCTAATATATATACCTCGTATAAACTAATATTTCTATCTCAATGGACAGTGATGGGAAAGGCAAAAGAGCTAAAGTATCTATCTTAAGAGCTCACACTCCGACTCCAACAAAGGATTAGCAACATTCAATGGAGAATCCAGTATTCACTCCACCGATGCAGAGGACAAAATGGAATTGCACAGAAAATTAAAGACAGGAAGCAGGTCGTGCCGAACTCAACTGATGAAGCATCAAAGCTTGCACATGCGATTTCCAGAAGCATTGAAATTGCTACTGCAAATCGTTTAAAGTTCTGCAGAATGCTCAGGACTGCGACGCTGATCCTTAAGACCACGGAACGACTGGTGCTGAAACCACTTCATGCCCTAAACAGCCAATTGCTCACTTGGATATTTGAGCCCAGTCACATTTAGTCCAATCTGGACCGTGAGTAACTGGAGCCTATTACTGCTGCTTCATTCTCTGGCTTGTCTGGAGCAAGGCTGTGCTTACAAGAAAGAGGACATAAGAGGAAGGGTTTTATTATTTGTTACAGTCGCTGCTTAGCTGCAGGGTTCACCAGGCAAGCTAATACATATACCTCAAATAAGCAAATATAGCTACCTCAAGGGGCAGCGAAAGGAGTGGCAAACGAGCCAATATATCGATCTTACAAGCTCACAGTCCAGCTCCAACAAAGGATTACCATCCATGAATGGAGGAGACTAAACTCACTATACCGACGCTGAGGACAACATGGAATGGCACACAAAATTAAATACAGGACTCTACTCGTTCCATTGTATTGAGGATTAGCGTCTCACTCTTGCGCATTTTGTAGAACTTGAAAGCGAATTGCAGTTGCAATTTCAATGCTTCTGGAAGTTGCAGGGGCAAGCTTTGGTGCTTTTTCCGGGGAAAATGGGCACAACCATAGCTGAAACCACTTCATACCCTAAAAGGCGATTGTTGACTTGGAAGATTGAACTTGGTACCTTTTAGTCCAAACTTGAACCTGCATAATTGGACCCTATGGCTGGGACTTCGTTCTCTGGCTTGTCCGGAGCAAGGCTGCGCTGAGGGAAAGGTGACATATGGGGACGGGTTTTCCAGTGGTTACAGTCTCTGTAAAGCTGTAGACCCACGAGACAAGCTAATATATATACCTCGTATAAACTAATATTTCTATCTCAATGGACAGTAATGGGAAAGGCAAAAGAGCTAAAGTATCTATCTTAAGAGCTCACACTCCGACTCCAACAAAGGATTACCAACATTGAATGGAGAAGCCAGTATTCACTCCACCGATGCAGAGGACAAAATGGAATTGCACAGAAAATTAAATACAGGAAGCAGGTCGTGCCGAACTCAACTGATGAAGCATCAAAGCTTGCACATGCGATTTCCAGAAGCATTGAAATTGCTACTGCAAATCGTTTAAAGTTCCGCAGAATGCTCAGGAATGCGGCGCTGATCCTTAAGACCACGGAACGACTGGTGCTTTAACCACTTCATGCCCTAAACAGCCGATTGCTCACTTGGATATTTGAGCCCAGTTACATTTAGTCCAATCTGGACCGTGAGTAACTGGAGCCTATTACTGCTCCTTCATTCTCTGGCTTGTCTGGAGCAAGGCTGGGCTTACAAGAAAGGGGACATAAGAGGAAGGGTTTCACCATTCGGTACAGTCGCTGCCTAGCTGCAGGGTCCACCAGACAAGCTAATACATCTTCCTCATATAAGCAAATGTATCTACCTCAAGGCACAGCGATAGGAGTGGCAAACAAGCCCATATATCTATCTTGCAAGCTCACAGTCCGGCTCCAACAAAGGATTACCATCCATGAATGGAAGAGACAAAACTCACTCTACCGACGCTGAGGACAACATGGAATGGCACACAAAATTAAATACAGGACTCTACTCGTTCCATTGTACTGAGGATTAGCGTCGTACTCTTGCGCATTTTGTAGAACTTGAAAGCGAATTGCAGTTGCAATTTCAATGCTTCTGGAAGGTGCAAGAGCAAGCTTTGGTGCTTTTTCTGGTGAATTTGGGCACAACCGTTGCTGAAACCACTTCATACCCAAAAAAGCGATTGTTGACTTGGAAGATTGAGCTCGGTACCTTTTAGTCCAATCTTGAACCTGTGTAACTGGACCCTATGGCTGGGCCTTCGTTCTCTGGCTTGTCCAGAGCAAGGTGTAGTGAATCAGCCACTTTTGTGGTCTGACACCCTATGATGACCCTCAACCACCACCATTCTGTACTGACTTAAGTGTGTTATGTTACCTTAGCCTTAATGTAGGATGGGTTTGCATATGCCTGCTTTTCTTCTGCCTTTTAGTGGAATAGTCTTTCCAAGAATAGAAGGTATGGGATGTTGAGGTGCAGTCTTGTGGGTGGTGGTACACACGTGCTCAATGTTGAATACTGAGAGATTAAGTGTATAATGTTATTTGGGTTAGGTGAATTATGACTTTGACCTATTGGCTTTGACGTGGTCTAATGTCATTCTGCCTTCTGACTTTACCTTGCTTCAAACTTTTCTGTGTGCACAGTGGTGCTTGTAAGTTGTGTGGATGACAATTATAGGTGCCTTGCTTTTATGATTCCATCTTGCTTTGGGCCTTTGTGTGCATGGCTTAACTAACTCCATTTTCATGCTGCCTGCACGAAGAAGAGGGCATGTTTTGCTTTCCTCCTGTTTTTACGGACTAGAGAGAACTGGTTCTTATCAGAGGAATGTACATGGTTTGACTCGTAGCCATAGCAAGGGCCTGATCAACCATTTGCTGTGACCTTGAAGCAAGCTGGTACGGGCTCTCATGAGAACTAGGGGGCGGAGTTTGCTAGAAGCTTCGCTGTGTTTGAATGTGTATTAAAAAGGGGAGTCTACACTGGCCTGGTGGAAGTTCATCCGTGAAGCAGACGTGCTGTCATGGGAAAAGTGGGGTCACCTCTGAGCTTTCGCCCAGTTCAAGCAATGGACTCCCCTTGAGCAAAGCGGGGTGAAATGATGGAGCATTAGGTGAGGTGTCTCTGCTACTAACTGTCTCTTGATTCTTTTCTGAATTCTTTCCTTTCCTTCTTATTTCTGATTCTTATATCCATACATATATATTTCTACGTATGTATTTGCAATCATACTATTGATATGTTAGAGACTGCTATGTTAGGTACATTTGGCTTACTGTGTGGTGCTATTTACAAATAAATACATCCCAGATATACCAATTCGTCTTTTCCTAGTAGCAGGAGGTGTGGACTCTTCTTGGCCAAGTATTCTGTTGTAGAAGGATGGGTGAATTCCCTTCTAGCAGGTAATCGTGCTATAGGAAGTTGGTGCTACTCTTGACAAGTGATGCGAAAATTATTGTTTTCTTGCCTTGCCTTTGGGGGAGTGTTGAAAGTTTGCCCACCTTAGGAAGTGCTGTGTATATGTTATATTCCATAAGTTTGGAACTGATATTCTCTCCCTGGAAAAGTGACGGTACATTCCTTGGTCCAGGGGAGATCTAAAGTTTGTCATTACACAAGGCTGCGCTGAGGGAAAGGTGACATATGGGGATGGGTTTTACCAGTGGTTGCTGTCTCTGTACAGCTGTAGACCCACCAGACAAGCTAATATATATACCTCGTATAAACTAATATTTCTATCTCAATGGACAGTGATGGGAAAGGCAAAGGAGCTAAAGTATCTATCTGAAGAGCTCACACACCGACTCCAACAAAGGATTACCAACATTGAATGGAGAAGCCAGTATTCACTCCACCGATGCAGAGGACAAAATGGAATTGTAGAGAAAATTAAAGACATGAAGCAGGTTCTGCCAAACTCACCTGATGAAGCACCAAAGCTTGCCCATGCCATTTCCAGAAGCATTAAAAATGCTACTGCAAATTCCTTTAAAGTCTATCAGAATGCTCAGAACTGCGACGCTGATCCTTAAGACTACGGAACGACTGGTGCTGAAACCACTTCATACCCTCAACAGCCGATTGCTCACTTGGATATTTGAGCCCAGTTAGATTTAGTCCAATCTGGACCGTGAGTAACTGGAGCCTATTGCTGCTCCTTCATTCTCTGGCTTGTCTGGAGCAAGGCTGTGCTTACAAGAAAGGGGACATAAGACGAAGGGTTTTATTATTTATTACAGTCGCTGCATAGCTGCAGGGCTCACCAGACAAGCTAATACATATACCTCATATAAGCAAATATAGCTACCTCAAGGGACAGCGATAGGAGTGGCAAACGAGGCAATATATCTATCTAACAAGCTCACAGTCCGGCTCCAACAAAGGATTACCATCCATGAATGGAGGAGACAGAACTCACTCTACCGACGCTGAGGACAACATGGAATGGCACTCAAAATTAAATACAGGACTCTACTCGTACCATTGTACTGAGGATTAGCGTCGCACTCTTGCGCATTTTGTAGAACTTGAAAGCGAATTGCAGTTGCAATTTCAATGCTTCTGGAAGGTGCAAGAGCAAGCTTTGGTTCTTTTTCTGGTGAATTTGGGCACAACCGGAGCTGAAACCACTTCATACCCAAAAAAGCGATTGTTGACTTGGAAGATTGAACTCAGTACCTTTTAGTCCAATCTTGAACCTGTGTAACTGGACCCTATGGCTGGGCCTTCGTTCTCTGGCTTGTCCGGAGGAAGGCTGCACTGAGTGAAAGGTGACATATGGGGACGGGTTTTACCAGTGGTTGCAGTCTCTGTACAGCTGAAGGCCCACCAGACAAGCTAATATATATACCTTGTAAAAACTAATATTTCTATCTCAATGGACAGTGATGGGAAAGGCAAAAGAGCTAAAGTATCTATCTTAAGAGCTCACACTCCGACTCCAACAAAGGATTACCAACAATGAATGGAGAAGCCAGTATTCACTCCACCGATGCAGAGGAGAAAATGGAATTGCACAGAAAATTAAAGACAGAAAGCAGGTTGTGCCAAACTCACCTGATGAAGCACCAAAGCTTGCCCATGCCATTTCCAGAAGCATAGAAAATGCTACTGCAAATTCCTTTAAAGTTCCACAGAATGCTCAGAACTACGATGCTGATCCTTAAGATCACGGAACCACTGGTGCTGAAACCACTTCATGCCCTAAACAGCTGATTGCTCACTTGGATATTTGAGCCCAGTTACATTTAGTCCAATCTGGACCGTGAGTAACTGGAGCCTATTACTGCTGCTTCATTTTCTGGCTTGTCTTGAGCAAGGCTGTGTTTACAAGAAAGGAGACATAAGAGGAAGGGTTTTATTATTTGTTACAGTCGCTGCTTAGCTGCAGGGTTCACCAGACAAGCTAATACATATACCTCATATAAGCAAATATAGCTACCTCAAGGGGCAGCGATAGGAGTGGCAAACGAGGCAATATATCGATCTTGCAAGCTCACAGTCCAGCTCCAACAAAGGATTACCATCCATGAATGGAGGAGACAAAACTCACTCTACCGACGCTGAGGACAACATGGAATGGCACACAAAATTAAATACAGGACTCTACTCGTACCATTGTACTGAGGAATAGCGTCGCACTCTTGCGCATTTTGTAGAACTTGAAAGCGAACTGCAGTTGCAATTTCAATGCTTCTGGAAGTTGCAGGGGCAAGCTTTGGTGCTTTTTCCGGTGAATTTGGGCACAACCGGAGCTGAAACCACTTCATACCCTAAAAAGCGATTGTTGACTTGGAAGATTGAACTCGGTACCTTTTAGTCCAATCTTGAACCTGCATAACTGGACCCTATGGCTGGGCCTTCGTTCTCTGGCTTGTCCGGAGCAAGGCTGTGCTGAGGGAAAGATGACATATGGGGACGGGTTTTTCCAGTGGTTGCAGTCTCTGTAAAGCTGTAGACCCACCAGACAAGCTAATATATATACCTCGTATAAACTAATATTTCTATCTCAATGGACAGTGATGGGAAAGGCAAAAGAGCTAAAGTATCTATCTTAAGAGCTCACACTCCGACTCCAACAAAGGATTACCAACATTGAATGGAGAAGCCAGTATTCACTCCACCGATGCAGAGGAGAAAATGGAATTGCACAGAAAATTAAAGACAGGAAGCAGATTGTGCCAAACTCACATGATGAAGCACCAAAGCTTGCCCATGCCATTTCCAGAAGCATTGAAATTGCTACTGCAAATCATTTAAAGTTCCGCAGAATGCTCAGGACTGCGGCACTGATCCTTAAGACCACGGAACGACTGGTGCTTTAACCACTTCATGCCATAAACAGCCGATTGCTCACTTGGATATTTGAACCCAGTTACATTTAGTCCAATCTGGACCGTGAGTAACTGGGGCCTATTACTGCTCCTTCATTCTCTGGCTTGTCTGGAGCAAGGCTGTACTTACAAGAAAGGAGACATAAGAGGAAGGGTTTCACCATTCGGTACAGTCACTGCCTAGCTGCAGGGTCCACCAGACAAGCTAATACATCTACCTCATATAAGCAAATATATCTACCTCAAGGGACAGCGATAGGAGTGGCAAACGAGGCAATATATCTATCTTACAAGCTCACAGTCCGGCTCCAACAAAGGATTACCATCCATGAATGGAGGAGACAAAACTCACTCTACCGACGCTGAGGACAACATGGAATGGCACTCAAAATTAAATACAGGACTCTACTCGTACCATTGTACTGAGGATTAGCGTCGCACTCTTGCGCATTTTGTAGAACTTGAAAGCGAATTGCAGTAGCAATTTTAATGCTTCTGGAAGGTGCAAGAGCAAGCTTTGGTGCTTTTTCTGGTGAATTTGGGCACAACCGGAGCTGAAACCACTTCATACCCAAAAAAGCGATTGTTGACTTGGAAGATTGAGCTCGGTAACTTTTAGTCCAATCTTGAACCTGTGTAACTGGACCCTATGGCTGGGCCTTCGTTCTCTGGCTTGTCCGGAACAAGGCTGCGCTGAGGGAAAGGTGACATATGGGGACGGGTTTTACCAGTGGTTGCAGTCTCTGTACAGCTGAAGGCCCACCAGACAAGCTAATATATATACCTTGTATAAACTAATATTTCTATCTCAATGGACAGTGATGGGAAAGGCAAAAGAGCTAAAGTATCTATCTTAAGAGCTCACACTCCGACTCCAACAAAGGATTACCAACATTGAATGGAGAAGCCAGTATTCACTCCACCGATGCAGAGGAGAACATGGAATTGTAGAGAAAATTAAAGACATGAAGCAGGTTGTGCCAAACTCAACTGATGAAGCATCAAAGCTTGCACATGCGATTTCCAGAAGCATTGAAATTGCTACTGCAAATCGTTTAAAGTTCCGCAGAATGCTCAGGACTGCGGCGCTGATCCTTAAGACCACGGAACGACTGGTGCTTTAACCACTTCATGCCCTAAACAGCCGATTGCTCACTTGGATATTTGAGCCCAGTTACATTTAGTCCAATCTGGACCGTGAGTAACTGGAGCCTATTACTGCTCCTTCATTCTCTGGCTTGTCTGGAGCAAGGCTGTGCTTACAAGAAAGGGGACATGAGAGGAAGGGTTTCACCATTCGGTACAGTCACTGCCTAGCTGCAGGGTCCACCAGACAAGCTAATACATCTACCTCATATAAGCAAATATATCTACCTCAAGGGACAGCGATAAGAGTGGCAAACAAGGCAATATATCTATCTTACAAGCTCACAGTCCGGCTCCAACAAAGGATTACCATCCATGAACGGAGGAGACAAAACTCACTCTACCGACACTGAGGACAACATGGAATCGCACTCAAAATTACATACAGGACTCTACTCGTACCATTGTACTGAGGATTAGCGTCGCACTCTTGCGCATTTTGTAGAATTTGAAAGCGAATTGCAGTTGCAATTTCAATGCTTCTGGAAGGTGCAAGAGCAAGCTTTGGTGCTTTTTCTGGTGAATTTGGGCACAACCGGAGCTGACACCACTTCATACCCAAAAAAGCGATTGTTAACTTGGAAGATTGAGCTTGGTACCTTTTAGTCCAATCTTGAACCTGTGTAACTGGACCCTATGGCTGGGCCTTCGTTCTCTGGCTTGTCCGGAGGAAGGCTGCGCTGAGGGAAAGGTGACATATGGGGACGGGTTTTACCAGTGGTTGCAGTCTCTGTTCAGCTGAAGGCCCACCAGACAAGCTGATATATATACCTTGTATAAACTAATATTTCTATCTCAATGGACAGTGATGGGAAAGGCAAAAGAGCTAAAGTATCTATCTTAAGAGCTCACACTCCGACTCCAACAAAGGATTACCAACATTGAATGGAGAAGCCAGTATTCACTCCACCGATGCAGAGGAGAACATGGAATTGTAGAGAAAATTAAAGACATGAAGCAGGTTGTGCCAAACTCAACTGATGAAGCATCAAAGCTTGCACATGCGATTTCCAGAAGCATTGAAATTGCTACTGCAAATCGTTTAAAGTTCCGCAGAATGCTCAGGACTGCGGCGCTGATCCTTAAGACCACGGAACGACTGGTGCTTTAACCACTTCATGCCCTAAACAGCCGATTGCTCACTTGGATATTTGAGCCCAGTTACATTTAGTCCAATCTGGACCGTGAGTAACTGGAGCCTATTACTGCTCCTTCATTCTCTGGCTTGTCTGGAGCAAGGCTGTGCTTACAAGAAAGGGGACATGAGAGGAAGGGTTTCACCATTCGGTACAGTCACTGCCTAGCTGCAGGGTCCACCAGACAAGCTAATACATCTACCTCATATAAGCAAATATATCTACCTCAAGGGACAGCGATAAGAGTGGCAAACGAGGCAATATATCTATCTTACAAGCTCACAGTCCGGCTCCAACAAAGGATTACCATCCATGAACGGAGGAGACAAAACTCACTCTACCGACACTGAGGACAACATGGAATCGCACTCAAAATTACATACAGGACTCTACTCGTACCATTGTACTGAGGATTAGCGTCGCACTCTTGCGCATTTTGTAGAATTTGAAAGCGAATTGCAGTTGCAATTTCAATGGTTCTGGAAGGTGCAAGAGCAAGCTTTGGTGCTTTTTCTGGTGAATTTGGGCACAACCGGAGCTGACACCACTTCATACCCAAAAAAGCGATTGTTAACTTGGAAGATTGAGCTTGGTACCTTTTAGTCCAATCTTGAACCTGTGTAACTGGACCCTATGGCTGGGCCTTCGTTCTCTGGCTTGTCCGGAGGAAGGCTGCGCTGAGGGAAAGGTGACATATGGGGACGGGTTTTACCAGTGGTTGCAGTCTCTGTTCAGCTGAAGGCCCACCAGACAAGCTGATATATATACCTTGTATAAACTAATATTTCTATCTCAATGGACAGTGATGGGAAAGGCAAAAGAGCTAAAGTATCTATCTTAAGAGCTCACACTCCGACTCCAACAAAGGATTACCAACATTGAATGGAGAAGCCAGTATTCACTCCACCGATGCAGAGGAGAAAATGGAATTGTAGAGAAAATTAAAGACATGAAGCAGGTTGTGCCAAACTCAACTGATGAAGCATCAAAGCTTGCACATGCGATTTCCAGAAGCATTGAAATTGCTACTGCAAATCATTTAAAGTTCCGCAGAATTCTTAGGACTGCGGCGCTGATCCTTAAGACCACGGAACGACTGGTGCTTTAACCACTTCATGCCCTAAACAGCCGATTGCTCACTTGGATATTTGAGCCCAGTTACATTTAGTCCAATCTGGACCGTGAGTAACTGGAGCCTATTACTGCTCCTTCATTCTCTGGCTTGTCTGGAGCAAGGCTGTGCTTACAAGAAAGGGGACATGAGAGGAAGGGTTTCACCATTCGGTACAGTCACTGCCTAGCTGCAGGGTCCACCAGACAAGCTAATACATCTACCTCATATAATCAAATATATCTACCTCAAGGGACAGCGATAGGAGTGGCAAATGAGGCAATATATCTATCTTACAAGCTCACAGTCCGGCTCCAACAAAGGATTACCATCCATGAATGGAGGAGACAAAACTCACTCTACCGACGCTGAGAACAACATGGAATGGCACTCAAAATTAAATACAGGACTCTACTCGTACCATTGTACTGAGGATTAGCGTCGCACTCTTGCGCATTTTGTAGAACTTGAAAGCGAATTGCAGTTGCAATTTCAATGCTTCTGGAAGGTGCAAGAGCAAGCTCTGGTGCTTTTTCCGGTGAATTTGGGCACAACCGGAGCTGAAACCACTTCATACCCAAAAAAGCGATTGTTGACTTGGAAGATTGAGCTCGGTACCTTTTAGTCCAATCTTGAACCTGTGTAACTGGACCCTATGGCTGGGCCTTCGTTCTCTGGCTTGTCCGGAGCAAGGCTGCGCTGAGGGAAAGGTGACATATGGGGACGGGTTTTACCAGTGGTTGCAGTCTCGTTACAGCTGTAGACCCACCAGACAAGCTAATATATATACCTCGTATAAACTAATATTTCTATCTCAATGGACAGTGATGGGAAAGGCAAAAGAGCTAAAGTATCTATCTTAAGAGCTCACACTCCGACTCCAACAAAGGATTACCAACATTGAATGGAGAAGCCAGTATTCACTCCACCGATGCAGAGGACAAAATGGAATTGCACAGAAAATTAAAGACAGGAAGCCCGTCGTGCCGAACTCAAATGATGAAGCATCAAAGCTTGCACATGCGATTTCCAGAAGCATTGAAATTGCTACTGCAAATAGTTTAAAGTTCCGCAGATTGCCAGGACTGCGGCGCTGATCCTTAAGACCACGGAACGACTGGTGCTTTAAGCACTTAATGCCCTAAACAGCCGATTGCTCACTTGGATATTTGAGCCCAATTACATTTAGTCCAATCTGGACCGTGAGTAACTGGAGCCTATTACTGCTTCTTCATTCTCTGGCTTGTCTGGAGCAAGGCTGTGCTTACAAGAAAGGGGACATAAGAGGAAGGGTTTTATTATTTGTTACAGTCGCTGCTTAGCTGCAGGGTTCACCAGACAAGCTAATACATATACCTCATATAAGCAAATATAGCTACCTCAAGGGGCACAAAGAAGAGAACATTACCATTAATTCAGCAATGCCAAAATGGAAAATGCACTGAGCTATAAAACTTTTACAACAACACACATCCTTCCAAGGCATCAAATATTACCCCACATATACACTTTTTGTACACCAAAAAAAGTGAAATACAAAAAAAAAATATTAAAGTAACACAAAGCCATCACGGCTATAAATGATGTTTAAAAACACATTTACTACAGAAACAGTTGACTCATGCACCCACGGGCCTGGGCCTACTGACTGGATCGCCCAGGGGCAGACTAGGCCCCACTGTAAAATAAATGAATATTGCAAATTTAACAAACATGGAGAAAATGTACTGAACTGTGCAACAATGTTCCTTTATAAGAGAAGAAATATTAAATGCAAAAATATAACCAGGCTTGAACTTACTTGTGAAATCTCAAATACAAAGTCCTTAAATCCAATGATTTCTATGCAGTAGACAAAGAGAGTGATTCTTCCAGCTCCAAATCAAAATGAAAAGTGACAAGGAGATGGACAAACCACTGGGAGGAGCCTACTGGAAAGGAACAGGAAGTTGGATATCTGGGTCATTGCCTTTCTGTTGGAATGTTTAAAAAAAAGAAGACTACTTCTCGCACTTAAAAGCAATGCGAACGGTCCATTGGAGAAGAAAATCCACTTGAAAAACCTCTTTATGCAGATTTAGCTGCTTCTCCAGTACAAAAGCTACTCAAGTGGTACGTTCGCAATGCAGCACTACAATGGCACTATTAATGCCAGGAGCCGTGCTAGCAAGCGCAAAATATCGTACACGCTTATTAACGGCCAGATAATATTGTGGCTCTCGCGAGGGATAGCCAAAACAAATCTTGAGCGCAGAAACGGGAACTGCATGGGTAAATAGAATAATACATTCTTGAAAGAGCATTTTTTTAGTGTGCGCCTATGACCGTTAATGTCGTCCAGGAGGGAAATGGAATAATCATTAAAAAGAATCATGCTGATGTGTCTGTAGTGCACTGCAGCCAGGGTATCCAGGAGGAAATTTAATTATATATATATTTTTTAACTGAATGCTGTTGTGCGGCTTGAAATATAAAAAAAGAAAAGTATATTTAAAAAAAGAAAATCAAAAAGAAAAACTATAGAAAAAAGAAAAAAGAAAAAAAAACATTAAAAGAAAAAAAATTGAAAGAAAAAAATTCAAAAGAAAACATAAGCATAAAACATTAACGGAAGAAATGACAACAACAAAAAAATCAATAATTGCCGATGTTTGTATGGGAGGATGAGAAGAAACTTATTGTGATGCAAGGAGGTGCAAATAAGAAAATGCATGTAATATACATGCACTGTTCATCAAAATCATATTCTTAATATGCACATATTCTGCAATGATCTTCAAGCATAAATGCAAGCCTATGGCAAAAGTACACTGACTGGATGCACAAAATGGTTACCAGCCAGTGCCACATGATTAAACAACAAAACTGAGCAAGGAAGCATGGGAACAAAGAACACATGCAAACCTATGTCAAAGCACCCTGGCTGTATGCACAATATGGCTGCCTGCCACATTGTAAATCAACAGCACTGAGCAAGGAGACTTGGGGAACAAAGAATACATGGAAGCCTATGGCAAAAGCGCACTGGCTGGATGCACAAAACAACTGTCAGCCACATGGTCAAACAACAACAGCAAGGAAGGAGACATGGGGAACAAACAACACATTCAGCCCTATGGACACAGACTCCACAAAATGCCCCCTGGCCACTTGGCATGTAGAACATAGACAAATGGTGGCCTTCAGGTCGAGTTTGTGCTATACAAATAAAAACATACAGCATGATTGACCCCCTGGTTTGGTTCTGCTGATGGGATGCTGCTCTCTTTGTCGAAGAGACTCTTCCTTCGCATTATGCCGTTTGCTACCACCACAGCACTCCACTGATTGCAGTGAGTCAGGGAAAGAAATGCACAGGGTGAGTGAGGCGTGTAGGAATAGCTCGATGGCAGTGCCCATGCTAAATGACATTGAAACATTAACTTTGCCTGCCTATTTATCTGTTTATTATATCTGTGCCGCTGAGAGGTGTTGATACGTGTTTATGCTGCTTAGAGCATGTGTGACTGCGGATCGGAATACATTAATTCATGGATTGTGCAAAATGTTTAATTGACTAGCCTCTGTGGGTTACACTGTGCTGTCAGGTTTGCAGGAGAATACCGGAGCACCAAGGGAGCTAACTAGCAAAACACAGTAACTGGAGCCCATCAAGAGGTCGGTTGGCATATAACGTGCACCTGGGGTATATCATGCCATTAACTGGATTAGGAAAAAATATCTGTAGCCTGTTATGGCCATTTATTACCTGGCGCACATCACGGCTTTAAACATTATACCCATAGAATGGTTAAAAGGTGTTCCCTGGAGTACAATATGGCTCTAAGTGTTGTTAGTCAGAGTTCTGAGGCACATCATGGCACTAAATGGCAGACAGGGTACGAGGGGCACATCATGGGGTTGATTGGCAAATGGGAAATCCCTGGAGTACATCATGGCATTGGCGGAATATGCAG
Source organism: Triturus cristatus (assembly GCF_964204655.1). Classification (NCBI taxonomy): domain Eukaryota; kingdom Metazoa; phylum Chordata; class Amphibia; order Caudata; family Salamandridae; genus Triturus; species Triturus cristatus. Next base: position 785,263,978 of record NC_140594.1, read on the forward strand.
GAAATATGAGACACATCCTAAGGCACTGAATGGTCTGTGGTGGTTAATTAGTTACAATAAATATATGTCTGCAATATTATGGGGTAACTGTGCATATGATGACAGACTGATGTGTGATGTGACACTTTAGTATAAAAAAGCAATGGCAATCATTGATGCAGGTTGTAATTTGAGTGTATATCCTAGAGAAAAGTGATGTCATTCTGTGGTTATACTGAATAGGCAGCTACCAATATCATTTTCATGTGATATCTTTTTTATTGATATCACAACTACGCTTTCACAAGTGCCTTATTAACCTTCGTTCTTTCTCAAATTTGCTTGAAAATGCACCATTTGCCACATCTTTTTTCAAAACGTTCTCAGGGGAAGAACCCCCCTCCCGCCTCCAACCAGACTTTATGACAGTTGGGCTAGCTCTCTACGCTCGCTTGATACACATCAGTCATACGATTTTGTTTACGCCCACCACTTTCAAATGTCACCAGCCGCCCCTGATTTTGGGTGATTATTTCACTGATTCGGTCTTATTCTGCACTGAGTGCTTTTGATCCACATCTTGATTCCTTGGTTGAGTACTACTTTATCTGTTTCACTTTAAGGTTTTTAGAGGCTATTTGGGTTTTCATTATGAATCATTCTGTTTATGCTTCATTATTTGAAAAGTGTCTACATAATTGTTATACAATTCAACACTTTCTCCAGAGGGTGGTCTTGTGCATTAGTCTGGCAATTGAAGACCAAAACATCGACTATGTGATCACTTCACTAACTTAATCTGAAGGAGTTGCAAATCGCTGGCTTTAAAGACATTTTTCTTCTCATAAGGTGGACTAGATGATTGGTTGATCCCAGTGGTACCTCGGATCACAATTGCGACTATATGTTATGATCTGGGTTTAACAATGGGAAAGTGAGATTTATTTACCTTGCTTTCTTTAACCTTTTCTTTTTTAATTAATTTTCCTTTTGTTATTAATATGTACTTGTGACTAATACATTCAGAAGTACGCCTCACATCTTATATAATGTGATATCATCTAGTGATGAATTGCTATTTATTGCATATTGTAATAAGGAGAGCTGATATATTCTGTACTGCTTTCCTTTAAACAAAATACTAAGCAGAAATGTTCTTCTTCAGGGTTTCTTTTTGTGTTTTCATGTTCATATCCAGTCTCCTGGGGTTTACTGGGTTGTCCTGGAGCTTTGAGTTTCACTCTAGTTTATGCACATCGAAATGTGGATATGCAAATAGAGCCTGTCATACCCCATTCCAATGTTTGTAAACTCCAAAAGTCCACTTGTTGACTGCACTATTTGCAATATATTTTACCTGCACAGATCACGTAGGACAGGGCTTTAAGTGGGTGATAGTCCCTGAAAGGAGGGTGGTCTATGTAATTGGGGAAATGGCTTACTCATGTGAGCTACATTTCAGTGATTCCCATAGTGTGCCACCCCACCAGTATTTTGATTATTTCTTGAGCTTTTGGTTATTATATCCAGATATATAACACAGCATCTTATACACACAAACTAAGTAGCCATGCCTATTGATGTTTTCAATGGTGGTTAGCTGTTTAAGATAAATTAGTGGAAAGCACCTATAGAATGGATCATGATACTCATGCACATGGCTCTAACTGAGAATTTCTTCAGATTTGAAGATCAACTCTTTCTACAGAAGCATGGGACATCTATGGGCAGTACTTTTGCCCCTAGTATTGCATGCCTGTACATAAGCCAACTAGACGAAGTGAAGGAAGTGGCCGATTAGGGTCACCCTGGTCACAAATGACGACCTCTCAGCCTTCCATACCAAACGAAGAGTCAGTCAGACAGTAGAGAATACAAACCAATAACGGTTTATTCATATACACTTGAGCGGAGCCCAGACTGCCCAGTCTCAAGGAGTACTGCAGAGGGACTGAAATCGACAAGCATAGAGATACATTATGTACGTTTCCTAACTGGGCTGAAACACGCCCACAGTGAAATTTTCCAGCCAGGTGCAGCTAAACAATGTAATTCAGAAAAAATGGTTTCCGAGCTCATATCTTACACAAAGTTACAGAGTCAAAGGTTATATCATTCGGGCGTGCCACCAGACAAGTGGGAGAGGGCTTCTATCTAGTGAGAAAGGTATGCCCTAATAAGAACATTGTACTCATTACAGGAACCGGCCTATATGGCAGAAAACTAAACTTATAGTGGAGCATTTCTCAGAATTAAACAAGATTAGTTTTGAGTGGCCTAAAATGGCGCCTGCAAAGTAAATGGCGCAGCGAAGCTAACTTGTATAAGGCAATGCGCCAACATGTATATTTCTTGTTTAACAGAAGAACCCATTTGGACAAATAATCCATCCACTGACAGAGTCTGGAGCTGGTCGAGATACATAGATGATAATTTGGCATGGGTATCAAAAGAGCACTGAGGCTTTTGAGGAATGGATAAACCAACTAAACCCATTCCTCTGCTTCACCATGTCCACTCAGGCACATTTTGCATCATTCTTGGATGTCAACATCGTAGCCAGAAGTGGGAAGCTCTATGCCAAACCTAGAGACCACAATAGCCTGCTCCACTTCAGCAATGCACATTCACGCTCTTTGAGGGAAAATCTCACAGTTGGACAGTATCTTAAAATTCGGAGGAACTGTTCGGAGTTAAAATGAAGAAACAGACAAACTAACTAAGAAACTACAGGAAAAGGCCTATCCAAGAAGGGTGATAGAACAGGCCTGAAAAAGATCCCGCAATACACCACGCTCTGCCTTACTGGAGATTACCACTTAGAGAGAAACCACCTCTCTGATATGCGCCACCACGTATAACTCATCCTCAAATGCAATCAAAAAGATTGTTAACAAAAAGCAGCACATACTCACCTCCAACCAACTACATTTTGAGAAACCAATGTTTTCTTTTAAACGTAGCAAAAGACTCAGAAATACACTGGTCAACACTGACGGTTGGAAACCCTTAACAAAACACCCAAATGACCTTGTGGAACCAACCACAAGTCAAGGGGCACTATCCGTGGTTCATGTATTGTATGCCAGTTCACAACCCATACCACCCACATTGACTTGGGCCTTTCACATGCTTAGGAACAGCGACACCACACAAATTGTAACGCTGAAAATGTCATTTATATGATCACATGTCCCTGTAAGAACAGATATATCGTAATGACCACCAGGAAGGTCAAGACAGATAGGAACACCATCCAGAGAGCAGTCACTGCTACTAAATTCACATTTCACTATCTCGAAAAGGGACATCCAGACAATGATTTTGAATGGACGATGATTGAGAAACTCAAGGGAGGTATGGGCATATCACAAAGATTGTTAGAGAAAGAACAACTCTGTGTATATAGACTTCAGACTCATAAACAAGGACTGAATGACTCCGTTCAATGGAACCAATTAACTCACAAATAAACTCCCACCAGGATTAACAACACTATATGGGAGGGTTTGTGTTCCTGTATGAAAAGATTAATTATCATTTATATACAACTCACAGGAAATTGATGCAGTTAGAGATATCCATTACACTTATGAGTAGTTGTGTAACTGTTACTACAAATAGGAACTATATGTGCTGTTTGGGCAGGCATGAAAACCTGACTGGGGAAACAGTATGGGCCATAGTACACCATCAATCATCCGTCTACTAACCCGTCAAGACAATATCTACATACGTACGCATGTGCTGATAGTAAGTGACCACGCGGACAAGATCCATAGTACACATAACAACCAGTTTGGGTGCATTGAAGTGAGGCCGACATTTAACATGGGCCATACTCCTGGAAAAAATGATATTACAGGGGAGATTTTTGAGGCCATCACTGGGACACTTTGATCATATGCCCAGAGTAATGGGCTTGACGCATTGGTGAGATGTTTGTCCTTATAACCGGTGATATATACACGCCCTCATATCTTAAGTGAAAATAATGCGGGCAAAACGTATCGTTCGAACTACAAATACCAATGACCTCTGGGAGTTGGTAGTCCGACATCTTTGATCTCTCGGATGATGTCTAAAAAAGCGCTGGGGGGGCACCTCCACTGACCGAGCCCGAAATGTCTACTCTAACACAGGCTTTAAGATGCGCTTTTGGGATCACGTTTCAGAAATGCCGGGAGACGCGGACCTAAGTAGGTGAGCAAACGGGGCAGGGCCCTTGACAAAGTAAGTAACACAAGTGTGAGTCTGGATGTACTAGAAGCAATAGTTGAGTTTTTGGGATATAACCACTCATAGTACGGTTAACACTGGTCCCCCCTTTTTTCTCCTATTCACACAAGTGCAGTGTTTGACTACAGGGCTTCCCCTTGACCTGCAGTTCCTTGAGAAACAATTAGTCCTCCACAATAGGGTAAGAACGCCTGAAGAATTATATGGATGGTAAAATATCACCTGCAGATAGGTGAAAAAGAAACGGGTAACATGAACACCCGGATGAATGTGTGTAACAGTGCAGGGTGATAATGAATGGGTGTGGAAGCACTACACCGATGTACCTGATCTCCACGGAATGGGTGGCAAAGTGTAAATGACACTACCACTCAGATTAGAAGGAGTCTGGGGCACAGCTACCCTCTGAGTGTTCGATACATGGGTGAGCACAAAAGGCATGATGTATGAACGCGCGCTAAACCTCTCACTCGGAAGGGCTTTGAGGCAGATGTATCAAGGAGCCAAGTTGCAACTGTAGTTTGGCAAAGAGTTTAGCATTCCCAATAAATTTACCCATGCAGCCTAGAACTTACTGGCAGATACGACCTCTGGGAGTCCAGTGTGGGTCATCCACTCTGAGTGGAAGAGATGGCATGGTCCAAAGAGGCCAGTTGGATGTCAGCACTGGACAGGAGTGACACAGTATGGGGAAGATCTGGCGCTGTATCCTCAGCAACAGGTGAGATAGGTTTAGTGTGGCCTACCCTGCAGTGGAAGAATGGTGCGACGCAAACAAATGGAAGGTTAATGAGGACAGGGAGGAGACAGCAAAAATAAGTGTCTGGCAGGACAGGTTATTGGTTGTAAGGGAACATGAGCACCTGGATTTTGAGGAGGGCTGGAAGAAGGGGAACTGGTGGTAAAGGATGAAGAGGAAGGGAAAATGGAGAGCTGGAAGGTAGTAACAGGTTTGGCAAAGGTTAAAGGTGGCAATCAGTGAGGGTTGGTGTTTTACAGATGATGGCAAAATGTAAAATGGCGGAGACAAGGTTGATATGAGAGAAATGGCTGGGGGGCAGACTTCAGCACAGGCCCCAGCCATGAAGCAAGATAGGCAATTGGCAAGGGCCTGGCCTGTGAAGGTGTGAAACGGAGGTTGGTGTAGGGGTCAGGGACATAACAGAAGAGGTGGATGCCAGTTTACATAAATGTATTTATGTAGCAGACAGGGGTGTTGGCACGACAAGACTGATGACACAGGGACCAAGAAGAATGAAGGAGAGGAGCCGAGGATGGAAGGAGGAAAGAAAGTAGGGGAGAGAGGAAAAGGTGAGAAGGTGACATTGGGAAATAAACAGGAAGAAGGAAACATAGAAGATAGATAAGAAAGAGAGGAATGAGTTGAAAAGGAAAAATCTGCCTTATATGGGGATCACCAACCCACTTGGGGCACATTTGATGAATGCCACGAAAGAGAGAGATTAGGGATACTGAAAGGTCCAAGAAGAAGAATATGAGTCGGCGAAGCAACCTCAGGTCCCAGTGAACATTGAGAATTGGATGACTGCATTCTTCATGTATGCCAGTGTGTTCTGCAAGAAGTACCCTGAAAGCTGTGTGGCATTATATACGTATATGGATGTGATACAGAAGGCTAACGTCTCATTCTGGGGTATGGTACGATGAGGAGTTTTTGGTCCAGCTGGCAGAGGATGCAAAAGGAACATGGAGAAAACTGGATAACAATCTGTAACTCTACACAACGGCGCTAACCAGGTCAGTACGACCAGAGGGCTTCCGGTTTTCCACTGGTCCTTTCAGGGGCTTTCCACCCAGGGTGGGGTGGGGAGAGCAGGTCGTGGTCAGCCAAGTCAAGGAGAGACATGCTTGGCATATAACAGGGGATTCTGCAATAGGGAATACTCATTCCGCACAAGTGCTCCAAGTGTGCTGCACGCCACTCCCTCATACAGTATGGATTTAATGCCGGTAGTGCACAAGGACCACAGGGACGGTCTTGGCCACAGCCGTTACCCTGGAGATGGGGTATGGGGGCTGCTGGATCTGCAGGTAAAGGCTCATATGTCAGTTAAGGTACACAAATCGGAGTACCACATAAACAGATTGAGTGTCACAAATAGTAGGACCCAAAAAAGTAAAGGGTCATTTTTGATTGATTCAACATCTGTCCTGGCCAGAAGGACATCCAGTTATTGACTAAATTCCAGAAGACTTGACGTCAGTATTTTACGCTTCAATGCACACAGCCATTTAGTTGGTGCAACAGGTGGTAGGTGGGTCTTACATGGCTAAGAAGGATATACAATTAGACTTTCACTTGCTACCACTGCACCCATCAGATTTTGTGCTTTTCAGCATTCAATTTGACGGCCAGTGGTTTGTCAATAAATCACTTCTAAATTGCTGCTCTAGCTCCTCTCTACTGTTTGAGAAGTTTAGCCATTTCTTAGTGGCTGTTTACATTGGTGACTCGGACAAGGACTGTGACCCTTTTCCTGGATGACTTTTTCTTTGTCAGGGCTGCTAGCTCTACAGACCTTCGCTGCATGTAGAAATGTTTTAAAGAGCTCATTGGCAGCCTGAGGGTTCCTTTGGCTGAGGACAAAATTGTTGGACCAACAATGGTTTTGATCTTTTTGGGGATTGACATTGTAACCATGGAGGCGAGGGTGGCTGAGGAAAAAAGCAGGTCATGGTGACATTGTTAGAAAATATATTGAGAAAAAGGAAAGTACAAGTGAGTGAGTAGAAAAATTGCTGGGTCATCTTATCTTTGCCTGTAGATTTCTTCAAGCAGGCAAGACTTTTTTCCAGGTGTTGGGGATTGACTCTGTCAGGTTTCCCATTGCCTATCATAGGGTACAGTTGGTGGCAGGTGCCAATGAAGACATAAGGATGTGGTGCCACTTTCTAATACACTTCAATGAAATCTCTCTGAATGGTCATGGAGAACAAGCAGAATGGGATGCACAGATATTTTCTGAGCAGGTGTGGGGTTCAATCTGTACTGGCAGGGAAAATGTTTTTGGGAGGAGTGGCCAGCTGCTTGGTAGAACAGAGGCAAGCGCATTGCCTTCCAGGAATTATTCCAATTGGTGGGGAGACAGGTTTGCAAACAAAGTACTATTTAACAAGGGCAATAAGGCTGTGGTGGATATTGGGAGGGGTGGAGGGGTGAAACCCTGAAACCAGTCCTAGGATGCTTGTTTCCGGTCCAGGGAGGACCTGGCTTGGCAGATCGGGCTGGACTGTTCCCATGAGGCACAGGGTCAAGACTGATTTGCATATGGACAGCTCTAAACTTGGGTGGCATGGTGAGCAAAAGAATGATGGATTTAACCCAGATCTCTTGACTGGGGGTGAATGTTTTGATTTGTTCTGCATTCCGTCCATCAATTGTGTGTCTTTTGCTTTCTCGCCCTAAGAGCGCCGGGTATTCCCAGACGTGGGTCCCGGGCTCACTGTGCCACTGGAATCCAGCTATCCTGGCTGAAGAGCGGTGAAACCCCGAAACCGGTCCTAGGATGCTTGTTTCCGATCCAGGGAGGACCTAGCTTGGCAGTTCGGGCTGGACTGTTCCCATGAGCCACAGGGTCAAGACTGATTTGCATATGGCCAGGTCTAAACTGGGGTGTCATGGTGAGCAAAACAATGATGGATTTAACCCAGATCTCTTGACTGGGGGTAAATGTTTTGATTTGTTCTGCATTCCGTCCATCAGTTGTGTGTCTTTTGCTTTCTCGCCGTAAGGGCGCTGGGTATTCCCAGACGTGGGTCCCGGGCTCACTGTGCCACTGGAATCAAGCTATCCTGGCTGAAGAGGGGTGAAACCCCGAAACTGGTACTAGGATGCTTGTTTCCGGGCCAGGGAGGAGCTGGCTTCGCATTTCGGGCTGGACTGTTCCCATGAGGCACAGGGTCAAGACTGATTTGCATATGGCCAGGTATAAACTGGGGTGGCATGGTGAGCAAAAGAATGATGGATTTAATCCAGATCTCTTGACTGGGCGTGAATGTTTTGATTTGTTCTGCATTCCCTCCATCAATTGTGTGTCTTTTTGCTTTCTCGCCCTAAGTGCGCCGGTTATTCCCAGACGTGGGTCCCGGGCTCACTGTGCCACTGGAATCAAGCTATCCTGGCACGAAGAGGGGTGAAACCCCGAAACTGGTCCTAGGATGCTTGTTTCCGGACCAGGGAGGGCCTGGCAGTTTGGGCTGGACTGTTCCCATGAGGCACAGGGTCAAGACTGATTTGCATATGGCCAGGTCTAAACTGGGGTGGCATTGTGAGCAAAAGAATGATGGATTTCACCCAGATCTCTTGACTGGGGGTGAATGTTTTGATTTGTTCTGCATTCCCTCCATCAATTGTATGTCTTTTGCTTTCTCGCCCTAAGTGCGCCGGGTATTCCCAGACGTGGGTCCCGGGCTCACTGTGCCACTGGAATCAAGCTATCCTGGCTGAAGAGGGGTGAAACCCCGAAACCGGTCTTAGGATGCGTGTTTCCGGTCCAGGGAGGAGCTGGCTTGGCAGTTCGGGCTGGACTGTTCCCATGAGGCACAGGGTCAAGACTGATTTGCAGATGGCCAGGTCTAAGCTGGGGCGGCATGGTGAGCAAAATAATGATGGATTTAACCCAGATCTCTTGACTGGGGGTGAATGTTTTTGATTTTTCTGCATTCCCTCCATCAATTGTGTGTCTTTTGCTTTCTCGCCCTAAGTGCGCCGGGTATTCCCAGACGTGGGTCTCGGGCTCACTGTGCCACTGGAATCAAGCTATCCAGGCTGAAGAGGGGTGAAACCCCGAAACCAGTCCTAGGATGCTTGTTTCCAGGCCAGGGAGGAGCTGGCCTGGCAGTTCGGGCTGGACTGTTTCCATGAGGCACAGGGTCAAGACTGATTTGCATATGGCCAGGTCTAAGCTGGGGCGGCATGGTGAGCAAAAGAATGATGGATTTAACCCATATCTCTTGACTGGGGGTGAATGTTTTGATTTGTTCTGCATTCCCTCCATCAATTGTGTGTCTTTTGCTTTCTCGCCCTAAGTGCGCCGGGTATTCCCAGACGTGGGTCCCGGGCTCATTGTGCCACTGGAATCAAGCTATCCTGGCTGAAGAGGGGTGAAACCCCAAAACCGGTCCTAGGATGCTTGTTTCCGGGCCAGGGAAGCGCTGGCTTGGCAGTTCGGGCTGGACTGTTCCCATGAGGCACAGGGTAAAGACTGATTTGCATATGGACAGGTCTAAGCTGGGGCGGCATGGTGAGCAAAAGAATGATGGATTTAACCCAGATCTCTTGACTGGGGGTGAATGTTTTGATTTGTTCTGCATTCCCTTCATCAATTGTGTGTCTTTTGCTTTCTCACCTTAAGTGCGCCGGGTATTCCCAGACGTGGGTCCCGGGCTCACTGTGCCACTGGAATCAAGCTATCCTGGCTGAAGAGGGGTGAAACCCCGAAATCAGTCCTAGGATGCTTGTATCCGGTCCAGGGAGGAGCTGGCTTGGCAGTTCGGACTGGACTGTTCCCATGAGGCACAGGGTCAAGACTGATTTGCATATGGTCAGGTCTAAACTGAGGCGGCATGGTGAGCAAAAGAATGATGGATTTAACCCAGATCTCTTGACTGGGGGTGAATGTTTTGATTTGTTCTGCATTCCGCCATCAATTGTGTGTCTTTCGCTTTCTCCCCCCAGATATTGGGAACAGGCAAACTGGCAGAGACATTAAGGAATTTAAATTATTACTGGAATTCGTACTCTGCTGTTTAGTGAATAACATTGTGCTGACAGCTCGCCATGTATCAGGTATTGACAATGATATTGCAGGCGCTTTGTCTCTTTCATAGTGGAGGACATTCCATGGGCATTCTGTGGAAGCAGACGTAAAGAAGGCAGTAATGCCAGCAGAATTGCTGGCAATAGGAGAGTAAGAATCATACAGTTAGTGCTGGGTTTATTACCACAGATGATTAAGAGGTCATGCTTTGGAATGGCAGGAGTTCTTGGCATCCGGGGCGCATCAGAGAGAACCTGGGGATGGAGAGAGGATGTGGCCCAGTTCATAATAGACATGATAGAGGAGGGGTGGTCCAAGATAACTATACTGGGTAAGTTGGCAGAGATAACATTTGTGGGAAAATTGTTGAGGGGTTAGGCCCCACCCACCGAGAAATTCGGCTGCCTGCTCTTGTAAGGATGGGGAGGAAAGTGGGAATGAGAGTAGATTGGGGAAACCACTAACCTGGGTTATAATGTGACAGGTAATTAATGGCCGTCTGTTGACATGTTCAAATGAGTCAGAAGTGGTTTTGATTTTGACACTAATATTGTGGATGCCTTTCAAATGTCAGAGTTGTTGGGAGGAAAGGGTAGTTCCGGGCTGGCTACTGGAGGCGTAGAGAGGGTAACTGATGAATTTGAAAAACAATTGAGAAGGACAAAGACAGGTCAGAGGGCAAGGGGGATGACAGTGTTGCTTTAATTACATCCTCTGAGATGTTTGTGTCCAGTATTCTGGTGGGACAGATACAAGGACTTCAAGAGGGGTATGACTGGCCAGGTTTTCCTGCACCAAGATGGGTCAATGGTGGCAGCTTTCCAGTTGTTGGCGGTGTTGAGGAAGAATTTGGACGAGTTGGGACTGGACGGCACAGAGTATGGGGCACATTCCATCTGTATAGGAGAGGCAACAGAGGAACACAGATGGGGATGTTCAAGTAGGGAGATAATACAGCTAGGACATTGTGCATCACAATGCTACAAAAGACGTGTTAGGACCAGAGATAAAGCCAGCACTACAGATTGTTGTTAATTTTGTTGTTTGTTCATTTCAGGCACTGTTACAGGTCTGAAGAGGGGGGACCTGATGGCCTGGATAGTGTTACATTTCTTTAAAAAAAAATGGCTTGGAAGCAAGCAGCAGAAAAGAGACATCACACTCAGGTTGGTTTTGATGTGACAAATGTTCAGGTGAGGTGGCTGCAAAAAGGGGGGATGTTGTGGAAGGAATTGCTGTCTATTATGGGCACAATGCTGTCTAAGTGTGTCCAGGTTTGTTGGATGTCCAGGTTGGGGAGAATGATCTGGTGAGAACTAAGGGTTTGACATTATTTTAGACAATAAAGGAGGATTTGAAGGAAATAAAAGCGAGATGGTCGAGCACTGACCCTGAGACCCATGTGCAGCAGGTGAAGTCTTTGATGGCTAAAGTGCCCAGAGTCCTAGAAGTCTTAAAACCAGCAATAACGAAATGCAGCGCACTGTCAAATCAGGAGGTCAGAGGCCAAAAAAAACAGTGGAAAACATGCCAAAGGATCCAGGTCTAACAATACAGTTGACTCTGACCTCCCTTTTGTGCCAACATCATCTTCTCCTTCAACCTCTTCTGTTTCATTTCCAACTCATCATCATTACAATATTTTGCATACCTTAAGATCTCATCAATTGTCCTATTTTGCTAACTAATTAAATGTCGCTAAATCATGCTAACCTCATGTCTTAATCCTGTCACAAACCGAGACACACAACTTCCTATATCTTTGGATTCAAGGTTTTCAACTCCACTGTGCTATTTAAACACTTGCAACAATCTCTCATTGAAGGAATGCACACTTTATTTAGGCTCTTTGGTTGTTCTGTCGATCTAAACCCAATCAATGTATTACATCAGTATCTTCCCTTTCAAAAAGGTAATCTACTATTGATGCTTTTTTCATCACCAAAGGCGATGGGGCATGAGATATTGGGTTTCTCTGTGGCTCCTTTACTGGCCACTATATAGCCACTTTACATTCTGCCCACAAATCTTTTGGTGCCACAGTGCTGAAAAGGGTATTCAAATCTATCCAGAATACCTGTGAAATCTTTACAAATCGATCAACCTGGTTGTACCACTCCACTGGCTTATCTCTCACTTTGGGGAACTCATTTGTAAATGACACAGAGCTCTCCTACTCTATGGTACATGAACATAACCTCCACCAGGCACTTCTCTGAATGGGAAATTTTAAGTTCCTTCTTCGAAAGACAGATTTGACTCTCCCTTAATATTCTGTGGGTCTTTCTTCTTAGCCCATCTACCTTCCCATTTATCTAATTAACTCCATTTCCAGATGCTACCAATTAATTCTCTACTTTGCTTTTTCATTCCTGAAACTCTCATACTTGTAATGTCATTTTCATCAAAACATATGCTGTAATGTTTCTGCCAGGATTTAAGTGCATTCTCTTGATCGGCTTCCAATCTTGAAAAATAAAGATTTCCTAATGTTATTTCATCCAATTCTAATTTCAACTTGACCACATCCACTGCATTCTCCCTTCCAAGAGACTGGAGTTCTCTGCTCGATCTTGAACCATTACCTTCTCTTTGGGACCCACTTAAAAACCTAATCAAATCATCCAACTCCTATGAGTTAACACTTTTTCGACTCTAGAAAATTTGGATAATATCCCTTCCCAGATGCTGCTGCTTGTAATATACTGAGGTGGATTCCAAATGAACCGATCAAAATTTTGGGACCTCTGAACTGGTACGTCTACATGGGTAGGCCCTGTCTGATTCATTGCCGATGGTGCAGGTTTGACATATGGTGAAGTCAGCATATTCGGGAGCAAAGAAGTTCTTCCCGTGCCTCCCCATTTGTGGGCAACATGGACAGTAGTTGATTTTGATGTATTTACATCAGTAGGAACTATCAAAGCATTTGTTGTGGTTCCTGATAACTCAGGGCTTTACAAGGGAACTGCTGGACCAATAGTAACTGAATAAGTTTTTGTGTCTGGTGCATTAGAAACAGTAGAGTTAAGAGGGGCACAAATCCCTGAACTCTCTTCCATAATGTTCTGACGCATATTCACTGGGGTAGTGACTCCCTTTGACCTTCCACCGATAACAACACAACATATTCCTTCAGGTTGGGTTACATTATAAGGAGGTGGGCGGGTTAACCATAACACATCCAGAAAGTCATCAGTGGATTATGCAGAACTAATGATGCCATGCAATTATACAACTCTCTCCCACTCTAGTAGTAGCATGCTTCATCATCGGGACTCCTGAAGGTCAGGGTGGGCTCAGCCATATTTCAGGAAGCTCTTATGAAGATGTTTTGTAAGGGGGTGTAAGTTTAAAGGGAAAATTCTTCACCCACACCAAACGATTCTTTTATTAGTGGCGTGGGTGGAAAGGTTAAAACTTGAACACTAGAAGGGTGTACGGATGTGATGGTCCTATGACCCTATAATACCAACATGTTTCAGCCCCGTTCTACTGGCTTAACTAAGGTCCTGGACCTTCGTCAGGGTGGGTTAGTAATGTGGTCAATCCCCCATTGGTGTGTCGTAATGTGGATTCTTGAGTGGGCATGACATTTAGGATGCACAAGACTTGTAATACTTGCAGCTGTTGGGTATTACATAAAGCAGACTATGTAATATAAGGAGTTGGTGGTATAAGAATGGTCATGCAATGTTATATTCCCAGTTTAGGCCCATGTAGCGAAGCAACTTATTTCTTAAATTTCCTGACAAAAATATTTCAGCTGTGAACTTTTACCCATATTTGAAAGCACCACACTGTTGGATTAGTTTCCCTGAATCTAAACTTGCTAACACATCTAGTTTCGCACAACATTGTCACAATGCCCTGAACATCATGTACACGTTCTCTTCTTGCCCTATGTACAACTGCCATCTCTATCTTTTATCCACTGGGTGGCAGTGCTCTCTAATATTCACAAAATCACTAATCTATATGCACATCGCAAGGCTGCTTTCTATTATAAAAAATGAGCATCCCGATAGATTGGTAGAGGAGGCCCTTTAGCTGTCACGAGCGTCCCTGCATGCTGAGACTTTACCACACAGCGGTCTGACATCTTGTGAAGGATGTCCAGTTGTGACCAAGATGCGGTCCTTCATTCTCTTCCATCAGGTAATGGGGTTGGGTCATCCCTTGGGGGAATTCTTGGCTCTACACCTACACACTCTAGGTCCACTTAGAGGGGTTGACGTGTAGTAGGAGTACGCCAGATTACTGCCTTATTATATGCCTGCATATGTACACTGTTTTAGCACCATAGTAGAACTATATCTACTATTTACGCTTTTGATGCTCACAATCACTTGTATTTGCTTCTCTCTATTAAACATCACAGCACACATATTTTATACGAGAACAACATTGGTTCAATAAACTTATTGGAAAGTGTCTCACTGTGTATTCTCTGAAGATTTTGTACTGTTTCCATGATTCCTCAGGGATCAGGGCTGTCATGTTCAGTGGTTGCCGGAAGCCATTTGCTCCCTGGTAAGGGTAGGGGGGCTTACTGTGGCACTGTGAGCTGGATGGTTTATAGGCCAAGAAATCCTGCGGATTGTACGGAATCAGTCTAGGCACCAAACCCCTGTCTTATGTTCCAACAAATGCGCAGATCCTACTGATTAGCATGAACTACACGATATGGTGGCACCAACGTTGGTTGGGTTCTTATTTAACTGTCAATCTGAGCAGTTCAGTCGTGCTTTCTCAGAGACCCTACTCACATTTAACCAGAGATGTCTGTAGTGTGGAGGGAAAGCCGCCTCAGCTGAGTAGATATACTCTATGTATTGGTTGCAGGTTATCCAAGCTTGAAAGATTAAAAGTTTCCCGCATTGTGCATACCGTATCTCTATCATTTATTTAATTATATACGTTTTGATTAACAATGACCGAACACGGCGAGGACATTGAAGAGCAGGAAGTTGCTCTAAATATTACAGAAAATTGCAGACAGGCGTTATGATGAAAACATTATTACAGAGCCTCCCGGCAACGGGTGGAAGTGTCACCTTCATGGTTGAGACACAAGAACCATTCAGAACAGAGGTATTCTATTCGTGGGTTGAATTCCCACCTGCAGACATACATTGAAGATGAACCACCTGAAGAGTATTTCCACACGTAGACATAGAAGTCCCATTACCTTACCAAGAGCATATTAATTGGTTTAAAGGTGCCCTACCCCATACCAAAGAACATGTGAGATTTGGTCCGCTCAGTAAAAAAGGAGCAACCTGGCCTGTCTTAGTTTCTTCTACACCGCATCCAGGCATTGCTACTTTACCAGCAACAGGAATGCATACACTTTATAGAGATTTAGTAAAAATGTACAGAAATCTTACAAAATACATAATGAGAACATTGACAGTCCAACCTGAGAGGTCTGTGAGGGCTGCTCAACCTGAATTGGCTACTACAGATATTAGCCCCTACATGTTGAGCGCCGTTATAAAAAAGATTCCTACCAGCCGGGAGAAAATCCCGTTCCGGGTAGTGCAGAAAACAGCTCAGCTGGAAGCATGGAAGCAGTTTAACCCCACACAAGCTTGCAGGGAAAACAAAGAATATTAATGATTTGCTTGCAATGGGGATGGCTCCCCTGATAGAAGACTGTGCCACTTAGGGTACGATATTTGCTGCCGTTTATACCAGAATTCATGGGGCCCCTTCAATAGCAGGTATACTAGATGTACTGAAATAAATACAGAATGAGTGCAGGGCAGAACCTGCCCTCGACCTGGAGATAAAACTAATGGGCAATTTTGCCCAAGTTTCTGCAATTATGTTAAGTAATATAAAAGGGGAGACAGCAGCAGTGGCTATACACCAATGCCTGAGGGACTTCACATTTGCACAAAAGGAGCGAGAGTTGCCTAAGATTTTAAAGAAACATATGCTTCACTAGGTGGAGATAATCTGAAAGCCAGACCTGGGAAACTAATAGTTAAGAGCAATTCTGAAAAAGATAACTCTAAGCAAGGACCCAATTCTTCCAAGAAAAAATGAGAAAACAAATAAAAAAAAATAAACAAAACAAAACACAGTCACAGGGTGGGTCTCCTCAACAGGAACACACCAAGAGAATATACAATTTGAGAATCTGTGACAATATTAGTTAACTGATACACGTTCCTCTCATTCCTTTCAGGAGTCATCCAAAAAATTATCAGATAGAGACTGATGATCGGAAGAGCGAGTCAAGCCGAAAAGGGAGACACATCACACTTCAGACTACATCATTAAACAGGAGGAAAAACAAACCTCAGTTTAAAAAAATGAAGGTAGCCCGGATTAAAGTTAGAAATGCCCAGGCTCCTGAGGACTCTGCTTCGAGATGAGGAATGACAGTGACTATGCTAGACAGCGCGGCAGAAGTCACAATAGCTCGCCGGAACCTGATGGATTATCTGGCGGCAGTAGCACAGGTTGAGCATATCACATTGGAAACACCTGATACAAAGGTAAGTGTCCCACATCGTTTATTAGAAATAGTGCTCCAAATGGATTGGGACATACCCAGGCAAGTGAAAGGTCTCTTTTGGGAGAACACTATATTTGGTTACAACATTCTTTTATCTGAAAATGATTGGCCACCTGAGTTCGTAATGGCGTACCCAATGGGGGAAGATGTAATTTTACCTGCTTTCTCCGACCCCTTACCAGAATCAGTTAAACTTTCATATGCATGGGAGTGGGCATTAGGGCTAGCTCCTGCACTTTACAGCAATCATGTTGGGTGGGTCGATGAGTCACCTCATCATGAAATGCCATTAAAAATAAATAAAACCTGATATTTGTAAAGCTCAAACTAATCACCTCTAAGGGCCTCAAGGCACTGGGGGTCGTCGTGGAGATTAAGCAAGCTATTGCCGTGAGTCACATGGTGCTGAGCTGAGCTGCCGCCAGCGATCGAACTGTGAGCGCCGTGCTGTGGAATCAGTCGCCCTGGCCGCTGCACCACACCTCTCTCTATTTGTTCCTTAACCACAGAGACAATACCCAATGAAACATGAAGCAAAGAAACAAGTCAGGGAGATCCTGGATCAACTTGAGTACCAGGGTGTGATAGAGAATTGCACCTCATCTATGAATAATCCCTTATTTCCCATAATGAAACATGATAATTGACATCGTCTAGTCTTAGATGACAGACATTTAAATGCTTCTAAATGTACATTTCCAGTATAAAATGCACATGGTGCTGCACTAATGAATAACATTCATGTGGAAAAAATACAAAAAAACACTAGATATCTCAAATGGATTTTTGGCCAAAATATAGTGCCTGGGAGCAGATATTTGACAGGATTCTCAGCGATCGGTTCTCAACGACAATTTTGTTGATTACCACCGGATATCAAAACAGACTTGGACTGTTTTCAGCCAGGGTAACAGAGTTACTTCAAACTTTTGATGAAGAGGCATTAGCATGGCTAGATGACATCTTTCTGATGGACAGTGAATTAATGGAACACTTGGCTATAGTCAACCACATAATCCTTGGGTTCGCTCACCTGGGATACAAATTTTATTTAAAAAAATCAAAAATTGCCCACCTCAGTGTCCAGTTTCTAGGATACAACTTGTCAAGCCAAAGCAAAAGCATGGCAGCACATTTTTTCGAAAAATGTGTACTGCTCCAACCTCCGACGACTCTGAATAGACTACAATCCATTTTAAGATTTTAAAAATTTGGCATAACTTACATTTTGGATTACGCAGAAAGGGTGAATCCGTCCTATGACTTAATAAAACCTGATTTTTCAGTGCATCATTGGACACAGGAACATACAGATATTTTATGTTCTGTACAAACTGACATGATCCATTCTAAACATTTACACATACGTGTTAACACAACTAACCTGGTGATCCATGTAGTCGCTTGACCAACTGGGTACACATATATCACTTTCAATGAAGGCAATACAGTACCTATTGCATACAAATCACATTTGTACACAAATGGAGAAATGCGTTTTGCATCTACTGAAAAAATATTCACAGCAATGCAGACTGCTGTACTGAGAGAGAGAGAGAGAGCACTAGCGCAGGTGAAATGTAGAGTTGTCGTTACCCCGGTACCGACCTTGGAGGCTGGTATGAAAGCAAGCATTCCAAATGCTAGAGCTTTACATCGACAATGTATTCAATCAGCTAACTCTCTCACTGCAACAGATGAAGATTATAGATTCAACTCTAAATTAAAAACACAAGCATTCTTGCAATACGAACAAGAATATCCTCTGCCAAATTAAATTGTGCCTCTAGATCGATATGAATGCATCTTTTATACCAATTGTTCTGCCCAGCCTTCTGTAGGAACAAAACAGCAAAATTCCATGGCCTGCACCACTGCTAAAGAGAGCTTGCATGACGGAAAGCTCTGTCTTGTGAAAACACATGCACAGTCCCTAGGGGACTGTCCAGCGCAGCTGGCAGAACTCAAAGCTCTGATACTGGCACTACAAAATATGGATCGTGAATTCCCCACACTTATTCTGTGTGATTCATTTTATTGTGTCCAGTTGTCTAATGAATATTTACACTATTGGTGCCATAATGGATTTAGAGATTCTCAAGGTTGCACAGTAAAGCACAAGTTGCTTTGGAAACAGGTGGCAAAGCTGAAAGAAGGCCTGCCACGTGCTGGCATTCATCTTGAAGGGAATTTGATGGCGGATGAAGACTACAAGACAACAGTTCGTACTGCTGCCGTTGCTGCAATAACTTGTTCAAGTACGAAGACCGATGGGACAACTATAGTGGAGGTTAATGCCATGCGCAACGGAACAGCCCTGCCAAAAGGCTTTCCACTAAAGAACTCCTACAAGTTAGATGCACAAAACACTCTGTATGCTCAGATTCCAGGAGTGGGGTATTGAATAATACCAAACAATGATTGCAGATTGGGTCTGATTCTAGCGGCTCTTGAGGGTCTAGGTTCCGCTCATGCATGGATTACTGCTACAGTTTCTTTACTGAAGCACCACTATTGGTGGCCAGGAAACAAAACAAAACAGGCCAAAAACTTCGAGCCTTTCATGCAACATCTGCCAGGAGATGAAAGGCTCCACCATAGTACGCCCAGCACATAAATCTCTATTGATTGGCTTGCATGTATGTGGATCACTGCAGCCCCTTACAATCAGATGGGGCTTACAAGTATATCTTGGTGGCAGTGGATTCATGCTCAGGTTCCTGTGGGCTCGGCCACAGCGCTCAGCTGACGTTCAAACTGTTATAAAGGATTTGTGAGTCTTCATCAGGATATACCCAATTGGCACACTACATTCCAACTAGGGTCTGACATTTAGCTCTCTGGCTTATAAAGAGGCCATTGGAAGTTTGGGTGTGGCTGTGCGGTACTCCTCCCCCTATCATCCCATGGGAAATTCTATGGTTGATAGGAACAACCATGACTTAAAACGGTCCTTAACAGCAAGGTTATTAGGCTCAAGTGGCAGTTGGGTCGATCACCTCTATAGGGTCGACAGGGCACTTGACAAAATGCCAAGAAAATCCCTTGGGGGGGTTGTACTCCTTATGAATGCCTGTTTAGGGTGAGAATGTGGGTACCAGACCTCAACAGTGAAAGCACAGTGGAGGCTGAAACACCATTAGACATCAATGAATGTGTGTCTGTTTTACAGGAACTCAATGAATTACGGGCTTTACAGAGCAGTGTCCAAGTAAAAGGAACCATCACTGGGGAAGTGACGGTTGTACCAGTGAGACCTGCCTGGGTCCTGAAGACTGGGGACCTGGTCAGGGAAAAAATAGTGGAAAGAAAGAATATGGCAAATCATACAGAATGCCTGTACTGGTCATGGCTTTGAAGGTACAAGAACAGTGCTTCTTCTGCCTCTTGCCAGCCACAGAGGAAAGAGGTTTGTCACTATTGATCTGATAAAACCACACTATGTGGCCAATTCTCAACAGTATCATAAAAAACAATTGGTTCTGTTGAGTAAGAGAATTTCTTTAAAAATCAGAACATTTGTGGTGGCAACATATTTTTGTAGTATCAACAAATCTTTGGTACAACGGGAACACAACAAACAAAATAATTTCTGAAAGTATCAAACCACGTTTTTTAACTCCTTTTCTTTTTTCTTTCAGCAAAAACAATGAATAAAGTCAAAATTGCATATGAGGGCTGTCTAATTATTCAAAACAGCGCAACGACGCAAGTGACATCAATATATGGTGAATAAAGTGCCCAAAACGTCATTTTATTCTACGTCCTTATGAATAAATTACGTTTTGAAACCAACTCCTTACGAATATAATGACGGTTTGAAACTCTGGCCATCTGAATCCATAAATTCATGGATCGGACTGTCTCCTCCCACTCCCTGTCCTGAAGGAGACACGCCACGACATTCCTCATTTCTGCATTTGTTAGGGTCGAAACGTTGACAACTCCATTGTCCAATTTCTCTAGTGTCTCTTAGTCCTCAAATAATAAGGCAAGATTGTGCTTGGACAAGAGAAATTTGTAATAAAGATAGTTTGGACTTACAAAATGTATTCCTTCTCCCCTGTAAAAATGTCTTGACTCACTATGTATATACACCCAGTCACTACCCTACACTTGGGCACTTTATTCACCATATATTGATGTAATTTGCGTTGTTTTGCTGTTTTGAATAATTAGACAGCCCTCATATGCAATTTTGACTTTATTCATTGTTTTTGCTGAAAGAAAAAAAGTAAAAAACATGGTTTGATACTTTCAGAAATTGTTTTGTTTGTTGTGTTCCCGTTGTACCAAAGATTTGTCGATACTACAAACATTTTTTGACACCACAAATTTTCTTTTTTTAAAGAAATTCTCTTACCCGACTGAACCAATTGTTTCCAGTGATATATATGCCCAGGTTCTGAGGGATACTGGGTTACCCCGTTGCACTTATACAGATTCTCAACAGTAGGCCACATGGGCTCCTGAGTAGCTGCAGCACTCCCCTCGCTACAGTACAAGAAGTTCAGATGGAAGCTTTAATAATGACAGAAGATTCCACTCTCCAAAGTGAAGCTGTAAACACCAATGAAATGATACTCCTCCCTGTTGAAACAACTACTACTGTACAATCAACATGAACAGAAATTTTGATTCCAAAAATTGACAACGTCTATGTGAACATGCCACAGATCGAGTTTCTAAAAAACCGGAGGGCGTATGGCTGCTTCCTCTATTATTATGACTTCTGATTGGATTCAAGTGATCCTGAGCTGTTAACATTGCCGCTCCCTTTCAAGCTCCTATCATAGGCTCTCTATCTTTGGCTAAACAAGACATACTTTGTTGTTCCTTGGATACATATCTAGATTACAATTAGATTACTTTTCCTGATCCCTTGGATTGGTTTGGTTCCTGTCTTTTTTCTACTTTTGAATGAAAAATATCTCCCAGAACGCTCCGCAGTACATCTTGTTAACTTGGTTCTTAAACCACATGCATCATCACACTGTGAACTAAGGGACCTGTCTCTGGTGAACATTACAGCGGCTCGAGTTCTTGAAGGGATAGTGTGGGACAGGGTATCGTATGGTGTATATGGTCCTACTGAACGTTTGCAAATCCCTTGTTTGTTTAAAATTTCCTTAAATTATATCATCAACTCTAGTACTTTCTCTGATGTATGGGACATTGAAACCATGCCCAATATGCTTGCGGATCTAGAGCAATCAGCTGCATTTTTTAATGATGAATTGTATGACGGCACATCTAATTATGAAGACATGTTGTATTATCAACATTATGGTCACCAATTTTTACAGCTAGTGTCCCGTGCGCTGTTAATAATGACATACAATGGGAACATTGCCCGACCCCGCCAAAAGGTAGTTCAAAAACATTTGCACAAAAACTGGTTTTGACACAACAGATCCAGCCTCGTATTATTATAGGCTTGCACCAACTCCGGCAAAGAAAAACATGCTAATAAACACCAAGCTGATATACTCTGCTTCCTTTATTTCCCAACTGTCTGTTCAAGGTTTCGACTTTTGGAAAGACAAAATAGACACAAAATCTGTCAGGGGACAAAAGATTGGCAGGTTCAGAGAAGTGAGGCCTAATTTAGAGCATGCCTCATACCGCATCAAATGGTTTTCCTAAATAACACAGTGCAACAAACTTCCTGTTTTGGAATAGCCAAGGTGAAGGATTTGAACACACCTCCCATTTCCGTGTTCTCACGCTTTGAGAACTGGCAGCATTAACACACTTTAGTGAGGATACACTAGATTCCATGATACATAATGGTTCTTTTAAATCATCAGATCCCAATTGGAAGGGATGGTTGGTTTGGCCTGTGGACACGAACGGGTGTCAGTCAAGATTTTTCGGTAACAGTGAAGGGTTTAGGATCAATAGGCATGATCAGCGATATGCACAAACAGAACACGCTGGGGTGGTGACATCATATAGTGTTGGGAAGTTGTGCCTTGATTGACTAAAGACCTGAACACTCTTTCAGGTGAGGCAGCACTTGTCCCTTCTTACTGATGACATGGATTGCAGGGATTTCTCGTTAGGTCTCCGGATCGACAGGGTTAATTTAGAAAAGGCTTTGGCTGTGGTTGACAGCAATATGACCACATTATCACACCAACTTTATTCACTGCACAACATAGTGTCTTCTGCAGTTGATATTATATGGAACGACATGTCTATTTTACAACATGGATAGTCACAATTACGGTCCATCGTAATACTGAGCTGGATGTTGCAAAACACTACTGTCTGGCCAGTTCTCAAGGCGCTACATCAATAATACATGTCTGTTTGCCTCATATGATCTAACGGAGAGACAGCTTGTAATTGCACGCAGTGATGCAAGCTATACCATGTTGCACTTTGACAAATTAGACCAATTACCTCTCACCGTGGCTGAGACACCATTCACAGATTGTATAATCCACGGTTGGGTCACCCTACCAGTCAGGACTTTCCAAATCCAATATTTTCTCCAATACCAACAGGTAGGCAGACACAAAGTGCTAGGGGACTGTTATGTGCATGAGTACTAGGAGTTACCATTCAGGTTTAGATGCAGGAATAGGGACATAGACGTTTTCCTTGGTGGTAACGACTGTGAGGCTGCTTTAAGTGGGTCTCTCTTGTCAAGGGGTATGCAATGCTTCAGTTGCGAACTTGTCCTTTTATCTGAAGTGTTTTCCAGCTGGTGTGATTCATCTGGTCTTCAGGCTGCTCTTGAATTTGAGCTATTTGATGCTGAATGATCAAGGTAGTTGTGGAATAGAACTAGGCATCACTAATCTGGTGAGGATTAATTCCATAGTCACTTGTTGCACACAAGTACTGTTTCCACCTTCCCTCACAGTGAGGGAGGCAACGCTATGGCCTTTGATAAATATTTCCGACATACAGTTTGATTCTCTGAGCAAGCTGAAAGCCATGCTGTTTCAAAAGGATGTGGCCTTAACTTCAGCCAGTGAGACATTTGATCTCCAGGTTGCAAGGTCCTTGTCTGAGATACAGACACTATTTCATATTAACTTCCCACTGCATTTTGAGGAGCTGGTCTGCTGTATCTTTAACATGTCTGATACGTAAGGAATAGTGCACTGTTTTAAATGTACCGGCTCTGATTTGCTTAGCTCCTTTTAGACTATTTTAGGAGTTATACCATCCTTCATCCACTACATGTTGGGAAGCGTTTTTGGACGGCTCCCGCTTGTTCTGCTACTTGTGGCGGGAATCCTGATTTCAATTTTTTTGCTCCGCAATGGACGTCCCAGTTCAACCCACAATGGAGACAGCACTGCTTGTGCTGCATTGCTGTGAGCACATGGTACACTGCTTCGGTGTATCTCGGCTTCAAGAACTGAATGAGCATTGGTTTGTATCCTTCAGGACTGTCTGGCTTGACTGCATACAACCTACATACAACCTTAGCAGCCACAAATGCGTCCTGGTTATGTCTCGCATCACAAATGGTTGCGCCACTGGACATTGAAGTACTGATGGACCCCTCAAAGGCCTGTGTATACTGTTGTCCCCAGCATATTCCATTGATGATGAATGCATTCTTAGAGCCACCCTCGGATGCTTCAGCTCCTAGTGATGTGAACAGCCGGTCTGCGGTAAACGTATGGGCTTCAACGCCTCTCTCAGGAGCTGCAGTGGGAATTGGATGGATTCACCTTTGCTCCATAAACCTGCTTAGGGGTGCACCTCTGGGCATGTTGTCTGCCTTTTGTGAGCAACAGTAACGTTGTATTTGCCACTCAGAACACATAAACAGTTGACTTTTCCGTGTGGGAACAATTTGGCATATTTTTTAAACAAAGTGAACCAAAACTGCATTTTGCTTTCTTTTTCTAGGCCCCATGGCTTTCTGAGAGTTAAGAATCTCAAATGGTGTACTGACTTGTAGGCTTTTAGATGAATATTTTGTTATCAAACGTTTATTAATCGTTTAACAGGTCATGCCAGAGGTGATACACAGCTTATGTGCCTACAACCTTATAGGCCGGTAGCGAACAACTTACACACAGCAGGATACACTTTCAGAGTCAGGGAAGCCTGGGAGACTCAATGATGCCCCGGGGGTAGTTCTATGAGCAGGCAGTTCCTAGCCCGGATCCCCGGTAGGAGCCCTACACCCTGCGCGAGCCCCCCATCTGACAAGAGAGTGTATAACATTGCAATAGTCACTAGGTGGAGGCAAGCAGGTCGAGCAACGCTAAGCACATCCTTAGGGGCCAATGTCCTGTCATTCTAAAGACTGCACTTGACACCGTTGCTATGCAGTTCCCTGTAGACACATCTACCCACACATGCAGTCCGCCTTGGCTATTATACAGTTGGGTCACGACAAGCAGTGCATTGTTACATATCCCGCCCGTCTAATGGACAGCGTGTAGGGACACCCTCCAGCTCGCCCTCAATGAGTCCCCATTTATGGCCTGCAGTGGGTATAGCATGAGAGGGCTGGCAACCGCCAAGCGTTGTGTGGCATAGGCTCGCTAGTATCCCACAGGGTCGCATCAAGTATGGCATAGGGCAACAACCAGCATGTAAGTCATGGCACAGTACCAACATATTAGGGACCCGCCCATTCTCCCCGTGCTGTGTTCGTGTTAAAGCTATCCACTACCGCACCTGCATCCAATGGATAGAGAAGAGGCGCCCAATCAACTAATGGGGAGGGAAACAGAACAAAAGGGAAGAAGGTGGGGGGTGTGGAATCTAGGGGAGGAGGTTCAGCATGGAGGGGGGGGGAGTATGGGTCCCACCAGTACCACAGGGCATAGGCCGAAGGTCAAGGTCCTCCAGGGGCAGGTTCCCCCCCAACCCGGGGGTATCTAGAAAAGTCGGAGACCCCGAATCGTTTGCCTATCTCCAGAAGTTCCCTGGTTCGGTAGGGTCTACTACATCATCAAAAAGTTTCAGGGCTCGGAGCCGTGGAGGCTGCAGTCTCGTATGCTCTAGTCTCCCCAGGTGGTCGATCAAGGGCTTCCAACGCTGGCGATACTTGGTATCGCGGAGTTGAAGGCGTGCCGTGAGGAACTCCATCGCCACCACATGCCACAGGCGGGCAAACCATACATTGATTGAGGGTGTGTCGGGCTTCTTCCAATAGAGAGCCACTGTTTGTTTTGCAGCGCCCAGCATGTGAAAGCTAAGGTGTCTGTCACGGCCCGTCATGGCCCGTAGATTCGTCGGCTGAAGGCCCAAGAGTACCACCAGCGGGTCCTCCGGGAGAGCATACCCCAAAACCTTTTTTATGTGACTGAGGACTTCCTTCCAGAAGGTGATCAGTAGAGGGCATGTCCACCAAATGTGGATGAAATCACCCGTCGCCTGAGTGCAGCGCCAGCAGAGGGGGGATGTCGCAGGGAACATTTTTTGGAGCCTAGCGGGGGTGTAATACCATTGGGTCATCACCTTGTAGGCCGATTCCTGTTGGGGAATGCTACGTAGGAGCTTGGGGATGTCGCTCCAGAGCCGAGACCATTGGGAAGGGGTAACACCTGAGCCAGTGACTTTGTGCCATCTCTCCTGGTAGGGATGGGAATCCGGTCGCTGTGCGTGTTGAAGCACCTTGTATACGCGGGAGATCAGCCCCTTATAGGTGCCGAAAGTACGCGCCAACCGCTCGAATGGGGTGTAGGGCCATGTGGCCGCCTGCGCCAAGGCAAAGCCCTGTATCCAATGGCGCAGTTGTATATACTGGAATTTGTCCCTCTCCAGAAGCCCAAACTCCAGCTTACATTGAGCGAATGTTTTGAGACAGTCCCCAATAAACAGGTCACGAATCGTCCTGCAGCCGGTTTCCGTCCAATTCGCGAAATATGGGGGGCGATCCGCCGGCGGGAACTGCGGATTACGGGCGATCGGGGTGTGGGGAGACGGAAAAGTGGTTAGGCCCCGACGAACTGCCACCTTGTCCCAGATGTCAAGGACCGTTTTGGTGGGAACCGCCGTGTACGCGCTACGGTGACGAGCCTCCCGGGGGCAGCCAAGCATGGTCCCAGAGTGGACGACAAGTGACTGCCCGATCCATGTGGAACCACACTTTTTCACTCTCCCACGCCCTCCATTCCAAGATATAGCGGAGATGTGACGCCCAGTAGTAGTCTAAAAGGTTGGGGCAGGCCAGCCCTCCCCGATCCCGAGGGAGTTTCAGGATCCGGTTGGAAAAGCGGGGTTTCTTTCCCCCCCCCATATGAATTTGGTGAGGTCACGCTGCAGCCCCTGAATGCAGTGTTCCGGAATAGGAGTCGGCAAGGTTTGGAAAAGGTATAAGATCTTCGGCAAGATAGACATTTTAACCGTGTTCAGCCTACCAAGCCAGGAGAGGGGCAGGGCCTTCCATGTTCGGAGGTCGGCCATGACTGAGAGCTTGTATTCCTGCCAGTTGGCCTGCGTCCAAGTGTCCAGGTCCGGAGTTATGTTAAGGCCCAGGTACCGCACCGACCTGCTCGCCCACTGATACGGGACAGAGGCCTGGATCGCCGCGAGTTCCCCATCCGGAATCGTAAGGTTAAGGGCCCAGGACTTCGTATGATTGATTTTCAGCCCAGAGGCACTTTCAAAGGTTTGGAGTAACGAGTGGACCGCCGGCAGCGAGCGCAGAGGGTCTGAGAGAGTAGGGAGTAGGTCGTCTGCAAAGAGAGCGATTTTGTGCTCAACCCCCCGAAGGGATATGCCACCTATATCAGGCGACTGGCGTATCCTAATGGCCAGAGGCTCCACCACAAGGGCGAACAGTAGGGGCGACAAGGGGCAACCCTGCCTAGTACCTCTGCAAATGGGAAAAGGCTGCGTGAGTTGGCCGTTGACTCGCACTCTGGCCATCGGTGAGATATAGGGGGCCATGATACGTGCCACCATCTTAGGGCCCAACCCCACCTTCCGCAGGACCGCCCTGAGGAAATTCCAGTCCACTCGGTCGAAGGCCTTTTCCGCATCGAGTGATAGCAAGCATGCTGGGATCCTCCAGTGTTTGGCCTTCCCCACTATGTGCGCTATGCGGCGCACATTGTCCGCCCCCTGGCGTTGGTGGATAAACCCCACCTGGTCGGGCTCGATGTGGTTCGGGAGGTGGGTGCTAAGCCGTTTAGCCAGGATTTTGGTGTATAATTTCAAGTTGGTGTTTAATAGTGCAATAGGCCTGTAAGAGGAGCAAAGGGTGTGATCCTTCCCGGGCTTCGGTATGAGGGCTATTTCAGCCATTGCCATGTCCGGCGAGGGCCCCACTGATTCCGTGAACGAGTTGAAGAGGCGCAGGAGATACGGTTGCAATTGCGGCAAAAAGGCCCTATAGAAGGACACCGGCAGCCCGTCCGGGCCTGGCGTCTTGCCGAGCGGAAGATCCTTCAGGGCTTCCGCCATTTCCGTGCAGGTGATAGAGTCCTCCAGGGTCTCAGATTGCTGCTTGCTCAGTGGTTCCCATCCGCAGGTGTCTACGGTGTCCGATATCAGAGCTGCCGCCGGCGGGTCGCTCGCATATAGAGCCGCGTAGTAATCGCGGAACGTTTGGAGCTTTGCCGGTTCCGCAATGGCCCATGACCCGTCCGTCTTTTGCAGCTTGGCGATATGGGCTCGTGCCGCTCGCGTTCGTAGGCGCCGCGCCAGAACAGCACCTACCTTATCTCCGCCCTCGTAATACCGCTGCTTGAGTGTAAGCAGGGCGCGCTCAGCCTTGTTGGTACGGTGCGCGCGGAGCTGCCCGCGGAGAACGGCCAAGCGTCTCTTACGCGACGCCATCGGGCGTTCGTGGTCTAGCTTCTCTAACGTCTTTACTTCACGCTCGATTTTGGTTTCATAGAGCCTGGCTTCTCGCGCCCTGGCTGCTGCTATTGCCGTGAGGGTACCTCGTATCGTAGCCTTAAAGGCATCCCAGAGAAGAGGGAGGGGGGTCCCCGGCACGTCGTTATCAGCGAAATACGCCAGGATGGCCGCCTGGACCTCCTCTCTATCCACCGGGTCCCGAAGGACGTGATCCGGGAATCTCCAGCGGCTCAAACGCGTCGGGCGAGTGGAACTCTCCCGTATGAGCAATTCCACATGAGCGTGATCCGAAATCGAAATGCTGGAGTGTGACACTGACATGATGTCCTTGAGCAGGGAGTGCGATGCAAAGAGGGGGTCGATACGAGAGTATGAGGGGTGTACATGGGAGTAGAAGGTGTAGTCCCGAAGCCCCGGCGAGTAGTACCGCCAGGTGTCCACCAAGTTTAAGTAAGTGAGGGAACTCTTCACCGCCGCAGACATAGCCCCCGTCCCGTGAAATGCCCCCCCACAGCGGTCCATCTCCGCGTCCCACACCAAATTGAAGTCACCTCCAACTATGAGATCGGTGTCGACTGGCTCAAGGTGCTCCCTAATGATCCCGCGGATAAAGGCATCTTGACCCTGGTTGGGGGAGTAGATATTGCACAAGGTGAGCGGGTGATTCCCTCTCCTGAGCTCCACCCGCAGGAACCGACCCTCGGCATCCCTACTGACCCTAGTGTCTCCCCGGAGGAACCCCGCCCTACAGAGGATGGCTACTCCCGCCGACTTAGTGGTGGCCGAAGACCAAAACTGGTGGGGGAAGCGGGGGTGCGCCATTCGCACCACATCCGATTTGAGAAGGTGGGTCTTTTGGAGGAAAATGACGTCGGGGCTCTGCAGGAGCAAATAGCGCCATATTTGGCGTCTCTTATTGGGTGAGTTAAGCCCTTTCACATTGAGGGATACTATCTTCCAAGAGGGCGAGTCAGTCATTGACGCAGGACCACTAGCAAGACATCTTTCATGCTGTTGTTCCCCTCAGACATGTGTCCCCCCCACCAAAAGGGTACAGAAAGGGAGGGAGAGGAGAGATGGGAAACATGGCAGAAACAACAACCAAAACACTTAATCGGCCAACAGGGCCAGCAAGGCCTATTCCAGTCTAGGGAGTAGCCAGGCACAATGGCACAGGCTGTCCCGGAGATGTCACTCTCCCAGAAATAGGAGTGGGGGTGAGTCATCGCTTATCTGTAGATCCATGATGTCGAGGGTCCGCTCCGGACCACCGCCGCAGCCGTATAGGTGTCACGCCAGGTACCAGGCAGGTGTGCGCCCCCCAGGGAGGTCCCCCGGGCGTCGTGAGAGGGAGGGCCAGGGCCGCCACAAGCAGACCAAGCCCACAGCCGACTCAGTGTCCAAGCTGCTACCAGAAAGGGGGTGTCACCAAGAATCCTTCATTTGGAGGCGAGCGCTTGCGAACCAGATGGTGACGGACCTCCCTCCAGGGATTTGATGTGCTCGATGATGTCTTGCTTGTCCCGGGAGGATCGGCTGCCATCCGGGGAGGAGGGGTGCCTAGGGCGGCGCACTGTGGACCACTGCGGCTTCAGAGGGACGCAGAGACCAGCAGGTCGGCGCGAGGGGCTAGCCGGCGGGGAGTCCGGGATCTGGAGCAGCTGGGCCGCCTCTCGATAGGAACGCGGCACACGTCGCTTAGATTCCCACTGAAACATGAGGGCAAAGGGGTGGGCCCATTGATATCGAATGTTGAGTTCCCTCAGCTTGTCCGTAATGGGCCGGAAGTCCCGCCGGCGCCGGAGGGTGGTAGGGGCCAGGTCCTGAAATAGCTGGATGGGCTTGCCCCCACAGAGGATTTCAGGTTTGCTTCTAGCCGCTTTGAGAATGGCTTCTTTCTCGACGAAGAAGTGGACCCGCGTCAAGATGTCAGGGATGAGTCCCGGCTTTCCAGACGGTCCCGAGACCCTATGCGCACGGTCCAATGTGGGTGGTGAAGTGTCATCATCACATCGGATATCATGGAGCAGGTCCGCCACAAATGACATAATGTCTGCTCCTTCCGCTCCAGTTGGCACCCCCCGTATGCGTATGTTGTTGCGGCGCCCCCTATTTTCCAAATCTTCTTGTTTGATTTGCAGCTCGACATGTTGTTCTTCTAGAGTGGCGAGCCGCTGCCATAGGTGTTCCTGGTCCTCCGTACGTGCGTCTAAGGTTTTCTCCAAGTCATCAACCCGGCCACCGAGTTCCCCAACATCTCGCCGCAGCTCCTTGACACAGGCCTGGACCTCTGTGCGCAGCGACCCAATTTCTGTTTTGAGCTCCTGCATGAACGACGCCATGGAGGACTGCGTGACTGGCGCAGTGGCGGCCCCAGAATCCGATAGTGCTGCACTCGTCGATGGTACAGTCGGCTTGCCCCACAAATCCTTAACCGAGGCGTCTTTGGGGGCCGCGGGCGGCTCCTTCCCTGGCTTAGTGCGCGTCATGCTGCGTGAGGGTCAGGGGGCAGCGTCTCAACAGGGGTGAGCAGGGACCCCGGCACTCCAGAATGGGCACTCAGCGTAAGGCGCAGGTCACTGGGCTACGCAGTTCATGAATTGCAGTGAAGCCCGTTCCAAACGGCCCTCCAGGCTCTGCGCCGTCGGGAAAGGGGAATGCCAGGTTCTCGAGCCCCCACGTGGTGCCTGGCTGCCGGACAGGCGATCCGCCCCCCACGGGGGATCCCACCTGCTCAGACGAGTGGGAGAGGTGCAGTGGGGGCGCCGTAGCATCTGACGGCTCGCCGTTTCAGTCCCGGTCCACCCGGTGGGGCCCCGATCAGCCCATCAGCCATGGGGGGGCCTTTACGCGAAGGTGAGCCTCTGTCCCCACCCCCGCCAGTCCGGGCAGGCTCCAAGCAAGTCTAGGCCGCAGCGCCCCAGGCTGAGGCGCACTCCCTCCGTCTGCAGTCAGGCCTCAATATGAGCCGTCCGGGGGTCCCAGAGCAGCCCCCAGGGACAGCGCGGCAGCGCGGGGCTCCGCGATCCCCTTCCAACCTCTTGCTCCCCCAAGCACCAATAGTCGCAGGTCTCTGGGGCTCAGCTCAGCAGGCGCCAACCGGGGTGCAGTGAGGTCGGGCACCAGACGCTCCCAGGGTAGAGGCCCAACAGGCATTCAGCACCAGTTCACCGGGGCCCGGCTCACCAGTGTGGTAAATAATTTAATTACCGGAGCTTAATTTGATGCGGAAAATCTATAATAATAGCTCAGTAAAATAAGAGGCAGAATCCGTGGTATTAGAGGTTCGGAACGGGCTTTATTCCAAAATCAATTCGAATTGATGGACTCCATATTCCATCACCACGAAGGTTCAGGAAGTGAATGACCAACTTTATTGACAAGTAATCATTTTTATACAGAGGCATTATAGTGAAAACAGATGCAGGAGGCGTAACAGTTGATAGCAAAGATAAAACATACATGCGTAACTAAAATGGGTGTAACTGGGCGTAACTTAAAGAACGTCATCAGGTATGATGTCACAATAGGGTGGTTCCATGAAAGAATTTCGCAATGTCAGCAGAAATACTTGGCAGAAATGCGCGCGCAGCAGCATGACGTGTGATTGACGTGCAACTAGGGGGTGAAAGGGACTTGACATTTAGCTCTACATGTGGAGACAGAAGTCTGGGGTTATGTCAACCTAATCCCAAATCATATCTAACATCCTATGTTTAAAGAACTGTGTTATCCAAAAAGAGAGGTCTCTTAGGATAGAATCTTATTCTATACTGACTATACTGACTATACTGACTGTTAGTGCGTGTACAAGCGTCTAAGTGTCTACACTAGATGCGAGGGGGTAGGAATATTCCATGGTAACAGGGCTATGAATTACTTGCATAAAGACAGAGAAGCCGGGCCTTTTGCTCGGTAGCTGAAAGAATGTTTACTTAAACTACTAGACAGGAATGCATTGGATGAGGAGCGGAGCAGAGCAGATAATCTTGAAGGTGAAATACAGTTTTTGGCAGGCAGACAGGTCGAGTCAGGTACCGTTAGCCGCGCAGGGAGTAGGACAAAGTTCATGGATACAGATGCGAGCTCAGACTGGAGCTTTCAGAGGCAGAAGGCAGGAAAAGGCTTAATGGCAGAATCAGGGCCTACTCGCTTGGATTGTAAAATGGGATATATGAACCATATAAAGCCGGTGGCCTTTCATACTTAGGAATAGAATATCCGGCCCATTCATGGCGGATCTGAAAGAGGACATGTTGACGGTGGACGCACATGTGTTTGCGTCTTCATAACTGGAACTGGAGGAAACATACATGTACTTGTGATTTATACATGAAACCGTTGGGGTCCAAGATAGGGGACATAACTGATCATAAAAATCCATATTTCCACACCAGGGGCGATGCTTTCCCTCGGCCGCCAGTCACACCAGGCCGCCTCTAGCGCCAGACTCACCACCAGGCCGCATCCACGCAGCAGGGAAAATGGCGGCGGGTGCTCTGCAGCCACCATGTCGTTCCACGAGACCTGCTGCCTCGGGGTGTCGGACACAGTGAAATCTCCATTGATAGCCTAGCAAAAGTGAAACGTGTTTCATTAGTTCGGATGAAAACGGCTGGCCGTTATCTGAGTAGACAACACGTGGTAAACCGTACCGTGGGAAGAATTCTCGAACTAACTGTTTGGCAGTAGTCGGGGCAGTGTAATCTGAAACCGGGTATGCTTCTGTCCAACGGGACAGAGCACAGACAACTACGAGAACATATTTGAATCCTCGACATCGTTCCATCTGGATATAATCCATCTGGAGGACTTCAAAAGGGTGCTCAGGAGGCTGAAATCCACCCTGTTCTACGGGAATGCTTTTACCTGGGTTAAACTGACAGCAAATCATACAGGTACGGACTTTTTGTTTAGCTGCTGCTCGTAAATGTTTGTTGAACCAAATGTGTTGAATGCTGTCTAGCATAGCTTTTTCTCCTAGGTGCGCTGGACTATGTATTGTATTAATGATAACTTGGACCATTGAATCAGGAAGGAACCATACAGATTTTTCCTTCGTCATCCATCCTTGAT
The DNA here is from genome assembly GCF_964204655.1 of Triturus cristatus. NCBI lineage: Eukaryota > Metazoa > Chordata > Amphibia > Caudata > Salamandridae > Triturus > Triturus cristatus. The sequence continues at coordinate 785,297,374 of NC_140594.1, forward strand.
CCGTTTGGATCCCTCCTAATTCAGTCCATTTCTTTATTTCGTCTGGTGTAGCATGTGTCTGTATGTCAATTACGTCAAGAGCGGGATCCTTAACCATCATGCAATGTGTTGGTGTCGGAACTATTGTCTTTGTCATGTCAGATGTGTGAGTTTGAGCAGTCTGTTTAGCTGTTTTGTCAGCTAGATCATTGCCTTGGGAAATGATATCAGTAACTTTCGTATGAGCTTTACATTTCATAATTGAAATTGCAGTGGGTAGATGTATTGCATCTAATAAGGCATGAATGAGGGGTCCGTGCTGAATGTGGGCACCGTGAGAAGTTAAATAACCTCTCTCTCGCCACAGTACGCCGAAGTCATGTACAACTCCGAATGCATAACGTGAATCAGTGTATATGTTGACTTTTTTATTTGTGGCTTGAATACAGGCTTGTGTCAGAGCAATGAGCTCTGCTGCTTGAGCTGACAAGGTATTAATACGATTTGTTTCAATGACTTCAGTGTCTGTTGTGACTGCGTAAGCGGCCACTAACTCTCCTGTACTTGTTCTCATACATGAACCATCTACATACAACGTCAGGTCTGGATCTGACAATGGGACGTCTGTCAAGTCTTGTCTAGGTTTCGTCGTGATAGTAATAACTTCAATACAATCATGTGCTAACGGATCTGTTCCGTTTACTGGTAACAGTGTGGCAGGATTCAATGTACTACAACGTCTGATTTCTATGTGTGGCTGAAACAATGTCAATTCGTAACCAGTGAGTCTTGCTATAGTCAAGTGTTGTGTTTGCGTTCGGTTCAAGAGAACCTCTACTGCGTGTGGTACTTGTACTGTCAATTGATGTCCTAACACTATGGCATCGCTTTGTCTGATTGCTAAAGCTGTCGCTGCCACTGATTTCAGGCACGCGGGCAGAGCCTGAGCTACTGGATCTAATGTACTAGAAAAATAAGCACATGGTTTGTGTGATCCTGCTTGTTCCTGAGTGAGTACTGACAAAGCAGTACCTTCGCGTTCTGTAACAAAGAGTGTAAAATGTTTATTGTAACATGGTGTTGCTAAAACAGGTGCTTGACATAAAGCTTTCTTTAGGCTTTCAAAAGCTTGTGTATGTTCCTGAGTCCAAGGGAGGACAGTCGATGTGGCTGCCTCCTGTGTTGTCAACTGAATGAGTGGTTTTGCTAGAAATGCATACTGAGGGATCCACTGCCTACAATATGAAGTGAGGCCTATAAAAGCCCGCACCTCCTTTTGTGTCTTGGGTATTGGCATGTTAGCAATTAACTGGATGCGATCGGGTGTAAGCTGCCTTCCCTCCTTGGACAGCGAGTGACCAAGGTAAACAACTCGCTGGACACAGAATTGCAGCTTAGAAGGGGACACCTTGTGCCCCTTTTCGGCCAAGAATTGTAAAACCGTCAGTGAGGCTTTTTCACATTCAGGTTCGCTTCTAGCGGTGATCAGCAGATCATCGACATATTGAAGCAGGGCAGTGTTGACTGGCATGTGTATACTGTCAAGTTCTCGTTTCAGTGCTTGGCTATAGATGCTGGGGCTTTCTGTGAATCCTTGAGGTGCGCGTGTGAATTTAAAGCTTCGTCCATTTAAACTAAATCCGAACAAGTATTGGCTTTCCGGATCTATCGGGACGCTGAAAAAGGCATTCTTGAGATCAATTACAGTAAAGAATGTTGCTTCGGAATCAATGGCTGTCAGTAATGAAGAAATATCTGGGACTACGGGGTATTGGGGTACAATACATTTATTTAATTCGCGCAGATCAATAACCAATCGATATACTGGCGGGGCTTTTGGATCAGTTCGTTTAAGAATCGGAATTATCAGGGAATTACATACATTGGAGTCCGTTTCCACAACCACTCCTTGGGTAATAAGCTCGTCAATGATTTGCAGTAAAGCCACTACAGCATCTGGGGGTAACTTGTATTGTCGCATTCGGGGTAGTACCACTCCTGTCTTTAGTGTGACTCGATATGGTGTAATGTTCATGCAACCAACATCTGTAGGGCCTTGTGCCCATAAATGTGTTGGTAAAGTCTGCAGTCGGTGATCCATGTCTCGGGACACGTAGTGCCCTTTGAAATCACGTAGAAACAATCTTACTCCTTCCGGAGAACAACATATTATAGCTCCTAGAGCTTTCAAAGTTTTTATACCTAACAGGTTTTCTGGACATGATTTAGTAAGCAATAAATCTGTAGTTCGTGTCAAGGGACCAATCGTAAGGGGAAGAGGCTGTGATACTTCGTTAATGATAGGTTTTCCTGAAAAGCCAAGGGAAATATTCTGTGAGCCTGAGAGGGGTGCCCCTGGAACTTCACTACGTTTTATAGTTGTTCGGCTTGCCCCTGTATCAAGTAAAAATTTTCTATCTTGGCCTAATAGTTCACTGTGTACATAAGGTCCTTCTTGATCTACAGGGACCTCGATAAGGGGTAAGCCAACTTCCCTCTCTAGGCTGTTTCATGAGTATCGTTGATAATCAGGATAGTCATACTGTGCGGTCTGGTACATCTGTTGTGTCGTTGTCTGTGTGGCAGCAATAGGCTGCGGTGGTGGAGCTGGCATAGACTGTTGCGGAGCTGGCATGGACTGTGCATGCTGCGGGGCTCCTTGTTGGTTCTGATCCTGTCTAAGTGGCCGTGGTCTTTCTTTTGTATTACCTATGGCGATATTATGTTTTAAAACTGGACAATCGTGTACATAATGACCTGGCTGTTTACAATAGTTGCATGTCCCTTTTACAGGACCTGCTGAAACACTGGACTGTGTCATACCCTTTTATGACCGTCAGCTGGAACTGTCTGAGAAACTAGCATTTTCATTTTCGTATCTTTCATGCGTCTTTGTTCATGTTCTTGTTCCTCTCTAATTCTATTGTGATGGTACTGTAGCATTTGTAACATTTGTGACGGAGTGTTACCTTGCCAGGTACTCTCGAATTTCAATACTCTATTCTTAACTTGGGGCAAGGAATTTTCAACTAATTTTGTCACAAACAGATGTGGATACGATTCGCTACTTGCTTTTATTCCACTATTTATACCAAAACATTTTTCGAATCGGGCATAGAAATCACTAGTGTCCTCATCGTGCTTTTGTTTACAGGCTGAGATTGCACCCCAGTCTTCCTTTTTCGTAGTTAATAAACGTGGCAGTACCTGTACTAGTAAACCTGGTAGTGTTTTGGTCTTTTCCCCAAGCCCTGAACCTGGACCTCGAGCTTTTTCTTCGTTTTCTAATGCTGTCCAATCTATCTTTTGGTCTCCCACCTCCCAATCCTTTTCCTTGAGTTTTTCGTAAATGCCCGCAGGCATTAATACCTTCAATATTTTCATAATGTCGGGATAGGTATACTCTCCCATGAGCAACATGTCTTTAATTTCACGGTGGAAACCCGCTGGGTCTTTGTCATGACTGGGTACCACTTTCTTCATTTCTAATAGTTCTATTTTAGATATGGGTGTGTATACAAACACACGTTTAAACTGATTGTCATCACCTTTTATCGGATGTACTTCGCGTAAGGGATTCTGTCTATCCATATAATACGTCGTTCTTTCTTTTATGGGCAGTGAGACATGTTCGGGACATACAAAAAGAATGTACTGCTTTCTGGATTCTAGTATTTCTCTAATTAGCTCAGTACCTGAACCTCTCCATTTATTTGTGAGTAATTCAGTCAAGATATTAGGTAAGGGGCCTGGATCGGAGTGTTGGCTTTTATATAATATAAGGAGTTGTTGAATCATATAGATACCAGCTAAACGCTGTTCATCTGGGGTGAGGTTCAAAAACGTGTGCGCTAATGTATCATCACTATATTTTCCGGGACTGTCAACCCAGTGAACGGCTGACCTGGCTAATTCTTGTTCGTCCATAGAATCGAGTAGATGATAACCCCTTCGTTCTCGGAGTAATTTGTCAGCGGCTTGGAACGAATGTTCGGGAGACCTTATATTTATTATAGGAGTTTGGAAATTTCTGCTATTATCTGGACGTATCGGACGTATCGGATCAGTAAAGCATCTAGTATTATTGCAAGATCTTCCTCTACCTACATAGGCCATGGTTTCTAACTGTCCTGTGGGCAGTTCTAATTCTTCCTCCTCCTCGGTTTGTTCAGGCTCGTCTACTGCTAATCTTTCTTCGTGTATTCGTTCTACTTCTTTGCGGATCTTGCGGCACATAGCTATTATACATGATCGTTTATCATGTCTCCCCTCTGATATATTCCGACTCCATGTGGTAAGAATTTGCATTTCTTCCGGATTTACCCCTGGTCGGTCTTGATTTCTGATCACACAATTTATGAGGAAACGTAACAGTTCCCCCTGTATCTCCACTTTCTGGTACTCCAAGGCTCTATTAATACTTTCAGAATCTCGTCCTGACTGGACAAAGTGATATATATTTTCTAAATGTGTGGTCATTCCTGGTAGCCTCCCTAAATATATTGCAGCTCGTCGGATACGTAATGATGCCAGCAGCATTTCGTCCCCTTTTCCGGGCACAGGGTCATATCTACAATCTATTAGAAGTTCCTTAAGCGCGTCGGGAGTTACTAGTTTGGGCGTACGTTGGTGGGCTAATTCTTGAAAGGAAAGTTTATTTATTCTGGGTGGCGTGGAAAAAATGTTTGATGCACCTCCTGTAGCACCACCTGGGGTGCTGGATGTGAAAGGATTCGTTGAACGTGATATAGCAACCATAGGTGTGGGTACAGCTGTAGAAACAGATGTGCTTGCCGGAACTTGTATCGGAGCTTGTTGTTGCGGAGGTACAGACGGAGGAGGGTCTTGGCGTTGAACCCCCTCGGCAGGCGGTCTATGTGGCGCAGCATTAGCATACTCGGGAGCTGCGTCGTCTAAATAAGAGGAAAGAAAAACATCTTCTGCGGTTCTGGGATGCCCTTTGGGATGTGCTTTTATCGGAAACAACGGGGGTGGCAAGTCTTTGGGTATCTCCGGAGTAGCCTTAGGTAACCCTTCGGCCAGAAGAGGATACATACCATTCATAAGGGCATTTCTTTGTCTGTCTGTTTGTTCTGATTTTACTCGAGTACCTTCTTCAATTAATAGATTTTCTCGGATTTTATTTGAATTCTCCTTACTTTTCTCTTCCTGCCTGAGTGCTTTTTCTGTACGTCTATATGATTCTTTACGCCATAATTCAATGGCATCTTTCTGTGACTGTCTAGCTTTCTTTTTCCATAATTCTTCCTCTACTTTCATGATGCAATCTGCATCCCAGGTCCCAGCTGCGGGCCACCTCTGACTTTCTGGTAATTCCTTGGTGTAGTCTACCCATAAATCAAGAAATAATATGGCGTCTAGGCCATGTTTATGATACATGAAGTACCCTGGAGTGTCCCTAGGAGGAATGGGAACAGCTTCTTCGAGTACCCCTTTTCTAGTTTTTATCTGTCTTAATTTCGAAAAGAGCGGCATATTGAGAACTGATCTGATACCTAATTCTGAACACGTTTAATACAACAAAACACAACAATGAACAGTCATTCACACCACAATATGCAGAACGTATTTAAAACATTTTAACATTTAACATTTAATGAACAACAATGATGGCCATTTAGGGAACTAGTCACTAAGCATAATATTCGGTACTTAACTAGGTAATTTTGAATTATATACTAGACATACTTGATATACTGCTAAACAGTACAGATACACTGCTGAAACAGTGCAGACCGGATTTGTGTACCCAAACCCGTCTTGACCGGCACAACCTATGTGCACGTCAGAACGCCTCCCCGGCAATGGTACTCACCGGGTAGCTCGGAACGGAAGGCCTCGGAACTGAACTGAACTGGACTCGGACCGGACTGGACTCGACTCGAAACTTCGGAACTTCGGAACTGGTGGGCCTCTGTATACCTCGGATCTTGCTCTCTCAGCTAGGCTCTGGTCGGGACACTTCGCACTTCTCACCGCCTCGTCTGGGTGTTGATCGCAGCCTCAGTTACCCCCGCTCGGCAGGAGGGAGATACAGGAAATCCTGTGGGTACGCGTTGTTGTCCGTCCAGCTGTGGCAGGAGACCGGGCCTGCAACGCACCTCCGGCGCGTGAGATGAGAAAGTGTCCCTGTTCGGGCGCCATATATGTGGTAAATAATTTAATTACCGGAGCTTAATTTGATGCGGAAAATCTATAATAATAGCTCAGTAAAATAAGAGGCAGAATCCGTGGTATTAGAGGTTCGGAACGGGCTTTATTCCAAAATCAATTCGAATTGATGGACTCCATATTCCATCACCACGAAGGTTCAGGAAGTGAAGGACCAACTTTATTGACAAGTAATCATTTTTATACAGAGGCATTATAGTGAAAACAGATGCAGGAGGCGTAACAGTTGATAGCAAAGATAAAACATACATGCGTATCTAAAATGGGTGTAACTGGGCGTAACTTAAAGAACGTCATCAGGTATGATGTCACAATAGGGTGGTTCCATGAAAGAATTTCGCAATGTCAGCAGAAATACTTGGCAGAAATGCGCGCGCAGCAGCATGACGTGTGATTGACGTGCAACTAGGGGGTGAAAGGGACTTGACATTTAGCTCTACATGTGGAGACAGAAGTCTGGGGTTATGTCAACCTAATCCCAAATCATATCTAACATCCTATGTTTAAAGAACTGTGTTATCCAAAAAGAGAGGTCTCTTAGGATAGAATCTTATTCTATACTGACTATACTGACTATACTGACTGTTAGTGCGTGTACAAGCGTCTAAGTGTCTACACTAGATGCGAGGGGGTAGGAATATTCCATGGTAACAGGGCTATGAATTACTTGCATAAAGACAGAGAAGCCGGGCCTTTTGCTCGGTAGCTGAAAGAATGTTTACTTAAACTACTAGACAGGAATGCATTGGATGAGGAGCGGAGCAGAGCAGATAATCTTGAAGGTGAAATACAGTTTTTGGCAGGCAGACAGGTCGAGTCAGGTACCGTTAGCCGCGCAGGGAGTAGGACAAAGTTCATGGATACAGATGCGAGCTCAGACTGGAGCTTTCAGAGGCAGAAGGCAGGAAAAGGCTTAATGGCAGAATCAGGGCCTACTCGCTTGGATTGTAAAATGGGATAAATGAACCATATAAAGCCGGTGGCCTTTCATACTTAGGAATAGAATATCCGGCCCATTCATGGCGGATCTGAAAGAGGACATGTTGACGGTGGACGCACATGTGTTTGCGTCTTCATAACTGGAACTGGAGGAAACATACATGTACTTGTGATTTATACATGAAACCGTTGGGGTCCAAGATAGGGGACATAACTGATCATAAAAATCCATATTTCCACACCAGGGGCGATGCTTTCCCTCGGCCGCCAGTCACACCAGGCCGCCTCTAGCGCCAGACTCACCACCAGGCCGCATCCACGCAGCAGGGAAAATGGCGGCGGGTGCTCTGCAGCCACCACGTTGCGTCCCCAGTCACACCGGCCAGCCAGGCGTCCCCCTCGGGGAGCCGTCGTTCTCTCCCCTCAAGGTCGGGTCACTCCGCACACCCAGCGCCGTCAGCAGCCGTCTCCGGGCCCGCAGCGAGCCCCCAACGCACCCGGGAGCGTCCCGGCCTACCAGAGTCTGACGCCGGCGATCACCGCCTCTGCTCGCGCCTCGCAGTCGTCGCTTTCATCGCCGACGCCGTCCGGGGTCAGGGGACCTCTACTGTCGGTGCCTTCCAGCCAGGAGCCTGCAGCAGTCACCAGCGCGACGCCTCCTCAGCTCCGGACTCGCCCAGCTCCGGGCGCGCAGATCGGGCGTAGAGAAAATGGCGGCCAGCCCGGCCGGCACCCGGCTCCTCGTCTGCGCGGTATTTGCCAGCCTCAACAGCCACCGCCGACCGCCCAGACCGGCGCCCCCAGTGCTCCGCTCCCTCCGGGCTGTGTCTCCGGTCCAAGCGTCGCCGTCACACCGCTGTAAGTGGCAGTTTACATCAGCGACGGTCCGGAGCGGCCACGACCTGCGTCCTACTCCATTCCCGGCGAGACCACGCCCCCCTTAGATGAATATTTTAAAGGGAAGTCTGCTTTGAGATGCTTTTAAGGATAGTTTTTTTGAACGTTGTTAAAATGATATGCTGGGTTTTTAGATAGCTTTTAGATATTGACCCTTAGCATGAGGATTGGGTGTTATATTCCTTGGTTAGGCCCATGTAACGAAGCAGCTTATTTTTTAAATTGTCCTCACAATAACCTTTAATCTGTGAACTTTTTTATATATTTTAACCCTGGGCGGACAACTACGCTACGCTCGCGAAGTTTGCGTAGTTTGTGCTACTTCGCGTTTCGCGAATTGCACGTAGCACAGTGCAAAATTACGTAGTGTAGCTGGCATTTTTTGCTCGCTCGCGTGGATAGTGGTCCCATCCCAAATATACCTTGGAAGGTTATTTTGTCTAATTTAGATGGTTTCTACATAGTGATTCTTATGTCTTATAGGCGGAATGGGGAATTTTTCTTACCGAAAAATTATTTCATAGAAGTCTTCTTTATATGTTCCCTCAAGACTGAAGTCAAGATACGTTTGCTCCTTTATGAACCAAATTTGTTTGTGATCTGAGGATACAATAAGTGGCTTTAACATACTTATTTTCTTTCATACTCTTTTTTGATAGATATTGAGTTTTGCCCTTAGACGGGATATTTCATATTGAGAATACCACAAAAGGATACTTAATACGGTACGCTTTATCTTGATATCGCAATTAACCAATTGATTAATGGATTAGGTTTTATTGTACACAAAGGAGGAGGCTTTGATAAACAAAACAAAGATGTGATATTGATGAGTATATATACATGGTCATATCATGTTGCCACTTATTGTATCCTCAGATCACAAAAAAATTTGGTTCATAAAGGAGCAAACGTATCTTGACTTCAGTCTTGAGGGAACATATAAAGAAGACTTCTATGAAATAATTTTTCGGTAAGAAAAATTCCCCATTCCGCCAATAAGACATAAGAATCACTATGTAGAAACCATCTAAATTAGACAAAATAGCCTTCCAAGGTATATTTGGGATGGGACCACTATCCACCCTATGAACTCATGTTTTCTTAAAGGAAATAATCCAGTCCAAATTGTATAGTCTGTTTTCAGCAGGTTGGATTTTTGTATATTTTGTATATCATGTATAATAATGTATATTGAAATACAAGTTTTTACATTTGTAAATAAGATTGTAAATATGACCCTGTTTAAACATAGAGCACATTACTTATTGTTTACATGTATGTTTATGATTATTTTTAGCCCTGAAGAAGTCCGTAAGGACGAAACGCGTTGGCTACGCAGATTTTAAAAGAAGAAAATTGAATAAAGGATTTTGAAACGAAACCTGCTGATTGGATTAATGTTGTTTGAATTTATAATATCGTATTGTATACAATTCCTATGGTGTGCTGGATCATAGTGCTTTTGTTCATGACTCCCTTGGAGATTTAGACGTATTGAATCTCAGATCCTTAGCACCCTAAAAAAGCCAAAAATCTCTAGACCGAACTAAGTAATAGGTGCAGATAGAATTGCCTCATACCTCATTTTTGTGTGTTTGTCCATGTGAAATTGGTGTTCTAGGTGCTTCTCGCACAACTTCTTTGTGCATCCATATATCAATGGGGGAAAGAAAGAACAAGCAAAGCCCCCAATCATTTATGTTATCGCTATAAAACATACTGGTACAGTTGGTGTTTGAAACTCCCCTATAGGAGTAATCCTGTGGTTGACAAGGTGCAGGCATGCAATCAACCTATTTAGTGTTATCATCTATTTTGTTAAATTCGTGGCGAAGTAGTTCACAACTACACCCCATGCAACTTGTGAGGTGAAGTCATTCTTAACAAATACATTAGGTTACCATGCAGAAGACATCAAGTGTTGTTGATGAATGACAATGCGACGAACAAATGGCCAGGCTAATGCCTGAAGACATTCTTCTCAGTATTATTATTGGATGGAAGCCACTCACCCAAAGTGTGTTAGACACATGTTCCAACCGGGGGCTTGATTGGGCTGCCCTGTTGTCAAACTCTGTGGAAATCTGGGTAAAAAATGCATTTAGAATTAGTTATGGGTTAGGGTATACAATTTGGCATTGGGAGGACCCCAAAGGCATGAAATTACAAACTTCAAAATGGAAAAATGCTGGCTATTTATCAGCGTGACACATAAAAGTTCTAAGACTTACTTCGTCAAAGGCCCGTCCCGTCTTTTTAATTACATTCAGCTCAGCTTCCCTGCTTACAGAGAGGAATGGCTGCAGGGAGGTGCAATACATATTCCCTGGGCCCAGCCGGACCAGACGGGATACAATTGGAATCAGGTGTCGGCGTCACGCCTTACATTCGTGTCGGGCACTGATAGGAGGAGAGCAGGGGCTCACTCTCTATGACTAGTCGGGCGTGTTTGCGTTGGTACGTTGTTTTGGGGATCGATGTGTGAAGCACAATTCAGATTTTAAGGTAATGAGAATTGCTCTGACGTACATCGTGGGGTCTAAGCAATGGAATAGTGGGAGAGGTAGTTCTGAGGGGAGGGTATAGTTTATTACTGCAAGAGACGCTAGGTTGCTTGGGCACAACGTACGGCAAGTCAATAGAAAAAATTGAGGTTATATTATACAACACACGTGTTTACAGGGAAAAATCCTTATTGCATTATAGCACAGCGTTATATCATTGTTTGGGCATTCGTTATTCACTGAAACAGGCCTGGTGGTCTAGGCGTTACTATTGGTTATATCTAACCATTCGGAAAGTATATATATCATATTTAACATAAGTCTGTCAATGTTATCCTCATGATGTATTATAGCTATTTCACGGTATCGCACCTCTGGTGGTGGTTGTCGGGTAGTGCCCATTGGGTATATTGCTGTCTGATGGCACATGTTCACTAGGACCATGCACCCTGCCTTCAGGATTGCAAAAGGCCTGCTATAGGGGTGACTTATAGTTTTTAAGTGCAGTGGAACTAGAAATGGGAAACCTATATCTTTTAGTAAGTGGTGCAAGCACCAGCTTACACAGGCTGCAATGACAGGCCCGTAGTTCTGTTTTGGATGGTCTCCCATGAGTGGCATAATGCATGCTTCAGCACATGGGGGACCTCTGGGGTACCTATGCCCTGGGTACATGGGTACCATATACTAGGGACTTATAAGGGTACCCCAGTATCCAATCTGGGGTGTACCTAAGTACTGCTCGTAACATTTAGGGAGAAAGCAGATAGACTGGGGTCCAGATTAGTAGGATCCCAGTCAGACTAGTCAAATACAGCTTAGCACCAGGCAAAAGGTGGGGATAACCATAGAAGCAGATCCTACTTTCCTACAGATGACTTGAGGGAGACATGAAAGAACAGAAGGCACCTTAAAGAAAGGAAATGGTATATGAGTGAAAGGGTGGGTGGGCTATTCTTGGCATGTGCCACATTTAATCATGTGCTACCCATATGAAGTGAATCCAGAACATATATCAAGGTTTCCCATAACAGATTTATTTACACTTGTTCAGATTTTCCCCTTGTGACTTGAACAACGAATGAATAAGCCAAATATGATGATGAATCAATGATCAGTATAGTGGCCCCTCTAATATATCTAAAAAAGCTCTACCCTACCTGTCTAATCCCTCTACCCTACCCCTGCAGTAGAGAAAATCTAATTTCCTTTCCTTGGGTCTTGCCCAGCACATGAATTTGTTGGAAAACGTGGTGACAGACGAGGCCACAGAGTAAAGTGGGAGTAAGTGCATGATTTGATATCAAGTTTGGCATATGGGATACACACTGACAAATGTGCTAAATAAAATCTATATAATCCATTCCTTTACCTGTAATGCAGTCCATTACATTCATATTCCTCAACATATACTTACAGCAGACTGGATAATATATTAATATCCACATTTCATACATAAGGTGTGTGACTGACGTAGTATCTTATTTATTATTCATCATCCTCTTTGGAGCCAGGGTAGGAAAAGAAATGCATTTGGATAATTGTCAACTAGATCTGCAGCCAGTAGCAAATTAGCAGAGGCCCTGGCTAGCAATGAGCATGGCTTCGTTATTTTAGCACCACATACAACTTGTACTCCATAAAAGTGCATAATGCCATACTCATCAATGAGAAGTCATTTATTGTTTAAATCAAAGTGTCTGACTCTTTATTATAGTTACTTGAAATGCCGTCAAAAGAAAAACATAATCCTATCACTGTTTTGTAATCCTGTGATGTTATTCTCGACTAGTCTGTCTGTTACTTTTCTGACACACAGTCACTGCTTTTTTATGTTGGGCAATTTGTGTGGGTAAAAGAAAACATAAAATTGGCCTTGTGATTCTCCTAATCATAATCATCACATCAAATAAATTTCAATGACGCTAGTGGCGCAGCAATGTACTGCTACTGTACCACGCTGTTATTTAAAACAATTGTTTGCAAAGAGCATTATTTACAATTTGTCTTTTTTGCTTTTCTCAATAAAGCTGCTCCTGCTGGTCAAGCCGGACCACCTGACAGGCAGGAGAGAGCGGCCCGTTAGTGGCGGCAGAGACTGGAGCATATCCAGCTGGAATACCGGCGGCTGGTGGTCCTGGAAGAGGAGGATATTAATGCTCAGCACCCAGGCCCCAGTGCAGCCAGTCCCCCTCAGCCTCCAGCCTTCCGGCCATACCACCGCCAGCACCGCTGCCAACCAACTGCAGCCACCCCCACCAGAATGGCAATGGGCCACTGCTGGGCCACATCCTGTAGCGGCTGAACAGTTTCGAGGGCCGGCTCACCTCGATGGAGCGGAGCATGGACCAGCTCAGGAACGACGTCCCTAATGCCCTCTTCTGACCCTTTTTTAATAATTTGTTTTGGTGGGAGAGATCTGTTGTTTGCTGGGGCTGGGCAGGGAGGGTGGGTAGAGAGTTGGGCGTTGCACTCTAGATACATTGATGAACATTTTGAGCTTTGGGGCCTGGGTCAGTTTTGTTTCGGAGAGGGGTGTGCATGTTGTTTGAGTGGAGAGAGTGGGTTGCTTTGTAAATAAACAAAGGGTGAAATATTTTTTATAATCTAAATGTATGCTAGAAGTAGTGTATTTTACTTTTACTTTGCACTGCTGCCTTCAAGTAGCTTTACGCAGCCTGTTAATGTGTTTGTTGTAACTTAAGACTAGAGATATCGTATCACTTAGTTATAGAGTCTAGGTTTATACTTCTCTAACTATCTTGACCATTGTGGGGAATGCTGCCATGATGAGATGATCTAGGGTATATTGTGCCAAGGGTCTGAACTATCTAGATAAAAAACAGTAGCATTTAATGTATTTCCTACTAAGTTAAATTACATCCATGCTAGTTGTCTAACCTAAATAATATATGTGCAACAATAAGAGTGGAGGCATCACAACTTCACAAGCGAGGTCCTACTTCCAGTTCCAACCAAGTAAACACCAACTGTAGGATTGTTCTGAACGATTGATAGATGTTATCCATCGTAGGCAACTAAATGGAAGTAGAAAGACTGAAGTAAGTGGGTTATATATATTTATCAAAGATTTAAAAACATTTGACACTCCCTGAGTAGTACGTGATGATGATGACACAATGAGAATGCCTGATTGTGCTAAAATTGAAAAAATAGCAATACTATTAAGTTTTGGCTAATGTGGAGCTATCAGTATAATTTGTGAAAACCACGAGTTATCAAAAATTGACACAAAGTCTGGAGTTGAGCCAGTCGACAAGCTTAGGTTAGGCCATACTGATGGTGATGCTGACGACTGATGATCTTCATTCTATATCTAAAAAACTATGGCTCATGTTTAATGTGCAGGTTGGTAATGGGCTGGTGTGGGCTACTGCTTTGAAGATTCTACAGTAAGTTAGTCTTGCTTTCACCACATCCGCCCAACCAAGTGTGTGATCCATTGATAGTGTAATTTAAGCCACAGCTCAATAAGTCACACAGCTCGGGGGAAGAGGGTTAGGGGTTTAACAATTGGATGTGTAATGGGGTTTGGGAAAAGGTTTGAAAAAGTCATACACTACAACACAATTCCAACATTCATCTGGTAAATAAGCAGCAGCACATCATTTGCCATCAATCTGTTCTTAGAAGGAAACAAAGGAATGAGTATGCCGAGTACAGATACATGCATTGAAAACACTTCTGCTTGGGCGGATGTGGTGAAAGCAAGACTAACTTACTGTAGAATCTTCAAAGCAGTGTTTCTGCCTCATGTCGAACAGCGTAACCTGCTTAACTGATCTGAATTGAACCCGAGTCAACCAGCACAACGCCTTTTCACCAAACGTTTCCCTCCCCACCTGTGGACAACTGCTCTCATGTGATTTCATCCCCAACCCCTCTGGTCCTAGTGCACCAGAAATACAATAACCAAAACTCTAAAATGCACATTTTGTGAGAAATCCATTCCCTCTGTGTATGCTTTTAACATGTTAAAAGCATACACAGAGGGAATGGACATGAGGCAGAAACACTGCAGGTATGAATCAAGGTTAAAACAAGTTTAAAAAATAGCAGAATCAGCAGTCAGTAAATGGGGGCAGGATGAGATATTATAGAGAGGTTGGCTTTTGCTGGATTGGTGTAAGAACGGTAAATTTCATAGGGGAGCAATGTAGTTTTATTTTCACTTTTGAGGTTTTGTAGGTTGCATGCAAGTGAGCATTGAGAGGGGGAACGCATTGATAATCATTTAGACAAGGGTGGGATTGCAGGGGAGTGTACAAGCAGGGGACCGGAATAGTATTTATTTAGGAGCACAAATCATTTTTAAGGGGAAGGGGCAAAAGAATGCTTTATTGCACATTACTGTTGTACGTGAATTGTATTTAGCTCACACATATTTTTAAATACTGCAGTTACCCCTGAAGAAGGTCGTAGATGACCGAAATGCATTGGGTGAATTTAAATATGATGATTTGGATGAATCGCGTTTCTTAACATGCCTGTGAATAGGCCCGGATAGGCAATTCTTGAGCAAGCAACAACCAGAAATTTTTGGAACTTGTACCTTTGACGTGACGGACAAGTACTGTTAAATGATTGGAAATAAAAATGGCTTGAACTTTGGAAACACTATTGAGTATGTGAATCAATTGGATCACATTGTGCATAAGGCTGTGCAACTCAGTGACTCGCAAACATCGCGTCACAAATTTTTGGCTGACCCATTAATGCCAGATGCTATGAAAATATGAAAAAACATTAAAATAAATATCAAAATTTAAAAATCTAAAAATATTTTTTTTTTTAACTAAAATTGAAAAAAAAAATATTTAAGAATATTATGAATAAGTGACATTACCCTCAAGCATATCATTCATTTGTATTTAAACTGCTATCTCATTGCTCAACCACCCATGCAAGCATACGGCAAAGGACCACACTGGCTGTCCACACAAAATGGCTGCCTGCCATTGCCCCATGGTCATCAACAACAACAACACAGTGCAAAAAGGTATGGGGAATGAAGAGAAGACATGCAGGTCTATGGCAAAAGCACACTGGCTACATACACAAAATGGCCACCGACCAACCACATGGTGAACCAGCAAGCAAGGAGGCATGGCCGCAACATAATGATAGAAGAACAACATATGCAAGTCTATGGCAAAAGCACACTGGATGCCTATGCAAAATGGCCACCAGCCACATGGTCAGACAACAACAACAACAACCAGCAAGAAGGCATGGCCACAAACAAAGAAGACATGCAGGCATATGAGAAAAGCATACTGGCTGGCTACACAAAATGGCCGCCAGCCACATGGTCAGACAACAACAACCAACAAGAAGGCGTGGCCACAAACAAAGAAGACATGCAGGCCTATGGGGAAAGCACACTGGCTGGCTACACAAATGGCCACCGACCACATGGTCACAACAACAATCAGGAGGTCTGGAAAACAAAGAACACATGCAGGCCTAGGGTGGACACCGACTATATAAAATGGCCCCTGGCCACATGGCATACTGATTCTTGAACAACAGAGGCAAATGATGGCCTATGCCATATACACATACACACACACACATCCAGTTGCCAGACAAAAGAGGCATGGTAACATAGAGAACACAGTATTATTTCAGCAATGTCAAAAATGAAAGTTAACAGGGGTAAAAATGTTTACAACAACACACATCCTCCAAAGCCATTACCCCATCCTATACACGGTTTGCAGGGGAGAAAATGTGAAATACCACTAAAAAAACAGATTTTGGTTTTTAATCTAATGCCATCCATGGCCTAAATGGTGTTTTAATTTAACAGACACCACAGGCACAGAATTTAACAGACACCACAGGCATAGTTGTTTCAGGCACCTATGAATATTACAGGGCCTACTGGCTGGAAGGCTCATTGGCAAACAAGGCCACATAGTGAATTCATTAAATCAATCAATCTTGCAAACATGGAGAAGAAAAAAGAAAATGTACTGAACTGTGCAACATTTTTCCTTTACAAAACAAGATACATTTCATGCACAAAAAACTAGGCCCCTACTAAAACTGCTGGCCCCCACCAAAATAAAATTTCAAAATCGAATAAAAGTACAAATAAATCCAGGTACATGCCCCCAATCAAACAAACAGCACCCCTATACACCAGTTTTTCAACTCACTTGTGATATCTCAAAAACAAAGTCCTTAAATCCAATGGGATATATGCAGCAGACACGGAGAGTGATTCTTCCAGCTCCAAATCCCAATGAAAAGTTACCAGGAGAGGGATAAAGCACTGGGAGGAGCCTGCTGGACAGGCACAGGAAGTTGGAGTCTCTGAGGTATTTACTTCTGGTTTGAAAAAAATTGTTTCTCTTACAAAATAACAACTCCAACTGCCAATTTGAGAAGAAAATCCACTCCAAATGCCTCTCAGCTGCATTCTCAAGCAGAAAAGCTGTCTGACCGCTCCGTTTGTGATCGTAATCAGCCCTCAGAATGCTAGATTGGTGTGATCCCGTCCGGAAGCCGAGCGAGTGAGCGGGAAGTTTGCAGAAGCTATCTAGCAGTGTGAGAAGTCTTGCACGTGTTCGTAAGTGGCTTGAGGGTCTTGGCGCTCATGGATGAGCTCCAAAAGAAAACTTGAGCACGCGAACAGAAAAAAACATTAACGAAGAGCAACTCAACTTAACGCTCAACCGCACAACCCCCACCACTGCAACCAACGCCAACATCGCAGCCAGGGAATTCCACACTTGGATCTCCAACTGCGCAGACAAGCTCACCCCGCTACGTAACCCCAACAAACAGCACCCCCGGAAAGCCGCCTGGTTTACGACCGACCTCCAATAAGCCAGAAGCACCTGCAGATGCCTGGAATAGAACTGGAGAAACAGCAAGCTACACCACCTACGATCCGCCATGACAAAATACCACCAATGCATTAGGACGACCAAAAGGACCTTCATCCACAACAAAATCCTCACCAACTCCAGCAACTCCAAGGAACTCTTCTGCATCATCCAGGAATTCACTAAGACCCACAGCCAAGCCTCGGACATCACCCCCTCCCAGGACCTCTGTGACAAGCTCGGATCCTACTTCCAACTGAAGATCAAAAACCTTCACAATAACTTCAACTACCATACGCCCAATTTCGCAGCAATCCCAACCGCCAGCAACACCAGCCACGCCACCATATCCTCCTGGACACAGATTATGAATGAAGAGACCACCTCAATCATGAAAGGTATTCACTCAGGGGCCCCCACAAACCCCTGCCCACCACACATCTACCACAGAGCCTCCAGCGCCATCGCACCGAAACTACAATGCACCGTCAACACCATCCTCGAGACCAGCACCTTCCCCGACGACTGGAAATGCGGAAAAGTCAAACCCATGCTCAAGAAGCCCTCAGCAGACCCGTCCGACCTTAAGAACTACCGGCCAATATCGCTCCTCCCCTTTGTGGTGAAGGTCACGAAGAAGACTGTCAACACAGAACTAACTAGGTTCATCAAAGACAATGCCATCCTCTATCCTTCCCGGTCTGGATTCCGCAGCAACCACAGCATAGAGACTGCCCTCCTCGCTGCCAAAGATGAGATACGCACCCTCCTAGACCAAGGTCACACCATGGCTCTGATTCTACTCGACCTGTCAGCAGCATTCAACACCGTCTCCCACCGCACACTCACAGCCAGACTACACAATGCTGGCATACAAGGAACGGCCCCAGACTGGATCCGATCATTCCTCACCGGCAGAAGCCAATGGGTCAGGCTGCCACCCTTCCTCTCTGAACCCACAGAAATCAACTGCGGAGTCCCCCAGGGATCATCGCTCAGCCCAACCCTCTTCAAAATCTGCATGGCCCCCCTCGCTGCTATTGTCCATCAGCACTGCCTCGACATAGTATCCTATGCGGACGACACCCAGATCATCCTCTCCCTTACCAAGGACCCCGCCACAACCAGACTCACCTTCCAGGAAGGAATGCAGGACATTGCAGCCTGGATGAGCAACAGCTACCTAAAGCTAAACTCGGAGAAGAAAGAAGTCCTCATCCTCGGAACCACCCCATCGGCATGGAACAACACCTGGTTGCCTACCGCCATTGGCACCCCCCAAACCCCCACGGACCACGCTAGAAACCTCAGCATCATACTGAAGTCCTCCTTCTCCATGAACCATTAGGTCAATGCCATCGCCTCCAGCTGCTTCAACAACCTCCGCATCCTCCGCAAGACCTTCAAATGGATCCCCCTTGAGTCAAGGAAGACAGTCACCCACGCACTCATCACCAGCAGGTTTGACTACGGAAATGCGCTCTACGTTGGCATAAACAAGTCTCTACTCCGCAAGCTCTATATGATACAGAACACCGCCGCCAGACTAGTCCTTGGTATCCTTCGACACAAGCACATCAGCCAACACCTACAAAAGCTCCACTGGCTCCCCGTCAAGAAGAGAGTCACTTTCAAAATACTCATCGCAGCCCAGACCTGGAACAAGCTCGCGATCGACATCAGACGTGCCCCGTCCCTGTCCACACTTTCATGAAGGCCCTCAAGACCTGGCTTTTCGGCTGAACGGAACTGCTGACCCCAGCACCTTGAGACCCTCCTGGGGGAGTAGCACGCTTACAATTCCCTGATTGATTGATTGATAGTCTCCTTTTTCTTTTTTATGACATTTGATAGCAATTTGAGGTTGTTAAGTTCAGGATGTATGCTGTCAAAGCACCTCTTATGTTTGATTTAATGGACTATAATGTTGCTTCATCTATTATAATAATCTAGGGCACATTTAGGGTTTACATTACTATTAAACTGCATCTTAGTTCACTAATGGCATTGTCTTTGCTGGCGAGCCAATAATGCTTCTAAGCTCATGTTTGAAAAAGAAAATAATGGAGCGGAAATCTCATTTCATTTTTAGGGGTGCAGTATAATCATGTGTATAGCGCATCCGCATATAATCTTGCAACTATAGTAATGTGAAGTGTTGGAATTGTGAAATGTATTCTCGTGACTCCATGAAGTATTTTAGGTTATGGACGCGTAGTTTGGAGAATTAACATAGGAAATAGATGTAACTAGCAGAAAACATTAACATGAAAAACTTGTGATGTGAAGCTGTAAAATACTCATGTACTAAAAGTGATTATTAATGGTGACTTTTCATAAGTAGGTAAATGCATAAATTGAAAATGTATTGATGATTATGTTAATTCGTAAAGCTTACATGATGCATTCTTATGTTAGCTGAAATCATAGGCTTGATATGCAAGCCCCTGACAACTCTCTCTTTAGAATTTATAGTTTGAATTTCATGTGCGTTGTGGAAGCTGTTCTTTCTCATGTTTTGTATTTGCAGTTGAAGAAGTGTTCTTTTAGGCAGAAAATGTCTTTGTTTTACCAGCTAGGCATTGAGAGAAGAAGTTTCAATTGTGTGACTTGGGTCGATAAAGGAAGGATATTGGGTTTCACAAGGGAGAAGGCCGGGGAGCCAAGGATGAAATGTTACAAAGGTTGCACATGGCCAACACCGTGGAAAAGTAAGCTCAGGACTGTACCCAGAGAGGATGGCGTGTGCGAGGTGCACTATGGAAAATCCACCTGTGGATAACTGATTGCTGAAACTAGGGAAAGGGCTCCACTTCTTTCTTGCCTTCAGAGAGAGTCCATCCTAGAATGAGCTCTTTTTTTGTGATGTAGAGAGGCTTCATAGGAAGACTCCAAGCACTGACACCTTTCCTTTCTACTGAAAATGCTTATGTAGGGATGTCATCTTACTGCTAGAGTACGGATAGATTTGATGCCTTTCACTCACCAACCCTCTATGCAGGGAAATTTGGACTCATGCTTTCTGAATTTCTGTATCCTACTTCTTATTTATTTATCTATAAAGGTTTATATAGCGTGAACGAGACCCTGGAAGGGTATCAGAGCACTTTACAAACTTTACATACATAAATGTTGTCAATACTCGTAGATCCAGAAGGTATTCAAGAGTGCGTTAGCCATTCACACTTAGAGTCAAGTGCAGATCATGGTTGGTGAGTTGCATCTGAATAGTACCCAGATAGATAAAGTATTTGGATCAGGGTAGAGTTTTGTTCATTAGAAACTGTTTGACTAATTTTTTGAATGAAGTGATTGAAGGGTTCATTCTGATTTGCGGGGGGCAGGTTGTTCCAGATCGTAGGTGCTAGTCTGGAGTAGGCACAATTGTATATTTTCATTTTCCCCCATTTTGAGGTTTCAGTAGCATGATGCTGGAGCATCTTGACGTTCTGTCACCGCCTGTTAATTCCAGTTTATTGGCTAGATATCTTGGTGTATTGAAGTGCAAGGCTTTGTGTGTCATGCAAGCAATTTTTAGCTGTGTTCTAGCCTTATAAGGGAACCAGTTCAGTGCCTTTAGATCAGGGGTGATGTGGTTGATCTTTTTGGAGCCGGTGACAAGTCTTGCAGCTGCGTTGAGGGAGGCTCTTAGTAGAGCCAGTCTGGATCTCGGCAAGCCACATAAGGTTGGATTCCAATAGTTTATTCTTAGTATCACTAGAGCTTGCACGGTTGATTTGAGCTCTTCGGTGGGGAGGAAGGGTTTTAGTTTAGTTTTCTAAGAATGTTCATATGAAAGTTTGCTCCTCTGGTGGCTGCGCTGATGTGTCTCTGCATGGTGAGATTCATGTTCAGCGTTATTCCCAGTGATCTTGTGGAATCTATGATATGTGGTGTGCAGCTGAAGGCTGTTAAGTGTTTCATCCAATCGTAAAAGACTCTGTGTCTCTGTGGTGGGGTAATTAGGAGGAGTTCTGTTTGGAGCAAGCTAAGTTTGAGGTAGTTTTTGTTCAGCCAGTTGTACATTTTTTGCAAAGTTGTGTTGAGTAAACAGATTTTATCCGGGGTTGATATTTTTAGGTATAGTTGGGTATCATTCGCATACATGTGGTAATGAACATTGGAGAGTTTCAGAATTTCAGTTAAGGACTCCATGAATAGATTGAAAAAGGTAGGTGATAAAGAGGAACCCTGAGGGACTCCCAGGGTGACCGGTATGGTCATGGACAGTGATTGGTTAAACTTGATTCTTTGAGTTTGGTTGTCTAAGAAAGAGGCTAACTCTAGGACAGCCCCTGATAAATCCATTATGTGTTGAAATAAGTCCAGGAGACAGTTACGTTTGCCTGTATCAAAGGCTGAGTATAGGTCTAGGAGGATTAGGAGGCAGGATTCGTTTTGATCTAGTATCCTGAGCGTGTCATCGACAATGTGTATCAGGGCTGTTTCCATGCTATGGTCCTGACGGAAACCCGATTGGAACTGGTTAATGAGGTGGAATTGAACTATGTGACTGCATTGTTGGGGATGGACACATTTCTCCAGTAGTTTTGCTAGGGCAGGAATAGTGGATATTGGCCGGTATGTAATCTGGGATTGTGTGGTCTACTGAGGGCTTTTTTAGAATGGGGGTTACCTGTCCTGCTCTTAAGCAGTTTGGAAGGGTTCCTTGCAGTAGTGAGACATTCACTATCTTTGCCCAGTGGTGTATTAGGGAAGTTTTGATATCAATGAAGATGTTGGCTGGAAGAGAATCACAGAAGTGATTTGATGGTTTAAGTGTTGTTCAGATCTTGAATAAATAGTTTTGTTCATGCTGCACCATTTAAATTAGATGCTTAGATTTTGCTTTGTGCTAATTCCTTTGTATTTCTATACCCTTGTATTGAGGGGTCTCTTTGTCCAGTTATATTTGGCTTTGTAAAACAATAACCTTTCGTAGTTGTCAGTGGGTTAATATGTATCAAAGAGAATTATTGGCTAATTAACTGTTTAATAATGACTTTTCTCCCCTTTACACCTTCATGCTGTGAAAAAGAACTATCAGAGTGTATTCTAGAAAAGGTCCAGAACTAATGGGCTCGGCCCTTTCAGTTGGTAGCAGAGTAGGATGGTTCGCACATGAAGGGGAGAATCTAGAAATGATCAAGCATAAGTGGAAATTAGAACCCTAAAGCCCCAAACTAGAGCCCAAAGACCGAGAACAGAAGGTGACGGAATCTGACGGTCACCAACGGATATTGATGGTGCAGCGTGATTAGTGGCGGGAGGAGTGAGTATTAACAGAGTGTATGTAGTATGTCAGATTGCGGGAATGGTTTGATTGTGTGATGTCTTGCAGAGTTGGCAGTTTGAGTTGAGTGAATGTGGTTTCGGGTGTGACGTGGCCCAAGGATTGAGATTTGACTTACATGTCCCGCAGTGGCCTAAGATCCCTGGACATTAAAAGGTGTAGAAGACACCAAGATTGTGATTGTCTGATCGAAGAATTGAGGAGTTGTCGTGAGACGTCATTGGCAGTTCACACATGACAGACAGGGATCTTGGTGTGAATGGGATATATGGGAATCATCTAAAGGACCTTGTGTACAGGGGTTAACTATACGGATTTGGGTGATCCACGCTGGTCGAGGATCGCCATGTGTGAATGTTCTTGAGTGGTTGAATTCTATCGATCTTTCAGAGTGGCATACAATTACGAATTTAAAATGATTGTGTGAACAAATGTGTAGGGAGAAATTGTGAAGGAAGGTGAGCCGCTGCAAAGAGTGAGAGTGATGTCAAATTGTGCTGTGCTGTGATAGGTCAGTTGGTGCAATATTGCATTGGGATTGATTGGCAGTCATCAGAAAGTCTGTGTTTGAAAAAGATTGTTCATTGTAATACATTGAACACAAATTGTATTTTTGAAATCATACAATGCTTTCGGGTGTTACAGAAACTTTTGAGGGGAGATAAAGTGTGCAAAGAGGCGCCACCCGATGATACACCAGCACAATATATGACGTCAAAAGTTTGGCTCCACACCATAATTTGGATTAGAAATTGGCACAAGATCACTGAAAATGAGGGTGAATTGTCCTGTCCTCACTTTGGTTCATTCAGATTAGATGTATTGAGTATGCTGGATAAATGGAAGGAGAGGTGGTCAAAGAAGAAGAGCGTAAAAAAGGTGACAGGAAAGACGCCACCTCGATGAGGGAGAACCTAGGTAGTAGAGGCATATCGAATGCGGGAGATGCCTAGTGGAGGGTATGTGCATGTTCCCTCGAGTCTGGGTGACCTTGCCATGTTCACAAATGATTTCCCCAGATTAAGGGAGAAAACTGCTGAGTGGTACAAGCAAGTTGATTGCTTTATCAGGATTTCGAAAGTCTTGTAGATTGTTTTAAACGCCTTGTTCGAAATTGTGGTTCCTAGTGATCTTTGGCCTGCTTGTAAGATAGCTGTTGAGTGGCCTAATGCCGAGCCAGAGAGGGACTCAGTAACTCCTGGTCCTTTGCTGATGGTTGTGAAGAATAACGATCGAGTGATCACATATTTGCAGTCCAAAATAGCCCCACAGGACATCGATTGGGTTAAGATGGATCGAACGACCCAGGAACCTATAGAGTCAGTACATGCCTACTACGAGATCAGCCTCATGATTCAACAGCACCTAATTTGTTGGCAAAAACAAATCAGTGGACAAAATCCTATGGTATGCCAGGTATTGTAGTGATGAGGTGAAGTCTAAGCAGAGGAGGATTAAAGGGAAATTGATGTTAGTCCAAATGAATAATGTCCAAAAGGGAGAGCAGGTGCAGGCAATGAATGGAGCTGTAACTAGTGGTCAGGGGAATGTCCCGGGGGTGTACAAGTATCATCAGCTGCAAGGTCGATGGGACAGGGAAGAGGGAGAGGCATCCTTATAGATCCGAAGACTGGAAGAAAAGCTGTGACCCTAAAGAAGATCACTGCCTTTCATTTTTGTCATAACATTGGGCATTGTAAGTGCGAGTGTGACCGTAATCCTGCGCACCAGGAGCAAAGAAGAGAACATGCGCAGATGGCAGATGGAGTAAGTCAGTTACCGACAGTGACCAGGCCAAGCTCATTTAATGCAGGAGGAAACCAGAACCAGTTAGTGCAAGTGCCTCAGCCTCCAAGAATTCCACAAGACAATCTGATATATCATCAGATACCCTTGATGGAAGCTATGGATGGATTTGATCCAGACCTGTCCTTGTGACGGTGCCTGAGGGGGAGGGAGACTGTACACTTAGAGGTAGACCAGAGTGGACCAGATGTACAGGCAGACATAGATGGTCATCCCATTACATTCTTGATTTATACAGGGGCTACCTGTTCTACTGTGAGATCTGCAGTAACCTCATACCTGCCCCTCTCGGGAATATTGATCCAAGTTGTAGGAGTCTCTAACAAAAGAATGACAAACACAATGATGGGAGCAGTCCCATTAAAAATCAGAACTTTCAGGATCCTCATCAATTTGTGGTGTGTGATTCGAATCCAGTCTGTTTGCAAGGGCATGACCTGCTATGCAAATTGAATTGTTCCATCTACTGCACACCAAACTGAATCGATTTTCAGACTAATGATGAGGACATTGCTTTCAAATTGGCCAACAAGAATGTCCCAGGATGCTTGTTTCCGGTTTAGTGAAGACATGGCTTGGCAGTTCAGGCTGGACTGTTCCCACGAGGCACAGGGTCAAGACTGATTTGCATATGGCTGTGTCTGAACCGGGGTGGCAAGGTGAGCTAAAGAACGATGACGGATTCAACCCAGATCTGTGACTGGGGGTGAGTGTTTGCAATGTTCAGCACTCCGTTCATCATCTCCTTGTGTCAACAAGAATGTTTGTACTGCCTTGTTTCCTATGTTGAGAGTGTGAGACATGCCGCTGGATCTCAGAGAAACCGTCTATCCAGTAGTATGGTACTTCTTAGAGAAAGAGATCCAACTGATTTGAGGAGTGGAGCCGTCCACATACACGTCAAGACAAATGTAGAGTTTCCAAGAACACCCCAGTACAATCTGACCACAGAAACAGTGTCAGGGACTACACCTGTAATTGAATCCATGCTTGGGCAGATCATCCTAAACTAGATCATGGGAAGTCTTTGCAATTCTCCCTTATGGGGTTGCAGAAGCCGAGGGGGAAATAATGCATTGTCCAGGACCTTAGGAAAATCAATAGCATAGTGATACCATGTTGTCCTGTGGTACAGAATCCATCTGTAATCATATTTCAGATTCCTTGTGAAGCTGAATGGTTGACAGTGATTGACCTCTGTCAGGCTTTTTTCTCTATCCCATTGCACGAGGAAAGACAATTTTTATTTTCTTTCTGTCTGGAGAACCGTGTCTTAACATGGTGTCATGTCCCGCAAGGGTACACTGAAAGTCCATCTGCCCCGAAACTCAGTGTTTGTCCAATCCATTGATGACCATCTCATCGTGTCCAAGGTGCGAGAGGCTTGCAGGGATGATACCATTGCCTTAGTGAACCATCTTGCTGATAATGGACATAAAGTGTCTCAGAGTAAGCTTCATTACTTTCTGAATAAAGTATAGTACTTGGGCCATCAAATCGAAAAGAGCAAAAGAAAGGTGTCACCAGAAGGAGTGAAACCGATCATGAAAATAAATCCACCCAGTATTTATAAAAGAAGTCAGAATGTTCTTGGGACGGGTCGGCTACTGCCGACAGTGGATTCCTAATTTTTCTTTGATGGTGAAACCTTTGCAGGTGCTGACTCACAAGGATGAATGTGATCTAGGACCTTGGCATAACGACGGTCTACTTTCCTTCCTGGAGTTGAGAGAGTGTCTGTGTCTCGCTCCAGCTTTAGGAATACCTGATTACAACAAAGAGATTTTGCTATTCTGCCATGAAAGGGAAGGTTGTGCTCTATCTGTACTCATCCAGACATGTCCGTAGATCAGTGGCCTATTTCTCAACTATTCTAGATCCTGTAGCTGCAGCGTTGCCCGGATTTTTCAAATCCGTTGCTGCAACAGGTGTCAGTATTGAGCAATGTGAAAGCATTTTGATGGGTCATCCTCTTACAATATATGTACCACACTCAGTTGAGCTTTTGTTGAGGAGAACCAAAACACATCATCTGACAAATAACAGGCTGACAAGGTAGGAACAGGTGATTCTTGCTGCTGAAAATGTTTCTCTGAAGCGGTTTTCTGTGCTAAATCCTGCTACCTTGTTACCTGTTCCAAGTACTGATGGGTAAGAGTGAGAAGACCATGGCTGTCTGGATGTCACCGAGCTTTGTACGAAACCGAGACCTGACATTGTCGATGAGCTTTTGTCTGATCCCGATCAAGTCCTCTTTGTTGATGGTTCGTGCTTAAGAGACAATGAAGGAAATTTTAGAGCGGCGCTTGCTGTCTGTACCATCTCTGGAGTGGTGGAAGGTGCTTGGTTGCAGGGAGTACACTCTGCACTAGTGGCTGAAATCATTGCCTTGACCCATGCATGTCACGTCTCTGAACAAATCAGAGTCACACTCTATACCGATAGCCAGTATGGTCTTGGTGTAGTTCATGATTTTGGCAACTGTGGTCGCAGAGAGGGTTCCTAATGTCATCTGGGTCCCCAATACAAAATGGGGAGTATCTTAGACAACAGTTGGAAGCTCTGCAATTGCCAAGAGAAGTGGATGTTGTTAAATGCGCATCCCATTGAAGGGGAAATAATTTTGTTACAATTGTAAATAGGTATGCTGACGAAGTTGCACGTTACTGTGCTCTTCATGCATGTGTTTTCAATGGGAAATATACTGGCGACAGAGAAGACCAAACTCAACATTATGCTAGCAGCTGCTGAAACATGGGATAAAGTCAGGCGTTTGCAAATGGAGGTCACAGAGGAGTAACAAGCAGGTTGGATCAGAGCAGGTTGTGAGAAAGGGATTGATGACATTTGTATATCGGCTGATGGCAGGGCAGTATTACCGGATTGTTTGTTACATCCAATGGCAAGGCAAACTCATGGAGCAGCTCATATAGGAAGCAATGCTGTGGTGAGATTGTTCAGACAGACTTGGTTCAATTCAAGGTTTTGAGTGATTGTGGAAGCTGTGTGTCATCGGTGTGTCACGTGTCAACAAAGGAACGCTGGGAAGAGGAATGTTGTTGCCTAGAGTCACATTGGCAGATCCGGGGCTCCCTTCAATCGGATCCAAATGGATTTTATTGAGATGCCTCTGTGTAATAGATTGAGATACATTTTGGTTGTTGTCTGCATCTTTTTTTGATGGGTCAAAGCCTACCCGACTAGGAGGTGTACCTAAGTTGTTGCTGAGGTAATTAATTCCTAGGTTCTGTTTCCAACTACATTGGAGTCGGATAGAGGTACACATTTCCACAATGAAGTTATGAAGTTGCTGTGCACCGCCTTGAATGTGGATCAAAGACTACATTGTGGCTACAGACCAGAGGCATCAGGAATGGTGGAGCAAATCAATGGTACCTTGAAATCAAAGTTAGCTAAAGTGTGTGCGTCGACATCTAATGAGTCTGCACAGCATTCCTGACAGAAGAACTCGTTGTCGCCTCATGAGATATTTATCGGAAGAGCAATGTGTTTGCCTGCTGTGCCTGCTACCGTATTAGTGAACATCACAGATGATTTGGTCCTTGACTACTGTAAAGGATTGGATGATGTGGTTCGTTCTGTGTCTCATCAGGTTGAAGCTGTGACCACACAGACTTCAAAAGATCTCTACCATGACTGGAGATTGGGTTCCCATCAGAAAGAACATTAGGAAAAATTGTCTTGATTCTCATTGGCATGGCCCAACTCAAGTGATAATGGTGACTACAATTGCTGCGAAGTTGGCAGAGTGCCAAATTCGTTCCATGCCTCTCACACCCGACGAGTCTCAGGTCCCTCTGATGAAACAGCTTCTCTACCAGAAGAACTTCCAGCCATGACCGAGAGGTCACGGGAGGGGACAAGCCAAACTGTAGAGGTACCTGAAGAGGCTGGATATGCACCAGATTGATCTGAAGGGTGCCAAGCTACACAAGACTCTGGTATAGACTCTGAGGGAGATGGTAACATTGCGAGCGACAAAGAGTCTGACTCAGTGGAAGAGATTGGTGTGACAAGTGGTCAAGGAAGAAAGATGCTTTAGGTGAAATGTGGCCTTTGAGACAGACAAGAAAGAACTTGGCTCTTGTATCTGAAAGAGAACTGCACCAATAGGTGAATGTTCAGAGTCCGATTTAACTGAGACCAAGAAAAACACAGAGAGTGCGAGAAGACCCAGGAGAGCTTGAGTGACTTGTCGGAGATATTCCTCTCCCGAGTGGATTTATCTGGTTGCAAATGCTGGGGAGAGCGAGGTCTGAGAATTCGGTGCTGATTGTCGAGATCTTGCTGAGAGTTCCTGGGATTGAAGCCAATGCACTTCTGTCTTTAACTGTACCTTTCCCATCAAGGCTAAGGGGCTTACGGACTCTGATTCTGGAAGACATTGAATTCCCAAGCTTCTGAGCACCACAGTCTCCTCAAGAGATTGCAGCATTGAGAGCTGAACTGTTTTTTTTTTTTTTTAATGAACAATAACACAGGCATACACCATTGCTCGCCTACAACCCGGAGGCCGGCTGTTTCATTTCTAATAAGCACTTCACAACGCAGCTTATCCCACATCCCGGGGGCTGGGTATCACTGTCTTTTTCTGCAGTAAGTTGGCAACTCGATCAAAAAGTGTAGCCCATCTCGACCATCCTTATATTCTGGCCCCATTTAGGGACTGTAAAGTTTTCTACTTAAATCAACAGGAAAAACTAAACATCAAACACCCCCGCCCCGCCATTACTGTCGGAGGATCCCGTCAGCCGCTCACAAGGTCCCACCCGCACATTCAATGCCTGTGCATGTCACGCTTTCTAACCAGCCCACTGCGCCCAGCCAGTACGTTCACAGTTTAATTTGCTGGGCGGTCTCTTATGTGCACTACTTCTCAAACTGTACCGTGGAGCGCACGTCCCCCTCGTATACATCAATGAGCTGAGCTCGCCAGCTGTATTAGTTCTCGACTCAAGTCGCACCGGCGCCATCCGCACTCAGAGACTACAATTCTTCATCCCCAGCCCCAGACTTCTCCCCCGTGCCACTCCTCTTAAGGTATTCAACATACAATCCCCAAAAATTCTTTGGTCTACTTCTCGGGGGCAGCAGCTCACTATACGTCTCTGTCTGTGTACAGTAATAGAGCACGTCCCTTTTCCACTGCGCCAACGTAGGCAAGGGGCCCCGCATCCAACATATAGCTACCCTGCGCTTGGCAATCAGCATGCCCATGTCTACTAGTCTACGCGCTGCCTTAGGGAGCCCTCTCGAGTGTCCCAGCAGTGCCACTGCAGGATCCTGAGTTAATTCCAAGTCAGCTATATCTCCGATCTGACAGAATATCGCTTCCCAAAATGTGCCCACACGGGGCAGTACTACGCCAAGTGCATGAAGTCTGCAGCTGGGTGTGCACACCTCTCACAAGTCGAACCCTCCCGCAGGCCATATCTATGCAGTCTTTTGGGCGTGTAGTATGTTCTATTTATGAATTTGAAGTGTATAAGTCTATGCTTGCAATGAAGTGATATCCGACGTGTACCAGCACAACAGTACGACCACGTGGCATCATCTATCACTGTGTTCAGGTCCCTTTGCCAGGCCAGACGAGCTTTAGTATAGTTCTGGGATCTATGCGACATAGCTATACTATATAGCCTAGACATCAGCCCGCGAGGGTTTTTGTTCTTAAGTAAAGACGATAATTCCAGAACCTCAGGGGGTTCAGCCATATCCTCGCCTAGGTGCTGTCGCCATGCGCCTCTGACCCTGTGAAATTGGAATCGCTGTAATGGGGTGTAGTTCTCCGACGTTGATGCCACCTCGTCCCATGTTTTAGCGACACCACCCTCAAACAAGTCTCCCATCACGCGTATGCCTAATCCCCGCAGGGACCGCACAACGCTGCCATCCCTGCAAGGGGATAGCCACACTGCCCACTCGAGGGGCATGGCAGGCATATATAACAATGCTCCCGCAGTCTGCCGAAGCAGCCAATTCCAAGCATACCGAGTGGCGTTTAGGGAATCTAAGAAGCCAGTTCTGCGATCAGCTGTCTCAAACATGACCACGGGTAACGGAAGAGGCGCCGCAAACATTCTCTCAAGTTTTAGGTATGGGATCGTATCATCGCCGTGTACCCAGGCGTGCGCCTGCGCTCCCTGTGCGATCCTGTAGTATAGTTCCATGTCAGGCGTCCCTAGGCCCCCCATGTGGTATGGCAGCGTTAGGACGTTCCAGCGCACCCTGGCTTGCTTCCCTGCCCTCGCCAACCGCAACAGAGACCTATTCAACCTGGCGAAGAAAGTGCGTGGTAGGACTATCGGAATGTTGGAGAACAAAAATAAAAAATGTGGCAGCACCACCATTTTGGCGATGGAGATACGACCCATAAGCGACAGGGGGAGGCCAATCCATATCTCCATATTGTCCTGCAGTTTGTTAATGACCCTCCCATAGTTCTCAGTGAAGACCACTTCAGAATCCCTGTGCAGTTGTATCCCTAGGTATCTGACCGAATCGTCCGACCACTGCAGTGGATACTCCATTTCAAACAGGACAGTGGACGACGTCAACGGGAATGCAATGGACTTGTTCCAGTTGACCTTTAACCCGGACAGCGCCCCGAACTGCACCACCTCCCGCAACACCGGCGCTAAGTTACTCTCCGGCTCCCTTACATAGAGCAAAGTGTCGTCTGCATACGTGGAGACCACTATACGATACGATGGAAAGCTAACGCCTCTCAGGCTGTGGTACTCACGCAGGGCCCGCGCCAGTGGTTCCACCACATTGAGAGCTGAACTGTTACAACGAGTCGTTGAGGAGATTGGCTCTAACCTGATAAGAGATGTGAATTGAAATGAGGACTTTAAATAATTTGTTTGGAAACAATAGCCTAGGCCCAAGTGGAGGAAGAATACATTTAGGAATATCTATCTAGAAGAAGAAGAAGAGCTGGGGAGCTCTTCCAAGCTATGTAAATACTGTAAGCAGAGACTGTTGAAAAGAACTTTCCAAGATTTCAAAAAGAAATTTGCTAGAGAATATTGTTATACATCGATAGAGGTGGAGAAAAGAGACTGTATGTTGATTCTCTTTCGAACTGTGAACTCAGCTACTCTAAAACAGAGTCCAGCAATTTGAATCGTAGGCACAAATGTAATGTAGGTGCACTCATTGTAGGGGTAGTTGTAGTAATAGCTGTAGTCATTATAGAGTAGATTTTAAGTTCACCTGAGTGCAGGGAACATGGGGTGGGGGTACAGGGGACATCTGCACCTACCACTGCTGTCTCAAAGGAGGGTACACTAGGATCTGAGAAAGGCTTAATAGAACAAACTAGTCCGTTCTTTCATGTAGACCTATCCAAGGGGGATTATACATCGAATGCTTATGCTAAGTTGCTATACGAATTTGTGGACACTATGGAAGTTAGACATTGCTATATGTGCATGCAATTACCTGCCTCGTTGAGGAGGGAATACAATACCATCACTTACCCTTGACTTATGGTATTAGTTGTAGTTTACTTCTTAGCATGTTTTATGGAAAAGGCCATTACTAGTATTACTTTTCAAATTATGACGTGGTACTTTCAGAAATACCTGAATATAAACATCTGAATAGATAGGATTACTATAAGACAGTAGAAAGAATGGAACATTACTTCTCACCAATAATAAAACTAGACACTGCTTACAAACATAGGCATAACTTAACATGCATATTAACAGATAAAGAAAATAACTTCATAGATCAAGTAGAAGATAGGCGTAGAGATTAGATAATATTGTTGACAATAAGGACAAGGATTCTGATTGGACCAAGAAGTTAGGTCATTAAGCTAAGGGAAGTTCTGGACCTATAGCTTCAGATTGGTAACAATGAGGCAAGCTTTGCATACGTCAAGCTGAGAGTTGTTATGATTCACTATTTGTGGGATAGAGTGTGTGTGAGAATATCTTCTTAGTTAAGGGTCCTTGGAAGATGTTTTTGCAAGAATCAGTTTGAATGGTACCAGGAGTATATTTAGTGTGTGTAAAGAATGCATATGTCTGATTTCAGAGCAAATGGCATGGTGCTTGTTATTTGGAGTTTGTGTTTCCAAAAATATACCATGTGGGTGGCAGGGAGAGTTTTGTAGGAAAGTCGAACAGCAAGGAAAAACGCGGACTGAATGCTGGAGGGGCTCTGGGAGATATATTTGGAGTGATAATACCTAGTTTGGGAGCGGTGTTGAGCTACATCAAGATTAGAAGGATGTCTAACATAGTGGATAAATTATCTGTTAACACAACTCAGTCTTTGCTACTCATAGATTGGGACATGTTCTCGATAAGGGTAATGGTGATGCAGAATCAGCTTGCATTAGATGTGTTACTTGCAAAAGAAAGCAGAGGCTGTCAGATGCTGAAGGTCATACAGTGTTTTACTGATATCCCTGATAGAAGTAAAGATTTGAGGGTATATATTAATAACATCACTCACATACATCATGAAATACAGGACTTGGCAGCTGAAGAGTTTTGGGATAACATTGGAAAAGGATTTGGTGCAGTTGAAAATTGATTCACAAACTTGGGAAGAGGCTATCTTTGGAAGCATTTTGAAACTGATAAAATTTGCTATAATCTGTATCATTGTCTTGGTAGGGATGATAAGAGCATTTAGGTGACACACAATGAGGCAAGTGGTGAACTCCTAAAGAGAAAGAGAGGGAAGGATGGAAAGACTGCAGGATAGTCACTATGAGAATTTGGAGCGACTGGAGGAGTTCAGGCAGAGAAGATTAGCTACTACATGTTTAGATCGGTCTACTCTGCTGGGGTGTTTTGAAGGGTTTTATGATGACTCAACATCATCAGAGGGGGAACTCATGGAACGGAAATCTCATTTCATTTGTAGGGGTACATTATAATCATGTGTAGAGCGCACTTGCATATAATCTTGCAACTATATTAACGTGAATTGTTAGAATTGAGATATGTATTACAGTTACTTTGTGACGTATTTAGGTTATTGACAAGTAGTATGGAGAATTCACATAGGAAATGAATGTAGCTAGTAGAAAACGTTAACATGAAGAAATTGTGATGTGATGCTGGCAAATACTCATGTATTAAAAGTGTTTATTAATGGTGACATTTCATACATAGGTAAATGCATTAGTTGAAAATGTATTGACTATTATATGAATTCGTAAAGCTTACATGATGCTTTCTTATGTTAGCTGAAACCGTATGCCTGAAAAGCAAGCCCCTGACAACTCTCGCTTTAGAATTAATAGTTTGAATTTCATGTGCGGTTTGGAGCTGTTCTTTCTCACATTTTGTATTGCAGGTGAAGAAGCATTCTTTTATGCAGAATAATGTCTTTGTTTTACCAGATAGGCATGGAGAGAAGAAGTTACAGTTGAGTGACTTGGGTTGGTAAAGGAAGGACATTGGGTTTCACGTGGGTGAAGGCCTTGGAGCCAAGGACGAAATGTTACAATGGTTACACATGAACAACACTGTTAAAAAGTACGCCTAGTACTGTACCCAGAGTGAATGGCGTGTGCAAGGTGCACTATGGGAATTCCACCTGTGGATAACTGACTGTTAGAACTGTCTTAATGTTTTAATGGATTCCACTCTATACAATGCCATTTAATCATGTTTTAAATGTATTTATGTATTTATGTCTTTTTATGGTATTTTACCGAAATAAAAGTTTTTGACTGACTGACTGACTAGGGAAATGGCCCCACTTCTTTCTTGCCTTCATAGAGAGAGCATCCAAGAACAAGGTCTTTCTTTGAGGTAGTAGCTTTATGCTATTTGACCAATTGATGGTGGAGAGGCTTCTTAGGAAAACTCCACATACCGACACTTCTGCTTTCCATTGAAAATGTTTATGTAGGGATGTCATCAAAGTGCTAGAGTCGGGATAGATTTGATGCTTTTCACTTACCAGACCTCAATGCAGGGAAACTTGAAATAATACTTTCTGATTTTCTGTATCCTACTTCCTGGATTATTAGTTTTGTTCATGCTGCACCTTCTTAATTGGATGCGTATATTTGGCTTCATGCTAATTCCTTTGTATTTCTATACCCTCATGTGGAGGTGTCTCTATGTCCAGTTATTTTTGGCTTTGTAATTAACTAATTAACCTTAAGTAGTTGTCAGTGGGTTATCATGTACCAAAGAGAATTATTGGCTAATTAACTGTTCATTAACAACTTTTCTCTCCTTTACACTTTCATGCTGCGAAAAAGAACCATCGAAGTGTGTCTCTAGAAAAGGTCTAGAACTAATGGGCCCGGTCCTCTCATTTCCAAACCTTATGTTTCTGGGAAACATTACACCACTGTTATTTACTTGTTCACTTGCCACATGCCTGGGTAACAAGCATCAATATTGTTGAATGGCTTAGTGGTTCCTATTACTGCATTTAATGGAGTATGATTGTCTCCCTACTTTTTATGGATTGGCTTGACAAGCTCAACTGTCTACATAACCTACTGTGTCCAAATCTTCTAAAATATAAATCCAGTGGGCTTTTACTCAGGCTAGGCGAATATTTCTTCTTCCCCTTATGCTATTGGCTGATTGGTGTCGTTCTATTTTCTAAGAAAGGCTCAGACTATTTTACACTGTGGAAGTCAAAGGAAAAGAGACACATTAAATTCTTTATCTCATAAATGCTTTGCACACAGAAAGCAATTCAATTCTATTTGGCTTTTTTTTCACTCCTTGAAGCTTTTTTCTATAACATTTCAGTCAGGGCACAAAATGCAAGCCAGACCTATTGGTTTAGTGCATGCATGTCTTCAAAGATGACAACTTTAGATTTAAAAATAATTGTCCGACCATCCAATAGCTAGAAAGTCCAAGTGATTTGCAGATATCCATTTAAAAGAGACCTACCTATTCCCTGAAACAACAGAGAAAACATAGTCAGGTTGAAAATGAAAGTGCAGGTCTCTTCCAAGAATTTTCAAAAAAGCGGGGAGTTTCCACTGACTGCCGAGAAGCTTTCTGCATGCAAGCGTTCGCAGAGGACTGACAGCTTCACACAGGTCACATCCAAAGAAGCGCCCCGATCAGAGCCTCTGCACGGCCAGTTCGACTCGAACCCTCGGTTCATGGCCACATCGAAGCTCAGTCACGTGGATCAGGCTCAGATTAAATTTGTCCAGGGGAGGGACGACATTGCAGGTAGGGTGCGTTTTAAATCTGTTTTCAGGAACTGTAACTCACTCTCAGAAAGGTCTTGTTTTTATGTGTTTATCGTGAAAGTGGGAGGTCCGTATAGCTGCTTAGTTTTAAGTTGGTTATGTGTGACCTTTCCATGATTCAGTGTGCTTATAACTGATTTATTCCACTGCCAATGTGTACCGCTTAAAGTGGCACTGACAAATAAAAACAAGCATTGGCATAGCCAATAGGTCTCGCCTTTGGGACCTTATAAGTGTTTAGCCATGCAACAGTTGCATAATAAATACTTATAAGGTCCCAAAAGCGAGACCTATTGGCTATGCAAAGCGGCGTGCGTCCGCGAATGTTAAAGTGATCACGATCGGGATCACGATCAAACATCAAAGCGGCCGTGCGGCCGCGAAAGTGAAAGTAATTGCGGTGAAGTGCTGCGCGCGCGCCCGCGCACATGCACTGTAGCTCTAGGCTGGCCTGTTAGCACTTTTTGGAGCCCTCTCAATAAGTCTCGCCAGACCAGCGCATGCGCTGGGTCAGGCGAGACCTAACAAAACAAGGAAGTGTGTGTAAAGTCACAAATACCTCCATTTGTGCAATGAGAAGCTCGAAGAACGCATTGAAACAGCTGCATAATCCCTTCAAGATTGAGGTTGCCAACTATTTGCAAGTATTGCCTTGGTCATCTGTGTGGGCAACAATATATGAAATTACATGAAAGGTTTTGTTTTTACCTTCAGTAATCCTCTGCTTTATCCTGCTACGGTACACACTATGTTTGCACAGTGAAAATGTGCATTACGCTGCTCAGTTTAGGTTGGCATGAGTCAAATCATTTAGAAAAGTAATTGCAAGTGCCAATATTGATCGTGATCTTGTCCTGTTTGTATATATGCAACACGTTCACATGCATTGCCAATACTGTGGCTGTGTTCCTTGTTGTTACAGTTATTTCCCTACAGACATGGGTTTGTGTACATAGTCTAGAGGGTTTTTCACTTTCCTAGTGTCTGAAGTTCTTGTTGATGGGTTTGTGTGCGGCAGAAGTATTAACACCACACAGTATATGCACAGCTCATGAAACAAGGGGTTCTCTGTGATTTTGTCCAAGGGTGTAATTTGAGCTTCCTGTGATTGTCTCCCACCTGTGTGAGTTTTAAAAACCCATCTTTTACCACACCCCCATCTCAGCTCATAGTGCCTCTGCAAATGTTCATTGTCCCAGTTAGTGACTCCATTGGCATTTATTGTAGCCTGCATTCTTTTCAAGATGGCTTTCTTTATCATTTGATGGACTTTGTGGGCTGTAAATGTTTGTGCCGTATGGTCGTGTAAGCGAGAATGGATACAGATCGATTTTCTCCTCAAGCACTTCACGGAATTCTGTTCAGCACACGATTGTGCAGAACTAAAGGGATACTGAGAGCTGTGATGTCATCAGATCCCAACTTGCAACTTTTAGGGGTGATAAGAGTCATTTGCAAATCAACAATAATCGATTTGCTAAATAGGAGTCACGGTCATTGCAAAATATTCTGACTTTGAACTTCGCATCAACTCGCCTTTGTGCTAGACCTGGGCGGTAAATTCCGTTCCGCTCGCGGAATTTGTGGAATTTCGGTAATTTCGCGTTCCGCGGAGAACGCGAAATTGCCCAAAATTCTGCTTTCCGCGACTTCGCGAAATTTTTTCTTGTTCGCGTTCTCAAAATGCGTGTTCGCGAGATATTTTTCCCCGAGCATGCAAACAGCAACAGTGAACAGGAAAAAAGCATCGCGAACAAGCAATTCCACATGTTCGCGGAATTTCTGCGTGTTCACTGAGATTTTTTACCGTTTCGCGGAGATTTGAATAACGCGATTACGCAAATTCCGCCCACCCCTACTTTGTGCGCAGCTTGCAAAAACAACTGCGTTTTCCTTTATTTACAAGCAGTCGCGGCACCTGCAGGTAGGCGCATGGGGGTAGGGGCTGGAGAAGAATCGACAGATGAGATAGTAGGATTTATTTACTTATTTTATTTTCCCTATTTTCTCGTCTGTAGACTTCCCCCGCACCCACCCCCACCCACCGCGCTTACCTGCAGGAGCCGCGACTGTTTTTAAGCCTAACCAAATCACATTTTTTGGATGTGGAATTGGGCCCCTGGGGCGTTGCTTTGTCTACTGTTTCTCATTTTGATTCATGATGTATGTGGTCTATTTATGTGAGGTGTGGCCCCTGTA
Organism: Triturus cristatus; assembly: GCF_964204655.1. Lineage (NCBI taxonomy): Eukaryota > Metazoa > Chordata > Amphibia > Caudata > Salamandridae > Triturus > Triturus cristatus. The sequence continues at coordinate 785,335,270 of NC_140594.1, forward strand.
ATTTTCTGGTCTACTTATGTATAGGTAACATCCATGTTCTAGTGCTTATGTTATCAACAGTTTACAGAACGGGTTGTTATTTAGAAAAACACGTTTTCCATTTTTAGCTTATGTTTGGCATTAGCTATCCTTTTGTTTTCATTAACTTTATGTTTATTTGATATGCTAACTTGTAGGGGTTTACAGTCACCCCTCTCCATCCATTGGTCTTTTGTGTCATTCATATTTTTCGTCACCAAATACAGGATACATCATAGGCCAATGAGTCAACCCACTTCAGCCATTGGTTAACTTCACAGTGACATCATTCTACCCTTTCACAAGGAGGACACCTGAACACAAAGTAGTACCCTTCTATGCCAGGGACTACTATGGCAATGCGAGCTATTTGAGTCTAAAACATATGTTCACTTTTAGACCTTGTTTTTGTTATATATTAGGAACGGCCTCGTAGTTTACCCCAAGAAAATTGTTTCACAAACAGGATGATGAAAACAAGCATTAAAAAGGCTGGCTGCCAACCCCAGACCTATTGCCTTTGCCAATGCTGGTGTTTCGTATCACCTCTTTGTTGTGCTTGTGTATTGCATCATGTATCCATGTCAGATAAATGTCAAATGTTGATTACCATAACACTAATAGCTAAAGGAATGCAAAGCAAACCAAATCCCTGCATCAAAAAACAAAGTGGAAGGTCAAGGAAAAGGGACCCGAGGAGACAGTGGTATTGCGGGACTGAGATATATGGAATGTTTCTTACATAGATGAGTGCCATTGTAATGAGGCAAGACCAGCACTCTGCATACTACGGACAAGGGTTGTAAGATTTAATAAGGCAAGAGACCAAACAGTGCTCAAAGTACATATCAGTCTGTCGATTGCAAGTGTGAGAGACTAATTATGATAACTGGAGGTAAACTGGTTCTATATTTAAGGAGCCATACCCTATTTATGCTTGTGAGTTTTTTTAAATTATGAAAATAACCTTTTAGAGTTAACAATTTAGAGCCTGTGATTTAAGCAATTGTCACAATAGCTCGGGAATAAGCTGTACTCCTGATACTGATTCAGCTGCTAAAATTAACATTTTTAGGACATATTTGGTACTGGAAAATGCGCGCAGCCAGGATCGATCTGAGTTTTTTTTCCAAATCAAATATCTATGAATGCGGAGACCTTTGTAGGCGATGATGAAATTGATCTTCGTTTGGAGTTGCCATGTGGACACTCCGATCGCTGCCCCGAGTTCCTTATTGCAGTGGTGCTGTACTTGCTTAGAGTAGGTAAGAAGGGGGAGGTTGATAGTGTTGTTATGTCAGATTCATCCAGTCATTGATATTATGAACTACCGGTGTCACTGATATTGGTGTTAAAATGTAATAACTTCTTACGCAACATTAATAACCATTTCACTGAACACCAGTTGCGCAATGAGCAGGTAAGCCCAAGGTTTTGTCAAAGTCTCTCAGACAACTGAAAAATGTATTTTTCATTTTATCAGAAAAACACACAAATCTATAGTATATCATTTTCCTGTTGACAAGATTAGGCTCAGTGAAATTTCCCTCAGTTCAGCTCTATAAAGGTAATTGATAATTGCCTGGTCATGCTATAAATATCTCCAGACCTCTCTTCATCTGCCACAGATGGGAATTATTGAAAGCTGGAGGATTTATCTTTTACTTTAGATAAGAGTGTGTGCACAAAAGTAATCTGCCACTGTCCAAACACATTCGACTGTCCCAAGAAAATTGCTGAGAAAAATGTACTGGTGAGTTGTAAATCTACTGGCAGCGGGTACCACTGTTACATTATTCTCCAAGGAGACTATAAAACAGCTTTGGTTATGCTAGAAATCCAGGCCTCCATTTGACTATTTTAGTCTGAGCAAAAGGATGGGATTTCCCACCTTGTCCTAAAATCATCCTCCCCAAGGATGTAGGGGATCCAGACCCAGTCAGGGGAAGACAAAACCCGTTATACACCCCCCCCACCCCCCCACAGAAGGTGTTTATTCTTAGGAATGCTTGTTGAAAAATCCATAGAAGATTCTAACCTCCATGGCACAAAAAGATCCATGGTGCAAGAGGCCCATATCCTTGTTTCTTCCTGGAGTACAGAAGGGACATGCTTCCAAGAGCTGTGATCTGTCAGGTACTTTGAGTTACAATGTTCCACCACATTTACCTGCATTGCAGCTGCATAGCTGGATACATCATTTTTCATTTAGTACTTCTCAGGTGGTTGCTCTACGAGATCTTCACCTCTTAGCGCATCCTGAAAAGCATGCTCTATTGGATCATCTCTTTGTCCATAAATTTGACTTCCTGGCTTTAGAGTGACCATTACGGACAATTAACATGGTCTTGTGCGAGCCTTATATGTTTTTTCTTCAAGCCAGGGTGATCATCTACTTGAACTTCATAGGGTGCAGGGGATGAATGGCTCCACCAGGGCCAAACACTTCAAAAGAGCAATTATACAGTTTAGGATATATCCAAATATTCATATAAATCAGAATATGCTAATAAAAGCATGCCAATGCGAACTTATTTTTCAAAATGATCACTTCATTATTCCAAACACAGAACTTCAGCAAATGCTGTTGTCATCTCGGCATCTGGGACTCTTCTAAAAGGATTCGTTCCTGAACTGAATCCCACGGTTCCCATTAACCCTGCATGCTGATGTGATTGCTGGGAAATAGGCATCATTTCCCAAACTATGGTGTAAGGAAATCTTGTGAAACATAAGAGAACCAATACGTTTTGAAAGGACTACATTGAGTTCCAAAGGTGAGCTAGGTCTCGTAACTAAATGGCAGGAACTTTTAATCACCTCAAAGAAGTCTTTAATAACAGGGATTCTGAAAAGAAAAGTAGGTGAAGGACGATTCCTGTAACTAGTAATAACTGCAAAGGGTACCTTAATGGAGAGATGTGCAGCCGTAGAGAAGATATGGAGTTGATATGAGCTAATTCTAATGGGTGAGACTTTGCACCTTTTTGTTTCAGCAAAGAAAGTAATCTTCGAAGGGTGAAGTTATTTATAATAGTGTGTAAACAGGGAAAAAAGACACTACTATGCACCTCGGCATTGTTTTACTCTGAACTACACAGGAATCCCTGGAAAGAACACTACAAATACAATTACCATGTCTTCATAAAGTATGGTGGACAGGGACAGACCACAAGTATTTTCTTATAACAGAATATAGCTTTATGTAGACTCAGTGAGACATATATGCTTTTCTAATGTAGTTATAAAGGGTCCTGTCACCCTGTAAAGACAGCCTAGCACTGGAGTAATTAGCTACATCCGAGAGAGAGAGAGCGAGAGAGAGAGTTGGGAGCTAGTAAGCAGTGGCTAAAAGGTGAATCTTCAAAGCATTCGAACAGCGAGGTATCAACTGAAGGAAGATTTGAGGGGTTTAGCATCATTGTAATAAATTAATCTCAGTTAGAAAAATCTGAGACTGAATAGCGGCAAGCTCAGTGGACTAGGCACAGACGGTTACAGTAATGTAACTGGGAAAAGGTACACAGAACAAAGAAGCTGACTAGGAGAAAAGGTGAGAGTGGCTCAGTAGATGGAAGATCACAGGCCACTGCACCCTGGGTTCTGGACAGTCTGGACAGTGACAGCACCAAAAGGCCCTAATTAAGAGGGTTTCAATAATCCAGATGTGAAAGAATAGTGACTTTGTGAATAGTTTTTCATTCTGACTAAGTAATGACAGGGTAATTTTACAAGGAAATCACAAATGACTGAAAGAAGAATATAAGAAACTTTGCTTATTTGGGAAGATATAGAAAGAGACAGATCTGAGTAGAAGCCCATTTTCCTAAATAAGGTCACCGGTGAAGGAGAAGTGGCCAGGTCTGCATGCCACCCATTTGTGGACCTGAATGTAGAATCTTTACCGACAATGAGGATCTCAGTTTTGTCATTATTGATTTGTGTTGCAGTACATCACATTCACAAGACCACTACCGAGAGGCAGGAGATGAGATTCGCATGGAAGATAGCCTCTATTTAATAAGGATTGTAGATTGCATGCAAAAAGTGGCAGGAAGAACCCTTCTTAATAGGATTCATTACTGGATGGAGGAGGGGGGAATCCTATCAGAATGCCAAGCAGGTTTTAGGAAAGCCACTAGCACCATAGACCAAGTTTTCCGACTACTCTTACTTTATTGGAAAGTGGTAGTCATTGCTAAGGGGAGACTATACCTTGCATTTATCGACCTTAAGACGGCATTCGATCTTGTTCCACGAGCGAAGCTGTGGTCTGTTTTACAGGAAATGGGAATCCCTCCTTACATCTTAGCCCTTTTAGTTCGCCTCCATGACGATACCTCTGCTAGGATAAGATGGGGTGATCGAGGACAGATTACAGAGAGTATTCCAGTAAGGAGAGGCGGCCGCCAGGGCTGTGTCTTGGCCCCCACACTATTTTCTCTTTTTGTGAACGGTGTGGTGGATTTTCTGAGCCAAATCCCAGCAGATGCCCCAACCCTGGCAGGGAAAAAAATATGTACGCTTCTCTTTGCGGACGATACTCTCCTAATTTCCAAATCCCCCATGGGTCTTCAAACGTTACTCACTCGTTTCCAGGCTTTTTGTACATCAAGGGGCCTCACTATTAACATCTCAAAAATAAAATGTATGGCTTTTAATCCTGGGAAACAGTTTAGACCTAAACTTGCTCTTGATGGTTTATATCTTGAGCAAGTCCACTACTTTGATTACCTGGGGATAAGGCTGTCGGATAAGATGTCATGGGGGCCCCATCTGAGCAAGATGTTACTAAACCACAAAAGGGCAGCGGGGGCAATTCTGAGAGAGCAGCGTTTGTCTTCCTCTAGATTGGTCTCCCCTGTCCTGGTCGTATATGAGAGCAAAGCCGTGAGTTCGGCATCCTACGGTGCGGAACTCTGGGGGTTTGAACAAACAACAGAGATCCAAAGGTCGGAGAAAAAGTTCCTAAGAGACTTGGTCGCCGCCCCCCCATGCACTCCATTAACACCTTTGTATCTCGACATGGGGAGACACAGGCTGAGCGAGATAGTTAGATTATGCCCCCTATTGTATTGGGCTAGACTAAGATCTACCCCCGAGTTATCCCACTATGCGGCAGGTCTTAGCGAACTGATCACTCTGGACACTGGCAAAAGGGTAAAATGGTTAAGAGAGCTTAAGGAACTCTTATTGTCTCTGGGCCTAGCTGATGCGTGGGAGAACCAAGTACATCTGCCAAAGGCGGAACTAAAAAAGATCTACTGGAACTGGGTACATCAACGGCTCCTACTTCACCCGAGGCATGGGAAATTAACTGAGGATTTTCTTTTTCACAAACAAGTTGGCCAATTGGAACCTTATTTTGATTTTATTAGAGTTCCCATGGACAGGAAGTTGTATATGCTTTTTCGGTTTGGGTCCCTATATCTAAATGCTACAGTTGCTCAAAGGGATCCAGCCAAAAACCTTTCACCAAGCTGCCCGTGTTGTAATGATAAGCAAGAAACCATAGCCCATTGCCTATTTGTATGCCCGGCCTATTGTCAGCCTAGGAACAAATGGCTAAAACCGATCTGTGTTCAGCTGGGAACTAAGAAGTACCAAGTTGCACTTCGCATTTTGAGATCTGACGCATCCAGGCCTGCTTTTGTGTGTGGAGTTGCTAAATTTCTGGGCTGTGCCTGGATAATTCGTGCAAAAGCCATTACCAAAGCTGTCTAAATATATGATGCTGCTATATAACGATCTTGTAACTTTTACTCTTGCAAGAGGGTAGAGGGGATGAATTGTGCATACTAGACCACCTATTGAAACGAGTAATCTGTTTACTATTGGGAATCTTCCCTTTCATGAATTACTGTTTTAATTATTTGCGCTACAGTCTGTCTTTTAATCTTTTAAAATTTCTTTTAAGTACCAAAAAAAAAAAAAAGTTTCTTTTTTAATTGTATAATATTGATCTTATGGATGCAGAAGCTTTTATGGTATTAATTATCGAATAAAGCAAGTCAACGGTTCAAATAAGGATTATCACAATCTGAGACTTATAGACATAGGTCATGAAAAGAAGACCAAAGGATGGGTTATACTAGCCCGGAGAAACAAGTACATCAAGCAATGTGGGACTAAGTGAAGATCGTTGAGGAACATCATACTTGGCTTACTTGAAAGAAGTAGGTGGATTCTTTGCAAGCAGTCAGCTAAATACAAAGCACTCCAAGAAAGAGTGTGGTCTGCAATACCCCCCCCCCCCCGTGCTGGGAGTCAGAAGTCTAGTTAGTAAGTGTCTAACATTTTGTGGCATTATAGAAATTTGAAAGTAATTTTCTCCAGGATCTTGGTGGGTAAGGGAAGCTGAGATATGGGGTGGAATTTTCTACAAATAGTGTGATTGCCTGAGGGATGTTTCAATACAGGAACAACGAGCACTGTTGTAGACACTGTAGAACTGGAGAGAGACAAATTGCAGAACTCTTGAGAAGCAGTACTGGCTGCACTGGGGATAAGGTACCTAAATGTGTATTCAGACAGAATATCGAAAACAAATATCCCCATACCAAAATATTGAGTCTAAAATATCATGATATGAAATATCATCAGCAAGAATATCAATGTCAAGAATATAGATTTTAAGGTAAGTAATATCGATTTTTAGAATATAGAAGTAATTAATATTGTTTGCAAAAATATAGTTGTTTAAAATATATTTAAATTATTGTTATGTAACTTAGTTTATATTTTAAATCTGTATGATGTACATTTTTTGTATAATTATTGTTTATATTTTTTAATACATGTGTTAGATTTTTAGTAGTTATTAAGTTTAATTTATTTAAATATTCAGTTTTTTATTAACTTTAATATATTTAAATATTCCGTTTTTTAGTTCCGGAGCGGGTTGTGGGTTTATAGGGGTATTGGTGGGAAGTAATTTAATTATAATACATTAATGTTTATTTTTTGTTTATACAAATTTATTTAATGGATATTTAATTATGTCAATTGTGCTTTAAATATTTTTGGGTACATTGTATTGCGGTTTGTAGGGTTTATACGGGTAAAGGGTGGGAAGTAATTTATTTTAAAAAAATCAGTTGTTAATTAATATTGATTAATTAGTTGATAATTAATTATGTTAATTCTTTTTTTTTTTTAGTAGTGGGTTGTGAGGTTATAGGGGTAAAGGGTGGGAAGCTATTTATTTTTAATAGTTAATATTAAGTTGTCAAATAATATTAATTAATTAATTGACAATTGTGTTTATTGTGTAATTCATTTTTTTAGATGCGGGTTGTGGGGTTTACGGGGGTAAAGGGTGGGAATGTATTTATTCTTAATCAATAATTAATTGGTTGATTATTAATATTAATTAATTGATAATTATTTATGTTAATTGTTTAATTACATTTTTGGAGAGGGAATAGTACATTTTACTCCTCCGCAATCCAACACGTTCCCTGCTGTTGCACTCATTGGGGTGGGAATTGGAAATGTTACCCCTCCTCAATCTAATAATTTTACTACTGTGGTAGTGATTGAAGTGGGAGTAGTACATTTTACCCCTTCACACTCCTTTTCCTACTGTTGTACTGACTGGAATGGGTATAGTAAATATTACATATCCACAAACCAATCCTTTCACTACTGTTGCATTAATTGAAGGGAACTTTGTAAATTTTACCCAGTTTTATTATTTTTGCGTTGTGTGAAGTGGGAGTAGTACAATAGTTTGTGCCTTTTTGGATAAATTGTAGTATGAATAATATATGTATTACATTTTATATTTTATAATGTATTTCATATTGTTGTAATTTATATTATTATGATTTTGTCTATTTAATATGTTAATATTTCTAATTATTAATATTTTAAGGTGTAAAATAATTTTGACTAAATATAAAGAATCTTAAGTTGTTTAATTTGTTTATTTAATCAGAACAGCTTGTTTTTTAAAGATTTTATGTTAATGATATATGTGTATATATATCCATATATATCCATATATATGTATATATATATGTATCACGTAGAGGCCCAATGATGGAGTTTAAGGCATTTATTCACAGGCTCAGCAGCGCTTTCCATTCCCCATTTCCTTACGCGTTTCGGCGTCAGTTGCCTTGCTCACAGGTGGGGACCATTGAATGAGTAGTTCCATGCGTGCCTTTTAAATCAAATAGTCACATAGCCGGCACTTGCAAAATACAATTACCATGGTGCATTTCACTGATAGTCAAAAGCCTGTTGCACAGAATCTTAGAATATTTGTATAATACGATATTTTTAAAAGTTCCTTTTCCAGTGCATGTATCCGATTGTCATGTTGGGTCATTTATTTACACAGCCAAGTGAAAGAATTTCTTGCATGTTGCTAAATACCTTAGTCCGCCTTGTGAAAATGCCCCGACTCCAGCACGATCAGAGTGAGAGGTTCTCCCTCTCTGAATCCCTTCCTCAGTCATTTACACTTACGCTAAATTAGCATTCCTTGTTAGGCTTGTAATGACGAGTGGGTCTTGCTCCCGTTATTGAATCCAAACAACAAGCCTCCGAGCAAAGGAGCCCTGACCCTTCAGGGCGGCCTCTGTAAATGGGCACGGAGCAGCCCATCAAATAACCATCTGTTAAACACCACGTAGAGGCCCAATAATGGAGTTTAAGGCATACATTGTATTTTGTATTTGTATTATTGGAATAAAGTGGTAACACTTAAAACATTTAATTTACAAAGGAACAAAATGAGGGGGTTCATTTTGCCATAGAAATTATGATTAGTGCTGCATAAAGAAAAATTAGGGCACATTTTGACTTCTCAAATCCTCTTCTATTCCATAAAAAAATTCTGACATGCAGACTGAAACATGCACTTTGAATACCAGCAGCAGACTTCCCTGGTGAGCAGTAGCTTTACTACAGTGATCTAATGAGCAACTAGAGTGCTAACATTCAGAATTTATGGCAAATGTGTGACACATCTGAATGCCTTCTTGATGGAATCAAAGTAAAAAACTGAAAGCATTTCCTACTGAGGAGACTGCAGTAAATGAGGAAATTAGGAAACTTCATAACAAATAAATCTCCCAAGATGGCCACCAGAGACAAAAGAGCCCAAATGCAGCACAAATATCACCCAGATGTAGCCCACATGTAGCCCAATGACAGAAGTGTGCAAAACACTTATTTTTTGTGTATTTGCAGTTTTATATAGTGCAGACTTGTCAGGTATTGGAGTGCTTTACATGAGCATTGGTTACATCACACAAGATCAAATTCATTTTGGTTGTAGACATGGGGAGATTAAGTGATTTGACCAGAATCACAGAATGTTGCGCTGAAGCAGAAACTCCAACCTGGTTCCCCAGTTGCAAAGTCTGCAGCTCTGGAAGTAACACCACATCCTCTCCCCTAGGTGCAACATTTAATCAAGTGGTAGGAGAGTGCAGAGGCAACAATTTGACCACACTGGGCAGGCAGGAAGGGTAGTGGCAGCACAACAGACTATGGAGGGCAGTGGAAAGGGGGCAGGGGCATCAAACCAACAATACAGGACTGGCAAGAGAGGCTGTGGCAATATAATAGACCATTGTGGGCAGAAGGAAGAGGCAGTGGTAGTACAACCATACATGCCAACAGAACCGTTTCAGCCAGGAAACGTCCAATGTTTTTAAGCTCAAATGGGCTTTATTTGATCTGTCTCCTGTCTACAATCTCAATGTAACTCAAAGGGGAAAATCAATACCCCAGTTTTTTTTCAAAATCTCCCTCTTACCAAGTTCAAAATGTTCGCAAGTATGGCACATTGGATCATGGTAGGCAGGAGGAATTGGGGTAGGGACATGGACTCGGATAACAGAGGACAGGAGGGACATGGAGAGGTGCACCAAACTGACCCTTCAGGGCAGGCATCAGGGTTTGCAGCAGCACAATATTCCACACAGGGCATGCGGGACAGGAGTGCAGCACAACTATCCATAGAAAGAAATAGGGACGGGACAGGACCATGCACATGGACAACAGAGAACAGAGGGGAAAGAGGCAATGGTAGCTAGCTGACCATAATGGTCAGACAGGAGAGAAAACTGCAGTATAACAGACCATAAAGGGCAGGAGGGACGGATCAGGGGCATTACAATGGAACAGACAAGCCAGGAGGGAGGGAATAGGGGTCTGCACATGAAAACAGAGGGCTGGGGGAAAGGGGGCAGGGCAGGAGCAGCAAGATGACCATGGAGATCAGGCAGGATGGGCACTAGAAACAAGACACACCATGGAGAGCAACAGTGAGACTATGATGGCATACACACAGACCATGGAGGGAAGGTGGGAGGGGGTCAGGGGCAGCTAGCTGACCACACAGGGAAGGTGGGAGGGGCCATGGCAGCACAGAAGACCATGCATGGCAAGCGGGAGGGTTAGTGGCAGCACAATGGCTATGATGGGCAAGAAGGAGGGTGCAGGGGCATGCACAAAGGACCATGGAGGATAGAAGGGAGGGTCAGGACCTGGGCACAGACAAGAGAGTTCAGGGGAAGGGGCCTCACAACAGACCGCGCGGGGCAGGCAGGAGGAGCAGTTGCAGCACAACAGACCAGGGAGGGCAGAAGGGTGTGGCAGTAAAATGGACCATGGAGGACAGGAGGAAGGGGATAGGGGCATGGCATGTGGACAGGCAGGGTGGAGGTGGCAGGGACAGGTTACAGTCATCTGACAATGCTAGGCAGGTGGGAGGGGAGTGGCAGCTCAACAGAACACTCAGAGTAGATAGGAGTGGCAGGTCCATGGAACATGGTGGGCAAAAAGGATGGAGCAGGGGCATGCACAAAGACATCGGAGGGCAGGGGGAAGGAGAATAGGGGCAACAAGCTAAGCACAGAGGCTAAGCAGGAAGTCAATGATGGGCCATAGAATTGGGCAATGGAGGGCAGTAGGAGTGGACTGGTACATCACGCTAAATGGAGGGCAGTGGCAGCACATCAGACCATGCATGGCAGGAGGGAGGAGGCTAGTCCATGGATTCAGACAACAGAGGATAGGGAGGAGGTGGATGGGGCAGCAAGCTAACTGTTCAGAGAAGGTGGGTATTAGGAACTTTATTGTTTTTAAAATATGCGTCTGTGCGAACTACTTAAAATATGAACAAGTATGCAGCATAATCTCACTTTTATTCAGGAAGAAGAGGACGTTTGTGACTGTGACTCCAGGCTCACTTGGCAGAAACACCCCCTGACCCTCCACCCTCCATCGCAAAATGTAATGCCCGTGAAAAGGGTAGGTGGACGCAGTGTTATATAGAACATAGTCCTGAGAGCACGATTGAAAATGAAAACTAGATATAGTATATGGTATAAACTATGCACCAAAAAGTGTGATATAAGATGAACTAGGGCGTGAAATATAATATGCAATACATTGTGCGCAATGACAGATTCATTGGAGAGAGCGAGATAGCTCAGGCACTAGCGCGTGCTATGCGATATGCGCCTTGGAGTTTAATATGCACAGGGCAGTGTTGTGTAACCTAACTAGTCTCTAAAGTTGTAATATAAAATATGTGCTGGAGAGTGTAACATTGCATATGCACTGTGACAAAGATATGGATCCCAGATTGTAATATGTATGGCATAGCACTGTGCGTTATAACATAGGCATCGAGGAAGGCACGTTAGATGTGGCAATATAACCCGTGCGAAGGCAAGTGTGGCATGACATATTCACGGGGTGGTGTTACAGTGCACATGGGCTAGAGAGTGTCATAGCATACACACTAGCTGGTGGAATACAACACAGAGGTGTGTGGCACTCGGCGGGCACTGGTGGGTGTAACATAGCATTGGGCTCAGCCAGGAGCACGCTGTATCTCTCAAGTGAGGTTCGTCTCCTTTCCAGAGAGTACAATAAAAAGTATTACACATCCGGCGGTGGATGTGTGTTTTATTAACCGTGAGGGGGGTTTCTTGCATAGTTTGGTCGAATTTTTGTTGAATCCCCTTTGAATGGCTTGGTGTTCGTGTGTATTAAATGTGCCCGTCAATAGCTACCCATGTTTGTATAAATAAACGATAAGGGTATCTACTTGGAGAGTACCCACCGACAGGGGCGCCGGGATTAGGCATGGTAGGGCGTCAGACACGTCAGAGCTTCACTAGCGGTGTAAATACATTCCACGTGGATTCATTGTATGCATAGTCGCCTTTTAATGAATATCACGCAAATCGTCATGGTGATGTCCTAGGTGTTTCTATATATTTAAAAAAATAATAATAACAAACAAAGGCCGGTCCCGGGGGATGGGGTCCCCGGGGCCATAAGTGGCCTGAGGAGGGGAGCAACGCAGCCCCCCTCCTAAAGAATAAAAAAAAAAGGCCATGACCCGGGGGTTGGGGTCCCCGGGGCCGATTAAGGCCTTGGGAGGGCCAAATTTATTTTTTTCAACAAAAAACATTAGGGTGCAGGCCCTGGGGGATGGGGTCCCCAGGGCCAATAAATTAGAAAAAGAAGGGGGGCCACACAGCCCTCCTTCTTACAAAAATAAAATAAATAAAAGACCGGCATCGCGCCGGAGGCCACGCCCCCTCCTTGCAGCACTCTGCAAACGCCCCCCCTGGCCAGTTGTAAGTTGGGGAATTAATTCCCCTTCAATACTGCGGGTCCCTGAGGGCCAACTAGCCCAACAGGTATCTCCAGTATGCGCCAGGGAGCTGTGTTGCAGACAGGTGTTCTGAGGCCACGCCCCTTTTTACACCTCTATGCAACACAGCTCTGTGGCGCTTACTGGAGGTACCTAGTGGGCTAGTTTGACCCTAGGGACCCTTAGGATTCAAGGGGACTTAATCTCTCAACTTAGAAGGGGCCTGAGGTAACGTGTGCAAACGAACCCTGAGGCGCGTTTTAAGTTGGGGAAATAATTCCCCTTCAATCCTGAGGGCCCCTGGGGGCTAACTAGCCCACCAGGTGCTTCCAGTAAGCGCCACTGAGCAGCGTTGCAGAGAGGTGGTCCAGGCCGTGCCACTTTTTACACCTCTCCGCAACGCAGCTCTTTGGTGCTTACTGGAGGTACCTAGTGGGCTAGTTGGACCCTAGGGACCCTCAGGATTCAAATTAACGTAATCTCCCAACTAAAAACGGCCACAGGGCGTGTTTACACAGTGGTGAAGGGAGGGGACGGGGCCTGAGTTAACGTGTGCAAACACGCCCTGTGGCACGTTTTAAGTTGGGGAAATAATTCCCCTTCAATGCTGAGGGACCCTGGGGGCCAACTAGCCCACCAGGTGCTTCCAGTAAGCGCCACTGCGCTGCGTTGCAGAGAGGTGGTCTAGGCCGTGCCCCTTTTTACATCTCTCTGCAACGCAGCTCTGTGGCGCTTACTGGAGGTACCTACTGGTCTAGTTGGACCCTAGGGACCCTCAGGATTCAAGGGGACTTAATCTCCCAACTTAAAACGGCCACAGGGCGTGTTTACACAGTGGGGAAGGGAGGGGACGGGGCCTGAGGTGACGTGTGCAAACACACCCTGTGGCGCGTTTTAAGAGGTAGTTTTAATCCCCTGCCCTATTATATACTAGGGGCTTACAGAGGAGGTCATGCTAATCACAGGGGGACCCCAACGCATAGTGTTCCCTAGTGTATATAGGTGTTTTCACTGTATTCTGAGTGTCTTTTAACATAGCACTGGCTCTAGGACTGGTTAGTCAGACTCAGTTACCACCAGTATCCGTCTGAAAAAGTTGAGGGTACAGGATGATTTTGCAACAAGGCTTCTTTCTGCTCTTCTGTTTGTTCTTTCTGCACGTTATCCTTCTTCCTGCACTTTTCTTCATCTTTGAGGACCTCTGTTGCTTCTTTCTGCATTTCTATTTTTCTTTCTGTGGGTTTTTACTTCTTCACATGTCTTATCTCTGTAGGCATATTTAGAAATTAGCATTTAAAAAACCTTTGAAATTCACTGAAAAAACCATAGGTTTCAGGCACATTATAGTTAGGAACTAGCATTTAAAAAACCTTAGAAATTCACTGAAAAAACCATAGGTTTCAGGGGCGTTATAGTTAGCTGGACTTATCAATCATACAAAACCATTGAGGTGCATTGCGGGCGCGCAAGTTATAGTTAGCTGAACTAACTATAACGGGGAATTCCAATGGTTTTGTACAAGTGAAAAGTCCAGCTAACTATAACGCCCCTGAAACCTATGGTTTTTCCAGTGAATTTCTAAGGTTTTTTAAATGCTAGTTCCTAACTATAACGTGCCTGAAACCTATGTTTTTTTCAGTGAATATATATATATATACACACATATATATATAAAACGGAAACTCCGCTGGCTGGATATCTTCTCATCCAAACAATCATGGACACGGACCCAGATCAGTGCTCAGAGGTATTTTATTCATGCGTTTCGGCTCCGTAGAGCCTTGATCACATGACATGGATACTTGGGTAAGTGCAAAATTTAAAGGGAAATGTGCTCACATTCAGGATACCTTGTGATTATAGACACAGAAGACATCTCTTTTTGCGTTACTTATTCACATGTATTTGCACATGAGGAATGTCACATATTTCTGTTACTTCCTTGAATTGTCTTGGCCATTTCGAATATTTCCAAAAATAGCAGCAAATTCAAGACTTTCATTTCAATACTGGTAAAATACCAAAACATTCTCTAATACCTATATATGTATATATTTAAAAAACTATATTTACTACAACTATATTAATGACAATTTTTTTGAAAGATTTTTTTTACTTACCATTATAAGTATAGGATGGCCATATGTTTGACATCGATATTTTGGTCACAATATTTAGCTATGGGGATATTTGGGGGGTCGATATTTTGTCAGTGCACCAATATTAGCCAGACAAGGGTCAAGGAAGGAACTTGATTTGATGGTAGACAAATATTGCAATGTTGTCTCAAGTGAAATAAGGTAAAAGCAAAGTAGACAGAGACCTTCGGGGGTAGGTGGAACAGGGAAGTCAGAAGTGAGACAGAGTCCTGGGTTGGAAAAGAACAATAGACATTAACTACTTTCTCATAACAATACTGGAAAAAGCATTACAATGAGACTGGCAGGGTACTGAAGAAGGAAGGAGTAGCAAGAGAATTGAAAAACTCATATCTATTTACATTTGTCATGTGCCGGCGCCATCCGGCAAACAATCAATTCCTATCAATTTCCAAGCATGCCACAAGAAATATCAGTCTATCCCTCTTTTTACTCACAGCTAGTTTGGAGAATACCTCTCAGCACAAGCATGTTTACAAAAGGCAAACAATCTGTAGTCACTATAGTGAAAACCGAATTGTTCCTACAGTTGTTACAGTACCAGCAATTCTAGAAAGTTGGTCTGAAGGTCTATCTCCGTCAATGACATGTTGTCTTCAGTAGTTACACCCCCCCACCTTTTTTTTCAACTCAGTTTTATTCATCCAAATCTGTGACAAGATCTGGAAAGTTTCAGAAGATAGTTCCATCATCCAGTGTTTATAAGCTCCATGTGGTATGACCATTATTAGGGGTCTGCCTGTGGTATTTATTTCATGTCTACCAAACCCTGCCACAAGTGATAGATCATAAGCCTTTGTATTGCCTTCTAGTGAATGACCACTTAAATATTACTTCAAAGAAGCAAGACAATATGTCCACTATCCTTGTTAACTCACAGGGCAAGATCATGTTATCACACAAATCTTTCTTATATGTGAAGATTTTCTTTTATAGGACTTTAGAGAATCTCCTTTGAGATATTCACCATCCAATCAAGGAAAAGCTGCTGCAGAGGGGTTATCACTGTTTTGTTTTCAACTTGTGACAAAGTCCTGGTGTTGCAAGAATAATCTAAGTTTAGGGCCGAAAGCCCTTGCATAGGAAGGAAAAAGGCATCACCATGCACATGTTTGACTTTTTATGCCCTGTCTGTTTTTTTCAGCAGTGGACTAGACAATCTGTGAGCTGACATGGGGTGCTCCGCATTTATGGTGAAGTCCTTCTGCACTGTTACAGGATCTTTGTAGCTAGGGGAAGCTCATTGTTTGCCACACACTATTGGAGGGCTACTGTACCCTTCAATAAAGTAATGCATACAACAGACTGTAAAGACGATTTTCCTGTACTGTTGAAGGGGAGAATTCTTACTACCACTCATATAGAACTTCCCTCCAGTCTCCTTACGTTTGCCACCCTACTTTAGTACGGGGGTGTGGAGTGTTTTTGTGTGTATGTGTGATGATGTGTTGTGTGCTATGCACAATGAAGAGTGTGGTGCATAATGCAAAGTGCGCATAGGCTGCCTTTGTTCTCTTTTCTTTTTATTGTCCTCATTCGCCTCAGGCCGCAATGAACAAATGAGCCACCCGTACCAAAACTCAATACTGAAAAAAAAGTAGGCTATCGGATAGGGACCAGGATGAGCGCCCTGCCTACTGGTACCATAACAGGCTCGAATGACACTGACTCCAGAGTACAGGGGGTGGTCGCTCTTCGAATCAAGCCAGGTAAACCTGGTGACTATTAGCGTTGGCGTCTTGGGGGAGGAAGGAAGTTGGAAGTGCCAAACATGGTCGGAAGAGTTCTAAAGAGGCATAATCATAGGACCCACAAATCCTTTTAAGGGTGATTAAACAATTGGATAATTAGATGATAAAGGTTGAATATGATTGAAATAAGGGGGGGGGGGCATATGTCTCACCAGACTAAGAGGTTGACCACTTTTACAAAAAGTCCCAAAATGCTTTTTTTTTCCTGCACTGAGTTCTACGCAAATCCATCCTAGATATCTCAAACAGAGAGGCCAACCACTCAGAATGCTGGGGGGGGGGGGCTTCTACCCATCTTTTACATATTTGCCTCTTAGCCGGCAGCATAGCATAAAACAGGAAGGATCTGGCGGGACCTGTGATATCGTTAGATATGCCAAAAATTATCAAAGCCAAGTTTATTTGGATCGGCAGGCCTAGAAAATCCGCCACAGAATTCCCTACTCCTTCCCAAAATTCTGTTATGGCCGGACACTCCTTGAACATGTGTATGTCAGAAGTCTCCCACCAAATCACATTTTCTACAACTAACTGGAGGCCCCTTTGACATTTTAGTCAGCCTCAATGGAGATAAGTAAGCCCTATGAACTGTGAACAGATGATTCCTGTTGAGCCAAGCTGGCCTTACAATGGCAAACAAGATCTCAAACGAAGTTTGCCACACATGTTCCCACTGCTAGTATGGTAAAGAGACCCCCTACAAATCTTCGGCCAATTTAAATTCTCCGTCTACGGCCTCCTCGATGATCCAATACCAGTAGGAGACCTCCTTCCTCCCAACCGGTCTTGCCACTAACTGCTCCTCCAAGATGTTTCCTCTGCCAATGGGTATTTTCAAGTTTTGGGACCAACTCTGCAGCTGAATATATTTAAACCTGGAGAGCAGCATATTTGGCAGGAAGTGGTGAAAAAGGTTATTTTTGCCTGCAAAGGTGGGAAAGCTACAGGGCCGGATGGGATCCCTATAGAACTCTATAGATCCCTGGGTGAGGCGATAATTCCGACTTTGACATTACTTTTTAATGAGATTCTATTAGAAGGCTTAAAGCTTCCAGGTTCTGGGGGAGAGGTCACAATCACCATGATTTTGAAAACCGGTAAGAATCCAGCGAACTGTTGGTCTTATAGGCCCATCTCGTTGTTTAATGCTGATTTTAAAATCTTTGCCGGGATTCTGGCGGCCAGGCTGGGTTCGGTCGCAGGAGATATGCTTCACTCTGATCAGAAGGGTTTTGTTAAAGGTAGGAATCTATCTGACCTCACCTACGATTTTATGGGCACGATAGATCTCGCCACTACCTACTCGCTCCCTCCCGCAGCTATGACACTTGATGCGACCAAAGCCTTCGACAGGGTCAACTGAGTTTACCTGTCGGCAGTCATGGAGACATTCAACTTGGGCAGGAAGTTCTGTTGAGCCATCCAGCTGATTTATCAAAACCCGTCTGCCATACTTCCGTTTAATGGCACCTTGACTATACCTTTTAAGATTACCAGGGGGACCAGGCAGGGCTGCCGTCTTTCTCCTCTCCTCTTCGACTTGTATATTGAGCCTTTTGCTCAACAGTTGAGAGAGGAGTCTAGTATTTTGCCATTCAAGTACGGGGCTTGGGAGAGGAGGGTGGCCCTGTATGCGGATGATATTTTGATTCTCTCCGCAGACCTCGCCATGACCCTGCCTGCAGTTATAAGGTTGGCACAGGATTTCGGACGGGTATCCGGTTATGAGATTAATGCAGAGAAAACCGAGGTCATGACTTGGAATCTTACGGGGAGTCTGCCTTTGTTCTCTTGTGCAAGTGACACTCTGCAGGGTACTGTCTCCGTGTATCAATTCCAGGGACCCTCTGCATGATTTAATAAGTTTCGTTCTATGTCAGTATCAATTCAGTAACAGTACTTGGGGTCACCACCCATTTAACTTGCGTGACACCGTCCAGGGACTATGCAATTTTGTAATTGAGAATCTGACTTTTCTCAGGCCATTTGTTAAGTACTGGACGCATTAAAGATCTCCTTTTTGATTTCCTGTGGAAAGGGCTAATCCTTCCATTAGCACCGCTCACTTAACACAGTCAGGTGTCTCTCCTTTAGAGGGTACCAGTCAGGAAGACAAAACACATCCATGGCAGTTTTATAACTATTTACTAAAAATTAAGATGTGTGCTCAACAAGACAAGCAATGTACTAAACTTTCCCTAACATCAGGGAAAGGAAAAGAGCCGAGCAATCCATTGGAAAATTTGGTTTCAAAAACTACAAATCAAGAACAAAATAGGAGCAAATGGGAGTGAATGTGACAGGAAAATAAGGAAGTGAGTGCATTGAGAGCTAAAGATCACTCTTTAATGCCTCCTTTATGTATGATACAAACAGGAACTCACATCACATAAGAAGACTCAATTTAATTTTCAATTGGGAGCCTTATGCAGCAATTCCTGGACAAACCGCCATCTTGGAAAGAGGACTTCATAAGGCTTGGTCATGCCTCTTTCTTCTAACACACGGGTCCATTTTAGCAAAATGGCCAAACTTACTACGCTGAGTTGTGTGAGAGAGCAAGAAAGAACTACATCTTCTCTTCCCCAAATAGTTCCTCCTCCCCTCCCCTGCCATTACTAGCCCTTTCAGCGCGGGGATGCCTCCGGGTCACCAGGCGCTTTACAAATCGCTAATAATAATAATATGGTACTATCCTGTTCTCTCCCTGGCGCATAATTAGGCTTCCGAGTGCTATGCACACACAACATAGTGCAAATGTGTTTCCATGAACCCAGCATAGGTTTTGTACTGGAAGGATGCCATAGCATGGTAATGGTAGTGAGGAGGCAGCTTAATGGGAACACAGTGGTACCAAAGCCAATGACATAGACCATTCTTCTGAATCAAATGACATCAGCAATAATGTAGAGGGAATAGGTACATATAACAACAAAAATTAAGGTACTCCAAATACCATTCAGGCGGGGGATTATACAAAGTATAATCTTATAAAGATGTCTCAATTTCTTCAATGTTCACCTCAGACATTTTTCTATGCGATAACATTAATCTTAAGAAACAGAATTTTTTGATCTACGAGAATTAAGTATTCTGAAGCGAAAAATCAAGACATGGAGGCACAGTTATAAGTTCATAATGTGAGAATAGTGTACATTGCAGATCACAGTGAGCAACCTCTGTTGCGTCTAGGAGAGTGATGCCTCCAATCATGACTGTCTAAGATCCCTCTGAAACTTAGATTAGTGGTGGCGTATGTGGTGCTATATAAGTCTGGGCAAAAAGAGGGAAAGGAAATGGCGGGTTGAGTTCACCGAGGGCCCGCTTCATTCCGCATCTTCCTGCTCACCGCCTGGCAACTGCTGAGGCGGCGTGTGGCTGCGGTCTCACCGCCGCCTTTCTCCATCAGATTCTTCCGCTTGTTAGAATCTTACCTGGACTGTGCTATCGCATCTTGGAGCATCGGCAAAAGGCGCCAGGGGGGGCATTGGACCTCCATCTGCATTTGCTGGATGATATCGACGGCATTTTTCCCGGCTGCATAACGTGCTGAGCGCTGAATATAGGAGAACCATCAGCATCCTGCTGCGATATCTTTAGCTGCTTGAGGGTATATTTTTATGGTGGCCCCAGGTCCTGGTCTGTGGCTCTTTTTTGGTCTGCCTCTTTTGTTTTCTGCTAATGTAGCAGTGACCCCTTGCAATAATTTCCCTGAGGATGCATTCCCCTGGTGGGCCCTGATGGCTGTTTTTTCCTGGGTCACCACCTTTCTTTCTGATCCTGCAACTCTGTGGGCACCGATTAGATGGCCTGGTGTTTTTTGTTGTGAGTTCCCGCCTCTATCTGCATAGCACACTTCTACAAGATGCAAGGATGGCCCCACAGAAGACCAATGCCTCTCAAAGGGACCAGGGCATTCGAGTGGCTCCTAAAAATCAGGGGGAAGACGTAGCAGTGCTTCAGGTGGAGAATCTAGGTTTAAACCAGGAACCCATATCCCCAGTCACTACAGCCTCACAAATGGGGTGCCCTATTATGAATCCACTTAAGACAGGAGCAGTACAAGAAACGATTATGGCTGCATCTAAAGATTTATTACCGGGGGATGTGTCCAATCTTGCAGAGGTGTTAATGGAAGCAGCGGTGGCGACCCCGGCGAGCTTATCTCCTTTTTTGCTCCAATTACATGGTCATAACCAGGCACATAGTGTGAATCAGGATGCGGACCAGGATGCGGTGAAGGGACAAGAGCCCATGGCAGTCAAGTTAACAGGTGATCGTCAGCGATCCCCCAGTCCTGTTCTACTGACTCTTCAAATCGGGGTCTTACCGGTGGCTATGGTGCTGCCCCATGGGCAGGAATCTTCATCAGAGACCATGCAGGGTGTTACACGATTAACAACTGTAAGTCCTGCCTTTAATATTGCTCATCCTCTAGGGAGGGGGGGAGCCGAGGCGACTGAGTCTCCATCCACTACATGAAGGGAAGACCTAGTGGATGATTTGGGTCTGCAAAGGGTGGTAAACTGGGAGCCATTAGACGCTACAAATGACAGTGATCATCCACCTGCATCAGGGAGTATGGCCTCCGCCCGCAGATAGATACTATCTCTACTCAAGGCATCTCCCCTCCTGATAAACCTACAGTAGCCCAGACTAAGCCAAAAAAAGAAATCCTTGGATCAAAGCGTGTTTCACCCCGCATCCAAAACTTTAAAGCACCGGCAGACCAAGTACCTAAGGGCCTAAGAGTAGCCCACTCAGGAAATGGGTTACGTCGAAGGGAGAAGTTATATCAAATATCTCTTATCTATCTGCAACTTTTTCAGAGCCTATAGGTGGGCATCAGCACCCTGAGATCCAGACCCTCCACAGGTGCTCAACCCTGAATGCGGGCTCTTCCTCCAATATATCATCTGGGACAATGTCTGACCACTCTCCCTCACTTACAGTCAAGGAGACTACAGGAGGTATGGAAGGGGCTGTGCAGGAACCAACTTTAAAAACAATTATGTTAGCCCTGCAGGCTCACAGGGCTGAGGCGCAGGCATGCTATACTCAGGCAAGAGTAGACACTGTGCAGTTACAAACGCCTTTGGAGGAGGTTTCGGGTCGAATTTAAAATCTTACAGCAGATGTCAGTGAACTACAGAAAAGAGTGGTTTCTAGTGAGGAGACAATAGCGACAACAGCTAAGGCTACCGAGAGCCACGAGGGCCATATTAGATTCCTCCAAAATAAGATTGAGGACATTGAGAACTGACATAGGAGGAATAATCTTAGGGTCTTCGGGATATCGGAGGGCAAGGAAGGCTCAGATCCCTGAAAATATATGGTGCAACTATTCAGAAGGGCCTTCCCGGATCTGAATGACTGGGACTGGGATTCGCAAATACAATGTGCCCACCGGTTCCCTTTCAATTTATAGCCTCGACCCTTGCTGATATACATTGGAAACTTCCTTCTGCGACAGACTATTTCTTTGTCAGCCTGACCAACATACCCAGTCTCAGTAGACGACATGACAATAGCAGCCTGGTCAGACCTTTGCAAATCCATGATGGACCGGCACTGGAAGCTTCAACAGTTTATAGACCCATTGAAGGCTGCTGGTGCACAAGGTTTCTTACAGGAACCTGCTCATCTCAAGATTGTGATGGACGGACCTGTCCAGATGTGCTTCTCTATGGAAGATGCAGCACAGGTACTTACTCCACTAAAGGAGGCACAGCACTAGCATGGTTAATACTCTATATACATTCTCTCGCTTTTTGCCTCATTTTTCTTTCCTTCTTTTTCTTTCATTAGTGGTTGGTGGCGGCGGGTTGGTGTGGATGTGGGGTGGGGTGGGCAGGCAGGGGGTTCTCTCCGGCCCTTCTTTTTTCCATCAATGGCCCATGGTTGGGGTGATTCCTTCCTTAGTCTAGGTGTAGGGTGGGGAGATTCTGAGGGGTGTTGGAGGCACTTGAGGGTGGTTCTAAGCCAATCTATTTAGAGCGGCCACCGTTGGCAGACAGGCTTAGTTGCAGGGGGTTGGGGATAGAGGGGGGTTATAGGTCACAACTTACGGATTTCATGCAGGTTGAATGTTGAGTTTACTATAGGATACTTTAGGCCTATGCTGGGATATCAAGTCACGGGAATTCAGCTATCTTTCTGGTGTATAGATGGCTAAGGCTACTCAGATTCGATGCATGTGCTGGAATGTCTCAGGGATTAATGCACGGGTCAAACATTCAACTGGTCTGGGAGGAGATCGGATACTATAAACCAGATTTGGTGGCACTAATCGAGACACACTTGGCATATAAGGATAGAGCTCTACTGAGGCAGCAGAATTTTAATATAGTCACCTCTACATCTCAGACTACATCAATTCGGGGAGTAGATCTCCTTTCCTCTAAAAAAATTGATGGCCAAGTTTTAAAAACAGCAGCAGACCCTAGGGGTAGATGGGTATTGGCACAACTTATGTTATATTCTTTTAAATATGTGATCTGTGTTGTTTATGATTTTATTGGGAGATCAACTATTTTATGAATTATGGCATTGATTCCACCAACTGCAGGGTGACGTCGAGTAAACCAAGACCTAGGACTTCTTTAAATGACTTGATCAAGCTGTATGGTATCTGTGATGCTTGGCGGACCCTTTATCAATTAGATCCAGGCTACTCATATTACTCTTGCCCGCACAAACACTACTCAAAAATAGACATGTTTTTTTCTTAACGCACTCTGCTAGATAATATACATATGTCAGTGTGTCAGAGGGTAGTCTCAAACCATAGCCCGATTTATTTTCACTTTTCACCTGATTTGAACTGGGATAAGCCTGAAAGTCCTAGGTTTACTTCCCCTGGCATCTATTAACTAATTATTTATTTATACAGACTGGTTCAGGTTTACTTAGAGAGTATTTCTCTAATAACAGAGGATACGCTTCCCCTACAACAGTGTGGGATACAATGAAACCCTATGTCTGCGGTATAATGTTACAATTTGTCTCTAAACAAAATACAGCAACTATTGCAGAAGCAAACACTCTTCTGTAAACAGTCCACCAACTAAAGACACAACATGCCCTTAGAATTGCTCAGGGTGCTACAGATGTACATCAGATATTCTGCCAACTGTTAGATATGCGATGTCGGGTTGGACGCAGATTGAAAGAAAAGGTAGCAGCCAAATATGTAAAACATAGACAGCTTCAATATGAATATGGGGAAAGGGTAGGCCGAGTTTTAGCATATCAAATTGCTGAAAAAGAAACTAAGGGTTGGATGTCAAGCTCTACACAAAATCTAAACTTATTTTGGAGCAATTTGCTGGGTTTTATAGTAAGCTGTATAGCCAGTCACAGTCATTTGATCAGCCCAAGTGTAGGGAATATATCCAACAGTGTCACTTACCCTCCCTTATGGTTGAGCAGGCATGTGACCTACAGATAGGAATTTCAAGTTTGGAAGTTGAAGGAACACTCAGGGCTTTACCCTCGGGCAAGGTTGCGGGAGACAATGCACTCCCCATTGAGTTCTATTAGATGTTTGGAGAAAAATTATGGGGGGAATTTCTCTATGTGGTGCAATATATTCAAGCAAGGGGGGCTGTCCCCAATAGCTGGAATACAACTAACATTGTGGTCTTTTTATAAAAGGACATGCCGGCTGACGATATGAGTTCTTACAGACCCATTTCACTGTTTAATACAGACGCTAAGTGGTTCGCAAAAATATTAGCTTGTCAGCTTGTTCCACTGATATCCAATCTAGTATCCCCAAAGCAACATGGATTTGTTCTGAGTAGAGATACTACAGAGCATATCAATACAGCAATCACAGCATTTGATATTGCCGGTAAGTACAATATGAATATGGGTATGACACTACTTGATGCTGAGAAGGCATTCGACCGGGTGGCCTGGGGTTGCTTATGGATCACGTTGTCTGCATTTGGTATAGGAGACAAATTTATTAAAACGATCTAGGCACTTTATATGACCCCACATGCCAGGGTTGCCTATGCCGGCAGTTACTCTGAGTCTTTTCGCATCTATTGTGGAACAAGACAGGGGTGTCCACTTTTGCCCCTTCTTTTTGCCCTTTATATTGAACCCTATCTACAATCTCTTTTTAGGAATTCAGACATACAACCATGGGTCCATGACGATTGGCAACTTAAACTTACAGCTTATGCGGATGATGTGGCAATTTTCTCCTCCAACCCAGCATTAGCTGTCTCGCAGATTTTCCACGAGGCATGTATTTTCGGATAATTCTCTGGTTACAAGTTAAATTTAACCAAAACACAGGTCCTTTTGAATTTTAACTCTGACTCTCCTATTCAGGGGGCTCCCACCTCGGCGGTTTATTTAGGCATCAAGGTACACCCTCGGTCTCCAATATTGTTAAATTTAACTATGGAACTTTACTATTGGCCACTATTACTAAATAAAAATCATGGAATAAGCTACCACTCACGATTATTGGGTGAGTTAATATTATAAAAATGAATATCCTCCCAAAGTTTTTGTATTTGTTTCGAGCAATCCCGCTGAGGGTTCCAGATTATATTTTTAGATGCCTCGATGGTGCTATTAGTAGTTTTATCTGGGATATGGTGCACTAGGTGCGCCAGTTGATTTATGAAATCCCCCTATAAAATAGGGGGCTTTCACTCCCGGATTTTAGCCTCTTCTTTTGGGCCGCTTTCACCGGCTGGGTGCGCAGTTTATTGACATACCGCAACTTCAATCAAATACCACTATACTATCGGCTTGCTCTAGGAGCAGAAGACATACTTTGTTTTAGTGTCTCCAGGATCCCAATTACTATAAGAAGGTGCGGTTTAAGGTACTGCAAGATATTATCTGTATTTGGAAGGGACTTTACAAGCAAAATTCCCTAGGCTTTCTGAATCAAGATACCCCCATTTGGGATAACCCTGCCCTCTCCTCTTTTTCTGCTGATGCAACCTGCTGAGTATGGTTACATTTTGGTATTACAACAATGGGCCAACTATGTGGCTCAAATGGGTTTAGATCCTTTTCAGACTTGCAGGCAGTCTATAAATTGCCTAATCATTCTTTTTTTAAATATCTCTAAATGAGGGATTATATGCGCACGGGACATGAAACGATGCGCAGCATCGACAGCTCAGGGTTCTCTGCCTATTTCTTTAAGCCTGACATCAAACCAACTATAAGTAAGACGTATCAGGCATTGTCACAATCTGTAATAGATGATACCCGATTATTGGCAGCAAAATGGAGTAGGCTGCTTGCATTTGAGGTGTTGGCAGCAGAGGTTCAGATGTCATTAGAATTGTTGGACCATTCGGTCCACTCTATGAGTCTCAAGCTGCAGCATGGGCGTATGGTTTGTTTTTTATATTATACTCCGGCTGTAATCCTAAAATGGGGAGCAACACCGCCAATAGACAGGAAAGATAGAACTAGGTGCCCTAAGTGCGACCTCCTGGCCGCCAATGCTCTGCACATGTTTGCGCTCTGCCTGGGCTTGGATAAATTGTGGAAAGGGGTGACAGACTATATGTCATTAGGTTTGGGCCTTTCAATACAACTTACACCTAAGGAGATAATGATGGGCCTTAAATATGATTTTATAGGAGTTTACAGCAATTGGTCACAATCATGCAAACATCTGTCCGACTCTGTTACGCCCGAGCATGGATTCTAGAGAATGTACCTTATGCTTTAGAATTGCGTACTCTTCTTTGTCAAATATACAAACTAGAGCTTTTAAAGGCTAAGGCAAGAGGCCTCTCCGCGGTGCTAAAATTTGACCAGATTTGGAAGAATCTTAGATGGGATTGTGTTAATGCTGGTGATGCCTAGGCTAGTTTCAGTTTGATCTCCTTTTTCTTTATGTGTCCACAGTCTATGTTTGGTCATACTAATAATATTTTCAACCTATGTGGCACTCAAGGGATTTCCTTCTGACATGAATTAATGTCAGACATTAAATGGACATATGTACATCTATTCCAGTGAATTGCTTTGGATGGTTGTACTGTGTACTCTCTCTCTTCTTTTGATGGTGCTATCCTGTATGAATTGTGCTGATGTATTGATTTATGCTTTTATCAGTGAAATTAAAAGATTAAAAAAAAAAAAGCTTTGCCACCTCAAACACACAAAGGCAAATTCGGCAAGAAGTGCTTGTGGCCCCATACCTAGTCCCTAGGTAGAGATAAAATATAACTGGGATAGAGGAAGCTAAAATCAGCAGCAAAGTAAAGCTTCTCTTGGAATTAATGAGCAGCTTCACAATTCGGACAAATCAATACAGGAGCAAATTCTAACTTAGTTGAGGAAGTTAGAAGCTCTGTTGACAAGAGTTCTTTTTTTATTTTTTTTTATTGTATCACCATGCCATGGAAAATTCATCATCAAATAATACATTTATACTTTTATAATACCTTAACAAATCAGTAATAAAGTAATATAACATGATTTCATAATGCAAGTCCAGAAAAAAAAGCAAAACCAGAAACGAAAAGAGAAGATGGGAGAAAAAAAAGAAAAAAGAGAACAGAGAGGATCATTCCCCTGCTCCTCGACTAGGTTGTCTCATCCTGTTTTACTCTATCCATCTCGTAATAGGAGCCCACAATTTTTGCCCCAATTCTCGTCTCCTACGTCCTCTTAACCTGTATACTGAGGATTCAATATTGTATATAGCTAATATCCTAGACCGCCAATTGATAAAAGTGGGATAGTCAGAGCTTATCCAATGAGAAGTAATACATAATCGCACAATGGCCATAGCAATGAATACAAATCTGATCTCAGAATGTCCTTGTCCTTGCATTTCCCTCCATTTTACATTCCATGCCCAAGATTACTGAATTTGATGACATTGTTACCGGAATACCCAACACCGTGTTCTGAAAAGACTTGATATCCTGTATGAACTTTGCTAAACTAGGGCAAGCGTAGAACATGTGTATGATATCAGCAGCCTGTGACACACATCTGCTACATGTACCATCCCTTATGCCCCCCCATCTAGTTACCTTTACAGAAGTATAATACAAATAGAAGATGGATATATAATGTTGGGTCCTCAAACTTCCTGTTATTAAAATCTGATTAGATAATTCCAGTGAACCCTTTAAAATGATTCCTTCTTTCCCAAGTTTCTCTCCCATTTGGTATTCTGACTGCATATATCATCGGGAAGAGCTTCTAATAAGATTTGTTAGATTTTCCCAATCCGAGATCTAATTCGTATTGTTTCCACCAGACATATATTTCCCAGGTTTGCAATTAGCCCTTGCACATTTGTACACAAAAAGCTCCGAATCTGAAAATACTAGCTATTTGACCTTCATTGCATACAGCCCCCAGAACATGTATTCCAGCATTCCCCCATCTAAAAGTAGTTTGGTCTTGGAAAGATTGATGGCAAAGTGCCACAAGCCGTGAATGGAGTGTACACATTTATGTTTGAGATCTTCAGTCTGCACCATAGCTGTCTACAAATCGAATAAGCTGCCTGAATTATTTTAAATCTAGTCTTTTTATAGTATCTGGGTTCTAATATCCTGACTAAGCATTGCCGAGCATCGTTTCCCAATGCTATTTTATATATAGTTGGTCTGACTGCCATCGGAATTTCAGCCTTAGCCCCAACTACAAGTATCCCTATATGTTGCAGAAGTGACACCCAATAATAAAGGAGGAGACTGGGTACACCCCATTCTCCCTGTAATCTTGGAAGGATCATCCATTTGGCCGCTCTTCTTGATCTGTGATACCCCCATAGAAATCTAGAGCACACCCTTTCTGCCTTTGCTAAGCAAAATGTAGAGAACTCCAGAGGGATGGTCCTGCAGAGGTATAACAAATTTGGAAAGATCAACATTTTGATAATGTTACTTTGTCCATGTAGAGATAAATGTAAATGATCTAATCTCTCCAATGTCTTATCAACAGTATCGATCATTGGCATAATATTTAATTCCGGTATTAGGTCTACTGCTGCTGTAATCTTAAGCCCCAGATATATTGCCTCAGAAACAATTGGGAGATCTACAGGGAGTAGAGTATCGGAATGCAGAACCTGGGTCTTATCGATATTTAATTTATACCCTGGGAAGGCCCCAAATTGCTCTGCCAGAGCCTTCACTGCTGGGAGAGCCGATCTTATATCACTAGTAAGTATCACGATATCATCAGCATACGCAAATGTCTTATACTTAGTGTCGTTAACCTTCACTGATTTAATGTTCGTGTTTGTGTCTAATTTATTGAGAAAAGGAGCGATGTATAAAGCAAACAGCAGAGGGGAGCAAGGACACCCCTGCCTAGTGCCTCTGCTTATACCAAATGATTTCGATTCTTGTCCCGATATACGAATCCCAGCTTCAGGTGATATGTAAAGTGCCTGTATTGCTTGAATAAATTCAGTACACAGCCCCTTCCATCGCAGGACAGACCACACAAACCACCAGGAGACCCTCTCGAACGTTTTCTCCGCATCCAACAGGACCATCCCGAGCGGTGACTTTGTGGCCTAAGCCCAGTCAAGAAGGGAAATGACACGTCTGACATGATCCGTCGTATCCCTACCTGGGATAAACCCATGTTGGAGAATGGAGACCAAAGGAGCTATGATCTTTCCTAACCTAGAAGCTATTATTTTTTTAATAGTTCTTACTATCAGAATTAATGAGAGAGATGGGTCTGTATGATGATGAGTCAAGTTCAGGTTTGTCTTTTTTTTAAAATACTACTATGGTAGTCTTCCGCCAAGAATCAGAAGTTTGCCCCCTTTGAGTGAGTTGAAATAGAGACACAAGATCTAATCGAAGTGCTTGCCGAGATGTCCTAAAAAGTTCTAAAGGGATCCCGTCTTGGCCCACAGCCTTGCCGGCAGCTTGCGACGTTATAGCACTTTCGACCTCTTCCCATATGATCAGGGCTGCAAGGATCCTATTTTGTTCACATGTAACCTTCATCGTTTCCTGATCTTTGAGAAACTCCTTTAAAGAGTCTTCCACAATCATATCTGCTTCCGCAGTGTATAGTTGCCGGTAAAAGTTCTGAAATACATCCAGAACTCCTGTTGGAGAGTCTTGGATCTGATCAAGATGATCTTTGATCCTACAGATTCTATTCAACACTTCCCTCTGTTGTAAACGCTTAGCCAGGACCCTCCCCGTATTTTCCCCAAGTTTATATGTATCAGCCCTATATTGTACATATTAAATAGCGAGCTCTTCTCCAAAGTGCTAATGTATTCTAGATTTCATAACAGCGATGAGCTGTTGACACTCGTCTGTGTCTTGAGCACCTCCTATTTTCCTCATAAGCTCAACCTCAGCCAACCTGAGCTGTTCAACCCATCCTCTGATCTTTTCCTGCACAATCCTCTGACGGTGAATATAAAAACTAAGAGTCTCACCACGTGCAGCCGCTTTAAACGCACCCAACACTATAGTTTCAGAAGCAGCGCTCCTATTATTTTTTTTGACAATCACATTTATTTGCATTTGAAAAACCAAACATACGTAGGACAGCGCGTAAATGCATAGTGAATCAAAGACTATCTGTGGCAGACACAAAAATCCCAGCCATGATGCAACATCTCCGAGCATATCACTCCCCCTGAGAAGCAATATAACGAGGTAGGAGAGAAATCAAGCAGGTAACTCAAGACAGTAGGTTTAGCCATTTGCCCCATACCCTAAGAAATTTCTCAGGACAACCCCGGGCCTCAAAGAGGGGTTCCTCCTGGGCCGCCCACCAATCCACCCCGTCACCAATTTCGTATAGTAGGGGGTTTGGCCTGAGCCCAGACCACAGCGATGTCTCGCGTGGCCACCGCCACAGCAGTGCCCAGGAAGCGCTTATCGGCTCTAGAGCCATCCAGACCATCAAATATACCCAGAAGAAGGCATAGAGGGTCATGAGGGACCTGCCACCCCAGAGTTTGTGTGAGTTCAGACCCCACGCCCGAGCAGAATAGTGTGAGGCCTGGACATAACCAGACCACGTGGTAGAAGTCGGCCAGAGCTTGGTCGCATCGTGTACAGTCTGGGGAGGGGCGCAGTCCTGCCCTGTGTAAGCGCGCTGGGATGAGATAAGCCATGTGTAGGTAGTATAGTTGGACAAGACGTAATTTAGAGGAGGTTGTCAAAGTTTTGGGGGCCCTAGGGCATCCCGCCAGTCCGCCTCTTCTAGGGGGCCCAGCCATCACTCCCAGCGGGTTCACAGCGAGTCTAGGGTGGTAGGGACATTGATCATGAGGGAGCTATATATCTGTGACACCCCTCCTCTGCCTAAATCCCCCATCAGGACCTGGGCCTCCAGCGGGCTAAACTCAGGGAGCGAGGTGCCTGGTGGAATGCGCGTATGAAGGGCATGGCTGAGCTGTAAGTACTTATAACATTGGGTGGTGTTAAGGGAGTGACGCTGCTGCAGATCTGAGAAGGCCCTGATTTGGTCTCCCACCCAAACGTCCCCAAGGACCGAGATCCCGACCCAATCCCACTGCCGAAAACCCTCAAGGGTCGATGTTTCATGCAACAAGAGGATCACGTTCAGGCTCCTCACCCACGCACACAAGTCTCTCCACAACCTGGGCCCCAAGTACCTCAACGACTGCCTGACCTTCCACACGCCCACCCGCCAGCTACACTCCGCTAGCCTCGCCCTCGCCGCCGTACCACGCATCCGAAGAGCCACCGCCGGAGGCAGATCCTTCTCCTACCTGGCGGCCAAGACATGGAACTCCCTCCCCATCCACCTTCGGCTGACCCAGGACCACCTCGCCTTCAGGAGACAACTCAAGACCTGGCTGTTCGAGCAGTAGCGTCCCCCCCTCCCCCCAAGCACCTTGAGACCCTCCCGGGTGAGTAGCGTGCTATATAAATGTTATGATTGATTGATTGATTGAACCATGTGCCGTGCCATAGAGGTGTGTGTTGGGTAAGTGTCTTGTCCCACCTCATATAGTGCAGAGCAGATCGCCAAACAACTAGGAAAGCCCTGGTAATGTGAGGAATCTCTTGTGGAACGGGGACCCTGTACAAGTAGGCTTGGATTTGTGGGAAGTCCATGGTGCGGAGCTCTACCGGTAGACCGGGTCAGACCAGCCTCCATTAAATCAATCCTGGACAACTATCAGTTTGGTGGCCAAGTAGTAGAGGTGAAGGTTCGTCATGCCAATGCATCCGTCGAAGGAAGGAATCTGACAATGAGCCAGGGCTATATGTGATCTCCCACTCCCCCACAGGAACCTGGTAATTACCCCGTCGAAGTCTCGAAACCAACTACCAGGAAGATGAAAGGTGGTATTTTGAAGAATATACAAGAAATGGGTGAGGATCATCATTTTAAAGAGCGCCCCTCGTCCAAGGGGGTTGAGGGGAAGAGATTGCCAGCGCTTAAGGTCAGTTTTGGCTTTCGTGACCAAGGGTGTGATGCTAAGGGCCAATTCCAGCTTATGGAAGCAGAGCCTCCAAGATCCCCAGATACTTAAACGAGTGTCTCCGTAAAGGGATATTAGACGGCTAATCAAAACGGGCCCTCGAGGAGTTGAGGGGGATCAGAGTGGACTTCGCCGGGATGAGTCGCAGACCTGATACATTCTCAAAGGCCTGGAACACCTCCAGACAGCGGGACCTGAGCTCTCTGGATCAGCTAAGAAAAGAAGGACGTCATCCGCGTATAAGGCAATTTTATCCACCTGGTGGGGATCCCAAAACCAACACCGGATTTGGGAGTCATTGCGTATGAAGCAGGGCAGGGGCTCCATGGCGAGTGCGAATAGAAGTGGCGAGATAGGTCACCCCTGACGCGTGCCTCTGTGGATTGAAAATGCTTCCGAGAGGGCACTATTGGTCAGAACTCTTGCTTTGGGGTTGGAGTACAGGACATGGATGAGACGTCTGAAGTGAGGGCCAAAGCCCATCATGGTGAGAATGTCCTCCAAGTAGCCCCAGCCAACCGTGTTGAAGGTCAAAGTCAATGAGTAACAGGGCTAGATATGGTGTGAGGAGGTGGCGGTGGGCCAGGGCAAGATGGAGACGTCATATGCAGTGCCAAGTGCCGCGCGCTGGCATGAAGCCACATTGGTCTGGATGGATCAATTTGTGCAACAGGAGATGGAGGCGTTGGGCCACGGCTGTGGCAAAGATTTTCCTCTCTGTATTAATTAAGGAAATCGGATGGTAGTCCACGCAGGGGAGAGAGGGTGGCTGGGTTTTTGGGATAACCACTATGGTGACCACATCGGTCTCCGAGGGAAAGGAGCCCTTCTCGGCCACATGCCAGAAGATGTCAACCAAGTGGGGTACCAGTAGATTACGGTATGTCTCATAATACTCTTGTGGGAAACCATCTGGTCCCAGTGTCTTTCCAGAGTGCAGCAGGGAAATGGCCCCGTGAAACTCCTCTGGGATAAAGGGACGGTCGCGGTCTGTCGATTCAGCCTGAGCAAGGCAGGGTAGCTTGACCTCCGCTCGGTCTAGCAAATCGACCAAAGAAGCCTCAGGGGGCCGTGCTGAGTAAAGCTGTGCGTAGTAACCCGCGAATACTTGGGCAATGGCCTTTGATGTGTGGTGGCTCCCGCAGCATCTCAGATTTTAGGGATAATTCTGTTAGCCTTGGGGTAGGAGACCAAGTTGTGGAGCAATTTTCCATTTTTGTCGCCCCACCCGTACACTCGGGCCACAGAGGAGCGCCACAGCATCTTGGCCGAATCGAGGGACACCTGGCAGATCTCGTCCTGGAGCACCGCAAGTTGTCTGGTGGGGTGGGTGTCATCGGAGTCTGCAAGGGTCGATTCCAGCCACGTTGCCTGCTCCTCAAGCTGGGTCAGCCGAGCAGCCTGCGCCGCCCATTTTGCGTGCACCAGGCCTCTGGCTACGCCACGGATAGTGGCCTTACCGACTTCCCAAAGTGTGCCCGGGGAAGGGACTGAGCCGAGGTTGGTAAGGAAGTAGTGCCGCAACTCTACAGCAAGCGTGTCCCTAGTCTTTGCGTCCTATAAGAACCACGCATTTAGTCGTCAGACTGTCTGCGTCCCCTCGGCGGTGCCTCCCATGCAGAGGGAAACGGCGGAGTGGTCCGAGATGCCACGGAGGAGGACAGAAACACCGGAGACCCATTGGCAGTCAGTGGTGGGCAGGAAAATCAGATCGATTCGGGAGTGGGTGTGGTGGGCCACTGAAGTGTGAGTGTATTGTTTCCCCTGGGGGTTTCAAATCCTCCAGGCGTCACACAGACCGAGGGCAGTTGTCCAATCTGACAGCTGCCTGGAGCAGGTTAAGCGTGATGAGGATGGGTGACCCGCTGTGTCAAGTGACAGTTGCATAACTGCATTAAAATCCCCCCAATTATTGTCTGACCCTGAGGCATGGAAGAGATTACCTGCATAAGGTGACGAAGAGTAGAGGGAAGTGTAGCAGGAGGAATGTATGTCGATAAGAGGTTCAGGACCTGACCTTCAAGCTTACCGGACACGGCCACGAAGTGGCCCTGCTCGTCAGTCGTCATGTGTAGAGGGTTGAAGGGAAGACCTCTTCGGGTTAGTATGGCTGTCCCTTCAGAGCCCTGCATGAATCCGGAGTGCCACACCCTATCAAACCCGTATCCTGCCAGGAAGGAGCAGTGGGTACCTAGGAGATCAGTCTCCTGAAGGAGGAGCATCTCAGGCACGTGGCATTGGGCATACTTGAGGACCACTGTACGCTTGATGCGGTCCAGCAAGTCATTCACGTTCCATGAGAGAACATGAAGGGGTCTACCATAGGTATGCATCTTAGCAGTAGCTAATGTGGGGACATGGAGGACCTAAGGGGCCTGGATTTTAGGGGAAGTGGTGCATCGCGGCTAGAGTAGGAAAAAGTGGCATGCGCAAGGTAGTGTGTCGCCTGTCTGCGGTGATGGTGTAAGTTGTAGGCTGTAATGGAAAACAGAAAATAATGGGTCAAACACGGGAGACAAAGGCTCAAACAGTGCCTGATCCTAAATACCTTTAAAAACAACAATGATTCTCTTCCCCAGAACCCCCTGCCTCCCCCCACCCTATACTTCCATAACTGAAGCATCTATCGCCCTGAAAAGGAACAAGTTAACATTAACAGGCAGCCAAGCTAAAGAGCTTAGTAGGGCAGTTTGTGGCAGCAGTGGACCCCTCCATAGTGACGGATGTGGATGGTCATCAGCCTGTTTCTAATGTTCCTGGGGGATCTACCCTGATACCGGCCTGATGAGTGTTCGCCGATCAGACTGTCGCATCTTCACTGAAGTCCTGGAGCACGAGGCTTCTAGAGAGGTCTGAGTCCGACAGGGAAGGGCACAAGGCCCCGGACAGATCCAGTTCTCAGATCAGGTGTTCCAGGGAGTTGGCACGGCTCCGGTCCTCAGTAGCGGGGGGGCCTCCGGCAGCGGATGACTGGGTCCCAAGGCCCAGTGACCGTGATGCCTCTCCCACCTGCCCTCCCCTCCTACGAGACCGAGTACATCTCTGTTGCTGCTTGGGAGGAGGCAGACTGGCCTGCCGAGGGCCGGACTGGGCAGGGGGGAAGCCGGTTGCATTCGTAGAGGCCGCTCCTTAGTAAGCCAGGTCCAGGCCACCTGCGGGGTGTCGAAGAAGATGGTTTTGTCTTGAAAGACGACTCGGAGGCGAGCCAGGAAGAGGAGACCATATCTAAGCCTGAGATTACAGGGCTTCTGTTTGATGTCCGCATAGGAACGGCGCTGGGCTTGTACCTCCCTTGTGTAGTCCGGGAAGAGCATAATGGTGTTATTGTGGTACTTCAGGGGGCCCTGGGTGCGGGCCGCACCGAGGATGGCATCTCTGTCCTGGAAGTTAAGGATCCTCACTTTAATGGAACGGTGTAGGGCCCCATGAGGGGGGCTTAGGCGCTAATGAACGGTGGGCGCCCTCAATCGCGAACCAGGATTTCAGCCAGGTCTCAAAGAAGGTGTCCGCGTAGCCCTGTTTGACCCCCTCCGGAAATCCCACTAGACGGAGGTTATTTTGCCGCGAGCGGTTTTTGGCGTCCTCCCCCTGACGATGTAGCTCCAATGTGCGGTTCTGAAGGGGGGACACCTAGGTCTTCAGCTGTCCAAGTTCATCCTCGACTGCAGAAAGATGGGACTCCGCCTCCGAGATCCGGCCCGTGGCGTTACGAAGATCCTGGCGTATCAGGGCCATGTCCACCCGGACCTCTCCGATCTTACTCTCTACCGACATCTGGGAGGCGCCGATAGCCTGCAGGATGGTCGAGATGTCAGTCCCAGGAAGGGAAGAGCCCCCAGTCGCCCGTCCATTGGATTGCGATCCGTGGTGGTGTATTGGTCCATCTTAGTCTGAGTCTGCGGGGCGGAGGTCCTAGAGGCACGATCCCTACCCATCACTGCAGCAGGCACAGGGCCTCAGATGCCCAGCCAGCAGGGAGGGCCCAGGTCCACCGAGGAGGTGACCCTCCGCCGGAGAGGCACACAGCACCCAAATCGTCTATACTCGGACCCAGGCACCACCCTTGTCCCTGTGTAGGCCCCTCAACACCGAAATACAGGTTCGAAGCAACTCCGGAACCTCAGCTCTCTGCCGCCCTGAGTGACAGCTGATCCGACATGGAGGATGCCCAACTCGGCCCAAAGCACCCCACGGGGGCAGAAGAAGGGAGGGGGTAGAGTGGAGGGGGTACGTGACCTGACCCCATGCTGCTCGATAAGTGCAGCCGAATCCGCCCCCCTGTCAGGTGGAATATGAAGGGGAGAGTGTCGCCCTGCTCAGCGCCCCCTGACTGTCAACACAGGCCCGGGCCCCCAGGGCCTGCAGGGCCCGGCAGGATCTCTTGGGGGCAGTGAAGGAGTGAGGGAGTAGAGGGGGGCCCGTTGCCAGGGACCCACACCGCTCGATAGGTGCGACCGAAGCCACACCTCCCGCTGGTGACCTGCCGCAGTGTGGGCACCACAGGTGCTGAGATCTCAGAGGGGAACCAGCACAAGGACCAGAGAGAGGTGTTCACAGCGTCACAGGAGGCGCTCCGGGGCCGGCTCAGAAGGAGGAGAGGTAGACGGGGCCCTTTCTCGGGATCCCACGCCGCTCAGTGTAGGCGGCTGACTCTAGCCCCTTGGTAGATGGGCCACGGCCTCAGACGCACCCCGCTAGCCAGGCCACAGGACCAGTCGTGCTGCCCCAGGTAGTCAGGCCCCAGTAAAGCCACAAATGGGGGGGCAAAGGAAATCATAGAAACAGGCCCCGGGTCTCAGGGATGAGCCCACCAGATTGGTGCTGTGAAAGGGGGAGGGGGGCTGTGCAGATGTAACCAGGGGCACCCCCTGCGCAGGCAAGCCAGCACCCACCTCTGCTCCACTGGGTGTAGGTCTACGTCCCATGTAAGTGAAAAGGCTGGGTACTGGCCACAGATGGGCCCCGTCGACACCTTCCAGATCAGGCCCCACACTGTGGGAACACAGATGGTGGGCCAGAGGAAGCAAGCAGCCACCATGGGAAGCAGTTCTCGTTGGCCGTGGTCCTGGGCAGATATCCAAGTGCCAGCGGTCACCGACTGTGCAGGCCCTGGGTCGGCCTTAAAGAGTGACTGCTGCTAGCCCCGGATGATCTCAGGCCGTGAAGGGCCTCACGGAGACGTCACAGGCCCGCCAGGTTCCCGACAAGGGCAGGCGCAGGCTGCAAGATGCCTAAAGGGGGGCAGGAGGGGGCCTGGTTCCAGGGGACCCGCCGCCTGATCCGGCAGCTGAACCTCCCACCACCGCACAGTCCTGCCACCACCTGCCACCCACCACTCTTCCAGGCTCAAGCGGACCCCGGGGATCCAGACAGCGGGGGCCGGGGAACTTGATCTTCGGGATGCGGTACTCAGTAAATCCACGCACAGGCGTGGTGTTGCCGGAGCGCCCCTAAGCCTTCAGAGGTACAATCGCAGGCTAGCAGTAGCGATGGAAGCGAGCCTTGGCGGCGGGAATCAGCAGCGCGCCAAGCCTCAGAGCACCAATGCCACCATGTTGGAGTCAGGCGATTCGGCGGCCACAGCCCAGATCACTCTGTGTAGACCTGATGAAACGGCACCCACCGCTCCGCCGGGCAGCGCCCACCGTGACAGACACAGGAGACACCCGGTAGGTGAAGGTGGGCTGCTGATGAAGCAGTGCTCCTATTTATGTTAAAAAATTCCATAATCCACTTAGCCATATGCTCTCAATAGGCCTGATTGAGTAACAACTTCCTTTCAAAAGTCCATGTCCTCTGAGCTCTTAAGAGGCCACTTAATGGGAATTCTACTACTAACGGGTTATGATCTGATATAATCCCAGGGGGGGGAGCTCAATACTAACTTTCTCTGCTATTTGATGTGAAATAAAAAAATAATCCAGACGGACTAATATGTTGTGGGGGGCTGAATAAAAGGTGAACCCTGGATCCCCCTGTCTATGCCTATACCAGGCATCAACCAGTCCATGTTCCCTGACTAATCCTTGAAGATCCTCGAAGGTCCTAACCGTTCTTCCCTGATACGGAGGATTGCTAAAAAGATTGAAATTACTATCCAAATGAATGTTGAAATCTCCACAGAAGATTATCGGATATGGCCATAAAGCCAGTTCTATGCTTAAATAATTTAGGACTTCCGGATCATGCAAATTTGATCCATATAATGAGCAAATTGAGATCAGGGTTTCATTAATTACAACTTCCAGAATCGCCCATCGACTCAATGTATCCTCCTTAACACGTTTACAGATTCCAACTCCTTGCTTTGCTAAAATAGCAACCCCCCCCTTGTTGTAGTACCTTGACGAGTACACGCCAGTAAGTCAAGGCCCAAGTCCCTCAGCCAGCCCTTTTTACTCCAAGGTATGTGGGTTTCATGCAAACATAGCACATTTATCTGCATATATTGCATAACCTTGGCCAATAGACTTCTTTTTTTTCTGTCATTGAGGCCACATATAGTTAGTGAGCAGGTATGAATTTTACCCCTTCTATCCATCATCTTTATGAGATACAGGCTTTTTTAGCAGGACTCGCCAAACAATACAACCAGTGCAGATGAGCTTTACAAGTAACACTGTAAGATACATTCATTTTTGTATTAAGACAAATGCCATGACAATACAAGCAAAACACCAATTGTGCTACCCTCCCAATCCCCCTAACCCCCCAACACCCCACCCATCTACCCTCCACCCTGAAACCTCCCTCCCACCCCTTCCCTGCCACCCACCTCATGAGGCATAAGGACCGACGGTCCCTGGTGATGAAGAGCTAGGCCACCACCCCTTCCTCCAGGCTAACCTCCCCTCCCGATAGGATGACTAAAGGTTCAATGAAGCACAAAACACAAAAAGAAAACTGTAAAGAAAGAGAAGAGAAAAGGGGAAAAAGGAGACCCTACTCTAACACCTAGATACGCATAAATTAGGCACCCCAAGACCACCCCATAGTGGACAAAAAAAGTTGCTAAAGCCATCAAGTTTGCGTATCCGCCCTACATTGATTGCATCAATTCTTTTGCTTGCATTTCAGGGAGAAAGAAATGTGTCTGCCCCTGAAATACCACCTTCAATTTAGCAGGATTAAGAAAGAAAACCTGAGCCCCCTTTGCCTGAAACATTGGAATTAGTTGGTGCAGTTGCCATCTTTTCTCAACTGTCGCCTGACAAAAATCCGGTCTCACAAAAATTCACAGCCGTTTCCCATCCTTTTCCTGGTCTCGCCAAGTCATATAATGCTTCTCAGGCCAGAAAATTATTAAGACATATAAGAATAGCCCGCGGCCTACCAGTAGCTTGTGCCCCTTTTTTATGTTGGTTAAAAGGGAACCGATGGGCCCTTTACAGTTCAAATTTCCAGTCCCATTGCCTGAGTTCTGGGAATGCCTCATCGAAAAGTTCAAGCACAAACTGCCGAGTGTCCGCACCCTCCTTGCCCTCAGGGATACCCAAAATCCACACGTTGTTCCTCCTTGATCGATTCTTAAGATCAGTCAATTTCCAGAGTGTGTCCTCCTTCAAGGCTTTCATAGAGTCAATTCAATTCAATTCAATTCAAATAACTTATATTCGGTTGATATACATCAGCCATATAAGCATAAACGTGAACAGCAACATATAAAAACAGAGTTATCCTTAAGACAAGTACATGGGAGTTCATAAGCATATAATAAACCCAATATGTAAAGTGCAAATGCCTTGATACAATACAAATGGATATAATATTTACTAACGGATGAGAACAATAGGTACAAGTTACTTATTAAAAATGGATATTATGAATGTGACAAATTTATCCTTAATATAAGTACATAAAAAATGTCATACACATATAATAATCTCAATATGTAAAGTGCAAATGCGTTAATACAGTACCAATAAATATCCTTATTTCATAGAGACAGAACAGTAAGTGTACATTAGCAAATTAGCTATTAAAAATGGATTTTATGAAAAAGGTATAACTAGGCAAGGACTATAGTGCAAAATACAGTAATACATAAATAAAAGATCCAAATAGACTAAGGGGCCGATTCCGATCCTGGAAAATATTCCCCGTACAAATCGTATCTGGAGTTTTTTCCGACCGAATCGTACAAGTCCCGTACAAACTGGCAAGTACGATTCGTATGGGAAAAAGTCCATACGAATCGCATTGGCAAAATTCCCCCACACGTCCTTGGGTTGGGAAAAGTCTCCGACACGTCCCCGGACATTTTTACGTACAAATGGGAAAACTGAAGTCCGAATGCGCAAGTACGATCCGTCCCATCCGTCCGATTGTACAACTGTATGGAAAAAAGACCGTCCGGAGCGAACTCCCATAGCAACCATGGAGATGTCCAAACAGGTGCCGGGTACGTGCCGAACACCCCCCCAGCCCCCCCCGTGTGTACGCGCCGTACCCCCAGCCCCCCGTATGTACGGAGCGTACCCCCAGCCCCCCGTATGTACGGAGCGTACCCCCACCCCCGTATGTATGGAGCGTACCCCCACCCCCGTATGTACGGAGCATACCCCCAGCCCCCCATATGTACGGAGCATACCCCCAGCCCCCCCATATGTACGGAGCGTACCCCCAGCCCCCTGTATGTACGGAGCGTACCCCCAGCCCCCCGTATGTACGGAGCGTACCCCCAGCCCCCCCCGTATGTACGGAGCGTACCCCCAGCCCCCCGTATGTACGGAGCATACCCCCAGCCCCCCGTATGTACGGAGCGTACCCCCACCCCCGTATGTACGGTGCGGACCCCCAGCGCTACGTGCTGGGGGTCCGCACCATACATACGGGGTGGGGGTACGCTCCGTACATACGGGGGTGGGGGTACGCTCCGTACATACGGGGGTGGGGGTATGGCGCGTCCATCCGCGGGGGGGCTGGGGGTCCGGCACGTACATACGGGGGCTGGAGGGGGCGGCGTGTACCGGGCCCCCTATACCGCTCGCATCGCGGCGTACTTACCTTTTCCGGCACTTTTTGGGTGCCGTAAAAATATTGCCGTCCGGAGTGCTGTCGGTACGAATCGTACTTGCTGGTACGTAAAAAGCTGCCAAACTCCGTCCGGACGTCACGTCCGCGGTGTCCCGGATCACATTTGTATGTATTTTTCTGTCGGTCGGTCTTTTTTCCGATTCGTATGGAAATGGTGTTTCCGTACGAATTGTACTTGCAAGTTTGTAGGGTTTTTTTCCCGGGTACGAGTTGGACGGAGAAAACGCTCCGACCGACAGTTTGTACCCGGTTTTTCCAGGATCGGAATCGGCCCCTAAATGTCAAGAAATAAATGGACATGAATTTCCTAATCCCTAGGCAGGGACTAAAGTGCAATATGCAATAATACAGTACCTGAGAGGTCCATATGGGCTCTACATCAAGGATAAAAAGACATAGATTTCCTGATACTAATGGATTTTAGAATAAAAGAGGCTAAATGGAAGCACAAGCCTGGGTTTTCTAATTTAAAAAGCAACTT
The DNA here is from genome assembly GCF_964204655.1 of Triturus cristatus. Lineage (NCBI taxonomy): Eukaryota > Metazoa > Chordata > Amphibia > Caudata > Salamandridae > Triturus > Triturus cristatus. The sequence goes on from NC_140594.1 coordinate 785,376,803, forward strand.
CATAGCATCTTTAACCGACCTGATATTATAATATAAAAATAAAGGTTTCAAATAAAACTTTCTAAAATTTGAGTAAAAATTACAAATTAAAAGAAAATGGCAACAGCTTTGGTGAGATGTACCATCACATGGGCAACATTGGGCAGAACTCTGTTTCATGACTGGGAAATTAACTAGATGATGTAATGTGCCCAGTCTGAGGCGTGTCAGCATATAACGATGTGATGCTCTAGTCACAAATGACAAATAGGGTTGAAAACCATCTTTAACTTCAAAATTTTAGTAGAGCATGACAGTGGTTTGTTTGTTAAGTGCATTAAAACGAGCCTTTGATTGCTGTATACGAAAAGCTAATTTTATCTTGTTTTTAGAAACAAAGGCTACACACCCGGGGTCCGACCGTATATCATAATTAAAAATAATTTTGTACCAATGCGAGATATATTTAAGCCATGGAATTTTTAAATATTTTTCCATTTTAATATAGTCCCGTATAATAGATTGACTAAACCTGGTCTCTTCCTTTGACCAAATGGCTTTCCATAGGAGGAGGGGTCGTAGTGAAGCAGTGTCCGATATGTAAGCAATGCCCACTTCCCGGTGAATAAGTTCCATAGAGGCAGAAGAGGGGACACACAACAAGCGTTTTAAAAAGGCATTTTCAGCATGTAAAAGAGAAATCGCTTGGGTGTGTCCCCAAATGCCGGCACCGTAAAGGGCAGCAGAGGTACATCTAGCTTCATAAATTGTCATCATGTCTTTAATACGGCGGTTACCCAATTTTGTGGTAAATCTAAAGATGCCATTAATATTTCTCTCCATCTTGAGGCAGGCGTTCTCCTGTTCCTGTGCCCATGACCCATTTCCGGCAAAAGTAATACCCAAATAACAGAAAGATTTAACAGTTGATACTTTAAAATCCTCTATATAAAAATGTCTAGCTGTTATTGGGTTTTTGCCGCAAACCATAACAAAAGTGTTTGATTTATTAATCAATAGCTTTCTTTTAGAAATAAGTATAATAAAATTGTCAATAAGGCGCTGGAGCCCAATGGGGGTCCGAGATAATACAACCGTATCATCTGCGTATAAAAGAATTGGGATGGGGTTTCCTTCGATCCTTGGTGCATCAGCTTCAAATTTTTTCAGGGCGGCATCAACATTATTAATAAATAAAGAAAACAATAATGGAGCCAGTACACACCCCTGGCGAATTCCTCTCTTAACTTTAAAGGAGGGGGTATATTCACCTGAAGATCCATACCGCACCTTACTGGTTAAAACTTCATATAATCTTGCTAGAAAGTAAACTATATCTTTTGGAGCACCCATTTCTAGCAAGACGGGCCATAAAATCAAATGATCAACTAAATCAAAGGCGCTACTCAGATCGGCGAATCATAAATATAAGTTGCCCTCCTTTGCCCGTGTATACTTCCCAATCAAAAGATCCATGTTTACACACTGCTCTAACGTTTCAATACCTTTCCTAAATCCATATTGTGCTTGTGAGAGGATCATCTTTTCTTTAGCCCAATCTTCTAATCTTGAGAGCAAGACCCTACTCAGGATTTTTATAGAGGAGTCCAACAATCAAATCGGGCGATAGTTACGAGCATCGGTCTTTACTCCCTTCTTGTATATTGGAATTATTATAGACTGTCCCCATGATGTTGGAAAAACTGTTTCAGAGGCAACATTAAAAACTCTGGTTAAAAAAGGTGACCATAAATCCATATTATTCTTATAAAGGTCAATTGGGACTCCATTGGGGCCAGGTGCTTTGCCGCCCTTGCTACTAGATATGCCATCTAAAACCTCCCCATTGCTAATCATCAGAGGTATAATTGGCCATTGAACGGGCGCATCAGATAAAATGACAGACGGTGTATTACTATTAAAAATATTAGAAAAATGCTCCACCCAGGAGTTGCTAGTAATGTGGGAATTAAGTTCTGGTACATGGACATCTTTCAGAAAGGAGCCATTAACAGTGGTCCAAAATAGCATACTATTTTTTGTATCGGCTGCATAACTTAATTTTTCCCATGCGTCCTCTCGGAGTTCAGCTTTTCTTATCTCTAAGGCAGAATTATACTGTATTCGTAAATTCCTAATTTTTTCCCGATCTCGCGGATTGCACCCCAGAGCTTGTTTAAGATAGTATAAGGCAGCTGAGCAATTCTTATCGAACCAGCCTACCTTGTGGTTTCTTTTGCCATGGGCAGGTTTCGTCAGAAGATTCTCAATAACTTTATTGATCTTATTAAAATTTTCAAGCAAAGATTGAGAATCGATCTCCTCCCTACAGAATTGTAATTCAACCTGGCATAACTTAATAACATCACACTGGATTTGTGTCAGTAAAGGTTTTTTGCACAGCCAGCTCACCCTCAAGTGTGGATATTCTAGATTCAGCTTCGTCAATACTGGCTGCGAAGTCGGAGCAAGTCTTTGTGACCCTGCGTATTGAGTTTTGTAATTTGCGGCACGCACCATGAGTGCGAGAGCTCTCCAGCCGGGTCTCCTCATGATGAGCCATAATGCTCTGATAGATAGTGGAGAGTTTAATTTCATCAGGTTCGCTTGGGTTTACACTTGTGGCTCCTAAAGCCACCCCTCCAGCCGTTGCTTTACTCCCATCCAGTTTAGGCGAGAAAGAATAGTCACATATCATTGAGCCGACTGAGCATAGGATCTTATCTGGTAAGGCATCACCTTGAGCCCTTTGCTTGCGAACCATTCCCAGAATATGCGGAGTCTGGTCTCCTTCATCTTCCCATCGTAATCTACTTGTGTCACTTTAATCCTCAGTCCAATATTTTCCGAGGCTATCATCCCCCAAAGAATTAGAATAATCCGACATGGAATAAAATGTATCCCCTGAATCCCCCTCTTTTGTGAAACCTGAAGCTGAACACTCTTCTTAAGGTCTCTGCAGATCTATTTCCAATATGTCAGCTCCCTTACTAAATGTTGTTCCCATTCTTCTGGCTCCCCGCCACTTTTTCCTGGCTGGTGTCCTTCAGAACTACAGTTCCCAAAGTGCTTATTCCTTGTTGCTTAGCAGATAATCCATCCACTACGCCCGGCGGACCTACAGCAGTAATCAAAGCCTCTTGAATGTCAGCCTGCCCATTACTGTCAAAGGATCGAATTTCGCCTTCAAGTTCAAGTTCGAGTGCCCCCCCTCCACCAGCCCTCTCCACACTCAGCTCTTTTACCCCAATTAAGGAAGAAGATTGTTCAGTACCTTGAGTGATCTCTTCCTGGAGCCTTATGGCTGTCTCTGGTGTGACCGGCATCATTGCAATTTTGAAAGCAGAATTACTTTCTGTAGATGGATCCTGCATTATCTTATTCTTTCCGACCTGTGCCTTGAAAAGCACGGGGACCGTCGGACACCCGCGGCCCGGGGCACCTCCTTTACCTATTCGGTCCCCAGTTCCTGAAAATCTGGAAGATGTACACGGGGCAGACCAGCGTACACCAGCATCTGAAACCTCGCCATCTCCATCCAGCACAAGTTTCCCAGGGCTTCCATAGCCTACGGGCGCCCCCCGCATCTTGGTGCCTCTAGTGGACGCTTTAGGCGGCATCGGTACAATCGAGCAGGTAAACGGAGCAAAAGCTGTAGCGGGAAGATAGATATATAGTAATCACGAAAGGGAAATTGCTATACTGGAAATCATGAAGTGGAAACAGGGGGAGAGCAAAGCACAAAAGGGGTCTTCTAAGATTGCCAAATCTAAGATCAAGACAAAGTATAAAATGGAAGCTCCCCTATGAATACTACCAAAAAGGTCCCAACTGATCTTAGGCTAAAACTAATGAGTATTTGGAAACAGTTTTTTGATAACTTGGAGTTAGTATTAAAAGACTTTTGCCAAGATGTAACACATAAATTAAAGGAGGTTGAGGATAACTTACATACTTTGTTGGACACACAGTGCAACATCTCTCTGCTCTTTCCAGCTTCCATACTGCACAAGGAGGCACGCCTTATGTCTATCTCACCTTGTCCCTATATTGCCAATTGAGATCCATGAATACAGCACAGCAGCACAACAGAACACAGGTGCCTGACACAACAGAACCCTGTCAGATTTTGGACATTAACAGATATGATAATGTCAGTAATGGATGCTCTGTACATTGTTGCAGCGGTAATTTCATGGTAAATTCTGAATGCAAAACCTCATTACCTCCAATTCACCGCTGTAAAGGAAATGGACCCTTCCCACTGTATATTACCTTCAGGAGACTTTACATAAACATGAAAAATCAAAAATGCATTTAATATTTAAGCCAATAGGGAGGAGCCTAGCGCGCAACCAAGATGGCCGCGTAGGTGCGAGGCTCCCGAGGACCTCCGTGACCTCCTACATAAATCCTGAAAATATCCTGTCCTAGATGAGGGGACTGTGTTGGTGAGCCCGAGCTGAGGTGTCACCCGTTTTCCGCTTCCAAATTGGACCTCGGACACCGGCGGGAGCACCGATTGAGGTTTGCGGCCTTCTCCACGCCGGCCCCCCGGATTGGAGTTGCGGGGCGATCCGGAGACAAAGTGATCAACAGCGGCGGGCAGGGCTGGGCGACTCGCGTACCCCGCACTTTCACTTTCGCTTTTGCGCCCTCCTTGCTGTGTAGGCGAGGTTGGGTTGCGGGGCGGTGTGCGGTGGTGTGGCCTCGTTGGGGTGCCCTGCTGGCCCGCCGGCTGTGATACGTCCTGCGGACCTGTGGTTGCCCCCCCCCGGAGCCCGTGAACTGGTTTGTCGGCCTTTTCCGAGGTGATTGGCACGATTTGGGGACTGAAACCATGTCCACAAAGCAAGATGGCGACCGGGCAAAGGTGAAATCGACCCGCCGTGGCGCAGCCCATCAGTCCAACAGCATGGACCGCTACACCCTCCAGAAGGGATCTCCCGAGGTGCCGTGTAGGTCCCCTGAGGGCCCGACTGATGCTCCTGCGCTGCCCGCGGATCTGACCCTGCGAGATGTCATGGGCGCTATCGCCGAGATGAAGGCCTCGGTGGACCAGCGCTTTGACACACTGGCGCAAAAGATTGACTCGGTCCACGTAGATGTTGGCCTGGTGAGGGCTGATTTATCCAAGACCAATGACCGGGTCGATTCTTTGGCCCACACCACCTCGGGCCTTACAGCTGACGTGGCGGCCCTCCAAAAGGAGGTGCGCCGGCTTGGCCAGGCGAGCGCCCTGATGGATCGTCGACTGGAGGATTCCGAGGGTCGGGCCCGGAGGAACAATGTCCGCATTGTCGGGGTACCGGAGGGACGTGAGGAGGCGGCGGCGGACCTGTTTGTGGAGGACCTAATTCTCACCCATCTCCAGCCCCGGGGGCTGAGTAAATTCTTTGCGGTGGAACGTGCCCACAGGGTTCCCGGAGGAAGACCTAAGGCCGGAGCCCCTCCGAGGCCTCTCATTGCCCGGATTTTCAACTTTCGGGACAGAGACGCTATCCTTCAGACTTCTAGGCAACAAGGACCGGTCAGACTTGACAATATGGACGTAAACTTCTATCCTGATTTCACCCCAGCGGTCCAGAAGCAGAGACTGAGCTTTCTCGGAGTCAAACGTCGTCTACGGGACTTGAACCTCAAGTATGCGATGCTTTTTCCAGCTAAGTTGCGGGTGGAGGTGGATGGCCGCACGCACTTTTTTGATCGTCCCGAGGCGGCCGGGGACTGGTTGGACTCCTTGCCCGGGGATCGGGGCCGGGGGGGTGGGGGGGCGCGGTTGGAGGGGAGGGCTCGCCGGATCAGGACTGAGGGACTAATAGTAGGCCTCGCTCTGGACAACATTGTCGTCATTTTTGACTGTTCGTTAAGTCTCCCTCCTGTGGAGGTGGTACGGGGTCTCTTGGGGGCTCTCCCTCCTCCTCTGGGGGACTAGTTAGTTTAATCATTCATGGGGCGACAGGCACACTGCACTTTGGGGGGGCTGTTTGGGCTCATGCAGGGGTGCAGGGAGGGGGGAGTTCTGTTGGGATGGGTGGGTTGGGGTGGGGTGTTGTTCGTTTTTACCGCAAGGCAAACCCTTTATTGTATTGGTGTTTTTAAGGTGTCTCGGGGGGACGAATGATGGCTTCTGTATGTGATGGGGGGTAGGGACCTGACTTTATTGTCCTGGAACGTTAACGGACTGGGGGATAGGATTAAGCGAGGTGTGGTCCTGCAGTATTTGAAACGACTTTCGCCAGATGTGGTCTTTCTGCAGGAGACACACCTTATTGGTAATTCCTTTTGTGCCATGAGTCGGCGTGGCTATCGCTTGGTGGCCCACTCGGGCTTCACGTCGGGCTCACGGGGGGTGGGCATCATGGTGAAGAACTCGCTCCCGTTGGAAATAGACGAGGTGCGCCATGATGAGAGGGGACGCTACACTGTCTTAGTGGGGAGAATGGAGGGTAAAGTAGTTGTCTTTGTATCAGTGTACGTCCCACCGGGGTTACAGTCTACGACTTTTGCAGACCTAGGGCGCCTCCTCCTTGACCTTCCGGGGGGGCTTCTGGTGGTTGGGGGGGACTTCAATGTGGTGGTTTCTAGGACCGTGGATCGTCACCCCCCTAGGGACCTCCCCCGGGCGCAGGCGTGGCTGTCCGGCTTTTTCGATACACTGGGATTGGTGGACTGCTGGCGCTGAAAACATCCCACGCAGCTGCAGTACACTTTCCACTCGGGTGCCCATGGTAGCCTCTCACGGCTTGATTATGTCCTTGTCCCTGCGGCCTATGTTGGGAGGGTAGGAGAGGTGCGCCATTTGGCGCGGGGTATTTCAGATCACTCCCCGCTCCTGTTGCACGTTGATGTCTTCCCGAGGGGGGAGGGCAGGGTAGCTCCAATCAATGCCTGGTACCTGCGCGACCCCACTATTCGCGCTGATTTGATTAAATCCTTGCAGCGGTATTTCGATGAGAATGTGGGGTCCGTCCCCTCGGCTATCTCCCTGTGGGAAGCCTTCAAAACAGTTCTTAGAGGGGAGGCCCTCTCCTTTATTTCCCATGCCCGGAGGCGCGAGCAGGAGGAGGTGACCCGGGTGGAGGCCGAAATCGCTGAATTGGAGGGTGATCTAGAGGGTGGGGTGACGGATGCTGCACTACATGTCCTACAACTTAAGCAGGCGGCCTACAGGGCCCTCGTCACGGAGGCGGCCAGGGGCGACTGTATGATGTGGGTGATAAGGCTGGTAAACTGCTTGCATGGTTGGATAAAAAGGAGAGAGCGAGTCGTGTGGTCCCGCTGATTGAGAGGATGGATGGTGTGCGTGTCACCGAGCCAGAAGACATTGTCTCTTGTTTCGCGGATTATTTCCGCGAGGTGTATTCCCCGGTTTCTCCCTGCTCGGAGGAGGATTCCCATGCCCTGCTTAGGGATATCGCGCTGCCTTCCCTTTCGGTGGAAGACAGGGTGTCGTTAGATGCCGCTCCTACCTCCGACGAAATTGCCCTCGCCATACGCTCGGTCGCATCCGGCAAGGCCATGGGCCCGAACGGCATCCCTATCGAGTTGTATAAGCTGCGACCGGATGTACTGGCACCCCACCTCCGTGCGATGTTCCTGGCGGCCCACTCGCTGGGCTCCCTCCCGCCGGACCAACGTCTGGCTACAATCGTGGTGATCCACAAGGAAGGGAGACCTCGAGACCGGGTTACATCCTACCGGCCTATCTCGCTCTTGAATGCGGAGCCCAAAATCCTCGCCAAGGTGCTAGCCAACCGGCTGGTCGGCGTGGTGGGCGATTTGGTCCACCAAGACCAGTCCGGCTTTATTCCCCATCGCAACACGGCCCTTAATCTGCGGCGCTTGCACGGGGTGCTCGCGCGTGTCCCGTTTGTGCGGGAGCCGGCCATATTGGCGTCCTTAGACGCCACCATGGCGTTTGACACGCTCGAGTGGCCATACATCTGGGCTATGCTGGCGAAGTTTGGATTTGGCCCGGGGTTCATCAGCTGGGTCAAATTGTTGTATTCGGGCCCATTGGCGCAGGTGGTGGTGAATGGAAGAGTATCGGTCCCATTCGAGCTGGGACGGGGCACGCGACAGGGCTGTCCCTTGTCGACGCTCCTGTTCGCGCTGGCCTTGGAACCCCTGGCGGAGTGGCTGCGGTGGCACCCTTCCATCCGTGGTCTCCGTTGGACCCCCGAGTATGAGGACCGCGTGTCCCTATACGCTGACGATATCCTTTTGTACCTAGCCTCCCCGCGTAAATCACTGATTGTCCTGGTTGATGTTTTGCGCTCATTCGGCCGCAACTCAGGCCTTGTCATCAACTGGGCTAAATCATGTGTGTATGTGCTTTCCGGGGAGGCTCCCGTCCTCCCGCGGGGCTGTCCGATCCAGATTGCCTCACAGGGGTTTCGGTACCTGGGGGTTTACATTACTCTGGACCCGGAGGCCCGCTACGAGCGGAATTTGCTTCCCCCCCTCCAGCGCTTGAAGGAGGACGTCGCGCGCTGGCGGCGCCTGCCGCTTTCGCCGCTCGGCCGGGCGGCATTGTTTAAGATGATGTCGTTGCCACGCTTCCTGTACGCTCTCCAGAATACTATGGATTTAGTCCCGGCACGCTACTTCCGTGAGGTGGAGAGTCTACAGCGCCGCCTGTTCTGGGACGGGAGGCCGCGTATTGCCCTGGCGAAGTTGACGCTCCCATGGTACAACGGGGGGATTGCCCTCCCGGATATTAAACGGTATTACTGGGCCTCCCAGCTAGCTGCAATTAATCATGGCCTTTACGGGCCCGCCTTAAACCCGGCATTTGAAATGGACAAGATGCTCCTGCCTGGTGGCGACTATAATCGAGCGCTTTACTCTGGCGCGCCCGGCCCCCGCCTGACGGGACCTACGCGTGTCATGGTACGAGTATGGCACGCGGCTAACGCAGCTATGGGGTGGAAGGACCGTTTGACCCGGGCATCACCGTTGTACGCGTCTGAGAGATTGGGCTCCCTGTGGACCTCGAAGGGCTTCAAAAAGTGGGACACGATCGGCATCAGTAAAGTGGGGGACCTCTGGACGAGGGGGGGATTTAAAAAATTCGAGACGCTGCAGACGGAGTTTCAGCTGCAGGGCAGTGAATACTTTCGGTACTTGCAGGTCCGTCACGCGCTGGGCTCAGTCTTCCCAGACGTCGCCTCCATCCCGGAGTCTTCCCCCCTGGAGGATAGAGTGCTGGATGGCCACGTTCCGGACAGCACGATCTCCCTTATTTACAAAAAATTGATTAATGACCGCTCGGGCTTGCTGACTGGCCTCCGCGAGGCTTGGGTTGCCGACGGGCTGGAGTTGGACGACGAAGACTGGATTTCCGCGGTGGCCTCTCCGAAGGAGGTGGCCATACCGGCTCGCCTTCGCTTCGTCCAGCTTAAAATACTCCATCGGGTTTACATGACGGGGCCAAGGCTTCAGCGTATGGGCTATGCTGAGGATGGGTTGTGTAAGCGTGGGTGTGGTGCTTTGGCGACTTTTTTGCATATTTTGTGGGAATGCCCGAAGGTGGAGCGATTCTGGCGTGGTGTGCATGAGGTCCTGCGAGTGGTTACGCATGTCGCGCTGCTGCCTGAAGCGAGGAGATGCCTGCTGAATGTGTGGGAACCAACTGACTACTCGGTTCCGCAGACGCGATGGGTGACTCTGGGATATATGATAGCTAAGCGTGACATGCTCAACTGTGGGGATCCCAGAGGCCCCCGGCGGTGTCGGCCTGGAAAGAACACATGGATTGGTGCATGTTCCGAGAAAAGGTGGTGTATGTGGCGAGGGGTAAGCCTGGGGCATGGGTGAAAGTATGGGGCCCCTGGAACGCCTACCGCGGGGGTATCTGCGCGCCACCATTGCTGCCTGCGGCCTCACCAGCCCCGTCCCCTTAGTTGACTCCTTTCCCTAACCCCGAGCACGGAGTTCCCCCAGTCCTCGATCTGTTCCCCTTCCCCTCTTTAGACTCCTGTGGATGGCTGGGGTCCCCCATTCGGGGAGCACGTGCTGTTACTTTTGATTGCGGGTTGCCTTGCGGGTGTGGTTTTTGTGTTGTTTGTATAAAATGAAACCGTATTGTGGGGTCAGAGTGATGTGGCCCACGACGCTGATACCTCCTGATTTTGCTTCTCTGCAACGCCAAGTGTTTTTGTACGTATGTCATATGCTCCTGTCATTCTAGCGGCCGGCCGGAAGGTTGTAGGCCCATACTTGTATATTCTTGAGATTGCAATAAACGGTTTAAAAAAAAATATATATATTTAAGCCAATAAAGAGAGTTGTTGGGTATTTTAAAGGGTTTTATTTTCTTAGTTAAAAGTGAAGTTTTTCTGACCCTTTATTCATTAGCCAAATATCAATCAGGTTACAAAATTTGGAAATTAGAAAAAATAGCATTAATACAGAACATATTACAGTCTGCATATGAGCATCACATGTAGAAAAGAAAAATGTGGTGCAAAATGTCAATCAAAACACTTAAAGAGTTTCTAAGAAAAGAGTGAGTCTTGCAAGGCTAATCAATAATTAATAAATGGCAAAAATCTACCAAAAAGAGAAATAAATGCATAAAACAAATAAATCTTTAAAAAAAACTAATTAATTAGTCAAAGCATGAACCTGTTCTAGCCAGCTCCACACTCTGCCCTGGTCTGATCCTCTGTGTCTCTGTGCTACACAAGGAGTAAGATAGCCCCTCCTTCACAAGACCACAGAGGAATGTGATCTGCCTTGCCAAAAATATGATGTGCAAGGACTTCTCTAAAAACAATATGAGCAAGAACCCCCACCACTCCTCGGACACAATCTCCTCCCAGGCTGCAGCAATCTCCTCCCAGGCTGCACCCACGACGTTTCTCGCACCTAACCCATGTGATGTTTGATCTCGTCTGTCTTTTCTCCTTTCCTCCCTCTCAGACTAAGGCCCAAGGCTTAAAGAGAAGGCCAAAAGCAAACACGCCCCCTAGAGGTCATTATTTATACTCTCATTCTTGGTTGACTACACTAATAATTGTTGCAGTTTTCAGTAAAGCTTGCACTGATTGGCTACCATATATGACATGAGGGTCTCACCATCCTGTTCTCATTGCAAATCCGGTTTTAACAAAAGAAGCGTTAATGATAAATATAATCATATATTTCAGCAACATTTACTAGGAAAAATGTTCCAATCCAGCTTCCTGCATTCTGTGATATCGCACGCAGGATAAGCACATTCCACAAACACTGGTACTTTGGCAGAATAACAAGACTTTAGAGTTCACGGTGGCCTTGAACTAGGTCTTCACTCGAGGCACTTGGCAGTATGTAGCTGTTTTCTGTGCATACTCTTTCATTCAATAATATTCACAGCCTTGCTGGATTCACAGGCAGCCATTTTATCCTAGGCCCAAAAATAAAACAAACACAAAACAGTATTCATTTTCGAAATAGAACCCATTCTGTTTACCACCCCCATACTAATAGTTTGCATTATTTTTCCTAACAAAAGCTATTAGTTTAAAGCAGCTTTTCTATTATTTGTGCACAACATGCAAAAATGTGCAACATAGCATAAAACATCCACTAGTGCAAATTTTCAAAGCGCACACAGTTAATACATACTCATAGCAACATGCTCTAATGTTTTAGATAGCTTTTCATGTACAATGCTTTAGCCCCACATGTAGTGTTTGGTGCATGGTTAATTAACACACATTATAAGATGTGTTATGAACTGAATATATTTGTCTAAATATGCAAAAAAGCCAGAGTCTCTTGAGACAGGAATAGGGAGTGTAGTTTACAAGGAAAATGAGCTGGGAAGAGAGAACACATTCAATAATTATCTTCACAGCTAAAGAGGCCACTAAAATCACGTGTTTTCTCTCCACACCAAAAACACATGTTAATTCAGCACAAGCATTTCAGACTGAAAGGATTGACCAGGCCTCATTTCATGTCTTTCATTTTGAATGCACCAAAGTGCACATTTTAAAAAGTATTTGACTAGGCCTCATTTCAAAATCTCATGTGCCATGTGTTTTCCACTTGCACCAAAATCTGCGTCATTTTAAATGCAGTCTGTCTGAAGCACAAAAATTAAAGCAATGCCTAATCTTCATGAAAACTAGCTCTATCAACATCTTCAATTACCACTTTAGCGAACCCCTTATGTGGTAGTTCTTACTGGAGTCCATCCCTTGGCCAAGGGCTCCTTTGAAGACTGGAGGAGCCTAAAGAACAAAGTCACATTTTGGCTCAAAAATAAAACAGGATGGCATGATAATTTGGTAGATGAAATACTTATGTTATGGAGGGTAGAGCTGGGTGGGTCTTGGTAGGAACTGCTCAATGGGGGACTGTGTGGTTGTGAATTTAAAAAGTCCAAGATTTGTGACAGCCTTACTCTATTGTTTAAATCTAACAAAATAAAATATGCACTTCCATTGGGATTATTTTATCACCAACCTTCTACTGCAGCCACAGAGGACTGGCAAAGGTATCTGCTGCCTAACCTCACCCCACACCAGATCCACATGTTCATGAGAATCGCTTTGCTCCGCTGTCAGGACCTACCAATAATGATTGACTGAACACATCTTAACCTAATAACAACTCTAACTGGTACCGGTCGGGAGTTGATATGTATGGCAAAAGGATCATTGACAAAATATCGAGAAGGAGAATATCGAACTACCAAAATATAGAAGGAAAAATGTAGAATGCCAAAATATCGAATGCCTATCTCCAAACAGGTAAGTACAAAAATATCGAATCCAAAATATCGTTGTAAATAATATAGTCAGTCAAAATATCGAATTTTTTAAATGTCTTAAAAGTAATGTAAAATTAATTAAATAATACATATAATTAACTGAAACATACTTACAAATACTTAAATAACTTTAACATTAATAAATAATTAATGTAAGTAAAAATAAAAAAATTAATACATATATCAACGTAATATTAATTAAAAATATTAAATATTTTTTGCGTAGGATAGCGGGCGGGTAAAATTTTCTATTACCACTCCAGTAAGTGCAATAGTAGGGAAAGCGTTGGATAGCGGGAGGGTAAAAATTACTATTCCCACTCCAGAGAGTGCAACAGTAGGGAAAGCGTTGGATAGCGGGAGGGTAAATATTACTATTCCCACTCCAGAGAGTGCAATAATAGGGAAAGCATTGGATAGCGTAGGGGTAATAATTACTATTCCCACTCCCGAGAGTGCAACAGTAGGGAAAGCATTGGATAGCGGGAGGGTCAAATTTACTATTCCCACTCCAGTGAGTGAAACAGTAGGGAAAGCGTTGGATAGCGTAGGGGTAAAAATTACTATTCCCACTCTAAAGAGTGCAACAGTAGGGAAAGCGTTGGATAGCGTAGGGGTGAAAATTACTATTCCCACTCCAGTGAGTGCAATAGTAGGGAAAGTGTTGGATAGCGTAGGGGTAAAAATTACTATTCCCACTCCGAAGAGTGCAACAGTAGGGAAAGCGTTGGATAGCGTAGGGGTAAAAATGATTATTCCCACTCCAGTGAGTGCAATAGTAGGGAAAGCGTTGGATAGCGTAGGGGTAACAATTACTATTCCCACTCCAGTGAGTGCAATAGTAGGGAAAATAATAATTTAATATTTTATTAAAAATTAATTACTTATTAATACCAAAAAAAGTATTACAATTAATTACCAATTACACAATCTTTAATAATTAATTAATTATAAATATTTTTTTTAAATTAATTACCTATTAATAATTAATTAACAACGAATTAATTTTCAATACCAAAAATTAATAAATACAATTAATACTAATTAATAATTAATTAATAATACATTAATTATCAATATACAAACATTATTTCTATACTTAATTATTTTCAATTAATTTACTTCCCACCATATTTCCCTATAAACCCACAACCCGCTACAAATAATAAATTAATACAATTAACATAATTATCAATTAAACAATTAATACAAATTAATTACCAATTAATACAAATTATTTAACAATTAATAATTAATCAACAACCAATTAATTTTCAATACCAATTAATAATTACCTCATAATAATTACATTACTTCCAACCCTATTCCCCTATAAACCCACAACCCGCTACAGAAGTAAAACGCCAAATTACATTAAAAATAATTAATAATTCCTAAAAATTATTATTTTATGTACTATAATTAAATTACTTCCCACCCTAATCCCCTATAAACCCACAACCCGCTACAGAATTAAATTACACAAAAATTAAATAACATATAATTCATTTCTTTAAAAATATTCAAACATACATTCCAAAATTAATACATACTTTTAACATATATACTAACACTTAAAACACTATAAAAAAAACGATCTTTTTAACAACTATATTATTACTGTCGATATTACTTACTTCGATATTATTTAAATCCATATTTCTTACCTGATTTTCGATACTCTTCACCACTATATTTTGGCAATTCGATATTCTGTCCATTCTATATTAAAAACTCGATATTCTGTCCTGTCGATATTTTTAATTCATTATTATGTCTGTTTACCATGGCAAAAGAGGAGGTGACTGATGTTTCATCTCATTAACCAATTACAGCGGGACCCTGCTCTGATATAAGCGGTCCGACACTGGACATGTCTAATCCTCGTTTTAAATGTTTGTTTTGGAATATAGCTGGCCTAAGGTCTAAATTGGGGAACTCTGAATGGCTTGATGTAGTGAAGGATTATTATCTGACATGTCTTCAGGACACCTCGCAATGTAACATAGTGCATATTGACGTTTATTTTTCCAGCCACACTCCAGCCGTCCATTCCAGTGGGGGACACCATAGTGGTTACACTTATATCCACTACACTAGCCTGGAAGACACAAAAAAATATACCTTGCGCCACCACATTTTCAAATGATTTTATTAAAGCACAATACAAAGGGAAGGATCATCATGGGTAACTTCTATCATGGAAATCTAAAAATGTAGTGCCCATTAACACAGAGATTGCTTTTTCCCTTGACCAGACTCTTAGAAAGGTCCTGAAGGATCGAGACAAGTATTACATTGTGATTAGGGGGGTGGGGGGGGACAGCTTTCATTGTAGGTTAGTTACACATTCTAGCAATTTGGTATGTGGACTCCCTAGCACTGATATCGATGAGCCCTCATATTTTGAACACACTTTTTGTGGTGATATTTTTTTAATCTATCTTGACAAAGTATTCACTTGTTCTTGCCATTGATCCTATTTTGACACCATCATATGGCCATGTTACCTATACGAGCCGAGGGCAGGGTAGTCCTATTGATTTCATTGCTCTCCCAATTCACCACAATCATAAGGTCACTAACTTTCAGATATTGCAGATTGGCCTCAGTGACCATAATCCTCTTGCAATCTTCTTGAAACCGGGAAAGATAGCACACCAATGTCAAGCTGCTATTACTCCAGTGGTCTTAACCAACAACATGGGACTCTTTCGAAAATGAGCCATGGTGGATATACAGCATTTGCAAGAAGTCCTTGTCGAAAAAATGGGAAACATTTGTCGGACTGTTTAGATTTGAAGCTAGATACCTCCCAAATTTTCGAACTCAATTAAACAAACAGGGGTAACCTTATAACCCAAGGAACCTGGGCTTTATCAACAAAATATGAACAATGGTTCCGAAAGGGGGAAGTAATTATTTATACTTGAGAGAAATCAAATTTCACAAAACACAGCATTAGTAGATCAAAAGAAGGGATCAATCAATATTACACAATGAATAATATTTGCAAAAAAACAAATAATTTATTTTTAGAGATTCATTTGAGTATCAACTCAGTTATCAATTCATTGGAATATGAACGGAACATGAAGAAGGCTGTACATACAAAAATATTGACAAAGAAGCGACGCAGTGACAAAGTGAATAAGGTGACTAAGTGTAGTAGTGAAGATGCAAGTATTTACAATATATATACGTGATAATCAATAAAATACACAAACAATTTTTGCAGAGATTCGCAAAAAACGTCCTCAGCTTAATTATAGAGAAAGGAAAAACCTTGTAAGCCACATGTCCTAATTGTTTTATAGTATATACAAGGAGTTCCAATTGATACGGGACTGTAGAACCGTCAACGTTTCGACCCTATAGTAACCAGTCGTTGTGCATAGTCGTATCGGGTCTTCTTCAGGACATAGGTAGTGTATAACAGCCTAAAATTCAGGAGACAAGACAGATTTTTCCCAAATTGCAATTGTTGCCACTCGATTTCAATCCGAAGGCACTGCCAGAATCATAGAGGGTCCTGATTCGTCTTAGTCTAGTTTTTAAGTTTTTCTTTCTTTATACTCTGATTGCAAGGACCTGACTTCAGGGTAGAGATATGGATTATAGTGCTGTAGACATCAGGACACAAGTTCAGCTGATGTCTTTCGTATTCATCTTCTAATTAAAGGGAGTCCGTCTGCTGCATGCAACCGGTTTGGGAAAAATCTGTCTGGTTACTATAGGGTCGAAACGTTGACGGTTCTACAGTCCCGTATCAATTGGAACTCCTTTTATATACTATAAAACAATTAGGACATGTGGCTTACAAGGTTTTTCCTTTCTCTATAATTAAGCTGAGGACGTTTTTTGCGAATCTCTGCAAAAATTGTTTGTGTATTTTATTGATTATCACGTATATATATTGTAAATACTTGCATCTTCACTACTACACTTAGTCACCTTATTCACTTTGTCACTGCGTCGCTTCTTTGTCAATATTTTTGTATATACAGCCTTCTTCATGTTCCGTTCATATTCCAATGAATTGATAACTGAGTTGATACTCAAATGAATCTCTAAAAATAAATTATTTGTTTTTTTGCAAATATTATTCATTGTGTAATATTGATTGATCCCTTCTTTTGATCTACTAATGCTGTGTTTTGTGAAATTTGATTTCTCTCAAGTATAAATAATTACTTCCCCCTTTCGGAACCATTGTTCATATTTTGTTCCCAAATTTTCGAAGCTTTCAATGGGGTTTGCCACATCATCAAGGGGCTCTTGATGACAGATACGAAGGTTAAGCAAGACAGGCCCAAAAGATGCTTTGATAATGCTTGTTCTGCTGCTCACAAAGCACTTGTTGCCACCTTGAAGCGGGTACGTGTGGACAGAGAGGTGGTAGGTGTATGTAGAAGGAACTATAGGCAAGCCATTTTGAAAAGGAAGATGACAATTAGACAAGAAGCCTGGGAGAATTTGCATGTGGCCAGCACAAAAAATGATACTAGTCTATTTTGGAAGACAGTTAATACCCCTTATTTCAGTGACAGTTAAGACACTCCTTTGGACAAAACTATATCTCCTTATAAATGGGTTGAGCACTTCTCCAGGTTATACCATGCTGATCCTGATAGTGGTCAAGGCATTGTAAGAGTGGATTTCCAAGCTGCTTGTTCGGGTCTGCCACCCTTTACCATAAAGGAGGTCAGAGTTGCATTTAGGCAGAGTATGATGAATAAGGCTACTGTACTAGGTGGAGCAACAATTGATCTATTTAGTAACAATCTCGATCTTTGGGCTCAACTTATAAATGTGCGAACAAGTGCCATTGCCAATGCTCCACTTATATCCTGGTCCAATTCTATTATTTTTTCCATCTTTAAAAAGTGTGACGGATCAGACCAATGTTTTTATCACCCTATTTCCTTGCTTGATTCTACAGGCAAGGTTTAGGGAAGGATCTTGTTGGCTCATTTGAGGGCCTGGGTAGCTGACAAAGGTAGCTTGTCCCCAATACAGTATGGGTTTAGGAAGGGTCTGGGCATGACAGTGCAGTGTCTAAATCTGCCGTTGATTATTAGTAAATATACACAGGCAAATAAGGGTTGTCTTTCAATAGCTTTTATGGACCTTACTTCAGCCTTCAGTTGGCTGGATAGAGGCAAGCTCTGGCCCACAATGCTTGGCATGGGGATGGAGGAGGCTTTTGTTCACTTTTCAGTACAAATGCATGAGGATGTTATGTTATGTTATGTTAATTGCACTTATAGAGTGCACGATTGCCCTTGGGTGTCCTGGCGCTAAGCACTGGTTGCCGGGAAGTCGAGAGTCGAGAAAAAGCTACTGCGTGAAGAACCATGTCTTCAAGCCCCTACGAAAGGACAAAAGATCCGGGGCAGACTTGAGAGAGAAGGGAAGCTCGTTCCAAGCTCGAGAAGCACAGAGAGTAAAGCTCCTGCCTCCCCAGTTTGCTTTGTTTGCCTTGGGGACTTGCACTAGCTTAGCACTGGCAGAGCGTAATGCTCTACCCGGTACATACCAGTGGAACATTTGTTTGAGAAATTCAGGACCGATACCATTAATAGCCTTAAAAACAATACAGAGTGCCTTAAAGCGAACTCTTTGTTTTATCTGGAGCCAGTGCAACTTCCTAAGCTCTTTTTCACGGGAGCAAATTTGGGTATTCCAGAGAGAAGGGAAGTCTGGCTGCAGCGTTTTGGACTAATTGAAGCCTGCACATATGTTGTTTTTGTTTGTTCAGATACAGCCATGACTACTGTCTTGAGATTGCTCTCCGTAAGGAAGGTTTTAATTTTTCTAATGATTCTAAGAGTCATAAAGCATGCAGACGTCACCAGGCTTACTTGATCACCCATAGTGAGTGTGTTATCCACTGATACCCCAAGATTTTTGGCCTTCCTGATGGGTACCGGGCAAGTTTCCAGATCTTCCGGCCACCAGTCCGGTGTCCATACCAGTGGATTATTCCCAAACTTCACGACCTCAGTCTTGTTGGAATTGAGCTTTAGGCAATTGGAGGACATCCATCGAGATGTAACACTCATACATTCGCGGAAACGATCCCCAATGTCTTTCACATCTCCCCTGGTCAATGACAACACTATTTGTGTGTCGTCAGCATACGAAGTGAGCTGGAAGCCAAATGATCTGATGACTCCTGCCAGTGGTGCCACATATATATTAAAAAAGGTTGGGCTAAGGGACGAGCCCTGTGGCACCCCACAGGGGAGTACAAATGGTCTAGAAGAAAAGCCATCCAGATCCACTGTTTGAGATCTGTCAGTTAGGAAGGATTGTAAGAGTTTCCACGCAGAGCTTTTGACCCCAATATCAGACAACCGTTCCATCAACAGTTTGTGATGGACCGTATCAAAGGCCGCAGATGAGTCTAACAAAAGTAGTACTGCACTCCCTCCTCCATCAACGGCCTCTCTAATTTCCTCAGTAGACTTCAAGAGAGCCAACTCAGTGCTGTGATCTGCCCTGAACCCATATTGCGATGGGTCCAGCAAATTATTACACTGAAGAAATGCACTGAGTTGGATGTTCATCTCCTTTTCCAAGAATTTAGCAGGAAAGGGGAGCCGCGAGATAGGCCTGTAGTTATTGGGGTCCTCTGGATCCAGATTCTGCTTCTTCAAAAGTGGAAGAACAGAGGCTTGCTTCCAGATAGAAGGAAATATACCAGAGGAGAAGACATCGTTTATCAAAGGAGTCAAGGCCATTCTGATTGCTTCAGGCACTTGTTTTATGATCTACGCAGGGTAAGGATCACTGGGGGCTTCTGGACGAATCGAGGTGAGAACCTTAATAGTCTCTGATACCTCGAGAGGTAAAAATTGTTCAAATTCCACTGGGAGACCACTGCTACAAGCTTGATTGAGATTCAGCTGTGCCATGATGTCAGCTTCAGTGAAAGAAGAGAATATGATATCTACTTTGTGTTTTAAAAAGTCAGCAATTTTGTCACTAAATGATAAGTTGCTATGAGTCCTAGGGGCAGATGGGATAGGAAGTTTCTTAATAATACTAAAAAGTTCCTTAGAGTTGGATTTAGCCGAAGCTATCTGAGTAGAAAAGAACTTTCTTTTAGCTTCCAGTAGCAATTGTTTATAAGTGGTGATGCAGTATTTATATTCCTTCTTATCTGCTTCACTGTAATTTTTTCGTCACACCCTTTCTAGCAGTTTGCAGTCCAGTTTTTTAGCTCTGAGATCTTCAGAGTACCAGGGGGCCGACGGTATGGCTCGTTTAGGAGTCCACTGTTTCCTGTGAACTATTAGGTTACAGGATGTAGAGAGCCATTGATTGTAAACTGCCACAGCATTGTCCACTCCCAAGGGAGGGGGTCGCATCGAGCTCCTGAGGGAGTTGCTGAACATATTGATGTCCAATTTTCCCCAGGCTCTGGTCGCAATTTCCTTGGCTGGTTTAATATTGACTAAGCAACTTTCATAACCATTCAGTTCAAACTGAAAGGCACAGTGGTCTGACCATGAGATGGGAAGGACTGAATTACAAACAAGATCAGGATTGTTTGAATAAATACCATCAAGGGTATGTCCTTTTTCGTGCGTGGGGGCCTTCACCAGTTGATGAAGGCCTCCAGCTCCCTTAATTTGCTCCAACCGGTTAGTATCAGTATCCAAATGGTTTTCTAGATAAAAATGAAAGTCACCCATAACTGTGTATGATTCTAAACAGAGTCCCTCTTCAATCAAGGTACCTACTGACTCCAAAAATCCATTTTTAGGGCCCGGTGGGCGATATAATAATAAGCCTTTGAATGTTCTGTGGTTTACCGAGTGAACATTAAAGGCTAATGCTTCGCATGCTGTATTGGTGACCGGGAGAAAGTTAGGCCCCAGGGAGTCATGGTAGATGACAGCAAGCCCCCCCCTATTTCATGTGGCCTATTCAGGGTAAAACAGTGAAGCCCAGGGGGAGTTGCCTTCACAGGGTCTGGGCCAGAAGCAGTATCAGTCCACGATTCCGTAATGAATGCCAGCTTCACATTTAAATCTTCTAGCAATAAGGCACATTCCGTGCTATGTTTGATTAATGATCTTGCATTAAATAAAATACATTTTAAAGGGCCTCTACTCATTACGTCCTTCTTATAACCTATCCCAGCACTAGGACCATGAGCTGGTAAATTGAGAGCGCGGGTAGTTGTTGCCAGCACCTAAGGCAGAAGACACTCTCCATGCCTTTATCAATATCAATTAGCAAATTCGAGGGACAGTGAGGATTACCTCTGGCTGGATTAAGTCCATGTAGCTCTTCCTTGGTAAACTTTATAACATTTGGGGCGAAATGGCCAGAGAGACTGGCCCTAGGCCTGGCCGGCGCGCGGACGTGCGCAGACGGGGTTGCCATTGGCGCGCCAGCAGCGTGCCAGCGGCGCGTCCGCGTCAGCATGCGGGCTAAATAGCCACTCTTCCGACCACTAGACCGCTGACCTGCCTGCCTGCTATGGTCAGGGTTCGAGCCCACCCTCCTGCTACCACAGTATTGAAACACAGTTAAAAACACACCATAAGCAATTTAAACTAGAGAATTATAAAAGTATGCCAGAAATCTTAAAATAAACCAGGGATCTTAAAATGTGCCAGGAATCTTAAGAAGCGCCTCACCAGGCGAGCACTCAAACACGGCTTCGCCAGGAGACCAGCACTGCACAACTGCGTCAGCGTGCGGGCTAAATAGCCATGCTTCCGACCACTAGACCGCTGACCTGCCTGCCTGCTATGGTCAGGGTTCGAGCCCACCCTCCTGCTACCACAGTATTGAAACACAGTTAAAAACACACCATAAGCAATTGGGCCGTATTAGGTATGGCAATTATGGGGAATGTACGGACCAAAATAAAATGAAGCAAGGTATACGATAAATGTGCGTGCTATCCCCGTTCTTTTCTGTCTATAAATAAATTATCTGGAGACCTCTTTAAATTTGGGCGAGGCTGACAATCATAGGGTGGTCTCAAGAAGACTCCCTGCTCTGCTATATGCAGATGATTGTGTCCTGATGCCCAGGACAGGGGTAGGTTTATGACTGCTGTTAAATAGATTGTTTCCTATATGAGAGAATTGTGTCTCACACCATGATCTTTGGACGCACTCTCTCGAAAACCAGAGCTCGCTATATAAATAAGGAAAAAGTTACCTGTGTCACAACTTTTAATAATCTGGGCATTCCTTTTGATCACAAAAGTTCCTGGTCACACTTAATTAAAGTCAGGATTGCCCAATTTAATCAAACAATGGAGGCTCTTTTTCGGTTCACTGGGAAGCTCAGGTGCAAGCTGATAAATACCATAAGACAAACCTATACGGCTTGGTGTTGCTCTGCCATGGTCTGTGGTGCTGGTGTGTGGAGTTATCGTGACACAGCCCCTCATCAGGCCAATTAAAACATGTTTGTCAGAAGGCTCTTGTCTGTCCCTAAATCCGTGCCCTCATTCATTGTCACATGGATCTAGGCCTGCTAAAATTAGAAAACCATATTAAGCTGCCACCACTTAAGCTGTGGCACTCGAGGGGCAAAAGATGAAACGGCCCTAAACCAGGGCATTATAAAAGATTGTCTAAGCTTAGATAATGTCCACTGTATATCCAAGTTAAGATATGTGAAAGGCCTGCTTGCCTTGCTAGGGAGATCTGATCTTTTTGAGAGTCCACAAGATAGTATATCTTTTTCTAAACAACAACTAAAGATATATTTCCTTGCCTTTTGCCAGCAGTGAAGGCAAGCCAGGGAGTTGGGGAAGCAATATCTCACTAGGCACTTCAGACCAGATGAAACCTTATTTATATTTTCCTTTACTGCACTCACAGAGATTTTACTTGAAATGGTTCATATTTAATATAGTGAACTTTCTGGTCTCTAGCCAGGCTTTTCATGAATCCTAGCTCACGCCATGTCCTTATGACTCAAGTACCGCCCAGCTTACACTTCACTTTTTTTTCTTCCGCAAACTATATGCAGTTCCTAGGGGAAGGCTTTTACTCCCACTCTTGAGGACCCAAAATGTCAGGTTAAGTCGGCCTGTTTTGCACTAACTACAGCTGCTATCACCTCAATACACTTGATTGATGGTGTATAAATTATTCACTGCCGCTGTTGGACTGAGAAAAATGGTGGGGAAAGTAAGTACATACCAGACTCTGGTTCTATACATGTGTGGGGAGATGTTGATAAATTATCTGTGAAATTCTGTATATTTATAGTGGTAAAATCATGTTTTAATGGAAATTTCTTTTATGTGGTATGATGAATGAATTTTAATATTTTAAACAAGATATATGGTTTTGTATGTCTATGATTTTATGTTCATATGGTTTTTTTATCAACCCAATAAAGCTTGTCATGACTGACTGACTGGTGCAACACAGAATTAGTTTATGGTAAGTAAGGAGCCCACATCCTACTGTTCTTCCTCAGGTGAGTTCCAACAACAATTGTCTGTAGTTGGAATCCATGAAGGCTAGAGCATTACAAGGGTAAACATGCTGCGAGACAAGGATATGTCCCAGCTTGCCACCTAAAGGTAGGACAAGTAAGTATTTACATACGACGTACAGTACAATTCGTAACACTACACTGGGGTAGAGGAACAGATTGTTAGGCTGCACATATGTCTCATATAGTGAGGTAACCACTCCTTCGGTGGCAAGTGTGACTTAACTGAGCAATGGAGAAGCTGTGACAGTTGTAGCAGTGTCATTGTCTATCACTAAGAGATACTTACTGATCTAGCCATTTATTTCTCTCTTATGTCCTTCTGGCTGTAGAACCTTGAAGCTACTCTGATTGCATGTTATCACTTAAGACGTTATGTGTTTATTTTCTCAAAGGCTGCTTTTGATGGTTCTTGGATTGTTACCCTCTAATTTTTCTGCACTGGTCAGTCTGTAGGCAGACTTGGCTTTATATGTGTGTATTGCAAATGATCAATTTAACAGCAACATTTTCCATAGGTGTCAGATTGAACATGTTTTAGTACATTTATGTGACTTTTTATAAATAAGGATCAAGAGCTCTGTAAATAAATGACAACTCGTTAACTTTTCTGATTTTAGGGTAAAACATGTTTTTATTGCCCAGCTCTGAATGAAGATGGTGCATGTTGTGGGAAGGAAATTAACTTTGACCGTATCCGTAGTGCTGCAAGGTACACAGCGAAGGACCTTAGGAGACTGCCTGCCTTTGAAGAAAAATTGGATACAATGGCAGCCAACCAGTGTTGTCAGTATACAGAGGTGAGTGTATTCTATGCTAGGTCCAAGCACGATCCGACAAAATGTAAGGCTTCCCAACCTATACTGTGCACAAGGCCACCTTCACTGGTGGACATGAAACAAGTCATGTAGCTGGTCGTCCTATGTTTGAAATATTATGTGACGAATGCTCCTCTTACAGGATGAATGTTTTGTAAGGATGTGTGGAGCATATGTAGCAGGTCACAGATTCCTAAGGCTTTATCTCATCTTTTCTTATTTTCATCTTTCTTTCCTTCATGCTTTACTGCTTCTCATCTTTCTGTCTTCCTTTTCTCCATCCACCATCCTTCCTTTACATCTTTACTTCTATTGATCCTTTCTTCTATCTTTCTCCGAATCCATCTATAATACGTTTCTCTCCATTCCTCTCTCCCTCCTTTCCTTATTTCTGTACCCCCGTGACCCATTTGCTACTCTCCACCACAGCTCCATCATACTAGTAACTTGCAGTGGAACTAATGAACTTCAGTTTTTATGCCAATGTTTTCAATAAAGACAAATGCGACATAAACAACAATTTAAAGGGCTTATGTAGCACAAACCTTTTCAGTGTTCCCACTCTCACTCAAGTAGCTAAAATGGGGGATTCATGACACACTTGGCTAGGGGTGGGAGGGAAGTAGGTGTCACTAGCAACAGGGAAAGGGAACCAGTGTCTGCCTGGCTCAGCTCACCTTAACCTGAGTACAGAAAATGCGTGGCTGTGATTGCAGGGAAGTAGGTCGAGGGCTGGGGCAGCATGAATCTGTCGGAAAGATTCTAGGACCCTGCAAGAGAGCACAGTTTCGTTGCTGTACAGGTGCAGAGTGCTCCTCTACACCATGTACATCTGTGCACAGTGGAGAAGTGTGGCTCAATGATTAGAGCGGCAGACCCTGATGCAGAGGTCTAGCCCGGGACCAGGGTTCAATTCCCCGCCTCGGCGGGTCTTGGGCTCAAAAATTCCACGGACCTGACAATTCTCGCCTCGGTGCCTATTCCAATCATGGAGTCCCACTCTGCAACTCTGGGCAATAGCTTGCTTAATCTCCACAATGGCCCCCGCAACGCTAAGGATGCCTAGCCTCCACCTTGGGGGTGCCCAGGAATGGACGCCTCACAGGGAAAGCCAGGATGTGTTCCACAGCGGTATTCGTACAAGCGCCTTGAGACCCTTGCGGGTGAGTAGTGCGCTATACAAGTATCAATTTACATTTACATTACACAGACCCAAGCCTTGGCAGTGAACACTGCATAAAATGAACCCACATGTTCCTATTCTGTGTATTACCGTGCCCTTCAGATCCGTGCTGTCTGTGTGAGCAAGCTCAGTTCTTCATTTGTGTCTGGACAAAGACGGTAAATAGGTGCAAACAATGGGGGATATTTACAAGTCCCCTGCGCCACCGGAGCGTCCCTTTTTGGGATGCTCTGGTGGCGCTGTGTCCTGCTCAATATTTACAAAGCACGCTAAGCCACTTTGCGCGGCATAGCGCGGTATTGTAAATATCGTTTCCTTTGACGCAGTTTTCTGCATTAAAGGGGCATGCAATGGGTGTTGCTGTGGGCATTCCCAGCAACAATTATGGCTTTTTGACACTGCCCCAGATTTACAAGTAATTGTAAATCTGAAGCTGCGCCAAAAACATATGCCTCCCCAAGGGAAGCCTAAGGGTGCCGCAACGAGGTGAAATACTTTTATTTCTCCTCATTTTTTGCTCTTTCTATGGGTACTGCGTTCTGCAAAACACCATTAATTATTGTTTTTTTGTTGAAAGGTGTCCCTTTCTGCCCATTAACAATCATCCCTGCAACACAGGCACTCTTGTACCATGTTGCATGCAAGGGTGTCTGCGTTGGCGCACGGCTGCTGTTTGTGTGCCGACGCAGGGGTGTGCACCGTATGCTAGAAATAACGGCACATTCCTGCATTTAGACGATGACGCAGCTCGGCTCGGCAAAATTGCTTGCAGAACCACACTGCGCCATTGTTCCAATGTGTATATACAACTGTCATAACAGTGTGATACTACATACCTGCTGGAGAATGTCTTCGTTACAGCCCCATAGATTCAACGTTGAATGAGTGTACAACATGTGCTTGACTGTATAGGAGTTAAATTAAGCTAACGTGCAGATGACAAAGCGTCAACTCTCTAATGAACATTCAACAAATTCTAAGTGTTTCTGTATGCCACCTGTCTCTCAGGAAAAAACTCCTAGCAGTCAGTGTGAATGCGCCCTCTTTCTCAGCTATGATCCTTGCTGCATCCTTTCTTTCCTTCTTACATTTGCAAAGGCAGGTAGCAGGGAATTATTGGTTCTATCATTCACCGACTACCAAATGCACTCTCCAGACATTTACAAAAATGTTTTATGAATGTTGTTTTTCAAATTTAACCCCTTCCCTGCTCATGACGGAACCACTCCGTCATGAGCCACGGGTGCCGTGTGCTCATGACGGAGTGGTTCCGTCATGCTGCGGCCGTTGGCGGCCGCTCCGCCCACGCGGTGCTAATTCCCCGCCTGTGCGGGCGATTAGCGCCACGGGCGGAGTCATGACGGAACCACTCCGTCATGAGCACAGCTCAACCGTGACTCATGACGGAGTGGTTCCGTCATGCGCACAGCACCACCGTAGTGCCCCCAACCCCCCCCCAGCGCTGCGGCGGAATTCCTGCCGCAGCCAAGGGGTTAACAAGTATGATGTTCCGGACAATATTGAATACAAGAAGACTCCATAAAAAACAGGAGGTGCTATGTGAACCAACTTGAACCACTTGGAATAATTCAGTATGAAGGACAATGAGGGTTGGTCTGTTAAACATTGCTGAACATTTGTCTAACTCTAATAACACATAGAGTTATGATAATTAGGGTTGATATCTGATGGTATATCTGAAAAACCCTTTCAGCAAGATACAAGACTGCAAAGAATCCACAGAAAACATAGAGGATAGGAGATTGAACCAAATGACAAGGAGAAAAGAAAGACGTATATTCAAGAGTGAAAGGGGGGCAATGGGGGACCGAGGAGAATGGGGAGCAGGAGGCAATTGCCAGGAAAGCCGTTGGAACGGAGATGCTAATGTCTTTTGATGTACAGGCTTGTGCCAGTAGCCTATGTAGTTGGAAGGCTGTATGTCAGTTGATGTGTTTAATCTATCAAGAGGATGCCAGATGTGAGTGATTCCCTTGCTGGGAGCCTAAATAAGACAATGCGATATATGAAGGCTCCTGAGGCAGGTAAACTATACCCACCATGTATAGAAAGAATTATGGGTGTCAGATTTCTAATCAAGTAGTATCTGTTTCACAACAATACTTAACAGGTCTAATAATGCATACTCAATAAAAATCAGTGATAGGGGAAGTGTTGAAAACAGGGGGCTCAATATATAGCTGTTTGAAAATCCAGTAAAATTACGTCTAAAGCCAAAGAACATAAGGTCAAGCTCCCTGGTTCTTTGTTACAGTTCCAACATAAATCGGATTCAGATAATTTATAAGTTGACCAGTGTGCTAGATGAAGAGTGAATTACTAGGATTGTGTGATAGAAGGTATACATTTATGATGTAGTGCAGTGGCAGGAATGTTAATCCACGTTTCCTTGCTGGGAGGTTCCCAATCAACCTTACTAAAATATTTATCCTACTTGGCAGGGAATGGGTAGCATGGTTTGATTGTGTGAGAAATTAAAAAATATGTGCTTTTTAGAGGCAGTGTGGCCTAAAGACACCTCTTTAACTAACAGTTGATCTATTTGGAGGTCTCTGAGTGGACCAATTTGAATCAAATTTACCTTTAGCTTCAGGAAAGTGTAGACGTCTAGATTGGCCAGATGATTAGAAATCTTAAATTCAAAAATTGATAATGGTCTTGAGCCATGGTGTAAATCTCTGTCTAGGGAGATACCTTTCTTTCAAAAATACTCATTTTTATGCATATTATTGATTACAGTTTGTTTTACACTTCCACAAACAATGTGGAATCAGATTTTAAGAGTCTCCATTCTCCTGTCTAGCAGGTGAATTAATTGGATGGTATCTTTAAAAATATCGTAGGAATGTAGGGGGCAAAGCGAGGCATTGTAAAAACTGTGATTAAGAGGTAGGGGGCAGCTAATTCCTTTTTCACCCAATACCAAAGCAGTTGGGGATCATTCATATCTATAAACCATCTTACTCCTTGTGTGCAACAAAGG
This sequence comes from Triturus cristatus, assembly GCF_964204655.1. NCBI lineage: Eukaryota > Metazoa > Chordata > Amphibia > Caudata > Salamandridae > Triturus > Triturus cristatus. The sequence continues at coordinate 785,405,041 of NC_140594.1, forward strand.
CAGTTTGGTAATGGAACCAATAGGGAGGATTACAACCACCATTTCTTTAGTGCAACACTTTTTTTACAAGGAGATTCTGGTCTTTCTATTCTTCCTAAGGAAAGAGGAGGGGATTTTGTCGACCACAGAGAAAAATTGTTCTGAGAGACATACAGGTAACATATTAGAGATTAAGTTAAGTAATGGGGTTATCAAATTTTTATGGATTCACTTCTGATCTGACCATGAGATGTGTTTGAGAAACCAAGCATCTCCTAGGTCCCAAATTTTGTCTAAGGTTTTTGATCCACTGTAGCTTACTGAAAAAAGAATGTATTTGGAAAACCACAACCCAAGATATTTAAAAAATTTGGGTTGCCAAATAGTCCGGAGTCACCTAAGCATGAACGGAGACAGTGCATGTTTAGCGGGAGGACTTCAGTTTTCTCCCTATTTAGGCAGGAGCCCGAAATTGTCAAAAAACAACGGATCATATCCAGAAGTGCAGGGATGGCTGAGTCTGCTTTCTAGAAAAAGACCAAAAAGTTGTCAGCAGAACCGCTGTTTTGAGTTGGAAGGGTTTAAAGCCAACGCCCTTAGTGGCCTTAGAACTCTTCATCATTCGCAGAAGGCAGTCAATTGCTAACAGAAATAATAATGGGGAGAGAGGGTGACCTTGTTTGGTGCCTTGATAAAGGGTAAAAGAGAGGCAGCTATTGGCTAGGACTCGAGCTACTGGGCAGGTGTATAAGGCCTTGACCATACATCCAAAGCCAGAAACCAAGTTGTGATGCAGAATTGCCTCCAAGTAGGGTCCAGTTACCTTGTCAAAGGTCGCCACAGGAGATGTGAAGGGATGGGCTCTTTTGAAATGTGACAAAAGGTACCTGTATTGTCACTTGCCATCAAATCTGTATAAATCAATTTTTTAGATTTATGAATCAAGTATGGTATAAAAGGTTTGAGACGTTTGGGTAGGATTTTCACATAGATTTTAGCTTCCATATTTATTACGGAGATAGGCCTGAAATCGATTGTGTCCGAGTGGCCTTCGCCCTCTTTTGGAATTAGAATTGTCACTTTGGCAGCAGTACCTAAGACTCTCCCTGTTTGTGCAAAGTGGTTTAGAATGGCTACAAAGAATGTAAAAATCGTCTCTAACATAGGCTTATAAAAGGTTATTGTGAATTTGTCCGGACCTGGGGCCTTCCCACTGGGGGTTGATCTGATGGCTTCAGTAATTCCTTCTCTTGAGGTTGGTTTATTTAATGTAGCTTTATCATTATTAATTAAAATTGGGAAATCAGAGTATCAGGGAGAGCCTTTGTCTTGTAGAGTGTAGTGTAAAAATCTTTTAAAACATTGGCTATTTCTTTAGTGCAGGTTCCAAAGGAGCCATCTCCCCCTGATAGTAGTGAACAGTGATTTGTTTCTTTAAAATTTTAGTTAAGCAGCTTGTGACCTGCCTGCTTTGATAAGGTGCAGTAGTTTTATTCTTTTTGTGTGTGGATCCCGAAATGTCCCTAGTTGCTGATGATTTTGTAATATATTCATATTTCAAATGTTTGAGTTTTTCAAGGGCACCCAAATTCTTTTAGTATATCTGTATTGGATTTCAGTTCTTTTAATTTCGTCATAAATGGTATCTAGTTTTGTTTGATCTGCTTCTTTTTCCTGAACATTTTGCTGATGGCCAGACCTCTAGCATAGCATTTTAGGGTGTCCCATAGGGTCGCTGGAGAAGAGACAGAGTCTGTGTTCTCTTAAGGAATAGCTCTTACCTTTTGAAAAAGATTGTGCCTCAGTGATATCCTCTCATAATTCAGTATTGCAACACCAAGAGGTGGTTTCACCAGGGTTACTTGTATTTAAGAGGGTTAGGGTCACAGCGGCATGGTCAGATATAATGATGGGTTCAATCTTTGCGTTGGCAACTGCTCAGTTCAGTTCAAAAACTTTATTTGGTTGCGAGGCAGCCATAAACATGCAAATAAGCAATGAAAGGCACACATTACAATCCAGTTTCATCAATACTTTTTCAGCGGACAGACAAGACTACATATAAAGCGGCAAATAATCATTATACATACTAATGTTAAAAAAAGAGATAAAATATGACATTTAATAAACATTAATCGTATTGCAGCACAAATAAAGGAACTTACATAAAAACAGGTCTCATATTCATATAGCTTATGTATAAAATGGTAAACCTAGATACCATGCCTCAGATTTCTGGACTTCAAAAAAGAGGTTAAGAACTGTTAGACGGCCCGGGAGGGTCGGCCGAGGTCAGGGGGAGAGGTCTCCGGGGAGAGCCGTCTCCAGCGATCGTACAGACAAGTAACTTCCCCCCCACAGACAGACACCACACCAGGATAAGATTTAGCGTTCTTTATATGCACTTCTTAAGGTACGATGAAATAGTACAAGGAGGTCTGGACTCAGGGGTCCCCTCGATTTAGGTCTCTTAGGATAGGGAAGGGGTAGCGGGACAGTCTGTTTACCAGTCAGGTAGTTCGGATGAGATGATGGTTAGCTCACAATCCTCGAGCTTGGTGGTGTAGCTGGTACGGGCCGCGGCAGCGCCAGCAGGTCCCGGTAGAGATGGTCGATACACGGTCCGCGGCAGCGCCAGCAGGTCCCAGTGAAGGTGGTCGATGTACGGTCCGCGGCAGCGCCAGCAGGTCCCAGTGAAGGTGGTCGTTACAACGGGCCGCGGCAGCGCCAGCAGGTCCCGACGAGGATGGATGTTGCAGAAGGCCGCGGCAGCGCCAGCAGGCAGGACGATAGTTCGCAAGATAGGGCTATGGCAGCGCCAGTAGTCCGTCAAGGCTGAGTTCTCTCGGTGTCTCTCGACTCCAGGATACAACTGCCATCCTGCTCCGGAGCTGCTCCAGTTATAGGGCAGGCGCCCTTTGATGTCCGGGCCCTCGCACTTGGAGGTCGGAGGGTCCGGGATGAAGGTGTCCAGACACCCAGCAGGGGGTGGAGCCAGCGCCTGGGGAAGCTGGAGGCGATCGGCACCTGGCGGGGGAAGAGCTCTTGACGCTTCGTTCTCCCATTGACCTGCCAAGTGGTCCACTCACCTCCTGGGTGGATGGTGGTGCCGGGATGTCGGGGCCGGCCAGGCCCAGGGTTAGGGTCGGGGAGAGGCCACGCGGCCTCGTGGTGCAGGGCCCAAGATGGCGGCTTGACCCGGCCGGGGAAGCCGGTGGGGCTGGGGCCCGTGATGCATGGAGGTCCGAGGGCAGAAGTTCCGTCGGGAGACGGGGTGCAGGTGCTTTCCGTGGGTCACGCCTGGCGGGCCGGAGCTTGGGCCCTGTCGTGCGGGGAGGGAGCAAGCCCTTCGTGTGGCCTGTCCAACATGCGTCCCCCCCAGCTGAAGGCGGGGAGAGTCACCCATCTTCTTGGGGACTCTCCTCGTCGAGGCGGAAAAATCGTGACAGGCCATCCGCGTTGGCGTGGTCTTGGCCCGGTCGGTGCTCCACGGTGAAGTCCATTCCCTGCAGGGAAATGGACCAGCGCAATAGTTTTGGGTTCTCCCCCCGCATCTGCATCAGCCACTGCAGGGGTCGATGGTCGGTTTGTACCCGGAAGTGGGTACCGAAGAGATAGGGCCGGAGCTTTTTGAGGGCCCATACCACTGCGAAGGCCTCCCTCTCGATGGTGCTCCAGAGCTGTTCTCGGGCCAGGAGACGTCGACTGATGAAGGCCACCGGCTGGTCATGACCCTCGGGGTTTAATTGAGAAAGAACGGCCCCGATGCCGTGGTCGGAGGCGTCTGTCTGTACCACGAATTCCCGACTGTAATCGGGGGCCTGGAGCACAGGGGCGGTGCACAGGGCGGCCTTCAGCCTCTCGAAGGCCGCTTGACAATCGGGGGTCCAGTTAATCCGCTTTGGTTGGTTCTTGGACGTGAGACCCGTGAGGGGCCCCACGATGCTGCCGTAGTCCTTCACGAACCGCCGGTAGTAGCCGGTGAGCCCCAAGAAGGCTCGGACCTCGGTCTGGGTGACGGGGGGCTGCCAGGACTGGATGGCAGCAATCTTAAGTTGCAGCGGGGCCACCAGCCCGCTTCCCACTTGGTGCCCAAGGTAGGTCACGGACCCTTGGCCAATTTGGCATTTGCCGGCCTTAATTGTGAGGCCGGCCCGCTGGAGGGCCTGTAGGACCTCTTGGAGGTGGAGGAGGTGGTCGGACCAGTGGCGGCTGTATACAGCGATATCGTCCAGGTAGGCAGCGCTGAACTCTTCGAGCCCCGCCAAGACCTGGTTCACAAGGCGTTGAAACGTGGCGGGGGCATTCTTCATGCCGAAGGGCATGACCTTGAATTGGTAGTGGCCATCGGGGGTAGAGAAGGCTGACCGCTCCTGAGCCCGGGGTGTGAGACCGATCTGCCAGTAGCCCGCTGTTAGGTCGAAGATACTGAGGTAGCGGGCGGCCCCCAGCCGGTCGATCAGTTCGTCCGCTCGGGGGATCGGATGAGCGTCGGTCCGGGTGACAGCGTTCAAGCCCCGGTAGTCGACGCAGAATCTCAGTTCAGGTGTGGTGCCGGGGGCAGCGGCTTTGGGAACCAATACAACCGGGCTGGCCCAGGGACTGTCCGAGGGCTCGATGACCCCGATCGTGAGCATTTTGGCCACTTCCTCCTGTATGCAGGCCCGTACCCGATCTGGTACGCGGTAGGCCCGGTGTCGAATAGGGGGACTGTCCCCGGTGTCCACGTCGTGCAAACACCAAGGGGTGACCCCGGGGGTGAGGGAGAACAGTGCAGCGGACCGCAGCAGGGGGTTTCGGCAGCCCTGGCGTTGCTCCGAGGTGAGGGCGTCAGAGAGCCGGACCCCGTCCACGGAGCCGTCATTCTCCTGAGTCTTCAGGAGATCCGGGAGGGGTTCGGAGTCTTCCTCTGCCCCACTGTCCGTAGCCATCAGGAGGCTGAGTTCTGAGCGCACAAAGTGTGGTTTGAGCCGGTTGGTGTGGAGGACCCGAAGGGGGTTTCGGGAGGTCCCCATGTCGATGAGGTAAGTGACGGGGCTTTTGCGCTCGACCACTTTGAAGGGCCCCGTCCACTTATCTTGCAAGGCACATGGTTCGGTGGGGGACATCACCCACACTTGTTGCCCAGGCTCGAACTCAACGGAGGAGGCATTGTGATCATACCATCTCTTCATGTCCTCCTGGCTGGCCTCGAGGTTCGCCTTGGCCATCTCTCTGAAGCGCCGGGTCTGATTGCGTAGGGCCAGGAGGTATTTGAAGACGTCTGGAGGGGTCTTTAGGGGGGCCATCTCCCAACCTTCCTTGACTAGGCTGAGGGGCCCTCGCACAGGGTGCCCGTACAGGAGTTCGAAAGGGCTAAAGCCGAGGGACTTCTGGGGGACTTCTCGGTAGGCGAAGAGGAGGCACGGGAGTAGTACATCCCACTGGCGACGGAGGGGCTCTTCCAATCCCCCAATCATCCCCTTGAGAGTGCGGTTAAAACGCTCCACTAGTCCGTTCCCTTGGGGGTGATAGGGGGTCGTGAATCTGTAGGTGACCCCGCATTGTTGCCAGAGGGACTTCATGTATTTGGAGATAAAGTTCGTGCCTCGGTCGCTGACGACTTCTCGGGGGAAGCCCACCCGGGAGAAGATCCCCATTAGGGCCCGGCCAACCACCGGAGCTGTCACGGTCCGTAGGGGCACCGCCTCGGGGTAGCGGGTGGCATGGTCCACCAGTACCAGGATGAACCTGTGTCCTTGTGCCGTGCGGGGGTCCAGAGGCCCCACAATGTCTATTCCTACCCTTTCGAACGGGGTGGTGACCACAGGGAAGGGTTGCAGAGGGGCTTTCAGCTTCCGACCACTCTTCCCGCTGGCTTGGCATGTGGGGCAGGACCGGCAGTGGTTCAGGACGTCGTTCCTCATTTTCGGCCAGAAAAAGTGGGTCACTAGGCGACTGTAAGTTTTGTCCTGGCCCAGGTGTCCAGCCAGGGGGACATCGTGGGCCAGATTGAGTAGGAAGTCTCTGAAGCGGAGAGGTACCACCAGCACTCGACCGGCCCCTAGCTCTGCGATTCTTTGTTCGCTGTACAGCAGGTCGTTGTCCCAGTAAACCCAGTGAGATCCGGTGGAGTCCCCTGCGTTCTGGGCGCTGGCTTGTTGGCGGAGTCCCTCGAGGGAGGGGCAGGTCTTTTGTTCCTGGCGGAACTGTTCTTGGGTGGGCCCCCCTTCTTGACGCCACTGAGCCAGGCCGGGAAAGTCCTGGGGTTGCGCGTCCCCTTCGGTCGTTGGTTCTGGGGGGCTGGCCTCGTCGTTGTCTTCTACTGGGGCGACCGGGGGCGGAGGTGCTGGCCAGTCCGGTTCTTCTGATCGGGGGACGGCATGGGCGGCCATGGACCGGGTGGTTATGCAGGCCCAGTCCGGGAGGCCCAGCATCCCCAGGTGCTCCCTTCTCTCGACGGTGGCCCACGGGGAACTTTCGAGGTCATTCCCCAGGAGGCAGTCCACGGGGGCATCGTCCCGGACCGTCACCTTCAACAGGCCGGAGACCCCTCCCCATTCGAATGGGACGCAGGCCATTTGACACATACTTTCAGAATTGTCGGCTGAGCGGACGGGGCAGAGAATGTTCGGCAGGATCTGCTCGGGCTTCACCAGGTGACAGCGGCCGGCCGTCACACTGGCGCCTGTGTCACGCAAGGCCTCGGCCCGATGTCCATTAATGGTCACCCACTGACCGTATTTCCTGGTGTTAGCGGGTAGGGGAGCCCGCGGGACCATGTCTCTTCCCCCTAGGCACGCCAGGACCATGGCGGCCGGTTCCCACTCTTGCTGGGCCGGCTCATACTCTTCCTGTTCCTCCGATAATCGCTCTTCCCCCAGGGCGGCGGCAGCTACCTGGCGGGGCTTGGGTGTTTGGTTCTGCGGGCAGCTCGGGTCATTGGCGTAGTGGCCGACTCGCTGGCATCGGTGGCACGTGACGTTGGCTCGGAACCCAGGACGCATCGGGGGTTGCCCCGGCCGGCCGGAGGCGGGGTGCTGGCCACGGGTGTTGCCGGCAAGGCGTCTCTCCCTCGCCCCTGGCCTCCTCCTCCTCCCCGAGGACGGTGCTGGCCTTGGTTGCTTCGGTTGTGCTCATGTGGCCCTCTCCGGCCCACTCGGGTGCTTTCCCATCGGTCAGCTTCGGCGGCGAGCTGCCGGGGGTCAGTCAGCTTGCTGTCGAGGAGGTGCTGCCTGAGCTCGACGAAACAGTTGTTCGACAGGTGCTCCCATACCATAAGGTTAAAGAGTTGCTCGTAGGTCGTGACATGGCTCCCCTTGATCCAACCCTCGAAGGCACGGCTGAAATAGTTAACGTACTCCACCCAAGTTGTGCCCGGGATCCGGGTGCAATCCCTGAACCTCTGGCGGTACATCTCGGGTGTGAGGCCGTAGCGGGTGAAGAGGGCAGCCTTCATGTGGTCGTAGGACGACATTTGGTGATCTGGGAGCTGTAGCAGGGCATCGCGACCTTCGTTGACGAACCTCCCCCATAGTCCGGCTCCCCAATCACTCCGGTCGATCCGGTGGGAGGTCATGGCGATCTCGTAGGCTTTGAACCACTGTTGTATGTCGTCTTCTCGGACATACTCGCGGACAACATCCTTGGGGATGTGTACTTTTTTCTCGGTTGGCCCCGGGGTGTGCTGTCGCTCAGGCACCCCCAGTTCTTTATTCTGTTTCCGAAGTTCTATTTCCGCCAGTTTGCGCTCGTGTTCGAGTGTTATTTTTTTTTCCTCAAGCTCTCTCTGTCTCTGTTTTTCTTCTCGTTCCTCTCGGAGCCGCATATGCTCTAGATTTAGTTTCTGCTCGGCTAACTTGAGTTCACCGTCCATCTTGATCCGTGCCATTTCCAACTCGTGTAATCTGGTTCTTTCTCTTTCCTGGATCTCCTCCTGCGAGAGGCCCGTTCCCCGCTCCTCGGGAGCCGTGGCGTTCCCCTCTGGTGCGACACTGTTTCGGTCGGAGGGCCCGGCGATCCCAGTTTCTGTCCACGACTCAAGGGCGTGCTTCAAATCATCTTTGGTACTCAGGCCGGTGGTAGCAATGCCTAGTTCCATGCAAAATTGTTTCAGTTCGCGGTGGCTGTATTCTTCTAACTTATCCATTTGGAATTTTTCAGTGGAACCGCTATCTTTGGCTGACATCGTGGTTTTGTCGTGGGGTGAGCTACTCTCTGTACGATTACGCGTTGATTCGGATCGCGCTGCTGGCCACCAATGTTAGACGGCCCGGGAGGGTCAGCCGAGGTCAGGGGGAGAGGTCTCCGGGGAGAGCCGTCTCCAGCGATCGTACAGACAAGTAACTTCCCCCCCACAGACAGACACCACACCAGGATAAGATTTAGCGTTCTTTATATGCACTTCTTAAGGTACGATGAAATAGTACAAGGAGGTCTGGACTCAGGGGTCCCCTCGATTTAGGTCTCTTAGGATAGGGAAGGGGTAGCGGGACAGTCTGTTTACCAGTCAGGTAGTTCGGATAAGATGATGGTTAGCTCACAATCCTCGAGCTTGGTGGTGTAGCTGGTACGGGCCGCGGCAGCGCCAGCAGGTCCCGGTAGAGATGGTCGATACACGGTCCGCGGCAGCGCCAGCAGGTCCCAGTGAAGGTGGTCGATGTACGGTCCGCGGCAGCGCCAGCAGGTCCCAGTGAAGGTGGTCGTTACAACGGGCCGCGGCAGCGCCAGCAGGTCCCGACGAGGATGGATGTTGCAGAAGGCCGCGGCAGCGCCAGCAGGCAGGACGATAGTTCGCAAGATAGGGCTATGGCAGCGCCAGTAGTCCGTCAAGGCTGAGTTCTCTCGGTGTCTCTCGACTCCAGGATACAACTGCCATCCTGCTCCGGAGCTGCTCCAGTTATAGGGCAGGCGCCCTTTGATGTCCGGGCCCTCGCACTTGGAGGTCGGAGGGTCCGGGATGAAGGTGTCCAGACACCCAGCAGGGGGTGGAGCCAGCGCCTGGGGAAGCTGGAGGCGATCGGCACCTGGCGGGGGAAGAGCTCTTGACGCTTCGTTCTCCCATTGACCTGCCAAGTGGTCCGCTCACCTCCTGGGTGGATGGTGGTGCCGGGATGTCGGGGCCGGCCAGGCCCAGGGTTAGGGTCGGGGAGAGGCCACGCGGCCTCGTGGTGCAGGGCCCAAGATGGCGGCTTGACCCGGCCGGGGAAGCCGGTGGGGCTGGGGCCCGTGATGCATGGAGGTCCGAGGGCAGAAGTTCCGTCGGGAGACAGGGTGCAGGTGCTTTCCGTGGGTCACGCCTGGCGGGCCGGAGCTTGGGCCCTGTCGTGCAGGGAGGGAGCAAGCCCTTCGTGTGGCCTGTCCAACAAGAACATTTTAGTAAATCTATTATAAAAGCCACAAAAGAAGATAAAATGTAACATGGTTTGCCCAGACATGTCATTACATGGGCACGGACTAGCTTCAAGAGTACTCTGGAAGCCTAGTGGGAAGCAAAGCAGGTATTTAATTGTGTCCACCCTGAAACGAAACAATAAAGAGTGTTCCCTTCATCCACTTGTGTTAAATAAATATTTTCTGGGAAGGGTTTCAGGACTCAACTGTAAGTAGGCAGCAATAGTCGTTTTTCATATTTCTACACTTAGCTTTTTCTCTTGTGCTTGGGCTAGTGATAGGGTTTGAACATGCTTCTTCCCAAGGATGACATTCAATGCTGCGTTAAAAAAAGCTTGAGTTAGGCCGTTCTCTTAAAAAGATTCCTTTACATAGGCTAGCCATGGGATGGAGAGACCTCTATCGCAAGCTAAGCAATTGATGATTACATCTCTCGTTAAGTAGGCCTCTCAGGATTCCAGATGGATAGCCATAACAGTGGTGGACGAGTTTGAATTCAGTCACTCAGGTATCATAGCTCCAGCTACTTATGGCAGATGATATGGGAAGAAGACAGGAGGATGGACAAAAGATTCCTGCAGACGCAATTTTCCTGCACCTGAATAATCAAGGGAACCCCAATGCCCCAAAATTCAACACCCATAGGATGCTACGGGAAAACATAGTGAGGTATATATCTGTAGTATCGGTGTAAGGGCCCTGCCACCTGGGGGGAATGGGAAGCAAAAAAGTTAACCTATTCCCAAGGATAACTTCGACCTGTGCTGCGTTATGTTCTATACCCATGAGCTATCTGCACTAAAAAGTAACCCACAGGTAGGAAAAGTGCTTGTGCTTAACAATTGGTTTGTGCTTACAACTAAAATTGAGAGCCGAGTGTTCTTAGGACCAAGACCTTGTAAACCTTGGAATGTGCCAAAAAGATACGCCTCCCCTGAGAGGCGTAACAAGGAGAAATGGCTCTTATTTCTTCTCATTACTTCCTCTTTCTATGTGTGTTGTATCCTGCAGCACACATAGAAAGGAAAATGCCTCTCAGGTTTGTTTTTGTGCAAGAAGGTTTCCCTTCCATCCTAAAAGCAATCCTGCATGCAAAGCAGGCACCCTTGCACCATGGTGCAAGGGTGCCTGTGTTGGGGCTAGACAGTCCATTCTGCACCAGTACAGGGAGAAAAGTCAGGAATGAGCCATACACCTTAAATACCGCGCATTCCTGCCCCTTCCCAGTGATGCTGTGCAGCCATAAATCTTGTTAATAAGGCTCTGAATGTGTTAATTCCTTATCTTGGTTTTGGAATCAGCTAGAGAGATGTTTCAGGTCACTGTTGTAACATTTAATTGCTCCCAGCTGGAGATTTCAGCTTCCATAAAAAAAGGGACAGAAGGCAGATACTTTGACCAGGACAACCTGATTGGTGTATCCAAACTCAGCGCCACCGCAGTTGGCCTGAAGTGCACCTAGGTTGCAGTCAAACACCAACAGTGATTTCTAATTAGAACTTTACTTTTTTGGCACTTTTTCTTTAAAAATGGTCACCATTATTGGATTTAAGTTTTTTGTGCCATATTCTTATTAAATGTTTCTTACTTTTTAGAAATAGGTTTTTTTTTTTTTTTATTGTGTTATGTTTTAACTTTTTGGCTGTTTTGGTTTTGTTAAATACGTTTTCCTAAATTAACCCAGCCAGCACTGTGGCATAGCAACACATTTTGGAAAGTATTATTTTGGTTGCACTCACATTGTCTCCAGCTTGTAACTCATTTTCTTGCCTTCAAGAACTGTAGAATACAATATTATTTAAACACATCTTTTTATTGCTTCCATCACAGTTCTGGATCAAACAGGGAAGTGCAATGAATCATCAAGACATTTCCCCCCGAAGGCCAGCTTTAAATCTGTTTACCAAGATAATACTTATAAACGTTAAGAGCTTTTGAACTTATTTTATCGACTTGCTCAGAATTCACTTGCTGAGATAACTTCACTTTTAGGAGGAGGAGGAAAGGGTTTGTGGCCTCTGTTGTAAAGCACTAACACCATACTTTTTTTTTTTAGGTACCAGCATTTAATTCATTCATGCCACTGCTGTTACTGGTGGGCTTAAATTGATCTCTTCTATTCATAAACATGCACCTGAACTACTGTTTACGCCTGCAGTCTCTTTTGTGCACTTAGCCCTGCGCCATTTACCCTTTATAACACTGTTACCAAATATATTTTACACTTTCGTGAATACAGCGATTCAAACTGATCTGGTGTTTTTGTTGTGTGTATCTAGATTTTGGATTGTTGATTATCCACACAATAAGATGCATCATGTTGTTGGCCTCATATATTTTCGCATCAAATTCATGGGAATAGTGGAATCATTCTCTTCCATTTTGTTGGAAAAAAAGGGACTTTCAATGGATAATAATCATAAATCTGTGATCCACAAAAGGTTATCACAAGCTCTTTGATGAGGCTCTTTTATGCCCAGTTGGATAATAATAATAATCCACATTTGTAAAGCGCAAACAATCACCCGCAAGGGTCTCTAGGTGCTGGGGGCCGTCGGGAAGATTAAGCAAGCTACTGCCCAGAGTCACAGGGTGCTGGGCTAATCTGCCGCCGGGGATCGAACCGTGATCCCCAGATTCCAGAGGCAGTCGCCCTGGCTGCGGCGCCACACCTCTTCCACTCCTGGCCGCGGCGCCACACCTCTTCCATGTGTATGCAAGCTGCTCAGAACCTTGCATGTTTGCTTATGGCCGGCTACACTCAACTGCATGAGAATTTGCAATGGATTAGCTGTTTACTATATTGGTACCAGTTTTCACAGTGTATGGCCTGGGGCTAGCATTCAGGATAAAGATCTCCCCAGCCTCTTCCTAAAGTTTTCTTCAGAAGCACCTACTGGTTTCTTTTTCTCTATAGTCTTTGTGTGGGTTGATCACTGCAGTGATTTTCCATGGGTTGCTGGCAATATCTAACTTGGGCTTGAAACTTTTTGGATTCCACCTTGAGGCGCATTTGTCTGACAGATTTGGTTCTAAGTATATTCTCGTTGTCATTCTCGTTGCTAGCAATGTCAGCTAGTTAGGTTTCCCACAATCCCAACATGGCAGCCATACATGTGATCCTGAAGGCATTGGTTTGTTATAACTGCATAATCAAAGATAGCCTTCCGCACCAACCCAGATCTCAGTGACATCAACATGAAGTCCTTCAGGGGCATATACTGAAGCATCACCAGGCTTCAATTCATAAAATTCCTACCTCATTCCTGATTCTTTGATCAGTTTCCTAGATGGTGGTTTACTAGATTTCAACTAGCCTGATTGAATGTTTGCATTTGCCAATGCTTGTTTTTCTTTTTGTTTATGCCGTTGTCCTCCCCTCCTTCACTAGTTCCACTCCTTTACAGTGCCACTGTGCCACCCCACCCCCACTCTGCCCACGGGCATTTCAGCACCATTGAATGCAGCACTGTTTAATTAGGAGCTGCGGTGCAGGTGGTAAAATGTCCATCGGCAAAACAAATGTTGCATAGAGTCTGCATACACCCAATGGGGAGCAGTGGCATATTTAGGATGGCATGCAGTACTGAGGAAGCCCACATCAATATAACTTCAGCCTACCTAGCTTACATCCTAGAGAGAAACAGCAACTCCTGAAAAAAAGAAGGGCAACAGCTCAAAACGTAAAAATATCTTACCTCAGAGCTTAGGACACCTCTATCATACACCTCATTTAACAGGGTATCGAAAGAATTGTCAACCAACTGTCAAAAATATCTCCTCTAACTAGCTGCAGCCACCAGCCCTGAATCAACTCCAACATCAATTGTCACTATCAAGATTAACACTAACCCCATTCTAAGCATACTGAAGCAGAATGTCCTGACGTATTCCTGGTCAGACAGCAGCTAGACTGCTAACCCTGAGATGACAGCATTTTATTTATTTATGCGTTTTTATACAGCGGGTTCTTTACTCGAAGGTGTTAGAACGCTTTACAATAGAGGCTGTTACATTACATAAGAACTTCAGAGTACATAAATTGCATATCAGATACAAAACAGATGCATACGTCTAAACACAAAGATGTGGAATTTAATCTGACAGAGTAGATATGATCTGCCAATATTGGCAGGCAGTGAGCACAAAGAATAAAGAAATAGCATAATGATATTATATAGCATAGCATTATGAATCAACAATGTTGTAATAAAGCAGAGTACTGGTTAAAAAATAAACAAATAAACCTGACTGAATGATTTACTGACATGTGGTCTCTTCTGCTCCAATAATCATCAGACTTTAGGATTCCTGATTGTTTCCCCTATTTGCCATTGGTCCTGCAGGGTGAGATCATAGTGCACATTTGATTTTCCACCTCGAGGAGTTTTCAAGTCATTTGTATGTTTCCTCAATCATGTCTCCGAGCTGTGTTTAGTTTCTGATTCTGCCCATAAACCTTTTCGGCTTGTCAGTTTTCACAACGATACAATTTTTTTTATGGTATTTAGATCAGATGTTAGCGGTAGCTTCCTGCCAGTACATTCTCGTATCCCTATTCCGGCTATTCTGTCTTAATTGACCTCCATCATGTGATGGGACGTGGAATTCGGGGGACACTGACACTGTCCAAGAGCACAGTTCCAGTCTCCCCCCCCCCCCACTTTGCACAAATGGATAAAAAATGGAGCTTGCACATTTGTACCAGATTAATCTTGGATGTGCTTGAACAAATGACACTTGTGGACATGCCTTTGTGAAGGCGCATAAATCAAATTATTTGCCGTTATTGCAAATTGTCACTGAATCTGTCACTTTCTCAGCATGTGTGAATCTGTCGACAACTTGTAGTACTGTAACCTCCCTGCTATTGATAAGATAATATGGAACTTTAAAAATGTGTCAACATTTATCTTTATCATGTTAGTGCCCTGGCTGCAGGTCCTCGGTGGAACGCAGAGACCAGAGCAGCATGAGAGTCTTCTGTACCATCTGCAAGGACAAGAACGGGAGCAACTATGAGTTCTGCTCGCAGTGCCTGAGACCCTGGAAAGGTGACAGCAAATCTTCTGTGGGATGTGGGTATAAGGGGTGCAAGGACCCCAACCTGGTGATACTTCAGACATGCAATGTCATCGTCCAGCCTCACGGTGGCATAAACGGCTGCCCCTCCATTCGTGCTTGCCCCACTTGCGGTCTCCTCATTGAGTACAAAGATGGGTGCAGGTACATCACTTGCTGCAGGTGCCGTGTGAATTTCTGCTTCGCCTGTCTCAACACTGCTCAGGTCTGTCAAAGAATAAACTGCATGACCAGTAGCATGCATTTTGCTCCCAGGCAAACCACAATTCCGATCTGGTCAGGGGCAACACAGTGTTAAAGATTTGCATCCCAAATAGATTAATTTTCCCTCCTGCTCTAAATGTGGAATCCTTTCTTAGGGCATACATGTAGTAGCAAATCTAATGATATTGTTGCTGTAATTCTACTTCTGAGCCCTTTTTTTAATTTCATAACATTTTAGTATTTTATCATCCATATAGCATCAACAACAATCTTACAGGGTAATAAAATCATGCTACATATCCGAGTACAATTTAGTATCACAAAAATAACTGATGACGGGGCATTCATTTGTTCTGAGCCCCCTCAGTACAGGCATTTATTTATGTGCTCATTATCATTCAAATATTTTAACAAAAATAACTGCCAAGTATTTCATTTGTGTACATTTATAGTATAACAATGTTCCTTTTTGGTTTTATAGTATGTTTCTGGTTTTTATGTTATATATCCATTAATTACAATATTTAGAACGAAATGCATTAGCTATAGATAAATATTCAAGGGAATTCCTACATTTTTATTCACACCCTACATAATAGATCAGAGGTTTAGTCTTTCTAAAAATATGGTTGAAAAATACGATATACAGCTTGTTGGGGAGACTGGGAAAGAAGAATTTCAGACTCTCCAAGGAAAGCATCTTCAAGAGAAACAGCCTCTGCCAAGTTTCGCCGCGGCGGGAATTCCGCCGCGGCGCTGGGGGGTGCGGGGGGGCAGCGCGGTGGCGCTGTGCTCATGACGGAGCCGCTCCGTCATGAGCCACGGTTGAGCTGTGCTCATGACGGAACGGTTCCGTCATGACTCCGCCCATTTGCGTTGTCCCCCCGCACAGGCG
The DNA here is from genome assembly GCF_964204655.1 of Triturus cristatus. Taxonomy (NCBI): domain Eukaryota; kingdom Metazoa; phylum Chordata; class Amphibia; order Caudata; family Salamandridae; genus Triturus; species Triturus cristatus. The sequence continues at coordinate 785,420,573 of NC_140594.1, forward strand.
GGGAAACAGCGCCGCGTAGGCGGAGCGGCCGCCAACGGCCGTGACCTGACGGAACCGTTCCGTCATGAGCACACGGCAACCGTGGCTCATGACGGAGCGGCTCCGTCATGAGCGGGGAAGGGTTAATATCTGAAAAACAACAAAACAGGTGAAGAGTGGCCTTTCCCAAAGGCAGGTGACAGACTGGAAAAAATATCAACAGTGAGGTAGTAGGAGTGTGTGCCGTTTAGGCAGCTCCTATTTGAGGAAAGATTTTGATGCTAATGTAGACGTTAAGTGTAAAGAAGTAAATTTAGTAGATTAGGGGGTATATCAAAGATTGGCATTAATCATGGTTCCTATTTTGGTACTATATATGTGAATCTTGATTTTGTTCACCGTTACGTTTGCCGCAGCTAATTTTATTCATTATCAAAATGCTTTATTAAAATGATGCGCAAATTGTATGTTAAAATAAACAGATCCTAAATGCAAATTTGTAGTTGGTAACCATATTTAAATGCTCTAGGCCTGTGAAATGAAGAACAAATATTACCTTAAGTTAGCATGTTGACTGAAAAGTAATGAATTAACAGTGAAAGGCCTTCACATTGAATGGTAGTTTATGCAAGAAATGTTTCGACTCTTTGCTGCAAATGTTGCAACTTCAGAAGCTTACTGTTAGCTAGTGAATAGACACTTGTTTGTATTGGACAACTGATAGTAAGGTTCTCACCAGGAGGAGGAGAAGCAACAGGGAAAATGAGTCATGTGAATGTAGTGCGGACTGCTAGAAAGTAATGTTGTAAAATTCAAGGACTAATGTCTGAAAGTCTATTATGCTCTGGAGAGAAAATGAGTAGTCAACCTGTTACCAGGAGCATACTGAAATCGGATTGATCATCATGAAGAAGAAAGAAAATAATGTTGCCACATAGAATTTGTGTGTTTATATTAGTGCATGTTTTTAGAGTAGATGCAGATCCTAGGATTCCTTTCCCTGGCATTTTGCCCGGAGACTCGTTTCTGGGTTTCCTAGACTTTTTTTGCATGAGAGGTTGTAGCCCATTTCTTATGCCTGCTGATTCTTAGCTGAGAATACTTTTGAGCTTATTATGTAAAAGATTTTACGCTTATGCTTTGATTTCTCTCATCAGAACTCTTTATGGGTATCTCAACTGACACCTTTTCTCAAAATCTTAATATAGATTAGAGAATTTTCTTTTATGGAAAACGCTTGTTGCATCATTATTATATTGACTTTGATTTTGACTAATATTTTATAATCAAATGTTGATTGATGGATTATATTAACGTCTAATGATGAGACTTAAAGAAAAATGCAACTTTTGATAAAAGATGTAAAATTAAATGATTTGAAAATAAAACCCGTTAACTCTCACTAACTGTCTTTATTGACTGAATTGATGTTTTATTAATTGATTATGTTCTTATGCTGACAGTCGCTTCTCATTTCTCTCTGCCGACAATCACAGGGCCATGTGACCAGTGGCAGGGTTTGTTTATTAAGAATGCCAAGGGATTGAGGTATATATCTGCAGTTACACATTTTCATATCTTCTGCACTGAAACAGAGCTCTAATATACTGCCAAAGCCTTCCAAAAATAAAAGTGCTGGATCTTGTGTCCATGCATCCTCAGGACAAAGCGTTCTAGCAACTTACTCAAATAAAACACATTCCTGGCAGTCTCTGATGGGAGCTGATAGTGGCCCGGTATGCGTTATCTCTAGACAAAGTGAGGGATATGCATGACTCAAGGTTTTCTGTTTGTCCCACTCAAGCTCGTAAATTGGTTTAAATCCACTCTTGTCAGAGAGCCAAGGAGAATATTGATTAAAAGTCGACTTGTAAAAAAGTATCAGTATTATGGTCTAACACATCTTCTCTGGAGTTCCAACTGCCTCCAGCTATAATGTTGAGCTTCCATGACTGATTGCTCAGAAAAACATGACTTACCTAGGGCTGGAAATCAATTGCTTGCATTTCTTATCTTCATTTTTTTTAATTTTTTTTTATTGGTATTTCAAAATGAGTGCAATAGACATTTTACGCAATAAACGAACATGCCAGGTGTACATATGCAAGACATTCAGCTGATCAAAAGTACTTTAATTAATCTTAAGTCATCATGTGCCACTATAGCGGTTTATATTGATATCACCAGGAGCAATAATCATTAAGCAGTAGACATTAAGAGGCAATAGAATCTTAATACAATATCAAAGTCTGGTCCCAGCCCCGCAGTACCCGCAATATCCACATATCAGTATTCATACCGTATTAGTTATACTTCCTCAGTGTGGACAACGTTTAGCACAGCAGTCACATCACCACTTGTCTTCTTCCGAACCCATGAGATAAATGGTTCCCATATTTCCCGGGGTCTCGAGGTGGGTGGCATCAGTTCCCAGAAAGTGGACAACTGTGTGTGACTATACGTAACCTCTCTAATCCACTCCATGGTCTTAGGCTTCCTCTTCCTCCCCCAGTGAACTGCAATTTGACTTTTGGCGAATAGCAGCAATAATGCATGAAATTTACGTTTCTTGATATGTGTTTCCTTAACATAACCTAGCAGTCCCAACAGTGGGGATGGTGACAAGGACATACCCAGGATCTGATTTATAGAAGTAAAAAATCCAATATTCAGTGAGTGCAGAACACTCCCATGCCATATGTAGGAAGGAAGTGGGGGCCAACCCACACCGCCAACAGCAGTCATCATCCCGTAGTCCCGGTGTAAGCTCATGGGCGTTCTGTAATATCTATGGAGAAATTTGAAATGAATCAACCGTAGCCCATAATTCGGGGACAGCTCAGTTAGCTGATTGCAGCAGTATGCCCATTGATCTTCGGTTAGTGTGTGTGTGTGAGCTCCGCGTTCCATCTCAGCCATGCATTAGGTGTCGTCACAAGTGCCGTTGTTTGCATGTGTGTGTAAAGCCTGCACACATTTCTCCCACTGGTACTGATTTTCTTGACATAATGTGCACTGAGTCCGCTAAACAGGCGCCAGTGTCAGTGCTCTTTCCCTAAAAACTACAATATCCTCACTTTGACCCAAATTGGCAAGAACATTTGCACCCTTGCAAGTCCCTGGTAAATGGTGCCAATGAAATACCCAGGACATTAGTACTAAATAGGATCCCAATGGGCTGCAGCTAGAATTATGCCACCCAAAGGGACCCATTCAAAAACTACACGCAGACTGCCATTGCAGGATGCCTGAAAGGGTGTAAGCTCTTCAGAAACATGACATTGAACACTCTCTGCATACACAAACCTAAATACACTGCATGTCTTATATGTAAGTCACCCCTACAGCAGGCCCTAAAGCCTTAAAGACATGTTGCAATATATTACATCTGAGGATACATCTGCATCAGCAGATATGCCCCTGGGATGTCTAGTCCCATTACTAAGACATTGCCAGTGATTAGGAAGCCACTTAAATGTATTTACTGGGCACTGGTTATTACTAGTTACCCAGCTACATAATAGCTTCAACAAAAATAATGGTGTTTTTTTATCAAATACCTCATCTCAATAAATCTATACTGATGCCAATATCAGATTTATTGTGACTCACCCAGAGGGCACCTTAGAGGTGCCCCCTGAAAACCTACTAGTCCTCTAGTGGGTTGGCTGACTGGTATCGTCCAGCCTGCCACCTCAGACAAGTTTCTCACTTGGGTAGGTGAGAGCCTGCATTTTCAGAGGCAAAAAAACATACCTGCTCCAAAGGAAGGTGCCCACACCTCTTCTAGCAGGATGGCTAGTTATTTAGCATATCAACTCAAGAGGCGTCAAAGTCTCTGCCACCTTTGCAACCCTGGCTTTCCTGGATCCCATTTGGCACCAGAACAGATGGGAAATCAGCTAGTCAGAAGGTGTGTCACACTTACAGGCCAGGCACATCTTTAAGGCGGGCCCCCTGAAGTGGACATTCAAAGAAGAGCTTCACCATCTTGGTTTTGGTGAAACTAGGAACACTGGGTCAGGATTATGTCCACTCCTTCCAGGAAGTGGTCATATAGGGGGTATCGTCACCCCAGGGGTAAGTAGAGAAGAAGAAGGGCAAAGAAGAGCTGACACCACAACAACAGAGGACCTGCTCTGAAATTGGCACCAAACCCTGCCTGGCTGCTGGTAAACTCTACAATTACAAGAACGACTCACCCAGAAGCTGCACATCCTCCCTAAACCCTTAGAAAACTGTCCCTCACTTCAAAAACCTCACATCATCTTGCTTAGGGTAGAGGAGCCATAACCTTGCATCTGCAGGCACCAACTGCACTTGTCTGTTACTCTGTTTTGCCGGCCATCAGGCCCACCGAGGGAGCATCTTACCAGGAGGAGGTCAGCTTGGTGTCAGGAAGTCAGCCTCATCTCTTCAGAGAGTTTTGAGAGGCTATACCCTCCGCAAGCCTCCCAGCACCAATACCTTGGATACCAAATCATTTGCTGCAACCAAGGCATTTTAAGTGTCTAGCCCAGAAAACCAACTCCACAAAACCGACCTGCAGATGAGGGACTTCGGACCGATGGCCACACCAAACATAGCTTTGCTGCCCAGTTTTCTTCCCCACTCCATGTCACCCAAAAACCATGAAAGCCTCTAACTCAAGCGACGCGCTGGAGAAAACCCCTCTGCAACAAGCTCCCCAGCCTTAGCCCATGGTAACTGACTTTGTCCCCTTGCTCCAGAGACGCTTGAGAGATGGGCCCCCCTTTTGGTTCTGCTGGACGTGTCCCCAAGTCCTCACTTGCTGACTTTTTGTTACAGATACCATTGACTTTAATGTGTAGCGCTCAAGACTTCCAACACGACCAGCAATGTCTGCACCCAGACACCCCAGGGCATGTAAAACCAAACTGCTGGTGGTTCTTTGTACCATGGCTTCCTAAGCACCTTAAGTACTAAAAGGCACCTTCAATAATCGTTCACAAGTATACGTATGCAATGTATGTTTCTCCCAAAGGATAACATAACCACATTTGAAGCTCATACCTCAAAAACCATTATTTGATCATGTAACTGATTTACTGTGAAATCTGTTTCTCTGAAAGTACTTACCTGATTCAAATGATCTTGGTGTATAAAAATCTGTGCTATTTTTCTAAATTGGTCACAAATTTATTCTTGAGTGTGTGTCTCATTTATTGACTTTTAGCAACAAATGCTCAATAATCCCCTCTGATAAGCCTAAGCCACTCAACCACACTACAGCAAGTAGAACACTTGGGATGATTAAAGTAAGCCCTGTAATCTTTTTTTTGCATGGTGTGCATCTACATTGGCCCACTACATAAAAAGCCAGCTTCCTACAGCTCAGCAAGATGACTTTCAAAATAAATTTCAAATAAATGAGCCCCTTTTTTCCGTATTATCAGGCCTACTCTTCAATCAAAATCATGAATCAAAAATACTTTATTTAATTAAGAAACCTACTCATAAAAGCATATATTACATAAATCACAAAAAGATAAAAACATTTAAAAAATGTATGGATTTTTTTAACACAAACTACTTTTTTTAAAGGAAGTAACTCCGAGACCAGTTGCCTGATTATCAAGAGTCTGTAGAAAAATGAGAGCAGGTCTGCATCGTCTAAAATTATACGTTTTCACAATTGGCAAAAAGAAAGTGCTAGACAGGTCTATAAAGGCCAAGCACAACAAGCAGTGTCTGGTCACAACATACTTGCCAATAATCAGTACAAGATTCAGGCACTGCTCCACTGTGCCAAGGTGCTCCTTAACGCTATACTGTCAGAAACTTAAAATATTGTGATCATTATCCCAAGTTCTGATCCAATTAACAATCACTCCCTCATACCTTTAGCTGTTGATTCGGTAAGGGAGATCACTTGATAGCAGTGTGAATAAGTTTGATGCCCCTTCTTAAAAATGGTTACAATTTGATGAGCACTGACATTTACATTAGCCTCCTAGTATGCTAGTGAATCCTCGCTACGACAAAGACAATACATTAAAAAAAATTAGCTGCGGTAATGTATGAGGTACGTGACGTCATTCATATTCCTACTACTATCTTTTAGTCAACTAATCATAAGCCAGAATTATTTGGGATCTTTCTCTTATTTGCCTCAATTACAGTCTCGAAATTGCTCGTTCTAATCTCAATCCTACGTTTTTTTAAGGATAAGTTTGTAATGGGCCCTGCAGCTCCTCACCAACTCTGCCTTCTTCAGATTGGTAACCAAAACAAGTCTCTAGTTACGATTTGCCAGGGAACAAGCCTGATAAAACCATTTTGGGAGCTGAGCATCAGGACTGGGGGCTGGCTTCATGAGCAGTTTTCTCATCATCCTACAAATCTCAGAAAATTATTCAATGTTTGCACCCTCTCCTGTCAGGCAGATAAAAAGCCCCTGTGATTTGTCCAATTTGTTTTTGAAGGAGAGTTACAAGGTTGGATAATTTCCATACCAGGTGTAAATTGTTATCTTTGGTGCACATATGAATGTTGGTGCCCGGATTAGGAGAAAAATGTGCTATAGGATAAGTGGATTATGGTCTCCAATACATAGGTTTACAGTTTCACAATTTCACAGGCGTTTGAGAGCAATGAAGACCATGGGGACATATCAAATGTGCCTCAAAGTTCCAAACTCAGTGCCTCTCAGAATTGAGCATGTCAAAGTGTTGTACAAAATATCTGCCCTAAGATCATAATGAAGAGTATAGACATGTGAAACAGTATTAAAATCCCCACATAACATTGTATTTTCACATTGCATCAACCCCCCCGTGTCCCTTGATGACCAAATCTATACAATCCTCCCCACTCCCGAGGAAACTGTGGTACAGCGCCACTACACTGACCTCCCCAAGATTGGCAAAAAGGATGCTCACATAGCGCTGGAAATCCCACACAGCACCTAGAGAAGGGGCATGGGGAGAGGAAGTAATATGATGGGCCAGTGCAGAGAGAGAGACCCTGAAGCATGAGGAATTCAGAGGGCTTGGCAGGAAGCTCATCTGGATGGAGTGGTCTCACCTGTTAGAGCAACATAGGTCATTCTCCTCCGACGGTTAGGGAACGCACAAAATGAGGCCCTCGTTCCCACTAGACTGCTACACACTAGGAGACACACAATTAGAATACCACTTTGAGGTCATTGCCCCCCCCCATTGGTCCTTCGCTCCCTTTTCCCAATGCATATGCTAAGGGCCTACCAGACCACCCAAGCATGTTTAGGGCGGGAGGGGGGGAAAGGGGTTGAGCTGCTTGATCCTAGTTGTAACAAATATATATTTCTTTGTTCTTGGATACGCTATAAACATATACTTGCATCTACATGTAAGAAATGTTTACTGCTGTAAATGATTGAAACGATATTATATACATTGGCTCTTTGTTGCTTACAGTCTATTTGTAATGGATCACTACAGTGAGTCAGTAATGATGTATATGCAACAGCCCCTTGAAAACTAATAAAGGATGAGTTAAAAAAAAATAATCTATACAATCCTTTATAATTTGCATTATTAGCATAAGAAAACTCACAATTATAAAAGTTAAATAAGCATAATTTAAAATGGTTATTACACTTGCTCACTAAGGCTTGTATTTCTCAACTATCTACAGGGATGAGGCACACCTCACAGTTCAGTAATAGCTTCAGCCAGATTGAGAAAATAACTTTTGCTGTACCAGATCTGAAAGGTTGAGCTGTGATGGAATAACAACTGTGTCCGTTGTGCTTGATATCAGTCACTTCCCAAGTCTTCTGCACCAGCACCATATCGAAACTCAGTAAAGGAAGACCAGGCTCTACACTCATTCCTGGCTGTATAGCCTGCAGGGTTCCAGCTTACCACCCTGATAAGACCAGAGCTTTGATCAAAAGACAAATCTGCTCTATAGAGAGCCTGTGGGATATGTTTAGCCAGGATTGTCTTCTTTACGGGTCAGCTGATAAGCCACCATAGCGTGTCATGCCTTTTAGGATAGTCCTGTCATGTATACCCCATTTTACATACATTATCCCAGCCACACAACAATAGCGATTCTAAACAGGTAACCTTTTACCTAGTAGCATGCTCCTGTCTCTTCGACACCAGAATTCTGTTACTCTATCATAATCTCTGTACCTGACGTTCATAAACTTGTCCCCACGCATGGCAGAATCTTTCTGTATAAGGGTCACCACTTTTTTCATCCTTGGCCAACAGCCAGCTGTGCATGATCACATTTGTTTAGAAAAGCATTGGTGATTGTTTTCAAAACATTTATGATTGTTTTCAAAGCATCCAAGATTGTTATGAAAAACACATTGATTCTGGAAAAACCCCTGGAGTGACCACTTTAGTATAAAAGACCCTCACTCCCCCCTACAAATTAGAAGAGAATTCCTTCCAGGCTTGACTGAGGTTCTGCATGTTGATACTTCGACAAGCAGCAATCTGACATCCCTTGCGGGCTGTCGTCCTCGGAGCAGAGACAGGGTTCTTCGTTTTTTACCATCAGGTGAGGGATTGGTAATTCCCTGGGGGATTCTTGACTACATTTTAGCACACACATATACGCATATACATGCTTCACCTACATATCTAGGCTAGGTACATTTAGGCAAGGTCGGTAGGCTGCGCATTGTAGGAGTAAGCCAATGCTACTGTTTTATATAACCGGTTTATGTTAATCTTTTTATTACTATGGTAGAAATGTATCTAGTGTTTATGATATTGTGCTTCTGAACACTTTTGTCTGCTCCTGTCTTCTGATTGTCGCAGCAAATAAATTTTGCATGAGACTGACGCTTGACCAATAAATAATTATTTAAAATGTCCCAATCGTCATTCTGTGTGTATTCTGAGAAAAAGTAAGCACTAGTGACTGAGCAAAAAAGTGCTGTACTGTTTTCCACGTTGCCTGAGGAAACAGGGTTATCATCTTTAGCGGCGGCCAGAAACTACCTACTTCACTGTAGGATACAGGGGAGTGGTAGTGGCACTGTAGAGCTAGCTGGTCTAACTGCTGACCTATCCTGTGGGGGTTTCCAGAGTCTGTTTGCACACCAAGCCCTCAGTTTAGGTCATCCAAAACTTGCTGGTCCTGGGAGGTCTTAGGAACTACACAACATAGCGCAGCCAACGTTTGTTTGGTTCTTATATTAAGAGTTAAAATCTGATTAGTTCAGTCGTGCTTTCTCAGAATGCCCTACTCACACTGTTCAGAGATGTCTGAAGTGGGAAGGGATATCCGCCTCAGCTGAGCAGGTACACCCTGTGTGTTGGCTGAAGGTTTAAGACAAGCTTGTAAGGATAAAAAGTTCCCACATTGTACAAAACCTTACCTCTTTCCAATTTTACTATCTTCTCCTTTAAAAATGCCTGACCCTGCAAGTTCAGGTGAAGAGGAATTAGCGAACGCTCTTAACATTACCGAAAACTGCAGACAGGCAGAAATTAAGAAATTGTTAGACCATGGCAAATCCTCTGTTTCCTGTCATAAAACCTGACAACAGGTATCGTTTGGTTTTGGATTACCGACATTTAAACACATGCACGGGAACATTTGCATTTCAAAACGCACACAGTGCCGCATTAATGAACAACATTGTGTGAAAGAAATACAAAATAACACCAGATATCGTGAATGGATTCTTCTGCCAAAATATAGATCCTGAAAACAGATATTTGAGAGGATTTTCTGCCCTCTGCACTCAGCGTCAGTTTTGTCGTTTGTCCCGGGTGTATAAGAACAGACCCGGGCTATTCGCAGCAAGAGTGTCAGAACTCCTATAGACTTGCGAAGAGGAGGAGGTGTCCTATGTAGATGATATTTCTCTGATGGACGATGAATTACTTGAAAACTTGTGCAGGGTGAACAACATAATTGTGGGATTCGCCAACATGGGCTATAAATGTAATTTCAAAAAATAAAAAATTGGCCATCTCAGTGTCCTATTTTTGGGATATGAGCTGTCAAGTGAAGGCAAAAGCCTGACCGCTAACTTTTTTTGGAAGTTGCACGCTGCTCCAGCCTCCGAAGACCCTGAAGGGTTTGCACTTTGCAATCCATTTTAGGATTTCTAAATTTCAGCAGAACATACATTCAATACCACGCGGAAAGAATAAAACCTTTCTTTTATTTAATCAGACCTGATTTCACAGCGCATCAGTGGTCACAGGAACATACAAACACTCTCCGTTCCGTTCAGGCTGCCATGATAGCATCCAAACATTTACACACATGTATGAACACAACTAACCTGGTGATCCGTGTGGTCGCGGGTCAATCAGGATATACTTACATCACTTTTAACAAAGGAGAAACAGTCCTGATTGCATACAAATCGCATCTATACACAAACGCTGAAATGCGATTTGCGGCCACCGAAAAAATACTGACAGCAGTACAGACTTCTGTACTGAGAGAAAGAGCAATAGCACAGCGAAAACTCATCATTGTCATAACCCCAGTCCCGACTTTAGAAGCGGTTACCAAAGCCAGCATTCCAAATGCAAAGGCACTGAATCCACAATAAATACAATGGGCTAATTCTCTCACTGCATCAGATGTAGAATACAGATACGATCCTCCACTGAAAACACAAGCATTTCTGCAGTACGAACAAGAATACTCTCTCCCGAAAGAAATCTTGCCTCTAGAAAAAGATGAACATATCAATTAGACTGACGGTTCTGCTCAGCCTGCCATTGGCAGTAAACAGCAACATAGGGCAGCATGTGCTATAGTGAAAGGACATATGCAGGACGGTAAGTTCCATCCCAGCAATACAAACACACAATATCTAGGAGATTGCACAGTGCAGCTGGCAGAACTAAAAGCCCTGATACGAGCACTACAAACCACGGATTGGGAATTCTCCACACTGATTGTGTGTGATTCGTTTGACTGTGTACAGTCTTACAATGAATATCCAATTCCGATGGTTACAGGATAAAACACAAATTGTTATGGGAACAAGTGGCAAAGCTGAAAGAACGCCTGCCACATGTGTCATGGTGGCAGTGGATTCATGCCCTAGATTCCTGTGGGTTTGGCCTCAGCGCGGGGCTGATGCCCGAACTGTTATAAAGGATTTGCAAGTCTTCAACGGAACATACGCAATTGGCACGTTACATTCCTACCGATGCCATGCGTTTAGCTCTCGGACTTACAAGGAAGCCATGGGAAGTATGGGCATGGCCTTGCGGTATTCCTCCCCCTACCATACTGAGGAAAATTCAGGGGAGGAGAGAAAAAAACAGGACCTAAAGCAATCCTTACCAGCAAGATTATTAGATGTGGGTGGTATTTGGGCCAATCACCTATACGGGGTCCAGAGGGCACTGAACAATATGCCAAGGAAATCCTTGGAAGTCTTTACCCCTTATGAAATCCTGTTCGAGAGAAGAATGTGGGTACCTGATCTTGATTGTGCCAGCATAATGGTGGGTGCTAAACCATTTGAACTGAATGATCCTTTGGCTGTTTACAAAGCAACGTCCAAATAAAACACCACCACTGGAGAAGTGAAACCAGTTTTGGCAAGACCTGCCTGGGTCCCGAAGATTAGGGACCTGGTGACAGAAAAGATGGTGGACAAGAGAGAGTTTGGTCCATCTTACAGAGCGCCTGTACCTGTCCTGGCAGTCGTAGGAACAAGAACAGTACTTCTTCTGCCTCTTGCCGGCAAAAAAGGAAAAAGATTTGTCTCAATTGATCTGATCAAACCACACCATGTGGACAATTCTCAACAGTAGGCCGCATGGGTTCCTGAGTAGCCGCAGATTTCCTCTAGCTACTATACAGGAAGTTCAGATGGAAAGACTAATAACCTTTCAAGACTTCCCTGCACAAAGTGAAGGAGTATCAAATAACAGAGTACAAATCACACCAGTTGACATTGAAGAAAATATTAATATAACTGAAACACAAATTGCAATTCGGCCCAATAATAACATTTACATCAATGTGCCTCTGGAAGAGACACCAGCAAGTTCTACAAACCCTGCGGAGCTAGGAGCTACCAAAGATAGGTTAAACTACGTCTGGCTACTTCATCAAATTCAATGACTTTTTTCAGATCCAAGTGAACCTGAGCAAACACCATCTATTTCAATGAAAGAACAACTTTGACAATTCTATCTTTGTCTCAAAGAGACTTATTTAGTGTCACCTTGGTTACATTTTTGGTTTGCAATTGGAATGCTGTTTCAGTTAATTTGGATAGGCACAATAACTGTCTTTTTCCTGCTATTGAACGGACATTATTTCCCACAACGCTTGCAGTACAGCCTGTGAACTTGGTCCTGAAACCACATACGTCTCCCCATCGTGAACAGGGAGACCTGTCCCTGTGAGCATTACAGTAGTTCCAGTACTGAATAGTATAGTTTGGGATAAGGTTTCATATGATGTATTTGGTCCGACTGAAGATTTGAAAATTCCACATGTGTTTAAAATTTCTTTGAATGATTTCATTACCCCAAGTACATTCGCTAATAATTGGGTCATTGAAACTGTAAATACTATGCTCTGAGATTTAGAACAGTATGCTGCATCTTCTTACATGGAATGTTATGAGTATACTACTGATTTTGACACGGTGTATTGTTTCCAGCATTATGGTCATCATTGTTTACATAGAGCAAGCGTCCCACGCACTATCAACACTTACCAACAATGGGAACATTGCCTAACACCACCGAGAGGTAGTTCTGCCACGTTCACCCAGAAATTTGTATACTTTTCAGGGTCCAATACATCAGATCCAGCGTCGTATTACTACAAACTTGCACATGCTAATTCAACGATGAAGAAAATTATGCCGACAAATACCAAGCTGATATATTCAGCACCTTTTATCTCCCAACTGTCTATACAGCGTTTCGACTATTGGAGAGACACGGTAGACACCAAATTGATCTGGGGAAAAAGAAAATTGAAGGTTCAGGAGACTGAGGCTTTATTTAGAGCTTGCCTCGTACCTTTGCAGATTATTTACCTAAACAGAACAGTGCAACAGACTACCTGTTACAAGTTTGCAAAAATCAAAGACCTGAAAACACCACGCATCCCCTCACCCGTGCTAATTGAAGGTATATCAAATAAGGAATAAAAAACAACAGTGTGTCCTTTGGCCCACCAGTGCTGTAAATCTTGTTCATTCAAATATAATTTCTCTCTCACAGATTCAACCGAAGGGGACACAATTACTATTGCAAAAGCAGTGTGCCAACACACTTAAAGACTTGTTATGTCTTTTAGGATAGTCCTGTCATGTATGCCCCATTTTACATACATTTTCCTATCCACACGACAATAACGAGTCTAAATAGGTGACCTTTTACCTAGTAGCTTGCTCCTGTCTCTTAAACACCAGGCTCTCGGTACTTTAACATAATCCCTGTACCTGACATACATAAACATGTCCCCAGGCACGGCGGACATACACACTAGCCTGCTCAAATGAAACATTATTAAGAACCCAAATCCAAGTTCTCAAGTGAAACTGCTGATTCATATATAATGGGTCTTGTGGGATGTTAAAGCTCTTCATTTTTTTGCAAGGCCAACGAAATAAGAAGCAGCACGGAAGTCCACAAGGCAGCAGCATATTGTGCCCATTGATAAAATGGGTTTCCTTGCTGCAGTCCAAAGAGCCAAATAGTGATCCACTTTGGAGTAATTTTTACGGATAATACCCTGTTCTCTTGGAATAATACTCGATGTAACTGACCAGTTCTCAAGGAGAATTAAGATCATTTTCTCATAATTCTTTGAAATAGTGTGAAGTAAAGAAATTAGCCTGTAATTTGCAGGTTTCAATCAACTTCCTTTCTTGTGGATCGACTTTATGAGAGCACCTTGCCATGGAACTGGAATGATACCAGTAGATGAGATCCACTCAAAGAATAAACTAAGTAAACTCCCACACAAATGGGTGTCTGCCTTGAGCAAGATAACTACAAATTAGAGGAGAATTCCTTCCAGGCTGTACAAAGGTTCTGCATGCTGATTCTTTGACAAGCAGCAATCTGACATGCCTTGCTTGGTGTCGTCCTCGGAGCAGAAACGGAATCCTTCGTTCTTTACCATCAGGTGAGGAGGTTGGTAATTCCCTGGGGGAAACTTGGCTACATCTTAGCACACACATATGCACATATACATAATTTACCTACATATCTAGGCTAGGTGTATTTAGGCAAAGTAGGTAGGCTGCGCATTGTAGGAGTATGCCAATGCTACTGTTTTATATAACAAGCTCATGTTCATCTTTTAGCACTATGGTAGAAATGTATCTACTGTTTACTATATTGGTGCTTGCGACCACTTTTGTCTACTCCTGTCTTCTGATTGTTGCAGCAAATATGTTTTACACAAGACTGATGCTTGACCAATAAATAAATATTGAAAACATCCCAATCGTCATTCTGTGTGTATTCTGAGAAAAAAGTAATCACGAGTGACTGAGACAAAAAGTACTGTACTGTTTTCCACAATACCTGAGGAATCAGGGTTGTCATGTTCATTGGGTACCAGAAACTACCTACACCACTGTAGAATACAGGGCAGTGGTAGTGGCACTGTCGAGCTAGCTGGTCTAATGGCTGACCTATCCTGTGGGGGTGTCCAGAGTTTGTTTGCACACCAAGCCCACAGTTTGGGTCATCCAAAATGCACAGGTCCTGGGAGGTCCTAGGAACTACACGACAAGCAAGCATCAAACCTTTTAGGATCATTGACCTTGGTCTCTACAGAGGTTTTTAAAACACCCGCCTGTTTATTACATTTCAGATCATTTGAAAAGCTGAGACGTAAGTACTTATACACACTAGCCTGCTTAAATGAAACATTATTAATAAACCAAACCCAATATCTCGAATGAAACTGCTGATTCATATATAATGGGTCTTGTGGGATGTTAAAGCTCTTCATTTTTTGCAAGGCCAACAAAATCAGAAGCAGCAAGGAAGTCCACAAAGCAGCAGCATGATGTGCCAGATGATAAAATGGGTTTCCTTGCTGCAGTCCAAAGAGCCAGATGGTGATCCACTTTGGAGTAATTTTTACGGATTCTACCCTGTTCTTTGGGAATAATACTCCATGTAATGACCAGTTCTCAAGGTGAATTAATTTCCCCATAATTCTTAGAAATAGTGTGAAGTAAAGAAATTAGCCGGTAATTTGAAGGTTTCGATCAACTTCCTTTCTTATGGATCTACTTTATGATAGCACCTTGCCATGAATCTATCTGGAATGAAACCAGTAGATGAGATCCACTCAAAGTATAAACTAAGTAAACTCCCATACAAATGGGGGTCTGCCTTGAGCACGATAACTGGAAGGCAATCTGGACCTCCTGCACATGAATATTTCATGTTGCTGATTATATTTCAAGTAAACCCTGCTT
This sequence comes from Triturus cristatus, assembly GCF_964204655.1. Lineage (NCBI taxonomy): Eukaryota > Metazoa > Chordata > Amphibia > Caudata > Salamandridae > Triturus > Triturus cristatus. The sequence continues at coordinate 785,435,967 of NC_140594.1, forward strand.
TTTGGAATTTGATTAACAGTGCAGATGGCAACTCCCCTGCATTAGAAATAAGTATCAGTTGCTCAGAGGGACTTCCATATAATGCAGTGATATAATTTACACATTGAGTTTCACAGACTGGTTGTTACAGGTTGCTCAGGATGCAGTTAACTCAAGGCCTGATTAACAAAGGGCCTCCCACAGTCGAGGAGGGGACCCGCACTCGTGGTAGGACACTGGCAATGAGCAACTGCAATGTGGAGGTCTCACCAGGAGTACGGGACCGCCAATGACTGTGGGGCCTCCACCATGAGTGAATTGCTTCCTCAGTGTTTATCAACGACCACAATTTTAATGAGTTGCCCTGTAATATCTGTAATATACTTTCTTGCACTTGATCCCAAAGGGAAAAAAAAACTCATATTTCTTTTCCATCACTAGAGAATGTTATTTTCATTTCAGTCTGTTAAACTCTTGCTGATTCACTCCCATTATTCATTAAACTTCAGTGCATCCTATCGATCATGTTCTTTTGCAAGAAGCATTCTGAATCAAACCATCCCAAGGAAAATCTTTTTCTATTGGCGATTTCCAAAGGATGCAGGTTATATTGTGCTTGCAAATGAGCCTAATTTTTCAATAATTCATTTTACCACTCTCGATTGCAAATATCGCCAGAACCTTTCAGAAGTTTAACAATTCTCATGGTGAGTATTCTGTGACTGTAAACCATATTTAATTCAAATTTAGTTCCAATTTTGTTCTGTTCCCTAAGTGTTATCTCTATAGTAAGATAGTTAAAGTTAACCAGAATGACTACCTCAAAACCATCAATTTGTTTAAGCTGCTCTAGTGGTACAAGATAGTAGTTGATCCGGACCAAATGTTTGCCATGTCTAAATGTGGCAAAGCATCAATGGGAAAGCAGTTTTGTTGCAGTGTGAAGCTAAATTGTGTTGCACTAGTAGGCAATTCACATATTATCATCTAACTGTTATATTTCCATCTGCTACAGCCTTCAAAGGTATTTTTTACACATTTTCAATAAGTAGGTCGGAAAATCATCAAAATTACTTAGCAGCATTTTCAGGTGAAAATCTACTGCCAGAATAAAGCAGGTTGGAAAACAAGAATGAAGGTTAGTCAAATCATTATCAAATTTCTTCACATTTTCCTCAAAAACTAGGAAAGATTTATATATTATTACAGACTAAATAAAAGGCACTGGAGGAGATTTAAAGTTCTACAAAACAAGCCAATAACCAGTTACAGGTAATTTCTATTGTTAGAACCTTCTTCACATAGAGAAAAGATAAGATCAGCTGGTCAAGATGCCAAGATCAACTAGTCACCTGAGAAGCGACATTGGCAATAAGTATTTTATGCACAGATTACATAACTTGTAACCCACAACTAGTTGTACCTCCCATAACCAGGTTTCCCTCCTATGACCAGGTATCTGATAGAGACATCTAGCTACAGATTCCTTACCTTTGAACTTCCAGGCGTCAGGCTGGATCTGGAAATGTATTCTTAGCAGCAGCCCTGCGTGCAGGTAAATGGCGTTGGTCGACTCTGCGCGATGTCATCGGCGTCGTGTTCGTCATGACATCCGTGTCATCAATATAACCATGACTCCAACACTCTGACGTCAGTTCTTTTCTTTCTGTGACATCAGCGCCAATTCGTTGAAATGAGCTACCCCCTGCCATTTTTTGACAGACTTTTTTGGACCTTTTGTCGACTTCATTGGTGTGTTAGGAGTAATGTCACGCAAGAAGACTTCGGGGTTCAATCTGTGTGGCGCCTGCCACTGCACCATGTTGGTCACAAACCCCCATTTAGTATGGCTTTGGTGCCTGGTGTGCAACTACAACTCCAAGTCGTGCTCTGTCTGCCAGGCCATTGCGCCGAAGGCTTTGAGGGAGTGACCCCTAAAGCTTCTTATAGCCATGTGTCCTGCACCGCAGAGGTCGCCTTGTCGAGCTCGATTCCAGTCCAGGTCTTGGTCGGGAGGAAGGTCTGAGCACCGCTCCGGTGAATCGAAATCTTCTTCGTCAAAGTCATTGAAGTCAGGTAAGAGGCACCACAAGAAGCACAGTGGCAGAGGCATCTCGGCGTTCAATGCCCTGCTCCGCGGAGATGGGTGCCTGGGTCAGCTCCCAGTTTCCTTCCCTTCCCAGGGCAGGGAGCTACCCCCACCCACCTGAAGGAATTTTATGACACCATGTGCGCCATAATTGGGCAGCCTGACCCTGCAGGCATGCATTTGGGCCCCGCAGACTCAGAGGACAGAGGGGCCCCTGTAGTTCTCATGCCGGTGGCACGGGCCCTGGTGCCACGGCCTCTGAGTGGACCCATTCCCGGATCTGGACTGACGCCGGCACCTCCACAGCGACCTTCCACGTCATCGCTTCCGGCGCCGAGGTCCTTGGCATCGCTGGCATCCACCAGCGGCAACTCCCCCATCCTCATTCCCGAACGACAAAGAGCCGGTCAGGCATCCTCCGATGCTGACAGAGCCATAGAGCTTCATGCCTTTCAGCCTGCCCTACACCGAAGGGATAGGGATGGAGGAAGAGGATGGGGGGATAGCAGGATCCCTTAGAAATCCTGCACCAACAAGATCTGGACTGATATGAGGAACTGGGTTACGCCAGTGGCCTGGACTCCTCCCCAGACTCTGGCATGCTTTCCCCTCTTACCCTGACTATGGAGGAGGGAGCATCTTTTGCCATGGTGGTGTGAAGGGCTGCGGAGGTCCTCGACCTGCAGCTTCCTACAGTGGTGGTCAAGACTAATGTCTTGACAGAGGTCCTGCAGCCTGGTGTCTCGAGTTCAGAACCCCTACTGCCTTTCAATAAGGCCTTAACAGACGTCCTTCTGGGGACCTGGTCCAAACCCAGCAGAGGGGATCCTGTGAATAGGCCAATTGCCCGCCGCCATTGCCCTGTACCAGGCGACCCCCCTTTTCCTAGCCACCCACCCCACCCCTCAAAGCTTGGTGGTCCAAGCTTACACTTCTCGTGGCGCATTCCCTTCCACGCCCCCGGACAGGGAATCCAGACTGGAGAACTTTGGCAAGAAACTGTTTTTTTCCGCCAGTCTAGAATTGCGGTTGGTGAACACTGCATGTCTTTTGAGCCGTTACTCCCATTTCATATGGGATACGGTAGCACCAGGACCAGCTCTACTCTTCCAAGCTATCGCAGACGGGAGGGACGCTGCTAAGTTCGCCATCAGGTGTGGCTTGGACACAACGGACTTGCTAGATAGAGCCATTTCCATGATGGTGGCGGTAAGTCTCCACGCCTGATTGAGAACGCCTGTTTTTTCGGGGCATGTCCAGACCAACCTAATGGGCATGCCCTTTGATAGCTCCCATTTCTTTGGAGTCAATGCGGTTGCTGCCCTTGAGCACTTTAACGACTAGCAGCCACGGCCAAGTCTTTGGGCCTCACCACTGCCCCAGTGCTTCATCCACTTTTCGCTCCTTTCATGGCTACGGAAGGGGCTTTCAGCCGGGCCAACCCTATTCTGGCCAGAGGGCCCCGCAAGTTAAGCAACCTCTATGGGGCCATGGACATGGTTCACCCTGGTCTTGTGGGTCGGGAACCCAGAAGTCGAGCCAAGCCACCATCCCCTCCTCCAACGCAAAATCTTCCTAGTGTGAACCCAGAGGATCACTCTCAGCCAGTCGGTGGCAGAATACCCCATCATCTCCATCACTGGCAAAACATTATATCGGACAGGTGGGTGTTGCAAATAGTCCGAAGGGTCTGTTCCCTCCCCTTCGAACGTGCCCCTCCATCTATGCCTCCAGTGTACGATCGGCTGACGGATGATCACCTTGCTTTGCTCTGCAAGGAAGTCACAACTCTCTTGGTCAAGGGAACTATAGAAAGGGTTCCCGGGCCTGAAGTAAACAGTGGTTGCTATTTCCACTACTTTCTGGTCCTGAAAAAGGACGGAGGACTTCTTCCTTTTCTAGACCTCAGAGTCCTCAATTACTTCCTCAAAAAGGAGAAATTCAAGATGCTCGTCCTTGCTCAGGTCCTGTCTGCCTTGGACCCAGGAGACTGGATGGTAGCGCTAGACTTGCAGGATGCCTATTTTTATATTACCATCCTGCCTGCCCATCGTCGCTATGTGCGGTACACGGTGGGTCACGAGCACTTTCAATATGCGGTGCTCCCCTTTGGCCTCACCAGCACCCCTATGGTGTTCACAAAGGTGATGGCGGTTGTGGCAGCCCATCTGCGGAGATCGGGATTTCCAGTCTTCCCCTGTCTCGACGACTGGTTGTTGTAGGCGGGCTCACACCAAGCAGTTGTCCCACCTCCAGGCTATGGCGTACCTCCTGCATTCGCTGGGGTTCACTGTTAACGTGCCGAAGTCACACCTGACTCCCTCTCAGACGCTCCTTTTCATTGGGGCGGTTTTGGACATGGTGCAGTTTTAGGCCTATCCTCCGAATTGCGAGTCCAAGATATTCAGGCTATGATACTGATATTTCAGCCTCTATCTTGGATAGGGGTGGGTGGAATTTGCGAAATCCACTTTCGTAAATTATCGTGAAAATGTTAAAAATTATCGCAAACACGTGGAAATATCGCGAAGATGCAGAAGATTTTTTCACGCATGTTCGCGAGATTTTCTGCATGGTTGCGGCTCGCCAATTTACCCATGTGGTTGTTCGCGGGCGCGGCCATCTTGTTTTCAGTTGTCTCGCGGTGCATGATCGCGAGAAGAAAGACGTGATCGCGTGACGCATGACGTCACTGCGGGCGCGAACTGTCGCGAGACAGCGCAAATGGCTAAAAACAATACATCTCATGGAGAACCCGACCGGATCAACAAAACTTGTCGGCGAACGCAGGAATTCAGGTAAGGCGATCGCGCGCGCGCGAGAAGTATTATTTTACAGCACGAGCAAGAAACAAATTATCGCCAAGCTGCGGAATGCGGAAATTTTGACATTTTCGCGCTTTCCGCAGAACGCAAAAATGTCAAATTATCGCAATTTCCGCGAACTGAACAAAATTTTAGCCCAGGCCTAATCTTGGATTCTGGTGAGAATTACTCTGAGGCTGTTGGATCTCATGGTCTCCTGCATCCTGCTAGTGACCTGTTAGATGTCAGGCTTCATGTACCGTATTCGAACTACTTCTCCCAGAATGCTCAGCGAGAGATGTGGGTTGTGTGCTGTCCCATACTGCTTTAGGAGTGGTCAGGTGATTGGGAGGTTCTTAAGCCTTCAGCTCCTGTGTCTCAGTGCTTGTCTTTTCCTTGTTTGAACCTTGCCCTGCTCTTTGTTTGCATTACCTCGTCTATCTCCTGTTCCCGGATTTACTCTACGAGTTTGCTGGAGCTGCTGCCTCAGAAACTCTTAATTCCTTTTTGTATTGCCTTAAACACGAGGGCCGCTGTTATTCACAGCTGTGTTATTTTTCCCGAGTGCTGCCTCCGCTTTTATCCATACCTGCCAACAGCGTGAGGACGAGCTGCATTCCTCATCGTAGCGCTTTTATGTTGTCCTCAGATAGAACCCGAGCCGGGTAGGCAAAGCCGGACCCATTAGAGGCCCGGGTCAAAACGCCATCCGGGGGCGGCGGCCCTCCCCCGCCCAACCCCCCCTGAAAATTTGCATGGGGGCTAGGCCAACGCGGCCAGGATTGGCCCGGGGTGCACGGGCAAGCACCCCCCCAATCAGGGGGCGAGCATAGGGGCCGGGGGGGGGGATAAGAAGGGACGCAGGGCTCCAGTGGAGTCACAAATCCCCCCCCCCCCGAGCTGAGGACGGAGAAAGAGACGACCAGCGACGATCGGAGGTCCATCGGAGTTTTTGGCGCCAAACAGAACAGCGGAAACCTCGTCGGGAGCCAGTGGCGCCAGGGCCCACTCGGGGCAAGGAACAGCGTCCTCAGGGGCGGCAGGGACGGCGAGCAGCGAAGCCCAGGGGGAGGTAGCAGCAGCAGATTCCCAGCACAGCGCCGTCCTCACAGCGCTGCCCCCGCCATCTTGGGCACGAAAGGCGGAGGAGGGGTGCAACAGCCACCGGGAGGAGCAAGCGGCGACGGGGACCGCGGGAAGGACACGAAGCCTGCGATCCTTGCAAGTTGAGCGGACACCCTACGGAACGTGCCACTGGGTTAGCCTTGCGTGGTGCGCTAAGGTTCACGTAGAAACCCATCCTTTCCGGGAGTCAGCAGGTGCGAGCACCACCAGGGGCCGTTCGGCGCACGCTCGGAAAACAGCGGAACAGCCTCGAGTGTAAGCGCTCCACTAAGCCAGGACATCGGAGGTAGCGAGATACCGAGGGACGCGCCCTCTTAAAGAGACAGGATCCCCTTTTTTCTCCGTGGTCTCTCACAGGCCGGGCGTTCGAGTCACGCAAACGCTGGCAAATAAACATAAGCGTAAAAAATTTCGAGCTCTTCTCTGATCCATCCAGCAGAAGGAAGCCAGCACACAAGGGGAGACAAAAAAAAAAAAAAAGAAGCAGCAAGGAAGGATGGCAAACAGGAAGGGAGCAGCAGAAAGGAAGAAGCAGCCCCCGGCCCGCTTCAGGGAGCTGCTGACAAAGCCTGCCACATCAAAGACAGAACAGAGGAAGCGGAAGGAAGACGACCTGGATGACGACCTGCAGGACATGCTCGAGCAGGCAAGGGCTCTGGTGGCTTTGAAGGGCCAGAGCTGGGTGGACCAGCAAATCAAGGAAGGGCCCCCTGGGAAAGATAAACGGATACGCCGGGCCTCCCCAACACCGCCACCACAAAAGAAAGCCGCAAAGAGGGGGTCTGTGGCCAAAACGGCGGCCCCCCGCAGGAGAACAGCCAGGTCAAGCGACGGGGGAACCCCCCCACAGGCGGCCAGGCGGAAGACCCCAGTGGCAGCGGAGCAGGCTGCCAGCTCCGAGTCGGACGACGACAGCGACGGGGAGGGGTTTGTAGCCAGCACGGCGGCCCCCCAGGAAGGACGGCGGACGCTCACCCCCCAGGAAGGACTGCAAACGAGCACCCGGGGTAAGCACGGACTGCCGCACAGCTCGCAGGGGCGCGAGGGGGGCGCGGGGCCACAGAGCACAAGGGGGCCACAGGGGAACATGGCGGGACAGGGGCCGTGGCACGCGCAATCCCCATGGCAAGCAGGCGCAGGCCAAGGGGGGCTGAACTTCCAAGGGGAAGCTTGGCCGGAGGGATCTATGCAACCTCCACCATGGCTGCCTTGGTGGCAATGGCCAGGAAGAGGGGTCCCATTCCCAGGGAATGCGCCCTGGGGCATAGGGGGCCCCATAACGATCCCAGCTGTAGAGGGAACAGCCAGCACACGGGTACAGGTAGACATGACGGCAAACAAGGACCCTACGGGGCTCAGCCAGGCAAGCCAGGGCGAGGGACCAGGGGTGGAGCCGGTGCAACAGGGCCACACGGGGACCACGGTAGGGGAGGGCTCAGCTATAACCTGGGCAGGTGAGGGCAAGCCAGCGAGCGAGTACATGCGCCCGTCCCCAAGCGAACCCCCCACAACGACAAGGTTACTGGGCCTGGCCAACCTTATCCCACTCCCAATAAAGGAGAGAATCTGGAGGAAGGAATTTATAGATATTTTTTCCCTCCTGGAGGTGCGTCAGGCGGGATTAGATCTCACCACACAAGGCAAGAAGGACGAGGACAGGAGGGGCCCGAGGAAACCCAGGGTGGACAGAAGTATAGAGAACTGGCTGAAAGCCTTTAGGACTTTAGCGTGCGTTTTTATTGAGAAATTCCCACAGGCTGCAGCATCAATAATCCTATATGAGCAGAAGGTGCATGAGGCGCAGCAGCAGTTTCAAGGGGACGCATGGCTCCAATATGACGAGGGTTTCAGGGAAAAAATGCAGGTGTGGCCAACAATAGGCTGGGACTGCCAGGACATGGAAGGTTACTCCAAGCACATGGTGGCAGCCAGGGAAGGGGTGGGTGCGAAAGAGAGTAATTTTCGTCCCTACGGGAGTAAGGGCAAGTTTGAAGGGCGCGGGCACGCAAAAGATCCCAAGGGGAGGGGCCCTCCAGCCACCAAATCCAGCAAGGCGTGCTGGAAGTTTGACAAAGATGAGTGCAAGTGGGGGGCGGCATGCAAATTCACACATGCCTGCGGGTCTTGTGGGGGGAACCACCCTTCGATACGATGCCGTCGAACCACAGGGCCAGCGGCAGAGAAACCAAATGCGGGCCCAAAGAAATGAAAAGCGGGCCCCGTCAGGAGGGGTCATGGGGGAAGAGGGCGGAGGACAGGCGCTCCCTACACCAATAAAAACAGGCAGACTTCTACACCTGTTACACACTTACCACAAGACAGCGGATAGGAATTTATTAGCGAAGGGCTTTACCCAGGGTTTCCCAATCCCTTACAACGGCCCCAAAGGGGCACGGGAAAGCAGGAATTTGAAGTCAGCCAGGGATAACCCCGAGGTAGCGAAGCAAAAGGTAGCGAAGGAAGTCGCGCTGGGCCGGGTGGCGGGCCCGTTCCCCACGCCCCCACTAAAGGACATGATAATATCCCCGTTGGGTATAGTCCCCAAAAAAGAGCCAGGTAAATTCCGCCTGATCCACCACCTTTCATACCCGGAGGGGGAGTCAGTCAATGACTGGTTAGATCAGGGGGCCTGCTCGGTGGCCTATGCATCCGTAGACGATGCGGTGGACCTGGTTAGACAGGAAGGGACGGGGGCCCTAATGGCCAAGTCAGACGTAGAATCAGCATTTAGACTGCTGCCAGTGCACCCAGACAGCTACCATTTGTTGGGGTTTAAATTGGAAGGGGGCTACTACTATGACAGGTGCCTCCCAATGGGTTGCTCAATATCCTGCGCGCATTTCGAAGCCTTCAGTAGTTTCTTGGAATGGGAGCTGGGACAACGGACGCCCAGAGGTGGGCGCGTCCACTACCTGGATGATTTCTTGTTTGTGGGTAGGGCAAACACAGAGGACTGCGCTACCCTCCTCAGCAACTTCATGGCGTTGACACAGGAACTAGGCATCCCGATAGCTCAGGAGAAAACGGAGGGTCCCACAACGAAACTGACGTTCTTGGGGATAGAGATAGACTCAATGGCAGGGACATGCAGGCTGCCAGCCGAGAAGGTGGAGGGCATGCTTGGCGACATAAAGAAGTTGAGACACCAAAAGAAGGCGACTCTGGGGGAGATACAGCAGCTACTAGGGAAACTGAACTTTGCCCTTAGGGTAATTCCTGCAGGGCGCCCATTCGCCAGGAGATTGGCATGGCTCACGAGGGGCCTGACACAGAGGCATCACAGGGTTCGCATAACGCAGGGAGTGAGGGACGACCTAGGCCAATGGGAAAGTTTTCTGACAGATTTCAACGGCACCCTGATCTGGCATGCCCCTTGGGCCCTGGCCAGCGAGCTGGAGCTCTACACCGACGCAGCAGGGGGGTACGGCTTCGGGGCAATCTTAGGGAAGGCGTGGACAGCAGGGGAATGGCCAGAATCATGGTACGCATCCGGGCTGACCGCGAACATAGCACTGTTAGAGCTGTTTCCCATAGTAGTAGCCTTCCACGTCTGGGCCTCACGACTGGCAAATAGGCAAATCACGCTATGGTCAGACAACCACGCTGTGGTGCAGGCAATCAACACAGGGGCTGCGCGGTGCCCAGCGGTAGGGACCCTACTGCGGAAGCTAGTGGGCTGCCAATTAAGAGGCAACATTGCACTGAGGGCAAGGCACATCCAGGGTGTAGAAAACTTAGCTGCGGATGCTATTTCTCGTTTCCAGTGGGAGAAGTTCAGGAAGCTGGCCCCAGGCGCAGACAGACGGATGACCCCGATGCCGGAGGAAGCGTGGGCATGGGTGGAACCGGGCTGAGACGGCTACTGGAAAATGCACTGGCCCCCAAGACCAACGGCCGTTACAGGAAGTGCTGGGGGACTTTTAGGGGCAGGATGGGACTAAAGGAGGGGCAATGGGCCCAAAAAAAGGAAATCCTGGAATTCATCGATTGGGCTTTCCAGGAAGGGAAGTCAAAGACCTGGGCACAAGCGCATTTAAGTGCAATAGCGCACTACACAAAGATGGCAGGGAGGGAGGACCCAACAAGGGCGTTTGAATGTCGAATGGCGATGAAAGGGTGGAGCAGGCTACAGGGGGCACCAAGGGACGCCAGGCGCCCTATCCATTTCAAACTACTACAGGCGATGCTGGGAACCCTGGACGGGATCTGCCCCTCACAACATGAAATCACACTATTTCGGGCAGCATTCGCAGTAGCATTCTTCGGGGCATACAGGGTCAGCGAGGTGGTAGCCCCTTCAGTGGTGGACTCGGGAGCAACATGCATACGTAGAGAGGACGTAGACATGCAGGATGGGCACATGGACATACTGCTACGGAGGTCCAAGACGGACCAGACGGGCAAAGGGATATGGAACAGACTGCACTGCACGAAGGACGCCGGGCACTGCCCAGTGTGCCTCCTGAAAGGGCATTTAGAGAGCCGTCGAGGGAGGAAGGGGCCACTTTTCCAACATTGGGATGGGGCTTTTCTCAGCCGCTTTCAGTTTATAGCGGTAATGAGAAAGACCATAGATGCGCTGGGGCTCCCCGCACAGGAATATGGGTCACACTCATTTAGAATTGGGGCAGCCACCACGGTGGCAGAGCTGGGCCTGGGCGGGGGGGTAATCAAGGGGATAGGGCGTTGGGCATCCGGTGCTTACAAGCGGTACATACGCCCAACAGTGTACTAAGACCACCCCCCCCCATGTTTTTCCAGGTCCGAGCGCTTCACGAAGGAAGGTCTGGATCGTGGGGCACTCTTACGTGACGCGGGCGCAGAGGTGGGCAGCGGCCAGGCGGGACTTTGGCGGAATATGGTTGCGGGATACCGACATCGAACGGTGGGGGCGTCCCGGGATGAGATGGGAACAGCTGCTGCACACGGTGCGGGACGCGCTACAGCAGGGTAGCAAGCCAGACGCGGTGGTGGTCCACCTAGGCGGGAATGACTTGGCGGCAATGGGGCGGAGGGCGCTCCTCGAAGACATGCAGAAAGGCCTCACGGCAGTGGCACGCATGGTACGCCCCGCTGACATAATTTTTTCGGAAATCATAGTACGGAACACCTGGCGGGGGGCAATTGACCTGGGGGCGGTGGAAAAGTCCAGAAGAAAACTCAATATTACGATGGCGAAAGTATGCAAGGCCAACGGCTGGGGTTTCGTACGGCATGGGTTCATCAACCTAAGATCCCCGGGGTATCACAGGGAAGACGGAGTACACCTCACAGGGGTGGGAATAGATATGTTTCTGCTGAATATTGTGGGGGTACTGGAGCAGAGGGGTTTCCTATGACAGTAAGTCGAGGCAGGCGTCGGTTGGAGGGGAGCTCCCTCTGATCGTGAAACCATAGGGAGCGTGGCGGGACGAAACTAACAAAATTACCAAACAAAAGGGAAGAACTCAGTAGAAGATAGATTTGAGGCTCTCACAGGGCCCTGGGGATGCCGCACGGCAGGGGCAGTGAGCGAGCCAAAGGGCGGCACGCCGCCAGCAAAGTTTAGAGGTAATGCTCTCCCATGACCCTTGGGATGCCTCACGGCAGGGGCTCAGAAGGAGACAAAAAGCAAAGGACCCAATCGCAAGAAAATAGAGCAGATGCGCAAGAAAAGGCCCTTGGGATGCCAGCCGGCAGGGACCTCTGGGCGAGGGGAGGGCCCTCGAAAGGGCACAGGGCGAGCGGGACGGCACTTGCAGCCCGGACAGGTCCAAACGGAGGCCCGCCAAATCGGTAGCAAGCTGAAGCCTAGACCCGAAAGCACAGAACGCAAAAAGGGTCCCCTCCTCGCCTAGGTGATTGCTAGAACTGGGTCAAGGACAATGATAATGCAGCATGTACATAACCACGATCAATGTGATACAAATGTGTAAGTTGTTATCATGCTAATAAAACTGCGACCTTTTCAGGCACCCAAGAAAGTTGTCAGTGGTGTTTTAGGGTTGCAGAGTGGGGAAGCGGGGAGGGGAGACTCGCCACCTGGAGGGGGTTAGAACCCGGGCTGGGTAGGCAAAGCCGGACCCATTAGAGGCCCGGGTCAAAACGCCATCCGGGGGCGGCGGCCCTCCCCCGCCCAACCCCCTCCGGAAATTTGCATGGGGGCTAGGCCAACGCGGCCAGGATTGGCCCGGGGGGCACGGGCAAGCACCCCCCCCAATCAGGGGGCGAGCATAGGGGCCGGGGGGGGGGATAAGAAGGGACGCAGGGCTCCAGTGGAATCACAAATCCCCCCCCCCCCCGAGCTGAGGACGGAGAAAGAAGAAACCCACCCACCCACACCTAAGAGTCGGGCGTCGCAGCTGCACAGTGGAGGGTAGCGGGACGAAACTAACAAAATTACCAAACAAAAGGGAAGAACTCAGTAGAAGATAGATGTGAGGCTCTCACAGGGCCCTGGGGATGCCGCACGGCAGGGGCAGTGAGCGAGCCAAAGGGCGGCACGCCGCCAGCAAAGTTTAGAGGTAATGCTCTCCCATGACCCTTGGGATGCCTCACGGCAGGGGCTCAGAAGGAGACAAAAAGCAAAGGACCCAATCGCAAGAAAATAGAGCAGATGCGCAAGAAAAGGCCCTTGGGATGCCAGCCGGCAGGGACCTCTGGGCGAGGGGAGGGCCCTCGAAAGGGCACAGGGCGAGCGGGACGGCACTTGCAGCCCGGACAGGTCCAAACGGAGGCCCGCCAAATCGGTAGCAAGCTGAAGCCTAGACCCGAAAGCACAGAACGCAAAAAGGGTCCCCTCCTCGCCTAGGTGATTGCTAGAACTGGGTCAAGGACAATGATAATGCAGCATGTACATAACCACGATCAATGTGATACAAATGTGTAAGTTGTTATCATGCTAATAAAACTGCGACCTTTTCAGGCACCCAAGAAAGTTGTCAGTGGTGTTTTAGGGTTGCAGAGTGGGGAAGCGGGGAGGGGCGACTCGCCACCTGGAGGGGGTTGAGCAGCCTTTCACTTTTGTTCAAACGCGAGGGCGCGTTGATTCCTTTCACGCTGCCGTCTCCAGTGCAGGACGCGCAGCCTTTCATTTTCGTTCAACGCGAGGGTGCGTTGATTCCCTTCACGCTGTCGTCTTCGGAGTGGGACGCGCTACTTTCCCCCACCTTATCTGACTTCCCAGAAGCTCATTAAATGCTGCAACAGCCTCTTCATTTTTAAGTCCTTTGTGCTGGCATGTAAAAGTTCTGTTGAAGCACCGGAGCGCTCAATATTTCTCGGACTTTATACCGTTCATCCTGTTTACACCAGGTCAAGGATCTGTTGGAGTTAAATTCATTATTTTCACGAACTGCACCTTGGAGCAAGAGCAGACGTATGCTCTAGGATCGTTTTTTATTGTTTAGAAAGTGAAAGACTAACCCCACCAGCCTTCCCATTTTTTTTATTTTAAAAGAGACCATCTTCTGGGACATTTATGGATTATCTTCTGAGATAACAACCAGTTTTGAACAAAGTAAGTGTGGGATAGTGCACAACCTAAGTTACTAGTTTAAGTCTTGAGTGTGCTGTATGTTTCGTAGACTTCAGGTTCTTTAAGTAACTGTGTCTGTTTATTTTCTTTGTCATATTAATATAGATCTCCCGTGTCTAATTGGACTGGACCTTCTCCCTATTGGCTGCGTTGGGACGTCTCTGATTGTCCTCTTGGTCTCTTCATTTTCTGGAGATATTTGCATTCCTCTAGTGTGTTCTGTTTTGGCACTGGGGAGATTATATCTCTGGGGAAGGGAGGGGCTCCCTCTTCACTCCTGGGTAATGGGTACTTCTGCCTGGGAAACCCGTCTCTGCCCGACATGACCCATGCACGGTGGCACATGCGGTCTCTGCAGTGGGACCTGAAGTTCCAATGAGCACAGCGTCGAAGAAATCTCACCGACCTGGTTCTGATTTCAGAGGGCAGTGCAAAAGACCTGCAGTGGTGACTAACGGACTGCGATTGGTTCAAGGGCAGACCCCTCTAACTTCCCCACCCAGATCTCACAGTAGGGATAGATGCGCCCATTCTGGGATGAGGTGGCCATTTGGGGGAGGCGGAGATCAGAGCAATCTGATCTCCGGGTGAAGCTAAGCTCTATATCAATCTGCTGGAGCTTTGGGCGATCCGGCTGGCACTGAAAGCCTTTTTGCTGTCAATAAAGGGAAGGCGCGTACAAGTGTTCACAGACAACACTACCGCCATGTAGTACTGCAACAAACACGGTGGAGTGGGGTTGTGAACTCTTTGTCAAGAGGCCTTACGTCTCTGAACTTGGCTGGACATCAGGGCATTTCCCTGGTGGTTCTTCACCTGGCTTGTTCTCTGAACACAAGGGCGGACGAGCTCAGCCGAAGGTGCCTTGCAGATCACGAATGGCATCTCCATCCATAGGTTGCACAAGGTCTCCGAAGAGAAAGCGCAATGTCAGCTGTTTTGCGTGTTGGAGTTTCCAAGGTGGCTCTTGCTTGGCAACGCTTTTCATCACGAGTGGAGCTCAGGGCTCCTATGCGCCTTTCAGCCCATACCACCCCTGCCCAGAGTACTCAAGAAGATTAGAGCGACCGGGCACACGTTATTCTTGTGGCTCCGGACTGGGCAAGGAGAGATTGGTATCCTGAGCTTCTAGACATGAGCATCGATCCTCCGGTCAGGCTGCCCCTTTGGAAGGATCTTCTGTTGCGACAGCAGGGGTGGGTTCTCCACCCAAAACTGTCCACTCTCCACTTCCTTGCGTGGAGATTGAGTGGTGACAGTTGACGTAGGCATCTCTGCACCCGTTTGCCAGACACTACTGCCTGTATTCTCAGGTTCGCAGAGAAGGCCTGTTTGGTCGCTCTGTGTTACAGGATTTTCTGGTCTAAGCCGTTCCGCAGTCCCTCCTCCGGTGATGGTATTTCTTGGGTATCTGTTCACAGGTAAGGAAACTGCGGCTAGATGTCTCTTTCAGATGGACAAGTTACTTACCTACGGTATCCCCTTATCTGGTAGAGACATGATCTAGGCGCAGATTCCTTACCGACCCACCCATCTTCCCTGCAATGCGGAATTGGTTTTAAGTGTCAGGGATGTTCTGTGGTCAGCCTCTTGTACGAGAATCCTAGGGCAACGGTGCATACGGACAAGACGGTATCTGCCGAATATTCTATAAATAGCGGGAGCCGCCAGGGATGCCCCCTATCACCATTACTATTCGCTCTAGCCATGGAGCCTCTGGCAGAGCGACTCAGGCAGGAGGGTGAGAGGCTGGGAGTAGCTCTTGATTGGACTCCCCATATCGTATTGTTATACGCAGACGACATACTGATCTATATATGCAACGGATCTTGCACGATCCCAACAGTGTTGCGCGTCTTGGAGGAGTTTCCTGAGTTCTCGGGACTATGCATAAGCAAAAAGAAAACATATGTGTTCCTGTTGAATCCTGCCCTTATCAGACCACCAGACTTCCCTTTGGACCTGGAATGGGCGTCGACATCCTTCAGGTACCTGGGAATACAGATATACCATCGTCAGGTGGATCTGCTTGAGGGGAACCTTGGCGGTGCCCTATGAACATTGCGAGCAAATGTGTCCTTCTGGCGCTCACTCAAATTACCGGTTATGGCTAGGGTGGCATTATCCAAGATGGTGGTGCTACCACTGCTCTTATACTTTTTCATTAACCTGCCTGTCGTGATCCCGAGGAGCTGGTTTAGGAACCTGGACACACTGCTGAGAGATCTGGTGTGGGATGGCGGTCATAACAGGGTATCCCTGCAGACATTGTGACTTCCACTCATGGGGGGAGGACTGGGTGCTCCGGATTTTGGAGCTTATTTCTTGGTGGCACAGCTCCAGTGGTTGGCTATTTGGCTCGATGGACTCGGGCTTGACACATTATCATTGCCCACTGGGACCACTCCAGTGGTCCTGCTCCCTAGAATGCTTAACTTTCGCCAGAAGATTAAACACATGGGGACATTACTCTCAGTAGGTGGTAACATGCTGGGATAGGTGTATGGCAAGAGCCAAAGATGTACCTCTCTATGCACCAAGCATCCCACTGACGGGATTACCGCAGGCGGGGATGGGCCCACCTCTCATGCAGCGGCAGTTGAAGGGCTGGGAGGAAGCAGGAGTGTTGTCGGTTGGAGACTGCTACCGCGATGGTGAACTGCTGCCGTTTGCTGAGTTCCTGGAATATCATGACCTGCCACCTGGACAGTTTTTGAATTATCATAAGATACGGGGGCGTTGACTGAGTTGTGGGGATAATACTTGAAAGAACCTGTCACTCATACGGTCAGGCGGTGGTGACCTTGGGGTTGGCAGGGCACCTGGTGAAATGGCTCTAACTGGCAATAACGGGGATGACCCACCGGCCCTTGCCTCATGTATGGGGACGATGGGAAGGCACCCTGAATAGGCAGTTAACTGAGAAGGAATGGAAGAAGGCCCTAGAAAACCCCCAAAAAGTGTTCAGGAATGCAGCCTTTAAAATTATACAGCTGAACATACTCCATAGTACCTACCTCATTCAACACAGGTTGAATGTAGTATACGGTAGCGATGGCCAGGCCTGCGCCAGATGCTCGCAAAAAGACGCCGACTTTGACCATATGGTATGGTCCTGGGCTTAACAATTACTGGACCAGGATCGTAGACACTGTAAATAGGGTCCTGGCTCGTAATATGATGTTCTCCCCAGAGCTATGCCTTCTGGGACTATTCCGGAGACCCAAACCCAAAAAAATGGCCCATAGGTTTGTGGATCTGCCATTCCTCTTGGCTAAAAGAAGAATAGCTCTCCGGAAAAGCACAGATGAACCTGAGGGGCCAGGGGAGAAACATGACCCCTAAACGTCAGGTGACCATTGTAGAACTTTTCTGTGATTCTGGGCCCTCTGGGAGAGGGTTCGATCAGCCTTTTCCTATTAGGCCATTACTTGGATGACCCCTTCAGCAGATTGGATGCCGGTCCTTTCCATCGCCCACCTGGGGCTCTCCTTGCATTATCCTTGCATTTCCCCCTCCCCCTTGGGCCCCGACCTGACGGAAGCACCAACCATACTGTTTCTAATGTTCCTACTGACTGAGAACCCCTGGTAGACTTATATAAGTTTCATTGAGCATGTATTTTATGGATGCACTGAGTTTGTATCTTTCCTTTTTGCTTTTCTTTGTTATTTGAGTTTCTGTATGACAGTCATATACACATTTTCAATACATGCATATACGAGATGGCTATTGCTGATGGCAACCTAACCACTCCCCTATCAGGGGTTTTCTTCCTTACTACTATAAGCTAGCAGACAATGGACATCCTATGGCAGATAGTACTGGGTGAAACGATGTGGGGCAACAATGTTTTAACCCAGAGGCACTTAAAATTGTAGCATGTAGAAAGAAGTTTGATAATGTCCTACGGATTGTCTTGCTGCTGTGACTATGAAACTGTATTGATTATAACAATGTCAATTTTACAAATGCCAATAAAATATATATATATTTTTTGAAAGTGCCAGGGATGTTCTCCTTCAGGCCCTAGCTATTAATTTTTTTAAAACACCATGGTCAGTCACTTCATGGCTTTGCACTTCTGGGGTGGAAAGTCTTGAAAAGTACTGATATCAGCGCGCCGGAGTGGTGGTTATATTGACGATGCGACCGTCACGATGAACACGAAGCCGACACCTGCTCCCACGGGTACTGCTAAGAAAATTCTTCCGGCTCCAACCTGACGCCTGGAAGTTCAAAGGTAAGGAATCTGCGGTTAGATCATGTCTCTACCAGATAAGGCGTTTCTGAAGGTAAGTAACGTGTCCTTCCTGAAGAATAAATATAGGCTATTTCTGTATTGTCAATTTGGATCAAACATTTTAGAGGTTCTTGTAAACGTGATTATTCCATAGAACAAACTTTACAGGTGTGGGATGCCCAATAACATACATGCAATCGCCCACGCATCCTGAACCCATAAGACTATATGTAGGTCCTATATTGAATTGAAAGGACATTTATAAAGCGCATGGCTACCCTAGAGCATCCCAGGGCTACAGCAACTCCCAGAGCAAGTAGAAGAAATTCCGGGAACAGAAAAGTTTTTAAGCATTTACGAAACGGATTATAATTGGATTCAGATCGAATGGTCAATGGTAGGCTATTCCAAAGCTTCGCAGCATTGTAGCCAAAGCATCGTCCTCCACTACGCATTCGTTTTATAACGGGTACTAGGGCCAGGTGTTTATTTTCTGATCTCAAGGATCTAGCCGGACAATAAGACTGAATAAGAGATCTGACAACTGGGGGGCCCTTGTTAAAAAGAGCCTTGTGAGCAATACACAAGGCTTTAAAATGAATCCTTTGGGGGACCGGCAGCCAGTGAAGTAATGCAAGAGAGGGTTTGGCAGACATCCACCTAGCAGAATTGGTGAGAAGTCGTGCTGCACAGTTCTGAATGACTTGAAGTCTGTTAATGGCCGCCAGAGGAACTCCCAGATACAGAACGTTTGCATAGTCCAGGCGCGAAAGAATAAGCGCCTGGACTACTGTTCTTCTGAGAGTGAGTGGGAGTAGATGAAGAATCTTCCTTAACATTCTGAGCAATCCAAAGCAGCCCGCGGCTACCTTACTCGCTTGCTTCTTGAAGTTCAGAGCATGGTCGATCCAGACTCCCAAACTCTTAATTTCTGGTTTTGGAATCGGGGGGGGGGGGCGAGATAGTTAGGCCAGAAGGGAGCTATGGTGGATGGGGAACAGTTTCCAAGAAACAAGAGCTCCGTCTTGTCACCGTTAAGTTTTAGGTAAGAAGCATCCATCCATCTGGTCACTTCTTGCAGACACCGCACGAGACTAGGAGCAGACTTATTTTCTTGGCTAAGAGATACCACTAGCTGGGTATCGTCTGCGTAAGTAATAATCTGAATTCCATGAGGGATTACCAGTTCGGCAAGGGGACTCATGTACACTGTCTGGGGGAAAGAATACGCTGATATAAGTCAATGTCGAAGAAGTCATTGTTAACTTAGATTGTTACATTTGGGCCTTCTGGCCAGAGGTTCCAAATTAATCTCTTATTTTCCCACAAACTGGGAGATTAAGATATAAAAGTTCAATTTGATTGGAAGACAAAACTGTTTTAGAAACTGAGCTTGAAAATTGCTAATTGCGCTCGGAGGAGTTGATTTGAAAGGCCCATCACACTTTTCTATACCATAAGAGTGTAGCTCAGCTACCACCTCTTGAATAATACCTGACACTAATTTTGATTGAAATTTAACTTGTCACTTCACACCCATTTAGATCATTAAACCCCACCAAAATAAATCAACAGAAGTAATGTTTTTCAAAATGAGAGGTTCAAAATAGAAACCATTGGTGATTTTCATGTCATACCCAGAGAGCCCTAGTTTGATGCTGGAGCTTTCTATGTTGACTATTTCCTTATTAATTTATTCTATACACACACACAGAAATCAATTTTTGCACTGAATTAAATGATTAAGATGAAGCAGGAAGACCAGAAAAGGGACCCATCTTCCAGCGAGGTTCATCTAAGGTTACATTTCTACATTTCTATCCTGTAGTGCTGTTCTAAATTTAGTAACAATATTTAGCTTAAATGATAATTTAGAGACCATTTGCAACATTCTTAACAATAGGTGACCCTCCTCGGGACCTTTAACAGTATTTTCACAAGGTCACGCTTTTAAAACACACCTTGACCGTATCTTGTTGTCGCTATTACATGTCATAGACAGGAAGGGAGGGCAGATTGGGTAAACACACGCCATACATCCCTTCCCTACATGCGTGAACGCCGGTTTGCCTGTTGCAAGAGCCACTACACTACAAGTCCCATAAGGCCATGGGGCGCATTAGAGGAATACGAAACCGGTGCGTCCAAGAACCGCCCTTCCTGATATAAGCACCGCCTCTACAGGAAGTAGGTGCTTGACAATCTTTCTAGATCGTACAGCGGAAGGTGTTCCCCGCTGGAGGACCTTCGAATGCAAAGTCGCAGAGGCGTTGCTTTCTTTCCGAGGAATTTCCCTGGTGGCCATCAGAGCACTTGTGTCCAGGTTTTCGGATCTTTTTGGACTGCGAGGCTGAACTCCCGGCCCAGGAGTTTTCAGGAATTTCGTAGGGAGAGAAAGACGCGCAGGAGTGCTCCCCTCTCCAACCTGCCATGTTTTTGTTGTTACGCCCGGATCACGCACGCTGGAACAATACCAGCGAACCAGTGCTTCTTGGTTAGAACTCCCGTAATTCTTCTTCCCGTTTTGGATATTGGGGTTTTGTTTCCCTTTGGTGCCAAGACTCATCCTTACCAGGGTGCTCCAATTCCTGGTACACTTGCTGTGAAGTCCAACAGCGGTGTAGGGATCTCACTAACTTTCTTTGAAAGTGATATTTCGTGCACAAAGGATCTTATCATTTGTCTATTGGGTTCTGGAGGTCATGTGCCTCAACTACGTTTTGGGAGACGTGCTGCTGGGCTCTCTGAGTGTGTATGATAGCACGAAATTCATGATGTTACAGTATGCTTGTATTTTCTGTGCTGCCTCTTATACCTTTTTTCTCTCTTTGTACTTATAAAGCGCTACTAGAGGGAGATAGGCGTTCTAGACCTTGACCAGACCTAGGAGGCAAGAGTGATCCCACTGCGATTCTTTATTATTTGATCCCCTTCCCTTTTCCCCAGGGTGCTCGCTTCCATAGTGTGGTATAATTACATTGTGGGGGATAGTGCTCAGGGAAGGAGGGAGGTTACTCTCCAGGTAATGGTTCCTGCTGACGCTACGAAGAGGTCAGTGGCGTATTTTCCTTTTCTTGTGCTACTGACAACCTGACACTTGTGCCTTCCTCCAAAAAGTTTATTTTGTGACAATATCCCTCTCCTCCCATATTTCCCAAGGAATACAAATGAGAATCTGCTCCATTCAATAACAGTTTACCTGCTTTATTACAGCCAGATGATGACTCCAGAGGCACCTTTTTGAACTGTTTAGCACTTTTGTCATCCTAGATTTTATACTCTCAAGCAAAGCAATTTGTTAAGCTTCTTGGGTGTTTGACAGAAAAAGTTATGTCAACATACCCATAATGTTGTTTCATCAATGACAGCATGTTAAGCATTTATAGGTCAGTTGTTCCACCCAACTCAGCTAATCTTAAAAGTAAAGATCTGATCTGTGAATAATCAGGTTAGAGTTCTTCAGCATTTACAGTTACAGGCGATAAAGGAACTACTGAAAGTGGGGAAATGGCCGGAATAACCCAGGCAGAGCCACTCATGCCGTTTACCCAGCAAGTGTAACCACCCTTGCCTGAACTACGCATCTGCCTTAACCACGTGTGGCTAAGGAAGATAATAGTCTAGTGTTCAGGATGGGTGGGGAGAAGAAGAGGAAGCACCAGAACAGGTAGCTCGGATGCAGACAGGTTAGTGGGGTTGGGGCCGGGTTTAGGGGGGGTAGTGTTTTAGGGGTGGAGGTTGCTTTTAGGGCTCAGGGCAGGAGGGGTCGGGGTACTTTTGGTAAAGTGCAGGGTTTTAGGACTCAGGGTGGGGGAAGGGACCCTTAGAAGGGCTAAGGCTGGGTTTGGGGGAGTTTTTAGGAGTAGAAGCAGTTTTTTGACTCAGGGCTGGGGGGTTGAGGTAGTTTTTTAGGTTGTGCCTAGACAGCGCTTGCGCTGTCTGCAAGACATGTTGTATTGTATTCTATGTGTATAAAAAAATAAACTGCTTTCTATTGGCTGTTGGCTGTGTCATTAAAAAATGTAGCCTTGGTATTGGTGTTGGGTTGTAAAAGTCTATCCCTGGCGAATTTCACTTAGTGAGCATTTAGGTTGGCCATCACACTGTGTAGCGTGTGATGGCCCCTGTTTACAGAGATGTGCATCTGTTAGCAATTATCCTTATTGCAACTGCAGTCTGACTTCCATTCTGACCTAAAGAAGCTCTGTGACTTTGTTTCTGTTTCAGCGTGCATCTGTTAGCAATTATCGTCATCTTAACTGCAGTTTCACTTCAATTCCGAGCTAAAAAAGCCCTGTGCCTTTGTTTATGTTTTAACGTGCATCTGTTATGAACTATCCTGATGGTAACTGCAGTATGACTTTTATTCCAACAGTCAAACTTAAAAATGATATTAAAAAATAAATATTGTGTGTTATTAACTAAATAATACGGTAGAGCGTTTTTAGTTTACTTTGCTGTTGAAGTTGTTGGGGTTTATTTTCCATTTTGGCAGCGGACATAGGCAGAGATGCTGGAGTCATTTAAGGTGTGGCTAGAAGTAAATCGCAGTGCATATGCACTTGTTTCGGCACCAGCTTTTTAGAGCCAACGATGGTGAGCAACGGCAGGACCCGGGCTAATGGAAGCTGCTGTTATTAAAAAATACATTAGAGC
This sequence comes from Triturus cristatus, assembly GCF_964204655.1. Taxonomy (NCBI): domain Eukaryota; kingdom Metazoa; phylum Chordata; class Amphibia; order Caudata; family Salamandridae; genus Triturus; species Triturus cristatus. Next base: position 785,458,379 of record NC_140594.1, read on the forward strand.
ATTTTTAGTTTCTTTTTCTTTTTACGTTGTTGGGGTTTGTTTTCCGTTTTGCCAGCGGACAGGGGCAGAGATGCTGGAGTCATATAAGGTGTGGCTGGAAGTAAATCGCAGTGCATATGCACTTCTTTCACCACCAGTTTTTTAGAGCTAACAATGGTGAGCACCAGCAGGACCCGGGCCAATTAAAGCTGGCGGTATTAAAAAATATGTTAGAGCATTTTTAGTTTCTTTTTCTATTGACGTTGTCGGGGTTTGTTTTCCGTTTTGCCAGTGGCCTTGGCAGAGATGCTGGAGTCATGTAAGGTGTGGCTGGAAGTAAATCGCAGTGCATATGCACTTTTTAGAGCTAACAATGGTGAGCACCGGCAGGACCCGGGCCAATTAAAGCTGGTGTTAGTAAAAAATACGTTAGAGCATTTTTAGTTTCCTTTTCTGTTGACGTTGTCGGGGTTTGTTTTCCGTTTTGCCAGCAGACATAGGCAGAGATGCTGGAGTCATGTAAGGTGTGGCTGGAAGTAAATTGCAGTGCATATGCACTTATTTCGGCACCAGCTTTTTAGAGCTAATGAGGGTGAGCACTGGCAGGACCCGGGCCAATTAAAGCGGGTGTTATTAAAAAATATGGTAGAGCCTTTTTAGTTTCCTTTTCTGTTGACGCTGTTGGGGTTTGTTTTCCGTTTTGCCAGCGGACATGGGCAGAGATGCTGGAGTCATGTAAGGTGTGGCTGGAAGTAAATCGCAGTGCATATGCACTTGTTTCGGCACCAGCTTTTTAGAGCTAACAATGGTAAGCACCGACAGGACCCGGGTCAATTAAAGCTAGTTCTCATGTGCTCATTAATACAACTATATCAAATAGTCAAACTTAAAAATGATATTAAAAAACCACGGAACATTTTATTTTAGTAATATTAAGCATTGAGTGTTATTAAAAAATACTGTAGATTATTTTTTTTTCCTTGTCTGTTCACGTTGTCGGGGTTTGTTTTCTGTTTTGTCAGCGGACATGGGCAGAGATGCCAGAGTCATGTACGGTATGGCTGGAAGTAAATTGCAGTGCATATGCAGTTGTTTTGGCACCCGTTTTTTAGAGCTAACAATGGTGAGCACCGGCAGGACCCAGCCCAATTAAAGCTGTGTCTGTTGGTGTGATTAATACAACTATACTGAAAAACTGAAAAATAATATTAAAAAACCACAAAGCATTTTATTTTACTAATATTAAGCATTGCGTGTTATTAAAAAATACGGTAGATTGTTTATTTTTTCCTTTTCTGTTGACGTTGTTGGGGATCGTTATCCATTTTTCTGCCATTGCTCTTTAATACTTTTACTGCCCTCTAATACTTTTTATATACTAAACTCCAATATACGGTGAGACCTATTGACACTGCCAATGCTTGTTTTAATTTGGGCAGGGTTTTAAGCTTTAGGGCAGTTTTATGGACAGGGTGGGGGTAAGTTTTAGGGCTCAGGGTGGGTGAGGCTGGGGTCAGGGTAGTTTATGGTAGGGGTAGGGTTTTAGGCCTCATGGCAGGGGGAGGGGAAGAGGTAGTTGTAAAGGCAGGTTTTAGGCCTCAGGTTGGTGGGGTTGAGGTAGGGGGATATAATTTTAGGGCTTAGGGTTTGGGTAGTGCAATTTTAACCACGCATACCCCCTTACCAATCATGCCTTTGCAACGAAATTCCTTAGTAAATGCATGCTTGGTAAAGGAATGTATGGTTAAGACGCATCTGTGATTCGGGCTGCTAGATAGAGGCATGCATTGTTTAGCCATGTGTGACTCTATCATACAAGCCTGAGAGTGAGATTCTTGTTTCCCTCTTTGGGCCCATGACCCTCCATTAAACTAAAGCACAGAGAAGAGGATAACTGAGGTCCCCCTCAGCTGCATGCATTAACTAGTTCTCCAGTGAAGAATCGAGATTATGGGATGTAATATTTTTGGGCAATATAGTTGTTTGAATTCGCTATTGGGCCAACAACAGGCTAGGAGCCAAATTAGGAGCATCTGGATTTGCTATACCCCTTTGGAATTCCAAGGACAACACGATAGGACCAATTAGACCTCAGTAGCCACCAGAACATCCATTCCAGATCCTAACCCTGGAGAAGTCTTATTCAAGACCACATTTTCAGTTTGAGCTGTCTTCATTGTGTCTGGAAGATTAAAAATGCTGCATAACAAAATGTTGTAAAGTTGTTGATAATGGCGAATAAATGGGATTTGTTGTCTCATACTACCGACAAGGCCTCATACTTTGCATAATGCCTCTAAAAATGGAACCATAAAGATTGTTTTGCTCCCCTGTTCCCACTGTGGCCAAGACACAATTTATCAAAGGAATACATAAATATATCTTTGCTCCACGGTTAGAGCATAAGGATCTTGTAGTTTTAGCTCATATTTTTATGATAAGTCATTCTAAATTTGCAGCTGCCCCAAACAAGCCTCAGCGAAGGATTTGCTACACATCACAATTAGTCAATCGAGAGAATACTGCCAGAACACTGCCAAGACTGTTATGAAGGCTAAAAGGATCAAAGACAAAGTCAAAGGCCTGGACTGCTGACCGCATGCTGCGAAAACTCTGCTTGGGCCCATACCAAACTCAGAACACCTCCACCAACATGAGACTTACATTGTCCTCCAAACCCCCCAAACGCCTCCCACTTACCGGTCGACTGCTTGGAATGCAAACACAAGTCTTGTAAGGATTAGGGTAGGTAGGTAGGCTGAGACTGAGTTACGAGTGTCTGGGTGTTGAACATGTCAGCTGATTCCACAGTTTCTTAATTACACTGCATCCACCTCAATCTTCTCACTCCCCACTCCTGGCCCACAGGCTATGTCATTGAAGGACTTCATTGGAGATGTGAGCTTCAAGCTTCTTCATCGCAGGCTCCTCCTACTAAGTGTGCATGCTCTTGCGTCACTTGTCTTAAAGTTAGCGCAAGATCTGTTTTAAAATGGATTATACCAATGACATAATAATGATTGAGCTCTTATTCCTAATTTGGTAGAAAGTTATAAATGAGGTGCAAGCAGTTTATGGACCCAGCATTGCTTTGCATCTATTACTGGATCAATAAAAATTGCCTCCACTCCCGAGTTTTGATTGGAGAATTTCTTAAGTGTCTTACATGGAAGAAAAGGTACATACAAAATACTGCAGTACTACTGTGTGCGGAAAATTCGATTTTTTTTTTATATTTTCCCTCCGAAAATTTGAGTTATCAGGCACGAAAAACAACCCATTTAAATAATGATTTAACCTGGGTATTTGCTCCTGTTAGCATTTAGGTATTCCGATTAAATTTGCTTCTGCAGACCTGCAAGCCGGTGCATTAACCTGTTCATGTGCCTCTTACCTCAATAGGATGTATTACAGTGTATACACATAATAAAGTTAAAGACAAAAATGTATTGCTTGGAAAGCCTATGGTAGAGGGGGATCTAAAACTTGTGAGTGCCTTTATTAGTAAGCTCTTCACATGTACATTGTAATAAAAATGTAAAACAGTGAAAGGTTCAGCAGGAAATAATGGCTTCATAGAGGCTACCTGATGATTTGAAAAATAAATATTGTTTTTTAACCTGGTGGCGTTTTGGATCTAGAAACAAAATGTTGCTACTAGTGTATGTTTCTGAAAACCCAGGGCCTGTTTGCAGTGTCCCTTCACTTTGTGTCCCCATTTTGAAAACTAGATGCTGGTTTTCTGACTATGATTGTGCCCTGGCCTCTTATAACCAGACCCAGGACCTGTGCTTTGATTAAAAAGTACATGGCAATTAGGTATAATTACAATTGGTACTGACACCCTACCTATAAGTCCCTAGTATATGATAGGACATGTAGGTTTAGAGTCCCAGTAGATTCATTGCACTTAACTGTGCACTACTATCGTGCCTGCTGCCCTTTTAAAAGCCAGCACTGCCTTGCAGGCTGCTTTTAAATTGAAATTATATGCAAAATCAGCTTTGGATCGAAAGGTACATCCAAAGTAGTAAATGACCTTATTTTTACATACAAGTCACCCCTAAGGTCTCACCGAGGTGCCCCGGAAGGGAAGTTATTGAAACTTAGCCACACCTGTGGGATAGCTCAGCCACATCTAACTCTTCAGGAGAGGCTTTGTCCATTTTGGATATTGGAAGAATGGTGCTTGCTGGGACAAGTATATGCGACACTCTGAAGGAAGTGGCCATACACCTGGGTGGCACCCTTCATTCCTTTGGTCTGGGGTGCTCCCTTGCTTGACGCACAGGAACACTGAACAGAAATGGGAGAGCTGCCAAGCAACTCCGATCCCTTCCCTGGAAAAATCAAGAGAAGAAGGACTGCCCTGCTTGAAACCCTGGTCTGCACCCCAAGAGGATTGCACTCATAAGGACTGCACCTGCTGCACACTTTGGAATTACAGTCGTAAGGACTGTGCTTTGCTTCAAAAGGATTAAGGAGGGGCTCCCTGAAAACAACAAGTACAACAGTGCTACAAGGATCCCTGCCTGAAACAGCAAAGAGAAGGACTACCCTGCAGGAACCCTGATCTGAACTCGAGAGATTGCATTCATAAGGAGTGCACCTGTTGCACACTTGGTACTACAGCCCTAAGGACTTTACCTTGATTTTGAAAGTGGAAGGAGTGAACGCCCTGAAAGCAGCTGGTTATAGAGCTTACCTGCACCAACTCCACCAAGAAGTCCGCAGCTTGGAGTGCATCCAATAGGTGTTTAAGGATTTTGCCAGGTGCATTGTGAGAATTGTAGTCCGAACATCCGAAGGACCATCTCAGAGATTCTAGACCCCTGGATTGGTATTGTAGACACTTTGAACCCTCAAAGGGACCTTCTGGAAGATTTTCAAGAAGTTTGGAGCAACTTTTGTAAAAAGCTCCATAAGTCAACCAGGTGCATTGTGGGAGTTGTAGTCCCAGACCCCAAAAGGCAAACCAGAGCATATTAACCCTTGGCTGGTGCTGTGGACCACTTTTCTGCATCAAGAAACACTTCTGAAAGTAAGTATAAAAATGTACTATCGTGGGTGGCCTGAACTCTGGACTTTAATCCCGTCCAGGTCGACCTTTTATAACCCTTTCAGTGCTAGCTGCTTCTAAGAGCTAAATTGAAGATTTATCAGTAAAAGTTCATATCTATGGTTCCCTACATTGGATGTTTGTCGTTTTGGTGTTTATTTGTTTGTACAAACATAATCTATTTTTATACATTGATGTTGGATTTTTATTTTGTGTTGTGTCTTACTTATTTAATGTATTTGTGTTGTTAAATGCTTTACACTACTATCGCCTAAGTTAAACCTTTTTATTGTTGCCAGTTGCCAAGGGTTGAGCAAGGGAATAATTTATTGAGACCTTGACTGAACATTTTATTGTGTTTGTGACCTTATCACAGTTGGTAGGTCCCTACTTATCAATACTAATAAACCGCATCCCAACAATGTTCTATTATTTATTAGTGGAATTTTAGTTTGCTTTGTTTTTTCACATCTACTGCCTATGCACCTGTCAGTTGGTCTCCCTATCAGATAATTGCTGGGCCCTCTACTATTTTACCTCTACTCCACCTTCTTTAGAGACAAGAGCTCCCCACTCATATTCTCTTTAAATTCTCAGTAAACAGCACAGGTATCTTTGCCCATCCTTCATCTTCTACCTTCAGTAAACAACACCCCAGAATGTATCACATTCGTCCAACATTGGGAAGCCCTCCAGTCCCTCATACTTAATTGTTCTGAGACCATATTGAATTACTGTCCAGCCCATTTCACTGTAACGTCTCCAATCTCTCTTACTCTGGACACACTTACACTCTCACTCCCTACCACAACTTTGAGTGCAATTTGACTCAGGCATAATATTGCATATTTCCTAACCACTCCTGCTACAAGATTCCAGCTACAGAGCATACAAAAACTTAAACAAAACCTCTGCATCCACACTGCTAAATTCCCTATCAATATTATGGTCCTGCTATCCATAACTTGAGCATGCAATTTAGCAAATTTCCAGTCGACTACTACCGCAGTTGTTTTGCAGGCACCTTTCAGTCACATTGTTAGTATGAACCTGGACTCTCCCCATAAATTATGCAAGAACCCAAGTGAGGTTGTTCAGAAATAGAGAAGTGTTGAAGCAGAGCAGGGATCAGAGCCAAAGTGTAGTAAAAGCAAAGGAGACGGATAAGCTAAAAATCTGACCTGGTCCCAGCGTAGTGGTGATCAGGAATGCATGTTTGATGTCTGCTTGAATATGTGTGATTGTGAAAGAGAGATAGAGATAACCTTAGTATGTGTGACAGGGTTTCCATTTAGGCTGGCAAAGTCCATCCATAACAGTCTTGCAAACCCTAGCATTTTAAAGCGCCCATCATCTCTATGTGGCCTGCCCACCAACAAACAATGTGGGTTACCCCTGGCATACTAGTACCATTCTTGTCATGGTATCCTTGGCATGAAGGTTCCCAACCCTGACATCAGGCTGACCCTGGCTTAATTATGGTCATTTTGGTATGTCATCCGCTTCACATAACTGTGTCTATATTGATTATGATGGTAGAAATAGCTGCCATATGATTGGAAACCCTGGCATAGGATGGTAAAACATGGGCATTAAAGGCAGAATCAGTCCATGTGTTGAGATTGCACATGAGAGTAGTTGTTGAAACGTACATGCTAATTTAATGAAAATTAAATTTTCAATGGAGGAGATGAGTGCATTTATCCAAAAAAGAAACGCTTGCATTTGGTAGCAATATGTATTTACACAAATACGTAAGCTCACGTTTGTGCAGTCAACAATTGGCTTTCACAACACATGAAAGGCTGATATTTTTATTATAATTCATGTTGAGGTCATGAGAGTTAATACTGTTGTTTGTTTGGTGCAAAATGGCTCTTGGTGCTATAAGAGCATGTCACCATCTGTAATGATAAAACTTTTCGTGACATTGCTGTTACTGGTTTCTGAAGTCTGACCCCATTGATTAGTATAACCTGTCTGTTCTAGGAACCTTTAAGTTTTCAGTAACCTGACCTGAAATAATGTTGTAAAAAATCTAGCTAGATCTGCTGTCTAAGGCCTAAGGTTGTGAGATGTACGTATTTTTTTATGTTTCCACTTTGCCCCTCCCAAGTAGATTCCCACTCACAGTGCTCAGTTTGGAGTTAGTATTGAATGTTTCATCACTTTCAAAGATCACCAGTTGCCATATATACATTATATTAAAGGTTTGGAGCTTTGTGTATTATGTCAGTTACAAAGTATCACATACATATACACTGTATAAAAACGGAGCAAAACATTTGATCTAATAAGTAGGGTGAAACCTGTAGATCAGTCCATGCCTGTGTATATGCTCTTTGTTGAAGCAGTAAAAACATATCCTAATAAAAGACTGCAGAACGATTGCCATTTCATTGAAATCATAGTTAAAATGGGTTCCAGATTTTTAGGAAGATTGATAAGCAATCTGTTAAAGGGGGTGTTTTTACAGATGGGGATAGCGCTTCATGTTATAATACAAGTAGAGCTGAATTGTACATGTGAAAGCATATTTGCTTTCAAGTAGATCTAAATACATTGCTAAAAACCATCCTATGTCATGCTTTTGAAATAGCCTAGTGCATTCATAGGTGCCAATGGACGTCGGTTTATGAAAATGCCTGGGGTAGTGGAAGTGACATGACATGCCATGTGACCCCTCTTGATGTCACAGGAAGTGATATCACATAAACATTGACCTGGTGATATCACTGGAATGTCCTATTGCTTACCGGTAATCTTCATTACTCCTGGTCCCGTTGTCCTCGTCCCATTCCTTAACAAAGTGGAGATGACCATCTCCACGACAGAAAAAAAGAAAAGGAGCATGCTGGGATACCCAACCCACTCCCTCCCACTGGGAGTACATAAGCGGTACCATCCCAGCATGCAGCCTGAAAACACCAAGCCAACAACCGGAAGGCCGGCCGCCAGGAAGGGAGGGAGGGATGTAAGGAATGGGACGAGGACAACGGGACCAGGAGTAATGAAGATTACCGGTAAGTAATAGGACATTACCCCCAGGTCCCTCCTATCCTCGTCCCATTCCTTAACAAAGTGGAGAATACCAAAGCAGAGAAACCGGCCTTCCTGAACCCCACCAATGCCAAGGGCACCAGACCGAAAAATGGCACCACACAGGAGCAAAAGGAGCCCACAAGAAGGAGAAAAAAATGGAGGCAGGAGCACACAACCAAGCATGCCCCCAACCATGCGGACTGAGCCGAGACCCCAAAACCAGCAGGGGACTACCAGAGAGAAAAAACACAAGAACCCCCCCAGGCAAGCCAGAAGGGACCACACACGCAGAGCTCAAGCCCCAAGGAAGCAACCAGAGGGGCCAAAACCAAGCCCCCCCCAAATAAAAACCACGAAAGGAAGGCCAGGGAAAGGGGGCACGCCCCAACGGAGAAACGGAGCCAGAAAAGGGCAACCGACCAGGGAGAGACCCCCCAAGGGCGATGCCCACAGAACTAGGCACCACCAGGCAGCCACCCAACCAGGGACCAAACAAGCCAACCCAGCCCAACGGCCAAGAGCAGAGGAGAACAGACCGCACAGGGCAGCAGGGCCGAAGGCAAGACACGACCAACCACCAAACCACCCCAACACGCCTGGGGAAGCCAACAGCAGAATCACAAAGGCGAAAGAGGGCAGAACCGGACAAGCAAACAGGCAACCACCCAGAGGAACAGCCAGGAAAGAGAATGGGGCAGTGAACCCAAGCAAGAACCCCCCCCCCCCCCCTCTCCCCCCCATGACTACAGCAGCAACAGGGAATCCGGAGGCCAGACACCCACAAAAGGACCAGGCCACAAGGTCGGACCGACCAATGGCCAACCCCAGCCGAGACAACGAAGACCCGCAGGAACCAGAAGGCCACCCCACCGGGAAAAGAACCCGGGGTACAAGAAAAGGCCAGGCCCTGAGGCACACCCCCAAAGCAGGAGACACCGGGACAAGAAGCCCAGCAACCCGCCCAACGGAGGCCAGGGAGAGCAAAGAAGCCCAACCCGAAGCAGACCCGGCAAAAAACCGGGGCAGCAAGAAAGACAACAACAGAGGCCCAACACGGAACCGAGGAAACCAACACTCCAGAACTGGAAGGGAGGAAACGACACCAACCAAGATCCCGACAACCGCCAGGAGGAGAAAGAAGGACACCAAGGAACCACTCAAGGCGAATCCCAAGAGGCAGAAGGGCAAACAGGAAAGACCAACAAGGAGGCCAACAGCCCAACCCCCAAGAAGCCAGCCGGAGAACCAGCAGGCCAACCAGCTAGGAGGCACACAACACAGCACCACCAGGACCCGGAAGGAGAGGCAAAAAGAACCCCTAACCAAGAAGTGACACAGGGAAAGGCACAGCATCCAACCACAACCAGGCCATCCAGAGAGCGAAGAAACAGAGGGAGGGAGCCCAGCAGCCCACACCACGGACCCAGGGACACAGCCAGCCGAAACGAAGGGCACAGGAAAGGACAGAAGACCAGCCCAGGACCGCAACAAAGCCCAAGAGAAGGAGCGCCCAGAAAAGGACCCAAGCAGGGACCAAAAGAGGACCCCAAGCCAACAAGGGCCCTACAGCACAGATCCCGACACAACCAAGCCGAGAGGCGCACCAGCAACCCAAACGCACAAGCGAACGGGAGGCCAAACATAGGGACCGCAAGGGCAAACCCAACAGAAACAGAGCCCAGGACCCAAGAGCACACCGGAACAACCCCGGCACCAAAACGGAGAGGAGCCCAGAGAAGCCAAAGGTGCACCACCCAACAGGGTAGCAGGAACGGACCCAAATAAGGGGAGAAGGAACACCCCAGAGCCAACCAAGAGAGCAAGGGACACAGATGCCACAGGCCGCAAACAGCCTGTGCGGGAGTACAGGCCCAACGACAGGCCCCCAAGGGAAAAAAACAGAGCCCCAGATTCGAGGCAAGCCAACCGCAACCCAAAAGCGGAACAAGAGGAGCGGGAAGCAACAAAGCACCCCATGCACCAGGGGAGGCCGACACCCAACAAACACAAGCAGGGAAGGGGCACAGCAGACAGGGCAGGGCACAGGAGCCGGGCACCTGATGAACAAGGGGCCACCCATGGCAGAGGCCAAGGAAGACCAACAACACCCAGCCACCACAGGAGGCAAAAGGAGCGGCTGGCGAGAAGGCAAGCCCAACAAGCCAACACCCAACACCAGCCAGAAGCCACCAGGGCCCCGACCAGCACTGCCCCGGAGCCAACAGCCCAACAAGGTCAAGGGACCACCAGAATCTAGGAAGTGCACAACAGCCCCCCTCTGGAAAACAAGGGGGAGGACCCAGCGAACCCACGGAAGGCAGACACTGCAAGCGAGGGGCAAGGGGCAAGCAAAAGCACCCGGAAGAACACAATAAAAAAACGCAGGCAGGCAGGCACCCAGACAGGCACGCACCAGGCCCTAACCCACAGGAGGGCAGGAACTAACGGGCGGAAGGGCCGCAAGCAGCCAATGGAAGTCCAAGAACAGCAAGGCACTAGCCCAGGCGCACCCCAAACCAGGCACCCACCAGGACCGACTAGGGACAACAGAAGCCCACAGGGCAGGACAGCCGGAGGCCCAGAGGACAGAGCAAAGAGGCCACAAGAAGATGCCAACAAACCCCGGGAGAGACCGCCCAAAGCGAGCCACAGCCCAGCAAGCAGACACCATCCCAGGGAGGAACCAGAGCCGACCCGGCCAATCCACAGGGCGGGCAGCAGGCGCAACAGAAACCAAGGCCGCAGCCCAGCACACGCAAGCAAGAAGCTGCCAGGCAGCAAGCACCAAGGGGATAGGCCAATGGGAGACCCACAGGGACCGACCCCCAGCCCAGACGCCAACCAGCAACAAGCGCCGAGCAAGCGAAAAACCAAAAGGCTAGGGAACACACAACCCACGGAGGAAGCCCCGAAGGACCCCCCCCCCCCCCCCAGGCAGAACCCCCCAAAAAATTAAGCGTCTGAGGGGAAACCATGGCCCAAGACAGGACAGCGAAGGCACGGGAGCCAACGCCGCAGGCAGCAGAAGAGGCCGAAGGACCGGCAGGAACCCGGGAGCAGGGGGCACAGGAGGCAGAGAACTAGGCTGGAGACACCAAGGGCCCCGGACCGAGACAGCAAGCAGACCCACACCACACGCAACCACCAAAGCACAGAGGGCCAGCACGCAGGAACAGGTGCCCGCAAAGACAGGAATCCACCAGCACCGGAAGAGACCCGAGGACGACTGGATCCAACAGCACCCGAAAGAAAGAAAGAAACCCAGATGGGAAAGCCCAGAGAGACCAGCGGAGGCTAGCGCAAAGAAAGAGGGGGCAAGAAACGCAAGCAAGAGGCCCCGGGTACAAATCCCGGCACCACCCAGAGGCCCAGGCGTACAGTGCGGCAGCGACCAGAAGGCCAAGCAGGCAGCAACCCAAACATCCTAAGAGGGCATGAGGAAGAGACACCACCCAGGGCTGCAAGGGAATCTAACAGAAAGCAGAAGCCAACCAAACCCGGAAAACCCAGGCGAAAATGAACAGAGAAGCAGCAGCAGGTAGCGAAACCACAAGCGCGTGTAACAAAGTCACAGGAACGTAGGCTACAGCGCAGTCCCAGTCAAACAGCGCAAGCTCCGAACCTGCCAAACCACAAACAGTAGCCCTCGTCACCGCAATCAAAGCCACCGCAAAGGGACACGCATCTCAGCATAATATGACATATGCAAACGACACAAACATGAGGTACAGTACACATGGGAACATGTTCGAAAGCACAGGATGCGGAGTGGATTCCAAGCGCAAACCTGCAGGCACAGGCACGGAAGTCGGTAGCCCCAGCCTCACGCCACAACCTCGCCCACCGAAAAAAATAGGGGCACACAGGAAGGACGGCCAGAGGAGACGCAGGTGAGGGCAGAAGCGGGGAAGCCGCCCAGCGAAAGGGTGCCTGCACCGCATGCATGGGGCCCCGGGCACAAACCCCCGCATCTCCAGGAGTCCCAACCCCCAATCCAAGTAGCACCCAGAAGGAGAGCCAGCCAACACAGCCCCAAAACAACAAGGAGAAAAAAAGGGGCCGCTACGCGGTACTCACCAAGGGGGCAAAAAGGGCGCTCCACAAGCCCACCACCCCTTAATAGCCAGCCCAGTCGCGCACCAGGAAACAAGCGCTGGGCGGAGAAGTCCGCTGAAAACGGCCTCCGAGGCCACAGCAAGGCCCGCCCCTGCACCGACCCAATCGAGCAGCAGGGGCAGCAGGAAGAAGAGGAGGCCGGCAGGACAACAAACGTCAGGCAGGGGACCCAGGAGCATCACCCAGCAGAGCCCCAGGACCCACCTAACAGCCGCAGCAGTGCGTCCCCCAGACCGTCCAAGCCACAGGGAGACGCGCACTGCAACCCGGAAGAGACCGGGAGGAACGGCGCCCCAGCCGCAAAGGGCCGGTTAGCAGTCAACGCGGCTCCTGGCAAGCCCGGCAGGCCAGGAGAACGCGGAAGAGGACGGCAAGGACAGCCCAGCAGGCCCGACGCGACGTCCAGTGAAGAATCCATCAGGTAAGTCCAAACACGTCCCAATCTGTCGGAAGACAGAAAAAAAGAACAGGCTGCATGCTGGGATGGTACCGCTTATGTACTCCCAGTGGGAGGGAGTGGGTTGGGTATCCCAGCATGCTCCTTTTCCTTTTTTCTGTCGTGGAGATGGTCATCTCCACTTTGTTAAGGAATGGGACGAGGACAGGAGGGACCTGGGGGTAAGTGATATCAATTGCCCTTTGAACCACCCCGATGATGTCACAATAAGCGACATTGCAAGACATTTTTTTTTTTTTTTATTGAGCAGAAAGAAAAACATAAATTCACCAACTGACTTATAATCAAAGGCAGAAAACTGTTTTAACACAGGCTATGGTGATATAACGGGTAGCACACTGCACGTGATCATCGAATATACATTATGTAGGTTGAATTAAAGACAACCTGGTATCCGAGTTTACAAAAAAAGTCTTTAAGCATAGGCAATGACTTAAAGCTTTCTATAGGAAAAAATAAAGTGCATACAATTGATTAGAACCAGCTTTCAAATACATGTAACTGCTGTTCTGCCGTCTCTACTCTCAATCCGAAACATAGAACCTGATTGAAAGCATGTTCAAAGAACAATTGAAAGTGCTAGAATGCTGTTTGACTGTAAACAATACTATACCATTCCATTCCTTATATTAATACATTTAGCAGAGAAAAGTGCAAAACTGTTTTAAAAAGTGAATTTTAGGGAGTGGGGCAGATTTGGATTCAGGGTGTCTTAATATACAGTAGAGCAAACAATACCAGAATTTACAAGATTTATTCCAAATTGATAGTATAAGCAATGGGAACACCCCTCCTCCAGGACACTAGACGGGTATAAAAGTTTTCACTGCCTTTCAGGCTTATTTCCAATATTGCCAGATATCATTAAATCTTTTCAGTCCCCTTACCCGCTTTGCATATTCTTCTTCAAAATTCATGGTGCAGGACATTTTAATTTTCCAGTCTAAGACTAAAGGGACCTTTGTGGTCATCCAATTCTGGAGAGCAAATGAGCGAGCGATGGACAAAGCTATCAAAATCTAATATTGTTGACCCTTTACTAGTTGGTAGCTACTTTTAAAAGCACCAAATAAAACTAGGGTAGCATCTGGCAACACCGAGCAATTAATAGCATGACCAAGAGCTTCAAACATTTGCCGCCAGAAATGTATGAGATTGCTGGCATACAAAAAACATGTGGAGCCAACCACCTTTCGCCTGATCGATGACACCAGAAACAATTTTTAGAAATCACCAGATACATCTTATTGAGAATTTCTGTTGTATAGTACTCCAACCATCTTGACAAGAATTACATTCTTTTTAAAATAGCTGCCCGGAGAGATTTACTGCCTATCTCTGCAATTAACTGCCAATCGTGACCTAATATATGACATTTTGTTTTTTCCGCTATTCTTGAAAGAAAAGCAGCTACGTCAGGCTTCACGGAAAGATCCTTCACAATCTATACTAATTTCCGATTCCTGACATATTGCTCGTCCCAGGAGTACTGCTAATCAATTGGGGTCCTTGTATTTCGCCTTAATAGTGAACTTTCAAAAAATGCTTGATTTTATTAAAGCTTAAAAAATGTTGGATACATTGTGGGTCAATCCTTTCTATTAATTCTTCCCATGAAATAGATTCCCTCGTCTGAAGAAATCTCCAAAAGTTTTTAAGCCTAACAAGTTCCAGAATCTAATCTCACGATCTGCCAAAGAGAGACCCAAATAGCTGCCCTCCTGCAACGGGACTAAAAGTCCATCGAAAGGCAACTTATAAGATTTGCCCAATGCACTAATCTGCCCGTAGATGTCTCAAAGAAACGTATATCTAGTTTTTTTTGGTAGCTTCGCTACTTTTATAAACACTGGTAGGCTAGTCGCTTATTCCTGAATCACCTTTTTAAAGAATAACTTATCTAGTGCCCCGTCCTCATTTAAAAAAGTGTGAAAGAGCATCCAGTAAAGCAGCCTGATAATAGATTGACATATTAGGACACGCCAAGCCTCCTTGCGAATTCTCGAGTTCCAAAACCCCCAGCCTAACCCTAGCAGATTTTTGTTCTAAATAGTACTCCCAAAAACTGAATCTAGTTCCTGGAAGAAGCTGTTGGCGATTTTAATTGGTACATTAGAGAATAAAAATATTAACAAATGCAAGATTCATCATTGAAATATGTTCCTATTATAGCCAAAAGGAGCAGAGAGCACCTATCGAGCAATTCCTTTATTTTACATAGCATTTTTCCATAATTCAGATGGAAGAGGCTAGAAAAATTATTTGCCACAAATATGCCAAGATATCTGATCAGGTACGTCATCCTTGCCCGAGACTGTAGTGAAATCTGGAGGTCGTCAGCTGTGAAGTTAAAAAGCAGTAATTCTGTTTTACTTTGGTTTATCTTGTATCCCCAATCTTCGTGAAGTCTGTAATTGTCTGAAGAGATTATTTTATAATATCCTCATCAGGCTGAAGATATAAAATCATATTGTCTGCAAATATTTTAAGCCTCGCCATCCTTTCTATAAGAGCCTTAATATTATTATTATTAATATTATTATTATGCACTTGTATTGCCAAGGGTTCAATAAAAAAAGTGAATAAAATTGGGGAGAGGGGACACTCTCGACGCATGCCTCTTTTAATCATTATTGAGCCTGCTATTTTGCTGCTTACCATCAACTTTGCTTGAGCCCCATTATACAGATTTACTATCCTCAAAATAACCTGGGATCGAAAATCAATTTTTAGGAGAATATAAAACATAGCATCCCAGTTTACAAGGTTGAATGTCGTTTTGGCATCAGCCATCATAACTAGGGCTTTTGTGTGTTCACTGAAAAATAATCTATACCCTAAATTAAAAACAGAGTATTTGCTGACATTAATCGACCTGCCACAAATGCACACTGGTCTACATGTACTAGCTGTTGTGCTGCTGGCATTATGCGGGCAGGCAGACCTTCATCAGCAATTTATAGTCCGTATTAAGCAGACTGATCGGTCTATATGAATAGACAGATTTAGAATTCTTACCTTTTTTAAGAAATTAAACCATTGTTGCTTCTTGATAAGTTGGAGGGATCATACCCCCTTCGACAAAATTAAATGAATCTGTTAGAAATGGTACAAGTTCGTTAGAGAATATTTTAAAGAATTCTGTGTGTTACCCAGTATTTCCACAGGCTTTAGTGTTAGGAATTCTCTTAAATGCTTGCTGAATCTCGGAGGGTGTCATAGGCATCAACATTTACTGGTTTTAGAGACTTTGATAGAGAGCGGAGACACAAAGTATCGTAATACTGCTTAATGTGACTCATTGGCACTGTATATAAAGTCTGATAAATATCAGAATAATGCTGGAGAAAGAGTTGAACAATCTCATCTTGATCTGTGACTATATTCCCCGTGATTGAATTCTCTAAAGAATCAACCAGTCCCTTCTTGTTGACCAGGCCAGGAGCTTGCCAGTAGGCTGAGTTTCCTCATATGTTTTCTGTTGATAGCTATTCGGTTTATTGATTTCTTCTAAAGTAAAAATATTTCTAAGATTTTGTTTCACAGTTGCTACTATGCCAGCCTCTGTCTCAGTGCCTGAGTTTTGCTCGCTTGCTCCAATGTCATTAGCCAATGCTGCATTTAGGCTCGCTATCTGCTCAGAGCCTTCCCTTTTTTGATTCACTTTAAAAGCTATAACCCTCCCTCTCATTGTTACGTTAAAAGCCTCCCAAATTGAAAATAATGAAGCAATATTACAATTGATGGTAAAAATCTCAAGAATTAATTGCTTCGTTTCATCCAACCACTGGGGATTAGAGAGCAGCGATCTATCAAGTTGCCATCTAGGTCTATCCCTATTCTTTGAACCAATATCTACCACTAGGGAGACCAAAGAATGGTCAGAAAAGCACTAATACAGACATCCGTCTTCTTCCTACTCAATGATTTTGATACAAAAAAAATGTTTTTGATGCAGTTTTAAATCTGTGAGAACAACATGTGTATAGTTTAGCTTCTAGATGGTCTTCTCTCCGGGGATCAATTAGCTGAAAGCTTGACTTAAAAGCTTCTATTATTTTTTGTTCTAGGCATTTGTTTTAGGCTGTTTAATCTTATTCGAAATATCATTAGCCAATGTTGAATTAAATTAAAATCCCCCAGATCAAAGGACCAACGGCTCCCAAAGTGATTTCATAGATCTTAGTGAGAATGTCTGTGTCGTCAATGCATTTGACTTGATGACATCACAGGAAGTGACCTCATATAACCTTTGGACCTTTTGGCTTGCTACTATCATACGAAGTGAGGCGTCTAACTTTCGGTTACTTACAACACACAGAGGCTGGAAAATATCTACATATACAAAAGAAGTACCCTATAAACAGACATTCTTCAAATCCTATTGAAAATGCAGCTACATACATTGTTTCAGGTAGTATCTTCAGAAATACAATTAAGATAATGTATAATTGATTAGGAAGCTATCAAATAGTATTCAACAATGGAAAATACACTAGTCAAATTGAAAGCATCAATTATCAATATCAGATAACTTATGAATTGAGAAGATTGATGGGCCTATAATATTCAAAACAAGTTGACTTTATCATTTGTTTTAGAAACTAAGAGTACTGTGTAATTATATCTCATTCCTGGAACGTAGTCAACAGTGCTATTTGATGCAGGTCAAGTTCTCCCAGCAACCTTCCTTTCCATGACATGTTGTACATACTTCTAAACCTGTAGAGCCACTGAATCTTTCCATGTTTACTATCATTAATTTCTTCTACAGAAAACATGCACATCACTGGTAAAGTACTTGTGTTGATCAATAGTATGCCTGTTTTGCTTCAGCATACCTTACCAGCAACACACATCTTATCTAACAGCCAGAATGCCCAAAGGCATGAATGCTTGCTTTACAAATGCAAGTGTTACAATCTGCACTTAAAAATGACTCAATTAATCACTGCTCCTAAATCAATCTTTCCACATTATCAAAATCCATCACACCCACATACAGAAAGAATGAATCATATGTATGTAAATTAGTGTATAGAAATGTTACATAATGCAAAGGAGACTCACTTGTCATAGATACTGATAAGCACTTTTTAAGACTGCTTGGTCTGGAAAAGCACAAACTCAGGATTCAGAACATAACACAGTAGTTAGTATTGACTATAATAATAAGAATGCATTTCTACCCAAACCAACCCTTTCGTATCAGGCTAGAAAGACTGGGAAAAAACATTTTTTCTAACTTTTACCGTATAACTTCCATGCAGCCCTTAGTTGGCAGTTCATATCTCACTGTGCTAGATTACTAATAAAACTTATGAACTGCAAAATCCCAATAGGATCTCTGTGATAAAAACAGTAACCCACTGAGCTTGCCACATTAAATATTGTTCTTTGTATGCATGGTACACGTTCTTTGCAGCAGGCATATTAACCCTCTGCTCTATCTTAGATGAGTGAAAACTGCTGCTAGGCAACACTCCCATCTCTTTCCAGCGGGGACATTAATACATCACCAGAGTTAACTTGGCATTTTTATTGTTGCCCCAACACTGCTGAACATACAAGGAACTTTGCAGTGCTTTTAAAACTGCTGCACTGCTACAAAACCGGCTTCTACTAACAAAACATGCCCCCTACCCTTCCACTCTATCCGGGGAAACACCCACTTGGCATCCAATGCACGGTACTGCCATTCTGGCCTTGGTGGTGGTCAAAACAGGAAAAAAGCCTGATTTAGATCTCGGCTGACGAGTTTCTCCATCACAACGGTGACGGATATCCCATCCGCCAAAATACAAATCCCATTATATCCGATGTGATTTATATTTTACTGGATGGGATATGCACAACCCATTCACCAAGATGTACATCAGGCCAACTGTGTAGGCCAGCCCACCAGCATTGACAGGCAGGCGCATGCTGTAGTTACACGGATGCAGTGTTTGACATTAACGATGGTAATTCATTTGTTAATCACATTACCTAAAAGTCTGCTAGACAGCTAAAAGTGTTGAACCTGAAATGTGCGCTTTTTACTGATAATTCCTTAAGTTTTGCAGCAGGGCATTTGAAAATCTTGTGTAAACACCAAAAACAGATAATCTTATCTCACTTTGCTTGCTGCTTCTGTTAGAGGTTGGCCCAGTGCCTGCAGCCCACAGGAGTCACAACGAACAAGATCACCACAAGGCAAGTTGGAGAGTCGAGACTCTAGTCGAGTTGATGTGATGACCCAGTCAGTTTCACTCTCAAAGTACTTCACGTGCCCCGCAGCGCGCCCAAAGTCTGACCTTCTGACTCAGCCAGAGAGTGACAATTAAGTGAAGCAAGTCAATCACGGCCTGGTCCCGAACTTGTGTTGATTCTAGTCAGTCTTTACACCCAGCACCCACTTGTCAGTCAAGAGTCAGGCTTTACTGCAGTGCAGGGGCTGGCCAATCATTTTGTCCAATGCCGTCATCATTGGTAGTGCTTTCACGCGTGACCAGATTGATGGCCCTGGGAGGTCAGCGATCCCCAACACAGTGGTACAGATAACGCACCAGGCACCACGTCATCAGCAAGGGTAGGGTGCAGCACTTGTAGTTAGTCACTACTCAATCATGCACACCTATCTCTTCTTGTTCATTCACTCTGCTTCCTGATCCAGACTTACAGCAGATACATATAATGTATCAAATCAAAGACTGCACCGGCCAGCCCAGCCCGGGGCTCACCACAGCAATGAATGAGATGAGCTCTTTCCACCACCCACGCCTATCTTGCAGGCCATCATTATGTCTCCACCGGCTATGTAAACAAGTGCTGCTCACAATGCAGCTGATTTTATGCCACCAAAAGGCTTGTCAAGGCTGACAAACAGTCAGGGGTCGCAAGCAAGGTGGCCGAGGCCACAACCAGTGGTTTGGGTGGTCACAGTTTGGTCCCCTGGCGACCCCCAATTGAGGTCCACACAAAGGACATAAGGAGATCATAGTTCTCCTTAGTAGTAATCACTTGAAGGGTATCATCCAAACGGCAAATTGGCTTAAGTTCATCCAGAACATGTTTATACTGAGCAATACTAATTCCTGTTGTATTACAGGTCCCATAGGATACAATGTGCTTATAATATGGCAGATGAGAAATTCATCACATTTGTGATTGAGTATCCCATTCACCAAAATTGTAATTAAGTCTGGAGTCTCTAATCTCATACATTATAGAGATAAGCAAAGCGTTGCATGCCACAAGTCCGGCAAGAGGCAGAGAAGCCTCAGATATAAAGCAAAAAGTGGCAATAGAATCCTTGATTGCAAATGTTCAAAAGTAATACCTTACTGAAATTATACTTTCGATAGAGTGGAAGAGTTCAATTAGACATGATAAGTTTCGCATAATCCCTGCTACTGGCGGTGTTACAAGCTCTGATGGGTGGTTACAATTTGCCATTTAAAAAATGGCGTTCAAGAGCTTTCCTTACAGATTGAGTCATTCTGGAAAATGGAAAACAATAATCACCCACAAAATGGAAAAATGGATTTCAGGTATGATATTGTTAAAAAAAATATAATGTTCGTTGTTACCAAACAGATATCAGTGTATGTAAAAAAATATGGCTGCAGTTCATCCAGTTATAACAAGAAGTGTAACTTTTTACTTGCTGGTCTATTATTTTTGTAAACATCCCTACTGCATGTATATGTCTGTCTTTACAGTGTTTGGAATCTCATTTTAACAAAAGTTAATAAAGTTTTACAACAGGTCTGTTAAAAAAAAATTTGACAAGGCTGTTTCTCAAATTACATCCTCTCTGAAAGGCAAACATCAGCCTCTCTAATGAGAAATTAGATGAGTCAATTAAATACCAAGGGCCCGATTCACAGAACTAACTTAAGACAAAATCCTAAACTTACTACCATTTTGGTATTCACAGAAGGCACTTACTCATTTCGGTATTCACAGAAGTTAGGAGTCCTAACTTTTGGACTCCTAAATGCCTTCTGTGAATACCGAAAGTCTTAAAATTAGGATTTTTCTCAGTTTAGTAGTAGTATAGTTAGGACTCCTAACTTTAGGACTCCTAAATGCCTTCTGTGAATACTGAAAGTCTTAAAATTAGGATTTTTCTCAATTTAGTAGTAGTAAAGTTAGGACTCCTAACTTTAAGACTCCTAAATGCCTTCTGTGAATACCGAAAGCCTTAAAATTTGGATTTTTCTCAGTTTAGTAGTAGTATAGTTAGGACTCCTAACTTTAGGACTCCTAAATACCTTCTGTGAATACCGAAAGTCTTAAAATAAGGATTATTCTCAATTTAGTAGTAGTAAAGTTAGGACTCCTAACTTTAGGACTCCTAAATGCCTTCTGTGAATACCGAAAGCCTTACAATTAGGATTTTTCTCAGTTTAGTAGCAGTAGGACTCCTAAACTGAGAAAAATCCTAATTTTAAGACTTTCGGTATTCACAGAAGGCATTTAGGAGTCCTAAAGTTAGGAGTCCTAACTTTACTACTACTAAATTGAGAATAATCCTTATTTTAAGACTTTCGGTATTCACAGAAGGTATTTAGGAGTCCTAAAGTTAGGACTCCTAACTTCTGTGAATACCGAAGTGAGTAAGTGACCTCTGTGAATACGAAAATGGTAGTAAGTTTAGGATTTTGTCTTAAGTTAGTTCTTTGAATCAGGCCCCAATTCTTTAAGATAACTTTTTGATGGTATTGGTCTCTGTCCCGAATGTGGTTACACATACAGTCCTAGTACTGTTTTTGTTTCTCTATTTTTCTTTCAATAGTTTGTCTCTGTTGTTATACAATGTCATTTTAAGCGATCTTCTAACTAGTCTTAGTGGATAGCCTCTTGTAACTGGTTTAAATGATAGTATTTTGGCTTCTGTGAAGTAATATGCCTTTTTTGTGCTGTTACATATGATTCTTAAGAATTTACCAAATGGTAAATTATCTCTCAAATTTCTGGGGTACTAACTACTATATTTTAATAGCATATTCCTTGCAGTAGATTTTGTGTATAAACTCACAATAAGGTAGCCATTGTCCGTTTTGATCAATAAATCCCAAAAATGTATTTGAGAATCACTGTGATCTATGGAAAATGTCAAATGCGTACTCTGATTATTAAGCCAATTGTGAAATGATATGAGTTGCGGAAAGGGAGTCACACCACATGAGAAACATTTCTTCAATGTATCGTAACCATTGATGAACATGCAATATAAATGGATTAACATCTGATTAAATAGTATGTTCCTGAAGGTGTGATACAAACAAATTGGCTTTATCAGGAGCAAAAACTGCTTCCATCGCCACCCCTTTAAATTGAGCATAAAAATCTTTTTTGAAAATACAGCATTCTGAACCAATGCAATAGACGCACAGTCTACTATGGATGATGATGGTACTCTGTGGGTACAAATGCGTATTCCAATAACAGTGTTAACATTATCTAAAGCACCATTCATTACACCATAATGCTACTAATATAAGATGGTTTGTTCTGGATGTTGTTAAATGTACCATTAGGAACAATGAGGTTGATTGCTTACTCATGTTAAAAGAAAGCAGGTGGATTTGACACTTAGATTCTGTCTCTAAAGGCCTTAATCAAGAGATTGAATGGCAAACTGTAGCAATGTTCCCATACTTATAGTATTTCTTTATATGCATGATGGTTAATGATTCATAGGCATATCTCATTCATACATCTTGCGTTGGTGTAGCTACTGCATTTATTATTGTGAATCTTGTCTATTAACTCAACGCTGTTTGAGTTAATTACCACCATCTAATGGAATTAAGCATTCAATACGGTAACTGGTTTAGGTTACCCCAAAATATTATTATTTTTGTATACTATGTTCAGAATTGTACTTAAGTAGTTTTTCCCCCTTGCTTTCCCTCCTAATTGAAAATCTCATATTATATACTCTTTTCTAATATGGTGGCTCAGACTGTACATACTATGAGGTCATTTTTATTTAATATAGCAGCCGATCAATACGTGCTTATTTTAATATACTCACTGTGGGCATGACGTGTTTCAGCTGGGTCTCTTTATGTACATTTTTTGTCATACAGAGGAATTTTATAATATTTTAATAGAGTGCCACTATATTCAATATGATATTGGCAAGTGGTTTCTTTTTGCGAATGACTGTTTACCCACTTTATTCTTTTTTTAATACGTCCACCCAAAATTACTTGGTTTTTGTCCAATATGGCAGCTGCCTGGTATGAGCTTATTTAATTGTTGCAGACACAACATATGTAATTAAGCTGATACACATTTTTTGTTAAACAAAGGAGTTCTACAATATGTACATTAAGCACTACGATATTCATTATGATATTGGTAATTGCTTTCTTTTTACTTAGTTTAGCAAATGTGTTTACACACTTTATACCTCCTATGTCCGCTCAAAACGAGTTGTTTTTGGTCAATATGGTCCCCGACCACCATGTGCCTAATTGAGTTGGGTGATGCTTGCACATCTACCCACATGATTGTATCGATACGGAGGAGTATTGGTCTGATTCATTTTCATGGTGGTAGGCATGTGATATCAGTTTTGCCTTTTAGAATTTCAATTTTTTTAATTGTTATTATTACTTTTAGTGGCATGTTGGGTTCTAATTTCAGGCTTGCTTATTCAATATTAGGTCAGGCAGAGTTCATGGAGCTTGACCTCGCTACGTGGAGTTCTGCCTGCAGGCAGAATTGCTCAGTGCTCCTGTTCCTGTTGTGTTTCCATATCAAACGCACTGCAGAGTGCATTCGCATGGGCATGACCATCTTTTTTTCTCTGTTCTGTTCATGATGCTGGACCTATTTTCGAATCTCCTTTTAATTCTTACAATCCCCCACCATCCGAAATAATCTACCCCTAATTTTTTATCAATATATTAGTGTGTGCTTTTGTGTCTTTGCTTTTAGTTTCCCTCCTTGCTTCCTTCCTTTCTTCCTTCCTTCCCCTGTTTTTCTACCCGCCACCCAGCACCATGTCAGAGCAGGGGGAACAGGGGAGTGGTGACACCAGGTCTCCCCGAAATGCGAGCAGCTGCTTACCCTGCAGACAGTTCCACTGCCAAGGTGAGCTGCTCCGGGCTACCTTCAGTGAGGTGGAGGTGGCAGCACTAGATCTTTGCATGCAGTATAACCTCTCCTTCATGCTGGCAGCAGGTGTCAGGCCTGGCAGTGGGTACCAGTACTGGTACCCTCTGCAGGAGTTTTGGCTGCGCTGCAGGAGGTTGCACTGCTGCGCTGTGCACCAGCCAGGTTCAGCGCACCGTCCAGCAGCTGACACACCTCTTGGTGGATCCTCGAACGGGCCTGCTCTGCTTCAAGATTCCGGGGCTTGGTGAGTATTCATTTGTTGCTGTGGTTATGTTCTACAATACGAAAAAAAAATCTGAATAGCATGCTGCTCACACTCAGAGGTAAGTTATGTTTAGTTTACGCTAAGAATATTAATATTATGTGTTCCAGTTTCAGCTTGGCAGGTGCTTGGCGCGTCCTAATCATAATTATTGGTGCTCACTTTGGCTGATTATTTAAGAAGCCATTGCAGACTATTCTGTCCTCCTGAAACCATAGTGAATCAGTGATATCAATGAGTTAGCATTCTCTGTGAATTTCTTTCTGTAGCTCGTACAGTCCCAATCAATTTCACAGTGGAGTGAAGTATGCATCTATACAATGCAAAAAAGGCAGACTGATTTGTCCATCAATGGGTTTGAGAAATGAGAAAAGAATCAAAGATCATTCATTAAAATTCATTAGTTCCAAATGAAGATTTTGTTAATGAAATTTGAAATAGGGATTTTAGGATTATAATGGCCAACTCAACGATAGTTGATAGACTCATTACTAGTACTATAGGCAATCTGTTTTAGATAAGTACAATGTGACTGTGTTTGCCTGTCATAATAATTTTGTGGAGATTAACTGTACCACTAACCTATTTTTTTTCTCTTCCTTATTTCTACCATCAGTACATAGGGCAAGAAGAGGGGCATGGGTAATCTTTCCCTCTTCCCCATATATCTTGTGGTACTGTACAACTGAGAACAGATTGTTGGTACTTTTCTCTCTACTGTGAAGATTACAAGCCAAAGTACGTTAGTATAATAGATAACATTCACCATGTATGTCTGTTGAGAAGGCCTTCTTTTTCTTGCTAATGCCCTAACAGTTAAAGGGAGAGTGGCTATGGTCATGGACCTACCCCCCCCCCACCCCCACCAATGTTGTGCTGTGTAATTCAGTTATACAGAATACCAGCAGTTTCCATGACAGTGCAGCATTGCTGAAAAGTATGCGGTCCCATTGTATTTGCCAACCAACACAATTTGTCTTTCATTGACCATTATGCTACCCCTTCATTGTGCTTCGATGATTCAGAGTCATCAGAATCATCATAGGCTTTAGCTCTGCCCCTCTATTATGAAACATTTTTGGTTGACATCACTACATGGCTTTTCTAACATTGTCAACCAACAAAATGCCCAAAGTGATATTTTGATACCGCAGTGCTAACCGAACTGCAGTAATATATTGTGTTTGTATTTTTATAGTTAAAAAAATTAAGGGGAGGCATATCTGGATCTAAAAAATGTGCTATTTGTTTTTCTAGCCACACAGGCCACAGAGTCAGTTGGAGGGGTGGCAGGGACGAGCAGTAGTCACATTGCTTACTTATTGACAATTACTATTATACTCACTAGCTACAAGGGTGCTGTTGTGACTTCTGATTTTGAACCCCCTGCTTTACCAGCTGCAGCGGTGTTTGAGTTAGTTTCTCTTCAAACTGCAACTCAGCAAAAGCTCACATTGGTGAATGCTAAAAATGATGGCTTAAGGGAAACAGGACAGTACGGAAGGTTAAATAGAAATGATGGGTGAAAAAATATGTGAGTGAAAAGGTGTGGGGGTGGGTATTGGGTAAAGGGATAGATGGGTGAAAGGATTATTGAAAGAAAGGGTGGACCCTAAATGGATGGATAATGGATTGGAAATTTTGGTGAAAGACTGGATGAGAGAAAGTAAATCTTAAATCACGGTGGTTGTGGGTTAATATATAAGAATGAAAGGATGAATGATTAATTGGATTTCTTGGATAATTAAGCAAGGGAGCTCTTCAGGAGAGGGCTGAGCTGCTGACCTTTGCTTACTTTGTGTTATGGTTATCAAAGCTATGGTTCAAAGTGGGGGTATTTTTACAATGTTTGCTCTACTCCCTTGACTCACTGTATTTGTTAAGCGAGGCAGATATGTATCCCACCCTTCATCATTCTCTCACCACCTCTCAGCTCATGGCATTTGGCCACCCATGACCGAAGTGCAGTATGGTTCAATGCATGACTGCATTCTTGGCTGCGGAATGTGCGCCTGTTCCAGTTAATGAGGCATTTGCAAAGTTTTCAATGCATTGAAAACCGAATACACAAGATGGGTTTCCTTTCGCCCACTCAGTTACCTTTTAATACCTTACTCCTTTATTTTTTCATAAGTTCTTCCGTCCCAGCCTACCAAAAAATAAAAAATATCCATTCTTGGCATTTTACACATTTTATTGCCATGTGAAGTGATTTCAAAGTATATTTCATGGTTTCCCATTACAAACTTATATTACACTTGTTCAGATTTTTGCCTTTCGGCTTTTGTCAACTATAGTAACTGAATAAGCCAAAGTTTAATAGCTGCAAGAGGAACTCATGATCAATGACACCCCTCTATTGTATATCAAAAGCTCTACCTACCTACCTAATCCCTCTACCTTGCCTTGTAATAGATTAAGTCAGGTTTATTTTACTTACTGCCCAGCAAATGAATTTGTTGGAAATAATTTGTAATATGGTTGTCACGACTCACTAGGACTGCCGCGGAATCATAAACACTGTCAGATCATGAAAACGGGTAGTTTTTATTGATACAGCAAAAGGATTTTCTGAGGGAATCGGGACTAAGTTCCAGGCATTGACGCTAGAGAAAAGGAAGGCGGCAGGCACTCACACTAGCGTGAGGTCGGACTGCCTTTCATAGGCTCGCCCACAGCTGGGGACGCGGCCAATAATTTACCTGAGACTCAAAGGACTGGCGCTCTGGTGCGGTAAGGGGGCTTTATGCTCCATTGTATTGACATTCCCAGTATCAGCTTCTGTTTCTGACATTGTTGGTGGGTTCCACAGCCCATTGCAGAAACACTTTTTTCAGTCTGCACGGGTGCTGCCACCGAGAGTGCCCCACAGTTGACGAAGTTCTCTGCACAAGGCCTCCTGCGGCGGGAGGCATGGGTGGATTTAATTGCAAGTAATTTCTTCTCATTGGCTAGACCCTCAGGTGTCTCATGCGGGGGGGGGGAATAAACAAATTAAGGCATTTGTACTGTGGACAGTTCTGGAAAGCATTCCAGTTTAGCCTCTGCACAGCACTTTTGAGTAATATTGTGCAACCCTATGGAACAAGGGCATATTTAATTATCATTAGGCTCAGAACCCTAGGCAATTAAGTCTTTCAAAGGTCTTAGGGCTACTACAGAATAACTTAAACGTATTGTATCTACTTGTGCTATGATTCTCAATATGCACGTTTAACTGATTATTGCGTATGCTGTTCTGTTGTGTTTTTGCCTTCCTAACAGGGGTGAAAGTAGTTTCTGCATCAATGGTATCTTCTCCCCTGTGATTCAAGGTAGCATAACAATGAGGGTAGGTAAAACAGACACATGACGCTATCCCTGATATGATTGTTATATGCTATAAAGATTAGAGGTTTTTTACATTGGCTGGTTCTGTTTTTCTCCCACCTTACAGCACTGAACTATCATGACTAGATGGTTTTGATTATTGTAACAGATGCTGAATGTGCAAGGTTAAAGTATTTCTTCTTATTAATTACAGGTATTTATTGAGACTTAATAGAATTATTCCTTAGTCATCATTCACAGTTTGTATAATAATTCTGTCACTTGTTCACATAGGTCTCCCTCCCTTCCTTTCCTTCCCTCGCTTGATCCCTTCAACAGTCTATGCTGTTCTAGTATTCAGACTTTGAAGTTGACAAAAGGAGGACCATTCTGAGCATCGATCCAATCCCAAGGATAACCCAAACCTGACAGTGGTACTAAGTCTCTGATTGTATTTCAAGTTTGGTGAGTGGGATACTCGGTGACAAACATGCCAAATACAGTCTATAAAACATGTTCCCTTCCCTGTAGTGCAGTGAATCGTTTCTCCCAAATTCTACTCACAGCAGACAGGATAATATCTGCATTTTATATCTGAGGTGTGAGACGTAGTATCTTATTTATTATTAATCTTCGTCTTTGGAGTCATGGTAGAAAGTGAAAGGCATTTAGAGAAGAGCAGGGCCATTGGAATTAAAGATAGATAAGTGTCAACTACAGATGCCCCAGCTGCAGACAGTAGCAAAGTACCGGACTCGCTGGCTAGCATGCCTCCATTAATTTAGCACAACACAAATTGTACTCCATATTGCACAGTGCCTTACTTAATAATGAGAGATAATTAATTCTTATTTTTGCACTCAAAGTGACTGTTTAGTTACTGGAAAAGCAATTAAAAGAAAAACAATTCAAATCACAGTTCTTTTAATCCTGTGTTATTCTGCCTTCATACTTTTCTGCCAGACATTCAGTGCATTTTATGTGAGGCATGTGTGGATAAATTATAAAATGGGCCTTGTGACTCTCCTCATCATAATCATATCAAGTTCCAATGGCCCTAAGGCCCCACCAATGCATTGCTACTGTTCCACTCATAAACAGTTGCTTGCACAGAGCATTATTTACATTTTTTCTTTTGTCTTTTTGTTTTACTCAATGTAGCTACCCATGCAGGTCCACCCGTACCACTAACCAGGCTGGAGATAGTGGCCGGGCTGCGACAGCAGAGGCTTGACAATGGCCAGCATGAATATTGGCAGCCAGAGCCTTTGTACAATGAAGAGGCAGAAATAGCTGCCTCTGGGCTGGGCCCCAGTGCAGCAGGTCACCTACAGCCTCCAGCCTTCCAGCCATTCCATGGTCAGCGCCCTGGCCATCTGTCGGGGTCAATGTCTAAAACTGTTGCTCTTTGCTCCTGCTCTGACAAGACATTGCTGCAGCTCATCCCACAGCGGCTGGACCGTATGGAGTGCGAGCTCGGCAGGATAGAGCGAAGCCTGGACCAGCTCCCGATCCAAATGGACAATGCCCTCTTCTAGCACTTTTGCAAAAATGTGTTTTGGTGGGAGGGACTCGTGGGTGGGGAGAGTGGGAAGGAAGTTGGGACCCAGTTTTTTATTTGTTGGACATTTGTATTCACATTGGTTGTGGAATGGGGTTGAGTCAATGTGTCTGGATAGAGGGGTGGGCCTTTTGTGGGTGGAGAGGGTGGGGTTTTTAAAAAAAAGAATTAAAGGGGAAAATTCTATTTCATCACAATTTATGCCTGAAGTAGTTGATTTGTTTTTTATTTTTACTTTGCACTACTGTCTTTTTATGCTGCCTTTTAAAAACAATCTGCTTATAACAGTGTTTAACAGTTAGTTATAGTAAGTTATATACCTCTGTGACTATCATGACCATTAGGGGGTGCTGCCATGACCTATATTGCCCACAACAACCTAGATACATGATTACTTATGTGCAGTTAGCTGCTTACTTACTAACTTAACTAGTTCACTTCACTTTATAGTTCTCTGACATGAATAAAGATGAAGCAATATCAGGGAAGGCATCACAACTTCACAAGTGAGGTCCCTCTCCCAACCAGGAGAGATGCAACTGTATGATTAATAGGAAGGAATGTCCATCGCAGGCAACTGAATGGAAATAAAAATACTGAGTTAGTGGGCTATAAATTATGTAATACCTTTACAAAGAACTGAGATCAGAATATTACATGACACAACAAAGAATACCTGATAGTGATAAAATAACAAAAAAGAGCAATAGTAACTTCTTCTGAGCAATGGGGAGCTAGTATATACTTAAAACTAAAGTTACAAAATCCTTGAGTCATGAGAAGTGGACTCAAAGTCTGGAGTGGACAAGGTTAAGAGTTTAAGCAATACAAGGCCTGAATGATGATGCTGAAGACTGATGTTCTCCTATATCTAAAATAAGGATCACTTTATGCGTGGGTGGATAAATGGGACCAGTGTGGGCTATTTCTTCGGTAATAAAAGATCCTGCAGTGAGTTGGTGTCACTTTCAACAGCTCAGCCCCACTAAGTGTGTGATCCATTTATGGTATAATTTAAATCACATATGAACAAATCACACAGCCCAGGGAAGAGGGTTAGGGGTTTGATGAATGGATGGGAAAGGGGATTTGGGGAAAGGTGTGACAAAGACAAACACTACACAAGGACAATATTCATCTGGGCGATGAGCAGCACATAATCGTCATCATTCTGTTCTGGAAGGAAACAAAAGAATAAGTATGACACAGTACAGTTAAATGCATTGCAAACAGTCCTTCTGCCCTACAGAACTAAGTTATCAGACATCTAAATGTTCTGTCTTCTAGGTTTGAAAAAATCTATTTATGGAGGACTAAACTCACCTAGTTGTAAAAATATGATTGTTAAAAGGAAAATTAAATGTATTGCAAAATTGGGTGGTGCATCTGCATTCTCCTCAGGAATGTCCACCACTCTTGGGTGCCTCCTGGACTGGTCCAGTTGGTAAGCATGAGTGTTGACTCAGCTTTCACCCTTTCATTCATGCATGAGATGAGAAAGCCTGCAGATTGTAAAACAGACACTGTATTGCAGAGTCAAGGAGAAGGTCAGAAGGAAGGTAAGCTTCATGAGGCATGTACCAGGAAGACTCATGGGCAGAGCAAAAACAAGAGGACTTCGAGTTTTACTTTTGATACCAGTGCATTACACACTCAGCAGCATTTCCCAAATCAATGCAACTCTCTCCATTCCACATAGCTGAGTACTAGGCCACGGAGTCCTGGTTTTCCTTTGAAGTTGATAACTTCTTTCTTCTAAATGTTGGTGAGGTAGTCCTGCCCTGAGTTCTTCCATCCGCTTCCTGACACCGAGTAACTCCGTCCCAGTCCCGACTCAAGTAAGATAGACGTTTAGTGCTTGTCAACCAAAGTGACTGCTCTGGTCTCTAAAGAACCAGAAAAAAGAAGTGGACCCTGCAAGTACATCTCGCTAAGTGTGAAAGGGCCAATCGCCTTCAGGAAAAATGATTACCCATCATTCAGGCCCCAAACATTGCAAATCATTTAAATCAAGTTTACAAATTAGTTGAACACCCTCCCTTACTGTGTGTCATCACATGTTGCAATAGTTGTAGTTACCTCTTCAAATCAAAACACGGGTATGTTAGGTAGTAGGTACACGATTGTATCTTTGATGCAGGCAACACATTGGAATTAGGTATTGCCACTCTTGTAAATCAACGCTCTTCTCGGGCAGCCCTGCTAAGTGACGCAAAAAAGGATAGGCCTGCAAGGGAGCTAGGCATTGTTTCAAATGTCATGAAGGACTTGTGGAGGCTTCTTCACTGCACACTGGTCCAACTGCAATCCAGCCATATATGTGACTAAACAATGGTGGGGCAACATAAATCTGACACAATGACCACCAGCTATCTTTTTTTGCAAAGAAAGAAGTTGAACAAGAATTAATTAAAAGGTTTTACAGTGGCACTGGCATACCCAGTCCGGGAAGCAGAGTTTGTCTTCATACTCAGGTGGTTTACCCAGAAGGTGCTCAGCTAACATACTTGATTCTGACCAATCCTCCTCCTGTGCCATTTCAGGAATGGTGTAATTATGTAGCATGAAATGTTGGTTCATTTTGATCATGGTCAATCTCTACGCATTTTAAGGAGAGATGCTGGTCCTTCTCACTGTAACAATGGTGCCATTTGCACTGAACACATGCTCAGCAGACACACTGGCTACAGGAGAAGCCAGATATTTTATTGCCAGCCTGCTGAGATCTGGCCATTGGCGGATCTTCCCATACCAATACATCAATAGGTTTTGATTCACATAGACCTCTTTTAGATCATCCAGATACTCCTGGAACATCTTCCGAAGGTTGATTGGTGTTGCCACTTGATCAACCTCTTTTGCCATCACCTCTGTACTGGACGTAAGGCATGCCATTTGATACCAATCCAATGCATAGGTTGGGTTCGATCCTTCTGTTGCTGTTGGTGCCAGTGTTCTGGCATGCTGAGACTCACTTGGACTCCGGGTGCACACGATCACAGGACAATCCTTACGAAGGTCTCAAGCTGCATGAAGCACACGCACACAGCGTCGCTGAGACTCACTTGGACTCCGGGTGCACATGATCACGGGGCAGTTCTTACGAAGGTCTCAGGCTGCAAAAAGCACAGGCACACAGCGTCGCTGAGACACAAATAGAAACTTTTATGTGTCTGAGTTTCCACAACAGGGAGCCAGCTCTCCTCAGGCCCTTGGGGACAAGTTACTTCAGGACACAGAACACAGCAAAGTCCTTTCAAGCAGGGGGATACAGCACACAGCAAAGTCCCTTAGCCGCTCCTTGGTTAAATCAGCAAACTGCAGGCCAGCCCCAGAACACACAGCAGGGGTCAGTCCTTTCCTTCAGTCTCTTCAGCTGTTTCTTCCTTGGCAGAGGTTCCTCTTGACCACGAAGTAGTTTCAATCCTTTTCAGTCTTTATCAGTCCAAAGTCCAAGGGTTTCAGCTCTCAAAGTTATACCCCTAAATGTCTTTGAAGTCTTTATGTTCAGGTGGGCACTGACTGCTGTCCAAATCAGTTCTGGCTGTCTCCCTTCCAGTGACACCTTCTTCCTTTGAAAGTGGTGGTCTGGATCCTCAATCACTCAGCAGGAGATGGAGCCGTTGTTTTATGGCAGCAGCCCAGCCTCTTCCCCTCCAGGGGCTACTCCTCCCCCTACACTCCAGATGCAGGTCAGCCTGTTACTGTCTCACCTCCTCCCCTGGGTCAAGACATTTCCCAGATCCTATCACTTTCAAATCCAGACAGTCAATCCACAACCAGGCTGAGACACACAGAAGTGTTAGAACAAAAAAAAATAACACTTCTAAAAGCGTGGTTTCTAAACACACAATTCAAAAACCACCTTCACAAAAAGATGTGTTATTAAATTGTGAGCTCAGACACACTAAACTTCACCTCTCCATCTTAAGCCTATGGGAAGATAGGCTGGAAACATATTACACAGCCTTCCCCATTCTGTCCTATAGGCAAGATGGCCTTGCAACAGTGAAACATTAAATTGAGAGTATTTCACTGTCAGGACATGGTGCACACCTCAGTACATGTCCTGCCTTTCACATACACTGCACCCTGCCCAGGGAGATACCCTGGACCTACCATAGGGGTGTCTGATGTGCATAAAAAGGGAAGGGTAAGGCCTGGCAAGTGGGTGCACTTATCAGGACAGCAAGGCAGTTTAACAAACTGCGCGCAGGCACTGCAGTGGCAGGCCTGAGTTCTCTCTTTAGGGCAACTTGTGTGGATGGCACAGTTAGTGCTGCAGGCCCACTAGTAGCATTTGCAGTACCAGCCCTGGAACACTTAGTGCAATTTACTAGGGACTTTACTAGTAAGGCAAACATACCAATCACGGACAATCAATTATCATTACACTTTATACAGGGAGCACTTGCACTTTGACACTGATCAGCAGTGGCAAAGTGCCCAAAGCATCTAAGTTGGCAACACCATGTCAGAAAAAAGGTCTGGGGAAAGGCAAAAAGTGTAGGGAACTTTAGCCAAAAAGGCCAAGTCCAACAAAGGCTATTTCACACTTTAAATTAGATAAATTAGTTAGTACACTTTGATGTTTTATAGGAGAACCCAAACCCTTAACATTCCATGAAATAACTTTTAGAGCCATTTATAACAATCAAAATGATATAAACAGGATATAACAGCTAAACATTGACAGCATTATATAAGTAATAATATTTAACATAGAAAATGTAGAACTGTACCAGCAAATTTGAATAACATAAAAAAGAAATAAGTAGTTATGAAAAGGTGAAAAGTAACAAATAAGAGTAGAAATAGAAACGAAGGGGAAAGAATAAGGAAAGAACAGAAAAAATGAAACATTTTTAGTGAAGGAGAAAAATTATCTGAAAAAAGACAAAAAAGTTGAAACATAGAAGGAGAAACAAGTGAAAAACATAAACCATAAATAACCAACTACAAAAAACGTGAACAAGATGAGGGTGGTGAAGCCACATAAGGAAGATGGCATAACTAACAAGGCAACTCAGGGTGGATCGGGGATGGAGGACATCATCCAAAGCAGACTGGGGGTAACATAAATCATGTATGTGATCATAAAAATCTGCACCTAACAAAAGAGAAAAACATGAAAGGTAAGTACATAAGGAAGCCAGAAAAACTGAAAACTAAACGAGAACAAAACAACAATCCTTGGGAGACAGAGAAAATTAAATAATTGACATCACAAAGTTAAACAGTAACGAATCTGGACACATCCATATCTTGTTCTCAGCACTGATCTAAGAACCATTGTAGTAAAGTAGGATCCTCGTAATGTGTAGTTTTATTTTTGTATGTGACTTTGAAAAGACAAGGATGGAAGAGAGCAAATCTGGCATTGAGAGTACGAAGTGATGGTTTCATATCCAGGAATTTCTTTCTTCAATCTACTCTTTCTTTGGCATAATCTTGAGCAAAGAAAAGATTAGAGCCTTGCCACGAGATACAACCCTTAAGTTTGGCTGCTTGCAATATCTTCAATAATTCTGTATATTCCAAGAAATATATGATGACTACCCTGGGTTTGACTGAAGAGGCCACCATATTTGGACTGTGACCCAAACGATGTGCTGTTTGAATGTTCAAGAAAGGGGAACTTGAAATATCAAGGACCTGTGTAAGGAATGATTTAAAGACTGTAATGGGATCTGAGCATTCCAAGCCTTCCACCAAACCATATATGCGCAAGGTATTACGTCTATTGCAGTTCTCGAGATTTTCAACTTGCTTTTTAAGTAAAGAAAATTCAGATGTCATCAAAGGGACTTGGTTCACCACAACCTGAACGGAGTCCACTTGCTGCTCAATCTGCATAACATTATTTTCCATAGTAGACCACTTGTCATCTAAGGCTTGAAGTTGTTTGTTTGTTTCCTCCATGTAAGACCGAAGAGCACGTATTTCTTCAAGAAGCACATCCATAACGTTTGGTGGAGGAGATGTAACGGGTGAAGGAGGATCTTTTTTGACACATTTACCAGAAGATAGTGTAGATGAAGTGGCCAATTTAGGAGTAAGTTTATTGGTGGAAAGCAGAATTTTGGATGACGCTGCCGATGTTCCCATATGAGAGAGTGCTGTACTGAATTCAGAGCTTTCCACATTCGCTGAAAGTATAGAATAAGGATTGTGGTCTTCCAAAGATGAAAATGGTAAGGAAGAACCAGCAGCAGGATGCGTAGATTTCGTTCTCCCCAATGAATTCTGGGCAATAATAGTGAAAGAACAGCGACAGAAAAGTGATGTGAAAGCACAGTCTCAGTGTAAGTACACAAAAGTGTGTAGAAATGTAATTGAAAAAATGGTATGTCTTTCTTAGCAGCCAAGACTAACTGCTGTTGAAGTTTAAGAAAATATCTCCTTCAAATTAAGGATGACAGTGAAGAATAGTTTGCACATGTAGATTTAAAATAAAGTTGTTTGTATTCCATTCCTACTCGGCTGTATAGCACCATGAGACCATAATTGCGGGCGTGAAACCTGTGAGGGGAAACATGTCGGCCAGAGCAAATTGATACCTTCCACACAACCAATTCTATTTCACTCTGTCTGCAAATAAAAATAAAATTCAAATGTAGTTTGCCTTTTTATTCTATGCCGTGTTCATTTCAGTTTTGCACACATTTTTATAACATTCTGTGATGACTGGAAGGTTCCCTTTAAAACAATTAATTATTCTGTTCCCTGTCTTTGCACAACAAATCGGTAAAAGATGGTCATTACTGGCTATTTATTTCAGGAATTAAAAATCCTCAAAGCATTCCAGTCTTTTCATGATATTCAGAAGCAGCGCAGGACAGAATAATGGTGGGCGCGAGTCCCGAGAGGGGAAATGCGCCGGCCGTATACGACAAGAAAGAGTGCTCACCGGTAACAAGAAAAGGCGGGAAAGGCTTCCGGAATTCTTCACACCACGAAGGACTCCATCATTTTGCGGCTGAAAGGTCAAGGTCTGCAGGAAGAGTCGCCACTCCAACCGAGCGGCTGCGCAGCCACCTCAGCGAGCGGCCATTCTCTCCTGGTGTCAAGCCACGCCCCTCGCATAGGTGTTATTTTAATAATATGCACTAGTCCACTAAACATGTAAAAAGTCAGCCTTAGAATAGTTTTTCTACATTGACAAAGATGTGTTTACGACTCTTTGTGAATGCAGGGATGGAAGTCTGCAAGATTTTGGTAAAACTATTGAGTTAAAATTATTGAGAGACATTGGAAATTAAATACTGTGACACCCAAATATCGTGATGCAGAAATATCGGTGACAAGAATGTCATTTTTTGAGTTAAGGAAAATTGTTTTATATAATATTGATGTTTTTAATATTGTTTTCAATAAAAGATGGATTACAATTCAATTTTTTCAATTATTTGAATGTGTTTTGTTTGATGTATTACGTGTATGTGTTTTTATTGTTTATATATATGTTATTAATCTGTTTTAAAATGTATAGTGTCATAGAATGTTGTTGATTTGTAGGGGGATAGGGTGGAAAGTTAATTAGGTAAACATGAACTATGAATTATTTAATACATTTTATTTAATTATACTAGTTTTATTTATTATGTAAATAATGTAATATTGACTTATTTTTTGTTTTATGTTGTTTGTGGGCTGTCAGGTCTGTAGCGGTATAAGTTGGGAAGTTAATTGCGGAATAATTAATTAACAAGTAATAATAAATTGCTAATTAATTATTTCATAGATTTTTAATTATGTAATTTATGGAATACTTATTTATTTTAATTATATTTTCATTGTGGGCTACTATTATTGTAGGGGTCTAAGTTGGGAAGATAAGTAAGAAATTAATTAACAATTTACTATTAATTGTTAATTATTACATTGATTTTTCTTCATGTAAAATATTTTACTTATATTTTATTTGCAAGATGATAGGTTTTCAGGGATATAGGGTGAAAAGGCAATTTAACAATAATTAATTAAGGTCTGGACTGGGAAATTAATTGAGAAATAATTAATTAACAATTAGTTATTTATTTCCAATTAATTATTTAATTGATTGTATATAAATTATTAAATACTTTTTTTAGATATATTTTAATTGGGGGCTGCTAGGCTTGGATGGCTACTAGGTTGGAAGTAAAAAAATTAAATGACTAACACAAATTTATCAATTACTAATTATTTTACTGAATAGTAATTATGTAAATTGATTGTTTTAGTTTCTGAATACATGAATGTTTTTCATGTTAATAAATAATTTTTATATTAAGAGTTTGATATATTTTCTACGCTCATGGTGTTACTTATATATGTAATGTGTTTAAAGTGAAGTACTTTCCCTACTCTTGTGTAGACTGCTGTAGGTACAGTAAAATTAACCTCTTTGCAGTTTAACACGTTTCCTACGGTTGCGCTGTTTGCAGTGGTAATAGTAAATTTCACCCCTCCGAAATCCAACGCTTTACCTACTGGTTCAAAGATTGACGCAGTAATAGTGAATTCTACCCCTTCAAAGTCCAACACTTTCTTCACTTTTGCAGAGTTTAGAGTAGGACTAGTAAATGTTACCGCTCCAAAATCCAATGCTTTTTCTATTGTTGTTCTGTTTGCAGTGAGAATAGCAAATCTAACCCCTCCGAAGCCAAACACGTTCCCTACTGTTGTTTAGACTGGAGTGGGAATAGTAGATTCACCCCTCCGAAATCCAATCCTTTCCCTACTGTTGCACTTACTGGGGTAGGAATAGTAAATCTAACCCCTCCGAAGTCAAACACTTTCCCTAATGTTGAATAAATTACAATGTGAATACTTTATCTAATATTCGTAGACTCCAATTGTTTCTATAATATTGGTTAAATAGATTTTATAGTATTAATAGTTTTTTTAAATAATTTATATTATTATTTTATTCATGTTAATAGTACTTTTAGTAAATGTGTTTTGCGTTTTTAATATTTTATTTATTGCCTACATTAATTAATATATTTTTTGTTATTTAATCATTTATAACTTATAAATGAGTAACTATTTTATATAGTATACATTTCCAATAGTCACTCTGTTTCCAACAGAAATAGACTGGCTACAGCTCAGTTCCTTTGAGCGTGATTATTTATTTTTTGACAGCTGGCCGTTCCTTGCTCAGGGGTAAATTATAAATATATATTTATCTATTTGTGAATTTATAAATAGCACAAACATGTCCGGTTCCTGGTATCAGAGCACTGTTCAAAGAGCAGACAAGTTAAACAAGTAGACATGCAAATATTAAATACTATATATATCACAACGGGTTAAGCATACAAAATGAGAAAGGGAACAAAAAGAAACATAGTAGATATGAAGTAACACAATTGCATAGAGGAATAGGCTTCCAGGGCTGTATACACAAAATAGTAGTCAATTTAGTTGGCTTCAGTTCTATTGTGGAAGTTATTTATTCAGGAGCAACGATTTTACTTCTTTTTTTTAATCAGAAGGTCGAAGGGTTAGATCTGGTGTCAGGAGGAAGTGAGTTCCATATTCTAGGGACAAGATCGGTTATGTGTTCTCTTCTTTTTGAATTTCTGTGGTTTCAACAGTGTTAGAACTTCGTAGGCACCGAGACATACCAGATAGTTCAAGTTTTTTTGCCAGTTAAACTGGAGCGTTATGATGAAGAGGTCTGTGTGTCAAACAGGCTATCCTGAACGGAATCCATAGTTCGAGAGAGAGCCAATTGAGTTGTGTTAGATCTGGTGTGATATGATCATGTTTTCTTGACCCCGTGATGAGTTGTGCAGCTCAGTGTAGCCCCTAAAGGGGCCAGACAACTTTTGCTAACTCTGTCAGAGTCTCACTCCCATAATCTAGACGGGAGATAACTAGAAATTCGACTGCTAACTCCAAGTCATCTATAGGCAGGCTTAGAGAATTACATAGGTGATTGGCTCCTTTGGTGGTTGTACTGATATGGCCTTGTATATCCAAGTATGTGTCCGGAGTTATGCCTAATGATCTCATGGATTCAACAACATGTGGAGTTCGGATGAGTGTTGTTAGTTGTTTGAGCCATTCTTCAATGATGCAGGTTCATGCTGCGGAGTGATCAGGAGAAATTCAGTCTTCTGCGTGTTTAGTATAAGGAGATTGCTTGTTAACCATTGTTGAATTTTCAATAGGGCACAGGATATCTTCAGGTAAGGAAATGTTCATGTACAATTGAGTATCATCCACGTATATGTAATAATGTAAGTTTGAGTGATTTAGAATTTCGTTCGGAGGTTCCATGAGCAAGTTGGAAAGCTTGGTTGAGAGTGCGGATCCTTGTGGCAGTCCAATTGAGACCGGTGTACTGTTAGAAAGGAATTGATTAACTTTGATACTTTGCGTTCTGTTATTAAGGAATGAGATAAGCCAGATTAAAACTGGACCAGATAACCCTATCCTTTTCTCAAGATGATCAATCATGTTGTGGTGTTTAGCTGTATCAAACATAGAGGAGAGATCAAGAAGTATGAGCAGGCAAGGTTTATTCTGGTCAAATAGTCTCAGGGCGTCAACTAAAACGTGCGCTAGAGCCATTTCAGTGCTGTGACTCGTCCTTAAGCCCGATTGGTATTGGTCAAGAAGCAGAAACTGCTTGATGTGGTTACAGAGCTGTATGTGCGCACATTTCTCAAGTACTGTGGCTGGATTCATGATTATCAAATACAAAAGGAGGGACGGGGGGGCTATTTCCACTCTGAAAAAAGGGGGGAGTGGGAGGTCCAGCAAAAACAATGGCCCCAGTTATAATGGTTAGGAAATAGAATTAATGCTGTTCCTCTGGAATAAAGATTTTGGGAGAGTTAAAGAGAAGGTTGGATCCAACTAAATCCACATGGTGTCTATAATTGGGTATCCATTTGTTGGATTGTGGTGCCCTCACACACCCTAGCGGGTGTCATGCTTCATCATATGGGCTGCTCCTCATCGGGTCGGCGGTGCAATACCCAACGGGCTCCCTTAAAAAGGGGGAATTTTGTTAACTCGCGCTACTCCTTGTGACCTACCCATTCTGAGTGGAACGGGTAGGTCACAAGTAGTAGCGCGAGTTAACAAAATTCCTACTTACAGAGGAACTCTAACTCATGTACAATCCACCGAGTACTATTGATATCTGGCAAATTACTGAATAGGGTAGCTCCTGATCACAACAGGTACTATACTCAAGCAACACTTGACTCACTGCACACCTTAATACCAGTAGTTTTTAGATGTAGATAGTTCCTTTTTCTGATTTCTGGTCCTGACGAATCGCGAGTACATTAACTCAATGCGAGAAACATGTTGACCGTTACACATTTTTTAACAGAGTACACTCTAACACGAGGCATTATACTCGGACTAGTGCCATGTTCACACATTTTTAACTAGGGTAGAAAGCCCCAAGAATAAAATTAATTCCTATCAGGCACTCCTAACCCTATTTTAAATCACCATTACACATCTACACGATCCGGGCCCCACACCCGCACTTCACCATACAGCAGTTGGAAAAAAGATCTCCGACAAAGTGCCCCTTTTTAAGGGAGCCCGTTGGGTATTGCACCGCCGACCCGACGAGGAGCAGCCCATATGATGAAGTATGACACCCGCTAGGGTGTGTGAGGGCACCACAATCCAACAAATGGATTCCCAATTATAGACACCATGTGGATTTAACTGGATTCATGATTAGTAATTGGACGGAAGTTGTTGAGATCTGACAAGACTGCATTCATTTTTGTTTGGACAGAAGGTGACCTGTCTAATCATTAGGCAGTCAGGAATCAAGCCCTGCTAGAGAAATTCATGGGCAATCTTAGCCCAGAGCGGGAGAATGGAGGATCTAAGCACTTTGAATAATTTAGCAGGAAAAGGATCATTGCAGTGGTTAGAGGGCTTATTGCTGTCATTATTTTGAGTAGATCTGCATCATCTGGTAGTTTAAAGTTATTCCATGTTGCATTCTTTTTTGTAGTATAATCAAAAGAGCCAGCAAGAAAGAAACTCAACATGGAAAGTCATGGGGAGGGACTGGGCTGGGCCTGACTATGCGGATTTGGGGAGGCGAGTTGCAACCCTAATAAAATCTTCACTGTCTTTTCAATGAAGTGTGAGGAAAACTCATAACCACCAGGGAGTGAATCCTTATTTTTAGAGAGGTGGTTAGTTGAGTAGCTGGCTTGTTGATTGATGATTTTAAATAGTTTTTTGGGTTTGTTTTTGGTGTTATCCTGTTGCGACCTGAAGTGTTCAGCTTTGACGATAAGGTTGAGTTTGTTATATGAGCTTCTTGTCATCATTAACTGCTTAAGGTGTGTTATGGACAAAGGGTTTCTCCATGTTCTCTCAGCAAGCCTTAGTTTACGTCTTTCCTCATTAAGGAGTCCATTGCACCAGGGTTTGGAATGTTTGCTGGGAATTCTTTTGAGTTGCTTCAGAGCAATTGAATCAAGTATATCCATCATAAAATAGATGCAGTGTTCAGTAAGATCATTCAGATTTGTCAAGTTCGAGGGGGGGAGGAAGAAGGTCTTTCAAGCTTGGCACTGTCTTATCAGCACCTTTTCTAAAATGAGAAAAAAGATCAGATAGTGGTCTGACTAGTCACAGGGTGCTTTGGATTACAGTTGGATAACCTTATCCTTAGCGATGATTAGATCGAGGGTGGAGCCTATATTGTGAGTAGGCCTGTTGCAAGACTAGGGGCCTTATGTATAAGTAGGCTATCTGGTTTTAGATTTAAACCTATAATAACTGATAAAACCCCACTGAAAGGAAAATAGATATCACCGGTGTAAACATATAAACACTGAAAAAACACCTTTGCAACCACAAACTAAATGCCATTCAAAGAAAGGAAAAGATGAATGAAAGAGACTTTTTTATTTCTTCCTGACAGACGGTAGCATCAAGTAAGACTGGGCTAACATTATTCTGCTTGAGTTTTGTTGTTTAGGGATGTCACTAAAACATTGCCTCCTCTTCTTTCTGCTTTTTTCAGTTTTGTGGTCTTTTGTCTAAAGATGCAGTGTTTAGAAGCAATTTTAGGTCTTATTTAGTTATTTTGTAAACTGTAGAGAATCTGGAAATATCAAAATCATATTTGATATTTTGGCTACATTTGATTTCACTGATAGGTAAAATGGCTGCTTTTATAAGAATCTTTCCTAATCTGTAGCATCAGATTTACCCACAGACAGAGAATGGGTGAAATCCTTTGATACATCAGCCCCCTTTTCTAGTGAGTCAGTATTGATAGTAAGTGAATTACCAAACACCCCAAACTTTAAACATTCAATGCAAGATGTAGTGACTGGTATTAGTGAAAAGAATGTTGTCACCAAGCATCTGAGATAGTGGTGAAAACATGACACCAGACGTTTGGTAAACATGGAACACAGTGTCTCTTGGAATGCTGCTAAAAAAGTTCCTACCAAGTTCAATAAAGATTGGAGTGATATTGTTTGAATTTACAGTAATTCAGCTACGTATGTGAAAAAGCTGTATGATGGTCTGTCAAAATCGATACCTGAGCTGAAGTGTTTCCCTGTGAGAGATCATTGTCACTTGCTAGATGGTATGCTGAAAAGCATCTTTACAATCGTCAGAGTTAATGAAGAATGCTATTGACTTTGTAGTCCATTCTGGTGCAGTAAAACTTTATTTGGACCTCTCGCTGTTCATACAGATGCACTATCAGTGCAGAAAGCAAGCAATAATTTGAATTAAGTTAACATTTTATAAATCCTGGAAAAACACTGTTCCTGTTGTTTTTAATTGCACAAAAATGTGTAACCACTGATAACCGCAGCCTAACTTGCTGCACACCTCCCGATTGGCTCTGAAGGGGCTCTCAAGATTTCACCTTGTGTCTCTCAAAAGCACATCAACACTACTAGAGTGCATGAGTTGAAAGTAGCCATAGACAGATTCAGGAGCCATATTAGGTGTAGAAATCTTGGGTCAGGTGCTGGTAAACTCCTCTACATGGCGGATTGCTGAGTGTTTCCTGAACTTCACGCTTCAAGCATAACGTGGAGTGGTACAAACTCCGCAAGCTCTGCCAGGGGAGCAGAGTTTACCACCCACACCCACATATGTACAATGAAGTGGCGGAGAGAGGTGTTAGCCTTCCGGGCATAACGCCTCTCTCCGACACTTCTGAAACTCAAGGCTGCACCATATCTACAGAGATATGTTGAAGTCTGGGGTTTCCCCCTGCGATGGTGCTACACTTAGCAGTGTAGCTCCAACACAAGCACCCTTGCACCATAGTGCAAGGGTGTCTGCGTGCTGGGTAGGATTGTTTATGTGTAGATAGGTGTCCCTTCCTGCACATAAACAATCCTGAAATGCCATTTTCTCACTTTCATATGTACTGCTAAATGCAGCACACATGAAAGTCACAAAATGGCATTTTTCTTTAAAGATTGTTTATTTAGAGGAAGGGACACCTTCTTGTACATAAACAATCCATGGCATTTTGCTTTTTCCATGTGTGCTGCACAAGGCAGCACACATGGAAAAAGCAAAAACAAGGAGAAATAATGCAATTCTCCTCGTTTCGCCAACTTCAGTCCAAGTTTTTCCTAATCATATCCTACAGGGAGGAATTACTAGAGGTATTGAGGGCACGGGGTGCTGCAAAGATACCGTGGTTTGACCACATTAAATCTCTGCTAATTAGCATGGGTTTAGTGGATTGTTGGTCTGAACCTGAGTCAGCCTGTTTGCTATCATCTAAGGATTACATGAAGGCATGTTATAAAGAGTACAGACTTGACTCAACTTCATACCTTTTCCAGAACTGGGAAACTCACCAGTGGTTTTCTAGAAATAAAAGATTTTCCTTGCTTTGAGCCGGCAATAGATCTCATAACTCCATCAGCGGCTACGAAGCTCTATTTACAATACAGATATGGGGTGCTTCCACTTTGCTGCTTTACATCTAAGTGGAGAGACCAACAAATGATTCAGTGCCCGGCATGTGACCACCCTGAGGAAACTGAGCTCCATGTTTTTTTAGCTGTCCAGGCTATCAGAAGGCAAGGAGACGTTGGTTGGTCCAGATTTGTAGGAATCTAGGCAGCAGGCGCTGTCTCGATTTTTTCAGGATATTGAAATCTGATTCTAGCATCCCAATAGTATATTCGGTCGCAGGTCTCCTGTTTTCAATGTGGTGCACTAGAAGGGTTTACCTGAGATTTTGAAATGTTGCATTGATTGCCCTGCCGTGTAGCAATTGTGATAGTATAGTAAACTCCCTAATTATTTTGTATATCATGTA
This sequence comes from Triturus cristatus, assembly GCF_964204655.1. Lineage (NCBI taxonomy): Eukaryota > Metazoa > Chordata > Amphibia > Caudata > Salamandridae > Triturus > Triturus cristatus. The sequence continues at coordinate 785,502,583 of NC_140594.1, forward strand.
TAGTTTTAAATTCAAGAGCTTTTGCTTTTTTTATACACGTTTTTTTAGCTAATTTATGTATTTATTGCACCACGCACTTTTCGAAATTAATTGTGTAAGCTTTGCCTATTCTTATATCTCAAAAATCCAATGTACTCTAATATGAAAATGTCTGTACAATTACCATTGTTTTAATTTTTTTTGATCATGACTGACAGCATGATGCAATTTCAGACGTAAAAGTTTGCTGTTGTTGCACTTTTTAGGCCATTTTGACCGAAATAAAGTATTTTTGAAACTGAAAAAAAACTGCATAGATTTGATATGCGATTTGGTGTCTACTGTTTCTTAGTGAGATGTGGAGACAGGCAACAAATTATCCTTGTTCATAGATCTAAGATTGAGACTGGGTTCTCTAAATGGGTTGGAAGGAATAGTTCAGATATTGATCAGTGAAGGTGATGAGCTTTTATGAGTGGAGTTGTATGACAGCAGAAGGGAGTGAATTTCAGCATCAGATAGCTGGCCAGTAACCCCTTGGGGTCTGCAGTAGGGATTGCGGAGGTGTCACAATCTCTAATGCAAGATCGGCAGGTTCTTGTTCTTCATGGTCGAAGTTTCATACCAGTATTGTCTACCCATTGTGGAACTGTTTTGCCTCAGGTATTCTGTTATTCTCAAAGGTCAGGTTGAGATTCCAAAGCTTCTCCATCTTCATAGTGAAGTAAAGCAGGATCTGTAGGTTAGCTTCCACTAGTTGAAGATCAAATTTAAGATCAGCGAGCGTATCCATAATGGAGTGAGAATCTAAATTATGGATGGATTGACTAGGGGTAGATTACAAGAGTGAGTCCTCAGAGGAGGGAGGAGTGCATTGCTCATAAGTGAGAAGGGTGGTAGTTGTGGAGGAGACAGGAAGATATGAGCTAGTAGATGGTGTATTGGAAGCGAGGAAAGTAGAGGTGTAGAAAGAAGTTTCAAAACTGCTTTGTCGACAGGCCTCTTGAGTTGTGGGGAGGAGCTCCCGGTGGCTTTGAAGACGCATCGTACGAGTGGGGCGCCCATTGAGGCACAAGTGTAGTAGAAGGAGGGCCATTATTAGACATGTTTTCTTATTTACTTTTATGGTTGTTCTTTGTAACCGAATAAAGTGTTATTGATTGATTGATTGACATGTAGTTCTCTAGGTTGCTGTTGTTGATAACCTTGGAGCAGAGAAGTTTGTGGCTCAATATATTGCCAGCTGAGATAGAAGGGAAGCCACCTGAAATGTTTCTCATGGAGGGGCAGATGTCCTTTTTAGTAATACAAGGCATAGGTCCATTAGCGACAATTCCATTATTGGAGTAAGGGGCCAGGTCATGCAGAGGCCGAGGTGGTAAGGTAGAGGTAGTAGATGATATATACTAGTGATAATTGACAGTCTGACTAAAATAGGTCATTTTGTCCGCTGTACGACATTGCCCATGTCAGGAAAACCACTCACTTGATATTAGAGAAAATTGTGAAGTTGCATGGAATACCAGAGGTCATTGTTTCAGATAGAGATCCTTAGTTTTTGGCCAGATTCTGCCAATTTTGGTGAACGTCTTTCCGAGTTTCCACCCACAGACAGATGGTCAAAGAGAATGACTAAATCAAACATTCAAGAAATACTTACAATGTTATGCAAGAGAACCTACCAAATCATGGGTGTCCTTGTTGTGGCTTGCGGAATTATCATATAATAATGTATGGCACAGTTCTATTGGTGCATCACCTTTTTACACCAACAATGGTTTTCATCCAAAGACCATGCCAGCATCTATACCCATGAATGACACTAATCATCCCACCATAAGGTCACATGTAAAAGAAATACAAAATGTGAAGGAAAAAATACCAAAACATTTATACCAAGCAAAAAAACAGTCCAAAAAATGAGCAGACTGTCATCATTGTCGGGTGCCACATTAAAAGCCAGGTGACAGGGTTTGGTTGTCCACAAGGAATATACGTTTTAAGTTGAGAAGTATATTTCATCCAAGATACATAGGTCCATACGAAATACTCAGATAAGTGAACCTGGTGGCCTACAAACTTAAATTACCATAAAATCTATGAATTTATCCCGTATTTCACAATAGTGTACTCAAGCCATCAAAGACTGCCAAAAGAAAAGTGATTCCTCCTATAATACGTGATGATCAACTGGAGTATGAAGTAAGTTGCATTCTTGATTCCAAGTACAGAGAAAGTCAGTTGTGCTATTTGGTGTCATCCTCAGGCAGTGCAAATATTTCATACGGCTCACCAATCCAAGTCTGGCTATAAGAGGTGCCTGGGAGGAGGGCTTACTGTCAGGAAAAGATCTACATAGCGCCTTCAAGAATCAAACATGAAGATGGGCAGTGAAAAACCCAAAGAAAACATTTAAGGATGAAAAAAGACACAGATTTTATATGTCAGGAGACATTATCATGGCATTTAAACTATATCTCCCATGATGCAGCATGGGGTGAGCTCAATCAAGTAAGTCGGGCCATTACTATAAAGCCAGTGTATGCACATCGTCCGACGTGCGTAATAACTGAATCCTAGTTCTGAAGTTTGTTTGTTTTAGCGCGGAAATTACTTTGTGACATTTCAGCCAAAAATGTCTTTGAGCTCTTTGATGGTTATAAAGTGCAAGGACTGTGAACAAGAGTTCATTATTTGAATACCTTGATCCATTCTTTCATATTTATTTCTGCTTCTACATTTATTGGAGGACAATTCCCTATCTTCTACTAGAAGGATGGTTTTTCGATCAATGAGTGATCTCTATATTTGACATTTAATCTTGAAAATATTCAGAGTGTTTATGGTATGTATGCTTTTTACTTGAATAGGTGGCATGCAAGGAGATAGTGTTCCATGAGGGAGATGTATGAAAGTACATGAACTTACCTGTTGGTTTATCTTACAGTGCTTTTTCTTGTTATCTGTAAGGAGGAATGTTTGAGACCAGGCGATGTTCAGAAGAGATGATATAGTTCTATAAGAAAGTACACAGCTTGATAGGTACATTCTGAGGTTTTGCATATATATTATATTCACTGAAAAAACCCTAGGTTTCAGGGGCATTATAGTTAGCTGGACAATTCCCTCGTACAAAACCCTAGAAATTCCCCTGTTATAGTTAGTTCAGCTAACTATAACTCGCACCCCCGCAATGCACTGCTGATGACATCACATATTACATCACTCATGACATGGTCAGTGACATCACTGATGACATCACTGATGACATCTCAAATGACATCACTGATGACATCACTGATGACGTCATCCATGTGATAAATTAGTGCATCTTCTCACACCCTAATATAACCTTTAATACACCGACTCAAAATTTCAAACGGCCATTTTGACAACCATAGATACTCCAATACCAATAACTACACACCCACTCATTGACTTTTAGGTCTACATACATGTCCACTCACTCACCTGTACAGTCACTCATACTTACAGTCACTCTGTGCATTTATACACCTATATAGACACTAACACACCGCCAATCATCCATTGAGGTACTGACACATCTAGTCAGTCATGCAAATAATTAATCACAGCCCAATTTACTCACCTATACAGTTAAACACACTCAAGTTCACTTACTCATAAAAATACTAACAAATTCTGTGTCTTCCTGTAGAAAAACAAACAGCACATGACACAGATATCCTTGCACTATGGCGCATACAGCCACTCCCAAAATCACACACTCTCACATATAGATAGTTATATACTCTTACACACATATACACTGCGTTTCACATATGTAGTTACTGACACATGTACAACTGAGATATACATTCAATCACTAACACACCCATACATACACTCACCCAACCATACAGTCCATCACAGATGCACTCTTAAAACCATGCACCCACTGAATCACCCACTCACACATCTAGTCACAGAGTCACACACACCCTACCCACACAAACACTCAGGCACCCATACAGATACTCAGATAACCAATCAATACCCCATATAGACACACATATAACTATTCACAAAACCATGCAGCCACTTATACACCAACACACAGACACATACAGACATTCACACAGTTTAGTCATTAGTCTGCAGTAAGATACATTTAATGACTCACTTATTTATTTACGACACCACCCCCCTAATTGTCTTTGCGATCTCGAGATTCCTATGGGCTATGTGGAACGCTCGACGTGCTAAAATTAATCTGCACTTACCTCTTGTATCTGTGACCCCATAGGCCTATCCTTTCTGGATTGATCTTTCCATGTAGCCCATGTTTGTAGCCCATCGGGCGATTTGGTTCTTTTAATCATTTTAATTATATTACGTGTGTTTTATCTATTTATGAATTTATGTCTGGTGTGCTTAGGAAACTTTGTATTCTTTTGTTTGTTCTGCTTTTATGGTTTTTAACCGATAATAAAGCTTATTGATTGATTGCCTCACTTATAGAGTCAGTTACACACCTAGAAAATCATCCATTCTCACACTTATATACGCACTTATTTTTCAACAGGCCTTTCCCTATATATATTAAACATATTAAAACTGTTCAGAAACACATACTCAATGGATGATGTCATCAGTGATGTCATCAGTGATGTCATTTGAGATGCCATCAGTGATGTCATGAGTGATGTCACTGACCATGTCATGAGCGATGTAATATGTGACGTCATCAGCAGTGCATTGCAGGGGCGCGAGTTATAGTTAGCTGAACTAACTATAACAGGGGAATTTCTAGGGTTTTGTACAAGGGAAATGTCCAGCTAACTATAATGCCCCTGAAACCTATGTTTTTTTCAGTGAATTTCTAAGGTTTTTTAAATGCTAATTCCTAACTATAACGTGCCTGAAACCTCTGGTTTTTTCAGTGAATTTCAAAGGTTTTTTAAATGCCAATTCCTAACTATAACATGCATGAAACCTATGGTTTTTTCAGTGAATTTCAAAGGTTTTTTAAATGCTAATTCCTATCTATAACTGATCTCTAAAGATATCATGAAAAGCATTCTTTTTTAAAAGTAGGGTGCACATTAGTTTTGTGGAAAAGCATCTTTGTGATTGGTTAAGAAAAAGCAGTTTCAACGTGGAGTACATATCATAGGATAAAATTTGCTCAGCTCAACCACACCTGCTACTTGCATTTTGAAGGCACTGTTGGAACTTAAAACAATCGTTAACTTTTAACCTGCACATGTCGTTAAATGTTCAAGAAAATGTTGCAAAAAAATATCGTTACGTTTAAAAAAATTTATGAACTTTTAACCTGCACGTGTTGTAGAATGTTCTAGAAAGTGTGTTGATAGAATACGTTGCACTTCTGACTTCTATGTGTTGTTGAATATTAAAAAACGGTTCAAAATTAAAAAGAAACCAATAGAGAAGTTTTGAAAGCTAAAAGAATCAAGGAACTATTCTAATTTATTCTTTACATGTATTTATGTGTGCAGCAACAAAATTATAGACACAACAGCACTATGAAGAGGAAGAAGCAGGGGGCGGGGGGAGGGGGGAGATGGGCAGAATGGCACACATGCACAATTAAGTACAACACACATATAGACTAACAATGGCCAAAATGAAACACACCAACAAGGAGCACAAGTCACACAACCCACCAACATCCCAACACTAAACGAGCATAGAAGTGAAAACCACGCTGCATTCATACAGGATGTGTACAAAGGCCAGTCGTTGGTGTTGTGGGATGTCTGCGACCGTGGTCATCATGGATGAGATGCCCAGCATGTGGCACATGTTCAAGTTCACTGTATGTTATGTTGCCAAACGGCTGCTCCTCCCTCCCACGAGCCCCCACACTTTTGTACGGTGCGCTGTTGTATCTCGGGCACTCGTACGGCACACCATTGTAATGCCTATTTGCACATGTCCTGCTATATTCCAACTACACCATCACAGTGCCGTTTGGAGGTGGGGCATGCCACTTTACAACATGGACTGCTGCGGCTCTTGTAGAAGGCCACACCAGAACACAGAGACACACTTACTGCACTTCCTGTACATGGACATGTCCGAGACACCCCATTCCCCTTGCCGGATAGGCACAACCCTGCACTGACCTGTGAACCCCAGACCAGCACACGCCAGTTGTGCATGCAGGAGGATGCGTGCGTAGCTACACGTCCAGGCTCACTGCCAATGCTGAGGTGACAGCACACTGTGATGTTGCAGGGCTCGTGCCTATCATGCTAAGCCAATGACCACAAGCACACACTTACTAAGATGTGGGTTTGGGGGGCATTGGCGGTCCTGGAGTTGTTGAGATGAGTCTTCTGGCCCACATGGGTATCCCTGTATCATGCTCATTGACTCTATGGCACCTGTGGGTGTTCTGGTGTGGCTCTTGGCTGTGTTCCCTTTCATGGTGCAGGTAGTTGTCCTGCTTAACACCAGCAGAAAGCAGGTGTAAAATCCCTGGTGCTAACGTGTCTTATTGCCAGAATTTTTTTAGCATTGCAATTGGTGTGAAAGTTGTGATGTGATTTTTTTCGTGTGCAGAACAAAATACGAACTGAGCAGTGTATCTCGTCAAGATCCAGCACCTGACGCACTATTCCCAATCAATATAAATACAATGAGATTTCTTAATAGATTTTGTGTGTACACTGTAAGTGCAGCCAATACCTCAGTGCAATTAATACAGGATTTTAGTATTTAGAATAAATTGGAAAGGTGCACCTCGTGTCTTTTTGCACGAGAACGGCTAGTCTCCATTTCATTATCAGCACTTTAACGGAAGTAAAGTTGAGATAAATCTAACACACTATTCAGAAGTTGGTGCAAACTGCAGATATCACCAGTATTCCAGCGATAAGTGCCCCAAAATTTAACACCATGGTGGACTCCATAAAATAACAGTAATAAGAACAAGAAAGAGTCACACAGCAGTTAAGAGAACAACCAAAAACGTTATTAATTTTTTTTCAAACTTTATTTTTTATAATCATAAATATATAAACGATAAACAATTTTCAAACTTTCTTTTTTTATTAACATATATATGAACGATAAACTAATAAACAAAATGTAACAACAATAATGCAAAACAACAAGGCGGAACACTCCTGTGGAGACCATGGATGTCGACGACAGACCTGGAAAATCAGATAGATTGTTAAAAAAAAAAACAACATGGTATTCTCAACAAAATACCATAAGAAACAAATCACAGATATATAAAATGCATACAGCTAACAAAATTTTATAAGTTTAACTTATAAAAACTGTAAATGTTGCCGCTTTAAAATAATTACCGAATCTGAGGAAAAAATTTTGCAGAAGGCACCACGCCCATAACCTTTTTCTTCAGTGGTGAGGAAATGTTTTACTTTTCCCAAGGGGCAAACAAAGACCAATGCCACCTTTATCACGTGCAAGATTTGCAAAAGAGTTCTCTCACGAGGGGATCCTAACAAGAAATACTCGTACGGTGCGGCAAGTATGATGAAACACCTAAGGACCCTTCATCCGAACAATCTTGCACGAGAAGAGTGCAAACAGATGAGAAACACTCCTATTCTGTATCTGTAAAAAAGAATCACAAATAAATGTATATTAATAACTTTCAAAATTATACTATTCCATTACTGTACAAACACATTTTATATAAATACTGATTAAGAAACTATGTCCCTGAACCACAAGTGTGACGATGGTTAAAACACTACATGCATAGTGCATACTACTTTGAAGCAGTTCATGCCCTAAAGCCTACCTCACTAAAACTCTACATGCTAACTGACTAAATGATTACAGTACTATAAGGAGACACACTGGGTGAGTGACAGGGTGTTTGCTAGAAGATTATGAATATTAACTAGGGAATTGAAGGTGTGAAACACAACTGTGTAGGTGATTAGAGGACTGCATCCATACTGCATAGGCATTTAAAGCAGTCCATGTGCTAAGGCATGGCTCACTGCGTGACTACTTGGGTACTGACTGAATGATTAGAGTACAGCAAGGAGAGTGCCTAGGTGAATTTATAAGTGCTAGGCTTTTCGCACAGGGAATGGATTAGTACTTGGTACTGAATGGATCACTAGAGGAGTGCAAAGGCAGTCACAAGTGCTGGACTATATGGATACTGACTAGGAAATTGAAAGTGTGAAAGACAAGTGTCTAGGTGGTTAGAAGACTGCATGCATAGTGCATAGGGGTTTGAAGCAGTCCATGTGCTAAGGCCTGGCTCAGTGCATGAATACTTAGGCACTGAGTGAATGATTAGAGTACTGCAAAGATAGTATCTTGGTGAATTTATAAGTGTTTGGGTTTTAGCACAGTGAATGGATTAGTACATGGTGCTGAATGGGTCACTAGAGGACTGCAAAGGGAGTGACAGGGTGTTTCCTGGAAGTGTATGGATACTGACTAGGGAATTGAAGGTGTGAAAGACAATTGTCTAGGTGGTTAGAGGACTGCATGCATAGTGGATAGGGGTTTGAAGCAGTCCATATACTAAGGCCTGGGTCACTGGATCAGTTCTTGGGTACTGACTGAATGATTAGAGTACTGCAAGGAGTGTGCCTGGGTGAATTTATAAGTGGTTGGGTTTTGGCGCAGTGAATGGATTAGTACATGATGCTGAATGGGTCACTAGAGGAGTGCAACGGGAATGACAGGGTGTTTGCTGGAAGTGAATGGATACTGACTGGGGAATTGAAGGTGTGAAAGACAAGTGTGTAGGTGGTTAGAGGACTGCATGCATTGTGGATAGGGGTTTGAAGAAGTCCATGTGCTAAGACCTGGCTCAGTGCATGAATACTTAGGCAGTGACTGAATCATTAGAGTACTGGAAAGAGAGTGAATTTATAAGTGTTTGGGTTTTGGCACAGTGAATGGATTAGTACATGCTGTTGAATGGGTCTGTAGAGGACTGCAAAGGAAGTGACAGGGTGTTTCCTGGAAGTGTATGGATACTGACTAGGGAATTGAAGGTGTAAAAGACAAGTATATAGTATGTTAGAACACTACATGCATACTGCATAGACATTTGAAGCAATCTATTTGGTACTTAGAAACTGACTAAATAATCAGACTACTTCTAGGACAGTGCTTAGGTAAAACATTTAAATTTTCAGTTCTGCCACAGTGAACAGAATAGTACATGGTACTGCACCTTGGTGTCAAACCCTGACTCATTTTATTAATGCATAAGCAAAGACTACCTTCTAATGCTACTAAAACTTGACAACATGACAGGTTTTAAAAGAGTTATCTGCTAAAAAATACACAATGTTACCAAATGCTTCTCTCACAGTGGTTCCCAAATGCACACAGACTCACAGTGTGATTCTAGACAACAACCACTATACCTAGGAGTTTACCAAAAATCATTCACTACTGTGGAAGTGGTAAGGTAACTACACACAATCTTCATATTTCAGGACTGCACTTTTATGTCAAAGCCTGACTCATTTAATCAAAGCATAAGTAAAAGACTGGCTTCTAATGCTACTAAAACTTGACAAAAAGACCGGTTTTAAAACAGTTATATGTCAGCAAATACACGATGTTACCAAATGCTTCTCTCACAATCCTTACCCAAATGCACACAGACTCACAGTGTGATTTCAGACAAGCAACACTATCCTAGGAGTTTACCAAAACTCATTCACTAGTCTAGAAGAGTTAATGGTACTGAACACAATCTACATATTTAAGTACAGCACATCAGTGTCAAAGCATGACTCATTTAATCAACGTATAAGCAAAGACAGGATTCTAATGCTACTAAAACTTCACAACATGACAGGTTTTTAAAAAGTTATCTGTCAGCAAATACATGATGTCACCAAATGCTTCTCTCACAGTGATCCCAAATACACACTAACTCACAGTGTGATTCTAGACAAGCACCACTATCCCTAGGAGTTTACCAAAACTCATTCACTACAGTGCAAGTGGTAAGGGAACTGCACACAATCTACATATTTCACGACTGCAATTTACTGTCAATGCCTGACTCATTTAATGAAAGCGTAAGCTATAACTGTCTTCTAATGCTACTAAAACTTGACAACATGACATGTTTTAAAACAGTTATCTGTCAGCAAATACACAATGTTACCAAACACTTCTCTCACAGTGGTTCCCGAATGCACACAGACTCACAGTGTGATTCTAGACATGCACCACTATCCCTAGGAGTTTACCAAAAATCATTCACTACTGTGAAAGTGGTAAGGGAACTGCACACAAGCTTCATATTTCAGGACTGCACTTTTGTGTCAATGCCTGACTCATTTAATCAACGCATAAGCAATGACTGGCTTCTAATGCTACTAAAACTTGACAACATGACAGGTTTTGAAATAGTTATCTGTCAGCAAATACACAATGTTACCAAATGCTTCTCTCACAGTGGTTCCCAGATGCACACAGACTCACAGTGTGATTCTAGACAACAACCACTAAACCTAGGAGTTTACCAAAAATCATTCACTACTGTGAAAGTGGTAAGGGAACTGCACATAATCTTCATATTTCAGGACTGCACTTTTGTGTCAAAGCCTGACTCATTTAATCAAAGCATACGCAAAGACTGGCTTCTAATGCTACTAAAACTTGACAACATGACCAGTTTTAAAACAGTTATCTGTCAGCAAATACACAATGTTATCAAATGCTTCTCTCACAATCCTTACCCAAATGCACACAGGCTCACAGTGTGATTTTAGACAATCAACACTATCCTAGGAGTTTACCAAAACTCATTCACTAGTCTAGAAGAGTTAATGGTACTGAACACAATCTACATATTTAAGTACAGCACATCAGTGTCAAAGCATGACTCATTTAATCAACGCATAAGCAAAGACAGGATTCTAATGCTACTAAAACTTCACAACATGACAGGTTTTTAAAAAGTTATCTGTCAGCAAATACATGATGTCACCAAATGCTTCTCTCACAGTGATCCCAAATACACACTAACTCACAGTGTGATTCTAGACAAGCACCACTATCCCTAGGAATTTTCTAAAACTCATTCACTACTGTGAAAGTGGTAAGGGAACTGCACACAATCTTCATATTTCAGGACTGCACTTTTGTGTCAAAGCCTGACTCATTTAATCAAAGCATAAGCAAAGACTGGCTTCTAATGCTACTAAAACTTGACAACATGACCAGTTTTAAAACAGTTATCTGTCAGCAAATACACGATGTTATCAAATGCTTCTCTCACAATCCTTACCCAAATGCACACAGGCTCACAGTGTGATTTTAGACAATCAACACTATCCTAGGAGTTTACCAAAACTCATTCACTAGTCTAGAAGAGTTAATGGTACTGAACACAATCTACATATTTAAGTACAGCACATCAGTGTCAAAGCATGACTCATTTAATCAACGCATAAGCAAAGACAGGATTCTAATGCTACTAAAACTTCACAACATGACAGGTTTTTAAAAAGTTATCTGTCAGCAAATACATGATGTCACCAAATGCTTCTCTCACAGTGATCCCAAATACACACTAACTCACAGTGTGATTCTAGACAAGCACCACTATCCCTAGGAATTTTCTAAAACTCATTCACTACTGTGAAAGTGGTAAGGGAACTGCACACAATCTTCATATTTCAGGACTGCACTTTTGTGTCAATGCCTGACTCATTTAATCAACGCATAAGCAATGACTGGCTTCTAATGCTACTAAAACTTGACAACATGACAGGTTTTAAAATAGTTATCTGTCAGCAAATACACGATGTTACCAAATGCTTCTCTCACAGTGGTTCCCAGATGCACACAGACTCACAGTGTGATTCTAGACAACAACCACTAAACCTAGGAGTTTACCAAAAATCATTCACTACTGTGAAAGTGGTAAGGGAACTGCACACAATCTTCATATTTCAGGACTGCACTTTTGTGTCAAAGCCTGACTCATTTAATCAAAGCATAAGCAAAGACTGGCTTCTAATGCTACTAAAACTTGACAACATGACCAGTTTTAAAACAGTTATCTGTCAGCAAATACACAATGTTATCAAATGCTTCTCTCACAATCCTTACCCAAATGCACACAGGCTCACAGTGTGATTTTAGACAATCAACACTATCCTCGGAGTTTACCAAAACTCATTCACTAGTCTAGAAGAGTTAATGGTACTGAACACAATCTACATATTTAAGTACAGCACATCAGTGTCAAAGCATGACTCATTTAATCAACACATAAGCAAAGACAGGATTCTAATGCTACTAAAACTTCACAACATGACAGGTTTTTAAAAAGTTATCTGTCAGCAAATACATGATGTCACCAAATGCTTCTCTCAGACTGATCCCAAAGACACACTAACTCACACTGTGATTCTAGACAAGCACCACTATCCCTGGAAGTTTACCAAAACTCATTCACTACAGTGCAACTGGTAACGGAACTGCACACAATCTACATATTTCAGGACTGCACTTTTCTGTCAAAGCCTGACTCATTTAATCAAACCATAAGCCATAACTGTCTTCTAATGCTACTAAAACTTCACAGCATGACAAGTTAAAACAGTTATCTGTCAGCAAATACACAATGTTACCAAATGCTTCTCTCACAGTGGTTCCCAAATGCACACAGACTCACTGTGTGATTCTAGACAAACAACACTATCCCTTGCACTATACCAAAACACATTTCTTCATCTAGAAGTAGTTCTACATTTTAGTATAGAAACATAACATAACTCATTTCACAAATTCATAAGCAATGACTGGTTTCTAATTCTACCAAAATATAAAAACAACACAGTTATCTGTCTGCAAACACATGAAAAACACACATGCTTATCACAAAATGGTTTCTACATGCACACACACTGTCAATAAGATTGTAGAGAAAAAAAGTACTCCCTACACTTTAGCAGGAGAAATACATTAGTCTGATTAAAATCAAAATAGTCTACATACATCCCCTCACAATTAAATAACTCATCTTTCAAGTTCTTTTGTAGATTAAGAAGTATATCAGCCACTCACCATATTTTCTTTTACAGAATCTCTGCACTGTGCACCTCTCAACAAAAACAAAGAATGGAAAAGTTTCCCTTTCATTTTCCACACATATACATGTAAATATCAAATCACAATCCTTCACACATAAACTCAAAAGCAAACACACATTTCTATTGGTTAAACATTTCAACCCTTTCCAACTGAAATACATTTCAACCCTTCCCCCAATCTGCCTTCTGCCTGTTACCATAGAAACAGCTCATGGAACACTGCACTGAGCTCACAGGTCACAAGTTCAGCACACAATGTTACTAAACAAGACAGGAAGTGTGCTTGACTTTTCAACATATGAGCTTATCATATATAATGTTCCTTACCATCTGTTTTTGTTAACCAATAAGAATCATACCTTTAAAAAACAGAAATATACACCCTACCTTTCAGTGTAGAAAGTAGTCATACAACCAATGATTTCTTGTCTTTTTAAAAAAAACATTGCCGTGGATCCGCGCACCCAACGCGTGAGAATCCGTGAACCCAACGCGATAGGATGCGCGCACCGTGCGCGCATCTCGCCGTGTTTTTTTTTTTTTTAAAAAAGGGGGCACCAGGGGGTCCTTCTGGGACCCCCTGAGCACCTCTAGAGGGTCAGAGTATTTCCACTCTGCCCCCTTTATATGTTTTACACACTTATTCCCCTTGCTTCTTCAGCCTTGCTTCTACCGAGGCAGAAAATGGCCGCCAACAGTTCCTGGTTTCGAATGTAGAGAGACACTTGACAGCCAATTAGCATTCAGGGCGCGATCGGGAGGGTGCGCGCTCAGTTCGGGGAGGATGCGCATACAGTGCGTGTAGGGTGCGCGGATCCTCCGCGGCCATAGATATTTATGTACTTTTAACTCTAATGTTCTCAGGAACTACTGAACGGATTCACACCATATATGCAAACAGCATGAGTCCGAACTGAGGACTACCTCTGTACCAAATTTGGTGTCATTCCGTTCAGCGGTTCGGGCTGTAGCTGCGACAACAGATCCTATGGGAAATTGCATGGGGAAAACGCGTTTTGGGACCCCCCTTTTTTCTCAGCCCCCGCTTGATGAATCACCACGAAACTTTCAGGGTAGGAGCTGGCCAAAAGTTTGGAAAATTTCGCGAGGATTCATCAACCGGCGCCAGACTTATTGGGAAAAGAATGTTGCGGATTTCCTATGGAAAATAGGTCCTAACTATAACTACCTACTGGCGACCGCCAGTAGGTAATGTACATTTAGGGCCTGATTTCGATGTCAGACGGACCTCAGTCCGTCGGACATTGTTTGGGAACTGGGACCGAACAACCTCCTTTCGTCGGTCCCAACCCAGCAACTAGGATGCGACCGAACACTGTTTGGTCGCAATCCTATTCCTTACAATAGGAGTATGCATTCCGACCGAAATGAATGCTCTCATTGTAAAGAGCTGAGGTGCAGTTAATTCCTGCACCCCTTGGCAGGCACCTCAAGATGACTGCCACCGGGGGCAGGGATTAACAGAGGAGCCCGCCATCTGGAGGCCTTGCACACATGGGGGGTCTTGCTGGGGGCCCCCAAAGTCAGATTCCCACAGCCTTTCTGTGATGGAAAGGCCAGCACAGAAAGGCTGTAGGAATCTGTCATCGTAATCCCTCGGGCAGAAAGAGTCGCCAGAAGGATTACTGGAGGCTTTCCAAATATCAGACGGGCTCTCCAAGCCCGTTGGAGGCCATTCAGAAATCCAGTTTGGATTCCTTTCCAACCGACCCCATCAAAATGGGTCAGTCGGAAAGGAATCCGAACAGCCGATTACAATTCTGTAGGAATGGCTCCCACACTTAGAGCTGTTTCCTATGGCATTTTAATCAGGCCCTAAGAGTGGGAGCAGAGGCAGTATTATTGTTATTGTTTTTTGCATGTGTCCGTCCTTGCAGTTCCTTTTTCCCATTACCCTTTCCCTCACTAAGGGCCATATGTAGGTAGCATACAAGTTACCACTTCTTAAATACCGAACTTTACCGATTCGGTATTTAAGAAGTGGTAACTCGTATGTAGGTAATCATTCGGTAAATATTACCGAATCGGAGAAATTCGGTAATTACCGAATCGGTATTTACCGATTCGGTAATGAGGCATACCTTCCCATTGATTGAATCAATGGGAAGGTATGCCTCATTACCGAATCGGTAAATACCGATTCGGTAATGGGGGGAGCACATTCAAGGGTGGCAGGGTGTCACATTGACACCCTGTTGCACCCCTGATTCCTGCATGTGTGCACATGTGGCGCACATACATGCCCTAAGGGCATGTATGTCTGCCACATGGCACTGTTAGTCCAGCAAAATATTGCTTTTTGCAATGAATTCGGTATTTAGCACCAACATATATTTGGTGCTAAATACCGAATTATTTTCCCTACACATCACTCATTTGAGTGTCACCTACATCTCATTTCAGGATTCGGTATTTACCGAATCGGTAAAATTACCGATTCGGTAATTTTACCGATTCGGTAAATTACCGAATCCTGAAATGTTCCCCCTACATAGCAAAAGCCTAAATACCGGTCGGTAACGGTATATTTACCGAAAATCGGCCGTTACCGACCGGTATTAGGCTACCTACATATGGCCCTAAATCACTCCAAAATTCTGTGCCTCTACGTTATGCATAATTGGGGCGATTGAGGGGTGAACCATAGCCGAGCATTATACCAACCCAGAGGAGCTCATTCACATATATAAAGAAAACCAGACAGGGAGACTTTGATTATCGGTGATGTAATAGGGACAATGTTAGACAGTGTATTTGTTATCCTCGTAAAGATTTTGTCAAACCGTTTTAGATTTCTATCCGATGCTTGTATAAGGATGTTCCATTTGTTGTATAATGAGATGGTTAGTTTGGGCTTGGAGTCTGATGAGGGTATTATAGAGATCCAAAAACCATGCAGTTTTTTCCTAGATGTCTTAGTGCCGGGCATAGAAGATATGGTCATTAACCACAGCTCCTTTAGAGGTACAAAAGTAGGCCTTACAGATGAGTGTTTTGGAGTACCGTTTGAGTAATTTATGTTTGAAATTCTTGGCAGTGTTTTTTTCAATAGGTTAGAGGGATCATTTATCTTGAAGGCATTACGACCCATCAGTGACAGCATGTTGTCACTGTGGCTAATGTTGTTTGAAGCCATGGTGGTTATTTGAACAACGGTGTGAGGTGAACGCAGTTCTATAGTGGTTAATGGATCTTCACAAGAACATTACAGGATGGCTGTCTTATTTACTTTGAGCCATGATGGTTAATGGGATGACGGCGTAAAGGTGAATGAAGTTCTATATTAGTTAGTGGCTCTTCACAGGACCATTACAAGATGGCCATCCTCTTTGAGGTGATAATAAGTTGTTGATCCTCTAGTCCTTTTTTCATTTATATGCCTTTTAGTGCATGCAGTCCAATTTCAATTCTGTATGGGAGCAGGGGTCACCATTTTGGGTGGGGGCCTCCAAGTGGGGAAGGGGAGAAGACCTGTCAAAAGAGATCCCACTGCAGACTGCAGCACAGTCATGAGAGTCAGGCAAGGTCAGCAAAACATGCACGAAGGGCAGTGAAGCAGGACCAAACTCAAACAGTAGTCATGATCAGAGCCCTGGAATGCAAGAAATCAAATAGGTTTGTAAGAAGAACATCATTGACAACCAAACTCAAGGAACAAGGTTATCCTGATAAAGTTATCTGCACAGCACAAAACCGAGCACAAAATCAAAACCGTGAAGGCTTACTGGAGCAGACGCAACGCACATCCTCATCAATTCCATCAACATGCGTGACCACCTACAATTCCATCTCTAACAAAGTGTCACATGTCATATAAAAAAACTGGAGGATACAGGCAACAGGCAAACTCAACTGGGAAAAACCCATGTTCTCATACAGAAGAGCGAGAAGCCTAAAGAATAGCCTGGTGGCGCCACGCCTACAACACCATGTTAATCCTACTAACACAGTGCTAAATGCTTGGGGACTCCCTAATGTGACCGGCCAGTTCCAATGGGGGAACTGCAGTGTGTGCCACCTCACCAAACCCACTAAATTCCTGAACCTGGAACCAGGGAGAACCTGGCAGTTTAAAAAACATACAAACTGCAACTCCTGCAATGTCATCTTCTTGATCACTTGCCCATAGTGGTGTCCGGTACGTCGGCATGACCAACCGCAAAATCAAAATCCAGATTTGCGAACACCGGAGCAACATCCGATGCAAACGAAACACTACAAAGATGACTGACCACTTCCTTGAAATTGAACACACAACAAATGACATAAGCTGGGTTGTCATTGAACAACTGGAGAAGGACACTACCATTCTACAGAGACACCTTCTAGAAAAGGAATAATGGTGGGTCTACCATTTATCAAAACATAAAATTGGACTCAAAAATAGTATTCCATGGAATTCATTGAAAAGACCTCAATAGAAAGGCCCTTTAACAACTAATCATGGTATTAAGGGACAGCATTACTAAGGCCCTCACCATTTGGCCTTTTACAACATAGAGCATAGTATTGTAGCAGTATTAGCACCAATGTCCACATCCTTTGCCCATTTTTTGTTGAAACCCTGATTCTGTGTAAACGGAAGTGACAGACACAGCACCAATGCCACAGCACTTCGGTGTCTCGATATTCGGAGCACAGGATTCATTTACAGCCACACGTACTAACATACTAGTTATACTGATTTAGTTCACCCTTAACTGGGTCTTTATTTATAAGGTAACTCTCAGAATGGACACCTCCCATAATGTATAGCTGCCATTACCATCTAAAAGTCTTTTCAACATTGTAGTAACATTGTATAATTATTTTTAACGTATTTGTCTCTGGGATATACAATTAGCGCAAAACGAACATTCACCTGGTGCAAGTCATTACCAACTTGCACATCAGCCCTATGATGGAACATTATAGTCACAGGCCGTAATAATTTTGACATCCTTCTTAGGAATTAACATCATAATCACCTTCCGCCGTTATGTAGTACATTTCAACCAACCGGCACACTAACCCTTTGACGGAGCTTTGCATATCCTAATCCTGCTGGCCTCATTAACTAAGAACATCCCCTTCCGCCTACTCACAATTTAAACATAGATATGGACTTCCGCTCAAGTCCGCGTTCTAGGTGCCGAATGGCATGGACCGAGTCACACACTCACGTGATGACGCGGTCAAGTCATCATGTGCAGTCACGCTACGGGTAACTGCCGGGAAGCGTTTAAAGAACTGTAGCCGACGTTTTCAGTTACCGGCGGGATCCCGAGAAGACCAGAATAGGTGAGGCAGGCGGGCGGTCAGCCTTGATGAAATAAATCTCCACCATTAGACTTAGGCCCGATTTGGCTCTACTTGGCCACAATTTCCATTGTGTAGGAGGCCAGTACTCACTTATACGCCACATTTTTTTCTCAACAGTGTTTGACTACAGGAGTTTGCCCCTTCTGGGATCCATTACAGCTAGTTTATTCACATAGCTGGTGTAAGATACCTCTAGATTTTTACATTTACGCATACGTTTACTTTTCTGACAGTAAGAATGTTTTTAAAATCGCATGCTTTCGATTGCGCATGCTTTCACAGCAAAGCAAATTTCTTTCTTGACCAAATTCCTTGACTACCAGTTCTAGGTCATTTCTACTGGTAATAATATTTACCATGTAGAGTCCAAACAGTAGCTTTAATTAGCATACCCAGATTCGGGCTGCGATCACATAGACATGTGTTCACGCAAGCCAGTTTAGAATGTTCATCAAGAGACATGTATGCCTGCACCAACCACCATGCATGAATTTGCGTACACAAGTTGTATGTCACATGTCTATGTGAGAATGACTGTATGAGAAGAATCTTAGAAACCGACTCACGGAGTGCAATTGAATACATAAATGAGCACATCACGAGCAAAAGGACAATGAAGCTAGAAATGAACAGTCACAATTATGCTTCTCTACATGTTTTGTATGTCCTTTATGTTGTGTTTTGTCTTCCAGGTTTTAACCAGACGGTGGGTCCATAAGAACAGTTACACCACTCCATGCACAGCACACCTTTGCGTGTGTGCTGAAAACATTCACGTGGCTTTATTCTTTTTTTACCACATCACATTTCACGTTGTATTGTCCTGATGAAAGCCTCATTATTGTCGACGAGGCTGAAACATCTCAACCAGTGTTTAAGGGATAACAAAGACCAATTTTTCATCTTCACTATATCCCCGTTCTCTTTTTAACTGTGCCCTAGGACCCCGGGAATAAAACATTATCAGTATGGGATCCCAGAGGCATTTTTAACATCACCACTTTGAGCACACATCACATTGAAAAACTAAACCCGCTCCGCTATATCTCAGGCATCGAAGCATAGCTGGGCTGCATTCGGCAGACCAGCTGGGAACCCAATGATGAAGCATGCCACCAACTAGGTTGGTGGGTGAGGGTTCTTCTTACAAACCAATTTGGTTTCTTGCATTCCAGTGTATTGTACTAAGTCGTCCTGGTATGAGGATTCACTAGTGGTCCATGCATGTTGTTCCAGATTACTGTTAAATAGGAAAAAGGACGCACCCCATTGTCCTTCCTCGCTCTCTTTTTGTTACTTTTGTTTTGCGCTGTCAAAACTAGCCAAGGGAGCCATGCACCAAACACTACTGCATTTATTGTTGAAGGGCTTGTTGGCTTCAGTTAAACTAATTAGACTTACATTCATGATGTAGATGATTTGTAAGTGAAATGCCTAAAGCTGGAAACATAGTGCTTAATTGATGGCGTGTCGAGTGAGATGACCTCCATATATCACTGGATCCCCACATTCCAACACTCCCAAAGTGAGCGTAAGACGCCTGATTTATTTTGTTAGACTCAATGATAGTTTAGTCTTTTTCCAATTGCATTTTACACCAATGCAAGTTATCAGGAAAGTAAAGTTGTCCACACACTAAGGGCCTAATTACAAAGTCGGGCGCCCGGACACCATATTGGTCTGGAACCGCCCAACCTTGGGTCAGCGGTTCCGACCACCGGATTTGGATGCAAGCGCCCATAGGGCGTTCAGAAACATCCATTCTACAATAGAAGCTTGCGTAGCGGGCAGAATAGGCCCGTAGCACAAGCTTCCAATGTAGACTGAAGGTTTGCAAACATCCCTGTGCTGTGTGGAAGTGATCATGCGGTGCCTGCCACACAGTGCAGGTATGTTGAGGGGAGCATCAGGCCCCATTGTGGAGAGCAAGGGGGAAGGGGTCCTGCTAGGGGCCCCCAAAGACACTTTCTGACATCATTTTAATTTCGGAAAGGCCGACATGAAATGACTGTCAAAAACGGCCATCCTAATCCCGTAGGCGTAGCCGAGTCTGGCTCCGCTGTCATTAGGGGATTTTGGGGTCTTCTGAGCCCCTCGGAAGTGACGCAGACTGTCCCCCCGCTTGATGCCTCCACGAGCCGCATCGTAATGCGGCAGGCGGACCACAGGGGCAGATTTCAAAAGAACGACAAGCGACCGTCGATCGGTTGCAGTCCTTCTGACATCTTAATCAGTCCCTTAGTGTTATTAAGTAATTACATGTGTACTTGAACCATAGGTACTTCCAGTACACATTTCTTCCAGTACACACACATTTCCAGATGGGCCTGCTCTCTCCATGAGCAAAGGGAAGTAAAACATCATGTATGGAATAATGCGAACATTTGGAAGTAAAAAAGAGGGGCATTTAAAAAAAAATCTGAGAAATGTATTTGGCTTGCATTGAATTGGAGACAATTTTAAGGAGGAGACAGATAAAATAAAGCTGTATTTGGTTTAAAAAATTGTGAGTCACCCTGCTGAGACAGGTGTGTTGGCACGTATGAAATGGGTAGAAATGGAAGTGCATGCAAATATTCTTCAAGCGCAGAAACACTTTGGCAATGGGACCTATATGCATAGGAGTGCTATCTAGTACATTAAGTGGATAAAAAGTTTGAGAGGGTTCTGTAAGAATGGCAAAACTAGGAAAATTTTAGTAGAGGTGCCGCCTCAGTAATACGAAACACCCTGCATATACGATTATAATACCTTCATCAGCTTCATTACAATTATTTTCTGGGAGAAAAATGGAAGTACTCATTAGGCCAGGCTTCCTAGAAAAAAAAAGTAACATAGTGGGAGCCACGGCCAATGGTCAATAGGTCAAGGAAGCCACGGGTCAAAAACGTTTGGGAACCACTGATATATATATATATACATATATATACACATATTACAGTTATAGTCAGGACCATGTTCTCATAAGACACTTGTTTTTTTGAATTGCCTATATCTTTAGCACTGTTTGCTGTATCTTCACGAAATTTCCCAAAGGAAGTGCCCCGGTGAAGCAGGGGTTGAGGAAAATGGAGTTCAAAAAAGGGTGCATAGGCAATGTTATTTCCCATAGGACCAGTCAGCACGCCTACAGCCTTAACCACTAAACGGAATTGCATCAAATTTGGCAGAAAGCCAGATTTGGTTACACAGATCACACTTTCAGTTATTTGGTGTAAATCCATTCAGTAGTTATTGAGAAATGTAAAAAAAAAACTGTTAGTGATATCTGTGTTCCACAATATTTTGCGAAAAAAGACGAGCTTGGGCAAGGAAATGCAGATCTTGGATTGTCTGCCAACAGTTCAACCAGGAAGTGTTTACAACCATCTTGGGACTTGACTTGAGCTGAGACCCACAAATAAAATGTATAAAAAAAAGAAAAAGGGGCAGGGTAGGAATACCCTGACCAAATAAAGTTGGTCCAGATGTCACAGAAGGATAACAATAGGCCAAACAAGCTTTTTTTTAAAAACTGCAGCATAATCACAATATTCATTAATTTGCGGACCAAAATTTAAAAAAAGCAAGTGCTGGCTCCTGCACTTGCTCTTAAATTAACTCTGGCTGGGCAAGGTCCCAGGGCCATATCATAAAAATAGGAGGGGGGCACATGGGCACCCCCTCCTAGGGCTCATGAAAGCCACCTAACCGGGGCACATCTTATTAAGTATGCAGGTGGGCCCAATGGGCCCCCTGCAGCCCTTGGAACCGCTATCCGCCGGAGCATATATAAATGAATAAGGGGGGACTGTGTGCCCTCCACAGCCCCAGGGACCACCCCTCCCCGGTAAACTTTATAATATGTGTGTGGGTAAGCCCACTGGGCTCCCTGCAGCCCTGCGGGACTGCCACCTCCCGGGGGTTGTACTGAAAATTAATATGGGGGCATATGGACTCCCCTGCAGCCCCGGGGACTGCCACCTTCCTGGGGCTAATTATCAAATAAATACAGCGGGCTTGAGTGGTTCCCCCGCAGCCCCGGGGAACACCACCTCCCTGGGGCAATTTATCAAAAATAAAGGGGGGCGAAATACATTAATGTAGGGAGTCATCTCAGACCCCCTTGGACCACCCCCTCACCGGGGCTAACTTGTATATTGTAGAGGGGCCACGTGCCCCCCCTCGTGGAGCCATGGATGGCCCTGGGGCTGCTACCCCCCAGGGCCAGCTTCTGCTACCTGCTGAGGTGCTCACCATAGGACGTAGCTGTTTGCTTTTGCTTGGTGAGACCTGACATCTCCCACTAAGCAAAAGCAAACAATAACCCTGCTTACTGCAAACCGGAGCTGTGAAGCTCCGACTTACAGAAAGCAGAAGTTTCATCTGTTTCTCTGCAAGCAAATATGCATGTAGAGAAACAAATGAAAACATTGCTCTGACAGACCGGGTGCTGCCTTTCAGCAGCTCCCTGTCTGTCACAGCATGCCAACTCCCGCAGATGGCGGTGAGCCAGCTGGGACTGCAGGTCTTGAGGTTCCCCCGACGGTCCCAGATCAGAAAGGCAGAAGAAAGTACAGAGACAAGCAGAAAGGGGGAGAGTAAAGGTGAGAAACGAGCAGCAAGAGTCAGAATAGAGATCTAAAATGAGCGGCTAGAGGCAGAATAGAGGTCAGAAACGAGCAGCAGGAGGCAGAATAGAGGTGGGAAGTGAGCCGAAAAAGGCAGATTTGACGTCACAAATGAGCAGAAAGAGGCAAAATAGAGATCAGAAACAAGAAACAAGAGGTAGTATAAAGGTCAGAAACGAGCAGAAAGAGGCAGAATGAAGGTCAGAAACAAGCTGAAAGAGGCAAAAAAAGGTTAGAAACGAGCAGAGAGAGGCAGAATAAAGGTCAGAAACGAACAGAAAGAGGCAGAATAAAGGTCAGAAACGAGCAGTTGGAGGGAAAATAGAGATCAGAAATGAGCAGCAAGAGCCAGAGTAAAGGTCAGAAATGACTAGAAAGAGGCAGAATGAAGGTCAGAAAAGAGCAGATAAAGGCAAAAAAAGGCTAGAAACAAGCTGAAAAAGGCAGAATAAAGGTCAGAAATGAGCAGGTAGAGGGAAAATAAAGGTCAGAATGGAGCTTGCTGAGAATTGCTGAGACCTCCACGGAGGCCACGCCCCCTTTCACAACCACTCTGCACAGGGGCCTCCTGGTGCAGTACTGGTTGGGGGATGAACTCCCCTTGGCTGCTGATGGCCCTTGGAGGCCAACAATCCCTCCTGTTACCTCTAATAAGTCCTAAACAGTGAGATTGCTGAGAGGTCTTCAGAGGCCATGCCCCCTTTCTCCACCACTCCGCAAACGCTCCTCCTGGTGCACTGCTGGATGGGGGATTACGCCTCCTTGGATGCTGAGGGTCCTTGGGGCCAAGAACCCCTCCTGTTACCTCCATTGAGTTCCACACAGCGGGATTGCTGTGAGCTGGTTGGAGGCCCCCCTTTCTACACCACTCTGTAAATATATCAACTGGCACACTACTGGTTGGGGGATGAATTGTCCTTGGATTCTGAGAGTCTTTGGGGGCCAAGAACCCCTTCTTTTACCTTAAGAAAGTCATCAGCGTGATTGCTTGGAGGCCCTGCCACTTTTATCCACCACTCTTCAAATGCGCCTCCTGGCACAATACTGGTTGGGGAATGAAGTTCCCTTAGTTGCTGAGGGTCCTTGGGGGCCCAGAAGCCCTCCTGTTACCTCCAGTAAGTTTGACATTCCTGAGAGCTGATCGTAGGACCCGCTCCCTTTCTGCACCACTCTGCAAACACGACTACTAGCTAAAAAACATAGAAATTCACTGAAAAAACAAAGGTTACAGGGACGTTATAGTTAGGCTGGCATTTCACTTGTACAAAACCAGAGAAATTCAGCAGTTATTGTCCCCCTCAATGTACTGCTTATGACCTCACATATTACATCACTTGTGACATGGTGAGTGACATCACTGATGACATCTCAAATTACATCACTGATGACATCTTCCTCAGAACCACTGACAGACCCACTTATACCCCATACAATATCTCATACACCTCTACCACACAACCACTGACATACCCATTCACAGACTCACCCATACAGCCACTAACGCAACCCCTAATTCACATTTATGGGCACACATGCACCTACTCACTCACCAATATACCCACTCACACTTCCAGTCATACAGACATAAATACACTTACATATCCACTCATGCACCAATAGAGTCTCTCATCAGTTGACCATACAGCTACTCACACACCTACCCACTCACCCATGCAGCCACTCACATAGCCACTCACACATCCACAGTTACTCACACACTCAATCACTTACTCAAACACATACTAACACATATTTATTCACCTATACAGTCACTGAGACACACACATACTCTCCCATACAATCTCACTCACAGTCACTTACCTATACAGTACTCACAAACTCATACAGCCATTCACACACCCACTTACTCAAACATACATCCAGTTACACACCCATTCATGTACCTGTACAGCCACTCATGTGCCCTGTGACTCACCCATATAGATGCTTATACACCCACTTACACACCCATTCTCTCACCCACACAGATGCTCACACAGCCACTCACTTACTCATACATCCGCTGACACACCCACTCACTCATATATACAGTCTTTCACATACCCATTCACGCTGGTATACACCATATGCACACCCACTCACTCACCCATACACACACTCCCACAGCCACTTACCTTAGTATATGTGCCTAACACTCAGTAACGTTTAGAAAACTCTCACAATTACTTGATGTTGTCATCAGTGATGTCATTTGAGATGTCATGAGTGATATCATCAATGATGTCACTGACCATCTCATGAGTGATGTAATATGTGAGGTCATGAGCAGGGCGTTGCAGGGGCAAAAGTTATAGTTAGCTCAGGTAACTCTGGCTACTTGAATTTTTCTGGTTTTGTACAAGTGAAATGTCAGACTACAAAGTTGGCCTCAAGGGTCTAGCTTCAGGGTTAATGTTTGGGGCGTGACACTCCCAGATACATGGATTCTTGGCCTGGTTGTTGGGACTGAGGGCGCTTTACCGGGTCTGCTATTTCTGTGTTGGTTTTTATTGTCGTATGCCAAGAATAAAAAACATTAGTCTTTGTTGTAAAACAGGAATGAGAGAGAGAGAGACAGAAATATACATCTGGGGCCATATTATTATAAGTGTCCCGGGAATGCAACGTGCATTTGTGCCAGCATTGCGCGCCCCCGGGGCACTTTGGTATTATAGAAGGGGGTGCAGACGCGTGTGCATCCCCTTCTATAATACCGATAGCGCTGCTGCACTTAACGCGCCAGTGCTACCTTCAGAAGGTGGTCCCTCATTTGCGTGCCCTATGCAAATGAGGGCATTCCTTTGACTCTGCCCCCGCACCATATTACAGAAGTGGGTGCAGAATCAAAGCAGCCCTCAGGAGGCGCACTGACGGAGTGCCATTTAAAAGGTGGTGCACTGTCAGTGCGCCTTCCTAGAACAGCCCTCTGCAGAGGGTCCCATGGACCCCCCAGACATCCCCTTACAGGTGGGTGCAGTCACTGACTGCACCCGTCTGCAAGGTGATCCCTATTACCCTGTAAAAGTGCAGGCGGGTTCCACCTGCACTGTGAAAACACAGAGCAGCTGCTCTGTGTTTTCACAAGGATGCGCTGCCCTGGAGGCAGCGCGAGTTCACGGCTGCCCTGGGGGTAGCACATACATCATAATAGGGCGCATTGTGATTGTTTTCGCCCGGCGCACCTTCACCGGGTGTAAACAATCACAATGCATCATACAGCCCCTGATGGCTGAATTTCAAAATGTGAAACCAGAAAACTTGGAATCAATACCGGCTTCCCTGCTTGCCACAATTGATTGATTCTAAGCAAACATTATACTTCACAGCGTCTCCTTTTTCTTTATTATGTCATACAACAGCAATTTTAAATTGTTGAGTTAAGGATGTGTGCTGTTCAAGCACCTCTCATGTTTGATTTAAAAGACCATAATGTTGCTTCATCTATAATAATAATATAGGGTTTACATTACTATTGATTTGCATCTTAGTTCACTAATGGCATTGTCCTTGCTGACGAGACATTAATATTTCTGATCTCAGGTTTGAAAACTATCACTTTTAATAATTGTTTGTCTACGCAGTGATATAAACTGACGTACGAAGGTGCAACGATTTCCTATGTTAAAGAAATACACTGTTCGAATTTTGAAGAGACTGTATAGTTTATTTTACATTTTGTATGTTGAACTAGATACATGGCAAACTTTTTCATGACTTGCCTTGCACACCGGTTCTTCTAACCAAGGCAGACCCTTGGCTCAGCCCTGGCTTGGTTTGCCCTAATAATTTGTTAGCACACACACCTCTATATGTGACTGAGGCGTCGTAAATGGGGCTGTCAGCACCTTGATAAAATGATTTATAAAAGGAGAGGACTGAAAAAATGGAGCCTTGCCTACATGCACCAATTTGATAACTATATCATCAAGGCTTCTCATTGCAGAAATGAAGAAGTGTCTGTGCAGTGAAGATGCATTTTGAACAGGTAATCCCAGGGCAGTGTCTCCAGGTTGATGTGTTGTACATGACTGTAGTCATGTGTTCACAGGCAGAATTTCCAGGCCAAGTTGGGATGGGATGGGAAGGGCATACCTTTGGGCAGAGTTTAGATTGTAACACCCGCAAATGCATGATTGACTTGGTAGTTGGGTCTGGGGGCACTGAGTTGGGTCTGCTATGTCTGTCTCAGATTTTCTCATTGTTCTCATTTCACTAAAATGTTTTAACTTGTTCATTTTTTGGAGCAGAATTTTTTGATTTATACAGTGACGTTTTTACCAAAAAAAGAGTAAATCTGCACCCATATTAGAATGGTTGTAAATTTAGTACATTTTGGAATTCACAAAAAATGATCAGTTTTAGCCTCGGAAAGCTGTGCCAGTCTCAGATTTCCAGGCACACTCCTGGCAATCAAATACCCAAAAGATGAAGAAAGGAATGCTTACATATAGTCTAACGATTGTCAATCTCTCAGCATAACGTTCAAAGCCATTGTTTTTCACCCATTGTGCCACTCCAAACAGAGGCCTGCCTAATTCATATCAGTTCTGACCCTCTAACTCATGAAACAGTTCATCCCAAGCCTTGGTCTTCTCACCCCTCCACCTTGAAGCTCACTGCTGTTTTAGTTGGGAAATTTAAAAATCACATCCCCAAATCTCAGATACTAAGCTACACCCCTGATTGGCCTTCAAAACCGATTAGATGTGCATAAAAAATTGACAATTAGATATGTTTTGTAAAACAAAAAAGCTGATTATATTTCATCAAACACTCTTGTAAAGAGATAGCTTCCTTGGCTGGCCTTGATCAGTGACATTGGCATTATTTCCAAACCTTATGTTCCGGGAAACATTATGCCACTGTAATTTAGGGGCACATGCATGAAACTTCTATTTTGCAATTACCAAATAGCGATTTTTAAGGAATCGCTATTTGGTAAACGCAAATGCCTATGCATCCAAAAATTTGTATAATTTTAGAGAATCGGTAGAAATCGCATTCGCAATTAGCGATTGCCAAATTACGAATCGTAAAATAGCGAATCCCCAATTAGAGAATCGCTAATAGTGATTCTTGGATTTTGATGCAGCATGATGACATCACATCCAGGAAGTGAGGCATCCCATGCTGTTACCTGTGCACTAAGAGAGAGGAGGAGGAGGCAGACTGCAAGAGCACAGCACAAGGAAGCCTTTTGGGACAGCTGGACCTCTGCAAGGACATCAGCATGGCTACAGGAAAGAGTGAGAAGGAGGCAGCACAGTGCAGGAGGAAGCTGAAGTGAGTGAAAAGGAGTTGGAAGTCCTCATTAAGGAAGTGGTCAAGAGCCATGAAAAACTGTTCAGGGAAACAGTCACTCCATGTCCCCGGGTCTGTGAAACCAAAAATATGGCTGGGAATCCAAGCTAAAATCAGCGCAGTGGGGCTCACACAGCGCACCATTGTGGATCTGCGCAAGCGTTGGTATAACCTGCAGAGCTGTGCGAAGGAAATGGTTTCTACCAGGCTTGCTGATGCAAAGAAGACTGGAGGAGGACAATTGACCCAAACAGTCACTACACCCCTAGAGGACCTGGTTGACTCAACCCCTCAGCCAGAAGCTGTTGCTGGGGTGACACAGATTGACACCTCTGCACAGCCCAGTACTTCCCAAGGAAAGATGCATGCAAATGCCCATTCAATTCTAAATTTAAAAAAATACTCCTTAAGTTATATCAGGCTTAGTGTCGCAAATACTACTCCAGTCCACATTTTACTTGCTACACACAAATGTATTATGGGATGAGCAGTCAGCAACTCCAATAGGAAAGGCATGGATGGATCCAAACAGCATAGGTGTATTCAAGAACAACAAGCAAGTGAAATATCTAGACACCGCGTGTTCCTAAACAACTTTATTAAACAAAACCATGCACTATGTGACATATATGTACAAACATAAAAGTTGAAATTGCACTGTTTAACATCACATATGCAGCTGCAAAGGAGTCTGATGAAGGTGAAGACCATGACACTCTGGAGACTCAGGCCCACTCAGGAGATGAGAAAAGAGTGGCCCCATTACCCCCAAAACCTGCATCCACAAGACGCAGGACCACAGTGGCACCACTACCTGAACTTGATATAGAAGAGGAGAGCCAACCTGACGCTGAGACAACACAGACTGGGCACACCCCCACACCAAGATGTCACGTCTAAATGCTGTGCAGAAATGTCCTCATCAGGAAGCGCAGGGCAAGGGCTCTAATGGGAGCTGAAGAAGGCGATGGTTCAACTGGGCTGGAGAACCAAATGTTGAAGGTGCACCACCTGCAATGCAAACACATGCATATAATGCAGGCATAACTTGGAACATTTGCAACAAACATGGCAGAGATGAGGGACAGCATGAAGAAGCTCACAGCAGCAGTGGCGGAAGGACG
Source organism: Triturus cristatus (assembly GCF_964204655.1). NCBI lineage: Eukaryota > Metazoa > Chordata > Amphibia > Caudata > Salamandridae > Triturus > Triturus cristatus. The sequence goes on from NC_140594.1 coordinate 785,531,983, forward strand.
GAGGGAAACAAATGAAAACTTTAGGAATGTGACCCAAGCCCTCCAGGATTTATGCACGGTGATTCAGGAAGACCATGTGTCCCACCGCAAAAAGCACCATCAGTTACTTGGATGCTTAGATGGCTACACTAGGGCCATCAACCGCCTGAGCACCACAACAGCTCTGCTGTCCTCGTGTGTTGTGGGCATGCAGGTCGAAATGACCCATTGCTCTGGTGACGTGGCCAGGGGACTCATACAAGTAACCAATGCTGTGGAGCAATTGCAAAATGCTTCAGTTGGGGGCAGCTATGTACTGGGTGGAGAGGATAGTGAGGAGGCCTCCAGCCTAAGTAGTATCTTGGCACCAGTGACCACATGCAGGAGTCGCAGTACAAGGAATACTTCTGCATCAGAAGACACCAGAAGGGATGTGACAGAGCCCACAGGACAGCCCACGGGAGTGTGTGGCCACAGAAAATAGTGTGGCATTGAGAAAAGGAATGTAATTTGGTGAGGTAACCAATATTATCCATTTATCAGGGCTAACAATCAGGTTCCATGGCAATGTTATACTTTTTCATTCTGACTGCCACACTGCACATTTTCACCTGGCATGTGTGCATTACCACTACCTGAGTTTTTTTCAGAATAAATATCATAAGCAATGAAACCATGTAGTGTCTCGTGTCATCATTATCCACCTTAAAAATAATTCTGTGTTATTTCTGCACGTCTCTGTCTCCCCTCTGCTGCACTCGGCCCGTGTGCTGCTTGTGTTGGTTGTCTTGGCTGATTTCTTCCTCAGGCTCGCTGTCTGATAGTTCCAGGGGCATGCCTCTTGAAGCTGCAATGTTGTGCAACATGGCACAGGTGGCCATAATTTTGCAGCAGGTACCTGGCCTGTACTGCAATGCACCATCAGTTTTGTGTAGGCAGCGGAACCTACTTTTCAGTGAGCCAAAGGTCCTCTCACACATTGTGGGTAGAAATGTGCGCTGTATTGTATCGCTGCTCACTTGGTGCACTTGGATTTAGGCATGGCGTCAGTATGAAGGAGCGCACAGCATATGCACTGTCACCTACGGGTAGAAGGCAACAGATAACTCACTGCTATGTTTCACAATGACCACAGAGTCAGAAAGACAGTGTTACATGTACTTACTGAGCAAGTATCCCTTGCTAAATTCACCCCCAAAGGAGACGAGTATGTATGCCACTGTGTCGGAAGATGTAGGAATCATGCGCACTATCTGGGAATCTTGCCACTATGTCTGTGATTATATTTTTGGAATTGCATATGACTTTTATATTCAGTGAATGGTATGATTTGATTTCCTGTTCCTGTAAATGTACTCATTCACTGAGGGAGGACATATAGTTACATGCGTCCCATCAATGCAACAAATTACATGGGGAAATTGGGCTATTTGATAGAAGTCCAATTTGGTGTGCTGCAATTCCTGTGGTGTTGTAGGGAACCTTATGTGGTTGTGTATCCTCTGCAACATGGAGTCCAGGAATGAGTTAAAAAAGTGTGATAGGGCACTTTGTGAAACCCCTCCAGCTGCAGCTATTACACCCTGGAAGCTACCTGATGCTATGAGGTGCAGTGAACATAGGACCTGCACATGAGTGGGGATGGCATGTGTCCTGCGAGTCTGACGCTGCAGTTGGGGACCTAATTCAGCTTTCAGATCATAGATCCTGTCTGCATCCATCATATGGTCGTCACCATTTATTAGGCATGGAGAAATTAAAAACCCATCCCTTCCCTCCAGGCCACACCCACACCCTGAGGCATATAACCATGTGACTCACCAATCCACATCCTGTACCACCAAGCACAAGAAGCCGAACAGGGAGGGAGGGATGGGAACCTGTACTGGGACGGGGAGGGCTATGACTCGGAGTAATGAATATTACCGGTAAGTAACCGGTTATTACCTCCTCATCAGCCCTCCCCGTCCCAGTCCTAACTACATGAGCAGATACCAAAGCAACTTCACTCAGTAGCAAAAACAGACTAAATCAACACAAGCAGAAAGTCACACAACCTGAACAGAACCCAGCACCAGGTCCCCAAACCCAGGAGACACGTCCCACTCATCACCCAACGATCATGGGACATAAAAGAGTGAGGAGAACACCAAGCAGCATCCAAGCAGAACACGGCCATGGAAGCCCCCCAGAAGCAAGGCCAGGACGCAGCCACCCCCGAGTCAATCTACCTCGAACCGACCCAGGCGCCAACACACCACAAGCCCATAAACAGGCACCACAGCCAACTCAGCCACTGACTGAGAGCAGCCCCAGAAGGCATTAGACCGTGACCAGCCAGCCGAAAGGACTCAAAAAGGGAAACCACCCTACGAAAAGGCACAGCATGAAGGAAGCACACCTCCAGAGCCCGTGTAACGGCCAATCAGAGCAGCCGTACCCAATCCCCAGAAAGAGGATCAGGCAGAAAACAGGCAAAACCAGAACCTCCGAGCAGCGAAACAAGGAAGGAACCCTGGGAACAAAGGAAGGACCATGCTGCAGAACAACCCGATCAGGAAAAAAAAGCAAAAAGGGCACAGAACAAAACAAGGAGCCCAACTCCCCAAACCTCCGTCACATGCAGAGGCCCAAAAGGAGCCCCACGCAAGGCCCTCAAACCAAAGGAGAACCCAACAAGGAGCAAAGAAACAAAAAAACGGTCTCAGCAGGAAACAACTCCACAACCACCAGGACACCTAGGGGACCACCGGCTCAAAATCCGAACCCCGAAAGGCCCACACAGCTGCCCACAGAGCTCACAGGGAGAACACAGCCAGACCAAGTCGAAGCCAACCTCCAAGAAATCCAAGACACGCACTGGATCCAACGCAGACCCACCCCGTGTCGTACAGCAATCCAGTAAAGAAACCCAATATCTGGCATAGGACATGAGAGTTGAAGGGCGCCCGGACCGCTGAATAAACTCAGCCACAGAAGGATAACACCCCAAAAGCCACGAGGATCAGTCATACCACAGCCACCCCGCAAGCCGCAGGAGGACCAGACACTCCCGAGACAGAGGTGGAAACAACAAGGGACCACCGGCAATCTCCAGCAAGGCCCCACCGCCAACCTCAACAACAGGAACCAAGGCCTCCCAGACCAAACCAGAGCCACCAGGACAAATGAGGCCCAACCCAGCCTGACCTGCCGCAGGACCCGCAGAAACAGAGCAATCGGGGGAAAAACACACAGCAGGCCCCCTTCCACTGGAATGACAGGGCAACCACCCTCCAGACAGTGTCTGACCGAACCAGAGAACAAACCTCACCCCAAGGCGATCCCCGGAGACGCAAACAGGACCACCTCCGGGACCCCGAACCAGGCCATCAGGCCACCAACCACCACCGCATCAGGCACAACTCGGACAGGGAGGGAAACACCTTGCGCAGGCGAGCCGCCACCGAAAACAAAACCCCCGGCATACGTAAAGCCCGAAGGGACAACAAGCAAGATTCCGCCCACCGGCAGAACAGCTGAGCCAACAAGTCAAGGGAAGCCACACACGCACTCCAATGGCAGCTGACATAACACACCACCACCACGCAGTCCGACCGCACCAACCTCTGGAGGGCCAAAGGCAAAAAACGAGTCAAGGCCAAATGAACCGCCTTCAACTCCCTTCAATACTAAGACAGTCTCACGACCAACCTCTCCCGGGACACAAAGGGCGAGCCCCGCAAGAGGCCCTGAACCACCAGCTATTAGGACAACCCCTGCCCAATGGCCATACCCCCCGGAAACAACAGCTCACAAAACAGAGAAGCTGGATCCCAAAGCCCCAGGATATGATACACCAGGGGGAACAAGTGCAAACGGGCCCAAGGAACAAACACCGCAGCAGCAGATAACAGCCCCTGAACACGGAGCCGCAGGCGAGCAGTGGAAGCAACAGAGCCAGGCCGCGGGGGACCAACAGGAACACCTCTCCCACCATGGCTTTGAAAACCCCCCAATGAACAGTAGTTTCCGAGTGGGCCAAAGATTGGAATTCTCCAAGCCTAGAATCCACCCAAACTAATGAAGGAGCCAGCAAACACCCAGAGAAAGGGCCTGAGCCGGAAGGAAAGAAGAGGAAGAATCAACCAACCGTTCAAGAAAGGGAACACCTTGATCCCTGAGCATGCAACAAAACCACCAAGGGCGCTAAAACTTCAGCAAACACCCCAGGAGATGCAGACAGTCCAAAAAGCAATACCTAGAACCGGTAATGAACAACTCCCACACTGAAACGTAGAAATATGAAAGCAGACGTTTTGGAGAACCAGAGAAGCCAGGAAGGGAATAAACAACCTAAGAGACAACATTATGAAGGAACGATGAGGGAGACACACGTGTACAGCCTTCATAACCAGGACAGGACGGTAGTCCCCATAAGGCTTCCAGACCAGAAACAGCATCAAGTAACCCCCCTCCCTGCAGACTCACAGGCACCCACAACACAGCCCCATCAGAAACGTAGTCCCGAACACTGTGCAATAGAGCCCGACACATTGACCGAGAACTGGGAACAGGGGCAGCACAAAACACATCCAGTAGCCCAGCCCGACAAGGAGGGACTAGAAAAAGAGGAAGCACCCCGTCGACCCTGGGACATGTGGAAGGAAAGGACACCCGGCCCGTTCCACACCACGAAAGGGCTGGGCCGCCAACCTAGAATGAAACGCCACCCAAAAGCCCGCTCACAACCCGCAAACTTCCCATACCGAAAATCAGACTGGAGCCAACAAATTATTGTCCACAGCCGTCATACCGATCAAGGCTTCCAACAGATTCGCAAACAGTATAGTGTCGTACTTTGAAATTCGGGACCGCGTAGGAGGCAGGGCCCTACCCCTGTCTATCCCGGTATTAGTGAACCGCGAATGGTTAATGCGGTATGTACAAGTGCTTTGTGTAACGTTTTAGCTATGAATGCACTGTGTATACGTTATTATACATCACTGCGTGGGTTCCATCTTAGAGCGGTGGCCATCTTATGGTTGCCCTCACATAGGCTACATAGCATGAAGCAAATACGGGCCTTTTAGAGCACATGTGCTTTCCTTTGACTTTTCTGTGACCTGGGCAGCTTGGCTCCGCTGCCCCAGGTCAGTCCGGTCTCACGAGCTCCCCGTCCTCTGGCCACCTGTGATTAGCATCAGGGCTTGACACACCATAAAGCCTTTTCATCCTACACAAGCCTCCAACTAATCTCTTTCGCACCTGACTGTTCCTGTTTTATGGCTTGTTTTCCAAACAGGAGATGCTCATGTTTATTGGGGCCTATCGATATCTGATGTGGGATCTGAGCCTTGCTTGGTAAATAATCGTGGGCTGGCTTAACTGGAATGTGGGATGGTCATCATGACTCTGCTTTTTCGTTTGTAATGTATACTTTATATGGCCATGTCGTAAACCAAGGAATGTGTGCCTGAAGCAGGATATTTTGTATTTAAGGAGAAGCCCGTTGATGTGATTTTTAGCAGTCTCCTGAGAACATACACGCTGTTGTACTTCTAGGATACCTGTAATTGGTCTGCAGCCAATAAATTGATCTTTGACTTCACCCAGAAGACTCTGTGTTTCTGTAGGTCTGAAACAGGAAGAACCCGAAGTCATAGGGTGTGTTCCCCTGCACCGCTGGGCTTAAAATTCCCAGTACTTCAATAGAGCCCGCGAAGGGAAGCCCCACCATGGTAGCAGTCCGAGCACCACCGCCTTCCAAGCCGGTGCCGCCGCCGTACTAAGGGAACCGAAGGACAAATCCGCCAGAAAATGCAACTGCAGTCCCAACATGGAAAAAGATTCAGAGGGATCCACATCCAGAAAGAACTGCACAGAGCTACCCTGACAGTCTTACAGAAGCGACTGAACACGAAAGCAAGGGCAAGTTGCATACTGAACTGCAAGACCAGAGGCAGCACAAGCCCGCTTCAAGGCCCCTGCACCTGTACTAGGGAAGGAGTAGCGGAAGACCCAGCGTCCATACAGCGGAGCCCACTTACGCCCAAACCACTCCTCTCCATGATGTGAACAGAACAGAGTAACCAGCGCCCAACAAATTACCCCAGACCAAGCAATGCAAGATCCATAAGGGCCAACCAGGGAACGCCAAACCCCAACAGGACAGTAGGCCGGCCCACCTGGGACACAAACACAAAAGAAATGACAAAAAAGGCCCCAACCAGAAGGAACCCGCAGGAGCCCAGAAGCCCCAACCACAGGAACCAGCCCATGCAGATCACGGCCATAAAACAATTATTATATTTGTAGCCCAGAAACTACAACAATCAAAACACCAGGTTTTGAACACATAACCTTTGGAGAGAGAGACAGAGACCTTAACCACAAGGCCACAGAGACACGTTGTCCAGGAAGTACACGTCAGAGAAAACAGACCCAAATGACCGGGAAACCCCCCACCGGGCCGCCCCCCTTGTATTGACAAATGAAAACGCTCATTTGAAAGGACAGGTAGCCCTCACTACGATCGGGCACACACTGCTCCAAATAAACGCGATGCCTTTTAAAATTTAAAGCAGAAGTAAAACTGTGCTGAAACCCAGGATTGAAACAGGGACCTTTAGATCTTCAGTCATATGCTCTATCAACTGAGGTATTTCAGCCAGCTTGGACAGAGAGCGTCTCGTGGCAGGATAAAGAGGCCCGGGGTAAAACCAAGGCTACGCAGCCTTGGTATACAGTGCCCTGCCTTTCCAAAGCACCGACCCCAAGCTTGTGTCATGAGGCGCAGACTATTATCAATGCAGAAACAGCAGGAAGAAAAACAAAAAGGGAAACATGGGCTCGAAACGAGCACCGAGCCCCTCAAACACACCTCCGTGGAGGAGCCGAACCGACACGCCACCAGCGCACACAGAAAAGCCACCCACGCCAAACACACGTCCCCTCTCTCCCCGGGTGTTCCCGCTAGAGCAGGGAACAAACCCAGAAGAGTGGAGGCGGCAGCAGGGAGTCACCACCCCACAACAGGCAGTCTGGACCGCCCAACCCCACAGTCCTGCTAAAGCAGGGACTCAAACGTACATGTAATGACAGGTACCTTCTTAGGGGATTTAAACGGTACCAAGCAGACCGCATCACACTTACCTGAAAGAAGGCCAGGTCCAGCAACCCCCACGACGAAGTTATTCCGCAAAAAAAACAAACAGGATGTGAATTGGTGGGTCACATGGTTATATGCCTCAGGGTGTGGGTGTGGCCTGGAAGGAAGGGATGTGTTTTTAGTTGCTTGCGAGTTTCTGGTGGGAGGAGCTATGCTCATGTAGTTAGTACTGGGACGGGGAGGGCTGACGAGGACGTAATGCGCTCACACCTTCTTTAGTTGCAAAGCAAGTAGTTTGTGGCAACAAGTTTTACGGCCTTATAGGGTTTTTTTTATCTCAGTGTGGCTGTACCAGTGGCGTAGCAAGGGGGGTCGTCTGCCCCTGGCGGCATGAGTTTTGGGTGCGCCAGCCTCCCCCAACTCATACCTGCCATTTTGGGGTGGCATTCTCTCTGCTCTTTAGTGTGGCCATCGAGGGGGCGGCAAGAAGCCAAGAAAACCACCAGCACCCCCCCTGCTCCTCAATGAGACCGCCGTGGGGCTGTCAAACACAGGGACCGCCCCGGGCGGTCTAAGGTCTAGCGACGCCACTGGGCAGTACATTGTTTTCATCAGTCACAACTCCATCGCAACCACTCTATATACACCTTGGTTACAAACTGAAGAGCTGTTAGTTCCTTTTAAAGATGTATTTGTGCTACTTTTGTTAGCCTGTATGTGATGGTATCTGTAAGTAGGTTGCCCTATGTAAGCATGGATGTCTGTATGTGTTCTGATCTATATTTGTATGTTTTCCTGTAATTTATGCCAATATTTGCATGAATGTTCCACAGGTCTCTGTGCATGCACTATTCATAAACCATATCAAAAGCGGAGGCTTCAAATGAGAACACGCAAATAAATGAACACTCATGCGATTACTGTGCTAATTAATGGTATGTCGGCAGATAATATACTGCATGGTTACACACTTATAAGGTCCAAAAGGTGAAACCTATTGGCTATGCCAATGTTTGTTATTGATTGGCTTGACAGCTCAGCTCTTTACGTGACTTATTGTGTCCAAATCTTCTAAAATATAACTTAAGTGGGATTTTGTTCCTGCTAGGCAAATGTTTATTTTCCCCCTTATGCTATTATCTGGTTGTTGTCATTTCGCCTTCTATGAAGAAGTGCTCAGTCTATTTTAAACTGCGGAAGTCTTCTGAAAAGAGACACATTAAATTGTTTTTCTCATAGATGCAGAGCGCACAAAAAGCAATTCACTTCTTTTTAGGCTTTTTTCACAGTTGCTTCATTTAGGACGCACAATGCAAGCCAGAACTATTGGTTTAGCAAATGCATGTCTTCAAAGATAGCAATTGTCGGGTTAAAAATACTTTTTTGATCATCCAATAGGGACAAAATCCAAGGGATTTCCAGATGGACATTTACAAGAAGTCAGGTTGAAAGTGAAAGTGCAAGGCTCTTCCTGGAATTTTCAAAAAGGCGGGGAGTTCCCGCTGGCAATTGAGTTGTTTTCTACATGCAAATGTTTGCACAAAGCTGGCAGCTTGAAACCAGGTTCTTTCCAGAGAAGCATCACAGATCGAACGCTCTTCACAGTCAAACTCTTAACCTTTGGTTCCATAGTCAGATCAATGCCCAGTCATGTGGATCAGGTTGAGCTGAAATTTATGCAGGGGAAGGGGCGATGTTGCAGGTGCAGTGCATTTTGAATCTGTTTTCACGAACTGTAAATCACTGTCAGAAAGGTCTTGTTTTCAATTTACTTGTTTATTTTGAAAGTGAGAGGACCACGCACCTGCTCAGTTGTAAGTTGCTTATGTGTGGCATGTCCATGGTTTCAGTGTGCTTTTGACATTCCATTGCTAAATGTGTACTGATTAGTAAAAAGAAACAGCCCTGCCAAGTACCAGGCATCAGGCATTAGACTAACACATTTCAATGAAGTCGTCCACATCACAACACTGCAATGTGAAGTCACGCATATAGCACCTCCTCAGCTGTGCCTGTCAAGTGTTTTGGAGAGCGTTGGCTGGTCATTAATAACATAATTTTGCTGGAATTGAGTGGCAGGTAGCTCACAGTGCACGCTGATTGGCAGATTTTGGGGCTGAGCTCCTTATGCTTGCTACTATGTAACAAAACACCGTGGAGTCAATGCTGCAGTTGAATTCAGATATTAGTGGCTGCTGCCTGCGTTGAGCTTGCTGCGTCATCGGAGCGGAGCCCACCGCGGATGGCTGGCAAACACAGACTCACTGCAGTGGCCTGAGGGGGTTTGTTTGCAGCTGAGCTTCCCAGAACATCATGGTACCAGCGGCGGCCGGTAAGTTTATGGAGGGAGGGGGTGGACGGGACACACTCTCACGCACACATACACATAAAGCAATGTATTCACACACACGCACGCACACAAACACATCAATTCACAACACTCTTCACCAAACATTCATACAAACACACACACACACAAACACATTCATTCACAACACTTCACCAAACATTTATACATACATGCAAGCATGCACCAAACAGTTTAAAACTAAAACAAACACTTACCTTGCAGCAAGCTCTGCCTCTGAGGTTCCAGAAGGCTTGGGACTGCTGCCTTCCCTCATTGGCTGATTTAGGGTCATCCAATGAGGGAAGGCAGCAGTCTCAACGTCATCACAGAGTGGGATGGGGTCAGTGAGACTGCTGACCGCACCCCACTCTGTGATGAAGTGTCACTGATTGACGCTCAACCCTGGGCGCTTCAGGGCTTAAAACTGAAGCGCCTAGGTGCAAGGCAATCAGTGACGCCACCCTTTGTCACTGAGGGGAGAGCCTCAGCGACCTTTGCTAAGCTGAGAACATCACGCCCACAGGAGCTGTGACTTCCTCAGCCCAGCAAAGTTCAGTTCAGGCAGCCAGGATCCTGCGCTAAATGTGCATGCCTGGCTGCTTGAACTGAAAGTGAACAGTGTCTGTCAGGCTGACCTTTGTGCAGCCTGACAAACACTGTTCATTAGGGGCGAAAGGTGGAGAGGAGTGGCCCCTCCGCCCAAATGGACCGGCCGCTCCTGCGATGATGGCACCTGACTGTGCTGAGCCGAACGAGCCTCATAAGGCCCGGCATCCGGCCACCAGGCACAGAGGGCTAGCTAGGCCGTGTTAATTGCAGCTGCTCTTGCCGGCCACCAGCCCTTGCTGCAAAAGTACGTGAGAATAGCCCTGGAGTGAGGAATACACATCATTCAGTTGCCGGGGGGGGGTGTAATAATGCTGCTTAAGTAAAGATCCATCTTTGCCTGCACTCATACACACAGCAAACCTGCAGCTGCAAACTTGACTTGCACAAAGCCAGTGACACGCACAGTCACCCTACGGTCTGCACTGCAGCTACAGTATACACGCATTGTAGTTACATGATTTGTGAGGGAAGACAACGTGTGCACTTCACTGCCTGAACACGATTTAATACTAGTGCTGCAGCTACTAACAGACAACACAGTCAACCTCTCCAGTGCACAATGTGCATCTGCAAAATGTATTCGGAACCTGCCTATTAATTTTGCGCAGACAGAAGGGAGCAGTGACTTTTCTAGAAAGTCAAAAAAATCTGTTTACGGTCATAATCATTCAAAGTGTACAATCTGAGTCTCTGCTTAGCCAGCATCAGCCACATATCTCTTGTGCAGGTTGAGCTGACGTAAGTAAAAATTGAAGCCTTGCGAAGTCTGACAACGAGCAGTGTATGGTGGAGAGGGTGAGTGCCGAGCCCACTTTTACAAGAGTGCACAAGGAGGAGGGCTGATGCGAATAACATGGCACTCAGAATGAATGTGCAAGCACAAGTGGGCCACTGAAATTACATGTGAAGACCTCAGTATGCAACATTGAGGAAGGCCTGCTTTTCCCATGCTGTGACTTCCCGGAGGGTGGCATATCTTTACAGACAGATCGGGGTGAGTGGAGCCCTACTGCTAATGTTGAGCACCATGAGGCATATAAGAGTGAAGTGACATTGCCTGAGGAATAGAGGTGGATCACTCTGGGGGGCACAAGCTGATTGAGTGCATGAACTCTGCCCACAGTAACAGCAATTCCTACCGGTCCAGGCCCCCAGGCATTGCCTCTGCTGCCCACCTATGTTAAATTATAGGACAAGATGTCTCCTCCCTAACCTCCTAGAAATGTGCTCCCCTGTTGTGTGTATGGAGCTGAAGAGGGTGATGAGGTTTTGTCCAGTCACGGTGAGAGCTGGTGCTGAGTGTCTTTAACATGCTGACGGCTCTCAAGTCACAGTTCCACGTGACACCAGCTCTCACCATGACTTCAATCCATGGGCATCCGCAGACATTTTTCCAGGGGGGGGCAAGATTTTGACCTCATCACCATCCTCTGACATTATGTGTGCCAGGTGGGGCACAAGAAACACTGGGGCGCAGGAGGAGCCATGGGGGGCAGGAACCAGGCCGCATATGATCTCATGCACAATAGGGTTGTTGTGCCCCAGCCATCTCTTTCTTTTGTGGCCTTTGGTAGATATTCACACCTTCTAGCAGTTGGCAAAGAAAAAAGCAGAGCTGCAGACAGGAGCGGCTCTTGGCCAAAAGTGAAAAAGCACAGGCATGCAAAGGGTTTAGAAGCCTGATGCAAAGGCTTAATGGAAGTATCAAGCTCCCATTGTCTGATTAGCAATTTCGAATCTGTTTTTATGTCACCACTATTGAAGACACCACATTATTCATACACACATGATCAAGGCAGTGAAGGCACTATAACTGCATTATAAAAAAAACCATGTAGAGTCAGTCTGCATTTGGAGTTAACGCTCACAAACGAATAAGAATTAAAATATATGACAAATGTATTTATTTTGGAATTGTATTAACTTAAATATATTAAAATAAATACAATCAAATATATTTCCATAAATAAAATAACAGCTGTTCTCATATAAACTTAACCTGGATTACTGTTGCAGGAACTGCAAACATGTACAGTCTTGCTGAAATGTAACATTCAAATTTTTCTATGAGTAGTAGTTTTATACAGTTTTTGTTCACTGGTTAGTGTACTGATCTCGAAAAAGGAGCTGTAAACGTCAGTAGTTTTGTGCAAATTTATCAATTACTTTTTCAATTTTTGCTCGATGTATGCTCATCATACACAAACCCGATAAGCGACCATCTGCCATTGTAGACCTCAACCAGGTTTTCAACCGTCTCGTTGTGCGGATGACCTTTCCACTGTGCAAGTGGTCACTGGTAATGTGAGAGCAACGAGAATTGCTTGCTAGACTGATGGAAATAAATCTGTGTGGTTTATCAAATGCAGAAAACCATTGTCAAACTACTAATCCTTCATTCAGATCTGAAACCATGTGACTGCTTCGACTTACAGGTTTTCAATGTCGTAAATTTCTCTGATGTTTGCAATATGGCACTTGTAATGCTCAAGTGTCATTGTTGCCACATATTTTGGGTAAAGTGCGAACAAACTCACATTTTTCTTGTTTTCATTGCCATACTGGCTTTCTAATGATGCGATGATAGAGTCCAAGTATGGCACATAGATAGACTGTCGATAGTATTCTTCCACAGAAGAGGAGCCAAAATAAGAACGAAATTCTTGCCAGCCACACTGTCTGGGAACACAAAGTTCGATGTTCTGTTTTTCTGGCAGTGTTTAAACGTTTGTAAAAATTTCCTTAAATTGCTCTTCTGCTTTTTGTCTGTGATCACGGAACAAAGTCAGAAGGTCTTGCACGTGATTACACACCTAGGGATATCAAGCTGAACAGCTTGGAGAACCTGGCTTACAGATTCCAATCTTGATGAGTAATCTGAAATTATGGACAAGCAAAAGAGAAAGCTCACTGTGCTGGATGAATATTGCAATTGATATGCATCCTGACGTGTTTTCCCTGATGCTGTAGTATCCAGTAGGCTTAATTGCATAAAACTCTCATCAAAGTGTGAGCTAAAAATTCAAATGCTCTTATATTTTGCTGTCCATCTTGTTTCACTCAGCAATGGCAGATTAGGAATAAGAGATCTCCTTTTTGGACTCTCACGGAAACACTTGATGATGGCTTTCACTGTGCCAACAGAATTCCGTATATCAGGAACAGCATTCAGGTCATTAACAACCAAATTAAGTTTATGTGCAGCACAGTGAACAAAAGCAGTTTAAGGATATTTTCTCTTTATTATGGCTTGAACGCCACCTTCCTTTCCTGCCATTGTAGAGCATCCATCATATCCTTGGCCATGGAGTTTTTCTTAGTGTAATCCAAATTTAGAACATGTATCCATAATCATATTTGCAAATGAGATAGCATCCATTTCTTTTAAGGTTGGAAATCCAAGGAATTCTTCTCTGATGACAGCTACGGTGCTACTTGTTGTGTCTACAAAACATACTCCAAGTGATATCTGTTCTTTTCCAGATATGTCAGCACTTTCATCAGCAATGATTGAAAATCCATTTGACCTATTGATTAAGGATACTAGATCTTCTCCTAATGTTTCTTCACATAATGTAATCAATTCATGTTCAACTCGAACTGATGTATAACGTGCATTAACTGGTGCATTTTCCAGATGTGTTCTTTAGGATCACATCTCCTGCTTCAATGCGAAATTGGTACAGACTTTGCACATTTCCGGTTGTACTTTTTTTCCACGTAAAGCAATGTCATGTGTGCCACAAAATAAGATAGTAGATAAAATTGGAAATAACTTTTTCCGATTTTCTTCAACAGGCCTTTTAACAGTGTTGTCTATTTGGCAAACAATACTAGTTTCCGTTTTCTTTCTGATCTCCAAAAAGTGAGTTGCATCCACTTGTGCGTTTTTATGCCACGACGATGAGACATACTTGCATGCACTTTCATGGAAGTCTTTATATTTAGTGAAAGGCGTAGTTATGAATGCTCCTTGTATCCCACAATGAACTGGCTGTGGAAAAACTGTGCAAAACTTGGAAATTGCACCTTTCAGTTGTGGAGAGTAGCTAAGCCATGGTGACTATTAATTAATCCACACATCACGGAAACAGCGTGTTCCACCTGAATCCTTCTTGAAGTCATACGTTTCTGGTGGAGTATACGTATTTATTAGAAGATTGTATTTGTATTTTGTATTTTACATCATCTGTTAGTTTTTTGCTGAATAAAATACAATCCAATATCATCATGGCTAGATTCTAGCAGCTGTCCTCTCTGTCCTAGAAGATTTCCAGACCCAGGCAGAGAGTATAGAACTTTGGCTGAAATCAGCTAGTGATCAAGTCGCCCCCCTAAAAAAATTAAGACTGTGAGACCTTACGACGCTCAACGGTGGTTCTTGGAAGATCTCAAATCAAAGAAACTGGAACTTAGACAAGCCGAACGCCAATGGCGCCGCCATTATCTTTCAGAAAAAAAGTTTCTTACTTAACCCTGATGAAGGAATACAAACATTTGATCATTCAAACCAAGACTATCTATTTCTCGCAAAAAATTATTACGGCCTCTAATAAATCCAAAGAGATTTTCTCTATAGTTGACCAACTCTCCAAACCTGATAGAGTCACGCCTAAACCTGTCCCTTCTCAACTTCTATGTGACTCTCTAAACTCATTTTTTATGGAGAAGATAGCCACCATTAAGGCTAGTTTCCCTCTTGGGGCTAGTGTCCTTCACGATCCCAACAGCGAGCGGTGCCTACATCATCTTGACCGCATTCTTCCCATCCCAGAGGAGACTTTCTTGACCCTACTGAATAGGGTCACCTCAGGCTCTCCCTTGGACTGCTGTCCCCCTCATATTCTTCGGGAAGCATTCACTATATGTCCAGACTCGCCTAGATCATTTCTGAACAACTCGCTGGAGCAAGGCATGGTCCCAGTCTCCTTCAAAAGACCTGAAATTATTCCAATCTTGAAAAAAACGGGCGCTGACCCAACAGTTCTTAGTAACTATCGTCCCATCTCTCTGCTACCCTATCTAGATAAGGTCCTAGAGACCCATGTAGCCAACTGCCTGAGCTCCTTTGTTGAACAGTCTCAGGTCCTGGACTCCCACCAGGCCGGATTTAGACCTGCTCATTCGACCGAGTCTGTCATCCTCTCAGTTATGGATGTGCTCAGAGAGGGGGCGGATTCAGGCTCCCCTCAGGCCCTGAATCTTTTGGACCTGTCGGCAGGTTTTGACACAGTCGATCATAATATCCTGATCGACCGTGTCGCTAATGCCGGAATTCGGGGTCTGGCTTTGGGGTGACTCTCCTCCTTTCTGAGCAACCGGTCTCAAGCGGTGCGCCTCGCTGGTTTCTCTTCTAAAAAAAGGGACATCACCTGTGGGGTCCCCCAGGGCTCCTCTCTTTCCCCGCTCCTTTTCAATCTTTATCTTCTTCCCTTAATTCACTCATTGAGGAAAAAAATGTTGAAATTTTTAATTATGCAGACGATCTCCAACTGGTGTTTAATATTAAGACCTCTGCCTCATCCGAAGCCACCGTCCAAGATACGATGGTCTTCATAAGTGACTGGATGAATAATAACCAGCTGAAGCTGAACCCGGATAAAACTGAGCTGATCCTGACAGGAGGTACCGCAAATCCCTGGCATTCTAATTTTTGGCCCCCTAAACTCGGTAATCCTCCTGTGCCTACTGCCTCCTCCAAGAGCCTGGGGATCATTATTAGCAATGATCTCTCGATGAAGGCTCAGATCGGCTCGGTTGCCTCAGCTGGATTCTTTCAGTTGCGCAGATTGAAGAAGATTAGCAGATTTCTGAGCAGGGAGGCTCTGATCCTGGCCACCCTTGCCTTGGTGATCTCTCGCCTGGATTATGCCAACTCATTGTATGTTGGCATCCCAGCTTATCAACTCAAGCGTCTCCAACTGGTTCAGAACCAGGCAGCTAGGCTGATTTTTTCACAGACTAAATGGTATCACGTCAGTCCTCTCATGAAAAGCCTACATTGGCTTCCAGTGAGCATGCGTGGCGTTTTTAAGATGGGTTGTACCATTTTCAAAGCTTTACAAGGCATTGGTCCGATTTTCATTTCGACTCGCCTGCACCGCTATACCCCCTTTCGGAATCTTAGATCCTCCCACCTGAACTTGTTGGAAGTTCCTACAGTTAAGCGAAAGAAGTATGGCGGACTAAGATTCTCCGTTCTCGCTCCACAATTTTGCAACTCCCTTCCGGCGGAGATTAGGTCTTTGACTTCTCTGGCCCAATTCAGAAAACAGCTTAAGACTTGGATGTTCACTCAGGCCTACACCGATTAAAGCTATCCTTCTGTTCACTGTCATGACCCTTTCCTGAGCGCCAAGAAACCGTTGGTGTATGTGCACTTAATAAATGTTTTTAACATAACATTTTAACATAATATTCTGTTGGAGCTGAAAGTGGACCTGCTGAACTGCTTGTGCTTGGTTCTTCTGCCTCCTCCTGTTCACCATGTCTAGATTCTTTTCTTGCTTCCGTAATATCCGATTCTACATCATCCAATTTTCGTTTTGAAAAATATTTGAGGATGTCCATTTCTAAAAATAAATGGGAGCATTGAATTCTCTGCTCATCACCAGGCTGGCTGTATTGAATAAACTGAGTTGTAGATGAGCTGCAGGGAGTTGAAAATTCCCTTTAAATTTCTCCTACCACTTATTGAATACATACAGCCTTGTATGCAGTAACAGAAAAGTTGAAAAAGGAAAGTGTCTGTGTGTGGATATATGTATACATACTGATGCACACACATTGTATATATTCAGTGCCAGATTTCACTTGTCACAGCACCAGACTGCAGTTGCCACAGCAGCTCCAGATTGCACCCAAAACACGTGCCACACCACCAGCTTTAAACCCACCGCAATTGCCAAGTGCACCTTGGCAGTGGCACTGGATAGTATCCACATCATTCACCAGATATAATCCCACATCACCAGTTATAACCCCACCCCGCTAGATTATAAATCATATAACCCCCAATGTCTCCATGGTGGCACAGAATATAAACCCACTGCTTTCTCCTGCTTTTGCCTCATTTTTTTCTCCTCTGTCCTTCCCCTCTACCAGTTTTTCTGACTGCTTTCTCCTGCTTTTGCCTAGTTTTTTTAATACTTTTTCCTCTCTCTCCCCTGTGTTTCTGACTGCTTTCTCCTGCTTTTGCCCCGGCCTCAGTTACACATTTTGTGATCACAAGCAACTCACTTAATCTCCCCATGGCTGCCCGCATTTACTTGGCTGCTTGTCCACCTCCTGCTGGTCGCTGCTTGCCCCACTGAACTCTGTTGCACAGATCCCCTCCTCCTCCAACTCAATTTTTAAAAAACATTTGTGCAGTTTTATTTAGTGCCAACACCACCCAAAGGAATTGGAGTGCTTTACATAAGCACTAGATACGTTTTGCTGGTGCATTTTTAAAAAACGCCAACATTGCCCAAAGGTTTGGGAGCACTTTAATTAGCACTAGTTACTTTTTTTGCGCAGTTTTAAAAAACACCAACACTGCCCAAAGGTATTGGGGCACGTTACATAAGCACCAGTTATTTAAGTGAAGTTTTATATAGCGCCACCAATAACCAACACCACCAAAAGGGATTGGAGTGCTTTATATAAGCACCAGTTACTTTTTAGTGAAGTTTTATATAGCGCCGCCAACAACCAACACCACCCAAAGCTATTGGAGCACTTTACATAAGCACCAGTTAGTTTTTAGTGTAGATTTATATAATGCCGCCAACAACCAACACCACCCAAAGTATTGGAACACTTTACATTAGCACGTGTTACTTTTTAGTGAAATTTTATATAGCGCAACCAACAACCAACACTACCCAAAATATTGGAGCGCTTAACATTAGCACTAGTTACTTTTTTTATGCCATTTTACATTAGCACCAGTTACTTAAAACAAGGGCACATTCATTTTTATAGGCACAGCGAGACTGCTTTCTACTGCTTTCTCGGTCCTCTCCCCCAGTACTTTCTCATGCTTTTTCCGTATTTTTACTGCTTTTTCCTTCCTCTCCACTCCCCCCGTTTTTCTGAGTGCTTTTTCCTGTATATGCCAGGATTTATTTACTTCTTTTTCCTTAGTCTCCCCCATTGTTCTGACTGTTTTAGCTTACTTTTGCGCTGTTGTTCCTGCTTTTGCTTTTCTTTTACTGCCCCCCCCCCCCCCCCCCCCATTGTTCTGACTGCTTCTGCCTTGATTTTTACCTTCCTCTCCATTGGTTTTCCCTCAAGTCACGTTTTAGAAATGAAACAATACCAGGCAGCAAACTAAAACTTATAGACTGTCATAAGCCCTAGAACTTCAAGTTTTATATTACAATTTTAGATTAAAACTTTTAATCTATTCTGAGCGAAGTCATTAATTTCAAAACCCAGGCCCTCTCTGCAACGCTGCACAGGACAGAGAGGCTGCTTATCTCTCTGAACGCTCTCTCCTTCTGACTGGAGAGGAGCCTGCGCAGTGTGCACTTGCTGCAGGCTAGAGCAGGGGCGCGGAGGGGGGCAGGTTGAATTTGGACCATGATTGGTCCAGCTTTCGATTTACATATGGCAGGATATGCGGCAGGCAGCTATCATTGGTAGCTCTCAGATACCCAATGACAGTGCTGCCTCGCCTGCCTGCAATGCTGCCCGAGCCTCCTGTGTGGCTGTTTAGACCTACGGCCGGAGCAGTCCCAGTCATTAGTAGCTGTGAGCACTATGCTAAATTTAATTGGTAGTAGCACAGTGCTCAGCTACCAATGACTGTCACATGACACACGCACTGCACTTGGCACCGCCTCCGCAAAATGGCGCCAGCACCACCCGGCAATAGCCTCTTCACTCTTAGTCTCCCTGGCCCACGGACGGTGCGGGCAGCGGGCGCCATTATTTTTGGTAACATCGCTCCTTGGCGTTGAACAGGGTGTGACATTTTTTTATATATTATATTGTATGATACTGGACTTGCGACCTATACATTAGAAACGGCGCGCTTTGTGAGCAAGTATAAAGAGAGAAAAACATGCATTTGCAAAGCCAATGAGTCTCGGCTATGCAATGTATTTCCTGGCTTTTTTGATGTTCTTAGCTCAGCAGCCATGGCTATAAACATTTATAAAGACACGTAGGGGAGACCCATTGAATCTGCAGACTGCAAATTTCAGTCTGCAATGCTTGTTTATTTGGGGGCAATCCTTGTTTAACTTTATATATTTTTGGGCATATCCTAGGGGTGACAGGAGAGATAGTCTGGCCTAAATGGGCCAAGACCTGGCTGGCCCTAGCGGGAGTGGTGGCGAAGCGAAACATCGCCCGAGCGTGGGGTGCCAGTGTAGCCCCGACATTGCAGTCTTGGGAAAATTATTTAGACTGGTGTCAGCGGGCAGAACAAACAGTATACCAGAGCAGAGGATGCCCACGAAAATGGAAGAAGATATGGGGGGCCTGGATGACCCACAGAAATGATCAGTCCCCAATATCATAAGTAACTCTTGTCATTTTGAGGAACACGTTGTATAACTGCGCTCCCTGTTTTCCTAGTTGGGGGGGGTGAGACACTGCCACAACCAATGTCAACTCTGCAGTCAAAGAACTCCACTGCTGGATATTGAGCTGCGCCAACAGACTCGCACCCCTCCGCCACCCCGACAAACAACGCCCCCTGAAGGCCGCCTTGGTCTCTATCGAACACCCAGTAGCCAGGCGCTCCTGCAGACGCCTCGAGAAAACCTGGCAAAACCGGTAAACCACAGAAGACCTGAACAGTTACAGGAGTGCCCTGAGGGAATACCACCAGCACATAAGAGACACCAAACAGACTTTCATCAAGAACAAAATCCACACCCACGCAACCAATGCGAAATAACTTTTCAACATCATACAGCAATTCATCAAACCCCCCAGTGAAGCTACAGACGCCACACCATCCCAGAAACTCTGCAACAAGCTCAGCTACTACTTCCATCTGAAAATCAAGGCCCTCTACGACAACTTCGACGTTCGGCAGCTGGACACCACCCCCCCTGCCACCAACAACCAGCCGACCATCACAAATTGGGATCCGGCCACCGTTGATCACAGCACTGCGACCATGAAGAACACCCGCTCAGGAGCCCCCACAGACCCCTGCCTCCCGCACATCTACCACAGGGCCGCCACCATCATTGCACTGGAACTAGGATGGACCGTCAAGGCCTACATCGAATCCGGCATCTTTCCAGACAACTGTAAGCGGGCAGAGGCGAAACCCCTCCTCAAGAAGCCCTCAGTCGACCCGATGGACCTGAAAAACTACCGGCCCATCTCTCTCACCGAGAGACTCGTAAATGCTCAACTGATCACCTTCATCGAGGAGAACTCCATCCTAGACTCCTCCCAGTCTGGATTCCACAGCAGCCACAGCACCGAAACCGCCCTCCTCGCTGTCACCGACGACATCCGCATGCTACTCGACCAGGGCCACACTGCGGCCCTCATTCTACTAGACCTCTCCGCAGCCTTCGACACCATCTCACATTGCACTCTCACAGCCAGACTCACTCAACTGGATCCAATCCATTCTCTCCGGCAGAACCCAGAGGGTCAGACCTTCCTCTTCGAACCCACAGAGATCAACTGCGGAGTACCCCAAGGATCATTGCTCAGCCCGACGCTCTTCAACATCTATATGGCTCCCTCGCCGCCATCGTCAGACAGCATGGGCTCAGCATAATGTCATACGCCAACGACACCCAGCTCATCCTCTCCCTCACAAAGAACCCCAAAGACACCAGAATCTACAGGATCTACGTCACCCAGGTCCTCGTCACCAGCAGGCTGGACTACAGAAATGCCCTCTACGCAGGAACAACAACCAAGCTCCTGAGACGGCTGCAACGCATCCAGAACGCCTCGGCACGACTGATCCTCGACATTCCCCGACGCAGCCACATCACCCCCCACCTGAGAGACCTACACTGGCTCCCCGTCAACAGGAGGATAACCTTCAAACTCCTCACCCACGCACACAAAGCCCTACACAACGCCGGACCAGCATAGCTCAACAGATGACTCAGCTTCTACACCCCCACCAGCAGTCTACGCTCAGCCAGCCTCGCCCTCGTCACAGTCCCCTGCATCCGTAAAACGACCGCCGGCGGCAGATCCTTCTCCCACCTCGCCGCCAAGACCTGGAACACCTTCCCCACCAACCTACGACAGACCCAAGACCTACTGGCCTTCAGAAGACTTCTCAAGACCTGGCTCTTCGATCAGTAGCAGCTCCCCTCCCCCCCCCAGCGCCTTGAGACCCTCACGGGTATGTAGTGCACTTTACAAATTCCTTGATTGATTGAGACTGCTTCCAGGAAGGAATTAAGAACGCCGCAGCCTGGATAAAAAATAGCTGCCTGAAGCTCAACTCAGAGAAGACCGAGGTCCTCATCCTCGGACCCTCCAACTCTGCCTGGGATGACACCTGGTGGCCCTCCGCCCTCGGTAGTCCACCCACCCCTACTGACCACGCACGGAACCTCGGCATCATCCTCGACACCCTCCTCACCATGACCTGCCAGATCAACTCAGTCTCCTCCACCAGTTTCAACTGCCTTCGCATCCTCCGAAAGACCTTCAAATGGATACCTCTCCGAAGGCAGGAAAACCATCATCCATGCACTCATAACCAGCAGACTGGACTACGGCAGCGCCATCTACGCCGGAATTAATAGAACTCTCCTACACAAGCTCCAAACCATCCAGAACACCGCAGCCAGACTCGTCAGCGGGACCCCACGGCACGAATGAACGTTCTCCCAATCAGCATCAGATGCTCCCTTACCCTGCACATCTTCAGGAAGAACCTCAAGACCTGGCTCTTCGACTAATCGGAGCTGCACCTCCCTCCCCCCCAGCACCTTGGGACCCTCACGGGTGAGTAACGCGCTTTATAAAACCCTGATTGGCTTGCTCTATTTTCTCTGTATTGTGTATGCCGACCTCCATACTATGTATATTGTACTGATTTCTGAAGCAGATTTTTTTTGTATTTCCTCTTTCTTTGGTTATTTAGAATAAAAAAGAATTAAAAAAAATAAAACTTTATATATTTTTTAAAACGTTCAGCCATACTGCACAGAAGACGTGCTGCTGTGCAATACTTGTTAAAAACATTAACAAAAGTGTAGTTTGTTCTACTTACGCCTACTACATGTGTGGTGGGCGGAACTTAAAAAAACACCTCTGCTTGAAACATGTTCCACCACGGCACTAGTACGGCCTGAGGCTCCACTGGTGATCTGGAGGGGGCGGGGGGGGGGGAGCGCCCCTCCTTGCCCCCCCACACCGCAGACGCCCATGCTTCCATCTTCAGCAGATGCAACGCCGTTTAGTAGTCTGCCGAGAAGAGCATAATTTCTGTCACTGTGCCAGCCTGCACTCTTCAAACTGGCAACTGACTTCTGTCACCACATGACGCACTGTCTGAGCAGCTGCCGCACGCAGCCAGTGACTGCGATTCCACATACAGTTCAACTACAGTGGCAGTACAAAGCAGCAGGCTTTAATTTCCCAGCACTGTGACACTTGGTGGGATAAAGATAACACTGGGGGAGCGCTAGGTGGCGCCTGACCAGCATGGCCGCTTCGCGGTGAAGCTCCGGGCGCCGGACCCCGCAAATCCTCCCTACTCCGTCCTCAGCTGCCCTGGCCGATGCTTTCCCGGGCGCGCTGAAGCCCGGAACCGTCCTGCTCTCCCTGGCGTGGATCCGGAGCGCATCTGCCCCCTCGGCGCTCGTCCCGGCGTCTCTGCAGCTGACCGCTGAGAAGAGGCTGCGGTCCCGGTCCTGGGGCGCGGGCGAGCTGCTACTCCAGCCCGCGGCGCCCACGAGGTGTCTGGGCCCTGATGTGCCGGCGGCCTACAGGAGGCGTCTTTGCTGCGGTTGCGGCCCCCCCCCGGGAGAGAAACGGAGGCCCCTAGCTGAGGCCATCCTGTGGAGTCCGCGGAGGTGCGGGGCTGGTCCAGAGGATCCGATTTGCGCCGCATGACAGGCGGTGAGTGCGGCAGCGGGGAAGCGCACCAGCGGGGCTCCTTGAGTTGTTGGGGGACTGGAGGTGGTGGGGACGCCCCCCCATCGGGCCGGGTGTCGACGGTCAGGGGCCGGCTCCCCCCCTTCCCCCCCCCTCGCCCACGTCGCGGACCCCGGGCCTGGTTTCTGCGGCCTGCGGGGACGCCTTGGTGGGTGCGGAGCCGCCTTTGGGGATCGGGCCGCAGGCCGGCGGTCGGGGTGTGTGCGGCCTCCCTTCCCCCCCCCCCTTTCGGCTAAGGCGCTCCAGGTGCTGGGCGTGCGGCTGCCCGAACCCCCAGGGGGGGATTGAACTGAGTTGCCCTAGGAGCCCGCGGTCTCGGGCTGCATACAAGCCGTAGTGGCGGCGGACCCACCGGGAGGAGGCCTGAAGCTTGGCTGAGTGCCCCGTGATTTTGGCTGGAGCGGAGAGACCTAGCCTTGGCTGCGGTGTGCGGCGGAGGGTGACGCACCTCCCTGCAGGGCCGGGGCTGGGGGTTGGTGACGGCCCCCTGAGATTACCGGCTGCCACATCGGGCAGTGCGCCGACAGTACCCTCGGAGAGGCGGGCTGCACGCAGGAGTTGCGGCCTTGGCGACTATCGATTGAGGCACTCTCGGAAGATTCTCCAGGGACCTGGGACCGTGCTCCACGCTGCTGGACCTCGCAGTGTTGGTGGGAGGCTGCGGGTGCGACTGTGGCCGGGGGCTGGACTGGATTTCCTGCTGAGTGGCCCGCCGGAGCTTGCCCGCGGGGGCTGGTGGCGCCCGACCATTTCCAGCCGTCGGACCCCCTGGCCATACCTCCTGCGGAGTCCACGTCAGCCCGAACACCCGTCGACATCCCGCAGGCGTGTCTCACACCCTGTTGCCCTGCTTAGCTGCCTGCCACTCCAGACATGGGTAAGGACAGGGCCACGAAGCCGGCGTCCGGGGCCACCCAAACCAGGATGGACAAATTCACGACCTCTGAGAAGGGGTCCGGCCCCACGGGCGAACTGGCCCCGGCCCCCGCTACGGACCTTGCTGCCATCCTGCAGGCCATCAACTCATCCTGCGCCTCCCTCGAGGGCATGGTGGGAGAGGTCAAGGTGGATGTTGCGCTTCTCCGGCAGGATCTGCGGAATGCCACCGCCCGCATCTCGGAAGCCGAATCCCGGATATCCACTGTTGAGGACGACATCCGCCATTTACAGGACCAGGTTCGGGAGCTGACCACCCACTCTAAGGAACTACACCGCCGGGTCGAAGATGCAGAAAACCGCGCTCGGCGCAGCAACCTGCGCCTCGTGGGATTCCCGGAGGGAGTCGAATCGGGCCGGGCGGACGACTTTATGGAGCGCTGGTTCCGATCCTGGATGCCGGCGGACAGCTTATCTGCTTCGTTCATGGTGGAGAGAGCCCATCGCTCCCTGGCCCCCAGGCCCCCCGGTGCGCCCCCCCGGCCGTTCATCCTCAAGCTCTTGAATTTCAGAGACAGGGACGCTATTCTCCGCGAGGCCCGGCGCACGGAAACCCTCCACTACCAGAACCACAAAATCATGGTTTTCCCGGACTACACTCGCGAGGTCCAGGAGCTACGCCGCTCCTACACTGAAGTGAAACAAAAGCTACGTTCCCTGGGCCTCCAGTACCAGCTCCAGTTCCCGGCCCGCCTCCGGGTCATCTTCCAGCATAAGACATTGTTTTTCGATACGCCACGTGCGGCCTGGTCCTGGTTGACAGAGGAGCACCCCCTGCACCGCTCTGGGCGCGGATCGCCCACGGGAGCACGAGGGGGACGGGGGAGGCCCCGGACATCGAAGACCCGCCGGCGGCATCGCACGTTACCCCAGGAGCGCACGGCGGAGGAGGCGGTCACCACGCGCTCTGGGGGACGGCCGCGCCGGGGATCGAGAGCATCTTCTGCCTCCTCGGCCACACACGCCAGTCCCGTGCCTGACGGGCGGCGGGCCATGTCCCCCCGGCTCACAGGCCCTGCAACCCAGCCGGCCGAGTTGGTGGACACTTCGGACCTCTCTCGCAGCCCTAACATTTGACTCTCTATGTTTCTTTGGGGGGGGGGTGGGGGACGCCCGGGCTGGGGGTTGGAATGCCCCGCTGTCAGTGTCGCTCTTGGCCAGGGCAGATGAATCAGGCGTGACTTCAGTTGTACCAGGGGTCCACTAGCACTCAAGCCCGAGCGTTTTAGCTTGGTGGTTCTTCCATTTGGTTCGGGCGACAGATGCTTCTGTTTTCGAAGTATAGGGTGGGGGGTGGGGGTTTGGGGTTGGTTTGGGGTTGTTTCTTCCTCGTTGGGGAGGCTTTGTTGGTGGGGGGTGACTCCCCCTTATTTGTTGTACCAAGGCATCTTGTACTCTTTGACCTGCTCCCCTGCCCGATGTCCCGCTGTCCTTCCTCTTTGGGGGCCTGCTCAGCCGCGCCTCCACTGGCCCCCTCTTCTGTCCTGGGCTATGGCTGACCCTCCTGTCCCTAGGGCCGCCATGCGCATATTATCCTGGAACGTCAATGGTCTTCTGGACCGTTTCAAACGCATGGCGGTCCTCAAATACGCGCAACGTGCAGAGATTGATGTACTCCTCCTCCAGGAGACTCACCTCTTGGGCAATAACTGTCCCTTTCTTGGCCGCTATGGTTATGACAGGGTGTGGCACTCAGGTTTTACAAGGGGATCCCGGGGGGTAGCTATTCTGCTCCGCAAGTCCTTTCCCTTTGTCCTGACCCAGGTGCACTTGGACCCCCAGGGCATGGTAGTGGTGGTGTGTGGTACTTTTGAGGGGCGACCCCTCACCCTGACGTCCCTTTACGCGGCTCCATCCCTCCTGCCGTCGGCCCTCTCCTACACCGCGGGCCTCCTCCCAACGCTTCCGGCGGGTTCCCTCATTCTCGGCGGGGATTTTAACGCTGTCTACACGCCCCACCTGGACTCGACGGGTCCGATATCCCTGGCCCGCGCCGCTCGCGCGAAGCATCTCTCGTCTTGGGCTGAATCTCAGGGCCTCTGCGATGTATGGAGGATCTGGCACCCGCAGGCTCGCCAATACACCCACACATCGGCGGCCCATCACTCCCATGCCCGGATCGACCTCATCTTTGTACCGTCTACCGACTGCGCAGGGGTGCAGGATGCGCGCATTCTCCCGAGGGGCCTCTCGGACCACTCACCAGTACTCCTTGCTCTTGCCCCCCCCCCTCTCCGCCCGTCCGATGTGGCGTTTGAACGCCTGGTTCCTCCACGACAAGGCTTTCCGGAAGGTGGTCGGGGGCGAGATAGCTGATTACTACTCTCACAACGAGGGCTCTGTCCCCTCCCCTGCCGTCCTGTGGGATGCTGGCAAGGCGACTATTCGGGGCGCCGCTAAGGGGCATCTGCAACGGCAACGGCAGGCCCAATCTCAGAAGCTCGCGGACTGCGAGGCTCAAGCCTTGGACCTGGAGCGCAACCTGGGGGGGTTGGACGACAGCACACGGTCTCGTCGCCTGGCTTTCCTGCGGGAAGAGATTCGATTACACTCCTTGGAGGCAGCAAAGACTCTGTGGCGCTCCTCGGTGGCCCGGGTATACGGCTGGGGAGACAAAAACGGCACTCTTCTCCACCGGCTGGCTACTTACCCCCGGGCAGGTAGGATCATTCCGGCCATCGCGGACTCGGCGGGGGGCCTCCACACAGCCTCGGTGGCGATGGCCCAGGCGTTCGCCGACTACTATTCCCGGCTGTACCGACTCCGGACGTCCACGCTCTCCCTAGAGGAGTTGCTGGGGACGAATGGGGCGATGCTTGAGCGGCTGCATCCTGAGGTCTCTGAGAGCCTCGACTCGCCTATAGAGCTGCAGGAGATTGAGGAGGCGATCGGCTGCCTGGCGCCCGGGAAGACCCCGGGACCCGACGGGTTCCCTCAGGAATACTACGCTCACTATCGTGAGACTCTGGCCCCGAGGCTTCGGGACCTGTTCGCGGACGTGGTGGAGACGGGCTCGTTCTGGCCTGAAACGGACACAGCGACCATAGTTGTCCTCCCCAAGACGCAGCCCCCCTCGCGGTCCTGCTCGGACTACCGGCCAATATCCCTTATCAACACCGAAATCAAAATCTATGCCACGGTCCTCGCACAGCGGTTGCGCCGATCTCTTGCCTCTCTGGTCCACCCGGATCAATGCGGATTTATGCCGGACCGGGGGACCAGGCACTGCCTGCGGCGCCTGCACCTCGCGATGGCGCACCGCGGCCGCCTTTCCCCCTATCTGGCCCTCCTGCTGGTCGACTTTGAAAAGGCCTTCGACTCAGTGGGGTGGGCATACTTGGGTAAGGTCCTTGAGCACATGGGTTTCGGTCCCCGGTTCCGTGCCATTGTTGCGGTCCTGTACGCGAGCCCGCGGGCCCGTGTTTTGGTCAATGGGGCTCTGTCTCGCCCGTTTCCCATAGGTCGAGGTACGCGTCAGGGATGTCCGCTCTCGCCCCTCCTGTTCGCTCTGGCCATGGAACCCCTGGCGGTAATGATTCGCTCGGATCCCGCTCTTCGCGGATGGGATTGGCCAGGCCTGGCCCCTGATAAGATCGCCCTCTACGCGGACGACGTCCTCCTCTATCTTTCTGATCCAGGGACCTCAGGACCCCAGGTCCGCCGGATTCTCCGCCAGTTTGGCCAAGCGTCGGGTCTCCATCTGAACCCTAAAAAATCCGTTCTAGTCCCGCTGCACCCGTCCCGGGACTGCTTCGATTGGCAATCGGATATTCCCCTCCGGAGACTCTCCTTTAAATACCTGGGGATCTGGGTCACCCTCCTTCCGGAACTCTGCTGGGCCCTCAATGTGGCTCCTGTAGTCAACAAGACCAGATCAGATATGCTCCGGTGGCAATCGCTCCCATTGAATCCGCTGGGGAGAGTCGCCCTCTATAAAATGATGATCCTCCCCAAGTTTCTATACATGCTACAAAACACTCCGTGCCCCTTTCCGCGCCCGTGGTTCCGGGAACTGGATAAGATGGTGACTAAATTTCTCTGGGGCAGCGGCAGGCCCCGGCTGGCCTTAGATCGCTGCAGAGTCCCCTCCTACGACGGCGGCCTGAGCATGACAAACCTATATCTCTATTATCTGGCCACCCAGCTACTGGTGATCCACGACTGGTTCTCGGGTGGATGGGGCGATCCGGCTTATCGACTCGAGGTGCATTGCCTCGGGTTCTCCTCTATCCAAAACATGCTCTATGGAGCAGCGGTTCCCCTGTCGCTCCCCGGCGTCGTGCGGGCCCCTTTTCTCGCGTGGCGCGCAGCTTTGAGGCACACCCGGTGGTCGGGGACGAACACGCAACTCACACCGCTTTGGCACGGGACATGGTTGCGGGAGGTGGTGGGACTGGTGGGCTTTCGGCAGTGGGATCTTCTCGGGATCTCCACTCTGGGCGATATATGGCGTGGGAGCCACATGTGTTCCTTCCAGGAGCTTCAGGCCCGCTTCTCGCTGCAGCCTTCTCAATTTTATCGCTACCTTCAATTGCGCCATGCGGTCCGGACCCACGTCCCTCTAGACTCCAGATTGCCTTCCCATAGCCCGCCTGAAGCTCAGGTGATGTTAGGGTGTCTGGGGAAGGGGGGCATATCCCGCATTTACAAATCCCTGATTAACAATACCCCGGTAGACTGGAGCGGACTAAAACAGCGATGGGAGGCCTGGGTGGGACCCCTAGATGACGCGGACTGGAGGGTCGCCTTTATGGACCCTCGTTCGCTTACCACCTCCGCTAGGTTGCGGCTCATCCAACTCTACTACCTCCACACCGCTTATCTGACTCCGGACCGCCTATACCGTGCGGGCCTCCGCGTGGATGCCTCCTGTGCCCGCTGTGGGATGGCTCCGGCGGACTTTTTCCATATGGTGTGGTCTTGTACCCGCCTGGCAGACTACTGGGCAGCGATTGAAGCCGACCTGGCGGAGGTTCTGGGATGGGAGGTCCCCCATGAGCCTAGAATGGCCCTGCTGGGCATCACGGACGGGATGGATGGGTCCCGTAACGACAAGTACTTCCTCACTACTGCCCTAATGGTGGCTAAGAGGGATATAGCAGCCGCATGGTCACAGCCAGACCCGCCCAGAAGGGCTACCTGGAGTAGAGGGGTGGATTGGTGTGCGGCCCAAGAGCGGTCGTTATACGCTGCCCGGGGCTGCCCCAAAACATTCCGCAAAATATGGGGGAAATGGCTGGGGGGACTGCTTTGAGGGGTGGGGGCGCAGAGGGTGGGACGGGTGCTGGGGGGGGAAGGGGTTTTTTTTACATTCGTTTGTCGATACCTCCCTGATTGCAGGTACTGATGCCATGTTCAATGCACTGTTGTATATCTTTCTTGATATTGTCCTTTATGCTGCAAAACACAAAAAAATTGTTTATCAAAAAAAAAGATAACACTGGGGATTCATTTTGCTGCTGGCGAGAGGTTGGAGATTTGCATTCTGGCAGTTTTGATCATCATGAAGTAGCACAGAAGGTTAGTGTGCCTGCTGCAAAGAACATGTACCAGCATATTATAGAACTGTATTTTATGTGAACAGCTCATTGGGTTACTGCTTTTGTCACAAAGATCCCTTAGTCACTTGTGGTTCAACTGCACCTGGCGCTAAGGTGAGGGGTTGGAGGGTGATATGTGTTTAGAAATAATAGGTTTAAAAGCACCTGCTACAGAGTTCCTTAAAGTTTCTTGATGCCCAAATAGGAGTCATTACTGATATTTGTCTGTTTTCAGGGACTTTATTGCATGATTTTGCTCGACAGAAAGTGTCGCTCATAGTCGTTGAATGACAATCATAACTACACTGAAATTATGAAAATGTCACACATAAGGAATATACATCTGAAGGTTGAATTTCAAAATGTAGAACGAGATAACTTAAAATCAATACCGGCTTCCCTGCTTGTCAAAATTGATTCATTCTAAGCAAACATTATATTTCACAGTCTCCTTTTTCTTTATTAGGACATACAACAGCAATTTTAAGTTGTTGAGTTCAGGATGTTCTGGAAAATTCAAGGGATTTCCAGATAAACATGTACAAGAAGCCTGCCTATTCGGAACAGTAAACATCGAGTGAGGTTTAAAGTGAAAGTGCAGGTCTCCTCCTGGAATTTTCAAAAAGGCAGGGAGTTCCCACTGGCATTTGAGTTGTTTTTGTAAAGTTGCTAGGTGCAGTAGGTAATTGCAGTTACCCCCAAGGACTTGCAGGAGACTGGGTAGAGGGATAAATACGCCTTTATTAAATCTAAAGTTACTATCTCCGAGAGAGCGCCGGGCAACACGCTCCGAACGCTTCACTCGCGCCGCGCTACTCGCGCATGCGCAGTAGCGTCCAATATGGCCGCTACTCGCATTCCTACCCTGACGTAGTGCGCGTCAACTAGACCGCGACACTACATATCTCCCCCTTTTATACCATCCAACACAATGTACCCCGACCAGGTGGTCAGTCCATTTCATAGTCTCTAAACTTGGATGGTCTCACCACTGCTCGCCCCACCCGGGTGTGTCTTACCGGGGTGGTATGTCCTTCTCGGCCTCCTTCTGCGACAGGGCCTCCTCTCCTTCCTTCCGGAGTGCCCTGGCCCTCTCTCTCTCCTTTCTCACCGTCTTCCCGGGTCCTTTCCTCTGTGGGCCATCCTTCCGGTATGTCTCTCTCTCCATCGTGTTCTTCACTCATGTTCTCTCCACACTCTCCTTTAGACGTTCCTGCGTCCCTTGTCGCCCCTTCTGTTGGTGTTTCCCCTTCCGTGTCCTCCCGGGGCCATTGTAGGATTTTGTTGCACTTGGCCATGCGATCGTGGGACCACACGTTTCCATCGCTGAGCAACGCTGCCCGGTCGTACACTTCTTCTACTCTTAGGGGTGGGGAGTACTTGCTTTCTCCCTTCCACTTCAGAACTGCCAGCTTCACTCTGACCCACTCCCTTTTTCCAAAACTGTCTCCTTCACCTTCCTGTTGCGGTTGT
The DNA here is from genome assembly GCF_964204655.1 of Triturus cristatus. Taxonomy (NCBI): domain Eukaryota; kingdom Metazoa; phylum Chordata; class Amphibia; order Caudata; family Salamandridae; genus Triturus; species Triturus cristatus. Next base: position 785,563,049 of record NC_140594.1, read on the forward strand.
AGTGTTCCGTGTAAATGCGTTGTGCCTTCTCCAGGTTGTGTTGTACCACCGCTGGAGACCATTTGCTGGTGATGGTCTTCTCCTGCCAAGCAACATTGTCTCTGGTGAAGGGTTGCCTTCCTCGCAGGATTTGGAAGGGGCTATACCCCGTACCGGTGGGGGTGATGCGATATGCCCAGATTGTACTTTGCACTTCTTTTTCCCAGTCTTTGCCCCTCGTGATGGCAGCTTGTATGGAGCCCATGAGCACCCTATTGAACCTTTCTACTTGTCCGTTACTAGCCGGATGATATATCGACGTGTGTTTAAGTAGAATGCCGTTCCTTTCTGCAAATTTGGCCCATTTGTCCGAGGTGAATTGGGGGCCATTGTCACTGATTATGGTCCTGGGTATGCCTTCCCTGAGGAACACTGCCTTGAGGAAGCGCAGTATTTCGTCCGTGTCCATGACCTCTTGGATGTGTACCTCTGGCCACTTTGAGTACTTGTCCACTAACGCACAGAGGTATTTGGGTATCCCCTGATCATCCAGTATAGGTCCTAAGATGTCCACTGCCACCTCTTCCCATGGGTTACTGGGACTCGTGAACTTCCCTAGAGGCGGCCTCATTGGTTTCAGTATCTTGTCCGCTCCTTGGCACTGCACGCAGTCTCTTACGTGCCTCTCTACTTGCATATCCATTCCTGGCCACCAATACGTTTGTTTGGTCCTGGCCTTCGTCTTCACGATTCCCAGGTGTCCTTCGTGTATTATGGATAGCAGATCCGGTATTATGTTCTCCGGTGGTACCACTCTGTTTCCTCTGTATACGAACACCCCGTCGTTCCTCACCGACAGCTCTTCTCTGACCTGGTAGAACTGCCGGACCTTGGGTCTCTGTCGTCTCCTCTCCGGCCACCCTCGTACAATGTACATCTTGATGTCGTCCAGATCTCCATCCGCTGCATACGCGTCTTTCCACTCCTGTCTACTGATGGCTTTTTCTGGGTCGTCCGTCAGGGCTACCATCTCGTCTTCGTCCTCCGTGCCATTGGTGGCACTTTCCATTGCTGACGCCCTGCTGAGGTAATCTGCAATCTTGTTTCTTGAGCCCGGTATGTACTCTACGTCGTACCGATACTCCAGGAGTTTCAGCGTCATCTTCGCAATCCGGGGTGTGGCGCTGGCATGGCCGTCGGATGTCAAAACCTTCACTAGGGGTTTGTGATCCGTCTTCACTTGAAATCTTGTGCCCCACAGAAACTGGCGGTACTTTCCCATGGCCCATACCACGGCCAGCATCTCTTTTTCGATTACACTGAACTTTTGTTCCGGTGATGTCAATGTCCTGGACGCGAAGCTGATCGTCTCCGTCCCTCCTTCAGGTCTTTCTTGCATGAGCACCGCTCCTAGCCCTTTGTCACTTGCGTCCGTCATCAATATGGATCGCGCCTGAGGATCGTACCCATGCAGCGGGATCGCCTGGCTGATTTCACGTTTCACCGTGTCGAACTCTTCCTGCGTCTCTTCTGTCCACACAAACACCGTCTTGTCCCTCGTGAGTTGCCTCATGTAGTGTGTTTTCGTGACAAAATGGTGGACAAACTTGCTGTAGTATTCCGCCATCCCTAAAAATGACCGTACTTCTTCCTTGGAGGTGGGCGGGGGTGCATCGCAGATGGCCTTCACGTTCCCTTTCTTCGGTGTTATCCCGTGCGCTCCTATCTCATGCCCCAGGTACGTGACTGATGTCATCCCGAAATGACATTTCTCCCATTCTGCCGTCAGGCCGTTTTCCTCCAAGATCTTCAATACCGCTTCCAGCTTCTCGTCGTGGTCTTCCAGCTCTTTCCCCATTACTAGGATATCGTCCTGGAAGTATTGCACTCCCTCTATACCCTTGAATAGGTGGGCCATCAGCTTCTGGAACACCGCTGCTGCCGAAGCTAGACCGAAGGGCATGCGGCAGAACTGATAGCATCCAAACGGCGTTATGAATGACGTCAGTTTCTTGCTCGTAGGATGCAGCACTACCTGGTGGTATGCCGATTGTAGGTCGATGGTGGAGAGCCATTTCACGCCTTTCGTGCGGGCCTACATTTCCTCTATGCGTGGTAAGGGGAATTTTTCTACCACGATGCGCTTGTTTAACTCTCTGAGGTCCACACATAGGCGCACCTTGCCTGACGGTTTCATGGCCACTACCAGTGGCGCCAACCACTCCGCGCTGTCGATGGGTTCGATGATTCCCCCGTCCTCCAGCCGGTGTAGTTCCTGTTGTACCGCCTCTCTCACTGCGATCGGTATGTTCCTTACTTTGTGCGCAACAGGGCTGACATTTTCTTTGAGAACGATCTTGTGGGAGAACTTCTCGAGTTTTCCGATTGTGCCGCCAAATACTTTCGGGTGTCCATTCCGCCATTTCGCTGCCGTCGACTCATCTCCGTCCAGAGTTACCATCACTTGGGTGCCCCCTCCTGGATTCAGCTGTACGCCCAACTCTCCTTGGTCCATCCACCCAAGGACTGATGGTCCCTTCTCCGCAATGTACAGTTTGCAGTGGGCGCTTCGTTCTTTGAACTGGAACAGTAGCTTCCTGAACCCTACCATCGGGATGGGTTCCCCCGTGTAGGTGACCGGTCGTATGTCGGGTGGTTCTAGATGTGTGCCCAGAGTGGGTTTGAACCTCTCGTTCCACACCGATCTTTGGACGATCGTGTAAGGAGACCCCGAATCCGCCACTATGGTGATTCCTACTCCTCCAATGATCATGTCACACTGGGGCTTGCGCGAGCTCCTCCCATCGATGCCCAGCACCTGGTCCTCCACACACAGGACTTCGTCGTCTTCCTCCTGGCCCTCTACTTCTTCTCCTATGTCTTGCGCCACGAATTTCACCGCGTGCTGTCTCCCTTTCCTTCGACACACTTTCTCGTAGTGGCCGACCAGGCCGCAGAACGCACACTTGGTTCTGAAGGCGGGGCACCGTTTGTCGTGTGCTGCGTGGTTCGAGCTTCCACATCTGTAGCACCTCACCGTTTCTCCCTTGTCTTGCTTCCACGGTTGTCCTGGTTTTCCTTTCCCTTTGGGTGTTCCTCTGTACTCTCCAGGCGCTGTTTTTCCTCGTCCATACTGGTCCGCGTCGTCCACCTTATTAACTGTGAGTCTCGGGGCTTGGTCTCTCTTTGCGGCCTCTGCACAGCGCTTGGTCAGTTCTGCCCTTTTCACTATGGCAATCACGTCTTTCAGCGTCGCATCTCCACTCGCCCACAGTTTATCTTGCACCGTCTTACTTGTCGTATGCATTACGATTTGGTCCTTAATGAATTCTTCCTGTAACGCCCCATATTTGCACGTTATCGCAAGTTTCCGCAGCGCCGCCACGTAGTCGTCTATCGTTTCCCCCGCTTCTTGCTTCCTCTGCTGGAAATTGTAGCGGTCGATGGAGGTGCACACTGCGGGGCGATAGTGGTTGTCCAAGTCTTCAATGGCGTGTTTGAACACGTCCGTGTCCGCTGCCTGTCTGGTGACCGGTGTGAGGTTCTGGAATACCCGTATTCCTTCTGGTCCTAGATTGTGTAAGAGTATCCTCTTCCTCCTGGCACTGGAGAACGCCTCCTCGTTCTCATCTTCCAGCGCTTCTAGGTAATTTTTGAAGTACTCCCTCCAGTCTTTCCACTTCATTTGGGGTTCTCCCGGACGTGGAAGGAACGGGATCGGCGTCGTTAATGCTGATGCCTGTGCGCTCATTTTGGCTTCCACCTGTTTCCTCGGGCTACCTGGCGCGTCTGTCCTCTCTCCCCTTCTTCGGGTTCCTGGGACTTCGTTGGAGCTGCCTGCGCCGTCACCACCCGATTCCGCCAGGGTCTCCGCTGCCTCCCTACGGTCCGCCTGTGACGTTCCTCCGCCTCGTGGCCGGCACACTCACTGCCCACGTGCCACCCTCTGGCGTCTGTCTGCCACTGCCGCGCTCTCCCGGTGCGTAGGCGTCTGTCCTCGACCCCCTCGGTCTTCTTACCGCGTGGGGCGACGTCCCTCTTCGTGGGTTTTCCTCCAATGAGCAAGTTGGGGGGCACCTTCCTCCTGGGTCACACAGGGTCCTCACCATCCCATCCTCGTCGCCACTGTAAAGTTGCTAGGTGCAGTAGGTAATTGCAGTTACCCCCAAGGACTTGCAGGAGACTGGGTAGAGGGATAAATACGCCTTTATTAAATCTAAAGTTACTATCTCCGAGAGAGCGCCGGGCAACACGCTCCAAACGCTTCACTCGCGCCGCGCTACTCGCGCATGCGCAGTAGCGTCCAATATGGCCGCTACTCGCATTCCTACCCTGACGTAGTGCGCGTCAACTAGACCGCGACACTACAGTTTTCTACATACAAACGTTTGCACAAAACAGACAGCTTGAAAACAGGTTATATCCAGAGAAGCGTCAAAGATCGAAAGATTTTCACAGGCAGTTCAACTCTTACCCCTTGGTTCCATCACCAGATCAACGCCTAGTCATGTGGATCAGGTTGAGCTTAAATTTATTCCAGGGAAGGGGCGATGTCGGCGCAGTGCGTTTTAACTCTGCTTTAATGAACTGTGAATCACTGTCGGAAAGGTCTTGTTTTCAATGTATTTGTTTATTGTGAAAGTGAAAGGCCCACTGCTAAAGGGTTTCTGGCCCTTCAACTTTCTCTGTAATGTATGATGAGATCACTGGTCCTCCGATGGACCTTACTCTGTGCTGAGAGGGGTTGGATATTTGGGGATGCTGCAATTATCTAATGAGGACAAGGATTAGGACAACTGAATCACAAGTTAGGTATTAAACCCATATAGGTTAGTCTCAGGAAGTTCCATAAATATAGAATATGATCACTGCAACCCCAAGTCTCCTAGAGAAACGTAGGTGACCAATAAAAATTCAGTTGCAGCAATGAAAAATATTAACATGAGAATTTGATGCTTAGAGACTTCTGCATCACAACCCTCTTTAGCTATAAGTAACCCCACTAGGAAAACACATTCACTAGGACACTATCATCAGAATAGTAGAGTCAATAACATTAGAGAAAGATTAGCTTATCAATATTCAATTGGAATCTATTATATGAAGAAGTTTAGCAATCAAATTCAAATTATAAGAATTACTTAATAAAATACCAAAGCTCAGTTTTCAGAGGAAGATATTAGGTGTCTAGAGGGAGGTCTCTCAGCCGAAAGACTCAGGCTCACACAGCCGTATGCGTCAACCTGGAGAGAGCCAGTTAAGTCTTATACAAGACTTTCAGGAGAGAGCAGTAAATTCCAACTAAGCCAGTCCGGTTCGATGGACAGGAGTTTATCTCAGTCTGTCACAGCAGTGACATCGAATTAGTCTCTCTGCGTAGGAAACGAAGAAGTGATGACGACAGCCCGTACTCCTTTAGGGATAGGCAATTATACTCTGTCAGTTACAGGGTTACACCTCTTAGCATCACCTCATCGATCCGACCGACAGTGCATTGGTAAGTTTGGGAAAAGTGTAAGTCGAATTTGCAACAAGACACAAAATCCGAAAAAGTTAATGGATCCATGGGATAGTTCCTTAGGTTGGCTTATTTTTTGTCGCAGTGAACAATGGCATATTGCGGAAAAGAACATTTGGGGTCAAAAGGACGTGTTCTCATCCGTTTGTCCTAAGCCTATTAAAAATGTAATACATGCTCAGTACAGGAGGAAGTGGAAAGAACAGTTATATTATTCAATACAAAAGAACATAATGTGGAATGTCCATTCTCATTCTAGTTAAGCAAGGTTCAGCAAGTCATGTTTCAGGAAAATATAAGGTCCACAAGTATTGGAGCTAGCATACAGTAAAACACGTATTGTACATTTCAAAAGAGAACTAAGTATATAACCTTATAATATATCATGAAAGTTTTGGTTATTGTTCATCACAGTTAAAATTAATACATGTAAATATTGGGTACTTCTAAAAAAAATATTTTAGTGCCAAAGTGCACATTTGTTTAAAACATCACTCCATGATTCTTGTTCATATTTCAAAACATTAGTACAAATAGGAAATACATTCTTTATAAGTCTCATGTTAGCATGATAAACAGATGCATGTGCAACACCTACTTTTCTCTTGTCATTTTCAGTGCACACATTATTTTACATGTAACATCAGGTTTTATTTCTCTTTCACATTTTAATCATGTTAATTTATATTGTTTGCTTAAAACCGTATTAAGAAAAACATTCATATATGGGAAGCAGTAAAAATAGATATAAACTCCATAATGTAGGAGATTGTTAAATCACATATTTCTAAAGCAGGTTCATTGCAGACTGTGTTTCCTTAGTAAAGACAATTTATAATACTTAAAAGAAATAATGTGTCTAATCTACATTCATCTGCATGCTGTTATGATGCAGTGACTATGCTTCTCAAGCTTTTTGTCATTTCTCATAACATGTGAATTGTATACGGTTCAAAGCTTCTCTCAGAACCAATGTTATTGGTAAGTCTGTAAGTTGCTTATGTGTGGCGTGTCCATGGTTTCAGTGTGCTTCTGACATTCCATTGCCAAATGTCTACTGACTAGTAAAACGAAACAACAGCCCTGCCAAGTACCACGCATCAGGCAATTGACTAACACAGTTCAGTGAGGTCGTTCACATCACCACAATGAAGTGTGAAGTCACGCATATAGCACCTCCTCAGCTGTGCCTGTCAGCGGCACCATGAGAGCACTGCCTGTCAATGAATAACATCATGTCGCTGGAGTCAAGTGGCAGGTAGTGCACGGTGTGCGCTGCGCGCTGCTTAGCAGAATTGGGGGATGGCTGAGCCCATTATGCTTGCTACTTATTGTAACAAAACACTGTGGAGTCGTTCCATCACAGAGCCGCCTGTGGCACGCAAGGCGGCAGTCCAATTCAGATATTATTGGCTGCTGCCTACAATGAGCTCGCCACGTATATCAATCCCACTATCGACCGTCATCGAAGCGGGGCCACTGCGGGTGGCGGCTGAACACGGACTCACTGTGGCGGGCAGAGTGGTTTGTTCGCAGCTGAGCTGCTGAGAGCACCGCAACCCCTGACTGTGCTGAGCTAAGAGAGCCTTATCATGCCCAGCGGCCACCAGGCCCCGAAAGAGGGGAGCCAGGACGTGTTAATTGCAGTTGCTCTCACCGGCCACTAGCCCTCGCTGCATAAGTAAGTGCGCCTAGCCCTAGAGTAATGCATGACAATCATTCAGTTGCTTGCAGGGTATAATGCTTCTTAAGTAAAGTTCCAAATGTACTTGCACTCACACACACGACACACCTGCAGCCACATACTTGACTTGCACATAGCCAGTGACAAGCACAGGCAACACGCACGGGCACGTAGACAACTGACGCAGCTGTGTACAATTATTGTGGCATGTTGTCATTAAACATTTGCTGGCCTGAAGACGCAAATGCCACCACACATCTTTACATTATTTCCCACATCATGCACATAACTGTGCATTTTATTCACGGACAGCGTGCATTGGCCATAATTGTGGACAGTCACTGTACGGTGTACACTGCAGCTAGAGTATACACACATCGTTGGCTGCATGGTTTGTGTGGGAAGACAACACGTGCACTGCAGTGCCTAGACACGATTTAATACTAGTGCTGCAGCTACGAATAGACAGCACAGTCAACCTCTCCAGTGCACAATGTTCATCTGCAAAATGTATTCAGAGCCTGCCCATTAATTGGCGCATGATCTGATCAACATGCAAACAAAAGAGTGGTTGTCGGAGGGAGCAGTGACTTTTCTGAACAGTCAAACGAAACCTCAGTTTATGTTTAGAATCATTCAAAGTGTTCTTGAAAGAGTAGAGCCCCCTTATAAAACCTGTCATGTATTCATTCCGCTGTTTAGTGTAGCGCCTCACTCTGAGATGTGAGGCTTGACTTCAAGTGGTGCCCACACACTGAGCACCCCCCATCTTCTTCCGATCCTGAAAGCATGAATGTTTGGGAGATCAGGTGCAGCATGGCAGGTGAGAGCGTCATACGCAGGGCAGCATCACAACAATAAGCATATGTATTTCATAAGCACACTTTAGGGTCACACTTGGACTTTTTATTTATAGTCATAATCATTATTGTAATTATTGCTGCTATTGTTATTATTTTTACTTTTATCTCTGACTAAGCCAGTGTTTCACCTGTGTATGTTAGTGGTCTCGCTGAGAACTTCTTTAACAGAGAGTAGCAACTGTAGCGCAAGGAGAAAGTGCAAAGGAGCTGACCTATGTAACTCCCTACTCCGTCAAGAGGTGAACTGAGTCCTAACCATTGCCACAAGTCACCCAGAGTTCTCCCTGCAGCAGTGGTGCACCGACCAGGCTCTAAGTCTAGCTTTCTGGCCAGTGCATCGTTTTACATTTTGCTACTCTTAGTCTTTTAGATCTCTTTGAAGCGTCTATAAAATAAAGCAATATTTATTCAGTTATTTTTTCACATTTTAAACAATTTATTTCTCTATGTCCCAAGGCTGCTCTTTGGAATAGAAAAATGTCAGAAAAAAACATTTCCAGCAGAATTGCTTTTCTTTTTTGGATCCATTTCAGGGAGGAACAAATAAACGAAAAGAGGAAAGAGAGGGTAACAAACCGTTTCTTGAAGTCACGGTTTCCCGTAAGTGAGAAGAAGCAAGACGAAAGAGACGCAGGATGAGTGAGAAAGAGTGGGGGGCAGGTGTCAGCGGCAGAGTAGAGGTCGACACTGACCTTGTCTTCTCCGACGAGGAAGGAAAAGACGTTGCCATTCTTTCTCTGCCCGTCCCTGGACGTGTGTTTAAAATAATAAAGTAGGGGAACGGAATGAATCAATTTAATGAAGTAGGGGCACGCCGTGCCCTGCCGATCCCGTCCACTTCGAGTTCGACCACAGAATCTGAGTATCTGCAAAGCCACCATCAGCCACGTTTCTGCAGGCAGAGCGCTGGTTGAGCTGATGCAGGTACAAATTGGAACCTTGCGAAGTCCGACAACGAGGAGTGTATGGTGGAGAGGGTGAATGCCGAGGCCACTTTTACACATGGAACTCAGAGTGATTGTGCAAGCACACGTGGGCCACTGAAATTGTTTGTGAAGCACTCAGTGTGCAACATTGAGGAAGGCCTGCCTTTCTCATGGAGTGATGGGGGGGGGGGGGGGGGTGGGGAGGGGGCGGAGGGGTGGTGGCATATCTTTTACGGACAGATCGGGGTACTGCTAATGTTGAGCACCAGGAGACATATTAGAGGGAAGTGACACTGCCTGAGAAATAGAGTGGGGCTACCCAGTGGGTGCAAGCTGATTGATTGCACCGGGACCACAGTAACAGCAATTCCTGCCGGCCCAGGCCCCTAGAAACAGCTGCTGCCGCCCACCCATGTTAAATTATAGGACAAGACATCTCCTCCCTAACCTCCTAGGCACGTGCTCCCCTGTTGTGTGTATGGAGGTGAAGGGGGCGAGGGGGCTGTGCCCTGTCACAGTGAGAGTAGGCGTTGAGTGCCTTAAGTCACAGTTCCATGTGTCCCCACGAGCTCTCACCTGACTTCAATCTACAGCAGATGCAGTCGTACAGTAGTCTCCAGAGAAGAGCATCTTTCTGTCACTGCCAGCCTGCACTCTCCGAACTGGCAACTGACTCATGTCTCCACATGGCAGCGACACTCTCTGAGCAGCTGCCACAGACAGTCGCTGTGACTCCACATACAGTTCAGCTACAGTCCAAAGCAGCAGGCTTCATTTTCTCTAAGACTGTGATAGTTGGTCTGACAAAGATAACGCCGAGGATTAATGTTCCTACTGGAAAGAGATCGGAGTTTTGTCTTTTAGGAGTTTTGACTCACCATGAACTAGTGCAGAGGGTTAATGTACTGCTGCAAAGAACATGTACCAGCATATCACAGAACTGTATTTTATGTGGATAGCTCATTGGGTCACCGCGACGCCTGACTCAGATACGACGCCGACTCCCTCCATGCACTTAACTCCGGCCGACACAACACCTGCTTCCAGGCCGCCCCGAAACGGACCCATGGATCCTTCTCCTGCCACACCTGCAGCTTCACCTGCGACAGACCCACCAAACCTCCAAGAACTGGACCCAACCACCTCCGCTGCATTCTACTCAACACCCGCTCCACAAGCACACACGCCGTCGAGATCTGGGACCTGCTCGACACCTTCGCCCCAGATGTGGCCTTCCTCACCGAGACCTGGTGGAACGACTCCTCGGCACCCGACGGCTACAAGATCACCTGCAGGGACCGCACCAACGGAATCGGAGGAGGAATAGCCATCGTCTACAAGTCCACCCTCAAGGTCACCACCCACGCAGACAACACCCTCAACACCGCTGAACACCTGCACTTCCGGATCCACACCGACCCCACCACCACCCTCAGAGGAATACTCCTCTACAGACCCCCCGGACCCCAGGCACAGTTCAGCGACTCCATCGCTGACCTCGCCAGCACCCACGCACTCGCCTCCACAGACTACATCCTCCTCTGGGACCTGAATTTCCACCTCAAGAACAACAACAACGCCAACTCCGCCACTCTGATCAAAAACCTCGCCAACCTCGGCCTCAGACAACTCGTCACCGCACCCACCCACGCCACAGGCCACACACTGGACGCCGTATTCTCCACAAGCACCCACATCACCTTCAACCAAACCTCCGAACCCCACTGGACCGACCACCGCTGCATCCACTACACCTTCAGAAAACCAACCATGCACCATCGCACTTAACAGCTGCCGCGCCGCTGCTGGAACAAAGTCACCGAAGACCAGCTAACCACCACCCTCGCCCAGAACCCACCTATCAACCCCACCTGCCCTGACGCCGCAGCCCGCAACCTCAGACAGTGGATCGATGACTGCGCCAACACCCTCGCCCCACTCAAGAGACCATCCAACAGCCACACCAGCAGGAGAGCCACCTGGTTCACCGACGAGCTCCTGACCTCCAAACGTGCCTGCCGTAAGCTGGAGAAGAAATGGCTCCACAAACGAACGCCAGAAAACCACGCAGCCCACAAGGACGCCACCCGCAGACCTCACCACCTTATCAGACTAGCCAAGAGATCCTCCTTCAAAGACCGCCTGGATAACAACGCGCACGACAGCAAAGAGCTCTTCCGCATCGTGAAAGAACTCTCCAAGCCCGACGCCAGCGCCAACGACATCCCGCCCTCACAAGAACTGTGCGACTCACTGGCCATCTTCTTCCACCGCAAGATCGCTGACATCCACGACAGCTTCAACTCCACGACCGCACCAACGATGCACGACTCCCCCCCCGCGATCACCAACTGTCACGGTCCCCAGATATCCTCAGGATTGGATCGAAGTCAATAAGGGTCTCGACAGCCCCAAGTCCGGATAGAATTAATCCCCTCGGACTAGTGGGATGGTCGAGCGAGGGAAGGCAAGGGAAGGAACAGCGGGGAGGGAGACCTGAGAAAAGACAAAGAAAGAGAGAGGGAACAGAATTACAACACAATGTAATGCTTCAACCAGAGACCAACAGAAGAGCGGTATGCTGAAGGGAACTCTCTCTACCTGTAAAAGAAAATACGGGCGTCTCACTGCTGGGCGAGATGTGAGGGTAAGTACGAAGTAACTGCACTTTCATAGTCTAATAAGGAAAGGAGCAGGGTTAGTAACTGGTTACCTACAGCATGTAAAACAGACACCCTCCACAATAGCAATCAAACACTGACCCTTGTCATCCCTACCTTTGCGTGTGAAGCGTGCTGGCTTGTACCGCACCCCCCCTCAACTGATCTCCCCTAAAAGATGGGAACACATAACAAGAAGCCAAAGGGTTGCAGTGAGTACTTGTGTTCAACGAAGTTATGATGCACTCCGTGGTTTACCAAACCTCGCAATAAATGTACTCGTTTTTAAGGAGCTCTTGAGTTCTTGCTTTTACATCAAAGCGAAACCATTAAGCGCCTTCTATATTATCGTGCTTATTCCCAATCATAAGCAGGGTAACCATGGCCTCCCGCATGAGATCGCAGGAAAGTGCGTATCTTGCCAACCGGAGGTACGTGATAGACGTACCCGGAAAAGCACAGAGCTCCTTTCAAATCATGAACAAGGCAACACAAGCCTCCTGCATGAGATCGCAGAAAAGTGCGTATCTCGCCAACGGGAGGAACGGTAGAAAACTGTCATGTAAGCACAGCATTATCCCTACACATCAGCAAGTTAGCAATGCCTCCCGCATGAGACCGCCAGGAAATGCGTGTCTCGCCAACGGGAGGGAGCGAGTAAAAGAACACAAGAGTTGGTACGATGTCGCACCCTTACCCGGACCGTACTTCAAATCCTCCGGGCGTCCACGGAATAATCGGCGTCTTCAGGAAGGCGCCATCATGTATTATAGAGTTCGGCTGGTGGTACGCCTACGACGTGCCGCGTCATCGCGCACGTGTGACTGCAGCGGAGGACGACGAGAGATGTAGTTCTTCCGGTTCCCGTCGCCTCGGCTGCCGTAGTCAGTGCGTGCGTGCGCGCGTGCTTGGTGAGCCCTGACAGTACATCCCCCCTTCGGAGAGCACTGACAGATGCAGGGTTTTTCTGGGTACCTCTTATGAAAAGCTGCCACCAGCCGGGGAGCATGAACTGCGGCGGCAGGTTCCCAGGAGTCTTCCTCAGAGCCATACCCCTTCCATGACACTAAATGCCACAGTTTCTTCTGGACTATGTTGGAATCCACCAGCCCCTTGACCTCATACTCCTCCTGAAGATTCACCCAGATGGGAACGGGCCGTCTCTTGACTGGGCTGTGGGGCGGTTTCAAGAGAGAAACATGGAAACCGGATGTATCCGGAAGTGGGCTGGCAAACAAATCTTCACTGCCACTGGTCCTACCTGCTTGAGGACCCGGTAGGGGCCTATGAATTTAGGATTAAGGAAGCTATGCCTCTTGAATCGTATGTGTCTTGTAGAGAGCCAGACCAAGTCCCCCTTCTGATAGTTCGGAGCGGGCCTTCGGTGCTTATCTGCCTGTCTTTTATACAACGTTTTGGCATGTTGGAGGTGTTCCTTGGAGTCTAGCAGTGTTTGTCGGATATGCTCTACCCTCTGTTGAACGTTAGGGAGTTTCAATGTGTGACTAGGAGCTATGAAAGGAATAAAGCGTGGGTGAAAACCGTATGAGCTGTAAAAGGGTGAGTTGTGTGTAGAGCTGTGCGCTGCGTTGTTATAAGCGATTTCAGCCACCCACAGCCAATCCACCCATGCCTCTGTGTTTGTGTCTACGTAGCATCGCAAGTATTGTTTAAGGGTTTGGTTCAATCGCTCCGTCTGTTCATCGGTTTGCGGGTGGAAACTGGTGGACAGAGCGGATGAAATGTTCAACCGGGAACACCAAACCTTACAGAACCGAGCTGTGAACTGTGAGCCCTTGTCTGATACAATAATATGCGGCAGGCCATGTAACCGGACTATGTTGACAAGGAGTAGGGAAGCTAACTGTCCTGCTGTAGGGACTTGTTTGCAAGCTATAAAGTGTCCCATCTTCGTTAAGTAGTCTACAACCACTAAAATGACTGTATGTCCTTGATCTCTGGGTATTCCGACTATAAGGTCTACGGACCATTGTTCCCATGGTTTCTCTGGAGTGTTCAATGGCTGTAACAACCCTTGTGTTTTCTGTTTATTGGTCTTCATTTGCGCACAGACGTCGCACTCTTTCACCCATTGGACTATGTCGCGGCGCAGAGAGGGCCACCAGAACTGGCGAAGTGTGTTTTCTATCGTCTTTTGGCCTCCGCCGTGTCCAGCACATGGAAGGGCATGGCACCAGCGAAAGGCTTGCCTTCTTACCTCCTTGGTGGGTAGTAAGACCAGATGTCCTTTCATAGGAACGCCTTGTCGTAATCTCCATTCTGTATGATGTTTGAGCCAGTCTCTCCAAGGAGCTTTCTGCACCCCTCTCTTAATTTTCTGAAGGAAGTCTTCCGTATGTATTAGGCATACCACTTGCTCGGGTGAAATGATCGGTCTTGCGGGGTTCGTGATGCCTGCATTTGGAGAGGCTTGCCGGGTTAAGGCATCGGCCTTTTTGTTATCTTTTCAAGGCCTGAAGGTGATGATAAAGTGGTATTCTGAGAAGAACATCATCCACCTTAATTGACGAGGTGTGAGTTGCCTAGAGGATTTCATGAACTGCAGATTGCGGTGGTCGGTGTACACCGTGACTTGATGTCTTGCTCCCTTAATCCAGTGTCTCCATTCCATAAAGGCGTTTTTAATGGCCAACAGTTCCTTTTCCGCAATAGTGTAATTCCTCTCGGCACTGTTCAGTTTGCGGGACATAAAGGCGACGAGATGTAGCTGTCCGGTGGAAGGATGTCTCTGGGATAAAACGGCTCCTACTGCTACATCCGACGTGTCTGCTTCCACCACGAAGGGTACATCAGGATTAGCGTGAGCTAAGATTGGAGCGGAGGAAAACGCTGCCTTCAGCGCCTCAAAGGCGGATTGTGCTTCTTCATCCCACCGGAATGTTACATCTTTCTTTAGTAGACGAGTCACTGGAGCCACCATGGGCGAGAACTGATGGATGAAACGCCTGTAAAAATTGGCGAAGCCCAAGAAGCATTGTATGTCGCGGGTGTTCTTTGGCCTGGGCCAGTCTGTTATGGCCGTAACTTTTCTTTCTGCCATGATTTGACCTGCCGGGGTGAACATAACCCCCAAGAATTCCACGGTAGTGACATGAAACTCACATTTACTGAGCTTGCAAAAGAGATGATGTCTTCGTAAGGTTTGTAAAATTATCCTGACGTGTTTTAGGTGCTCCTCATGGGTTCTGGAAAAGACGAGGATATCGTTGATGTAAACGACCACGAAGTGGTCCAGATACTCCTGAGGAACGTCATTCAGGAAAAACTGGAAAGCAGCCGGGGCGTTGCACAGACTGAAAGGCATCCCAAGATATTCATAAAGTCCGTATCGGGTTTTGAACGCCATTTTCCACTCATCCCCCTCTCGCACTCGAACCAAATGGTAGGCTCCTCGGAGGTCGAGTTTAGTGTACACCGTGGCCCCTTTTACTTGTTCAAGTAACACTGACACCAGGGGAAGGGGGTACTGATTCCTCACTGTAATGGCATTCAATGCTCTAAAGTCTATACAGGTCCTGAGCTCCCCGTTGGCCTTCGATAAAAAAAACAGGGGGGAAGCTGCAGGGGATTTGGAGTGACGGAGGAATCCTAGAGAAAGAAACGTATCTAAATATTGTCATAAATGAAGGTTTTCGGGTTCACTCAAAGCGTATATCCGACTGCAAGGAATCACCACACCTGGAAGAAGGTCGATCTGACAGTCGTAAATCCGGTGAGGAGGTAGGACCACAGCCATGCTATTGCAAAATACCGAAGCATACTCCTTATAGCATGCAGGTAGCTCGATGTCCTTCTCAGCGGCCGTGGCTATGTGGTGACGGAAGGCCAACGCCTTGGACGGTACTGTAGGGGGATTCCTGCAGTGGTTGCGACAGTAACCTGACTTCATATTCATCATCAACTGAGTCCAATCAATGGTGGGATTGTGTTTTTGGAGCCACGGTAACCCCAAAATTACTCCGTATTTGGGGGCTTGTATGACGTTGAAGGAAATAAACTCACGATGATCGTTGTTGTACCATACCTCGAGTTCCCTCGTATGTAACCGGATAGGACCAGATTCCAATTGTTTACCGTCTACTGCAAATACGCTCTCCAGAGCGCTCTTTGTGACTAGCACAACCCCTAGTCCTCGGGCTGTTTCTTCGTCCAGAAAACAGCAGGTGGCCGGAATCCACCATAACTCGAATGGACCTCTTTTCTGCCCCCACTATCATATCCATATCCACGAAGAAATGTTCAGAGCAGTCGCTGGTATCTTTCTTCACTGAAGGGATTTCACAAATGCTCGAGGATGCCCTTCCCTCACTCCTCAAGCCCCTCAGTTTTCCGACTCTTTGTCTGCTGTAACGGTGGCCACCTGTCCGAACCGAGAACAGCTAGTTTGCGGCTTAACGGAGCACTCACGAAGGTAATGCCCTTTCTTCCCGCAGTAAAGGCATAACCCTTGTTTCCTGCGATAGTCACGTTTGTTAGGAGTGAGAGATGCCCTGACCGCACCTATCTCCATGGGCTTCGCCGGAGACGGGCCGCGCTCCAAAACTCTTGGCTGGTCAAAGCGTTGTGGGGCCCAATCTCTTCTTCTGGTGTCACCTTTGCGTTCCTATAAACGATGATCCAGACGCAAAGCGAGCTCTATGAGTGCGGGACAGGTTCTGGGTTGTAGATTCACTTGTGCAATAACATCCTTGAGCTCATCCCGTGGCCCTTGATAGAATAGAGCGGCCTGTTTCGACTCAGGCCATTCCGTCTCAGCCACCAAACGTCGGAAGGAATTGAGGTAGACCAACAAATCCTTACTCCCCTGTTTAAGCTCCAGTAGCTCCTTGTCTGCTGAAAACGTTTCAGCCCTGCGATCAAAAGTTTTCTCGAACTCCTCTTTGAATGCTACCCAGTCGTGTAGGAGGGGGTCATCTCTTCTGACTATGGGGACAGCCCACTGTGCTGCCTCCCCTGCCAAATAGGATATCAAAAAGGCAACACAAGCTTGATTAGTCGCAAACATTTTAGGTTTGCAATGAAAATGTAACATAACTTGGGTTAAAAACACCTGGACCTTATGCATATCCCCATAATACCTCTCAGGAGGGGCCAACGGAATCTGTGAGGGTACCTCGACTACCACTGTACTAGCCTGGGGAGGAGAAGAGCCGCTTGCATCAAAAGGATTCCTTTGCAGACGCTCTACTCTAGCGTTTAGGGCGGCAGTTTCGCTACGTGAAGTAGCCAACTCTGACTGTACGGCCACCAATGCTGCTAACACATCCTCCAGTGTCGCCATTCTCAAGTTCTACCCAACCAGGAGGATACGAATTCGTGGGCCGATTATTCTGTCACGGTCCCCAGATATCCTCAGGATTGGATCGAAGTCAATAAGGGTCCACCTCTCGACAGCCCCAAGTCCGGATAGAATTAATCCTCTCGGACTAGTGGGATGGTCGAGCGAGGGAAGGAAAGGGAAGGAACAGCGGGGAGGGAGACCTAAGAAAAGACAAAGAAAGAGAGAGAGAACAAAATGACAACACAATTTAATGCTTCAACCAGAGACCAACAGAAGAGCGGAACTCTCTCTACCTGTAAAAGAAAATACGGCCGTCTCACTGCTGGGCGAGATGTGAGGGTGAGTACGAAGTAACTGCACTTTCATAGTCTAATAAGGAAAGGAGCAGGGTTAGTAACTGGTTACCTACAGCATGTAAAACAGACACCCTCCACAATAGCAATCAAACACTGACCCTTGTCATCCCTACCTTTGCGTGTGAAGCGTGCTGGCTTGTACCGCACCCCTCCTCAACTGATCTCCCCTAAAAGATGGGAACACAAAACAAGAAGCCAAAGGGTTGCAGTGAGTACTTGTGTTCAACGAAGTTATGATGCACTCCGTGGTTTACCAAACCTCGCAATAAATGTACTCGTTTTTAAGGAGCTCTTGAGTTCTTGCTTTTACATCAAAGCAAAACCATTAAGCGCCTTCTATCTTATCGTGCTTATTCCCAATCATAAGCAGGGTAACCATGGCCTCCCGCATGAGATCGTAGGAAAGTGCGTATCTTGCCAACCGGAGGTACGTGATAGACGTACCCGGAAAAGCACAGAGCTCCTTTCAAATGATGAACAAGGCAACACAAGCCTCCTGCATGAGATCGCAGGAAAGTGCGTATCTCGCCAACGGGAGGAACGGTAGAAAACTGTCATGTAAGCACAGCATTATCCCTACACATCAGCAAGTTAGCAATGCCTCCCGCATGAGACCGCCAGGAAACGCGCGTCTCGCCAACGGGAGGGAGCGAGTAAAAGAACACAAGAGTTGGTGCGATGTCGCACCCTTACCCGACCGTACTTCAAATCCTCCGGGCGCCCACGGAATAATCGGCGTCTTCAGGAAGGCGCCATCATGAATTATAGAGTTCGGCTGGTGGTACGCCTACGACGTGCCGCGTCATCGCGCATGTGTGACGGCAGCGGAGGACGACGGGAGATGTAGTTCTTCCGGTTCCCGTCGCCTCGGCTGCCGTAGTCAGTGCGTGCATGCATGCGTGCTTGGTGAGCCCTGACACCAACAGCGCCAACCGCCTGACCTCCTGGGCCAACACCAACGACGACGAGACACGCAAGATCATGAACTCCATCCACCCAGGATCTCCGTCGGACCCATGCCCACACCTCGTATTCAACAAAGCAGACGCGGCCATCGCACCCCAACTACGGAAGGTCATCAACATCTCCTTTGAAAAAGCGACATTTCCGGAAAGCTGGTAGCATGCCGAAATCAACGCCCTCCTTAAAAAGCCCAAGGCGGACCCCAAGGACCTCAAGGACTTCCGACCCATCTCCCTGCTCCCGTTCCCGGCAAAGGTCATCGAGAAAATCGTCAACATTCAACTGACCCGCCACCTCGAACCCATCCCAATCCGGATTCAGACGAAACCACAGCACCGAGACAGCCCTCATCGCCGCCACAGATGACATCAGACACCAACTGGACAACGGCGAAACATCAGCCCTCATCCTCCTGGACCTGTCAGCTACATTCGACACGGTCTGCCACAGCACCCTAAAGACACGCCTCCAAGAAGCCAGAATCCAAGAGAAGGCCCTTGACTGGACCACGTCCTTCATCTCCGGCGGAACCCAGAGCGTCCGCCTCCCACCTTTCCGGTCAGAAGCCACCGACATCATCTGCAGAGTCCCCCAGGGCTCATCCCTCAGCCTGACACTGTGCAACATCTACATGGCCCCCCTCGCACATGTGGCCCGCCACCACAACCTCAACATCATCTCCTACGCCGACGACACCCAGCTCATCCTCTCCCTCACCAAGGACACTCACACCGCCAAAACCAACATTCACGAGGGCATGAAGGCCATCGCTGACTGGATGAGGAGCAGCCGCCTGAAACTGAACTCGGACAAGACGGAGGTCCTCATCCTCGGACCCACCCCCTCAGCCTGGGACGACTCCTGGTGGGTGACCGCTCTGGGGACAGCACCGACACCAACCGACCACGCACGCAACCTAGGATTCATCCTCGACTCCTCCCTCTCCATGTCCAAGCAAGTCAATGCCGTCTCCTCCTCCTGCTACAACACCCTACACATGCTCCGCCGGAACTACAAATGGATCCCGACCGAAACAAGAAGAACAGTGACACAGGCCCTCGTCAGCAGCAGACTGGACTACGGCAACGCACTCTACGCAGGAATCCCAGCCAAACACCAACGGCGGCTACAGCGCACCCAAAACGCCTCCGCCCGACTGATCGTCAACGCCCCCCGCCGCAGCCACATCACCCCCCTCCTGAGAGACCTGCACTGGCTCCCCATCGACAAGAGGATCACCTTCAAGCTCCTCACCCATGCACACAAAGCACTCCACAACGCCGGACCAGCCTACCTGAACAGCAGACTCAGCTTCTACACCCCCACCCGCCAGCTCCGCTCCTCCAGCCTCACCCTCCCAGACGTCCCCCGCATCCAACGAACAACCGCCGGTGGCAGATCCTTCTCCTACTTCACCGCCAAAACCTGGAACACCCTCCCAACCCACCTACGACGGCCCAAGACCTACTCGCCTTCAGAAGACTCCTCAAGACCTGGCTCTTCGAGCCGTAGCGGCACCCCCCACCCCCACCCCCAGCACCTTGAGACCCTCACGGGTAAGTAGCGCGCTTTACAAGTTCCGCTGATTGATTAATTGATTGATTGGGTTACTGCTGTTGTCTCGGAGATCCCTCTGTTATTTGTGGTTCAGCTGCACCTGGCGCTGAGGTGAGGGATTTGAGGGTGCTGTGTATTTAGAAATAATAGGGTCAAAAGCACCTGCTACAGAGTTCTTTAGGGTGTCTTGTTGCCCAATGGGAGTAATTTCTGATATTTGTCTGTTTCCAGGGACTTTATTGCATGGTTTTATTTGCGGGAAAGTGTCACTCATAGTTGTTGAATGTCACTCATAATGTTACTGATATTATGAAAATGTCAGACATAAGCAATCTGAAACCTTGGCAACTATGAAACAATGAAGTAAACGTAAAGTCACAAATACCCTCTTCTAAGCAATGAGAAGCTCGGAGAAGGTATTGAAATGCCTATAAAATCCCGGAAATAGAAGGTCACTAAACTTTGGGACAACGTTTCGAATTTTCCAAGCTGTGCTTTCGTGTAAGAGATATGGCGTGTAAAATACCACATGCATTTGTTGAGTAATTAAATTAGCATAGATATATGTATCACTAACTAATAGTTTACTGCTGAATCGACCACCGAGCTCTGTACTCATTAAGCGTGGTTCCTGGGTACACTTGCTGTGAGGGAGAATGGGTGATTCCAGTGCTTAATTTGAGCTGGTGGTTTCTGGTCCTCCGCTCCTGCACTTAATTATCAACACCGGCACTAATAGCTGCAAACTCGACCCACAGGTGTTCATGAGGCATGGGGAGATTAAGTGATTTGCCCAGAATCACAAGATGTTGAGCAGATGCTGAGAATCGTACCTTGTTCTCCAGCTCCCAAGCTGGTAGCTCTGGACGTTATGCCACATCCTCTCCCCTCGTGTATGTAGGGTTTCATGGTTAGTAGTTGGTTCATGTCTCCTGTTAGATCTGCCTAAGACAGAACCAACTACTTACCATGAAACCCTGCTTGCAAGCTGCCTCCTAACGAGAGCTCGAGAACTTTTACAAAGTGACCACTGAGTGTCTCTTATACACAGCGGAGTTTAGGTGCAAGAACGATCCAGCCAGTGTGTGAATTTTCCCAGGGTCGAGTGGTAATATACTGTCTGACCAGGCAACAGGTTGCTCAACACAAAACAACAAGCAGCCCAATCACAGCACGAGATGTCACAAGGGTCCCAGATGACATAAGGGGCCTGTGAGAGCAGAGCCATACATAAAATATAACAAGTCGATCCCCCCGAGATTTAACAGCAACCACGGTTACCTCCTCTGAGCGCAGCTCACACTGTGACTGCCTGAGGCACACTATAAACAATAACTAGCACAGGCTGTAAGACTGCATTTTAGCAGAGCTCATCGAGCACAGAGGTGTAAAATAGATGAGACATTGCATTTTAGTGTCAGCAGGCCTTGTAAAAAAATCGTTAAAATGTTACCAGACCTGCAGGTTTCCCTGAATAATCTATTCGACCTAACTGCAATGCACTTGAACCATAAACTGGTTTCAAATTATGTGATCGGAGCCAAATGTTTTGAGTCCGTTTTTCCTTCTTTATCACATATTAGTGCAAATGTGTGAGTTGTTCAGTATTTGATTTAATAGGCTACACTTTTGCTCTGTGTATAACTGGGCTCTTGCCCACATATGGGGTACATATGACCCGCTGATTCGCCTCTTAGAGTTGCATTGTCATCAAGGCGGGGGCAGGAATGTTTCTCAGTTCACGTTTGAAAATTCTCGCCTTTGATGCATATATCGCCAGACAGACATTTATCCCATTCAATGTATTTTCCGAAAAGCAGTACTAGCAATGCTAAGAAATGCCACGAAAGACCCGATTACGAGTAAGGCGGGTGGAGCAGAATTCCTGCGCCTGAACACTAGATCTGATTTTATCAGCCAAAAATGTTCATGGGGAAAAATTGCGTTGGAAGTCTGTTTTGCAGCCCAGACCTTTTCAGCATCTCCCAGCCAACCCATAGTCAAGGAGGCAGGGAGCAGGTGAGGCTCTTGCCTGTGAAAGGCAACATTCCCCCTCCCTTGTTTCCCTCTCCCTTGTTTCCCTCTCCCTTGTTTCCCTCTCCTCCCTGCCCCAAATATGTATCTCCAGTGAGTGGGGAGGGGTGAGGACAGTGGGCATTAAACCAACAGAAGAGGGAATTCTATGCAGAATACTGCCCAGAAAATTCGGATCTGCTAGTTAATCTCAATTAAGTGGGGTTTAACTCATGATTGCATGGTCATGGCTGAGTGTTACCACAGAGCTGTGGTAATTACCCATGTAAAGTTTGCACCCAGCCTTTACTGTGCAATTCATAATCGGGGATTCAGAGTGGGACTACCATACATGTTATCACCAACTAAGAGTTGTGAGCACACTACTCTGCGCGTAAACGTCAAAACATGAGAAAAGCACGATTAGCGCTAGTTTTTAAACATCTCAGGGGAAATAATGAATTTCTGCCAGATTAAACATATCACCCCTAATTTTATTGCTCATTCTGTCCTGGCTCCAATCAAAATCTTTGGTTACCGTTTCCCATTAACCAATCTGGACGATTTACTACAACGTTGGCCTCAGGCGTAGCTTCACGGTGGGTGTTTGGGTTGTGACACCCCTAGATAAATACATTATTGGCCTGGTTGTTGGGTCTGAGGGTGCAATGTTGGGTCTGCTCTTTCTGTATTGGTTCATCTCATCCTATGCCTAAAATGTAAGAGAAAACAGTGATTTTTTTGTTGTAAAACAGGAATGACAAAGAGACAGAAATATACATCTGGTAGCTGAATTTCAGAATGTGAAACCAGATAACTTGGAAGCATTCCCGGCTTTCCTGCGTGTGAAAATTGTGATCCTATGCAAACAATCGATTTCACAGTCTCCTTTTTCTTTATTATGATATATGAGAGCAATATCAAATAGTCGAGTTCAGAATGTGCGCTGTTGAAGCCCCTCCTATGTTTGATTTAATAGACCATGATGCTGCTTCATCTATAATAAGAATCTAGCGCAAGTATAGGGTTTACATTACTACTGATTTGCATCCTAGTTCACTAAAGGCATTGTCCTTGCTGGGGAGCCATTAATGTTTCCAAGCTCATGTTTGAAAACTTGTCTGTCTAAAAGTGAAATAATCTGATGTGCAAGAGTGAAACAATTCCTTGTGTTAAAGAAATACACGTTTTTGAATTTTTAAGAGACTGTATGATTTTTTCACATTTTGCTTGTTGATCTATATACATGGCAAATGTTTTCATGCCTTGGCTTGCACACAAGTTCTGTTAGCCCAGCCAGACCCTTGGCTTGACCCTGGCTTGGTTTGCCTTAATAATTTGTTAGAACATGCACCTCTGTTTGCAACAGGGGGTTAGTAAATAGGGCTGTCAGAAAATTAATAAAATGATTTGTAAAAGGCAAGGACTGGAAAAATGGAGACCGGCCTTCATTCACCAATGTGATAACTATACCATCAAGGCTTATCATTGCAGAAATGAAGAAGAGAGTGTGTGCAGTGAAAATACATTTAAATAGGTAAACCAGGGGCAGTGTCTCCACGTTGTTGTGTTGTACATGACCGTAGTCAGGATTTCACAAGGAGAACTACCAGTCCCAGGTGGGATGGGAAGAACATACCTTCGGGGAGATTTTAGAGTGTAACACCCGCAAATTCATTATTGACTTGGTAGTGGGGTCGGGGGGCACTGGGTCGGGTCTGCTATGTCTGTCTCAAGTTTTCTCATTGATCTCATTTCACTGAGAGGTTTTAACTTGTTCATTTTTGGAGCAGAACGTTTCCATATGTACAGTGACTGGTTTACCAAACAATGTGTAAAATAGGAACCATAGAAGAATGGTTGTAAATTTACTAGCTTTTGGAATTCACAAAAAATATCAGTTTTTGTCTTGGAAAGCTGTGCCAGTCTCAGATTTCCAGGCATACTACTGGCAATCAAATACCCAAAAGATGAACAAATGAATGCTTCCAAATAGTCTAACCATTGCCAATCTCTCAGCGTAATGTTCAAACCCATTGTTATTCACCCATTCTGCCACTCCAAACAGAGGCCCACTTAATTCAAATCAGTCCGGATCCTCTAACTCATGGAAACAGTTCATCCCACGCCTTGGTGTTCTCACCCCTCCACCCCAAAGCCCACTGCTGCTTTAGTTGGGAAATTTAAGATTCACATCCCGAATCTCAGAGACCAAGCTACGCCCCTGAATGGCCTTCAAAAACGATTAGGCGTGCATGAAATTTGACAATTAGATATGTTTTGTGAAACAGAAATCTGATTGTGTTTCATCAAACACTCTTGTAAAGAGATAGCTGGCTTTGCTGGCCTTGATCAGTGGCATTGGCATTGTTTCCAAACCTTATGTTTCCGGGAAACATTACGCAACTGTAATTTATTTGTTCACTTGGGCATGCCTGGGTAACAAGCTTCAATATTGTTGAATGAGATCGTGGTTGCTCTTATTGTGATCAATGGGTTAGAATTGTGCCCCTTCTTTTTGTGGATTGGCTTGATAGCTCAGTTGTCTACATGACCTATTGTGTCCATATCTTCTAAAATATAACTTAAGTGGGCTTTTGCTCCAGCTAGGCCACTATTTCTTCATCCCCTTATGCTATTATCTGGTTGTTATCATTTTTCCTTCTATGATGTGTTCAGACTATTTTACACTAGGGATCTCCTCTGAAAAGAGACACATTAAATTCTTCATCTCAAAGATGCATAGCACACAAAAAGCAATTCAATTCTTTTTGGGATTTTTTCACAGTTACAAGCTGCTTTTTTATAATCTTTCAGTTAGGAAGCAAAGTGGAAGCCAGAACTACTGGCTTAGCAAATGCATGTCTTCAAAGGTCTTCAAAGATGGCAACTTTAGGCTGAAAAATAATTGTTCAATCATCCAATATCTTCACAATCCAAGGGATTTCCAGATATACATTTACAAGAAACCGACCTATTTGTGAAACAAAATAGTAAACACCGAGTCAGGTTGAAAGTGAAAGTGCAGGTCTCTTCCTGGATTTTTCAAAAAGGTGGGGAGTTCCCTCTGAGTTTTGAGTTGTTTTCTACATGCAAATGTTTGCACTAAGCTGGCAGCTTGAAAACAGGTTATATCAAGAAAGGCGTCCCGGATCGAAAGCTCTTCACAGTCAGTTAAACTCTGAACATTTGGTTCCATAGTCAGATCAATGCCCAGTCATGTGGATCAGGTTGAGCTGAAATTTGTATAGGAAAGGGGCGATGTTGCAGGTGCAGTGCATTTTGAATCTGTTTTCACGACCTGTAAATCACTGTCAGAAAGGACTTGTTTTTAATTTATTTGTTTATTGTGAAAGTGGGAGGTCCACGCATTTGCTCAGTTGTAAGCTGCTTATATATGGAGAGTACATGGTTTCAGTGTGCTTTTCACATTCCGTTGCCATATATACTAACTAGTAAAACGAAACGACAGCCCTGCCAAGTACCACACATCAGGCATTATGTGTATTGTGAAAGTAGGAGGACCACGCATTTGCTCAGTTGTAAGTTGCTTATATATGGCGTGTACATGGTTTCAGTGTGCTTTTGTCATTCCATTGCCAAATGTGTACTGAAAAGTAAAATGAAACGACAGCCCTGCCAAGTACCACAGATCAGGCATTATGTTTATTGTGAAAGTGAAAGGCCCACTGCTGTAGCGTTTCTGGGCCCTTCAGCTTTCTCTGTAATGTATGATGAGATCAGTGGTCCTCCGATGGACCTTCCTTTGTGCTGAGAGGGGTTGGATATTTGGGGATGCTGCAATTATCTAATGAGGACAAGGATTAGGATAACTGAATCACAAGTTAAATAATAAATCCATATAGGTTAGTCTTAGGAAAATCCCATAAAGATAGAATATGATCACTGCAACCCCAAGTCTCCTAGAGAAACGTACGTGAGCAATAATAATTCAGTTGCAGCAATGAAAAATATTAACATGAGAATTTGATGCTTAGAGACTTCTGCATCACAACCCTCTTTAGCCGTAAGTAACACAATTAAAAAAGCACAGTCAGCAGGTCACTATCATCAAAATAGTAGAGTCAATAACATTTTAGATAGTTTAGATTGTCAATATTCAATTGGAATCTATTACATTAAGAAGTTTAGCAATCAAATTCAAATTATAATAATTATTTGATAAAATACCAAAGCTTAATTTTCAGCGGAAGATATTAAGTGTCTAGAAGGAGGTCTCTCAGTCGAGAGACTCTCAGGTGCACATAGCCGTATGCGTCAACCTGGAGAGAGCCAGTTAAGTCTTATGCAAGACTTTCAGGAGAGAGCAGCAAATTCCAAGTTAGCCAGTCCAGTTCGAAAGACAGGAGTCTGTCTAAGTCTGTCACAGCAGTGACATCGGCTTAATATCTTCCCGTAGGAAAAGAAGAAGTAATGACGACAGCCCGTACTCCTTTAGGAATAGGCAATTATACTCTGTCAGTTCTGGGGAGACATCACGTAGCAACACCTCATCGATCAGACCACTCAGTCCATTGGTCAGTTTGGGAAAAGGGTAAGTTGAAATTGCAGCAAGACAAAAATCTGGAAACATTGGTGGATCCATGGGATTGTTCCTTAGGTTGTCTTATTTTTTGTCACAGTGTACAATGGCATATTGAGGCAAACACCATTTGGGGTCAAAACGACACGTTTATCCAAAGCCATATTGTAAGAAAGTGCCCCCTTTTTGCATGGTTGCCCCCACCTTTTGCTAAACAGCTGATGTAGTTTGACTGATTGTGCCTTGGGTTCCTGCGAAGCAGGTACCCAGGGCCTATGTTCTTTCCCTAAACTGCATTAAAAACCAAACCCAATTTGCACTCCTTGGCCACAGGTCCAAAGGCACTATGGCCAGAGAAGGCCTCTAAGGGCTGCAGCACTTATTGTGCCACCCTTAGAGGCCCTGTACCTTTACACACACACACACACTGCCATTGTAGGCTGCATGTGTTGGTGCAGAACAAAGTGAAGAGTCGACATGGCACACTTCCCTGTGTGCCATGCCTACAACCCACTGCCCTGGCATAGGTAAGCCACCCCTCTAGCTGGGTGCACTATACCAGTGTCGAGGGTACAGGTGCATGAGCCCTGTACCCCTACAGTGTCTAAGTCAATTCTTATGCATTGTAAGGCAGTAATGCCATTAAGAGTATATGGTGCTGAGAGTTTGTCATTACGAACTCCACAGCCCCATAATGGCTTTACTGAAAACTGGGAAGTTTGGTATTAAACTTCTCAGCACATTAAACCTACACCGATGCCAGTGGTGGATTTAATGAAAAATGTACTCAGAAGGCATCTTAGAGATGCCCCCTGAAATACGACCTAACATTAGTGTCCAGTCTGAGTGGCTGTTCGCCAGCTGCCACCACCTGACATGTTTCTGGACCCCTGGGTCGAGAGCCTGCTGCTCTCGGGGGTTTGAAACAATGCACATCCTGGGACGAGGTGCTCATCCTTCTCCCCCAGGATGGGCTGGGTGAACGAAGGGGAAGCTTCAAAGGCTTGCTGCCTTTGTGAGCTACCCCAGGCCTTTGATGCTTCCAGCAAATGGCCCCCAACGGTTCTGACCCCCACTTTGGGCAGCAGAATTGTTGGGAAAACCAAGTGAGGAAGGGAGGTGTGCCCACCTTTGCCAACCCCACCCCTCAGGTGGGGTGGTGAGTTGAAGAACAACTCTCAGTCCCCGCCATTCTGCAGATGGGGGACCCAGCCAAAGTGAGGGATATGCCCCCCTCCCACTGGAGAGTGGCATAATAGGAGGTGTACCCACCCCAAGGAAGGAACCCATTGGTCCCAACCTTTACCTATCGATAATGCCTCTAAATCTAGTATTCAGGGGCAGCCTGAACCTTGCCTCCTCAGACAAGAATCGACAAGAAGAAGAGAAGAAGAAGGACAGAAGAACCCGTGCTGTAACTAAGAAGAGGAGGCCGCCCACTGACTTGACCCCAGCCCTACCGGCCTGTCCCCAACTCAAACCTGCTCCAGCGAAATTCCGGTGTGTCCTGCAGCCAGCAACCTTAAGAACCCCGAGGACCTGCCCTGCCTTCCAAGTCAAGACTTTGTTTCCCGTGAGCACCGGATTTGCACACCAACAGACTCTGGCCCCGGCCAAAACCATGAGTCTGCACCACTCTGCACCCAACGCCCATGGCCTGATTTCGAGTGGCCTAACACCATGAGGAGGTCTCCCCGGCAATCTTGACATGAGATCTAGTGATCTCCTACCTGCCTCGACCCTCCAAACGAGGCCTGCAGTCTCTTTCTGGAGGACAATCGCGACCGGAGCTGGTAAGAAAACCCGACGCCTAAGGACACTCCTGCACCCGAAGTCCCACGGCCTTCGGTGGCCCAACCGACGGTGTTTCAGCATCCCCAGGCATCCCAACTAACCTCTCCAAATGGTGGCCGCCTCCAGAAGATCTTCGTCCCCGAGCCTGTAGTCTTTGTTGCAACCAGAGAATCCCCATTGAAAACCACGGGGCACCCATCGCAAAACCGCACCCTGCACCCATCCGCCCCTGCGCCGCTGTGGGCGTACTTTGGGTGCTAACTCGGATCCCATTTCGCCCTGAGCCTAACACCCGGAGCTTTGCTCCCACAACCACGTGCTCTGCACCCTTTGGATAACATTGGGACTCAGCACTCTGCACCCGGCTGCCCTAGTGCCGCTGAGGGTGATTTGAGGGGCATCCTTGACCCTGGGGAAGCCCTCATTCTAACCCCAGAATACCAACTCCCACAACCAAGTACTTACCTGTTAACCGATAACCACATTTTCTCAATAGGAATACATTGACTGTTTTTCCTTGAAAATTGTTGTGTGGAGTTGGTTTTGTATAAGAACTTGAAAAACTGCAAAAAATTGAAAACTGCTTGACTTACCTTTTCATTAGGATATGTCCCAGTGTGATATCTACGCTTATCACATTGAGTAGAAAAAGTAATCCATGAAGTAATCTGTAAAGTAATAAAACGTAATATAACAGTAATGTCCACCGTATTCAAAAGATTTACAAACCTGTAACAAAGACATTGTCATTCAACTTGCTTGTTTTTTTCAACCTCTCTTGAAAAGTACCATTTACACTTTCCTGTACAAGGCTTGCTTCTTTCTAGAAAATGTGCTCAGTAAAGGAGGAAGTGGAAAGAACAGTTTATTATTCAATACAAAAGAACATAATGTGGAATGTCCATTCCCACTCTATTTGAGCAAGTTTCTGCAAGTCATGTTTCAGGAAAAAATAAGGCCTACAAGTATTACAGCTAGTATACAGTAAAACAGGTATTGTACGTTTTAAAAGAGAGCTAGGTATTTAAAAACCTGATAATATATCATGAATGTTGCGGTTATTGTTCATCACAGTTAAAATTAAAACATGTAAACATTGAGTTCTTATTCTTGTTTATATTTCAAAACATTAGTGCATATAGGAAATACATTCTTTATAAGTCTCATGTTAGCATGATAAACAGATACATTTGCAACACCTACTTTTCTCTTGTCATTTTCGGGGCACACATTATTACATGTAACATCAGATTTTTTTTTCTCTTTCACATTTTAATCATGTTAATTTATATTGTTTGATTACAACTGTATTAAAAATAAAATACATACATGAAAATCAGTTTAAATAGACATAAACTCCATAATGTAGAAGACTATTAAACCACATATTTCTAAAGCAGGTTAATTGCAAACTGTGTTTCCTTAGTAAGTTATATTACTTACAAGAAATAATGTGTCTAATATACATTCATCTGCATGCTGTTACGATGCAGTAACGATGCTTCTCATGCTTTTCGTCATTTCACATAGCGTGTGAATAGTGCACGTTTCAACGTTTCTCTCAGAACCAATGGTATTGGAAAGTCTGGTTCACTATAAAATCTTAGATCATAATCTTCGCTCTAACACCACGCACTTGCTCAGTTGTAAGTTGCTTATGTGTGGAGTTTCCATGATTTCAGTGTACTTTTGACATTCCATTGAGAAATGTGTACAGACTAGTAAACTGAAACAACAGCCCTGCCAAGTACCACGCATCAGGCATTAGACTAACACATTTCAGTGGGGTCGTCCATATCACGGCACTGAAGTGTGAAGTCACGCATATAGCACCTCCTCAGCTGTGCCTGTCAGCAGCGTCATGAGAGCACTGTCTGCCAATTAATAACATAATTTGGTTGGAGTTAAGTGGCAGGTAGCGCACAGTGTGCACCGCCTGAAAGAATTGGGGGCTGGCTGAGCTCATTATGCTTATTACTATGTAACAAAACACTGTGGAGTTGGTGCGTTCCAATGAGCTTGCCGCGTATAGCAAACCCACTATCGACCGTCACCGGAGCGGGGCCCACAGCGGGTGGCTGCTGAACGCAGACTCACTGGGGCGGCTGGAGTGGTTCGTTGGCAGCAGAGCTACCCAGAGCACCGCAACCCCAGACTGTGCTGAGCCGAGCGAGCCTCATCATGCCAAGCGGCCACTAGGCACCGAAAGAGGCGAGCCAGGCCGTGTTAATTGCATTTGCTCTCGCCAGCCACCAGTCCTTGCTGCAAAAGTAAGTGTGCCTTGCCTTGGAGTGGCTGCCAGGGGAGACATCCATTGCAACGCATGCGTTAGGTCGCATGCATTTACGTCGCAAGCGTTACAACGCAAGCGACGTTAGGATGCAGACCATTACGCCGCGCACCATTACACCGCATGCGCATTCACCACGCATACGCTTTTAGATCGTATGTGGTGTAATGGACGCGAGGCGGGCGGCACGGACAAGCACCGGGGAAGAGGCGGAGGAGCACCGGGTCGACGCGAGGAGAAAAAGGTAAGGGGGCTTAAAGTTTAGGGTTTAGGGCAGTGTGTGGAGATTAGGGTTTAGGGCAGTGTCTGGACATTAGGGTTTAGAGCAGTGTTTAGGGTTTAGGGCAGTGGCTGGGGATTGTGATGACAGTGTAGTGTTTAGGGTTTAGGGCAGTGTCAGGAGATTAGTGTTTAGGGTTTAGGGCAGTGGCTGGGGATTGTGCTGACAGTGTCATGTTTAGGGTTTAGGGCAGTGTGTTTAGCGTAGTGTATTAGGGGTTAGGCCTTAGGGTTTAGGGAAGTGTAGGGTACTTTTTTAGGCTTTAGGCGAGTGTGTGTTATGTTGGGGGGTATTTGGGGAAAAATCGCGATGCTAAACTATGCGGGGTGTTTGTGTGCGTTGTAAATGTGTTTTGCATGTCTTTGAATGCGTACGCTAAGTAATGGTTTGCGTGGTGAAAGACTGCGTTGTACGTGTGCATTCGATGTGAAGACCCCGATGTAAAGGGATGAGATGTAAACGTTTGCGATGCCGCATCATACATCCGGCTGGCAGGGTATAATGCTTCTTAAGTAAACTTCCAAATGTGCCTGCACTCACACACACGTCACACCTGCAGCCACATACTTGACTTGTATATAGCCAGTAACATGCACAGGCACGTAGACAACTGTCTCAGCTGTGTGGAATTATCGCGGCATGTTGTCATTAAACATTTGCTGGCCTAAAAACGCTGAGTCTCTGACATGTAATGCCACCACACATCTTCACATTATTGCCCATATCATGCACATAATTGCGCATTTAATTCACGAACAGCGTGCATTGGCTATGATTGTGCACAGTCTCCCCACGGTCATCCCTGCAGCTACAGTATACACGCATCGTTGGATGCATGATTTGTGTGGGAAGACAACACGTGCACTGCAGTGCCTAGACACGATTTAGTACTAGTGCTGCAGCTACTGACAGACAGCACAGTCTACCCCTCTTGTGCACAAAGTGTATCTGCAAAATGTTTTCGAAACCTGCTTATTAATTTTGCGCATGTTCTGAACATCATGTGAACAAAAGAGCGGTGGTCAGAGGGAGTCACTACACAGTGACTTTTCTAGAAAGTCAAACAAAACCTCAGTTTACGTTCATAATAGGGTGACCAGATATTGAGAATCAAAAACCAGGACTTTTGAGAAAAATTCAAGAAGTACTACAATTTTTCATCCACGGAATGGCGCAGAATGACAGCTGTCACCAACATAGGATCACAGAAAATGCATTAAGAAAGTAAATAAAATGTAATTCCTACAACCAAATTCATACCTGTTAATTAAATTGCTTACTTATAACGGCTGCTAACTGGCAAAGCCTTAGAACACCCCAAAAAGTGCCTCTCACTGTTTTCAGTCAACCCCCTCTAAAAACGGGACATGAGCCAAAATTGCCCAAATCTGCCAGGACAGTTGGTGAAAAACCATGACTGTCCGGGCAAATCCAGGATATCTGGTCACCCTAGTTCGTAATCATTCAATCTGAGTGTCTGCAAAGCCAGTACCAGCCACACGTCTTTTGACAGAGTGCGGGTTGAGCTGACGCAGGTACAAATTGGTGCCTCGTGAGGTCTGACACCGAGGAGTGTATGGTGGAGAGGGTGAGTGCCAAGGCCACTTTTACACATGGAACTCAGAATGAACGTGCAAGCACAGGTGGGCCACAGAGATTGCATGTGAAGCGCTCACTGTGCAACTTGAGGAAGGCCTGCCTTTCTCATGCTGTGACTCCCCGGAGGGTGGCATACCTTATACGGACAAATCGGGGTGAGTGGAGCCCTAATGTTTAGCACTAGGAGACATGTAAGAGGGAAAGAGAAAGAGGTGGGTCACTCTGGGGGGTGCACGGTGATTGACTGCATGAGCTCTGACCACAGTAATGGCAATTCCCGGCCCAGGCCCCCAGGAATTGCCACTGCCACCCACCAATGATAAATTATAGGACAGCACGTCTTCTCCCTAACCTCCTAGACACGTGCTCCCCTGTTGTGTGTATGGAGGTGAAGGGGGCGAGGAGGCTGTGTCCTGTCACAGTGAGAGCTGGCGCTGAGTGCCTTTAATAGGCCACATCTCTCAAGTCACGGTGCCACGTGACGCCATGAGCTCTCACCATGAGTTCAATCTACAGCAGATGCAATGCATACTGTACTGCACAGTCTGCAGAGAGGAGCATCATTTATGTCACTGTGCCAGCCTGCACTCTCCAAACTGGCAACTGACTCGTGTCTCCACATGGCAGCAGCACTGTCTGAGCAGCTGTCTGCAGCCAGTGACTGTGACTCCACATACAGTTCAGCTACAGTGGCAGTCAAAAGAGGCAGGCTTTATTTTCTTGAAATCTGTGACACTTGATCTGACAAAAAGATAACACTGGGGATTAATGTTCCTGCTGGGAAGAGATCAGAGTTTTGTCTCCTGAAAGTTTTGACTCATCATGAAGTAGCGCAAAGATTTAGAAAAGTAATCGCTGATATTTGTCTGATTCCAGGGACTTCATTACATGGTTTTGCTTGTAAGAAAGTGTCACTCATAGTTATTGAATGTCACTCATAATTTTACTGAAATTATGAAAATGTCACACATAAGCAATCTGAAACCTTGGCAACTATGAAACAATGTAGCACATGTAAAGTCACAAATACCCTCTTTAGAGCAATGAGAAGCTCGAAGAAGGTAGTGAAATGCCTATTTAATCCTGAAATAGAAGGTCACTAACCTTTGGGACAAAGTTTCGAATTCTCCAAGTCATGCTTATCTATAAGAGATACGGAATGTAAAATACCACATGCATTTGTTGAGTAATTAAACCGACAAAAATGTATGTGTCACTAACTAATAGTTTACAGCTGAGTCGACCATTGAGCTTTGTACTCATTTAGAGGTCTATTAAGTTGGCGGACGGATGGCGGCAGCCGGGCCGGCAGTGGCAGCTGCCGGGCCGGCAGCCATTTGTTCACGATCGGAACCCGGAAAACCACTGGTCACATTAGCATGTTGGTGATGACCGCGGCGGTGAGAAATTCAGCCCGCCACTTTTCCGCCGGTAGCAGTCCGCACGCTTTCCTGGTGGGTGGAGCTGGATCACTAAAATGGGGCCAGTGCAGGGCCAGGCTCCGCTGGCATGATTATGATGCCAGCGGTAGCCAGCCTTTCCGCTGCGGTGGAACTGCCATGGAAAGGCATGCGGAGAATGTCTCCAGGGGACCATTGTGGGCCCCCAATATGTTGGGGGGGGTGTGGGTGTCCCTGTACCAGGTGGCAGGCACTGTGCTGTGCCTGCCGCGCAGTGGAGGGATATGCAGGACATGCTCTTTTTTGACATCGCGGCGGTGCCGCTGGCAACAGCAACCGCCACAATGTTAAAGACTGCGATCGTACCGTCACGGTCGGATTTCGACTGCGGAGCATACTAATTGGAGCGGCGGTTATGCCACGGTCCTGGCGGGCGGTCTTTTCCTGCTACCATGGCGGTAATTTTCAGACCGCCATCCTAATAGACCCCTTATTGTTTTTTTTTTACAAATTTTGTTCATTTTCTTCAAGTTACAAAAGATTATCTTTGTACAGCAGGAGAATGTAAATGCACATGAGAATTGTACAAAATTGCACCGATATAAAATGTTAACCTACCTCAGTACTTACAGTCGTGAAGTGTTTAGAACACGACCCGTTGTAATAATGACTGGGTGGATCGTGGATATCTTCCCTGCTAGTACATTAATATGACTACATTACTTGACAAGAACGAAATAGAAACATAACATTTTAAACAACCCTCCCACCACCCCTGCTGGCGGGCATAAAAGTAAAAGATATAAAAAGAAGGAAGTGGACTGGATTTTGTGGAGGCTGGTTACACCGTACCAGGTTAGTTTTGTGAACGCTTGAATTGAGGGCTGCAAGGAAGCAGTTTACAATTTGCACGCTATACTTCGATATCTAGGATTTGGGGAAATGGTGAATAAGGGGATGGTGCCTGTATTTATCGCTGTATGTTCCCATGGGGCATAGGTGCTGTTTCCTAAGTAGGAGTATCAAGATTTTCGATGTGAGGAGAGATCGTAAATCAGTGGTATAATATCGTCAGGGGTTGAAAAGATTCTAATAAGGTATCCCAGCTCATAGCGATAGGCCTCTTTCTCAGTCCTCTACTTTCTTCTCTCTGACTAGCTGCACTCTCCGTCAATCCCCATTTTTCAACTTCTTCTTTCCAACTATGTATCGCGAGGGCTGATGATGATTTTCATCTCCTTGTAACACCTCGCTTTGCTAGTATAAGAGCTAGGTCTGCAAATTTGGCATGCACTTTGTACCCTTTTTGTCATCGATATAGTCCTAGTATGCATGTTTCTTCTGTTTGTCAACCCATATCTTTCACTACTTCCTCTAGGGCAGCGATTATCCCTTCCCATCGACCTCTGTACTCATTCGGAGTAGTTTTTGGGTACACTTGCTGTGAGTGAGAATGGGTGACTCCAATGCTTATTTTGAGCTGGTGTTTTCTGGTGCTCAGCACCTACACCTAATTATTAACACCGGTGCTAATAGCTGCAGACTTGACCTAAATGTTTTCATGAGGCATGGGGAGCTGAAGTGATTTACCCAGGATCACAGGATATTGAGCTGACGCCAAGACTGGTACTTGGTTTCCCAGCTCACAAGTTTTCAGCTCTAGATATTATGACACATCCTCTCCCCACTTGTAGGGTTTCATGGTTAGTAGTTGGTTAATTTCTCCTGTTAGAGCCGCCTAAGACAGAAACAGCTACAAACCAGGAAACCCTGCTTGCAAGCTGCCTCCTGATGAGAGTCCTGGCACTTATTTTGTTTACAAAGTGACCACTGGGTGTCTCTTATAAACAGCGGAGTTTAGGTGCAAGAACGATCCAGACAGTGTGTGAATTTTCCCAGAGTCGAGTGGTAATATACTGTCTGAGCAGGCAACAGGTTGCTCAACACAAAACAACAAGCAGCCCAATTAGAGCACGAGATGTCACAAGGGTCCCAGATGACATAAGGGGCCTGTGAGAGCAGAGCCATACATAAAATATAAAAAGTCGATCCCCCCGAGATTCAACAGCAACCACAGTTACCTCCTCTGAGCACAGCTCACACTGTGACTGCCTGAGGCACACTATAAACAATAACTAGCACAGGCTGTAAAACTGCATTTTCAGCAGAGCGCATCGAGCACAGAGGTGTAAAAATAGATGTGACATTGCATTTTAGTGTGAGCAGGCATTGTAAAAAAATCATTAAAATGTTACCAGACCTGCAGGTTTCCCTGAATAATCTATTCGACCTAAGGACAATGCACTTGACCCATAAACTGTTTTCAAATTATGTGATCGGAGCCAAATGTTTTGAGTATGTTTTTCCTTCTTTATCACATAGGAGAGCACATTCAAATGTGTGAGTTCAGCATTTTGATTTAATAGGCTACACTTTTGCTCTGTGTATAACTGGGCTCTTGCCTACATATGGGGTACATATGACCCGCTGATTCGCCTCTTAGAATTGCATTGTCATCAGGGCGGGGGCAGGAATGTTTCTGAGTTTACGTTTGAAAATTCTCGCCTTTAATACATATATCACCATAACAGACATTTATCCCATTCAATGTATTTCCCGAAAAGCAATACTAGCAATGCTAAGAAGTGCCACGTAAGACCCGATTACGAGTAAGGCGAGTGGAGCTGAATTCCTGCGCGGAACCTGGTCTGGGCCTAAACACTAGATCCGATTTTATCAGCCAAAAATGTTCATGGGGAAAAATTACGTTGGGAGTCTGCTTTGCAGCCTAGACCTTTTCAGCAGCTCCCAGCCAACCCATAGTCAAGGAGGCAGGGAGCAGGTGAGGCTCTCGCCCGTGAAAGGCAACATTCCCCCTCCCTTGTTTCCCTCTCCTCCCTGCCCCAAATATTTATCTCCAGTGAGTGGGGGGGGGGGGGAAACGTGAGGACAGTGGGCATGTATAGGGTTTACATTACTACTGATTTGCATCCTAGTTCACTAAAGGCATTGTCCTTGCTGGGGAGCCATTAATGTTTCTAAGCTCATGTTTGAAAATATTTACTTTTAATAATTGTCTGTCTTAAAGTGAAATAATCTGATGTGCAAGAGTGAAAGGCTTCCTTGTGTTAAAGAAATACACTTTATTGAATTTTTAAGAGACTGTATGATTTTTTCACATTTTGCTTGTTGAACTATACTCATGGCAAATGTTTTCATGTCTTGGCTTGCACACAAGTTCTGTTAGCCCAGACAGACCCTTGGCTTGACCCTGGCTTGGTTTGGTTAATAATTTGTTAGAACATGCACCTCTGTTTGCGACAGGGGGTTAGTAAATGGGGCTGTCAGAAAATTGATAAAATAATTTGTAAAAGGCAAGGACTGGAAAAATGGAGACCGGCCTTCATTCACCAATGTGACAACTATACCATCAAGGCTTATCATTGCAGAAATGAAGAAGAGAGGGTGTGCAGTGAAAATACATTTAAATAGGTAAACCAGGGGCAGTGTCTCCACGTTGTTGTGTTGTACATGACCGTAGTCAGGATTTCACAAGGAGAACTTCCAGTCCCAGGTGGGATGGGAAGGACATACCTTCGGGGAGATTTAGAGTGTAACACCCGCAAATGCATTATTGACTTGGTAGTTGGGTCGGGGGGCACTGAGTCGGGTCTGCTATGTCTGTTCAGGTTTTCTCATTGATCTCATTTCACTGAGAGGTTTTAACTTGTTCAGTTTTTTGGAGCAGAACGTTTCCATATGTGCAGTGACTGGTTTACCAAACAATGTGTAAAATAGGAACCATAGAAGAATGGTTGTAAATTTACTAGCTTTTGGAATTCACAAACATTATCAGTTTTTGTCTTGGAAAGCTGTGCATGCTACTGGCAATCAAATACCCAAAAGATGAACAAATTAATGCTTACAAATAGTCTAACCATTGCCAATCTCTCAGCGTAATGTTCAAACCCATTGTTATTCACCCATTCTGCCACTCCTAACAGAGGCCCACCTAATTCAAAACAGTCCGGATCCTCTAACTCATGGAAACAGTTCATCCCAAGCCTTGGTGTTCTCACCCCTCCACCCCAAAGCCCACTGCTGCTTTAGTTGGGAAATTTAAGATTCACATCCCCGAATCTCAGATACCAAGCTACGCCCCTGAATGGCCTTCAAAAACGATTAGGTGTGCATGAAAAATTGACAATTAGATATGTTTTGTGAAACAGAAATCTGATTGTGTTTCATCAAACACTCTTGTAAAGAGATAGCTGGCTTTGCTGGCCTTGATCAGTGGCATTGACATTGTTTCCAAACCTTATGTTTCCGGGAAACATTACGCAACTGTAATTTATTTGTTCACTCGGGCATGCCTGGGTAACAAGCATCAATATTGTTGAATGAGATAGTGGTTGCTGTTATTGCGATAAATGGGTTAGAATTGTGCCCCTTCTTTTAATGGATTGGCTTGATAGCTCTGTTGTCTACATGACCTATTGTGTCCATATCTTCTAAAATATCACTTAAGAGGGCTTTTGCTCCAGCTAGGCAACAATTTCTTCTTCCCCTTATGCTATTATCTAGTTGCTATCATTTTTCCTTCTATGATGTGCTCAGACTATTTTACACTAGGGATGTCCTCTGAAAAGAGACACATTAAATTCTTTATCTCAAAGATGCATAGCACACAAAAAGCAATTCAATTCTTTTTGGGCTTTTTTCACAGTTACAGGCTGCTTTTTTATAATGTTTCAGTTAGGAAGCAAAGTGGAAGCCAGAACTACTGGCTTAGCAAATGCATGTCTTCAAAGGTCTTCAAAGATGGCAACTGTAGGGTGAAAAATAGTTGTTCGATCATCCAATATCTTGACAATCCAAGGGATTTCCAGATATACATTTACAAGAAGCCGACCTATTTGTGAAACAAAATAGTAAACACCGAGTCAGGTTGAAAGTGAAAGTGCAGGTCTCTTCCTGGATTTTTTAAAAAGGTGGGGAGTTCCCATTGAGTTTTGAGTTGTTTTCTACATGCAAATGTTTGCACAA
The DNA here is from genome assembly GCF_964204655.1 of Triturus cristatus. Classification (NCBI taxonomy): domain Eukaryota; kingdom Metazoa; phylum Chordata; class Amphibia; order Caudata; family Salamandridae; genus Triturus; species Triturus cristatus. The sequence continues at coordinate 785,601,822 of NC_140594.1, forward strand.
AGCTGACAGCTTGAAAACAGGTTATATCAAGAAAAGCGTCCCGAATCGAAAGCTCTTCACAGTCAGTTAAACTCTTAACATTTGGTTCCATAGTCAGATCAATGCCCAGTCATGTGGATCAGGTTGAGCTGAAATTTGTATAGGGAAGAGGCGATGTTGCAGGTGCAGTGCGTTTTGAATCTGTTTTCACGACCTGTAAATTACTGTCAGAAAGGTCTTGTTTTCAATGTATTTGTTTATTGTGAAAGTGGGAGGTCCACGCATTTGCTCAGTTGTAAGCTGCTTATCTATGGCGAGTACATGGTTTCAGTGTGCTTTTCACATTCCATTGCCATATATACTAACTAGTAAAATGAAACGACAGCCCTGCCAAGCACCACACATAAGGCATTATGTGTATTGTGAAAGCAGGAGGTCCACGCATTTGCTCAGTAGTAAGTTGCTTATATATGGCGTGTACATGGTTTCAGTGTGCTTTTGACATTCCATTGCCAAATGTGTACTGACTAGTAAAACAAAACGACAGCCCTGCCAAGTACCACACATCAGGCATTATGTTTATTGTGAAAGTGAAAGACCCACTGCTAAAGGGTTTCTGGCCCTTCAACTTTCTCTGTAATGTATGATGAGATCAATGGTTCTCCGATGGACCTTCTGTGTTGAGAGGGGTTGGATATTTGGGGATGCAGCAATTATCTAATGAGGACAAGGATTAGGATAACTGAATCACAAGTTAAATAATATATCCATATAGGTTAGTCTTAGGAAAATCCCATAAAGATAGAATATGATCACTGCAACCCCAAGTCTCCTAGAGAAACGTAGGTGAGCAATAATCCAGTTGCAGCAATGAAAAATATTAAAATGAGAATTTGATGCTTAGAGACTTCTGCATCACAACCCTCTTTAGCCGTAAGTAACACAATTAAGAAAGCACAGTCAGCAGGTCACTATCATCAAAATATTAGAGTCAATAACATTTTAGATAGTTTAGTTTATCAATATTCAATTGGAATCTATTACATTAAGAAGTTTAGCAATCAAATTCAAATTATAATAATAATTTAATAAAATACCAAAGCTTAGTTTTCAGCGGAAGATATTAAGTGTCTAGAACAGGGTTCTTCAATCTGTGGGGCGCGCCCCCCCAGGGGGGGGCGCGACACCATCTCAGGGGGGGCACGCACTCCACACTAAGATCTTCCCTTTGTTGGTATTTTACTGTCCCGCGTCGCAAGTCTTCACCCATTTCAAATGGGAATTGTTTCATTGTAGAGCTCCAGTAACAGAGGGTTGGAGGGAGGAGGGAGGGGAAATAGATAAGGCACGATGGGCCCCTGCTTTTGTCATGTAAAGATCTGAATTAACAGTCCCAGGAGGTGGTTAATTCTTAGAGCTGAAATGCTTCAGCTGCAGTGGGGGCAGGGAGTCCCCTGCTAAAAACCAAAGCAAAGGAACAGACAGTCCTGTTCCTTCACCTTTGATTTCAAAGCAGAGGAGACTCCTTGCCTCCCACTGCAGCTGAAATGACTGTCTGTCCCTTGCTTTCAGTTTAGCCTAGGAGACATCCTGCCTTGCACTGCAGCTGAAGCATTTCACCTCTACAAGTTTAACTCCGTCCTGGGAGGGTTAGCTCTTAGCAAAAGGAGACAAAGTTTCTTTTAAATTTACACAGGCAGGCGCGCAACGCCCACAGGGCTTCAAGTTGCCAAAAGAAAAATGCCAGCCAGCCATGTGTAGTTTAAACAGCCTGCAAATTGATTGTCTTGATACTAAATATGTTTATAAAGAAGTATGTATACAATAGTAATGTGACTTTCCTGTCTTTGTTCCATTTTATTATCAGTCATGGATCATTCAGGCAGCCCTAGAACACAATTAACCCCTTGTGTGCCCCGCCCTTTCGACGCCCTGTGCCGGGCGTTTCATTAGCGGGCGGGGCTCATGACAAGATAGTCTCGTCATGGGCACAGCGCAACCGCGGCCCATGACGAGACCATCTCGTCATGGGCACTCAAGGGGTTAAAAGTGCTTCTATTTATATTTTCTGTTCAAGGTATGCACACACTAGTGCTGACAATTCAGCTTTAGGTGACTGTCATTTTTTATTTTTATACTGCCTGGGACATCAAAATAATGAGCTGGCAACCCTAATCATAAAACTGGAAGTTTGTTGTAAGATCAGCACATTTATTTTCTCCACCCTGATCCCTGGTTAATGCCATATTAGCAATAGTTTAACTTATATCTTAAACCCTAGGTCACCGTCAATAACCTGCTGAGTTACTTAAAGTGTCTGGGAATGCACCTTGCATTCAGACAACTCGTTCCTCAGTCTAGCCCTTCACTTTTATGCTCACCCTGCACTCACAGCGATCACAATACACTCACACTGATCCCAATGCACTCACACCATTCACCCGCTTACCCTGCACTCACAGTGATCACTCTGCACTCACAATGCACTTGCTCTGTTCACCCTGTACCTCACCCTGCAGTCACACAAGCACACTACTCACCCTGCACTCATGTGACACTTCACTCACCTGTCCTCCTCACTGCTCAATCTGCAATCTCACTCAAATAAGAACATCACTAACCATATATTCATTCATCCCACTCTGCACTTACATCCGCACCCAAATTCATATGGTCACCTCACTCACCCTGCAGTCACTCCTCTTACCCTACTCTCAGTGTTGCATGGCTCACCCTGCACTCACATGGGTACTCCTGCCACCCACACAGTGCAGAGGTTTAATGTGCTTGCTACAAAGAACGTGTACCATGCAGATAAAAGAACTGAGTGTGAGTAAACAATAAGTAGTGCTATAAAAAATTAAATGGTTGCCAGAAAGGTGCTATAGAGGGATGAGGTGCATTGTTGGGGAGTGGTAGTGAGGAAATTCAGGGAAGAGGAGGAAATGGGGGAGGGGGCGCCAAATCAGACCGTTTCACTGTGTGCGACCAGTGCTAGGTCCAGCCCTGGCTGGGAGTGTTCGCCCCCACCCGAAGTTTAGGCCTAGTTGCGCCCCTGTACACAAGTATGGCCATGTCATGCCCCATCAAGGTTTTCTTCATAAATAAAAAAGGACACATTTGCATGCACTGCAATCCAGCCTTTCAGGGGGCCACTTGATAGAGGCAGCTCTGTTTTCGCCCTGATGGCCTGGAATACTTCGTAAACAGATTCTTGTAAATACCGTTTTGTTTCATTTCTTTTTAATGTGATTGATGTGAGAGAGTCTTACTATTTGCAGAGAAATGTTTTTGCTTTATGCAACAACCATAAATAAGTTTATTTTAGATCAAAACGGGTCCTCACATATGAGAAATTGGAGGATATCACAGATATTATTCGCTGTAAAATTTGTGGACTGCTGTTTTGTTACAACAGTGAAAACACACATCACTATCTCTGAATATTAGATGTAAACACTTTTAGAATTTCGACCATAGCGCCTGTGCACCGTTAGTAGCCTGGCTAAAGAAGGTATGGCAGAGCTGAAAGTGAATCATTTAATCTCAAAGCTGTTCTGAACAGGGGCCCCCAAAATAGTATTGGCCCAGGGCACCCAAAATCATTAACATGTCCCTGCCACCACAAAGTCTGTCAGACAACATTGCTCTGAAGTAAAATAGGCAACATCATTCATTTATTATCAGGTCTATTTTTTTAAAACATAAGCCCAACGTGTCCTAAACACCTACTGCTTCAGGCAAGCAACTTATCGTACCACTAAGGAATTCTCAATTAGGTGTTCGGTCAGCGCCCTCTATGTGGGCTTTCACCTTTGGCTTCGGATCCATAACTGGTTGGTGGGCAATTATCCCATTATAATGCTGCCTAAAATGTTTTCTAGAGAAGAATTGTTTCTCATGTACCAACACTGAGCTAGGGAGTGCTCCAAAAATCTGATAACACTGTCTCCCTTACAGTCACTGTTTTGGCTGTAAATGTCTGCAGAATATTCAGCTTTGAGAGAAACTGATACCAAAACTATCTTGCCTTTCAGCTAGTCCTATTTATGTGCGATTGGGTTCTCAGCACTTGCAGACTAAGTACCGTCAGGACTGGATGTGGAGCACAACCTGAGGATGGCAGTAGCAAAAATCCATCCACAGATTGACAGTCTATGTGGCTGAAAACTGTCACCCGTTCACATTTATGTGGGTGGTGTTATTATTAATCCATGTCATGTGTAAAACAAAGCATTCTAGTTAAAACAATTTGCACACATTTTATCTTGGAAAATTGTGTTTTGAGCTGTGTAATAAGCCTCTGTTATTTCACCACACCCACTCACAAACCTAAATTTTACTTAGCACTCTTATTGTGTTGAACATTATTTGCCGGATATGGCCCGTGATATGCGTGTGGTGGTCGATTATGTAGTGTACCAGATTCCAGAAATTTCTGTCAGGTGGTGGGGGGGCCCAACATAAAAAAAATTCAGCTGGGGGGCTACACCTACAAAAGTTTGAAGACCTCTGGTCTAGAAGGAGGTCTCCTAGCCGAGAGACTCTCAGGTGCACATAGCCGTATGCGTCAACCTGGAGAGAGCCAGTCAAGTCTTATGCAAGACTTTCAGGAGAGAGCAGTAAATTCCAAGTAAGCCAGTCCGGTTCGATAGACAGGAGTCTGTCTAAGTCTCTCACAGCAGTGACATCGGCTTAGTCTCTTCCTGTAGCAAAAGAAGAAGTAATGACGACAGCCCGCACTCCTTTAGGAATAGGCAATTATACTCTGTCAGTTCTGGGGAGACATCACGTAGCAACACCTCATCGATCAGACCACTCAGTCCATTGGTCAGTTTGGGAAAAGGGTAAGTTGAAATTGCAGCAAGACAAAAGTCGGGAAAAATAGGTGGATCCATGGGATTGTTCCTTAGGTTGTCTTATTTTTTGTCACAGTGAACAATGGCATATTGAGGCAAAGAACATTTGGGGTCAAAAAGACACGTTTATCCAAAACCGTATTGTAAGAAAGTGCCCCCGTTTTGCATGGTTGCCCCCACTTTTTGCTAAACAGCTGATGTAGTTTGACCGATTGTGCCTTGGGTTACTGCGAAGCAGGTACCCAGGGCCTATGTTCTTCCCCTAAACTGCTTTAAAAACAAAACCCAATTGGCACTCCTTGGCCACAGGTCAGTCCCTTTTAATGGTACCACAGGTACCAAGGGCACTGTGGCCAGAGAAGGCCTCTAAGGGCTGCAGCACTTATTGTGCCACCCTTAGAGGCACTGTACCTTTACACACACACATACTGCCATTGTAGGCTGCATGTGTTGGTGCAGAACAAAGTGAAGATTCGACATGGCACACTTCCCTGTGTGCCATTCCTACAACCCACTGCCCTGGAATAGGGCAGCCACCCCTCTAGCTGGATGCACTATACCAGTGGTGCGGGTACAGGTGCATGAGCCCTGTACCCCTACAGTGTCTAAGTCAATTCTTAGACATTGTAAGGCAGTAATGCCATTAAGAGTATATGGTGCTGAGAGTTTGTCATTACGAACTCCACAGCCCCATAATGACTTTACTGAAAACTGGGAAGTTTGGTATTAAACTTCTCAGCACATTAAACCCACACTGATGCCAGTGTGGGATTTAATGAAAAATGCACTCAGAGGGCATCTTAGAGATGCCCCCTGAAATACGACCTAACACTAGTGTCCAGGCTGAGTGGCTGCTCGCCAGCTGCCACCACCAGATATGTTTCTGGACCCTGGGTCAAGAGCCTGCTGCTCTCGGGGGTTTGAAATAATGCACATCCTGGGACGAGGTGCTAAGCCTTCTTCCCCAGGATGGGCTGGGTGAACGAAGGGGAAGCTTCAAAGGCTTGATGCCTTTGTGAGCTACCCCAGGCCTTTGCTGCTTCCAGCAACTGGCCCCCAACGGTTCTGACCCTCACTTTGGGCAGGAGAATTGGCGGGAAAACCAAGTGAGGAAGGGAAGTGAGCCCACCTTTGCCAACCCCACCCCTCAGGTAGGGGAGGTGAGTTGAAGCACAACTCTCAGTCCCCGCCATTTTGCAGATGGGGGGACCCAGCTAACCAGAGTGAGGGATATGCCCCCCTCCCAATGGAGGGTGGCATAATAGGGGGTGTACCCACCCCAAGGAAGGGACCCATTTGTCCCAACCTTTACCTATTGATAATGCCCCTAAATCTAGTATTCAGGGGCAGCCTGAACCTTGCCTCCGCAAACAAGAATCGACAAGAAGAAGAGAAGAAGAAGGACAGAAGAACCCGTGCTCTTCGTCATTTCACATAGCGTGTGAAGTGTGCACGTTTCAAACTTTCTCTCAGAACCACTGTTATTGGAAAGTCTGGTTCACTGTAAAATCTTAGATCATAATCTTCGCTCTTTCACCATACATCTGCTCAGTTGTAAGTTGCTTATGTGTGGAGTGTCCATGGTTTCAGTGTGCTTTTGACATTCCATTGAGAAATGTGTACAGACTATTAAACCGAAACAACAGCCATGCCAAGTACTACGCATCAGGCATTAGACTAACACATTTCAGTGGGGTCGTCCATATCACGGCACTGAAGTGTAAAGTCACGCATATAGCACCTCCTCAGCTGTGCCTGTCAGCAAGTTCTATGAGAGCACTGTCTGTCAATTAATAACATAATTTCGCTGGAGTTAAGTGGCAGGTAGAGCACAGTGCGCACCGCTTGACAGAATTGGGGGCTGGCTGAGCTCATTATGCTTATTACTATGTAACAAAACACTGTGGAGTTGGTGCGTCCCAATGAGCTTGCCGCGTATAGCAATCCCACTATCGACCGTCACCGGAGCGGGGCCCACAGCGGGTGGCTGCCGAACACACACTCAATGGGGCGGCTGGAGTGGTTCGTTGGCAGCAGAGCTGCCCAGAGCACCGCAACCCCAGAATGTGCTGAGCCGAGCAAGCCTCATCATGCCAGGCGACCACCAGGCACCGAAAGAGGCGAGCCAGGTCGTGTTAATTGCATTTGCTCTCGCCAGCCCTTGCTGCAAAAGTAAGTGTGCCTTGCCTTGGAGTGGCCGCCAGGGTATAATGCTTCTTAAGTAAACTTCCAAATGTGCCTGCACTCACACACACATCACACCTGCAGCCACATACTTGACTTGTATATAGCCAGTAACATACACAGGCACGTAGACAACTATCTCAGCTGTGTGGAATTATCGCGGCATGTTGTCATTAAACATTTGAGGCGCGCAGGTATGGGGAAGGGGATAGACCAGGACGCACATTAGCTGGGTTGCTTCGACCGTCTAGATCTGCCACGTTCATCCATGCTGTCCGGAACCCGGGGGGAACACTTGTTCGAGGCCCAGGCAAAGTCTTAACTGAGTTTTTGGTGTACTGCACTAGCTTATATACTACAAAACAGGGTATACTTACTGAAGAGCTGCAGGACTTCTTAGAGTCCGTGGCCCTAGTTTGGTTCAATAATAACCATAGAGCGTATATGGATCTCCCGTATACAGTGGCAAATGTAGCACAAGTGATAAACAGCTTGCCCCTGGGTAAGGCCCCGGGACCGGACGGGCTGACCACCGCCTTTTATAAAGCTTATGTTGACGAATTAGCACCCAGACTACTGGGAGGCATTGGAGGGAGGGATATTGCCCCCCTCTATGAGGGAGGCAATTATCATTACTCTTCTTAAGCCGGGGAGGCTGGAGGAGGACCTGGATGCATACCAGCCGTTGTCCATGATAAATGTGGATGTCAAGATCCTGGCTAAGCTTGTTGGCAATCGCTTGCAGCCTCTGCTGCCAATGGAGGCCCTTCCTGACCAATCGGGATTCATCCCGGGGGGTGAGCAGCCAAAATATCGAAACTAAAATATCTACCTACACAAATATCGAGTTTTAAATATCGAAGGGACAGAATATCGATGTCAATAATATCTATGGACAGAATATCGATCCTAAGGTAAGTATTTTAATATCGATGTTAGTAATATCGAAGTTAGTAATATCGACATCCAATATATCAATTTTACTAATATTGATGTTACTAATATCGATATTTATATTATTGTTATGTATTTTATTATGTATTTAATATGTATGTGTTATATGTTTTTAGTTAAGTGTTCTACTGGTTTTAACATATATGTATACAATTTTTATATGTTAACAATGGTTTTTTAAGTCAATTTTGTGTTTTAGTACCGTAGCGGGTTGTGGGTTTATAGGGGAATAGGGTGGGAAGTAATTTAATTATATGGAATTAATTATACATTTTTAGGAATTATAAATAAATTTTAATTATTTTTTGCGTTTAAGTTCTGTAGCGGGTTGTGGGTTTATAGGGGAATAGGGTGGGAAGTAATTTAATTATATGGAATTAATTATACATTTTTAGGAATTATAAATTGATATTAATAAATTTTTGCGTTTAAGTTCTGTAGCGGGTTGTGGGTTTATAGGGGAATAGGGTGGGAAGTAATTTAATTGTAATTAATTAATAATTTATTTTCATTTATTGGTATTGATAATTATATTATTGTTAATTAAGTATTAATTGGTAATTAATTTTTATTATTTGGCAATTAGTTTTAATTAATTGAATAATTGATAATTATGTTAAGTGTATTATTTTATTAGTGGAGTGTGTCGTGCGTTTATAGGGGAATAGTGTTGGAAGTAATTGAAATCTAATTAAGTAATTATTAAATTAGTTGTTGGGTATTGATAATTAATTAATTGGACAATAATTATTAATTGGTAAATATTTTAAATTATAATATTTTGGTTATGAAAAATAATTAATTGTTAATGAATCATTAATTGTGAATTAAATATAATTAAATATTATGCATTGATATTTCTAATTAATATATTAATAAGTAATTATTAATTGGTAATTAATGTGTAATATTTATTATTTTGGCGTATGAAAAATATTTAATAGTTCAATATTTTTTAATTGGTAATTAATGTTTCATAATTATTATTTTGCGGTATATATTTTTTTAAATGGTTTAATATATTTTAACTGGTATTTACTTTTTAATAATTCATATGTTTTTGGTTATGAAAAATATTTTATCGTTTAATATTTATTATTTGGTAATTAATATTTAATAATTATTATTTATTGGTATTTATTATTAATGTATTGTTAATTAATTATTCTTTGGTAGTTATGTTTGTAATAATTATTTATTGGTATTTGTAAATAATTTTGAGTTATTTAATAATTAAATCACTAATTATTTTAAATAATTATTTTATTTATAACTATGTTATTTTTAACTTCTACGCTATCCAACACTTTCCCTACTGTTGCACTCTCTGGAGTTGGAATAGTAAATTTTATCCCTACGCTATCCAACACTTTCCGTACTGTTGCATTCTCTGGAGTTGGAATAGTAATTTTTACCCCTACGCTATCCAACACTTTCCCTACTGTTGCACTCTCTGGAGTGGGAATAGTAATTTTTACCCCTACGCTATCCAACACTTTCCCTTCTGTTGCACTCTTTGGAGTTGGAATAGTATTTTTTACCCCGTCGCTATCCAACACTTTCCCTACTGTTGCACTCTGTGGAGTTGGAATAGTAATTTTTACCCCTACACTATCCAACACTTTCCCTACTGTTGCACTCTCTTGAGTTGGAATAGTAATTTGTACCCCTACGCTATCCAACACTTTCCCTACTGTTGCACTCTCTGGAGTGGGAATAGTAATTTTTTCCCCTTCGCTATCCAACATTTTCCCTACTGTTGCACTCTGTGGAGTTGGAATAGTAATTTTTACCCCTACGCTATCCAACACTTTCCCTATTGTTACACTACCTGGAGTGGAAATAGTAATTTTTAGCTCTACGCTATCCAACATTTTCTTTACTGTTTTTTTTGGAGCTGGAGTGGTAGTTTTATTGTCGGTGCTATTTAATATATTTTGTATTATTTTAGCTAATGTAATATATAATTAATTTTAACAATATTCAAATTAAATGTAATTTTTTAAATGTGTTATATATAATTATTTATTTTTATTCATGGTATTGTTTTATGTGTATGATGTATTTGTAATTTATAATCATTTTTAACAAGTTATAAGTTATTAAAACAATTATTAAAATGTATTATTAAGTAAGTATATATATTATATATTATATGTATATGTTTAATTAATGTTTTATTACATTATATATATTAATTATTAATTTTAAACATTATAACATATATTTAATTATGTTTATTTTATTTATAAGTATTATTTGGTTTATTTTACATTTTTTTTTTAACTAAAAAATACTTTATATTTTTAATAACGATATTTTTGACATTCTATATTTAATTTTCGATATTTTGTACTTACCATGTTGTAGATAGGATCTCGATATTCTTGTCATCGATATTTTTGTGTCGATATTTTTGTAGGTCGATTTTCTGTCCGTCGATATTCTGTCAGACATTCATCCCGGGGAGGTCCACTTCTCACAATTTGAGGACCGTTTTCTCAGTGCTGCATTATTTACACCCCGACGTGAGAGCTGCGGTTGTATTCTTAGATGCCACTAAGGCTTTTGATACGCTTGAATGGCCGTATCTATTCGCGATTCTGGGTAGGATGGGATTTAGCCCGCTATTTATACAAAGCATACGGCTGCTGTATGCACTACCTAGTGCACGCATACAGGTAAATGGCTTGCTTTCTGATCCCTTTCCAATTTCGCAGGGTACGAGACAGGGATGCCCGCTGTCCCCCTTGCTCTTTGCAATTGCGATGGAGCCGCTGGCGGCCCGCATCCGACAACATCATACCGCACGGGGCATTGGATTCAGCTCTAGAAGCTTGCTCATTTCACTCTATGCAGATGATGTTACTCTTTATATTATTAATCCAGAGGAGAATCTTGATCCCCTCTTGAGGGAATTCATCCGTTTTGGGGGATTGTCTGGTGTTTTTATTAACTTGACCAAATCAGTGGTTTTTCCATTGACGGACAGCACCCCACCCGTGACATTGGATTTCCCCTTTAGGTCGGAGGCGGATGAGGTTAAATATCTAGGGATCTGGATAAGTCGGGACATGCAGGAGTTGTGGAGATTAAACTATGGTTGAGCGGTTACATGGTTGGAAGATAAGGTCAACCTTTGGTTTAAACTGCCCCTTTCGCTTGCTGGCAGGATTGCTTTGGCCAAAACGGTAGTATTACCCAAATTCCTGTACCTCTTTGTGAACATCCCGATCCCACTCACTCGGCAGTTCTTCAAGTCTCTGAGATCCTTGCTGATCTCTTTGGCGTGGGCAGGCGGTCAAGCTAGAGCTTCCTGGGACCTGTTGACCCTCCCGGTGGGCCAGGGTGGTCTGGGTGCGCCGGACATGCAGTTATATGCGCAGGCACACTTTTTGCATTTCTGGGTGCACCCCACCCCCTTTCAGCCGTACGTGGCGGTGGAGACGGCAGCGGTGGCCCCCATCCCGCTTAATGTGGCACTATACCAGAAAGCACGCCGCCCTCGGGAAGACATTGACTCTGCGGGTACGCTGTGTTGGGCATGGGAGGAGCTGCGTAGGCACGCACATATACCGGTGCTGTTTGCTCCTTCGATTCCTTTGAGGCACAATCCAATGCTGCCTTGCATGCAGGACAGTGTTAGCAAATCGCGGGCTTTGGCAATGAATCTCATCACCTTTGCAGACTTATATCCTGGGGATGAGTTCAGACCTCCCCCCGTGGCGTCTGAGGGCAAGCCAGTGACATTTGCGGAGCTCTTTTTGTACCACAGGGTGCGCGCAGCATGTTGGACCCTATGGGTCGGCTTTCCAAGGGCACCACCGCAGTTACCTGCTTTGGAAAACGTATTGAAAACTCCATCCCCATGTAAACTCATTACGCGACTATATACACGCATGCAAGACACTGCCCCATTGGTAGTTCCCCCGTCACTCAATAACTGGAATGTAGATCTTGAGGCACCTCTGACGGATGCACAATGGAGTTTCTGCTGCGGGCAGCTGACTGAACTATTCCCCAATTACAAATTGAGGCTGATACCTTTTAAGTATCTGCATTGGCTTTATAGAACACCAGTCAGCCTCTATCGCATGGGTTTACGTGACACTGACAACTGTGGCGGTGCGGACGCAGTTCAGCTGCTTTTTTGCATATAGCATGGGACTGCCCTAAGATTGCTAGTTATTGGATGTTGGTTTTTGACCCAATAAATTCTATCCTGAATGTCTCGTTAGCCCCCTCCCCTGCTTTGGGACTCTTGGGATATGTTAAAGACACACCGCCTAAACTGCGTAAGCTGCATGCCCTTTTGTTGTTGTTTGCGAAACGGCAGGTTGCGATTCACTGGGGCAGAAAACGAGTGCCTGACATTAGGGATTGGGTTCGAGACGTCACGTATGGGCACACACAATTGGGAGTGTTCTGGGAACTGATGCCAATGTCTTCAAGACCCCGTGATATATGGGAGCCTTTTTTGGCATGGCTCCAAAGGCAGCAGGAGTCGACTGAAGGGGAGGCCACGACTGTGACACTGTCAGGTGCTGGTCCTGTTTCAACAACGACAGATGGCCCCACACCTGAGGGATAGTCCTTGGGAACCAGATAGGGAGGATATGTCAGGGTTGGATTGTTTTCTTTTTCGAGCCTAACCGGGCTGTGAAATGAAGTTTATTCGTATTGCTGTCACATTTGGTCCTCTACGATATCATCTGGGTGAAGGTCGCATGTTAATTTCTATGATGGGGGTGGGCTGCTGGGACACTTGCTTCCATTTGCTATGCATTTTTGTGCAATTGTGAGATTGTGATCTTCTTTCTGAGCTCCTATATTGATTTATATGCCAGCTGGTTGTACTGTTTGGTACTTTTGTTGTTTTTGAAAATGTCAATAAAAAATAAAAAAACATTTGCTGGCCTAAAAACGCTCAGTGTCTGACATTTAATGCCACCACACATCTTTACATTATTGTCCACATCATGCACATAATTGCGCATTTAATTCATGAACAGCGTGCATTGGCAATAATTGTACACAGTCTCCCCACGGTCTTCCCTGCAGCTACAGTATACACGCATCGTTGGATGCATGATTTGTGTGGGAAGACAACACGTGCACTGCAGTGCCTAGACACGATTTAATACTAGTGTTGCAGCTACTAACAGACAGCACAGTCTACCCCTCTGGTGCACAAAGTGTATCTGCAAAATGTTTTCGAAACCTGCTTATTAATTTTGCGCATGTTCTGAACATCATGTGAACAAAAGAGCGGTGGTCAGAGGGAGCAGTGTATATTCTAGAAGGTCAAACAGAACCTCAGTTTACGTTCATAATAGGGTGACCAGATCTTGAGAACCAAAAACCAGGACTTTTGGGAAAAATACAAGAAGTACTACAATTTTTCATCCACGGAATGGCACAGAATGACAGCTGTCACCAACATAGGATCACAGAAAATGCATTAAGAAAGTAAATAAAATGTAATTCCTACAACCAAATTCATACCTGTTAATTAAATTGCTTACTTATAACGGCTGCTAACTAGCAAAGCCTTAGAACACCCCAAAAAGTGCCTCTCACTGTTTTCAGTCAACCCCCTATAGAAACGGGACATGAGCTAAATTGCCCAAATCTGCCAGGACAGCTGGTAAAAAACCATGACTGTCCGGGCAAATCCAGGACGTCTGGTCACCCTAGTTCATAATCATTCAATCTGAGTGTCTGCAAAGCCAGTACCAGCCACACGTCTGCCGACAGAGTGTGGGTTGAGCTGATGCAGGTACAAATTGGTGCCGTGTGAGGTCTGACACCGAGGAGTGTATGGTGGAGAGGGTGGGTGCCGAGGCCACTTTTACACATGGAACTCAGAATGAACGTGCAAGCACAGGTGGGCCACTGAAACTGAATGTGAAGCGCTCACTGTGCAACATTGAGGAAGGCCTGCCTTTCTCATGCTGTGACTCCCCGGAGGGTGGCATACCTTATACGGATAAATCGGGGTGAGTGGAGCCCTAATGTTGAGCACCAGGAGACATGTAAGAGGGAAAGAGAAAGAGGTGAGTCACTCTGGGGGGTGCACGGTGATTGACTGCATGAGCTCTGACCACAGTAATGGCAATTCCTGCCGGCCCAGGCCCCCAGGAATTGCCACTGCCACCCACCAATGATAAATTATAGGACAGCACGTCTTCTCCCTAACCTCCTAGACACGTGCTCCCCTGTTGTGTGTATGGAGGTGAAGGTGGTGAGTGGGCTGTGTCCTGTCACAGTGAGAGCTGGCGCTGAGTGTCTTTAACAGGCAACAGCTCTCAAGTCACGGTGCCACGTGACGCCATGAGCTCTCACCATGAGTTCAATCTACAGCAGATGCAATGCATACAGTACTGCACAATCTGCAGAGAGGAGCATCATTTATGTCATTGTGCCAGCCTGCACTCTCCAAACTGGCAACTGACTCGTGTCTCCACATGGCAGCGACACTGTCTGAGCAGCTGTCTGCAGCCAGTGACTGTGACTCCACATACAGTTCAGCTACAGTGGCAGTCCAAAGAGGCAGGCTTTATTTTCCTGAAATCTGTGAAACTTGATCTGACAAAGATAACACTGGGGATTAATGTTCCTGCTGGAAAGAGATCAGAATTTTGTCTTCTGGAAGTTATGACTCATCATAAAGTAGCGCAGAGGGTTAATGTGCCTGCTGCAAAGATTTAGAAAAGTAATCGCTGATATTTGTCTGTTTCCAGGGACTTTATTGCATGGTTTTGCTTGTTAGAAAGTGTCACTCATAGTTATTGAATGTCACTCATAATTTTACTGAAATTATGTAAATGTCACACATAAGCAATCTGAAACCTTGGCAACTATGAAACAATGTAGCACATGTAAAGTCACAAATACCCTCTTTAGAATAATGAAAAGCTCGAAGAAGGTAGTGAAATGCCTATTTAATCTCTGAAATAGAAGGTCACTAACCTTTGGGACAAAGCTTTGAATTTTCCAAGTCATGCTTGCATGTAAGAGATACAGCATGTAAAATACCACATGCATTTGTTGAGTAATTAAAAATGTATGTATCACTAACTAATAGTTTACTGCTGAGTCGACCATTGAGCTTTGTACTCATTTAGAGGTCTATTAGGATGGCGGACGAATGGCTGCCGCTGGGCTGGCGGTGGTAACCGCCGGGCCGGCGGCAGCCATCTGTCCGCGATCGGAACCCAGAAAATCTCCAGTCACATTAGCATGTCGGTGATGACCGCGGCATTGAGAAATTCCGCCCAACACTTTTCCGCAGGTAGCAGTCCGCACGCTTTCCTGGCGGGCGAAGCTGGACCGCTAAAATGGGGCCGGTGCAGGGCCAGGCTCCGCCGGCATGATTATGGTGCCGCGGTAGCCAGCCTTTCCGCTGCGGTGGAACCACCATGGAAAGGCATTCAGAGAATGTTTCCGGGGGCCTATTGTGGGCCCCCAATGTGTTGGGGGGATTGTGGGTGCACTCTTGTCCCTGTACCAGTTGACAGGCACTGTGCAGTGCCTGCGACGCAGTGCAGGGATATGCAGGACATGCTCCTTTTGACATCGTGGCGGAGCTGCTGGCAGCAGCAACTGCCGCAATGTTAAAGGCCGCGATCGTACCGCCGCGGTCAGATTTCGACTGCGGAGCATACTAATTGGACCTGCGGTTATGCCGCGGTCCTGGTGGGCAGTCTTTTCCCGCTACCATGGCGGTCAAGGTGATTTTCAGACCTCCAGCCTAATAGACCCCTTAGTTTTTTTTAAACAATTTTGTTCTTTTTCTTCAAGTTACAAAGGATTATCTTTGTACAGCAGGACAATGTAAATGCACATGAGAATTGTACAAAATTGCACTTATATAAAATGTAGTCCTACCTCAGTACTTACAGTCGTGAAGTGTTTAGAACACGACCCGTTGTAATAATGACTGGGTGGACCTTGGATATCTTCCCTGCTAGTACATAAAAATGACTACATTACTTGACAAGAATGAAATAGAAACATAGCATTTTAAACTACCCTCCCACCGCCCCTGCTGATGGGCATAAAAGTAAAAGAGATAAAAAGAAGGAAGTGGACTGGATTTTGTGGAGGCTGGTTACACCATACCAGGTTAGTTTTGTGAACGCATGAATTGAGGGCTGCAAGGAAGCAGGTTACAATTTCCACGCTATACTTCGAAATCTAGGATTTGGGGAAATGGTAAATAAGGGGATTGTGCCTGTATCTATCGCTGTATGTTCCCATGGGGAATAAGTGCTGTTTCCTAAGTAGGAGTATCAAGATTTTGAATGTGAGGAGAGATCGTAAATGAGTGGTATAATATCCTCAGGGGTTGAATATGTCAGCGGATTGAAAAGATTCTAATAAGGTATCCCAGCTCATAGCGATAGGCCTCTTTCTCAGTCTTCTACTTTCTTCTCTCTGAATAGCTACACTTTCCGTCAATCCCCATTTTTCAACTTCTTCTTTCCAACTATGTATCGTGAGGACTGATGATGATTTCCATCTCCTTGTAATACCTCGCTTTGCTAGTATAAGAGCTAGGTCTGCAAATTTGGCCTACACTTTGTACCCTTTTCGTCATCGATATAGTCCTAGTATGCATGTTTCTGCTGTTTGCCAACCCATATCTTTCACTGCTTCCTCTAGGGCAGTAGTTATCCCTTCACATCGAGCTCTGTACTCATTCGGAGTAGTTTTTGGGTACACTTGCTGTGAGTGAGAATGGGTGACTCCAGTGCTTATTTTGAGCCGGTGGATTCTGGTGCTCAGCACCTACACCTAATTATTAACACCGGCGCTAATAGCTGACAACTTGGCCTAAATGTTTTCATGAGGCATGGGGAGCTGAAGTGATTTACCCAGGATCACAGGATGTTGAGCCGACGCTGAGACTCGTACCTGGTTTCCCAACTCACAAGTTTTCAGCTCTAGATATTATGACACATCCTCTACCCACTTGTAGGGTTTCATGGTTAGTAGTTGGTTAATTTCTCCTGTTAGAGCCGCCTAAGACAGAACCAGCTACTAACCAGGAAACCCTGCTTGCAAGCTGCCTCCTGATGAGAGCCCTGGCACTTATTTTTGTTTACAAAGTGACCACTGGGTGTCTCTTATACACAGCGGAGTTTAGGTGCAAGAACGATCCAGCCAGTGTGTGAATTTTCCCAGGGTCGAGTGGTAATATACTGTCTGAGCAGGCAACAGGTTGCCCATGACAAAACAACAAGCAGCCCAATCACAGCACGAGATGTCACAAGGGTCCCAGATGACATAAGGGGCCTTTGAGAGCAGAGCCATACATAAAATATAACAAGTCGATCCCCCCGAGATTCCACAGCAACCACAGTTACCTCCTCTGAGCACAGCTCACACTGTGACTGCCTGAGGCACACTATAAACAATAACTAGCACAGGCTGTAAAACTGCATTTTAGCAGAGCTCATCGAGCACAGAGGTGTAAAAATAGATGAGACATTGCATTTTAGTGTGAGCAGGCCTTGTAAAAAAATCATTAAAATGTTACCGGACCTGCAGGTTTATCTGAATAATCTATTCGACCTAACGACAATGCACTTGACCCATAAACTGGTTTCAAATTATGTGATCGGAGCCAAATGTTTGAGTATGTTCTTCCTTCTTTATCACACATGAGTGCACATTAAAATGTGTGAGTTCAGCATTTGATTTAATAGGCTACACTTTTGCTCTGTGTATAACTGGGCTCTTGCCCACATATGGGGTACATATGACCTGTCATCAGGGCGGGGGCAGGAATGTTTCTCAGTTCACGTTTGAAAATTCTCACCTTTAATACATATATCACCAGACAGCCATTTATCCCATTCAATGTATTTTCCGAAAAGCAGTACTAGCAATGCTAAGAAATGCCACGTAAGACCCGATTACGAGTAAGGTGAGTGGAGCAGAATTCCTGTGCGGAATCCTGGTCTGGGCCTAAACACTGGATCTGATTTTATAAGCCAAAAATGTTCATGGGGAAAAATTACGTTGGGAGTCTGCTTTGCAGCCCAGACCTTTTCAGCAGCTCCCAGCCAACCCATAGTCAAGGAGGCAGGGAGCAGGTGAGGCTCTTGCCCGTGAAAGGCAACATTCCCCCTCCCTTGTTTCCTTCTCCCTTGTTTCCCTCTCCTCCCTGCCCCAAATATTTATCTCCAGTGAGTGGGGAGGGGTGAGGACAGTGAGCATTAAACCAACAGAAGAGGGAATTCTATGCAGAATACTACCCAGAAAATTCAGATCTGCTAGTTAATCTCAATTTCGTGGGGTTTAACTCATGATTGCATGGTCATGGTTGAGTGTTACCACAGAGCTGCGGTAATTACCCATATAAAGTTTGCACCCAGCCTTTACCGTGAAACTCATAATCGGGGATTCAGAGTGGGACTACCGTACATGTTATCACCAACTAAAAGTTGTGAGCACGCTACTCTGCGCGTAAACGTCAAAACACGAGAAAAGCATGATTAGAGCTAGTTTTTAAACATCTCAGGGGTGTGGTAAATAATTTAATTACCGGGACTTAATTTGATACAGAAACATAATAAAAATAGCTCAGTAAATAAGAGGCATAATCCGTGGTATTAGAGGTTCGGAATGGGCTTTATTCCAATGGATGATTCGAATCGGTTGCTCCAAGTTCCATCACCACGAAGGTTCAGGAAGTGAAGTACATACATTATTGATAATTATTCACTTTTATACAATAGGCATTACAGTGAAGCAAATGCAAGAGGCGTAACAATTGATAGCAAAGATAACATTTCACATGCGTAGCTGAAGGAGGCGTAAGTGGGAGTAACAAGGAAAACGTCATTGGTTGTGATGTCACATATGGGTGGACCTATGAAATAATTTCGCAATGTCAGCAGAAATACTTGGCAGAGATGCGCGCGCAGCAGTATGACGTGTGATTGACGTGCAACTAGGGGGTGAAGGGGACTTGACATTTAATTCTACATGTGGCGACAGAAGTCTGGAGGGTCAAGTCAACCTAATCCCAAATCATATCTAACATCCTATGTTTAAAGAACTATGTTATCCAGAAGAGAGGTCTCTTAGAGTAGAATCTTATTCTATACTGACTATACTGACTATACTGACTGTTAGTGCGTGTACAAGCGTCTAAGTGTCTACACTAGATGCGAGGGCAGGAATCTTCCATAATAACAGGGCTATGAATTACTTGCATGAAGACAGAGAAGCCGGGCCTTTGCTCGGTAGCTGGAAGAATGTTTACTGAAACTACTAGACAGGAATGCATTGGGCAGGGGGCGGAGCAGATAATTTCGAAGGTGAAATACAGTTTCTTGGCAGGCAACAGGCTGATGTCAGGCTTCGTGAGCCGCGCAGGGAATGAGACAAAGTTCATGGTCACAGATGCAGGCTCAGACTGGAGCTTCAGAGGCAGAAAGCAAGAAAAGCTTGATGACAGAATCAGGGCCTACTTGCCTGGACTGTAAAATGGCATAAGTGAACCATATAAAGCCGGTGGCCTTTCATACTTAGGAATGGAATATCCGGCCTATTCATGGCGGATCTGAAAGAGGACATGTTGACGGTGGACGCACATGTGTTTGCGTCTTCATAACTGGAACTGGAGGGAGCATACATGTACTTGTGATTCATACATGAAACCGTTGGGGTCCAAGATAGGGGACATAACTGATCAGAAAAATCCATATTTCCACATTCCCTCCTTGTCCCCTACTTGCCCGTCAAGAGATATCAATCTTCATCAATCCATTGATCTGTTCATATAGCATCATTTGTTCTTCTTTTTTCTTCTGGGACGAATGAAATCTTGGTGATGGGACACACGACGTGGCACACAGACCACAAATCGCTGGTCCACATTGTAGGCATAGACAGCAACTGAATAGTATGAGGAAGCCAATACCTAGGAAGGATAGGACCTTCCATCCAAAGGTAGATAATACACTCCAAAACCAACCGGACCAAGTCCAGGTGCCTGGATTCTGGTGTATCTGGCTTACAATCTTATGAAGGCGAGTTATGGCTTTATATACAGATGGCGAATTTTCTGGTATGAAAATGCAACAACTTGATCCGATGACCCTACAAGCTCCGCCCCTATCGGCCAGGATGACGTCAAGGACAAGACGATTTTGAAGCACAACAATCCGCATAGCAGACTGTTCTTCTGTTAAATTGCCTAAGGCGGAAATAGTTTCGTTCACTACTGCTTCAAGGGTTCTAGTTAATCTACGTATCAGCTTACTATTGGTAACGGTACCTATATAGGGAAAGAGACCTTTATTGAAATCTGTGTATTTTTCCCATGCTCTTTCAGTGTAATCGACAATTGGGAGATCTCTCCTTTCTCTATTGTGTACTAAATGAGTATTTCTGTGATAATCGGGAGGAGCTAGGAAAACAGGTGGCAAAAGAAATCCAATGTAGCAGGTACCATCCCAATCTAGAGGCAAACGTACATATGCCGTCTGACCACATATAAAATAGGAATGGCGGGAAGCTCTAAATGTCGACTTGCCTTGATCACTGAATTCTATTACAGTGGTGCATCTACTATGGCCCATATGTATGGAACCATTCTTTCTTACACATAATTCACCTTTTACTGGAAATACTGACATGGCGGGCAAAATTGGAGTAGCTTCGGATTCGACATTTAGGATCATAAGATTAAGCGTAAAATTACCTAATCCATATACTTCATTTTCTAGATCAGTTCCTGTTCTCTTGGGAAGTCCCTCCTTGTTAGGGTAGCAGACTTTAAGTAAAACTAAGTTCAAATTTCCCCACACCCAGTTGTCTTGATAAACTGCAGAATTTGAATCTAGGGAATTAATTAAACTAAACCATGCTCCACAGGAGCCGTTGTGTGTGAATGGGTATGGAAAAAGAGGTAGAATTCCTTTATAATTCTGATAGGGAGGAAGTCGGCCACTTATCCAACAATTTGTAGCATTGCTAACCTGATGGGAATGATGTAACATACTAATAAAAGTGTTATTGCGCAGCGCAAATCTATACGATAATTCATGCGGGGGTAGGTCACTAAAAGAATGTTCAGCAGTAACATTATAAATATGTCTAGAAATAGGATAATATATGTGCAACAATATACTTGCAGTAATTATTAAAAGACTTAGGAAAAACAAAATTAATAACGTCACTGTGCAATGACTACGCAGTGATTTACAGTATGCATGTCGTTTCCACATTTTTCGGGTGTTTTCTCTATTCAGATCTAAGGGATACATGTCAGGGACAAATTCAACCGCTTCACCTTGGAGAGGACTTAAACAATCAAATTTCCCGACCGGTTAGATCTGAGTTTTAGTTTATATTGTTCGTGACTACTGGTTTCAACAAAAGGAAGTTTTGAGTCAATGGGTGAAGACACACAAGGTGTGGTGTTTACGTCCGAGGGTAGTCCATGAAATTTCTTGATATGACTTGAATGTATCCAGCCTTTTCTGCCCTCGATCTTCACGGCTGTCCTTGTGGTGAGCAAGACCAATTGCGGTGACTTCCACCTAGGATCCAGCTGAGTCTTTCGATCAAAGTTCCTCACGGGGACCAGATCCCCCGGAACTATGTCATGGGGTTTCACCTCAGTGTTGTCAGGAAAAGCTGCAGCTACCTGTGAACGACAAGATTGTAGTGCAGACATCAAAGGAGCCAGGTAATCTGTCAGCATATTACAGTCAACATCAGTTATTTTGCGTGGTATAGGCGTCCCCCACATATTTGGTGGTCTGCCAAAGATCACCTCATACGGGGATAGCCCTGTTCGAGAGTGTGCTACCATTCTCATGTAAAAGAGTGCAACTGGTAAGGCTACTACCCAGTCGACACCCTTCTCTCTGCATATCTTGGACAATCTGATTTTCAGAATCTAATTATGTCTTTCTACGAGACCTGCTGCTTCGGGGTGTCGGACACAGTGGAATTTCCACTGATAGCCTAACAAAAGTGAAACGTGTTTCATTAGTTCGGATGAGAATGGCTGGCCGTTATCTGAGTAGACAGCACGTGGTAAACCGTATCGTGGGAAGAATTCTCGAACTAACTGTTTGGCAGTAGTCGGGGCAGTGTAATCTGAAACCGGGTATGCCTCTGTCCAACGGGAAAGAGCACAGACAACTACGAGAACATATTTGAATCCTCGACATCGTTCCATCTGGATATAATCCATCTGGAGGACTTCAAAAGGGTGATCAGGAGACTGAAATCCACCCTGCTCTACGGGAACGCTTTTTCCTGGGTTGAACTGACAACAGATCATACAGGTACGAACCTTTTGTTTAGCTGCTGCTCGTAAATGTTTATTGAACCAAATGTGTTGGATGCTGTCTAGCATAGCTTTTTCTCCTAGATGTGCTGGACTATGTATAGTGTTAATAATAACTTGGACCATTGAATCAGGAAGGAACCACACAGATTTTTCCTTCGTCATCCATCCTTGGTCCGTTTGAATCCCTCCTAATTCAGTCCATTTCTTTATTTCGTCTGGAGTAGCATGTGTCTGTATGTCAATTACGTCAAGAGCGGGATCTTTAATCGTCATACAATGTGTTGGCGTCGGGACTATTGTCTTTGTCATGTCGGATGTTTGAGTTTGAGCAGTCTGTTTAGCTGTTCTGTCAGCTAGATCATTGCCTTGAGAAATGATATCAGTAACTTTCGTATGAGCTTTACATTTCATAATTGATATTGCAGTGGGTAGATGTATTGCATCTAATAAAGCATGAATGAGGGGTCCGTGCTGAATGTGGGCACCGTGAGAAGTTAAATAACCTCTCTCTCGCCACAGCACGCCGAAGTCATGTACAACTCCGAATGCATAACGTGAATCAGTGTATATGTTGACTTTTTTATTTGCGGCTTGAATACAGGCTTGTGTCAGAGCGACGAGCTCTGCTGCTTGAGCGGACAAGGTATTTATGCAATTTGTTTCAATGATTTCAGTGTCTGTTGTGACTGCGTAAGCGGCCACTAACTCTCCTGTACTTGTTCTCATACATGAACCATCTACATACAACGTCAGGTCTGGGTCTGACAATGGGACATCCGTCAAGTCTTGTCTGGGTTTCGTCGTGATTGTAATAACGTCAATACAGTCATGCGCTAGTGGGTCTGTTCCAATTACGGGTAAAAGTGTGGCAGGATTCAATGTGTTACAACGTCTGATTTCTATATGTGGTTGGAACAATGTTAATTCATACCCTGTAAGTCGCGCTATAGTTAAATGTTGTGTTTGCGTTCGATTCAAAAGAACCTCTACTGCATGTGGTACTTGTACTGTCAATGGATGTCCTAACACTATGGCATCGCTTTGTCTGATTGCTAAAGCTGTCGCTGCCACTGATTTTAGGCATGCAGGCAAAGCCTGAGCTACGGGATCTAATGTACTAGAAAAATAAGCACACGGTTTGTGTGATCCTGCTTGTTCCTGTGTGAGTACTGACAAGGCAGTACCTTCACGTTCTGTAACAAAAAGTGTAAACTGTTTATTGTAACATGGTGTTGCTAAAACCGGTGCTTGACATAAAGCTTTCTTTAAGCTTTCAAAAGCTTGTGTATGTTCCTGAGTCCAAGGGAGAACAGTCGATGTGGCTGCCTCCTGTGTTGTCAACTGAATGAGTTGTTTTGCTAGAAATGCATACTGAGGGATCCACTGCCTACAATATGAAGTGAGGCCTATAAAAGCCCGCACCTCCTTTTGTGTCTTGGGTATTGGCATGTTAGCTATTAACTGAATGCGGTCGGGTGTAAGCTGCCTTCCCTCCTTGGACAGCGAGTGTCCAAGATAAACAACTCGCTGGACACAGAATTGCAGCTTAGAAGGGGACACCTTGTGCCCCTTTTCGGCTAGAAATTGTAAAACTGTCAGTGATGCTTTCTCACATTCAGGTTCGCTTCTGGCGGTGATCAGCAGATCATCGACATATTGAAGCAGGGCAGTGTTTACTGGCATGAGGATACTGTCGAGTTCTCGTTTCAGTGCTTGGCTATAGATGCTGGGGCTTTCTGTAAATCCTTGAGGTGCGCGTGAGAATTTAAAGCTACGTCCATTTAAACTAAATCCGAACAAGTATTGGCTTTCCGGATCTATAGGGACGCTGAAAAAGGCATTTTTGAGATCAATTACAGTAAAGAATGTTGCTTCAGAATCAATAGCTGTCAGTAATGACGAGATATCTGGGACCACAGGGAATTGTGGCACAATGCATTTGTTCAATTCGCGCAGATCAATAACCAATCGATATACTGGCGGGGCCTTCGGATCTGTTCGTTTAAGAATCGGAATTATCGGTGAATTACATACATTGGAGTCTGTTTCTACAACCACTCCTTGGGCAATGAGCTCGTCAATGATTTGTAGTAAAGCCACTACAGCATCTGGTGGTAACTTGTATTGTCGCATTCGTGGTAGTACCACTCCTGCCTTTAGTGTAACTCGATATGGTGTAATATTCATGCAACCCACGTCAGTAGGGCCTTGTGCCCATAGATGTGTAGGTAAAGTCTGCAGTCGGGGATCCATGTCTCGAGACACATAATGACCTTTGAAATCACGTAAAAACAATCTTACTCCTTCCGGAGAACAACATATTATAGCTCCTAGAGCTTTCAGTGTTTTTATACCTAACAAGTTTTCTGGACATGATTTAGTAAGCAATAAATCTGTAGTTCTGGTCAAGGGTCCTATCGTAAGTGGAAGAGGCTGTGATACTTCATTAACAATAGGTTTTCCTGAAAAACCAAGGGAAATATTCTGTGAGCCTGAGAGGGGTGCCCCTGGAACTTCACTACGTTTTATGGTTGTTCGACTTGCCCCTGTATCGAGTAAAAATTTTCTGTCTTGACCTAATAATTCACTATGTACATAAGGTCCTTCTTGGTCTACAGGGACCTCGATAAGGGGTAAGTCAACTTCCCTCTCTAGGCTGTTTCATGCATATCGTTGATAATCAGGATAGTCGTACTGTGCGGTCTGGTACAGCTGTCGTGTCGTGGTTTGTGTGGCAGCAACAGGCAGCGTAGGTGCAGCTGGCACAAACTGTATAGACTGTTGTGGAGCTGGCATGGACTGCGCATGCTGCGAGGCTCCTTGTTCATTCTGATCCTGTCTAAGTGGCCGTGGTCTTTCTTTTGTAATACCTGTGGCGATATTACGCTTCAGGACTGGACAATCGTGTATATAATGACCTGGTTGTTTACAATAGTTGCATGTCCCTTTTACAGGTCCTGCTGAATCACCGGAATGTGTCGTACCCTTTTTATGTCCTTCAGCTGGAACTGTCTGGGAGACCAGCATTTTCATTTTCGTGTCTTTCATGCGTCTTTGTTCATGATCTTGTTCCTCTCTAATTCTATTGTGATGATACTGTAACATTTGTAACATTTGTGATGGGGTGTTACCTTGCCAGGTACTCTCGAATTTTAATACTCTATTCTTCACTTGGGGCAAGGAATTTTCAACTAATTTTGTCACAAACAGATGTGGGTATGATTCGCTACTTGCTTTTATGCCACTATTTATACCAAAACATTTTTCAAATCGTGCATAGAAATCACTAGTGTCTTCATCTTGCTTTTGTTTACAGGCTGAAATTGCACCCCAGTCTTCCTTTTTCGTAGTTAATAAACGTGGCAGTACCTGTACTAGTAAACCTGGTAGTGCTTTAGTTTTGTCCCCAAACCCCGAACCTGGACCTCGGGCCTTTTCTTCATTTTCTAATGCTGTCCAGTCTATCTTTTGGTCTCCCACCTCCCACTCTTTTTCCTTGAGTTTTTCATAAATGCCAGCAGGCATCAATACCTTTAATATTGTCATAATGTCGGGATAGGTATACTCTCCCATGAGTAACATGTCTTTAATTTCTCGGTGGAAACCCGCTGGGTCTTTGTCATGACTGGGTACCACTTTCTTCATTTCTAACAATTCTATTTTCGATATGGGCGTATATACAAATACACGTTTAAACTGATTGTCCTCGCCCTTTATTGGGTGTACTTCTCGTAAGGGATTCTGTCTGTCCATGTAATACATCGGTCTTTCCTTGATGGGCAGTGAGACATGTTCTGGACATACAAAAAGAATGTACTGCTTTCTTGATTCTAGTATTTCTTTAATTAGCTTAGTACCTGAACCTCTCCATCTATTCGTGAGTAATTCAGTCAATATATCAGGTAAGGGACCAGGATCTGAATGTTGGCTTTTATATAGTATAAGAAGTTGTTGAATCATATAAATCCCAGCTAAACGCTGTTCATCTGGGGTGAGATTCAAAAATGTGTGTGCTACTGTATCATCATCATACTTTCCGGGACTGTCAATCCAATGAACGGCTGACCTGGCTAATTCTTGTTCATCCATAGAATCGAGAAAATGATAACCCCTTCGTTCTCGGAGTAATTTGTCAGTGGCTTGGAACGAATGCTCGGGGGACTTTATATTTATTATAGGTGTTTGGAAATTCTTGTTATTATCTGGGCATATCGGACGTATCGGGTCAGTAAAACATCTAGTACTATTACAAGATCTTCCTCTACCTACATAGGCTATGGTTTCTGACTGTCCTGTGGGCAGTCCTGATCCTTCCTCCTCGCTTTGTTCGAACTGGTCTACCGCTAATCTCTCTTCGTGTAGGCGTTCTATTTCTTTACGGATCTTTCGGCACATGGCTATTATACAGTTTTGCTTATCATGTCTCCTTTCTGATATATTCTGGCTCCATCTGGTAAGAATTTGCATTGCTTCCGGGTCTACCCCCGGTCGGTCTTGATTTCTGATCACACAATTTATGAGGAAACGTAACAGTTCCCCCTGTATTTCCACTTTCTGGTATTCCATAGCTCTGTTAATACATTCAGAATCTCGCCCTGTTTGGACAAAATGATATATATTATCTAGATGCATAGTCATTCCTGGTAACTTCCCTAAATACACCGCGGCTCGTCTGATACGTAATGATGCCATGATCATTTCGTCCTCTTTGCCGGGCACAGGGTCATATCTACAATCTACAAGAAGTTCCTTAAGCGTGCGGGCATTTATGAGTTTGGGGGTACGTGGATGTGCTGACTCTTGAAAAGTAAGTTTATTTATTCTGGGTGGCGTAGAAAAAATATTGGTAGCACCTCCCGTAGCCCCGTCTGGGGTATCGGGCGTGAAAGGATTCGTTGAACGCGATACAGCAACTATAGGTGTGGACACAGCTATAGAAGTAGCTGTAGGAACAGATGTGGAAACAGATGTGCTTGCCGGAACTTGTGTCAGGATTTGGTGCTGTAGAGATACAGATACAGGATCTTGGCGTTGAACCTCCCCGGCCAACGGTCTATGTGGGGCGGGGTTAGCATACTCGGGAGCTGCGTCATCTAAATATGAGGAAAGAAAAACATCTTCTGCGGTTCTAGGATGCCCCTTGGGATGTACTTTTATTAGAAATAATGGGGGTGGCAAGTCTTTTGGTATCCCCGCAGTAGCCTTAGGTAATCCCTCGGCCAGAAGGGGATACATACCCCTCATAAGGGCATGTCTTTGTCTGTCTACTTGTTCTGATTTCACTCGTGTACCTTCTTCAATTAATAGATTTTCTCGGACTTCATTTGAATTCTCTTTACTCTTCTCTTCCTGTCTACGTGCTTTTTCTGTACGTCTATACGATTCTTTACGCCATAATTCAATGGCGTCTTTCTGTGATTGTCTAGCTTTCTTTTTCCATAATTCTTCCTCTACTTTCACGATGCACTCTGCATCCCAGGTCCCAGCTGCGGGCCACCTCTGACTTTCTGGTAATTCCTTAGTGTAGTCTACCCATAAATCAAGAAATAATATAGCGTCTAAGCCGTGTTTATGATACATGAAGTACCCTGGAGTGTCCCTAGGAGGAATAGGAACAGCTTCTTCGAGTACCCCTTTTCTAGTTGTGATCTGTCTTAATTTCGAAAAGAGCGGCATATTGAGAACTGATCTGATACTTGATCTTGAACAAACTTAATACAATAAACACGATAATGAACAGTCATTCATACCACAATATGCAGAACGTATTAACACATTTAACATTTAACATTTAAATGAGCAAACAATGATGATAACGATCTAAAGAAACTTAATCACTAAACATAATACTCGGCATTAACTGAATTATTCTGAATTTATATACTTGATATACTAGATATACTGCTAAACAGTACAGATACACTGCTAAAACAGTGCAGACCGGATTTGTGTACCCAAACCCGTCTGGACCGGCACAACTTATGTGCACGCCAGAACGCCTCCCCAGTAATGGTACTCACCGGGTAGCTCGGAACGGAAAGCCTCGGAACGGAACTGAACTGAACTGGACCGGACTGGACTCGACTCGACAACTTCGGACACTTCTGAGCTTCGGAAACCTGGTGGGCCTCTGTATACCTCGGATCTTGCTCTCTCAGCTAGGCTCTGGTCGGGATACTTCGCACTTCTCACCGCCTCGTCTGGGTGTTGATCGCAGCCTCAGTCGCCCCCGCTTGACCGGAGGGAGATACAGGAAATCCTGCTGGTACGCGTTGTTGTCCGTCCAGCTGTGGCAGGAGACCGGGCCTGCAACGCACCGCCGGCGCGTGAGATGAGAAAGTGTCCCTGTTCGGGCGCCATTCATGTGGTAAATAATTTAATTACCGGGACTTAATTTGATACAGAAACATAATAAAAATAGCTCAGTAAATAAGAGGCAGAATCCGTGGTATTAGAGGTTCGGAATGGGCTTTATTCCAATGGATGATTCGAATCGGTTGCTCCAAGTTCCATCACCACGAAGGTTCAGGAAGTGAAGTACATACATTATTGATAATTATTCACTTTTATACAATAGGCATTACAGTGAAGCAAATGCAAGAGGCGTAACAATTGATAGCAAAGATAACATTTCACATGCGTAGCTGAAGGAGGCGTAAGTGGGAGTAACAAGGAAAACGTCATTGGTTGTGATGTCACATATGGGTGGACCTATGAAATAATTTCGCAATGTCAGCAGAAATACTTGGCAGAGATGCGCGCGCAGCAGTATGACGTGTGATTGACGTGCAACTAGGGGGTGAAGGGGACTTGACATTTAATTCTACATGTGGCGACAGAAGTCTGGAGGGTCAAGTCAACCTAATCCCAAATCATATCTAACATCCTATGTTTAAAGAACTATGTTATCCAGAAGAGAGGTCTCTTAGAGTAGAATCTTATTCTATACTGACTATACTGACTATACTGACTGTTAGTGCGTGTACAAGCGTCTAAGTGTCTACACTAGATGCGAGGGCAGGAATCTTCCATAATAACAGGGCTATGAATTACTTGCATGAAGACAGAGAAGCCGGGCCTTTGCTCGGTAGCTGGAAGAATGTTTACTGAAACTACTAGACAGGAATGCATTGGGCAGGGGGCGGAGCAGATAATTTCGAAGGTGAAATACAGTTTCTTGGCAGGCAACAGGCTGATGTCAGGCTTCGTGAGCCGCGCAGGGAATGAGACAAAGTTCATGGTCACAGATGCAGGCTCAGACTGGAGCTTCAGAGGCAGAAAGCAAGAAAAGCTTGATGACAGAATCAGGGCCTACTTGCCTGGACTGTAAAATGGCATAAGTGAACCATATAAAGCCGGTGGCCTTTCATACTTAGGAATGGAATATCCGGCCTATTCATGGCGGATCTGAAAGAGGACATGTTGACGGTGGACGCACATGTGTTTGCGTCTTCATAACTGGAACTGGAGGGAGCATACATGTACTTGTGATTCATACATGAAACCGTTGGGGTCCAAGATAGGGGACATAACTGATCAGAAAAATCCATATTTCCACAGGGGAAATAATGAATTTCTGCCAGATTAAACATATCACCCCTGATTTTATTCCTCATTCTGTCCTGGCTCCAATCAAAATCTTTGGTTACCGTTCCCCATTAACCAATCTGGACGATTTGCTACAGCGTTGGCCTCAGGCGAGGCTTCACAGTGGGTGATTGGGTTGTGACACTCCCAGATAAATGAAATTATTGGCCCGGTTGTTGGGTCTGAGGGTGCAATGTTGGGTCTGCTCTTTCTGTATTGGTTTATCTCATCCTATGCCTAAAATTTAAGAGAAAACAGTGTTTTTCGTTGTAAAACAGGAATGAGAAAGAGACAGAAATATACATCTGGTAGCTGAATTTCAAAATGTGAAACCAGAAAACTTGGAAGCATTCCTGGCTTCCCTGCGTGTGAAAATTGTGATCCTAGGCAAACAATTGATTTCACAGTCTCCTTTTTCTTTAATATGATATAGGAGAGCAATATCAAATAGTCGAGTTCAGAATGTGCACTGTTGAAGCCCCTCCTATGTTTGATTGAATAGACCATGATGCTGCTTTGCATCCTAGTTCACTAAAGACATTGTCCATGCTGGGGAGCCATTAATGTTTCTAAGCTCATGTTTAAAAACTTGTCTGTCTAAAAGTGAAATAATCTGATGTGCAAGAGTGAAACGCTTCCTTGTGTTAAAGAAATACACGTTTTTGAATTTTTAAGAGACTGTATGATTTATTCACATTTTGCTTGTTGATCTATACACATAGCAAATGTTTTCATGCCTTGGCTTGCACACAAGTTCTGTTAGCCCAGCCAGACCCTTGGCTTGAGCCTGGCTTGGTTTGCCTTAATAATTTGTTAGAACATGCACCTCTGTTTGCGACAGGGGGTTAGTAAATGGGGCTGTCAGATAATTGATAAAATGATTTGTAAGAGGCAAGGACTGAAAAAATGGAGACCGGCCTTCATTCACCAATGTGACAACTATACTATCAAGGCTTATCATTGCAGAAATGAAGAAGAGATTGTGTGCAGTGAAAATACATTTAAATAGGTAAACCAGGGGCAGTGTCTCCACGTTGTTGTGTTGTACATGACCGTAGTCAGGATTTCACAAGGAGAACTGCCAGTCCCAGGTGGGATGGGACGGACATACCTTCGGGGAGATTTTAGAGTGTAACACCCGCAAATGCATTATTGACTTGGTAGTTGGGTCGGGGGCACTGAGTCGGGTCTGCTATGTCTGTCTCATGTTTTCTCATTGATCTCATTTCACTGAGAGGTTTTAGCTTGTTCATTTTTTGGAGCAGAACGTTCCATATGTACAGTGACTGGTTTACCTATCAATGTGTAAAATAGGAACCAGAGAAGAATGGTTGTAAATTTACTAGCTTTTGGAATTCACAAAAAATATCAGTTTTTGTCTTGGAAAGCTGTGCCAGTCTCAGATTTCCAGGCATACTACTGGCAATCAAATACCCAAAAGATGAACAAATGAATGCTTACAAATAGTCTAACCATTGCCAATCTCTCAGCGTGATGTTCAAACCCATTGTTATTCACCCATTCTGCCACTCCAAACAGAGGCCCACCTAATTCAAATCAGTCCGGATCCTCTAACTCATGGAAACAGTTCATCCCAAGCCTTGGTGTTCTCACCCCTCCACCCTAAAGCCCACAGCTGCTTTAGTTGGGAAATTTAAGATTCACATCCCCGAATCTCAGAGACCAAGCAACGCCCCTGAATGGCCTTCAAAAACGATTAGGCGTGCATGTAAAATTGACAATTAGATATGTTTTGTGAAACAGAAATCTGATTGTATTTCATCAAACTCTCTTGTAAAGAGATAGCTGGCTTTGCTGGCCTTGATCAGTGGCATTGACATTGTTTCCAAACCTTATGTTTCCGGGAAACATTACGCAACTGTAATTT
Organism: Triturus cristatus; assembly: GCF_964204655.1. Taxonomy (NCBI): domain Eukaryota; kingdom Metazoa; phylum Chordata; class Amphibia; order Caudata; family Salamandridae; genus Triturus; species Triturus cristatus. The sequence continues at coordinate 785,633,596 of NC_140594.1, forward strand.
ATTTGTTCACTTGGGCATGCCTGGGTAACAGGCATCAACATTGTTGAATGAGATAGTGGTTGCTGTTATTGCGATAAATGGGTTAGAATTGTGCCCCTTCTTTTAATGGATTGGCTTGATAGCTCAGTTGTCTACATGACCTATTGTGTCCATATCTTCTAAAATATAACTCAAGTGGGCTTTTGCTCCGGCTAGGCAACTATTTCTTCATCCCCTTATGCTATTATCTGGTTGTTATCGTTTTTCCTTCTATGAAGTGTTCAGACTATTTTACACTAGGGATGTCCTCTGAAAAGAGACACATTAAATTCTTCATCTCAAAGATGCATAGCACACAAAAAGCAATTCAATTCTTTTTGGGATTTTTTCACAGTTACAGGCAGCTTTTTCATAATCTTTCAGTTAGGAAGCAAAGTGGAAGCCAGAACTACTGGCTTAGCAAATGCATGTCTTCAAAGGTCTTCAAAGATGGCAACTGTAGGGTGAAAAATAATTGTTCGATCATCCAATATCTTAACAATCCAAGGGATTTCCAGATATACATTTACAAGAAGCCGACCTATTTGTGAAACAAAATAGTAAACACCGAGTCAGGTTGAAAGTGAAAGTGCAGGTCTCTTCCTGGATTTTTCAAAAAGGTGGGGTGTTCCCGCTGAGTTTTGAGTTGTTTTCTACATGCAAATGTTTGCACTAAGCTGGCAGCTTGAAAACAGGTTATATCAAGAAAAGCGTCCCGGATCGAAAGCTCTTCACAGTCAGTTAAACTCTTAACATTTGGTTCCATAGCCAGATCAATGCCCAGTCATGTGGAGCAGGTTGAGCTGAAATTTGTATAGGGAAGGGGCGATGTTGCAGGTGCAGTGCATTTTAAATCTGTTTTCACGACCTGTAAATCACTGTCAGAAAGGTCTTGTTTTCAATTTATTTGTTTATTGTGAAAGTAGGAGGTCCACGCATTTGCTCAGTTGTAAGCTGCTTATATATGGCGAGTACATGGTTTCAGTGTGCTTTTCACAATCCATTGCCATATATACTAACTAGTAAAGCGAAACGACAGCCCTGCCAAGTACTACACATCAGGCATTATGTATATTGTGAAAGTGGGAGGACCACGCATTTGCTCAGTTGTAAGTTGCTTATATATGGCGTGTACATGGTTTCAGTGTGCTTTCGACATTCCATTGCCTAATGTGTACTGACTAGTAAAACGAAACGACAGCCCTGCCAAGTACCACAGATCAGGCATTATGTTTATTGTGAAAGTGGGTGTCCCACTGCTGTAGCGTTTCTGGGCCCTTCAACTTTCTCTGTAATGTATGATGAGATCAATGGTCCTCCGATGGACCTTCCTCTGTGCTGAGAGGGTTTGGATATTTGGGGATGCTGCAATTATCTAATGAGGACAAGGATTAGGATAACTGAATCACAAGTTAAATAATAAATCCATATAGGTTAGTCTTAGGAAAATCCCATAAAGATAGAATATGATCACTGCAACCCCAAGTCTGCTAGAGAAACGTAGGTGAGCAATAATAATTCAGTTGCAGCAATGAAAAATATTAACATGAGAATTTGATGCTTAGAGACTTCTGCATCACAACCCTCTTTAGCCGGAAGTAACACAATTAAGAAAGCACAGTCAACAGGTCACTGTCATCAAAATATTAGAGTCAATAACATTTTAGATAGTTTAGTTGTCAATATTCAATTGGAATCTATTACATTAAGAATTTTAGGAATCAAATTCAAATTATAATAATTATTTAATAAAATACCAAAGCTTAGTTTTCAGCGGAAGATATTAAGTGTCTAGAAGGAGGTCTCTCGGTCGAGAGACTCTCAGGTGCACATAGCCATATGCGTCAACCTGGAGAGACCCAGTTAAGTCTTATGCAAGACTTTCAGGAGAGAGCAGTAAATTCCAAGTAAGCCAGTCCGGTTCGATAGACAGGAGTCTGTCTAAGTCTGTCACAGCAGTGACATCGGCTTAGTCTCTTCCCGTAGCAAAAGAAGAAGTAATGACGACAGCCCGCACTCCTTTAGGAATAGGCAATTATACTCTGTCAGTTCTGGGGAGACATCACGTAGCAACACCTCATCGATCAGACCACTCAGTCCATTGGTCAGTTTGGGAAAAGGGTAAGTTGAAATTGCAGCAAGACAAAAATCGGGAAAAATAGGTGGATCCATGGGATTGTTCCTTAGGTTGTCTTATTTTTTGTCACAGTGAACAATGGCATATTGAGGCAAAGAACATTTGGGGTCAAAAGGACACGTTTATCTAAAGCCGTATTGTAAGAAAGTGCCCTCTTTTTGCATGGTTGCCCCCACTTTTTACTAAACTGCTGATGTAGTTTGACTGATTGTGCCTTGGGTTACTGCGAAGCAGGTACCCAGGGCCTATGTTCTCTCTCTAAACTGCATTAAAAAAAAAAACAATTGGCACTCCTTGGCCACTGGTCAGTCCCTTTTAATGGTACCACAGGTACCAAGGGCACCGTGGCCAGAGAAGGCCTCTAAGGGCTGCAGCACATATTGTGCCACCCTTAGAGGCCCTGTACCTTTACACACACACTGCCATTGTAGGCTGCATGTGTTGGTGCAGAACAAAGTGAAGAGTCGACATGGCACACTTCCCTGTGTGCCATGCCTACAACCCACTGCCCTGGCATAGGTCAGCCACCCCTCTAGCTGGGTGCACTATACCGTGGTGAGGGTACAGGTGCATGAGCTGTGTACCCCTACAGTGTCTAAGTCAATTCTTAGACATTGAAAGGCAGTAATGCCATTAAGAGTATATGGTGCTGAGAGTTTGTCATTACGAAGTTCACAGCCCCATAATGGCTTTACTGAAATCTGTGAAGTTTGGTATTAAACTTCTCAGCACATTAAACCCATACTGATGCCAGTCTGGTATTTAATGAAAAATGCACTCAGAAGGCATCTTAGAGATGCCCCCTGAAATACGACCTAACACTAGTGTCCAGGCTGAGTGGCTGCTCGCCAGCTGCCACCACCAGACATGTTTCTGGACCCCTGGGTCGAGAGCCACTGCTCTCGGGGGTTTGAAACAATGCACATCCTGGGACGAGGTGCTAAGCCTTCTCTCCCAGGATGGGCTGGGTGAACGAAGGGGAAGCTTCAAAGGCTTGCTGCCTTTGTGAGCTACCCCAGGCCTTTGTTGCTTCCAGCAACTGAACCCCAACGGTTCTGACCCCCACTTTGGGCAGGAGAATTGGCGGGAAAACCAAGTGAGGAAGAGAGGTGTGCCCACCTTTGCCAACCCCACCCCTCAGGTGGGGGAGGTGAGTTGAAGCACAACTCTCAGGCCCCGCCATTTTGCAGATGGGGGGACCCAGCCAACCAGAGTGAAGGATATGCCTCCTCCCACTGGAGGGTGGCATAATAGGGGGTGTACCCACCCCAAGGAAGGGACCCATTGGTCCCAACCTTTAACTATCTATAATGCCCCTAAATCTAGTATTCAGGGGCAGCCTGAACCTTGCCTCCTCAGGCAAGAATCAACAAGAATAAGAGAAGAAGAAGGACAGAAGAACCCGTGCTGACACTAAGAAGAGGAGGCCGCCCACTGACTTGACCCCAGCCATACCGGCCTGTCCCCAACTCAAACCTGCTCCAGCGAAATTCCGGTGTGTCCTGCAGCCAGCAACCTCAAGAAACCGAGGACCTGCCCTGCCTTCCAAGTCAAGACTTTGTTTCCCGTGAGCACCGGATTTGCACAACAACAGACTCTGGCCCTGGCCAAAACCATGATTCTGCAGCACTCTGCACCCAACGCCCACGGCCTGGGTTTGAGTGGCCTAACACCATGAGGAGGTCTTCCCGGCAATCTTGACATGAGATCTAGTGATCTCCTACCTGCCTCGACCCTCCAAACGATGCCTGCAGTCTCTTTCTGGAGGACCCCCATGACCCCGACCGGAGCTGGTAAGAAAACCTGATGCCTAAAGACACCCCTGCACCCGAAGTCCGACGGCCTTGGGTGGCCCAACCGATGGTGTCTCAGCATCCCCAGGCATCCCAACTAACCTCTCCAACCAGTGGCCGCCTCCAGAAGATCTTCGTCCCGAGCCTGCAGTCTTTGTTGCAACCGTAGAATCCTCATTGAAAACCACAGGGCACCCAACGCCAAAACAGCACCCTGCACCCAGCCGCCCCTGCGCCACTGCGGGTGTACTTTGGGTGCTAACTCAGATCCCCTTTCGCCCTGAGCCTAACACCCGGAGCTTTGCTCCCACAACCTCGTTGCCTGCTTGTGAGCTGCCACCCACCGGAGGCCTTCTATTCCCCTTTGGATAACATTGGGACTCAGCACTCTGCACCCGGCTGCCCTAGTGCCGCTGAGGGTGCTTTGAGGGGCATCCTTGACCCTGGGGGAACCCTCATTCTAACCCCAGAATACCGACTCCCACAACCAAGTACTTACCTGTTACCGATACCCACATTTTCTCGATAGGACTACATTGACTATTTTTCCTTGAAAATTGTTGTGTGGAGTTGGTTTTGTATGAGAACTTGAAAAACTGCAAATAATTGAAAACTGCTTTACTTACCTTTTCATTAGGAAATGTCAAGTATGATATCTACGCTTATCACACTGAGTAGAAAAAGTAATCCATAAAGTAATCTGTAAAGTAATCAAACGTAATCTAACAGTAATGTCCACTGTATTCAAAAGATTTACAAACCTGTAACAAAGACATTGTCATTCAGCCTGCTTGTATTTTTCAACCTGCCTTGAAAAGTACCATTTACACTTACCTGTACCAGGCTTGCTTGGTTCTAGAAAATAAATATAACTAAATAATATTTTTATACAAACAAATTGGTCTGAGTTCAGTCTTTGAGTGTGTGACATCATTTGCTGCCTGAGTATGTACAACAAATGCTTAACACTACCCTCTGATAAAGCCTTACTCCTCGCCTGCACTTCCACAAATAGAGAGTAAGGTGCTATCTACTTTTACCTCTGCCTACCTTTGGGGCTCTGTGCACACTCTACCTCATTTTGGTATAGTATATACAGAGCTGTCTTCCTATATGTATCAAAAATGTAACATGTGCTCGGTACAGGAGGAAGTTGAAAGAACAGTTATATTATTCAATACAAAAGAACATAATGTGTAATTTCCATTCCCACTCTAGATAAGCAAGTTTCAGCAAGTCATGTTTCAGGAAAAAATAAGGCCTACAAGTATTAGAGCTAGTATACAGTAAAACAGGTATTGTACATTTTAAAAGAGAACTAGGTATTTAACCTGATAAAATATCATGAATGTTGTGGTTATTGTTCATCACAGTTAAAATTCATACATGTAAACATTGGGTACTTATTCTTGTTTATATTTCAAAACATTAGTGCATTTAGGAAATACATTCTTTATAAGTCTCATGGTAGCATGATAAACAGATACATGTGCAACACCTACTTTTTTCTTGTCATTTTCGGTGCACACATTATTACATGTAACATCAGATTTTTTTTTTCTCTTTCACATTTTAATCATGTTAATTTTTATTGTTTGATTACAACCGTGTTAAGAATAACATACATATATGAAAATCAGTTTAAATAGAAATAAACTCCATAATGTAGAAGACTATTTAACCACATATTTCTAAAGCATGTTAATTGCAGACTGTGTTTCCTTAGTAATTTATATTACTTAAAAAATAATATGTCTAATCTACATTCATCTGCATGCTTTTACGATGCAGTAACTATGCTTCTCATGCTTTTTGTCATTTCACATAACATGTGAATTGTACACGTTTCAAAGTTTCTCTCAGAACCAATGTTATTGGAAAGTCTGGTTCACTGTAAAATCTTAGATCATAATCTTCGCTCTATCACCACACACCTGCTCAGTAGTAAGTTGCTTATGTGTGGAATTTCCATGATTTCAGTGTGCTTTTGACGTTCCAATGAGAAATGTGTACAGACTAGTAAACCGAAACAACAGCCCTGCCAAGTACCACGCATCAGGCATTAGACTAACACATGTCCATCTCACGTCACTGAAGTGTGAAGTCACGCATATAGCACGTCCTCAGCTGTGCCTGTCAGCAGCGCCATGAGAGCACTGTCTTCCAATTAATAACATCATTTCGCTGGAGTTAAGTGGCAGGTAGCGCACAGTGCGCACCGTTTGATAGAATTGGTGGCTGGCTGAGCTCATTATGCTTATTACTAGGTAACAAGGGGGGCTTGGGGGGGGGTAGCCGACCACAGGGAGGTCCCCCCCCTGGGCAGTTTGGGAGGGGTGGGGGGGTTTGCAGACTTCATGCTGGCCATTTTGTGTTTGGGCTTCTTTTTTCGTAGCCCAAATGTAGCCCAGGCATAAATGCTTTGGGCTCCGGTTCCCGGCCACCATTTTAGGTTTGGTGATTGGTGGCTGGGAGCTTTAGCTAGATTTGTTTTTGTGGTAGTTATTAGGTACCCGACTCACCTACGACGCCTTAACCCTCCACGCACTCAACGCCGAAAGAAACACCGCCTGCTACCGAGCCACCCGAGACGCACTCACGGACCCTTCACCTGCAAAGCCTGCCGCTTCACCTGCCTCTGTACCTGCCCCACCCCAGCCAAACCGAGCAGGCCCAGCAACAATCATCTGAAGTGCATCCTGCTCAACACCCGCTCCGTCCACAGGCATGCCGTCGAACTCTGGAACCTCCTCGACTCGACATCACCAGACATCGCCTTCCTGACGGAAACCTGGATGAACGCCTCCTCAGCGCCCGACGTCGCCATCGCCATCCCAGACGACTACAAGATCACCAGGAGGGACCGCGTCAACCAGACGAGAGGAGGCATCGCCATCATCCACAAGAACACCATCCGCATCACGACCAACTCCGATGACATCCTCACCTCCGCCGAACACCTCCACTTCCAGATACACATCGACCCCAAGACCACACTTAGAGGCCCCCTCATCTACAGACCACCGGGACCACGCTAACAATTCAGCGAAGACGTCACAGACTTCTTCAGCCCGCATGCCATCAACTCCACCGACAACATCCTCCTGGGAGACCTCAACTTCCACCTGGAAAACAGCAAGGACCGCAACACCGCCGCCCTGCTGGCCAACCTGGCCAACCTCGGACTCAAGCAACTGGTTACCACCCCCACCCACTACGCAGGCCACACGCTGGACCCAATCTTCTCATCCAGCAAGTATGTCGCCTTCAACCACTCCACCAATCTCCAATGGACTGACCACAGCTGCGTACACTTCAGCTTCAGACGAACAACGACCCACCACCGCCCACAACAGGCCCCTCGCAGAAGCTTGAACAAGAACACCAATGACCAGCTCTCCACCTCCCTCAGCCAGAACCCCCCCGCCAGTTCAACGGACCCCAACATAGCCGCCAATAACCTCACACAGTGGATCACCAACTGCGCAGACGCCCTCGCACCACTGAAGAACCCTCCCAGCAGACATGGCAGCAAGAAAGCATCTTGGTTCACCGACGAACTCAACACCTCCAAGAAGAACTGCCGCTCCCTGGAAGCTACCTTGCGCACCAACCAGACCACAGACAACATGACTGCCCTCAAGCACGCCACGCGCAAACACCACCAACTGATCCACGCCACGAAGAAGACAGCCTACAAGGATCCTCTGGACAACAACACCCACAACAGCAAGGAACTCTTCAGCATCGTCAAAGAGCTCTCCAACCCCGACGCCGGAAACAACGACATCACTCCATCACAAGACCTCTGCGACTCACTTGCCGCCTTCTTCCACGACAAGATCGCCAACATACACAGCAGCTTCGGCCCACCAACCACGAACCCCACCACCGAATCGACGCCCCCCACCACCACCCTCCGCACCTGGACCCCGGTCAGCACCGAAGACACCACCCACACAATGAACACTATCCACTCCGGATCCCCCTCCGACCCCTGCCCACACCACATTTTCAACAAGGCCGACTGCATCATCGCACCCCACCTCCGCGACATCATCAACGCCTCCTTCGACACCGCCACCTTCCCGGAGTGCTGGAAACACGCCGAGATCAGCGCCCTGCTGAAGAAACCAACAGCAGACCCCACCGACCTCAAGAACTTCCGCCCCATCTCGCTCCTCACATTTCCTGCCAAAGTCATCGAGAAGACCGTCAACAAACAGCTAGCCGACTTCCTCGAGACAAACGGATCCCTCGACCACTCGCAGTCCGGCTTCCGAGCCAACCATAGCACGGAGACCGCCCTCATCACCGCCACAGACGACATCAGATCCCTTCTGGACAACGGGGAAACAGCGGCCCTCATCCTCCTGGACCTCTCCGCAGCGTTCAACACTGTCTGCCACCGCACCCTAGTGCAACGCCTGGACAGCACCGGAATCCAGGACAAGGCCCTGAAGTGGATCATCTCGTTCCTCGCCGGAAGAACCCAAAGAGTCTGCCTCCCCCCGTTCCGGTCAGCGGCCACCGAAGTCATCTGCGGTGTTCCACAGGGATCATCGCTCAGCCCCACACTCTTCAACGTCTACATGCACCCCTCGCAGCCATCGCACGCCAACACAACCTCAAGATCATCACATACGCCGACGACAACCAGCTGATCCTCTCCCTCACCAACGACCCGGACACCGCCAGAGCCAGCCTACACGAAGGGATGAAAGACGTCGCCGAATGGATGAAGAACAGCTGCCTGAAACTGAACTCAGACAAAACGGAGGTCCTCATCCTGGGATCATCACCCTCCGCCTGGGACGATTCCTGGTGGCCCCCTGCCCTGGGCACCACCCCCAAGCCAACGGACCCCACACGCAACCTAGGCTTCATCCTGGACTCCTCCCTCTTGATGACCAGACAAGTCAACGCCGTCTCGTCTTCATGTTTCAACATCCTGCGCATGCTTCGAAAGAGGAAACTCCAACGAATCCAGAACGCCTCAGCACGACTCGTCCTGGACATCCCCCGCCACAACCACATCTCCGGCCACCTGAGAGACCTGCACTGGCTCCCCGTCAGCAAGAGGATCACGTTCAGACTCCTCACCCATGCACACAAGGCCCTCCACGACCTGGGACCCGAGCTCCTCAACACCCGCCTGACCTTCCACACACCCACCCGCCAACTCCGCTCCGCCAGACTCGCTCTCGCCGCCGTTCCACGCATCCGCAGAGCCACCGCCAGAGGAAGATCCTTCTCCCACCTGGCAGCCAAGACATGGAACTCCCTCCCCATCCACCTCCGGACTACCCAGGACCACCTCGCCTTCAGGAAGCAACTCAAGACCTGACTGTTCGAGCAGTAACGTCCCCCCCCCCAGCGCCTTGAGACCCTACGGGTGAGTAGTGCGCTATACAAACGACAATGATTGATTGATTGATTAGGTGTAGTTTATAAGCCATTTCTTGATGGCAGCAGAGGACTATCGCGTGCTAGAAGCCCTCCGACTCCTGGGTGAGGCGGGCCGGATGGACTTGGTGATTGGGGATGTGGCTGGGCTGGCACGCCTGGTGCGACAGGCCTCAACGGGCGTAGCAGCAGCGGTGGCTGCTTGTACATCGCCCAAATGTCCCAGGATATCTCTGGTGAGTGAGCGGGGCTGCCTGTGTTGCAAGAAGGCGGCCCCAGTGGTTCATTTTTAGCCCGGGGAGAGGGGAGCGAACAGGAGGGGTCCATTTATCCAGGCTGGGTATGGACCTTTATTTGCTAGAGATTACAGAAGTGTCTAGGTGTTTGAATGTACAGGAGCATTCCGTGGAGGTCTGAAATTTTCTGGCATACTGTGGGGGGGGCAGAAAGGGGGGGTAGTCTTCTCCCCCCCCACTGCTTTCTGGGTGGCGGGGGTTATTGGAAGTTTGCCAGGGTTGGCAGAGTTTTGTTGTTCAGATTCGAAGTTGGGTCATCGAGAGGGAAAGGGTAGGCAGGTTAATTGTTGGGGCGGTTACACAGGTTGGGTGATCAACAGTTGTAAAGGGGCAGGCAGGGGAGGTTGTGTAACAGATGGTTTGTATTTATAGGTTTATACGTTGATGCATTGATTTGTATTGTTTGTAATGTTGTAATGTTTTAATGTATGGGTGGGGTCGGGTTCAAGAAAGTTTTAGGGGCGGGGGGACGGGGTTAGGTAAGCGGTTTGATTAGTGAGGTTTAGTTTTGTAATGCGTTGGCCGAGGTTTTATAATTTTTATGTGTACCTGTTTCAATAAAGCGGCGTTCTACACACAAAAGCTGGTTGTGGTCTGCCCCCCCCCCCCCACCACTCCCTCCCAAAATACTGTGGAGTTGGTGCGTCCCAATGAGCTTGCCGCGTATAGCAATCCCACTATCGACTGTCACCGGAGCGGAGCCCACAGCGGCTGGCTGCCGAACACAGACTCACTGGAGCGGCTGGAGTGGTTCATTGGCAGCAGAGCTGCCCAGGGTACCACAACCCCAAACTGTGCTGAGCCAAGCGAGCCTCATTATGCCAAGCGGCCACCAGGCACCGAAAGAGGCGAGCCAGGCCGTGTTAATTGCATTTGCACTCGCCAGCCCTTGCTGCAAAAGTAAGTGTGCCTTGCCTTGGAGTGGCCACCAGGGTATAATGCTTCTTAAATAAACTTCCAAATGTGCCTGCACTCACACACACGTCTCACCTGCAGCCACATACTTGACTTGTATATAGCCAGTAACATGCACAGGCACGTAGAGAACTGTCTCAGCTGTGTGGAATTATCGCGGCATGTTGTCATTAAACATTTGCTGGCCTAAAAACGTCAGTGTCTGACATTTAATGCCATCACACATCTTTAAATGATTGTCCACATCATGCATATAATTGCACATTTAATTCATGAACAGCGTGCATTGGCAATAATTGTACACAGTCTCCCCACGGTCTACCCAGAAGCTACAGTATACATGCATCCTTGGATGCATGATTTGTGTGGGAAGACAACACGTGCACTGCAGTGCCTAGACACGATTTAGTACTAGTGCTGCAGCTACTAACAGACAGCACAGTCTACCCCTCTGGTGCACAAAGTGTATCTGCAAAATGTATTCGAAAACTGATTATTAATTTTGCGCATGATCTGAACATCATGTGAACAAAAGAGCGGTGGTCAGAGGGAGCAGTGACTTTTCTAGAAACTCAAACAAAACCTCAGTTTACGTTCATAATAGGGTGACCAGCTATCGAGAATCAAAAACCAGGACTTTTGAGAAAAATTCAAGAAGCACTACAATTTTTCATCCACGGAATGGCACAGAATGACAGCTGTCACCAACATAGGATCACAGAAAATGCATTAAGAAAGTAAATAAAATGTATTTCCTACAACCAAATTCATACCTGTTAATTAAATTGCTTACTTATAACGGCTGCTAACTAGCAAAGCCTTAGAACACCCAAAAAAGTGCCTCTCACTGTTTTCAGTCAACCCCCTCTAAAAACGGGACATGAGCCAAAATTGCCCAAATCTGCCAGGACAGTTGGTGAAAAACCATGACTGTCCGGGCAAATCCAGGATATCTGGTCACCCTAGTTCATAATCATTCAATCTGAGTGTCTGCAAAGCCAGTACCAGCCACATGTCTGCCGTCAGAGTGCGGGTTGAGCTGACGCAGGTACAAATTGGTGCCGTGTGAGGTCTGACACCGAGGAGTGTATGGTGGAGAGGGTGGGTGCCGAGGCCACTTTTACACATGGAACTCAGAATGAACGTGCAAGCACAGGTGGGCCACCGAAATTGAATGTGAAGCGCTCACTGTGCAACATTGAGGAAGGCCTGCCTTTCTCATGCTGTGACTCCCCGGAGGGTGGCATACCTTATACGGACAAATCGGGGTGAGTGGAGCCCTAATGTTGAGCACCAGGAGACATATAAGAGGGAAAGAGAAAGAGGTGAGTCACTCTGGGGGGTGCACGGTGATTGACTGCATGAGCTCTGACCACAGTAATGGCAATTCCTGCCGGCCCAGGCCCCCAGGAATTGCCACTGCCACCCACCAATGATAAATTATAGGACAGCACGTCTTCTCCCTAACCTCCTAGACACGTGCTCCCCTGTTGTGTGTATGGAGGTGAAGGTGGTGAGTGGGCTGTGTCCTGTCACAGTGAGAGCTGGCGCTGAGTGCCTTTAATAGGCCACATCTCTCAAGTCACGGTGCCACGTGACGCCATGAGCTCTCACCATGAGTTCAATCTACAGCAGATGCAATGCATACTGTACTGCACAGTCTGCAGAGAGGAGCATCATTTATGTCATTGTGCCAGCCTGCACTCTCCAAACTGGCAACTGAATCATGTGTCCACAAGGCAGCGACACTCTCTGAGCCGCTGTCTGCAGCCAGTGACTCCACATACAGTTCAGCTACAGTGGCAGTCCAAAGAGGCAGGCTTTATTTTCTTGAAATCTGTGACACTTGATCTGACAAAAAGATAACACTGGGGATTAATGTTCCTGCTGGGAAGAGATCAGAGTTTTGTCTCCTGAAAGTTTTGACTCATCATGAAGTAGCGCAAACATTTAGAAAAGTAATCGCTGATATTTGTCTGATTCCAGGGACTTCATTACATGGTTTTGCTTGTAAGAAAGTGTCACTCATAGTTATTGAATGTCACTCATAATGTTACTGAAATTATGAAAATGTCACACATAAGCAATCTGAAACCTTGGCAATTATGAAATATTGTAGTACATGTAAAGTCACAAATACCCTCTTTAGAGCAATGAGAGGCTCGAAGAAGGTAGTGAAATGCCTATTTAATCTCTGAAATAGAAGGTCACTAACCTTTGGGACAAAGTTTCGAATTTTCCAAGGCATGCTTATCTATAAGAGATACGGAATGTAAAATACCACATGCATTTGTTGAGTAATTAAACCGACAAAAATGTATGTGTCACTAACTAATAGTTTACTGCTGAGTCGACCATTGAGCTTTGTACTCATTTAGAGGTCTATTAAGTTGGCGGACGGATGGCGGCAGCCGGGCCGGCAGTGGCAGCCGCCGGGCCGGCAGCCATTTGTTCACGATCGGAACCCGGAAAACCACTGGTCACATTAGCATGTCGGTGATTACCGCGGCGGTGAGAGATTCAGCCCGCCACTTTTCCGCCGGTAGCAGTCCGCACGCTTTCCTGGTGGGCGGAGCTGGATCACTAAAATGGGGCCAGTGCAAGGCCAGGCTCCTCTGGCATGATTATGATGCCAGCGGTAGCCAGCCTTTCCGCTGCGGTGGAACTGCCATGGAAAGGCATGCGGAGAATGTCTCCAGGGGACCATTGTGGGCCCCCAATGTGTTGGGGGGGGGTGTGGGTGCACTCATGTCCCTGTACCAGGTGGCAGGCACAGTGCTGTGCCTGCCGCGCAGTGGAGGGATATGCAGGACATGCTCTTTTTTGACATCGCGGCGGTGCCGCTGGCAACAGCAACCGCCACAATGTTAATGACTGAGATCGTACCGTCGCGGTCGGATTTCGACTGCGGAGCATACTAATTGGAATGGCGGTTATGCCACGGTCCTGGCAGGCGGTCTTTTCCTGCTACCATGGCGGTAATTTTCAGACCGCCATCCTAATAGACCCCTTATTGTTTTTTTTTTACAAATTTTGTTCATTTTCTTCAAGTTACAAAAGATTATCTTTGTACAGCAGGACAATGTAAATGCACATGAGAATTGTACAAAATTGCACCGATATAAAATGTTAACCTACCTCAGTACTTACAGTCGTGAAGTGTTTAGAACACGACCCGTTGTAATAATGACTGGGTGGATCTTGGATATCTTCCCTGCTAGTACATTAATATGACTACATTACTTGACAAGAACGAAATAGAAACATAACATTTTAAACAACCCTCCCACCACCCCTGCTGGAGGGCATAAAAGTAAAAGATATAAAAAGAAGGAAGTGGACTGGATTTTGTGGAGGCTGGTTACACCGTACCAGGTTAGTTTTGTGAACGCTTGAATTGAGGGCTGCAAGGAAGCAGTTTACAATTTGCACGCTATACTTCGATATCTAGGATTCGGGGAAATGGTGAATAAGGGGATTGTGCCTGTATTTATCGCTGTATGTTCCCATGGGGCATAGGTGCTGTTTCCTAAGTAGGAGTATCAAGATTTTCGATGTGAGGAGAGATCGTAAATGAGTGGTATAATATCGTCAGGGGTTGAAAAGTTTCTAATAAGGTATCCCAGCTCATAGCGATCGGCCTCTTTCTCAGTCCTCTACTTTCTTCTCTCTGACTAGCTGCACTTTCCGTCAATCCCCATTTTTCAACTTCTTCTTTCCAACTATGTATCGCGAGGGCTGATGATGATTTTCATCTCCTTGTAACACCTCGCTTTGCTAGTATAAGAGCTAGGTCTGCAAATTTGGCATGCACTTTGTACCCTTTTTGTCATCGATATAGTCCTAGTATGCATGTTTCTTTTGTTTGTCAACCCATATCTTTCACTACTTCCTCTAGGGCAGCGGTTATCCCTTCCCATCGACCTCTGTACTCATTCGGAGTAGTTTTTGGGTACACTTGCTGTGAGTGAGAATGGGTGACTCCAATGCTTATTTTGAGCTGGTGGTTTCTGGTGCTCAGCACCTACACCTAATTATTAACACCGGTGCTAATAGCTGCAGACTTGACCTAAATGTTTTCATGAGGCATGGGGAGCTGAAGTGATTTACCCAGGATCACAGGATATTGAGCTGACGCCAAGACTGGTACTTGGTTTCCCAGCTCACAAGTTTTCAGCTCTAGATATTATGACACATCCTCTCCCCACTTGTAGGGTTTCATGGTTAGTAGTTGGTTCATTTCTCCTGTTAGAGCTGCCTAAGACAGAACCAACTACTAACAATGAAACCCTACTTGCAAGCTGCCTCCTGATGAGAGCCCTGGCACTTATTTTGTTTACAAAGTGACCACTGGGTGTCTCTTATACACAGCGGAGTTTAGGTGCAAGAACGATCCAGACAGTGTGTGAATTTTCCCAGAGTCGAGTGGTAATATACTGTCTGAGCAGGCAACAGGTGGCTCATGACAAAACAACAAGCAGCCCAATCACAGCACGAGATGTCACAAGGGTCCCAGATGACATAAGGGGCCTTTGAGAGCAGAGCCATACATAAAATATAAAAAGTCGATCCCCCCGAGATTCAACAGCAACCACAGTTACCTCCTCTGAGCACAGCTCACACTGTGACTGCCTGAGGCACACTATAAACAATAACTAGCACAGGCTGTAAGACTGCATTTTAGCAGAGCTCATCGAGCACAGAGGTGTAAAAATAGATGAGACATTGCATTTTAGTGTGAGCAGGCCTTGTAAAAAAATCATTAAAATGTTACCAGACCTGCAGGTTTCCCTGAATAATCTATTCGACCTAACGACAATGCACTTGACCCATAAACTGGTTTCAAATTATGTGATCGGAGCCAAATGTTTTGAGTCTGTTTTTCCTTCTTTATCACACATGAGAGCACATTCAAATGTGTCAGTACAGCATTTGATTTAATAGGCTACACTTTTGTTCTGTGTATAACTGGGCTCTTGTCCACATATGGGGTACATATGACCCGCTGATTCGCCTCTTAGAATTGCATTGTCATCAGGGCGGGGACAGGAATGTTTCTCAGTTCACGTTTGAAAATTCTCGCCTTTAATACATATATCACCAGACAGACATTTATCCCATTCAATGTATCTTCCGAAAAGCAGTACTAGCAATGCTAAGAAATGCCACGTAAGACCCGATTACGAGTAAGGTGAGTGGAGCAGAATTCCTGCGCGGAACCTGGTCTTGGCCTAAACACTAGATCTGATTTTATCAGCCAAAAATGTTCATGGAGCAAAATTGCATTGGAAGTCTGCTTTGCAGCCCAGACCTTTTCAGCAGCTCCCAGCCAACCCATAGTCAAGGAGGCAGGGAGCAGGTGAGGCTCTTGCCCGTGAAAGGCAACATTCCCCCTCCCTTTTTTCCCTCTCCCTTGTTTCCCTCTCCTCCCTGCCCCAAATATTTATCTCCAGTGAGTGGGGAGGGGTGAGGACAGTGAGCATTAAACCAACCGAAGAGGGAATTCTATGCAGAATACTGACCAGAAAATTCGGATCTGCTAGTTAATCTTGATTCCGTGGGGTAGAACTCATGATTGCATGGTCATGGTTGAGTGTTACCACAGAGCTGCGGTAATTACCCATATAAAGTTTGCACCCAGCCTTTACCGTGAAACTCATAATCGGGGATTCAGAGTGGGACTACCATACTTGTTTTCACCAACTAAAAGTTCTGAGCACGCTACTCTGCGCGTAAACGTCAAATCATGAGAAAAGCATGATTAGCGCTAGTTTTTAAACATCTCAGGGGAAATAATGAATTTCTGCCAGATTCAACATATCACCCCTGATTTTGTTCCTCATTCTGTCCTGGCTCCAATCAAAATCTTTGGTTACCGTTCCCCATTAACCAATCTGGATGATTTGCTACAACGTTGGCCTCAGGGGCGTAGCTTCATGTGGGGGTTTGGGTTGTGACACCCCCAGATTAATGCATTATTGGCCTGGTTGTGCAAATATGGGTCTGCTCTTTCTGTATTGGTTTATCTCATCCTATGCCTAACATGTAAGAGAAAACAGTGTTTTTTGTTGTAAAACAGGAATGAGAAAGAGACAGAAATATACATCTGGTGGCTGAACTTCAAAATGTGAAACCAGATAACTTGGAATCATTCCCGGCTTCCCTGCGTGTGAAAATTGTGATTCTAGGCAAACAATTGATTTCACAGTCTTCTTTTTCTTTATTATGGTATATGAGAACAATATCAAATAGTTGAGTTCAGAATGTGCACTATTGAAGCCCCTCCTATGTTTGATTTAATAGACCATGATGCTGCTTCATCTATAATAAGAATCTAGGGCATGTATAGGGTTTACATTACTACTGATTTGCATCCTAGTTCACTAAAGGCATTGTCCTTGCTGGGGAGCCATTAATGTTTCCAAGCTCATGTTTGAAAACTATCACTTTTAATAATTGTCTGCTAAGAAGTGAAATAATCTGATGTACAAGAGTGAAACGCTTCCTTGTGGTAAAGAAATACATGTTCTGGAATTTTTAAGAGACTGTATGATTTTTCACATTTTGCCTATTGAACTATACACATGGCAAAAGTTTTCATGCCTTGGCTTGCACACAAGTTCTGCTAGCCCAGCCAGACCCTTGGCCTGACCCTGGCTTGGTTTGCCTTAATAATTTGTTAGAACATGCACCTCTGTTTGTGACAGGGGGTTAGTAAATGGGGCTGTCAGAAAATTTATAAAATTATTTGTGAAAGGCAAGGACTGGAAAAATGGAGACCGGCCTTCATTCACCAATGTGACAACTATACCATCAAGGCTTATCATTGCAGAAATGAAGAAAAGAGTGTGTGCAGTGAAAATACATTTAAATAGGTATACCAGGGGCAGTGTCTCCACGTTGTTGTGTTGTACATGACCGTAGTCAGGGTTTCACAAGGAGAACTGCCAGTCCCAGGTGTGATGGGAAGGACATACCTTCAGGGAGATTTTAGAGTGTAACACCCGCAAATGACTTGGTAATTTGGTCGGGGGGCACTGAGTCGGGTCTGCTATGTCTGTCTCATCTTTTCTCATTGATCTAATTTCACTGAGAGGTTTTAACTTGTTCATTTATTGGAGCAGAACGTTTCCATATGTACAGTGACTGGTTTACCAAACAATGTGAAAAATAGGAACCATAGAAGAATGGTTGTAAACTTACTAGCTTTTGGAATTCACAAAAATGATCAGTTTTTGTCTTGGAAAGCTGTACCAGTCTCAGATTTCAAGGCATGCTACTAGCAATCAAATACCCAAAAGATGAACAAATGAATGCTTACAAATAGTCTAACCATTGCCAATCTCTCAGCATAATGTTCAAACCCATTGTTATTCACCCATTCTGCCACTCCAAACAGAGGCCCACCTATTTCAAATCAGTTCTGACCCTCCAACTCATGGAAACAGTTCATCCCAAGCCTTGGTGTTCTCACCCCTCCACCCCAAAGCCCACTGCTGCTTTAGTTGGGAAATTTAAGATTCACATCCCCGAATCTCAGAGACCAAGCTACGCCCCGAATGGCCTTCAAAAACGATTAGGCGTGCATGAAAAATTGACAATTAGATATGTTTTGTGAAACAGAAATCTGATTGTATTTCATCAAACTCTCTTGTAAAGAGATAGCTGGCTTTGCTGGCCTTGATCAGTGGCATTGACATTGTTTCCAAACCTTATGTTTCCGGGAAACATTACGCAACTGTAATTTATTTGTTCACTTGGGCAAGCCTGGGTAACAAGCATCAATATTGTTGAATGAGATAGTGGTTGCTGTTATTGCGATAATTCGGTTAGAATTGTGCCCCTTCTTTTAATGAATTGGCTTGATAGCTCAGTTGTCTACATGACCTATTGTGTCCATATCTTCTAAAATATAACTTTAGTGGGCTTTTGCTCCAGCTAGGCAACTATTTCTTCTTCCCCTTATGCTATTATCTAGTTGTTGTCATTTTGCCTTTTATGAAGTGCTCAGACTATTATACACTAGGGATGTCCTCTGAAAAGAGACACATTAAATTCTTCATCTCAAAGATGCATAGCATCAAAAAGTAATTCAATTCCTTTGGAGCTTTTTTCACAGTTACAGGCTGCTTTTTATAATGTTTCAGATAGGAGGCAAAATGGAAGCCAGAATACTGGCTTAGCAAATGCATGTCTTTAAAGGTCTTCAAAGAGGGCAACTGTAGGGTGAAGAATAATTGTTCGATCATCCAATATCAAAAAAATCCAAGGGATTTCCAGATATACATTTACAAGAAGCCGACCTATTTGTGAAATGAAATAGTAAACACCGAGTCAGGTTGAAAGTGAAAGTGCAGGTCTCTTCCTGGTTTGTTCAAAAAGGTGGGGAGTTCCCACTGAGTTTTGAGTTGTTATCTACATGCAAATGTTTGCTCTAAGCTGGCTGCTTGAAAACAGGTTATATCAAGAAAAGCGTCCCGAATCGAAAGCTCTTCACAGTCAGTTAAACTCTTAACCTTTGGTTCCACAGCTAGATCAATGCCCAGTTATGTGGATCAGGTTGAGGTGAAATTTGTCTAGGGAAGGGGCGATGTTGCAGGTCCAGTGCATTTTAAATCTGTTTTCACGAACTGTAAATCACTGTCAGAAAGGTCTTGTTTTCAATTTATTTGTTTATTGTGGAAGTGGGAGGTCCACGCATTTGCTCAGTTGTAAGCTGCTTATATATGGCGAGTACATGGTTTCCGTGGGCTTTTCACAATCCATTGCCATATATACTAACTAGTAAAACTAAACGACAGCCCTGCCAAGTACCACACATCAGGCATTATGTGTATTGTGAAAGTGGGAGGACCACGCATTTGCTCAGTTGTAAGTTGCTTATATATGGCGTGTACATGGTTTCAGTGTGCTTTTGACATTCCATTGCCAAATGTGTACTGAAAAGGCACTATGGCCAGAGAAGGCCTCTAAGGGCTGCAGCACTTATTGTGCCACCCTTAGAGGCCCTGTACCTTTACACACACACACACTGCCATTGTAGGCTGCATGTGTTGGTGCAGAACAAAGTGAAGAGTCGACATGGCACACTTCCCTGTGTGCCATGCCTACAACCCACTGCCCTGGCATAGGTAAGCCACCCCTCTAGCTGGGTGCACTATACCAGTGGCAAGGGTACAGGTGCATGAGCCCTGTACCCCTTCAGTGTCTAAGTCAATTCTTAGACATTGTAAGGCAGTAATGCCATTAAGAGTATATGGTGCTGAGAGTTTGTCATTACAAACTCCACGGCCCCATAATGGCTTTACTGAAAACGGGGAAGTTTGGTATTAAACTTCTCAGCACATTAAACCCACACTGATGCCAGTGGTGGATTTACTGAAATATGCACTCAGAAGGCATCTTAGAGATGCCCCCTGAAATACGACCTAACATTAGTGTCCAGTCTGAGTGGCTGTTCACCAGCTGCCACCACCAAACATGTTTCTGGACCCCTGGGTCGAGAGCCTGCTGCTCTCGGGGGTTTGAAACAAAGCACATCCTCGGACGAGGTGCTCATCCTTCTCCCCCAGGATGGGCTGGGTGAACGAAGGGGAAGCTTCAAAGGCTTGCTGCCTTTGTGAGCTACCCCAGGCCTTTGCTGCTTCCAGCAACTGGCCCCCAACTGTTCTGACCCCCACTTTGGGCAGGTGAATTGTCGGGAAAACCAAGTGAGGAATGGAGGTGTGCCCACCTTTGCCAACCCCACCCCTCAGGTGGGGTGGTGAGTCGAAGAACAACTCTCAGTCCCCGCCATTTTGCAGATGGGGGACCCAGCCAACCAGAGTGAGGGATATGCCCCCCTCCCACTAGAGAGTGGCATAATAGGAAGTGTACCCACCCCAAGGAAGGAACCCATTGGTCCCAACCTTTACCTATCGATAATGCCTCTAAATCTAGTATTCAGGGGCAGCCTGAACCTTGCCTCCTCAGACAAGAATCAACAAGAAGAAGAGAAGAAGAAGGACAGAAGAACCCGTGCTGAAACTAAGAAGAGGAGGCCGCCCACTGACTTGACCCCAGCCCTACCGGCCTGTCCCTAACTCAAACCTGCTCCAGCAAAATTCCGGTGTGTCCTGCAGCCAGCAACCTTAAGAACCCCGAGGACCTGCCCTGCCTTCCAAGTCAAGACTTTGTTTCCCGTGAGCACCGGATTTGCACACCAACAGACTCGGGCCCCGGCCAAAACCATGAGTCTGCACCACTCTGCACCCAACGGCCATGGCCTGAGTTCGAGTGGCCTAACACCATGAGGAGGTCTCCCCGGCAATCTTGACATGAGATCTAGTGATCTCCTACCTGCCTCGACCCTCCAAACGATGCCTGCAGTCTCTTTCTGGAGGACCTGATGCCTAAAGACACCCCTGCACCCGAAGTCCCATTGCCTTGGGTGGCCCAACTGACGGTGTCTCAGCATCCCAAGACATCCCAACTAACCTCTCCAACCAGTGGCCGCCTCCAGAAGATCTTCATCCCGAGCCTGCAGTCTTTGTAGCAACCGGAGAATCCTCATTGGAAACCGCAGGGCACCCAACGCCAAAACAACACCCTGCACCCCGCCGCCCCTGCGCCGCTGTGGGTGTACTTTGGGTGCTAACTCAGATCCCCTTTCGCCCTGAGCCCAACACCCGGAGCTTTGCTCCCACAACCTTGTGGCCTGCTTGTTAGCAGCCACCAACCGGAGGCCTCCTATTCCCCTTTGGATAACATAGGGACTCAGCATTCTGCACCCGGCTGCCCTAGTGCCGCTGAGGGTGTTTTGAGGGGCATCCTTGACCCTGGGGGAACCCTCATTCTAACTCCAGAATATCGACTCCCACAACCAAGTACTTACATGTTAACCGATATCCACATTTTCTCGATAGGAATACATTGACTATTTTTCCTTGAATTGTTGTGTGGAGTTGGTTTTGTATGAGAACTTGAAAAACTGCAAATAATTGAAAACTGCTTTACTTACCTTTTCATTAGGAAATGTCCCAGTGTGATATCTACGCTTATCACACTGAGTACAAAAAGTAATCCATAAAGTAATCTCTAAAGTAATCAAACGTAATCTAACAGTAATGTCCAATGTATTCAAAAGATTTACAAACCTGTAACAAAGACATTGTCATTCAACTTGCTTGTATTTTTCAACCTCTCTTGAAAAGTAGCATTTACACTTTCCTGTACAAGGCTTGCTTCGTTCTAGAAAATAAATATAACTAAATAATATTTTTTATACAAACAAATTGGTCTGAGTTCAGTCTTTGAGTGTGTGACATCATTTGCTGCCTGAGTATGTACAACAAATGCTTAACACTACCCCCTGATAAAGCCTTACTCCTCGCCTGCACTTCCACAAATAGAGAGTAAGGTGCTATCTACTTTTACCTCTGCCTACCTTTGGGGCTCCACTGGACTCTGTGCACACTCTACCTCATTTTGGTATAGAATATACAGAGCTGTCTTCCTATATGTATCAAAAATGTAACAAGTGCTCAGTACAGGAGGAAGTGGAAAGAACAGTTATATTATTCAATACAAAAGAACATAATGTGGAATGTCCATTCCCACTCTAGTTGAGCAAGTTTCAGCAAGTCATGTTTCAGGAAAAAATAAGGCCTACAAGTATTAGAGCTAGTATACAGTAAAACAGGTATTGTACATTTTAAAAGATAACTGGGTATTTAACCTGATAAAATATCATGAATGTTGTGGTTATTGTTCATCACAGTTAAAATTCATACATGTAAACATTGGGTACTTATTCTTGTTTATATTTCAAAACATTAGTGCATATAGGAAATAAATTCTTTATAAGTCTCATGTTAGCATTATAAACAGATACATGTGCAACACCTACTTTTCTCTTGTCATTTTCGGTGCACACTTTATTACATGTAACATCAGATATTTTTTTTTCTCTTTCACATTTTAATCATGTTAATTTATATTGTTTGATTACAACTGTATTAAAAATAAAATACACATATGAAAATCAGTTTAAATAGAAATAAACTCCATAATGTAGAAGACTATTAAACCACATATTTCTAAAGCAGGTTAATTACAAACTGTGTTTCCTTAGTAAGTTATATTACTTAAAAGAAATAATGTGTCTAATCTACATTCATTTGCATGCTGTTACGATGCAGTAACGATGCTTCTCATGCTTTTTGTCATTTCACATAGCGTGTGAATAGTGCACGTTTCAACGTTTCTCTCAGAACCACTGTTATTGGAAAGTCTGGTTCACTGTAAAATCTTAGATCATAATCTTCGCTCTTTCACCATACATCTGCTCAGTTGTAAGTTGCTTATGTGTGGAGTGTCCATGGTTTCAGTGTGCTTTTGACATTCCATTGAGAAATGTGTACAGACTAGTAAACCGAAACAACAGCCATGCCAAGTACTACGCATCAGGCATTAGACTAACACATTTCAGTGGGGTCGTCCATATCACGGCACTGAAGTGTAAAGTCACGCATATAGCACCTCCTCAGCTGTGCCTGTCAGCAGCTCCATGAGAGCACTGTCTGCCAATTAATAACATAACTTCGCTGGAGTTAAGTGGCAGGTAGCGCACAGTGTGCACCGCCTGAAAGAATTGGGGGCTGGCTGAGCTCATTATGCTTATTACTATGTAACAAAACACTGTGGAGTTGGTGCGTTCCAATGAGCTTACCGCGTATAGCAAACCCACTATCGACCGTCACAGGAGCGGGGCTCACAGCGGGTGGCTGCCGAACGCAGACTCACTGGGGCGGCTGCAGTTGTTCGTTGGCAGCAGAGCTACCCAGAGCACCGCAACCCCAGACTGTGCTGAGCCGAGCGAGCCTCATCATGCCAAGCGGCCACTAGGCACCGAAAGAGGCGAGCCAGGCCGTGTTAATTGCATTTGCTCTCGCCAGCCACCAGCCCTTGCTGCAAAAGCGAGTGTGCCTTGCCTTGGAGTGGCTGCCAGGGTATAATGCTTCTTAAGTAAACTTCCAAATGTGCCTGCACTCACACACACGTCACACCTGCAGCCACATACTTGACTTGTATATAGCCAGTAACATGCACAGGCACGTAGACAACTGTCTCAGCTGTGTGGAATTATCGCGGCATGTTGTCATTAAACATTTGCTGGCCTAAAAACGCTCCACACCTTCTTCACAATATTGCCCACATCATGCACATAATTGCGCATTTAATTCACGAACAGCGTGCATTGGCAATGATTGTGCACAGTCTCCCCACGGTCATCCCTGCAGCTACAGTATACACGCATCGTTGGATGCATGATTTGTCTGATAAGACAACACGTGCACTGCAGTGCCTAGACACGATTTAATACTAGTGCTGCAGCTACTAGCAGACAGTAGCAGACAGCACAGTCTACCCTTCTGGTGCACAAAGTGTATCTGCAAAATGTATTTGAAACCTGCATATTAATTTTGCGCATGTTCTGAACATCATGTGAACAAAAGAGTGGTGGTCAGAGGGAGCAGTGACTTTTCTAGAAAGTCAAACAAAACCTCAGTTTACGTTCATAATAGGGTGACCAGCTATTGAATCAAAAACCAGGACTTTTGAGAAAAATTCAAGAAGCACTACAATTTTTCATCCACGGAATGGCGCAGAATGACAGCTGTCACCAACATAGGATCACAGAAAATGCATTAAGAAAGTAAATAAAATGTATTTCCTACAACCAAATTCATACCTGTCAATTAAATTGCTTACTTATAACGGCTGCTAAATAGCAAAGCCTTAGAACACCCAAAAAAGTGCCTCTCACTGTTTTCAGTCAACCCCCTCTAAAAACGGGACATGAGCCAAAATTGCCCAAATCTGCCAGGACAGCTGGTGAAAAACCATGACTGTCCGGGCAAATCCAGGACGTCTGGTCACCCTAGTTCGTAATCATTCAATCTGAGTGTCTGCAAAGCCAGTACCAGCCACACGTCTGCCGACAGAGTGCGGGTTGAGCTGACGCAGGTACAAATTGGTGCCTTGTGAGGTCTGACACCGAGGAGTGTATGGTGGAGAGGGTGAGTGCCAAGGCCACTTTTACACATGGAACTCAGAATGAACGTGCAAGCACAGGTGGGCCACAGAGATTGCATGTGAAGCGCTCACTGTGCAACTTGAGGAAGGCCTGCCTTTCTCATGCTGTGACTCCCCGGAGGGTGGCATACCTTATACGGACAAATCGGGGTGAGTGGAGCCCTAATGTTGAGCACTTGGAGACATGTAAGAGGGAAAGAGAAAGAGGTGGGTCACTCTGGGGGGTGCACGGTGATTGACTGCATGAGCTCTGACCACAGTAATGGCAATTCCTGCCGGCCCAGGCCCCCAGGAATTGCCACTGCCAACCACCAATGATAAATTATAGGACAGCACGTCTTCTCCCTAACCTCCTAGACACGTGCTCCCCTGTTGTGTGTATGGAGGTGAAGGTGGTGAGTGGGCTGTGTCCTGTCACAGTGAGAGCTGGCGCTGAGTGCCTTTAATATGCCACATCTCTCAAGTCACAGTGCCACGTGACGCCATGAGCTCTCACCATGAGTTCAATCTACAGCAGATGCAATGCATACAGTACTGCACAATCTGCAGAGAGGAGCATCATTTATGTCATTGTGCCAGCCTGCACTCTCCAAACTGGCAACTGACTCGTGTCTCCACATGGCAGCGACACTGTCTGAGCAGCTGTCTGCAGCCAGTGACTGTGACTCCACATACAGTTCAGCTACGGTGGCAGTCCAAAGAGGCAGGCTTTATTTTCCTGAAATCTGTGAAACTTGATGTGACAAAGATAACACTGGGGATTAATGTTCCTGCTGGAAAGAGATCAGAATTTTGTCTTCTGGAAGTTATGACTCATCATGAAGTAGCGCAGAGGGTTAATGTGCCTGCTGCAAAGATTTAGAAAAGTAATCGCTGATATTTGTCTGTTTCCAGGGACTTTATTGCATGGTTTTGCTTGTTAGAAAGTGTCACTCATAGTTATTGAATGTCACTCATAATGTTACTGAAATTATGTAAATGTCACACATAAGCAATCTGAAACCTTGGCAACTATGAAACAATGTAGCACATGTAAAGTCACAAATACCCTCTTTAGAATAATGAAAAGCTCGAAGAAGGTAGTGAAATGCCTATTTAATCTCTGAAATAGAAGGTCACTAACCTTTGGGACAAAGCTTTGAATTTTCCAAGTCATGCTTGCATGTAAGAGATACAGCATGTAAAATACCACATGCATTTGTTGAGTAATTAAAAATGTATGTATCACTAACTAATAGTTTACTGCTGAGTCGACCATTGAGCTTTGTACTCATTTAGAGGTCTATTAGGATGGTGGACGGATGGCTGCCGCTGGGCTGGCGGTGGTAACCGCCGGGCCGGCGGCAGCCATCTGTCCGCGATCGGAACCCAGAAAATCTCCAGTCACATTAGCATGTCGGTGATGACCGCGGCATTGAGAAATTCCGCCCACCACTTTTCCGCAGGTAGCAGTCCGCACGCTTTCCTGGCGGGCGAAGCTGGACCGCTAAAATGGGGCCGGTGCAGGGCCAGGCTCCGCCGGCATGATTATGGTGCCGCGGTAGCCAGCCTTTCCGCTGCGGTGGAACCACCATGGAAAGGCATTCAGAGAATGTTTCCGGGGGCCTATTGTGGGCCCCCAATGTGTTGGGGGGATTGTGGGTGCACTCTTGTCCCTGTACCAGTTGACAGGCACTGTGCAGTGCCTGCGACGCAGTGCAGGGATATGCAGGACATGCTCCTTTTGACATTGTGGCGGAGCTGCTGGCAGCAGCAACCGCCGCGGTCAGATTTCGACTGCGGAGCATACTAATTGGACCTGCGGTTATGCCGCGGTCCTGGTGGGCAGTCTTTTCCCGATACCATGGCGGTCAGGGTGATTTTCAGACCTCCAGCCTAATAGACCCCTTAATTTTTTTAAAACAATTTTGTTCTTTTTCTTCAAGTTACAAAGGATTATCTTTGTACAGCAGGACAATGTAAATGCACATGAGAATTGTACAAAATTGCACTTATATAAAATGTAGTCCTACCTCAGTACTTACAGTCGTGAAGTGTTTAGAACACGACCCGTTGTAATAATGACTGGGTGGACCTTGGATATCTTCCCTGCTAGTACATAAAAATGACTACATTACTTGACAAGAATGAAATAGAAACATAGCATTTTAAACTACCCTCCCACCGCCCCTGCTGATGGGCATAAAAGTAAAAGAGATAAAAAGAAGGAAGTGGACTGGATTTTGTGGAGGCTGGTTACACCATACCAGGTTAGTTTTGTGAACGCATGAATTGAGGGCTGCAAGGAAGCAGGTTACAATTTCCACGCTATACTTCGAAATCTAGGATTTGGGGAAATGGTAAATAAGGGGATTGTGCCTGTATCTATCGCTGTATGTTCCCATGGGGAATAAGTGCTGTTTCCTAAGTAGGAGTATCAAGATTTTGAATGTGAGGAGAGATCGTAAATGAGTGGTATAATATCCTCAGGGGTTGAATATGTCAGCGGATTGAAAAGATTCTAATAAGGTATCCCAGCTCATAGCGATAGGCCTCTTTCTCAGTCTTCTACTTTCTTCTCTCTGAATAGCTACACTTTCCGTCAATCCCCATTTTTCAACTTCTTCTTTCCAACTATGTATCGTGAGGACTGATGATGATTTCCATCTCCTTGTAATACCTCGCTTTGCTAGTATAAGAGCTAGGTCTGCAAATTTGGCCTACACTTTGTACCCTTTTCGTCATCGATATAGTCCTAGTATGCATGTTTCTGCTGTTTGCCAACCCATATCTTTCACTGCTTCCTCTAGGGCAGTAGTTATCCCTTCACATCGAGCTCTGTACTCATTCGGAGTAGTTTTTGGGTACACTTGCTGTGAGTGAGAATGGGTGACTCCAGTGCTTATTTTGAGCCGGTGGATTCTGGTGCTCAGCACCTACACCTAATTATTAACACCGGCGCTAATAGCTGACAACTTGGCCTAAATGTTTTCATGAGGCATGGGGAGCTGAAGTGATTTACCCAGGATCACAGGATGTTGAGCCGACGCTGAGACTCGTACCTGGTTTCCCAACTCACAAGTTGGCAGCTCTAGATGTTATGCCACATCCTCTACCCACTTGTAGCGTTTCATGGTTAGTAGTTGGTTAATTTCTCCTGTTAGAGCCGCCTAAGACAGAACCAGCTACTAACCAGGAAACCCTGCTTGCAAGCTGCCTCCTGATGAGAGCCCTGGCACTTATTTTTGTTTACAAAGTGACCACTGGGTGTCTCTTATACACAGCGGAGTTTAGGTGCAAGAACGATCCAGCCAGTGTGTGAATTTTCCCAGGGTCGAGTGGTAATATACTGTCTGAGCAGGCAACAGGTTGCCCATGACAAAACAACAAGCAGCCCAATCACAGCACGAGATGTCACAAGGGTCCCAGATGACATAAGGGGCCTTTGAGAGCAGAGCCATACATAAAATATAACAAGTCGATCCCCCCGAGATTCCACAGCAACCACAGTTACCTCCTCTGAGCACAGCTCACACTGTGACTGCCTGAGGCTCACTATAAACAATAACTAGCACAGGCTGTAAAACTGCATTTTAGCAGAGCTCATCGAGCACAGAGGTGTAAAAATAGATGAGACATTGCATTTTAGTGTGAGCAGGCCTTGTAAAAAAATCATTAAAATGTTACCGGACCTGCAGGTTTATCTGAATAATCTATTCGACCTAACGACAATGCACTTGACCCATAAACTGGTTTCAAATTATGTGATCGGAGCCAAATGTTTTGAGTATGTTCTTCCTTCTTTATCACACATGAGTGCACATTAAAATGTGTGAGTTCAGCATTTGATTTAATAGGCTACACTTTTGCTCTGTGTATAACTGGGCTCTTGCCCACATATGGGGTACATATGACCTGTCATCAGGGCGGGGGCAGGAATGTTTCTCAGTTCACGTTTGAAAATTCTCACCTTTAATACATATATCACCAGACAGACATTTATCCCATTCAATGTATTTTCCGAAAAGCAGTACTAGCAATGCTAAGAAATGCCACGTAAGACCCGATTACGAGTAAGGTGAGTGGAGCAGAATTCCTGTGCGGAATCCTGGTCTGGGCCTAAACACTGGATCTGATTTTATCAGCCAAATATGTTCATGGGGAAAAATTACGTTGGGAGTCTGCTTTGCAGCCCAGACCTTTTCAGCAGCTCCCAGCCAACCCATAGTCAAGGAGGCAGGGAGCAGGTGAGGCTCTTGCCCGTGAAAGGCAACATTCCCCCTCCCTTGTTTCCTTCTCCCTTGTTTCCCTCTCCTCCCTGCCCCAAATATTTATCTCCAGTGAGTGGGGAGGGGTGAGGACAGTGAGCATTAAATCAACTGAAGAGGGAATTCTATGCAGAATACTGCCCAGAAAATTCAGATCTGCTTGTTAATCTCAATTCCGTGGGGTTTAACTCATGATTGCATGGTCATGGTTGAGTGTTACCACAGAGCTGCGGTAATTACCCATATAAAGTTTGCACCCAGCCTTTACCGTGAAACTCATAATCGGGGATTCAGAGTGGGACTACCATACATGTTATCACCAACTAAAAGTTGTGAGCACACTACTCTGCGCGTAAACGTCAAAACACGAGAAAAGCATGATTAGAGCTAGTTTTTAAACATCTCAGGGGAAATAATGAATTTCTGCCAGATTAAAGACATCACCCCTGATTTTATTCCTCATTCTGTCCTGGCTCCAATCAAAATCTTTGGTTACCGTTCCCCATTAACCAATCTGGACGATTTGCTACAGCGTTGGCCTCAGGCGAGGCTTCACAGTGGGTGATTGGGTTGTGACACTCCCAGATAAATGAAATTATTGGCCCGGTTGTTGGGTCTGAGGGTGCAATGTTGGGTCTGCTCTTTCTGTATTGGTTTATCTCATCCTATGCCTAAAATTTAAGAGAAAACAGTGTTTTTCGTTGTAAAACAGGAATGAGAAAGAGACAGAAATATACATCTGGTAGCTGAATTTCAAAATGTGAAACCAGAAAACTTGGAAGCATTCCTGGCTTCCCTGCGTGTGAAAATTGTGATCCTAGGCAAACAATTGATTTCACAGTCTCCTTTTTCTTTAATATGATATAGGAGAGCAATATCAAATAGTCGAGTTCAGAATGTGCACTGTTGAAGCCCCTCCTATGTTTGATTTAATAGACCATGATGCTGCTTCATCTATAATAAGAATCTAGGGCATGTATAGGGTTTACATTACTACTGATTTGCATCCTAGTTCACTAAAGACATTGTCCATGCTGGGGAGCCATTAATGTTTCTAAGCTCATGTTTCAAAACTTGTCTGTCTAAAAGTGAAATAATCTGATGTGCAAGAGTGAAACGCTTCCTTGTGTTAAAGAAATACACGTTTTTGAATTTTTAAGAGACTGTATGATTTATTCACATTTTGCTTGTTGATCTATACACATAGCAAATGTTTTCATGCCTTGGCTTGCACACAAGTTCTGTTAGCCCAGCCAGACCCTTGGCTTGAGCCTGGCTTGGTTTGCCTTAATAATTTGTTAGAACATGCACCTCTGTTTGCGACAGGGGGTTAGTAAATGGGGCTGTCAGATAATTGATAAAATGATTTGTAAGAGGCAAGGACTGGAAAAATGGAGACCGGCCTTCATTCACCAATGTGACAACTATACTATCAAGGCTTATCATTGCAGAAATGAAGAAGAGATTGTGTGCAGTGAAAATACATTTAAATAGGTAAACCAGGGGCAGTGTCTCCACGTTGTTGTGTTGTACATGACCGTAGTCAGGATTTCACAAGGAGAACTGCCAGTCCCAGGTGGGATGGGACGGACATACCTTCGGGGAGATTTTAGAGTGTAACACCCGCAAATGCATTATTGACTTGGTAGTTGGGTCGGGGGCACTGAGTCGGGTCTGCTATGTCTGTCTCATGTTTTCTCATTGATCTCATTTCACTGAGAGGTTTTAGCTTGTTCATTTTTTGGAGCAGAACGTTCCATATGTACAGTGACTGGTTTACCTATCAATGTGTAAAATAGGAACCAGAGAAGAATGGTTGTAAATTTACTAGCTTTTGGAATTCACAAAAAATATCAGTTTTTGTCTTGGAAAGCTGTGCCAGTCTCAGATTTCCAGGCATACTACTGGCAATCAAATACCCAAAAGATGAACAAATGAATGCTTACAAATAGTCTAACCATTGCCAATCTCTCAGCGTGATGTTCAAACCCATTGTTATTCACCCATTCTGCCACTCCAAACAGAGGCCCACCTAATTCAAATCAGTCCGGATCCTCTAACTCATGGAAACAGTTCATCCCAAGCCTTGGTGTTCTCACCCCTCCACCCTAAAGCCCACTGCTGCTTTAGTTGGGAAATTTAAGATTCACATCCCCGAATCTCAGAGACCAAGCAACGCCCCTGAATGGCCTTCAAAAACGATTAGGCGTGCATGTAAAATTGACAATTAGATATGTTTTGTGAAACAGAAATCTGATTGTATTTCATCAAACTCTCTTGTAAAGAGATAGCTGGCTTTGCTGGCCTTGATCAGTGGCATTGACATTGTTTCCAAACCTTATGTTTCCGGGAAACATTACGCAACTGTAATTTATTTGTTCACTTGGGCATGCCTGGGTAACATGCATCAACATTGTTGAATGAGATAGTGGTTGCTGTTATTGCGATAAATGGGTTAGAATTGTGCCCCTTCTTTTAATGGATTGGCTTGATAGCTCAGTTGTCTACATGACCTATTGTGTCCATATCTTCTAAAATATAACTCAAGTGGGCTTTTGCTCCGGCTAGGCAACTATTTCTTCATCCCCTTATGCTATTATCTGGTTGTTATCGTTTTTCCTTCTATGAAGTGTTCAGACTATTTTACACTAGGGATGTCCTCTGAAAAGAGACACATTAAATTCTTCATCTCAAAGATGCATAGCACACAAAAAGCAATTCAATTCTTTTTGGGATTTTTTCACAGTTACAGGCTGCTTTTTTATAATCTTTCAGTTAGGAAGCAAAGTGGAAGCCAGAACTACTGGCTTAGCAAATGCATGTCTTCAAAGGTCTTCAAAGATGGCAACTGTAGGGTGAAAAATAATTGTTCGATCATCCAATATCTTAACAATCCAAGGGATTTCCAGATATACATTTACAAGAAGCCGACCTATTTGTGAAACAAAATAGTAAACACCGAGTCAGGTTGAAAGTGAAAGTGCAGGTCTCTTCCTGGATTTTTCAAAAAGGTGGGGTGTTCCCGCTGAGTTTTGAGTTGTTTTCTACATGCAAATGTTTGCACTAAGCTGGCAGCTTGAAAACAGGTTATATCAAGAAAAGCGTCCCGGATCGAAAGCTCTTCACAGTCAGTTAAACTCTTAACATTTGGTTCCATAGCCAGATCAATGCCCAGTCATGTGGAGCAGGTTGAGCTGAAATTTTTATAGGGAAGGGGCGATGTTGCAGGTGCAGTGCATTTTAAATCTGTTTTCACGACCTGTAAATCACTGTCAGAAAGGTCTTGTTTTCAATTTATTTGTTTATTGTGAAAGTAGGAGGTCCACGCATTTGCTCAGTTGTAAGCTGCTTATATATGGCGAGTACATGGTTTCAGTGTGCTTTTCACAATCCATTGCCATATATACTAACTAGTAAAACGAAACGACAGCCCTGCCAAGTACCACACATCAGGCATTATGTGTATTGTGAAAGTGGGAGGACCACGCATTTGCTCAGTTGTAAGTTGCTTATATATGGCGTGTACATGGTTTCAGTGTGCTTTCGACATTCCATTGCCTAATGTGTACTGACTAGTAAAACGAAACGACAGCCTTGCCAAGTACCACAGATCAGGCATTATGTTTATTGTGAAAGTGGGTGTCCCACTGCTGTAGCGTTTCTGGGCCCTTCAACTTTCTCTGTAATGTATGATGAGATCAATGGTCCTCCGATGGACCTTCCTCTGTGCTGAGAGGGTTTGGATATTTGGGGATGCTGCAATTATCTAATGAGGACAAGGATTAGGATAACTGAATCACAAGTTAAATAATAAATCCATATAGGTTAGTCTTAGGAAAATCCCATAAAGATAGAATATGATCACTGCAACCCCAAGTCTGCTAGAGAAACGTAGGTGAGCAATAATAATTCAGTTGCAGCAATGAAAAATATTAACATGAGAATTTGATGCTTAGAGACTTCTGCATCACAACCCTCTTTAGCCGGAAGTAACACAATTAAGAAAGCACAGTCAACAGGTCACTGTCATCAAAATATTAGAGTCAATAACATTTTAGATAGTTTAGTTGTCAATATTCAATTGGAATCTATTACATTAAGAATTTTAGGAATCAAATTCAAATTATAATAATTATTTAATAAAATACCAAAGCTTAGTTTTCAGCGGAAGATATTAAGTGTCTAGAAGGAGGTCTCTCAGTCGAGAGACTCTCAGGTGCACATAGCCATATGCGTCAACCTGGAGAGACCCAGTTAAGTCTTATGCAAGACTTTCAGGAGAGAGCAGTAAATTCCAAGTAAGCCAGTCCGGTTCGATAGACAGGAGTCTGTCTAAGTCTGTCACAGCAGTGACATCGGCTTAGTCTCTTCCCGTAGCAAAAGAAGAAGTAATGACGACAGCCCGCACTCCTTTAGGAATAGGCAATTATACTCTGTCAGTTCTGGGGAGACATCACGTAGTAACACCTCATCGATCAGACCACTCAGTCCATTGGTCAGTTTGGGAAAAGGGTAAGTTGAAATTGCAGCAAGACAAAAATCGGGAAAAATAGGTGGATCCATGGGATTGTTCCTTAGGTTGTCTTATTTTTTGTCACAGTGAACAATGGCATATTGAGGCAAAGAACATTTGGGGTCAAAAGGACATGTTTATCTAAAGCCGTATTGTAAGAAAGTGCCCTCTTTTTGCATGGTTGCCCCCACTTTTTACTAAACTGCTGATGTAGTTTGGCTGATTGTGCCTTGGGTTACTGCGAAGCAGGTACCCAGGGCCTATGTTCTTTCTCTAAACTGCATTAAAAAAAAAAAACAATTGGCACTCCTTGGCCACTGGTCAGTCCCTTTTAATGGTACCACAGGTACCAAGGGCACCGTGGCCAGAGAAGGCCTCTAAGGGCTGCAGTACATATTGTGCCACCCTTAGAGGCCCTGTACCTTTACACACACACACTGCCATTGTAGGCTGCATGTGTTGGTGCAGAACAAAGTGAAGAGTCGACATGGCACACTTCCCTGTGTGCCATGCCTACAACCCACTGCCCTGGCATAGGTCAGCCACCCCTCTAGCTGGGTGCACTATACCGTGGTGAGGGTACAGGTGCATGAGCTGTGTACCCCTACAGTGTCTAAGTCAATTCTTAGACATTGAAAGGCAGTAATGCCATTAAGAGTATATGGTGCTGAGAGTTTGTCATTACGAAGTTCACAGCCCCATGAAATCTGTGAAGTTTGGTATTAAACTTCTCAGCACATTAAACCCATACTGATGCCAGTCTGGTATTTAATGAAAAATGCACTCAGAAGGCATCTTAGAGATGCCCCCTGAAATACGACCTAACACTAGTGTCCAGGCTGAGTGGCTGCTCGCCAGCTGCCACCACCAGACATGTTTCTGGACCCCTGGGTCGAGAGCCACTGCTCTCGGGGGTTTGAAACAATGCACATCCTGGGACGAGGTGCTAAGCCTTCTCTCCCAGGATGGGCTGGGTGAACGAAGGGGAAGCTTCAAAGGCTTGCTGCCTTTGTGAGCTACCCCAGGCCTTTGTTGCTTCCAGCAACTGAACCCCAACGGTTCTGACCCCCACTTTGGGCAGGAGAATTGGCGGGAAAACCAAGTGAGGAAGAGAGGTGTGCCCACCTTTGCCAACCCCACCCCTCAGGTGGGGGAGGTGAGTTGAAGCACAACTCTCAGTCCCCGCCATTTTGCAGATGGGGGGACCCAGCCAACCAGAGTGAAGGATATGCCTCCTCCCACTGGAGGGTGGCATAATAGGGGGTGTACCCACCCCAAGGAAGGGACCCATTGGTCCCAACCTTTAACTATCTATAATGCCCCTAAATCTAGTATTCAGGGGCAGCCTGAACCTTGCCTCCTCAGGCAAGAATCAACAAGAATAAGAGAAGAAGAAGGACAGAAGAACCCGTGCTGACACTAAGAAGAGGAGGCCGCCCACTGACTTGACCCCAGCCATACCGGCCTGTCCCCACCTCAAACCTGCTCCAGCGAAATTCCGGTGTGTCCTGCAGCCAGCAACCTCAAGAAACCGAGGACCTGCCCTGCCTTCCAAGTCAAGACTTTGTTTCCCGTGAGCACCGGATTTGCACAACAACAGACTCTGGCCCTGGCCAAAACCATGATTCTGCAGCACTCTGCACCCAACGCCCACGGCCTGGGTTTGAGTGGCCTAACACCATGAGGAGGTCTTCCCGGCAATCTTGACATGAGATCTAGTGATCTCCTACCTGCCTCGACCCTCCAAACGATGCCTGCAGTCTCTTTCTGGAGGACCCCCATGACCCCGACCGGAGCTGGTAAGAAAACCTGATGCCTAAAGACACCCCTGCACCCGAAGTCCGACGGCCTTGGGTGGCCCAACCGATGGTGTCTCAGCATCCCCAGGCATCCCAACTAACCTCTCCAACCAGTGGCCGCCTCCAGAAGTTCTTCGTCCCGAGCCTGCAGTCTTTGTTGCAACCGTAGAATCCTCATTGAAAACCACAGGGCACCCAACGCCAAAACAGCACCCTGCACCCAGCCGCCCCTGCGCCACTGCGGGTGTACTTTGGGTGCTAACTCAGATCCCCTTTCGCCCTGAGCCTAACACCCGGAGCTTTGCTCCCACAACCTCGTTGCCTGCTTGTGAGCTGCCACCCACCGGAGGCCTTCTATTCCCCTTTGGATAACATTGGGACTCAGCACTCTGCACCCGGCTGCCCTAGTGCCGCTGAGGGTGCTTTGAGGGGCATCCTTGACCCTGGGGGAACCCTCATTCTAACCCCAGAATACCGACTCCCACAACCAAGTACTTACCTGTTACCGATACCCACATTTTCTCGATAGGACTACATTGATTATTTTTCCTTGAAAATTGTTGTGTGGAGTTGGTTTTGTATGAGAACTTGAAAAACTGCAAATAATTGAAAACTGCTTTACTTACCTTTTCATTAGGAAATGTCAAGTATGATATCTACGCTTATCACACTGAGTAGAAAAAGTAATCCATAAAGTAATCTGTAAAGTAATCAAACGTAATCTAACAGTAATGTCCACTGTATTCAAAAGATTTACAAACCTGTAACAAAGACATTGTCATTCAGCCTGCTTGTATTTTTCAACCTGCCTTGAAAAGTACCATTTACACTTACCTGTACCAGGCTTGCTTGGTTCTAGAAAATAAATATAACTAAATAATATTTTTATACAAACAAATTGGTCTGAGTTCAGTCTTTGAGTGTGTGACATCATTTGCTGCCTGAGTATGTACAACAAATGCTTAACACTACCCTCTGATTAAGCCTTACTCCTCGCCTGCACTTCCACAAATAGAGAGTAAGGTGCTATCTACTTTTACCTCTGCCTACCTTTGGGGCTCTGTGCACACTCTACCTCATTTTGGTATAGTATATACAGAGCTGTCTTCCTATATGTATCAAAAATGTAACATGTGCTCGGTACAGGAGGAAGTTGAAAGAACAGTTATATTATTCAATACAAAAGAACATAATGTGTAATTTCCATTCCCACTCTAGATAAGCAAGTTTCAGCAAGTCATGTTTCAGGAAAAAATAAGGCCTACAAGTATTAGAGCTAGTATACAGTAAAACAGGTATTGTACATTTTAAAAGAGAACTAGGTATTTAACCTGATAAAATATCATGAATGTTGTGGTTATTGTTCATCACAGTTAAAATTCACACATGTAAACATTGGGTACTTATTCTTGTTTATATTTCAAAACATTAGTGCATTTAGGAAATACATTCTTTATAAGTCTCATGGTAGCATGATAAACAGATACATGTGTAACACCTACTTTTTTCTTGTCATTTTCGGTGCACACATTATTACATGTAACATCAGATTTTTTTTTTCTCTTTCACATTTTAATCATGTTAATTTTTATTGTTTGATTACAACCGTGTTAAGAATAACATACATATATGAAAATCAGTTTAAATAGAAATAAACTCCATAATGTAGAAGACTATTTAACCACATATTTCTAAAGCATGTTAATTGCAGACTGTGTTTCCTTAGTAATTTATATTACTTAAAAAATAATATGTCTAATCTACATTCATCTGCATGCTTTTACGATGCAGTAACTATGCTTCTCATGCTTTTTGTCATTTCACATAACATGTGAATTGTACACGTTTCAAAGTTTCTCTCAGAACCAATGTTATTGGAAAGTCTGGTTCACTGTAAAATCTTAGATCATAATCTTCGCTCTATCACCACACACCTGCTCAGTAGTAAGTTGCTTATGTGTGGAATTTCCATGATTTCAGTGTGCTTTTGACATTCCAATGAGAAATGTGTACAGACTAGTAAACCGAAACAACAGCCCTGCCAAGTACCACGCATCAGGCATTAGACTAACACATGTCCATCTCACGTCACTGAAGTGTGAAGTCACGCATATAGCACGTCCTCAGCTGTGCCTGTCAGCAGCGCCATGAGAGCACTGTCTTCCAATTAATAACATCATTTCGCTGGAGTTAAGTGGCAGGTAGCGCACAGTGCGCACCGTTTGATAGAATTGGTGGCTGGCTGAGCTCATTATGCTTATTACTAGGTAACAAGGGGGGCTTGGGGGGGGTAGCCGACCACAGGGAGGTCCCCCCCCTGGGCAGTTTGGGAGGGGTGGGGGGGTTTGCA
This sequence comes from Triturus cristatus, assembly GCF_964204655.1. Taxonomy (NCBI): domain Eukaryota; kingdom Metazoa; phylum Chordata; class Amphibia; order Caudata; family Salamandridae; genus Triturus; species Triturus cristatus. The sequence continues at coordinate 785,671,146 of NC_140594.1, forward strand.
GACTTCATGCTGGCCATTTTGTGTTTGGGCTTCTTTTTTCGTAGCCCAAATGTAGCCCAGGCATAAATGCTTTGGGCTCCGGTTCCCGGCCACCATTTTAGGTTTGGTGATTGGTGGCTGGGAGCTTTAGCTAGATTTGTTATTGTGGTAGTTATTAGGTACCCGACTCACCTACGACGCCTTAACCCTCCACGCACTCAACGCCGAACGAAACACCGCCTGCTACCAAGCCACCCCGAGACGCACTCACGGACCCTTCACCTGCAAAGCCTGCCGCTTCACCTGCCTCTGTACCTGCCCCACCCCAGCCAAACCGAGCAGGCCCAGCAACAATCATCTGAAGTGCATCCTGCTCAACACCCGCTCCGTCCACAGGCATGCCGTCGAACTCTGGAACCTCCTCGACTCGACATCACCAGACATCGCCTTCCTGACGGAAACCTGGATGAACGCCTCCTCAGCGCCCGACGTCGCCATCGCCATCCCAGACGACTACAAGATCACCAGGAGGGACCGCGTCAACCAGACGGGAGGAGGCATCGCCATCATCCACAAGAACACCATCCGCATCACGACCAACTCCGATGACATCCTCACCTCCGCCGAACACCTCCACTTCCAGATACACATCGACCCCAAGACCACACTTAGAGGCCCCCTCATCTACAGACCACCGGGACCACGCTAACAATTCAGCGAAGACGTCACAGACTTCTTCAGCCCGCACGCCATCAACTCCACCGACAACATCCTCCTGGGAGACCTCAACTTCCACCTGGAAAACAGCAAGGACCGCAACACCGCCGCCCTGCTGGCCAACCTGGCCAACCTCGGACTCAAGCAACTGGTTACCACCCCCACCCACTACGCAGGCCACACGCTGGACCCAATCTTCTCATCCAGCAAGTATGTCGCCTTCAACCACTCCACCAATCTCCACTGGACTGACCACAGCTGCGTACACTTCAGCTTCAGACGAACAACGACCCACCACCGCCCACAACAGGCCCCTCGCAGAAGCTTGAACAAGAACACCAACGACCAGCTCTCCGCCTCCCTCAGCCAGAACCCCCCCGCCAGTTCAACGGACCCCAACATAGCCGCCAATAACCTCACACAGTGGATCACCAACTGCGCAGACGCCCTCGCACCACTGAAGAACCCTCCAGGCAGACATGGCAGCAAGAAAGCATCTTGGTTCACCGACGAACTCAACACCTCCAAGAAGAACTGCCGCTCCCTGGAAGCTACCTGGCGCACCAACCAGACCACAGACAACATGACTGCCCTCAAGCACGCCACCCGCAAACACCACCAACTGATCCACGCCACGAAGAAGACAGCCTACAAGGATCCTCTGGACAACAACACCCACAACAGCAAGGAACTCTTCAGCATCATCAAAGAGCTCTCCAACCCCGACGCCGGAAACAACGACATCACTCCATCACAAGACCTCTGCGACTCACTTGCCGCCTTCTTCCACGACAAGGTCGCCAACATACACAGCAGCTTCGGCCCACCAACCACGAACCCCACCACCGAATCGACGCCCCCCACCACCACCCTCCGCACCTGGACCCCGGTCAGCACCGAAGACACCACCCACACAATGAACACTATCCACTCCGGATCCCCCTCCGACCCCTGCCCACACCACATTTTCAACAAGGCCGACTGCATCATCGCACCCCACCTCCGCGACATCATCAACGCCTCCTTCGACACCGCCACCTTCCCGGAGTGCTGGAAACAGCGCCCTGCTGAAGAAACCAACAGCAGACCCCACCGACCTCAAGAACTTCCGCCCCATCTCGCTCCTCACATTTCCTGCCAAAGTCATCGAGAAGACCGTCAACAAACAGCTAGCCGACTTCCTCGAGACAAACGGATCCCTCGACCACTCGCAGTCCGGCTTCCGAGCCAACCATAGCACGGAGACCGCCCTCATCACCGCCACAGACGACATCAGATCCCTTCTGGACAACGGGGAAACAGCGGCCCTCATCCTCCTGGACCTCTCCGCAGCGTTCAACACTGTCTGCCACCGCTCCCTAGTGCAACGCCTGGACAGCACCGGAATCCAGGACAAGGCCCTGAAGTGGATCATCTCGTTCCTCGCCGGAAGAACCCAAAGAGTCTGCCTTCCCCCGTTCCGGTCAGCGGCCACCGAAGTCATCTGCGGTGTTCCACAGGGATCATCGCTCAGCCCCACACTCTTCAACGTCTACATGCACCCCTCGCAGCCATCGCACGCCAACACAACCTCAAGATCATCACATACGCCGACGACAACCAGCTGATCCTCTCCCTCACCAACGACCCGGACACCGCCAGAGCCAGCCTACACGAAGGGATGAAAGACGTCGCCGAATGGATGAAGAACAGCCGCCTGAAACTGAACTCAGACAAAACGGAGGTCCTCATCCTGGGATCATCACCCTCCGCCTGGGATGATTCCTGGTGGCCCCCTGCCCTGGGCACCACCCCCAAGCCAACGGACCCCACACGCAACCTAGGCTTCATCCTGGACTCCTCCCTCTTGATGACCAGACAAGTCAACGCCGTCTCGTCTTCATGTTTCAACATCCTGCGCATGCTTCGAAAGAGGAAACTCCAACGAATCCAGAACGCCTCAGCACGACTCGTCCTGGACATCCCCCGCCACAACCACATCTCCGGCCACCTGAGAGACCTGCACTGGCTCCCCGTCAGCAAGAGGATCACGTTCAGACTCCTCACCCACGCGCACAAGGCCCTCCACGACCTGGGACCCGAGCTCCTCAACACCCGCCTGACCTTCCACACACCCACCCGCCAACTCCGCTCCGCCAGACTCGCTCTCGCCGCCGTTCCACGCATCCGCAGAGCCACCGCCAGAGGAAGATCCTTCTCCCACCTGGCAGCCAAGACATGGAACTCCCTCCCCATCCACCTCCGGACTACCCAGGACCACCTCGCCTTCAGGAAGCAACTCAAGACCTGACTGTTCGAGCAGTAACGTCCCCCCCCCCCCAGCGCCTTGAGACCCTACGGGTGAGTAGTGCGCTATACAAACGACAATGATTGATTGATTGATTGATTAGGTGTAGTTTATAAGCCATTTCTTGATGGCAGCAGAGGACTATCGCGTGCTAGAAGCCCTCCGACTCCTGGGTGAGGCGGGCCGGATGGACTTGGTGATTGGGGATGTGGCTGGGCTGGCACGCCTGGTGCGACAGGCCTCAACGGGCGTAGCAGCAGCGGTGGCTGCTTGTACATCGCCCAAATGTCCCAGGATATCTCTGGTGAGTGAGCGGGGCTGCCTGTGTTGCAAGAAGGCGGCCCCAGTGGTTCATTTTTAGCCCGGGGAGAGGGGAGCGAACAGGAGGGGTCCATTTATCCAGGCTGGGTATGGACCTTTATTTGCTAGAGATTACAGAAGTGTCTAGGTGTTTGAATGTACAGGAGCATTCCGTGGAGGTCTGAAATTTTCTGGCATACTGTGGGGGGGGGCAGAAAGGGGGGGTAGTCTTCTCCCCCGCCACTGCTTTCTGGGTGGCGGGGGTTATTGGAAGTTTGCCAGGGTTGGCAGAGCTTTGTTGTTCAGATTCGAAGTTGGGTCATCGACAGGGAAAGGGTAGGCAGGTTAATTGTTGGGGCGGTTACACAGGTTGGGTGATCAACAGTTGTAAAGGGGCAGGCAGGGGAGGTTGTGTAACAGATGGTTTGTATTTATAGGTTTATACGTTGATGCATTGATTTGTATTGTTTGTAATGTTGTAATGTTTTAATGTATGGGTGGGGTCGGGTTCAAGAAAGTTTTAGGGGCGGGGGGACGGGGTTAGGTAAGCGGTTTGATTAGTGAGGTTTAGTTTTGTAATGCGTTGGCCGAGGTTTTATAATTTTTATGTGTACCTGTTTCAATAAAGCGGCGTTCTACACACAAAAGCTGGTTGTGGTCTGCTCCCCCCCCCACCACTCCCTCCCAAAATACTGTGGAGTTGGTGCGTCCCAATGAGCTTGCCGCGTATAGCAATCCCACTATCGACTGTCACCGGAGCGGAGCCCACAGCGGCTGGCTGCCGAACACAGACTCACTGGAGCGGCTGGAGTGGTTCATTGGCAGCAGAGCTGCCCAGGGTACCACAACCCCAAACTGTGCTGAGCCAAGCGAGCCTCATTATGCCAAGCGGCCACCAGGCACCGAAAGAGGCGAGCCAGGCCGTGTTAATTGCATTTGCACTCGCCAGCCCTTGCTGCAAAAGTAAGTGTGCCTTGCCTTGGAGTGGCCACCAGGGTATAATGCTTCTTAATTAAACTTCCAAATGTGCCTGCACTCACACACACGTCTCACCTGCAGCCACATACTTGACTTGTATGTAGCCAGTAACATGCACAGGCACGTAGAGAACTGTCTCAGCTGTGTGGAATTATCGCGGCATGTTGTCATTAAACATTTGCTGGCCTAAAAACGTCAGTGTCTGACATTTAATGCCACCACACATCTTTAAATGATTGTCCACATCATGCATATAATTGCACATTTAATTCATGAACAGCGTGCATTGGCAATAATTGTACACAGTCTCCCCACGGTCTACCCAGAAGCTACAGTATACATGCATCCTTGGATGCATGATTTGTGTGGGAAGACAACACGTGCACTGCAGTGCCTAGACACGATTTAGTACTAGTGCTGCAGCTACTAACAGACAGCACAGTCTACCCCTCTGGTGCACAAAGTGTATCTGCAAAATGTATTCGAAAACTGATTATTAATTTTGCGCATGATCTGAACATCATGTGAACAAAAGAGCGGTGGTCAGAGGGAGCAGTGACTTTTCTAGAAACTCAAACAAAACCTCAGTTTACATTCATAATAGGGTGACCAGCTATCGAGAATCAAAAACCAGGACTTTTGAGAAAAATTCAAGAAGCACTACAATTTTTCATCCACGGAATGGCACAGAATGACAGCTGTCACCAACATAGGATCACAGAAAATGCATTAAGAAAGTAAATAAAATGTATTTCCTACAACCAAATTCATACCTGTTAATTAAATTGCTTACTTATAACGGCTGCTAACTAGCAAAGCCTTAGAACACCCAAAAAAGTGCCTCTCACTGTTTTCAGTCAACCCCCTCTAAAAACGGGACATGAGCCAAAATTGCCCAAATCTGCCAGGACAGTTGGTGAAAAACCATGACTGTCCGGGCAAATCCAGGATATCTGGTCACCCTAGTTCATAATCATTCAATCTGAGTGTCTGCAAAGCCAGTACCAGCCACATGTCTGCCGTCAGAGTGCGGGTTGAGCTGACGCAGGTACAAATTGGTGCCGTGTGAGGTCTGACACCGAGGAGTGTATGGTGGAGAGGGTGGGTGCCGAGGCCACTTTTACACATGGAACTCAGAATGAACGTGCAAGCACAGGTGGGCCTCCGAAATTGAATGTGAAGCGCTCACTGTGCAACATTGAGGAAGGCCTGCCTTTCTCATGCTGTGACTCCCCGGAGGGTGGCATACCTTATACGGACAAATCGGGGTGAGTGGAGCCCTAATGTTGAGCACCAGGAGACATATAAGAGGGAAAGAGAAAGAGGTGAGTCACTCTGGGGGGTGCACGGTGATTGACTGCATGAGCTCTGACCACAGTAATGGCAATTCCTGCCGGCCCAGGCCCCCAGGAATTGCCACTGCCACCCACCAATGATAAATTATAGGACAGCACGTCTTCTCCCTAACCTCCTAGACACGTGCTCCCCTGTTGTGTGTATGGAGGTGAAGGTGGTGAGTGGGCTGTGTCCTGTCACAGTGAGAGCTGGCGCTGAGTGCCTTTAATAGGCCACAGCTCTCAAGTCACGGTGCCACGTGACGCCATGAGCTCTCACCATGAGTTCAATCTACAGCAGATGCAATGCATACTGTACTGCACAGTCTGCAGAGAGGAGCATCATTTATGTCATTGTGCCAGCCTGCACTCTCCAAACTGGCAACTGAATCATGTGTCCACAAGGCAGCGACACTCTCTGAGCCGCTGTCTGCAGCCAGTGACTGTGACTCCACATACAGTTCAGCTACAGTGGCAGTCCAAAGAGGCAGGCTTTATTTTCTTGAAATCTGTGACACTTGATCTGACAAAAAGATAACACTGGGGATTAATGTTCCTGCTGGGAAGAGATCAGAGTTTTGTCTCCTGAAAGTTTTGACTCATCATGAAGTAGCGCAAACATTTAGAAAAGTAATCGCTGATATTTGTCTGATTCCAGGGACTTCATTACATGGTTTTGCTTGTAAGAAAGTGTCACTCATAGTTATTGAATGTCACTCATAATGTTACTGAAATTATGAAAATGTCACACATAAGCAATCTGAAACCTTGGCAATTATGAAATATTGTAGTACATGTAAAGTCACAAATACCCTCTTTAGAGCAATGAGAGGCTCGAAGAAGGTAGTGAAATGCCTATTTAATCTCTGAAATAGAAGGTCACTAACCTTTGGGACAAAGTTTCGAATTTTCCAAGGCATGCTTATCTATAAGAGATACGGAATGTAAAATACCACATGCATTTGTTGAGTAATTAAACCGACAAAAATGTATGTGTCACTAACTAATAGTTTACTGCTGAGTCGACCATTGAGCTTTGTACTCATTTAGAGGTCTATTAAGTTGGCGGACGGATGGCGGCAGCCGGGCCGGCAGTGGCAGCCGCCGGGCCGGCAGCCATTTGTTCACGATCGGAACCCGGAAAACCACTGGTCACATTAGCATGTCGGTGATTACCGCAGCGGTGAGAGATTCAGCCCGCCACTTTTCCGCCGGTAGCAGTCCGCACGCTTTCCTGGTGGGCGGAGCTGGATCACTAAAATGGGGCCAGTGCAAGGCCAGGCTCCTCTGGCATGATTATGATGCCAGCGGTAGCCAGCCTTTCCGCTGCGGTGGAACTGCCATGGAAAGGCATGCGGAGAATGTCTCCAGGGGACCATTGTGGGCCCCCAATGTGTTGGGGGGGGTGTGGGTGCACTCATGTCCCTGTACCAGGTGGCAGGCACAGTGCTGTGCCTGCCGCGCAGTGGAGGGATATGCAGGACATGCTCTTTTTTGACATCGCGGCGGTGCCGCTGGCAACAGCAACCGCCACAATGTTAATGACTGAGATCGTACCATCGCGGTCGGATTTCAACTGCGGAGCATACTAATTGGAATGGCGGTTATGCCACGGTCCTGGCAGGCGGTCTTTTCCTGCTACCATGGCGGTAATTTTCAGACCGCCATCCTAATAGACCCCTTATTGTTTTTTTTTTACAAATTTTGTTCATTTTCTTCAAGTTACAAAAGATTATCTTTGTACAGCAGGACAATGTAAATGCACATGAGAATTGTACAAAATTGCACCGATATAAAATGTTAACCTACCTCAGTACTTACAGTCGTGAAGTGTTTAGAACACGACCCGTTGTAATAATGACTGGGTGGATCTTGGATATCTTCCCTGCTAGTACATTAATATGACTACATTACTTGACAAGAACGAAATAGAAACATAACATTTTAAACAACCCTCCCACCACCCCTGCTGGTGGGCATAAAAGTAAAAGATATAAAAAGAAGGAAGTGGACTGGATTTTGTGGAGGCTGGTTACACCGTACCAGGTTAGTTTTGTGAACGCTTGAATTGAGGGCTGCAAGGAAGCAGTTTACAATTTGCACGCTATACTTCGATATCTAGGATTTGGGGAAATGGTGAATAAGGGGATTGTGCCTGTATTTATCGCTGTATGTTCCCATGGGGCATAGGTGCTGTTTCCTAAGTAGGAGTATCAAGATTTTCGATGTGAGGAGAGATCGTAAATGAGTGGTATATTATCGTCAGGGTTTGAAAAGTTTCTAATAAGGTATCCCAGCTCATAGCGATCGGCCTCTTTCTCAGTCCTCTACTTTCTTCTCTCTGACTAGCTGCACTTTCCGTCAATCCCCATTTTTAACTTCTTCTTTCCAACTATGTATCGCGAGGGCTGATGATGATTTTCATCTCCTTGTAACACCTCGCTTTGCTAGTATAAGAGCTAGGTCTGCAAATTTGGCATGCACTTTGTACCCTTTTTGTCATCGATATAGTCCTAGTATGCATGTTTCTTTTGTTTGTCAACCCATATCTTTCACTACTTCCTCTAGGGCAGCGGTTATCCCTTCCCATCGACCTCTGTACTCATTCGGAGTAGTTTTTGGGTACACTTGCTGTGAGTGAGAATGGGTGACTCCAATGCTTATTTTGAGCTGGTGGTTTCTGGTGCTCAGCACCTACACCTAATTATTAACACCGGCGCTAATAGCTGCAGACTTGACCTAAATGTTTTCATGAGGCATGGGGAGCTGAAGTGATTTACCCAGGATCACAGGATATTGAGCTAACGCCAAGACTGGTACTTGGTTTCCCAGCTCACAAGTTTTCAGCTCTAGATATTATGACACATCCTCTCCCCACTTGTAGGGTTTCATGGTTAGTAGTTGGTTCATTTCTCCTGTTAGAGCTGCCTATGACAGAACCAACTACTAACAATGAAACCCTACTTGCAAGCTGCCTCCTGATGAGAGCCCTGGCACTTATTTTGTTTACAAAGTGACCACTGGGTGTCTCTTATACACAGCGGAGTTTAGGTGCAAGAAAGATCCAGACAGTGTGTGAATTTTCCCAGAGTCGAGTGGTAATATACTGTCTGAGCAGGCAACAGGTGGCTCATGACAAAACAACAAGCAGCCCAATCACAGCACGAGATGTCACAAGGGTCCCAGATGACATAAGGGGCCTTTGAGAGCAGAGCCATACATAAAATATAACAAGTCGATCCCCCCCAAGATTCAACAGCAACCACGGTTACCTCCTCTGAGCGCAGCTCACACTGTGACTGCCTGAGGCACACTATAAACAATAACTAGCACAGGCTGTAAGACTGCATTTTAGCAGAGCTCATCGAGCACAGAGGTGTAAAATAGATGAGACATTGCATTTTAGTGTGAGCAGGCCTTGTAAAAAAATCATTAAAATGTTACCAGACCTGCAGGTTTCCCTGAATAATCTATTCGACCTAACGACAATGCACTTGACCCATAAACTGGTTTCAAATTATGTGATCGGAGCCAAATGTTTTGAGTCTGTTTTTCCTTCTTTATCACACATGAGAGCACATTCAAATGTGTGAGTTCAGCATTTGATTTAATAGGCTACACTTTTGTTCTGTGTATAACTGGGCTCTTGTCCACATATGGGGTACATATGACCCGCTGATTCGCCTCTTAGAATTGCATTGTCATCAGGGCGGGGACAGGAATGTTTCTCAGTTCACGTTTGAAAATTCTCGCCTTTAATACATATATCACCAGACAGACATTTATCCCATTCAATGTATTTTCCGAAAAGCAGTACTAGCAATGCTAAGAAATGCCACGTAAGACCCGATTACGAGTAAGGTGAGTGGAGCAGAATTCCTGCGCGGAACCTGGTCTTGGCCTAAACACTAGATCTGATTTTATCAGCCAAAAATGTTCATGGAGCAAAATTGCATTGGAAGTCTGCTTTGCAGCCCAGACCTTTTCAGCAGCTCCCAGCCAACCCATAGTCAAGGAGGCAGGGAGCAGGTGAGGCTCTTGCCCGTGAAAGGCAACATTCCCCCTCCCTTTTTTCCCTCTCCCTTGTTTCCCTCTCCTCCCTGCCCCAAATATTTATCTCCAGTGAGTGGGGAGGGGTGAGGACAGTGAGCATTAAACCAACCGAAGAGGGAATTCTATGCAGAATACTGACCAGAAAATTCGGATCTGCTAGTTAATCTTGATTCCGTGGGGTAGAACTCATGATTGCATGGTCATGGTTGAGTGTTACCACAGAGCTGCGGTAATTACCCATATAAAGTTTGCACCCAGCCTTTACCGTGAAACTCATAATCGGGGATTCAGAGTGGGACTACCATACTTGTTTTCACCAACTAAAAGTTCTGAGCACGCTACTCTGCGCGTAAACGTCAAATCATGAGAAAAGCATGATTAGCGCTAGTTTTTAAACATCTCAGGGGAAATAATGAATTTCTGCCAGATTAAACATATCACCCCTGATTTTGTTCCTCATTCTGTCCTGGCTCCAATCAAAATCTTTGGTTACCGTTCCCCATTAACCAATCTGGATGATTTGCTACAACGTTGGCCTCAGGGGCGTAGCTTCATGTGGGGGTTTGGGTTGTGACACCCCCAGATTAATGCATTATTGGCCTGGTTGTGCAAATATGGGTCTGCTCTTTCTGTATTGGTTTATCTCATCCTATGCCTAACATGTAAGAGAAAACAGTGTTTTTTGTTGTAAAACAGGAATGAGAAAGAGACAGAAATATACATCTGGTGGCTGAACTTCAAAATGTGAAACCAGATAACTTGGAATCATTCCCGGCTTCCCTGCGTGTGAAAATTGTGATTCTAGGCAAACAATTGATTTCACAGTCTTCTTTTTCTTTATTATGGTATATGAGAGCAATATCAAATAGTCGAGTTCAGAATGTGCACTATTGAAGCCCCTCCTATGTTTGATTTAATAGACCATGATGCTGCTTCATCTATAATAAGAATCTAGGGCATGTATAGGGTTTACATTACTACTGATTTGCATCCTAGTTCACTAAAGGCATTGTCGTTGCTGGGGAGCCATTAATGTTTCCAAGCTCATGTTTGAAAACTATCACTTTTAATAATTGTCTGCTAAGAAGTGAAATAATCTGATGTACAAGAGTGAAACGCTTCCTTGTGGTAAAGAAATACATGTTCTGGAATTTTTAAGAGACTGTATGATTTTTCACATTTTGCCTATTGAACTATACACATGGCAAAAGTTTACATGCCTTGGCTTGCACACAAGTTCTGCTAGCCCAGCCAGACCCTTGGCCTGACCCTGGCTTGGTTTGCCTTAATAATTTGTTAGAACATGCACCTCTGTTTGTGACAGGGGGTTAGTAAATGGGGCTGTCAGAAAATTTATAAAATTATTTGTGAAAGGCAAGGACTGGAAAAATGGAGAGCGGCCTTCATTCACCAATGTGACAACTATACCATCAAGGCTTATCATTGCAGAAATGAAGAAAAGAGTGTGTGCAGTGAAAATACATTTAAATAGGTATACCAGGGGCAGTGTCTCCACGTTGTTGTGTTGTACATGACCGTAGTCAGGGTTTCACAAGGAGAACTGCCAGTCCCAGGTGTGATGGGAAGGACATACCGTCAGGGAGATTTTAGAGTGTAACACCCGCAAATGACTTGGTAATTTGGTCGGGGGGCACTGAGTCGGGTCTGCTATGTCTGTCTCATCTTTTCTCATTGATCTAATTTCACTGAGAGGTTTTAACTTGTTCATTTATTGGAGCAGAACGTTTCCATATGTACAGTGACTGGTTTACCAAACAATGTGAAAAATAGGAACCATAGAAGAATGGTTGTCAACTTACTAGCTTTTGGAATTCACAAAAATGATCAGTTTTTGTCTTGGAAAGCTGTACCAGTCTCAGATTTCAAGGCATGCTACTAGCAATCAAATACCCAAAAGATGAACAAATGAATGCTTACAAATAGTCTAACCATTGCCAATCTCTCAGCGTAATGTTCAAACCCATTGTTATTCACCCATTCTGCCACTCCAAACAGAGGCCCACCTAATTCAAATCAGTCCGGATCCTCCAACTCATGGAAACAGTTCATCCCAAGCCTTGGTGTTCTCACCCCTGCACCCCAAAGCCCACTGCTGCTTTAGTTGGGAAATTTAAGATTCACATCCCCGAATCTCAGGGACCAAGCTACGCCCCTGAATGGCCTTCAAAAACGATTAGGCGTGCATGAAAAATTGACAATTAGATATGTTTTGTGAATCAGAAATCTGATTGTATTTCATCAAACTCTCTTGTAAAGAGATAGCTGGCTTTGCTGGCCTTGATCAGTGGCATTGACATTGTTTCCAAACCTTATGTTTCCGGGAAACATTACGCAACTGTAATTTATTTGTTCACTTGGGCAAGCCTGGGTAACAAGCATCAATATTGTTGAATGGGATAGTGGTTGCTGTTATTGCGATAATTCGGTTAGAATTGTGCCCCTTCTTTTAATGGATTGGCTTGATAGCTCAGTTGTCTACATGACCTATTGTGTCCATATCTTCTAAAATATAACTTTAGTGGGCTTTTGCTCCAGCTAGGCAACTATTTCTTCTTCCCCTTATGCTATTATCTAGTTGTTGTCATTTTGCCTTTTATGAAGTGCTCAGACTATTATACACTAGGGATGTCCTCTGAAAAGAGACACATTAAATTCTTCATCTCAAAGATGCATAGCATCAAAAAGTAATTCAATTCCTTTGGAGCTTTTTTCACAGTTGCAGGCTGTTTTTTATAATGTTTCAGATAGGAGGCAAAATGGAAGCCAGAATACTGGCTTAGCAAATGCATGTCTTCAAAGGTCTTCAAAGAGGGCAACTGTAGGGTGAAAAATAATTGTTCGATCATCCAATATCAAAAAAATCCAAGGGCTTTCCAGATATACATTTACAAGAAGCCGACCTATTTGTGAAACGAAATAGTAAACACCGAGTCAGGTTGAAAGTGAAAGTGCAGGTCTCTTCCTGGTTTGTTCAAAAAGGTGGGGAGTTCCCACTGAGTTTTGAGTTGTTATCTACATGCAAATGTTTGCACTAAGCTGGCTGCTTGAAAACAGGTTATATCAAGAAAAGCGTCCCGAATCGAAAGCTCTTCACAGTCAGTTAAACTCTTAACCTTTGGTTCCACAGCTAGATCAATGCCCAGTTATGTGGATCAGGTTGAGGTGAAATTTGTCTAGGGAAGGGGCGATGTTGCAGGTCCAGTGCATTTTAAATCTGTTTTCACGAACTGTAAATCACTGTCAGAAAGGTCTTGTTTTCAATTTATTTGTTTATTGTGGAAGTGGGAGGTCCACGCATTTGCTCAGTTGTAAGCTGCTTATATATGGCGAGTACATGGTTTCCGTGTGCTTTTCACAATCCATTGCCATATATACTAACTAGTAAAACTAAACGACAGCCCTGCCAAGTACCACACATCAGGCATTATGTGTATTGTGAAAGTGGGAGGACCACGCATTTGCTCAGTTGTAAGTTGCTTATATATGGCGTGTACATGGTTTCAGTGTGCTTTTGACATTCCATTGCCAAATGTGTACTGAAAAGTAAAATGAAGCGACAGTCCTGCCAAGTACTACAGATCAGGCATTATGTTTATTGTGAAAGTGGGTGGCCCACTGCTGTAGCGTTTCTGGGCCCTTCAACTTTCTCTGTAATGTATGATGAGATCAATGGTCCTCCGATGAACCTTCCTCTGTGCTGAGAGGGGTTGGATATTTGGGGATGCTGCAATTATCTAATGAGGACAAGGATTAGGATAACTGAATCACAAGTTAAATAATAAATCCATATAGGTTAGTCTTAGGAAAATCCCATAAAGACAGAATATGATCACTGCAACCCCAGTCTGCTAGAGAAACGTAGGTGAGCAATATTAATTCAGTTGCAGCAATGAAAAATCTTAACAAGAGAATTTGACGCTTAGAGACTTCTGCATCATTTAGCCGTAAGTAACACAATTAAGAAAGTACAGTCAGCAGGTCACTATCATCAAAATAGTAGAGTCAATAACATTTTAGATAGTTTAGTTTGTCAATATTCAATTGGAATCTATTACATTAAGAAGTTTAGCAATCAAATTCAAATTATAATAATTATTTAATAAAATACCAAAGCTTAGTTTTCAGCGGAAGATATTAAGTGTCTAGAAGGAGGTCTCTCAGTCGAGAGACTCTCAGGTGCACATAGCCGTATGCGTCAACCTGGAGAGACCCAGTTAATTCTTATGCAAGACTTTCAGGAGAGAGCAGTAAATTCCAAGTAAGCCAGTCCAGTTCGATAGACAGGAGTCTGTCTAAGTCTGTCACAGCAGTGACATCGGCTTAATATCTTCCCGTAGGAAAAGAAGAAGTAATGACGACAGCCCGTACTCCTTTAGGAATAGGCAATTATACTCTGTCAGTTCTGGGGAGACATCACGTAGCAACACCTCATCGATCAGACCACTCAGTCCATTGGTCAGTTTGGGAAAAGGGTAAGTTGAAATTGCAGCAAGACAAAAATCTGGAAAAATTGGTGGATCCATGGGATTGTTCCTTAGGTTGTCTTATTTTTTGTCACAGTGAACAATGGTATATTGAGGCAAAGACCATTTGGGGTCAAAATGACACGTTTATCCAAAGCCATATTGTAAGAAAGTGCCCCCTTTTTGCATGGTTGCCCCCACTTTTTGCTAAACAGCTGATGTAGTTTGACTGATTGTGCCTTGGGTTCCTGCGAAGCAGGTACCCAGGGCCTATGTTCTTTCCCTAAACTGCATTAAAAACCAAACCCAATTGGCACTCCTTGGCCACAGGTCAGTCCCTTTTCATGGTACCACAGGTACCAAAGGCACTATGGCCAGAGAAGGCCTCTAAGGGCTGCAGCACTTATTGTGCCACCCTTAGAGGCCCTGTACCTTTACACACACACACACACTGCCATTGTAGGCTGCATGTGTTGGTGCAGAACAAAGTGAAGAGTCGACATGGCACACTTCCCTGTGTGCCATGCCTACAACCCACTGCCCTGGCATAGGTAAGCCACCCCTCTAGCTGGGTGCACTATACCAGTGGCAAGGGTACAGGTGCATGAGCCCTGTACCCCTTCAGTGTCTAAGTCAATTCTTAGACATTGTAAGGCAGTAATGCCATTAAGAGTATATGGTGCTGAGAGTTTGTCATTACAAACTCCACGGCCCCATAATGGCTTTACTGAAAACGGGGAAGTTTGGTATTAAACTTCTCAGCACATTAAACCCACACTGATGCCAGTGGTGGATTTACTGAAATATGCACTCAGAAGGCCTCTTAGAGATGCCCCCTGAAATACGACCTAACATTAGTGTCCAGTCTGAGTGGCTGTTCACCAGCTGCCACCACCAAACATGTTTCTGGACCCCTGGGTCGAGAGCCTGCTGCTCTCGGGGGTTTGAAACAAAGCACATCCTGGGACGAGGTGCTCATCCTTCTCCCCCAGGATGGGCTGGGTGAACGAAGGGGAAGCTTCAAAGGCTTGCTGCCTTTGTGAGCTACCCCAGGCCTTTGCTGCTTCCAGCAACTGGCCCCCAACGGTTCTGACCCCCACTTTGGGCAGGTGAATTGTCGGGAAAACCAAGTGAGGAATGGAGGTGTGCCCACCTTTGCCAACCCCACCCCTCAGGTGGGGTGGTGAGTCGAAGAACAACTCTCAGTCCCCGCCATTTTGCAGATGGGGGACCCAGCCAACCAGAGTGAGGGATATGCCCCCCTCCCACTAGAGAGTGGCATAATAGGAAGTGTACCCACCCCAAGGAAGGAACCCATTGGTCCCAACCTTTACCTATCGATAATGCCTCTAAATCTAGTATTCAGGGGCAGCCTGAACCTTGCCTCCTCAGACAAGAATCGACAAGAAGAAGAGAAGAAGAAGGACAGAAGAACCCGTGCTGAAACTAAGAAGAGGAGGCCGCCCACTGACTTGACCCCAGCCCTACCGGCCTGTCCCTAACTCAAACCTGCTCCAGCGAAATTCCGGTGTGTCCTGCAGCCAGCAACCTTAAGAACCCCGAGGACCTGCCCTGCCTTCCAAGTCAAGACTTTGTTTCCCGTGAGCACCGGATTTGCACACCAACAGACTCGGGCCCCGGCCAAAACCATGAGTCTGCACCACTCTGCACCCAACGGCCATGGCCTGAGTTCGAGTGGCCTAACACCATGAGGAGGTCTCCCCGGCAATCTTGACATGAGATCTAGTGATCTCCTACCTGCCTCGACCCTCCAAACGATGCCTGCAGTCTCTTTCTGAAGGACCTGATGCCTAAAGACACCCCTGCACCCGAAGTCCCATTGCCTTGGGTGGCCCAACTGACGGTGTCTCAGCCTCCCAAGGCATCCCAACTAACCTCTCCAACCAGTGGCCGCCTCCAGAAGATCTTCATCCCGAGCCTGCAGTCTTTGTAGCAACCGGAGAATCCTCATTGGAAACCACAGGGCACCCAACGCCAAAACAACACCCTGCACCCCGCCGCCCCTGCGCCGCTGTGGGTGTACTTTGGGTGCTAACTCAGATCCCCTTTCGCCCTGAGCCTAACACCCGGAGCTTTGCTCCCACAACCTTGTGGCCTGCTTGTTAGCAGCCACCAACCGGAGGCCTCCTATTCCCCTTTGGATAACATAGGGACTCAGCATTCTGCACCCGGCTGCCCTAGTGCCACTGAGGGTGCTTTGAGGGGCATCCTTGACCCTGGGGGAACCCTCATTCTAACCCCAGAATATCGACTCCCACAACCAAGTACTTACATGTTAACCGATATCCACATTTTCTCGATAGGAATACATTGACTATTTTTCCTTGAATTGTTGTGTGGCGTTGGTTTTGCATGAGAACTTGAAAAACTGCAAATAATTGAAAACTGCTTTACTTACCTTTTCATTAGGAAATGTCCCAGTGTGATATCTACGCTTATCACACTGAGTACAAAAAGTAATCCATAAAGTAATCTCTAAAGTAATCAAACGTAATCTAACAGTAATGTCCAATGTATTCAAAAGATTTACAAACCTGTAACAAAGACATTGTCATTCAACTTGCTTGTATTTTTCAACCTCTCCTGAAAAGTAGCATTTACACTTTCCTGTACAAGGCTTGCTTCGTTCTAGAAAATAAATATAACTAAATAATATTTTTTATACAAACAAATTGGTCTGAGTTCAGTCTTTGAGTGTGTGACATCATTTGCTGCCTGAGTATGTACAACAAATGCTTAACACTACCCTCTGATAAAGCCTTACTCCTCGCCTGCACTTCCACAAATAGAGAGTAAGGTGCTATCTACTTTTACCTCTGCCTACCTTTGGGGCTCCACTGAAATCTGTGCACACTCTACCTCATTTTGGTATAGAATATACAGAGCTGTCTTCCTATATGTATCAAAAATGTAACAAGTGCTCAGTACAGGAGGAAGTGGAAAGAACAGTTATATTATTCAATACAAAAGAACATAATGTGGAATGTCCATTCCCACTCTAGTTGAGCAAGTTTCAGCAAGTCATGTTTCAGGAAAAAATAAGGCCTACAAGTATTAGAGCTAGTATACAGTAAAACAGGTATTGTACATTTTTTAAAGATAACTGGGTATTTAACCTGATAAAATATCATGAATGTTGTGGTTATTGTTCATCACAGTTAAAATTCATACATGTAAACATTGGGTACTTATTCTTGTTTATATTTCAAAACATTAGTGCATATAGGAAATAAATTCTTTATAAGTCTCATGCATTATAAACAGATACATGTGCAACACCTACTTTTCTCTTGTCATTTTCGGTGCACACTTTATTACATGTAACATCAGATATTTTTTTTTCTCTTTCACATTTTAATCATGTTAATTTATATTGTTTGATTACAACTGTATTAAAAATAAAATACACATATGAAAATCAGTTTAAATAGAAATAAACTCCATAATGTAGAAGACTATTAAACCACATATTTCTAAAGCAGGTTAATTACAAACTGTGTTTCCTTAGTAAGTTATATTACTTAAAAGAAATAATGTGTCTAATCTACATTCATTTGCATGCTGTTACGATGCAGTAACGATGCTTCTCATGCTTTTTGTCATTTCACATAGCGTGTGAATAGTGCACGTTTCAACGTTTCTCTCAGAACCACTGTTATTGGAAAGTCTGGTTCACTGTAAAATCTTAGATCATAATCTTCGCTCTTTCACCATACATCTGCTCAGTTGTAAGTTGCTTATGTGTGGAGTGTCCATGGTTTCAGTGTGCTTTTGACATTCCATTGAGAAATGTGTACAGACTAGTAAACCGAAACAACAGCCATGCCAAGTACTACGCATCAGGCATTAGACTAACACATTTCAGTGGGGTCGTCCATATCACGGCACTGAAGTGTAAAGTCACGCATATAGCACCTCCTCAGCTGTGCCTGTCAGCAGCTCCATGAGAGCACTGTCTGCCAATTAATAACATAACTTCGCTGGAGTTAAGTGGCAGGTAGCGCACAGTGTGCACCGCCTGAAAGAATTGGGGGCTGGCTGAGCTCATTATGCTTATTACTATGTAACAAAACACTGTGGAGTTGGTGCGTTCCAATGAGCTTACCGCGTATAGCAAACCCACTATCGACCGTCACCGGAGCGGGGCTCACAGCGGGTGGCTGCCGAACGCAGACTCACTGGGGCGGCTGCAGTTGTTCGTTGGCAGCAGAGCTACCCAGAGCACCGCAACCCCAGACTGTGCTGAGCCGAGCGAGCCTCATCATGCCAAGCGGCCACTAGGCACCGAAAGAGGCGAGCCAGGCCGTGTTAATTGCATTTGCTCTCGCCAGCCACCAGCCCTTGCTGCAAAAGCGAGTGTGCCTTGCCTTGGAGTGGCTGCCAGGGTATAATGCTTCTTAAGTAAACTTCCAAATGTGCCTGCACTCACACACACGTCACACCTGCAGCCACATACTTGACTTGTATATAGCCAGTAACATGCACAGGCACGTAGACAACTGTCTCAGCTGTGTGGAATTATCGCGGCATGTTGTCATTAAACATTTGCTGGCCTAAAAACGCTCCACACCTTCTTCACAATATTGCCCACATCATGCACATAATTGCGCATTTAATTCACGAACAGCGTGCATTGGCAATGATTGTGCACAGTCTCCCCACGGTCATCCCTGCAGCTACAGTATACACGCATCGTTGGATGCATGATTTGTCTGATAAGACAACACGTGCACTGCAGTGCCTAGACACGATTTAATACTAGTGCTGCAGCTACTAGCAGACAGTAGCAGACAGCACAGTCTACCCTTCTGGTGCACAAAGTGTATCTGCAAAATGTATTTGAAACCTGCATATTAATTTTGCGCATGTTCTGAACATCATGTGAACAAAAGAGTGGTGGTCAGAGGGAGCAGTGACTTTTCTAGAAAGTCAAACAAAACCTCAGTTTACGTTCATAATAGGGTGACCAGCTATTGAATCAAAAACCAGGACTTTTGAGAAAAATTCAAGAAGCACTACAATTTTTCATCCACGGAATGGCGCAGAATGACAGCTGTCACCAACATAGGATCACAGAAAATGCATTAAGAAAGTAAATAAAATGTATTTCCTACAACCAAATTCATACCTGTCAATTAAATTGCTTACTTATAACGGCTGCTAAATAGCAAAGCCTTAGAACACCCAAAAAAGTGCCTCTCACTGTTTTCAGTCAACCCGCTCTAAAAACGGGACATGAGCCAAAATTGCCCAAATCTGCCAGGACAGCTGGTGAAAAACCATGACTGTCCGGGCAAATCCAGGACGTCTGGTCACCCTAGTTCATAATCATTCAATCTGAGTGTCTGCAAAGCCAGTACCAGCCACATGTCTGCCGTCAGAGTGCGGGTTGAGCTGACGCAGGTACAAATTGGTGCCTCGTGAGGTCTGACACCGAGGAGTGTGTGGTGGAGAGGGTGGGTGCCGAGGCCACTTTTACACATGGAACTCAGAATGAACGTGCAAGCACACGTGGGCCACAGAAATTGCATGTGAAGCGCTCAGTGTGCAACATTGAGGAAGACCTGCCTTTCTCATGCTGTGACTCCCCGGAGGGTGGCATACCTTATACGGACAAATCGGGGTGAGTGGAGCCCTAATGTTGAGCACTTGGAGACATGTAAGAGGGAAAGAGAAAGAGGTGGGTCACTCTGGGGGGTGCACGGTGATTGACTGCATGAGCTCTGACCACAGTAATGGCAATTCCTGCCGGCCCAGGCCCCCAGGAATTGCCACTGCCACCCACCAATGATAAATTATAGGACAGCACGTCTTCTCCCTAACCTCCTAGACACGTGCTCCCCTGTTGTGTGTATGGAGGTGAAGGTGGTGAGTGGGCTGTGTCCTGTCACAGTGAGAGCTGGCGCTGAGTGCCTTTAATAGGCCACATCTCTCAAGTCACGGTGCCACGTGATGCCATGAGCTCTCACCATGAGTTCAATCTACAGCAGATGCAATGCATACAGTACTGCACAATCTGCAGAGAGGAGCATCATTTATGTCATTGTGCCAGCCTGCACTCTCCAAACTGGCAACTGACTCGTGTCTCCACATGGCAGCGACACTGTCTGAGCAGCTGTCTGCAGCCAGTGACTGTGACTCCACATACAGTTCAGCTACGGTGGCAGTCCAAAGAGGCAGGCTTTATTTTCCTGAAATCTGTGAAACTTGATGTGACAAAGATAACACTGGGGATTAATGTTCCTGCTGGAAAGAGATCAGAATTTTGTCTTCTGGAAGTTATGACTCATCATGAAGTAGCGCAGAGGGTTAATGTGCCTGCTGCAAAGATTTAGAAAAGTAATCGCTGATATTTGTCTGTTTCCAGGGACTTTATTGCATGGTTTTGCTTGTTAGAAAGTGTCACTCATAGTTATTGAATGTCACTCATAATTTTACTGAAATTATGTAAATGTCACACATAAGCAATCTGAAACCTTGGCAACTATGAAACAATGTAGCACATGTAAAGTCACAAATACCCTCTTTAGAATAATGAAAAGCTCGAAGAAGGTAGTGAAATGCCTATTTAATCTCTGAAATAGAAGGTCACTAACCTTTGGGACAAAGCTTTGAATTTTCCAAGTCATGCTTGCATGTAAGAGATACAGCATGTAAAATACCACATGCATTTGTTGAGTAATTAAAAATGTATGTATCACTAACTAATAGTTTACTGCTGAGTCGACCATTGAGCTTTGTACTCATTTAGAGGTCTATTAGGATGGCGGACGGATGGCTGCCGCTGGGCTGGCGGTGGTAACCGCCGGGCCGGCGGCAGCCATCTGTCCGCGATCGGAACCCAGAAAATCTCCAGTCACATTAGCATGTCGGTGATGACCGCGGCATTGAGAAATTCCGCCCACCACTTTTCCGCAGGTAGCAGTCCGCACGCTTTCCTGGCGGGCGAAGCTGGACCGCTAAAATGGGGCCGGTGCAGGGCCAGGCTCCGCCGGCATGATTATGGTGCCGCGGTAGCCAGCCTTTCCGCTGCGGTGGAACCACCATGGAAAGGCATTCAGAGAATGTTTCCGGGGGCCTATTGTGGGCCCCCAATGTGTTGGGGGGATTGTGGGTGCACTCTTGTCCCTGTACCAGTTGACAGGCACTGTGCAGTGCCTGCGACGCAGTGCAGGGATATGCAGGACATGCTCCTTTTGACATCGTGGCGGAGCTGCTGGCAGCAGCAACCGCCGCAATGTTAAAGGCCGCGATCGTACTGCCGCGGTCAGATTTCGACTGCGGAGCATACTAATTGGACCTGCAGTTATGCCGCGGTCCTGGTGGGCAGTCTTTTCCCGATACCATGGCGGTCAGGGTGATTTTCAGACCTCCAGCCTAATAGACCCCTTAGTTTTTTAAAACAATTTTGTTCTTTTTCTTCAAGTTACAAAGGATTATCTTTGTACAGCAGGACAATGTAAATGCACATGAGAATTGTACAAAATTGCACTTATATAAAATGTAGTCCTACCTCAGTACTTACAGTCGTGAAGTGTTTAGAACACGACCCGTTGTAATCATGACTGGGTGGACCTTGGATATCTTCCCTGCTAGTACATAAAAATGACTACATTACTTGACAAGAATGTAATAGAAACATAGCATTTTAAACTACCCTCCCACCGCCCCTGCTGATGGGCATAAAAGTAAAAGAGATAAAAAGAAGGAAGTGGACTGGATTTTGTGGAGGCTGGTTACACCATACCAGGTTAGTTTTGTGAACGCATGAATTGAGGGCTGCAAGGAAGCAGGTTACAATTTCCACACTATACTTCGAAATCTAGGATTTGGGGAAATGGTAAATAAGGGGATTGTGCCTGTATCTATCGCTGTATGTTCCCATGGGGAATAAGTGCTGTTTCCTAAGTAGGAGTATCAAGATTTTGAATGTGAGGAGAGATCGTAAATGAGTGGTATAATATCCTCAGGGGTTGAATATGTCAGCGGATTGAAAAGATTCTAATAAGGTATCCCAGCTCATAGCGATAGGCCTCTTTCTCAGTCTTCTACTTTCTTCTCTCTGAATAGCTACACTTTCCGTCAATCCCCATTTTTCAACTTCTTCTTTCCAACTATGTATCGTGAGGACTGATGATGATTTCCATCTCCTTGTAATACCTCGCTTTGCTAGTATAAGAGCTAGGTCTGCAAATTTGGCCTACACTTTGTACCCTTTTCGTCATCGATATAGTCCTAGTATGCATGTTTCTGCTGTTTGCCAACCCATATCTTTCACTGCTTCCTCTAGGGCAGTAGTTATCCCTTCACATCGAGCTCTGTACTCATTCGGAGTAGTTTTTGGGTACACTTGCTGTGAGTGAGAATGGGTGACTCCAGTGCTTATTTTGAGCCGGTGGATTCTGGTGCTCAGCACCTACACCTAATTATTAACAATAGCTGACAACTTGGCCTAAATGTTTTCATGAGGCATGGGGAGCTGAAGTGATTTACCCAGGATCACAGGAAGTTGAGCCGACGCTGAGACTCGTACCTGGTTTCCCAACTCACAAGTTGGCAGCTCTAGATGTTATGCCACATCCTCTACCCACTTGTAGGGTTTCATGGTTAGTAGTTGGTTAATTTCTCCTGTTAGAGCCGCCTAAGACAGAACCAGCTACTAACCAGGAAACCCTGCTTGCAAGCTGCCTCCTGATGAGAGCCCTGGCACTTATTTTTGTTTACAAAGTGACCACTGGGTGTCTCTTATACACAGCGGAGTTTAGGTGCAAGAACGATCCAGCCAGTGTGTGAATTTTCCCAGGGTCGAGTGGTAATATACTGTCTGAGCAGGCAACAGGTTGCCCATGACAAAACAACAAGCAGCCCAATCACAGCACGAGATGTCACAAGGGTCCCAGATGACATAAGGGGCCTTTGAGAGCAGAGCCATACATAAAATATAACAAGTCGATCCCCCCGAGATTCCACAGCAACCACAGTTACCTCCTCTGAGCACAGCTCACACTGTGACTGCCTGAGGCTCACTATAAACAATAACTAGCACAGGCTGTAAAACTGCATTTTAGCAGAGCTCATCGAGCACAGAGGTGTAAAAATAGATGAGACATTGCATTTTAGTGTGAGCAGGCCTTGTAAAAAAATCATTAAAATGTTACCGGACCTGCAGGTTTATCTGAATAATCTATTCGACCTAACGACAATGCACTTGACCCATAAACTGGTTTCAAATTATGTGATCGGAGCCAAATGTTTTGAGTATGTTCTTCCTTCTTTATCACACATGAGTGCACATTAAAATGTGTGAGTTCAGCATTTGATTTAATAGGCTACACTTTTGCTCTGTGTATAACTGGGCTCTTGCCCACATATGGGGTACATATGACCTGTCATCAGGGCGGGGGCAGGAATGTTTCTCAGTTCACGTTTGAAAATTCTCACCTTTAATACATATATCACCAGACAGCCATTTATCCCATTCAATGTATTTCCCGAAAAGCAGTACTAGCAATGCTAAGAAATGCCACGTAAGACCCGATTACGAGTAAGGCGAGTGGAGCAGAATTCCTGTGCGGAATCCTGGTCTGGGCCTAAACACTGGATCTGATTTTATCAGCCAAATATGTTCATGGGGAAAAATTGCATTGAAAGTCTGCTTTGCAGCCCAGACCTTTTCAGCAGCTCCCAGCCAACCCATAGTCAAGGAGGCAGGGAGCAGGTGAGGCTCTTGCCCGTGAAAGGCAACATTCCCCCTCCCTTGCTTCCCTCTACTCCCTGCCCCAAATATTAATCTCCGGTGAGTGGGGGGGGGGGGCGTGAGGACAGTGGGCATTAAACCAACAGAAGAGGGCATTCTATGCAGAATACTGCCCAGAAAATTCGGATCTGCTAGTTAATCTCAATTCCGTGGGGTTTAACTCATGATTGCATGGCCATGGCTGAGTGTTACTACAGAGCTGCGGTAATTACCCATATAAAGTTTGCACCCAGCCTTTACCGTGAAACTCAGAATCGGGGATTCAGAGTGGGACTACCATACTTGTTTTCACCAACTAAAAGTTCTGAGCACGCTACTCTGCGCGTAAACGTCAAATCATGAGAAAAGCATGATTAGAGCTAGTTTTTAAAGATCTCAGGGGAAATAATGAATTTCTGCCAGGTTAAACATATCACCCCTGATTTTATTCCTCATTCTGTCCTGGCTCCAATCAAAATCTTTGGTTACCGATCCCCATTAACCAATCTGGACGATTTGCTACTACGTTGGCCTCAGGGGCGTAGCTTCACGGTGGGTGT
This sequence comes from Triturus cristatus, assembly GCF_964204655.1. Lineage (NCBI taxonomy): Eukaryota > Metazoa > Chordata > Amphibia > Caudata > Salamandridae > Triturus > Triturus cristatus. Next base: position 785,695,595 of record NC_140594.1, read on the forward strand.
TTGGGTTGTGACACCCCCAGATAAATGCATTATTGGCCTGGTTGTGCAATGTTGGGTCTGCTCTTTCTGTATTAGTTTATCTCATCCGAAGCCTAAAATGTAAGAGAAAACAGTGTTTTTTGTTGTAAAACAGCAATGAGAAAGAGACAGAAATATACATCTGGTAGCTGAATTTCAAAATGTGAAACCAGATAACTTGGAAGCATTCCCGGCTTTCCTGCGTGTGAAAATTGTGATCCTAGGCAAACAATTGATTTCAGTCTCCTTTTCCTTTATTATGATATATGAGAGCAATATCAAATAGTCGAGTTCAGAATGTGCGCTGTTGAAACCCCTCCTATGTTTAATTTAATAGACCATGATGCTGCTTCATCTATAATAAGAATCTAGGGCATGTATAGGGTTTACATTGCTGCTGATTTGCATCCTAGTTCACTAAAGGCATTGTCCTTGCTGGGGAGCCATTAATGTTTCTAAGCTCATGTTTGAAAACTTGTTTGTCTAAAAGTGAAATAATCTGATGTGCAAGAGTGAAACGCTTACTTGTGTTAAAGAAATACACTTTTTTTAATATTTAAGAGACTGTATGATTTTTTCACATTTTGCTTGTTGAACTATACACATGGCAAATGTTTTCATGCCTTGGCTTGCACACAAGTTCTGTTAGCCCAGCCAGACCCTTGGCTTGACCCTGGCTTGGTTTGCCTTAATAATTTATTAGAACATGCAACTCTGTTTTCGACAGGGGGTTAGTAATTGAGGCTGTCAGAAAATTGGTAAAATAACTTGTAAAAGGCAAGGACTGGAAAAATGGAGACCGGCCTTCATTCACCAATGTGACAACTATACCATCAAGGCTTATCATTGCAGAAATGAAGAAGAGAGTGTGTGCAGAGAAAATACATTTAAATATTTAAACCAGGGGCAGTGTCTTCACGTTGTTGTGTTGTACATAACCAAAGTCAGGATTTCACAAGGAGAACTGCCAGTCCCAGGTGGGATGGGAAGGACATACCTTCGGGGAGATTTTAGAGTGTAACACCCGCAAATGCATTATTGACTTGGTAGTTGGGTCGGGGGCACTGAGTCGGGTCTGCTATGTCTGTCTCATGTTTTCTCATTGATCTCATTTCACTGAGAGGTTTTAACTTGTTCATGTTTTGGAGCAGAACGTTTCCATATGTGCAGTGACTGGTTTACCAAACAATGTGTAAAATAGGAACCATAGAAGAATGGTTGTAAATTTACTAGCTTTTGGAATTCAAAAGAATTATCAGTTTTTGTCTTGGAAAGCTGTGCCGGTGTCAGATTTCCAGGAATACTACTGGCAATCAAATACCCAAAAGATGAACAAATGAATGCTTACAAATAGTCTAACCATTGCCAATCTCTCAGCGTAATGGTCAAATCCATTGTTATTCACCCATTCTGCCACTCCAAACAGAGGCCCACCTAATTCAAAACAGTCCGGATCCTCTAACTCATGGAAACAGTTCATCCCTTGGTGTTCTCACCCCTCCACCCCAAAGCCCACTGCTGCTTTAGTTGGGAAATTTAAGATTCACATCCCGAATCTCAGAGACCAAGCTACGCCCCTGAATGGCCTTCAAAAACGATTAGGTGTGCATGAAATTTGACCATTAGATATGTTTTGTGAAACAGAAATCTGATTGTGTTTCATCAAACACTCTTGTAAAGAGATAGCTGGCTTTGCTGGCCTTGATCAGTGGCATTGACATTGTTTCCAAACCTTATGTTTCCGGGAAACATTACGCAACTGTAATTTATTTGTTCACTTGGGCATGCCTGGGTAACAAGCATCAATATTGTTGAATGAGATAGTGGTTGCTGTTATTGCGATAAATGGGTTAGAATTGTGCCCCTTCTTTTAATGGATTGGCTTGATAGCTCTGTTGTCTACATGACCTATTGTGTCCATATCTTCTAAAATATAACTTAAGAGGGCTTTTGCTCCGGCTAGGCAACAATTTCTTCTTCCCCTTATGCTATTATCTAGTTGCTATCATTTTTCCTTCTATGATGTGCTCAGACTATTTTACACTAGGGATGTCCTCTGAAAAGAGACACATTAAATTCTTCATCTCAAAGATGCATAGCACACAAAAAGCAATTCAATTCTTTTTGGGCTTTTTTCACAGTTACAGGCTGCTTTTTTATAATGTTTCAGTTAGGAAGCAAAGTGGAAGCCAGAACTACTGGCTTAGCAAATGCATGTCTTCAAAGGTCTTCAAAGATGGCAACTGTAGGGTAAAAAATAATTGTTCGATCATCCAATATCTTCACAATCCAAGGGATTTCCAGATATACATTTACAAGATGCCGACCTATTTGTGAAACAAAATAGTAAACACCGAGTCAGGTTGAAAGTGAAAGTGCAGGTCTCCTCCTGGATCTTTCAAAAATGTGGGGAGTTCCCGCTGAGTTTTGAGTTGTTTTCTACATGCAAATGTTTGCACAAAGCTGGCAGCTTGAAAACAGGTTATATCAAGAAAAGCGTCCCGGATCGAAAGCTCTTCACAGTCAGTTAAACTCTTAACATATGGTTCCATAGCCAGATCAATGCCCAGTCATGTGGATCAGGTTGAGCTGAAATTTATGCAGGGCAGGGGCGATGTTGCAGGTGCAGTGCATTTTGAATCTGTTTTCACAAACTGTAAATCACTGTCATAAAGGCCTTGTTTTCAATTTATTTGTTTATTGTGAAAGTGGGAGGTCCACGCATGTGCTCAGTTGTAAGCTGCTTATATATGGCGTGTACATGGTTTCAGTGTGCTTTTCACAATCCATTGCCATATACACTAACTAGTAAAACGAAACGACAGCCCTGCCAAGTACCACACATCAGGCATTATGTGTATTGTGAAAGTGGGAGGACCACGCATTTGCTCAGTTGTAAGTTGCTTATATATGGCGTGTACATGGTTTCAGTGTGCTTTTGACATTCCATTGCCAAATGTGTACTGAAAAGTAAAATGAAACAACAGCCCTGCCAAGTACCACAGATCAGGCACAATGTTTATTGTGAAAGTGAAAGGCCCACTGCTGTAGCGTTTCTGGGCCCTTCAGCTTTCTCTGTGATGTATGATGAGATCAATGGTCCTCCGATGGACCTTCCTTTGTGCTGAGAGGGGTTGGATATTTGGGGATGCTGCAATTATCTAATGAGGACAAGGATTAGGATAACTGAATCACAAGTTAAATAATAAATACATATAGGTTAGTCTTAGGAAAATCCCATAAAGGTAGAATATGATCACTGCAACCCCAAGTCTCCTAGAGAAACGTAGGTGAGCAATAATAATTCAGTTTCAGCAATGAAAAATATTAACATGAGAATTTTATGCTTAGAGACTTCTGCATCACAACCCTCTTTAGCCGTAAGTAACACAATTAAGAAAGCACAGTCAGCAGGTCACTATCATCAAAATATTAGAGTCAATAACATTTTAGATAGTTTAGTTTATCAATATTCAATTGGAATCTATTACATTAAGAAGTTTAGCAATCAAATTCAAATTATAATAATAATTTAATAAAATACCAAAGCTTAGTTTTGAGCGGAAGATATTAAGGTGCCGATTACGATCCTGGAAAAAACAGGTACGAACCGTCGGACGGAGCATATTCTCCGTCCGACGCGTACCCGGTCGGAACAATATACAAACATGGAAGTACGATTCGCACGGAAATACTATTTCCGTACGATTCGTACAAAACACCGACCGACGAAAATATACATACAAATGTGATCCGGGAAAGCGCCGACGTGACGTCGGGACGCACGCAGCCTGCCTTTCACGAACCAGGAAGTACGATTCGCACCGACGTTATCCCGCACGGAGAATATTTTCCGGCAGCCAAAAACTGCCAGGAAATCAGGACGACGCGAACAAGTAGTACCTGCACGCGACGGACAGACATGGACACGAACCTACGTGTCATCCCGGCCCTCATAGCAGTCGACCTCCTCTACAGGTTCCGACGCAGACGCCGCAGAAGGTCAGAACAACAAAGGGAGGGGGGAAGGGGGGGGCAGGAGCAGGGGCAGGCCACAAAACCCCCACCCAAGTCACACAGAACACATGCCCTGGACATACCTGACCCCCAGGCCCTGATCACTACGAGGGGGTGGGGGCGTGTCCAGCAAAGCCAGCGTCCGCCACAACGGAAGTGGTTGACGACGCGAACCGGTAACACAACAATACAGGTACGTCCCGTACCCACGCCTTAAGAGCGTGGGTACGAGTCGTACCACCGCCCACACCTATGTCACCCCAACAATGGCGGGACGGCTCATACCCACGTGGCAAAGGCCTGGGTACGGCCCGCACAAGCATTCCACAGCGTGGGTACGGATATGTACGGACCGTACCCCCACCCGTGTATGCATGGAGTGTACCCCCCACCCCAACACATTGTACGTACGGACCGTAACACCACCCCGTATGTATGGAGCGTACCCCCACCCCAACAGTGTACGTACGGACCTTAACACCACCCCCGTATGTATGGAGCGTACCCCCACCCCAACAGTGTACGTACGGACCGTAACACCACCCCCGTATGTATGGAGCGTACCCCCCACCCCAACAGTGTACGTACGGACCGTAACACCACCCTCGTATGTATGGAGCGTAACCCCCACCCCAACAGTGTACGTACGGACCGTAACACCACCCCGTATGTATGGAGCCTACCCCCCACCCCAACAGTGTACGTACGGACCGTAACACCACCCCCGTATGTATGGAGCGTACCCCCCACCCCAACAGTGTACGTACGGACCGTAACACCACCCCCGTATGTATGGAGCGTACCCCCCATCCCAACAGTGTACGTACGGACCGTACCCCCACCCGCGTATGCATGGAGCGAACCCCCACCACAACAGCGTATGTACGGACCGTACCACCTCCGTATGTACGGACCGTACCCCCACCACAACTGTGTACGTACGGACCGTACCCCCACCCGCGTATGCATGGAGCGAAACCACACCCGTGAATGTTCTAAGCGTACATATCCTGATATAGGAGGGTTGGGTGCAGAGTCCTCCCAGCAGTGCCTGGACATAAGAGGGGTGGGTGCAGATTCCTCCCAGCAGTGCCCAGACACAGGAGGGGTGGGTGCAGAGTCCTCCCAGCAGTGCCCACACATAGGAGGGGTGGGTGCAGAGTCCTCCCAGCAGTGCCCAGACATAGGAGGGGCGTGTGCAGAGTCCTCCCAGCAGTGCCGAGACGCAGGAGGGGTGGGTGCAGATTCCTCCCAGCAGTGCCCAGACACAGGAGGGGTGGGTGCAGAGTTCTCCCAGCAGTGCCCAGACACAGGAGGGGTGGGTGCAGAGTCCTCCCAGCAGTGCCCAGACGCAGGAGGGGTGGGTGCAGAGTCCTCCCAGCAGTGCCCAGACATAGGAGGGGTGTGTGCAGAGTCCTCCCAGCAGTGCCCAGACGCAGGAGGGTTGGGTGCAGATTCCTCCCAGCAGTGCCCAGACACAGGAGGGGTGGGTGCAGATTCCTCCCAGCAGTGCCCACACATAGGAGGGGTGGGTGCAGAGTCCTCCCAGCAGTGCCCAGACATAGGAGGGGTGTGTGCAGAGTCCTCCCAGCAGTGCCCAGACGCAGGAGGGGTGGGTGCAGATTCCTCCCAGCAGTGCCCAGACACAGGAGGGGTGGGTGCAGATTCCTCCCAGCAGTGCCCACACATAGGAGGGGTGGGTGCAGAATCCTCCCAGCAGTGCCTAGACATAGGAGGGGTGTGTGCAGAGTCCTCCCAGCAGTGCCCAGATGCAGGAGGGGTGGGTGCAGATTCCTCCCAGCAGTGCCCAGACACAGGAGGGGTGGGTGCAGATTCCTCCCAGCAGTGCCCACACATAGGAGGGGTGGGTGCAGAGTCCTCCCAGCAGTGCCCAGACATAGGAGGGGTGTGTGCAGAGTCCTCCCAGCAGTGCCCAGACGCAGGAGGGGTGGGTGCAGATTGCTCCCAGCAGTGTCCAGACACAGGAGGGGTGGGTGCAGATTCCTCCCAGCAGTGCCCACACATAGGAGGGGTGGGTGCAGAGTCCTCCCAGCAGTGCCCAGACATAGGAGGGGTGTGTGCAGAGTCCTCCCAGCAGTGCCCAGACGCAGGAGGGGTGGGTGCAGATTCCTCCCAGCAGTGCCCAGACACAGGTGGGGTGGGTGCAGATTCCTCCCAGCAGTGCCCACACATAGGAGGGGTGGGTGCAGAGTCCTCCCAGCAGTGCCCAGACACAGAAGGGGTGGGTGCCTAACACTTCCAGCAGTGCCCGGACATAAGAGGGGTGGGTGCAGATTCCTCCCAGCAGTGCCCAGACACAGGAGGGGTGGGTGCCTAACACTCACAGCAGTGCCCCTGGAAAGAAAAGGGTGGAGTACCCACAGATCCAATGGCCACAAATGTCAGTCAGGTGCACAAAGACCCTGCAGTACATGTACCACATGTGTGCGAGGCTGGGAGTATACACATGCATAGCGCCGAAAAGAAAACATGTCCACATGAAGTCATGTCAACAGTCTACATACACAAGTACAGTGACCACCAAGGATGCCACAAATGATGCAGGTGGAGACATCGCTCAGCATGCATGGCCAAAGTCTAACGAGTCCGTCACACACCCAGCCAATGTAGACACAGCTCAGCACCACATATTGGAATGACCCTGCAGGGAAGATGTCAGGTTACACAGAGGAAGGAACACACCTTGGGACGATGTCACCATGCAGTAACTGCTTACATGAACAAAGTTATGTAGCCAACAGCTTGTGATGGCACACAGATACCAGGGTCCACCCTATGACCAGCACAAGACTACAATTCCCACACACCCAACACATTACCACCACCCAAAATAATGGAGCAGGTCCACCAACAGCAATACCAGATAAACAGTAGTGTTCTAGTTAAAAAAAAAAAAAAATGCTTTATTCAGCAGGATCTAACTAATAATCCTTATAAATGTCAATATATACAAGGCCCATAGGGCAGTCCATGACTCCAATCCGGAAGGGGGACACAGTGGGACGCGTGTCCCCTAGCTTGCCTGCACAGTCAGACTCCTTTGTCTTCCAGGGGGGGGGCATCATGTGGGGGGGAAGTACCAGGCACCGCAGGGATATGAGGGCGAAGGGTAGGCGTCATGGGTGCAGGGACGGAGGACTCCACCACAGGGGGTGGGGCAGCGCCAAAGGTGGAGCTCAGGATGGCGCTGGTCCCCCAGCGTCTCCCCTGCACCCGAAGGAACCACAGGCCCCAAGGGGGGGGGGGTCGGAGGGATGGGTCGCAGCGCCACTGGGGGAGGGTGTGGACAGGGGGAGGCCTCAACTCCCCTGCCGGTGTCCTGCCTCCACCGCTTGCGGGGTGGTGCCACACTGGGGCTGATGGACAGACTGGGCAGGACTGACCCTGTATCCGACTCTTGGCCAGGAGAGCTGAGGGGAGGGGATTTGGAGGGAGTGGATTTTGTGGAATGCGGACTCCCACTCTGGCTGCGTGTCTTACGTTTGCCCCCCAACCCAGTGGGTGTGCCTACTTCACCCTGTGTGTGCGTGCCAGGAGGTGTGCGTTTGACCTTCCCTGCTGGTGTGGTGCCTGTGTCTGTTGTGGTGGGTGCATGCTGACGTCTGGGTGTACGTGGGACAGGCATGGGAGTGGGAAGTGTGGATGGGTCAGGGGTAGGGGGTTGGATGAAGCGCTGCAGGACACCCACTGCTGCAGTCAGTGTCGAGTCAATGGACCTCAGCAAGTTGCGTTGGTCAGCCTGCGATGGATGTCCACAGACTCGGCATTGGCGGCAGCAGTGGAGACAGGGGCAGGGGGTGCGGTAACTGGCAGGAAGGAGACATGTGGTGACCGGGCACGCTGGGAAGGGACACGAGCAAGTGGGAGGCGGCTGATGGCAATGGAGGGGGCGGGGAGAGATGTTGTGCCGCTGTCAGCTGGTGGTGCAGCCTCCGTCCACTCGGAGAGCTCAGCCTCGGACCCGTCAGCTTCATATTCTGTGGTGGCACTGGACAGGTCCTCCGCCTCACTCCCCTCCGCCTCAGTTCCACTCGATGTGCCAGCCAAGATGTCACTGCTGGCACTGGTGCTCGGTCCCTCCGCACGGTCTGTGCTGATGTCTCCATCCGTGTCCCCCGACGATGCTGTGGGCAAGGTGAAGAGACAGGAATTAATCATACACCTGTATACATATGTCACATGAGTCCAATCTACATAGGTTACAGTGCATAGCCTGAAAAGAAAGATGAGTAACATCTACAATACAAGGTACATATGTAGGCCCTGCAACACACAGTTGGTTGACCCACCATGCCACTGAAAAACTATGGAGAGCATGACACAATTGCAAATGACATGAAATGGATTTTGACAGAGGAGCCAGGCTCTGGGGACAATCCAGCACTGCATCTGCACCACACAGCGTTGCCGAAAATAGGGATGAGCAGGGACCATATCCATGAACTTGAGGCACATGCTGCATAGGTAATACTGAAAACATGCCCACCATGACTGGCTCACTGCACCTTGAGTGTATGTCCAGACAAACATCACACACTGGCCAGACCTAGCAAGGAGATTTCAGGTTTTGACATGTAGGCCTTGCCCACACCAACCACCCCCTACATGAGACAATTTGTTGAGACACAGGAAGCACTTACATCTCTTAGTCTGGGTGAAATACACATGGGCTGGAAAAATGCAAGATTGGACACAAAATACCCAAGGTGCGCCTGTCCAAATAATTATGTACAAATGGGCATCATCATATGATTGTAACAAGACACACAGGCACTGGTCACCGTGAGTATGAACAAGGAAAATCAGGTCAGGCTGTACAGTGGACACTTGTACTACATTTTACGTCAATATACATGGTGCCAGGGGACAATGGCACAGAGCACAACCTATGCTGTAGACACTGAGAGTGTCCACATTTTGTGATGACACACATGACACCTAGGAAAATATGCCCCAGGGGACAGTAGTGGCCACACAACTCCATGGTCCTGAATGGGAATGACTGCAACACACGCCACCATCCCTGCACTATGCGTATCGCACACTCATGCACATCATGTCACAGGCCACAACATAGGACATGCGTGCTGTAAGGCATGACACTTGAGAGACTAACTCCCATGTCTGGACTCAGCATCAGTGCCAACTGACATGGCACCCACAAGTACTGAACTGGACAGGGCACAGGCAAGGTCCCAAAACCTGTTACACACCACCCCCACACATGATGCTACAGGCATTGTTCACGTGGATAAACTGCCAGCCTAGATAACCTTGTGAAGGAGTGACTACACACAGACCAGGGAACACATTGCAAGGAGGGGAAGGGGGGGAGAAGGGAGGCAGGAGAGCACCGCTATACTGTGGGTAACAGGATCTGCACAGCACATTTAAACCCTGGCAGTGTATCCATGCAACTGCGCACTTACAAATGCTGGTGACACACAACAAACACACATGTACCTACCCCCTTCCTGCTGTTGCTTCTCCCGTAAGCGCCTGTCCAAGTCTGGAAAGACCACCGCCAGCACACGCTTGTGGATGTGGGTCAGACGGCGGCGCCCACGGTTCTTATGGGTCTCAGGTGAGTCCCCCAGCAGGACCCGTGCGATCCTCCGCGTCCAGCACCGGATATCCTGCCAGCGTTTTCTCACCTCGGCCAGGCGCCGCTTGCGACCCTCCGTCCTCCTCACGGCACTGACGGCGTTCATCCAGATCTGCTTCTTGGCAGAGGCGCCTACCTGTGAGGATGAACAAGTGACACTACATCAATACACCTGGCACATGTCACAGAGACACATATTAGAACACATTTGCTGGTTACAACAAGGCATAGTATGCAGCCAACGCATTGCACCTTTGTCATAGGGACATTATCCTCTGGGGAAGGGCAAAAGCAGTACGTGCCATTGAAAGTACACAGGTGGAATGAGGGCAACGACACAATCAATGATCCAGGCTCACACTGTGCATCACAAGCTACACCAGGATTATGTGCAGCACCTCAAAGCAGTCACATGCCACAGGCCACTGACGCTACCTCAGCAGAGTACACAGACACACACAGGCACAGGACATTCACCTGCCATTGCCAAATGCAGCTACAAACCTCACTCTGCACATGTGCCACTAGACGGGGGGGGCTCACAGTTGTGGGGCTGGCTCTGCACGTCAGACACACAGCACTGCTCCCTGCTCACATCAGATGGGCAGGGTATATCCATCCCTCATGCAGCTTGGGTGCTACACTCCACATATGCACCCACCCACATGACAGGGGACTTACACACACACCGATGTCCAGGGTACGAACACATCATGTGGACACTCTCAGCACAGGTACACAGAACTAACACACATCTGTGGGTACAGTCACCTGTCACACTGGGCTGACCACATAATCACATGAGGACTGTAGAGGCAACATTCCCAGGAGGATATGACAGGCAGAATGTGGCATGCACCATGCAGTGATTGTCACAGTAAACATAATGCAAGTGAGGACGGCAGACATGCACCACAGCATGCTCTGGCTGGGAGACATCAGGCATTCCCCCCTCTGGGACCCCCCCTACAGTACATTGCATGTGTGTCACACCTGGACACAATGCCAGAAGTCACAGTCACAAAAAAGGGACACAGTCTGTGCTAGTGGACTCTGCACTCACCTGAAACCCTGGTCGCCCATACAGCAGGGGGTACTGTGGGAGGATCACATCCAGCAATGCCAGGTTCTCCTCTAGGGTGAAAGGCTGGGCCCTCTCCACAGACCTTGACATGGTTCCAGGGAATCACGAGCAGCAGCAGTGTCGTAGAATCAAAAGATGTGCAGGCAAGTGCTCTCTCATGGGACCTGGCTGCCTTATATCTGCCTTGCTGGCCTGTTTCATGCACAGGAGTACAGAGGGATTGGTCCCTCACATTTCCATCCTATGTTTCCTCCAATCCCTTTAAACCTAGCATAGTCAGTGGGTTTTTTTTTTCTTGAGCATGATGTCAACTCCACAACCACTTTGCAACAAAGTAGATTCATTCAAACCGACTTTTGCTGTGCACCTGCTGAAAAAAATTCATACTTTAAACTTGGTCTCCATGACAACCAGCGTGCATGTAGGCCTTTATACTTGTCCCTCATGTGTCCCCTATGTAATTTGGAGATTCACACACAGGTAGGGTGCGTTCCGGGGCCCTAGGGCACCCCAAATGCATAGCAACGGCCCGTACAGGCATGTGTACGCTCCGTATCACTATGGGTACACATACGCGAGCACACCCATAGTGATAGTGAGCGTACGCGTGTGTGTACGGTCCGTATCACTATGGGTACGCATACGCGATCAAACCCATAGTGATACGGACCGTACACACGCGCGTACGCTCACTATCACTATGGGTGTGCTCGCGTATGCGTACCCATAGTGATACGGACCGTACACACGCGCGTACGCTCACTATCACTATGGGTGTGCTCGCGTATGCGTACCCATAGTGATACAGACCGTACACACGCGCGTACGCTCACTATCACTATGGGTGTGCTCGCGTATGCGTACCCATAGTGATACGGACTGTACACACGCGCGTACGCTCACTATCACTATGGGAAGGCCTACGGCAGCACTCCCATAGTGATGGGGAACGTACACATGCCCTCAGGGCGAATGTACGGTGCCTTACACACATTACAGTGGTGACAGGCAGCACACAGAAAGGAATAGAGCTGACATACTTGTCCATGGATGGACATCAAGGCATTGTCTGGCCAGTACTACATGTGTGGGGCACAGGTGTGAAAGGCTGTGAGGTGGCACATTACTCCTGAGTTGTGAAGGCAATAGATGTATGATGAGAAGTGTACAGATGTTATGTGTGACGGTGCTATATGTGCCAGACATGCCCTTCACTCCTTTGACATGTGTGCATGTCGTACAGCACACTTGAGATGAGCGTCACTGGCATGGCACAGTCAACAACACACGCAAGTGTCTCCTGATGCCCGCTACAGGGGTTACCACACCAGACATGTGACTACCCACGGTGCACGATGTGACTATGTCATGTATGTGTGGTGTGTTCACATTAGCTTGATGTTGGTGTTCCCTCAAAAGCATCTGCTGTTGCTGCAACCAACATCTGTCTGGGTGTAGATGGCCATGGCACACTGTGACGCACACCAGGCCACATGTGGTATCGGATGTAAGGTGTGTATGTATGCATGGGACACGGAGTAGCGTAACAAGGACCTGTCTGCATCCTCTCAATGTATGTGTGGGCAGTCATGACATGTACACCTTCATGGCAAGGTGTGTGGGCTGTCCTAGTGTAATGTCATGTGACCTGTGGCTCTAGTGTTCCGCTACCTGTCTCTGCAATCAACATCCTACTTCTGCTGATATGTTGATGTATGTCACTCCTGTATTGCGTCTGGCTGTTCACTTACACTGGGACACAGCTAGTCCCATGCCATGGGATGTGGAGTTTCACAATCTCCGTGTGTAGCTGGGTCTTGGTAGGAGTGTCACCTGGCAGCCATACGTGTCCAGGGCATGTAGCACATACCTGACTCCCTATGTAGCATATGTGTATTGACAGATTAACATGTGCTCAGTACATATAAATTGTTGTTGTAGTGCACTCACTCTTCCTTGTCACTTCCAAATTACTGCAGAGCGCCGCCTCTTCCCCGACCTATTCCGGACTTGGCTGACATGCGGGAGAATGACTGTATACGCTGCTACCGCTTCCCCCAACCGTTGATTGAGGAGTTGACGGCAAGGCTGGCAACACACCTGCAACCGCTGCACAGGTATCCTACAGCACTGACACCCAATCTGAAGGTAATGGCAGCCCTACATTTTCTTGCCACGGGTACCTTTCAATATACCATAGCTCATGTTGGTGGCATGTCCCAGAGCATGTTCAGCTGTGTGCTGCATGATTTTTTAGAGGCCATGTTGCTTCACCTGGATTAGTTCATCCATTTCCCTACTCCTGAACTGTTGACTGGTGTCAAGCGTGGATTCTATGCCCTGGGAGGGATGCCCCATGTCATTGGGTCCATAGATGGGACACATGTGGCTTTGGTACCACCACAGGCACAGGAGGTAGCGTACAGGAATCGCAAGCACTACCACTCCATCAATGCCCTTGTGGTGTGTCTGTCCAACATGGTGATTTCACATGTCTGTGCTCATTTGACAGGATCAGCACACGATGCCTACATCATGAGTCGTAGCAGGGTGCTTGAAATGATGACGCAGCTGCGCAACGAACGAGCATGTGTTGTTGGTGGGTACACTCTGTCTGTCCTGTATTTTGCGTAGACTTCCAGCCCGACCGCTTCTCCTGTCCTACTTATGTCCATGTGGTTTCCATGTAGGGGACGCTGGCTATCCCAACATGCCATGGCTGATCACACCTCTCCGCAACCCCAGCACGCCGGCCCAGCTCCGCTACAACACCGCCCATGGCCGGACAAGGCGAGTGATAGAGAGGACATTTGGCCTCCTGAAGAGCCGATTCAGGTGCCTACACAAGACCGGCGGCGCCCTCCCATATGCCCAGTTGAAGGTCTGCAAAATCTTCCTGGTCTGCTGCATGCTGCACAACATGGCAGTTGAGAAAGCTGTGCCACTCATCCTGGATCAAGATGATCAGGACCATCCACCCGTGGAGGACGAAGGGCTTGGCAATGGGGCTAGTGATGTGGAGGATGTGGTTCCGCAAGAGGACATCCGGAGTCGGCTCATACGCGACTTCTTTGCTTAGTGGTGAGTACCAGTGTCTGAGTGTGCATGCATTGGTCCCCGTGTGGCATGTGTTGCGATGTGTGTGTCCATCTGCATGTATGCCACGTGAGTCAGAGGTGTGTGTGGATGTGTCACTCGAGTGATGGTGCCAGTGATGAGTGTATTTCCCCAGTCATAATTGTGACCTAGCATGTTGTCATCCTTACATGTGTCGAGTACATGCACATGCAAGTGGCTGTGCTTTTTGTGGCTGACTTCTTGTGTGTCTCTCATCCCCAGGTACTTGCGCATGCCGTCTGCTGGTTGCATTGTTGTGGCACTGCTATTCCTCATGGACACGTCATTGTGTGCTGACTCAGCGTTACACGCACGGACAAGTTTGGAAGTCTCCTTAGGGTAAGGGATGCATCAGGGGTGTATTGGGTGTGGCAGTTGTTTACGATGTGTGCACACTGCCCCTGTCGATGTTTGGTTCCTCTGCAGACATGTCGCATCACCATGGGACACATTACATGTAGCTGGATACACCTGAATAGATGGTCAGACTTGTTGACAGTCATCTGTAATGGGATAGTGGATTGTGATGATGGCATCAATGTGTGTAACACTGCCCTCGGACACATACGGTTTGCATTGGCTTGACATGGTGTGGGACTTCCACATCAGAGGATCAATGGTGTATGGCAGCCTCTCCGTGAGCAGCAGGGGGTGTTTAGCTGTTACCCGACACTTGTGTGCCCGTTCCATGGATATCACGCATTTGTGGTGCAGAAGGGGGGTGCCAGTGTTGGACCCACATGTTAATCCACATTACCTGTGTATGTGTACTCCGAGTTGCCTCTGCATTCCGGAATACATGACTAATAAAGGTGTCCCTATGCCTCCAAGGTGCCTCTTCTCAGTCAATGCTGGTGTGTTGCCACGGTGCATACGGCATGTCTGGCATGGTTTTCAGTGATAGTGGCTATGTGTCTATGTGTAGAGTAGCAAGATGCAAGCTGTTTGTGTGGGATTAGACTCTGCATTGTGCATGATGTCCATGACTGTGTGGGTATTGTGACATGTGCCATCCCCATGCATCCAACGTTGGCCAGGCCACCATTCTCTGCATCCACCTGACTCAAGCTTGCAGGACATGGTTCTGCCACCTGTCTACACTTACATGGGTGCCCCCCAGGACACTCCACATGATCCCTGACCTCTGCGCATGACTGTTGCTGTACTCAATATGTCTGTCGGCACGGTTGTGCGGCCACCCCCTCAGCTGGTTGGGCCCATCACGGGTGTGTATGGTGCTCCATGTCTGTCTTGCCTAATACATTGTGACCCATGTGTGTCCTGTGCCAGACTCAGGCCCCAGGGTGTGGATGGTTGAAGTCATATGAGAACTCAGGCATGGTTAGACTTTACAAGACACATGTAAGGTAATAATGCAAAATGTAGGCATCATCTCTTTATCTTGTACGTTTATATATGTGTTGGGGTACGTGTTGGGGGGGGATGACAAGAGGGGCTTTCTGGGTGTGTGGAATCCAAAGTTCACTAGGGGAGTTGGTGTCCTTGCCATTGGAAATCATCAGAGTCCATGCAACAGTCTTTGTCAACATTGGTCAGACAGTGACCAGCAAGTCCATGTGGCAGAGAATGTCATTTGCTGATGTGCTGCTGTTGGTCCAGTGGGCCAGGTGCCAGGCCAGGTGTCCTCGGAGATGGTGCTGTTGCGCCGACCCTCACGGTCTTTTCCGTGGACGACCCGCCCTCCTGCGGGAACCCTCAGAAGCAGGCCGTGACGATGCTTGGGATGCTCCGTCGGATGTATCCTCCTCCTCCTGATCCCTCCCTGTGGGTGGTGATGTTCTTTGCCTGGTGGCACAGGGAGGGTTGCCCATGTTGTCGGCTATCCGACGGAGTGAACGGTTAATTCCCGTGAGCACCGTCACGAGCTCAGCTTGTCTGTCCTCCATCCGCCCTTGGTGTCGCAGTCGACAGGCATGTTGCTCCGCATGTTGCTGGGCCTGCTGGGTCTTGATCTCCTCGAGGGTCCCCTTCATCTCGTTGAGGGTGGACACAACCTGGCTCATGCCCGTGGTGTCCTGCCGGTATGTGTCCAGGATGTTTCTTACATGGGAATATACTGGTTCCGCAGCCAACTGGTCATGCTCGCGCCTCCGCCGTCCTCCACTCCCACCACCCCTGCCCACTTGCACCTGGCCTGCCCTTGTCGGCACATCGGGTCTCCGGGACCCCTGAGGGGTGGCATTTGCGTTGTCGCCTGCCTCCTCCTGGGTGCCCGGTACACCGTGTTCCTCCTGGTCAGCCTGGCTGCATTGTGGTGGTGGGGCGGGGATCCGGGGTGTCTCCTGGGATGTGGCAGGAGTGGGGGTGGTGGTTGGCCCAGTTGTACCTGACGCAGGTGCTGCAGGTGGTTGGACACCAGAGGGGCCAGGTTGGTCGGGGTCGTCCACAGAGTGGTGAGAGTCGTCGCTGCCGGTGGGATCGTCATCCCGCAGAGCCGGGTCCTGTGAGTCTTCCCCCCCAGTGTTGGGGGGTGATCCACGACGTTGACCTGTGTGTGTGAGAGACAATGTTATTATTGTTCCATGCAACATCCATGTTTCATTAGTTTCAAAGTTTGCACATTTCCTCTGGGTATTTGGATATGTCTTGCATTCCACTCACAGTGCACTTGTGCATGAGTATGTCCCTTGTCCACAGCTTTTGAGACTTTACCTATGTGTGACACAGTCTTACTTGCTGCATCAATTGTGACTGCAGTCAGCAGTGGAGTGAGCAGGTGTGGCGAGCCATGCATTGGCGCCTTCCATGTTGCACTGTACGTGGGCACATGGAGTTGTTCCACACACTTATATAATGCAGGTAGCTGTTGTTGTGCTCGTGCACAGGTTGAGACATGGCCCAGTGTTGTGCCATGGAGAAGAGAGGGGGATTCAGGCACTGGCCACCCTTGTCTACATGCATGCAGTCCACCTGCTGACGAGCAGACATTCCCACACCACCCAAGGCTGAATTGGTATCCCTGTGTCTCCCTTTCTCACTCCCTCTCTGTCCCCCTCTCCCTCCCTTCCTGTGTCAGCTTCCTCCCTCTGTCCGTCTCCCTGTGTCTCCCTGCCTCTCTCTCCCCCTCTCCCTCCCTCTGTGTGTCACCCTCTGTCACCTCAGCCCAGCTTCCTAGGCACATACTTTTTGCAGATCTTTGAATGGCCCTTGGCTTGTTCATGTGAGTTTGTTTCTGATCTCCAGGCACCCATTGGGTGTAGTGTCTGTGTCTGCGCTGCTGCTGTGGTGGTGTGTGCTGCCACTCTTTCACAGTGTTGGCTGTTCATTGGCTGCTGTCATGTGCAAAAAGGTGCCTTCAACCCCATGTCTTAATGCAAGGCGTCCGCCATTTGCAGGCAAGTCTTTCCTGTGTGGGGACACACTGTTTGTCTGGCTGTGACCTAGGCCATATGGGCAGAGGGCATTGTTGTCTGCTTCTGAGTTGCACTATGTGATTTTTGAGGCCCACACTCCCGCCATCCGGGTTACCGTGTCTTGTGTTGGTGTTTTCTGTGGCCTGTGACTTGGGATTGTCCAGCTGGGTGCATGGGGCATGGTGGCGCTAGTGGCATGTGCGTGTTTATGGAGTGTGGTTGAGTCATGCGATAGCTTGGGGTGGTTGCGTGCATGATTGTGAGTTTGGTTGTGGATGACGTTCCCCCCATGTGAGGTGAGTTGTTTGTGTACTCACCAGGCTCTCGGAGTCCTTCTACTCCGTCCACTGCCACCACCGGCAGTATGGTCATCACCTTCTCCTCCCAGGGATGGTATTGTACGCGTCTGCGGGGCGGCCCTCCTCCAGTGATGTTGGCCTGGTTGTGGTCGTCGGTCATTTTGCAGCGGACCCTCCTCCTTAGATCGTACCACCTGGCTTGGCATTCATGCCTGGTCCTTCTGGTGGACGCAACAGCATTCACAGCATCGACAATCGTCTGCCACATGGCTGTTTTTTCGGAAATGCTGGTCTGTCTGACCAATGTTCCAAAGAGGTGTGGCTCGACTCTGAGGATTTCGTCGACAAGGACCTCCAACTCTTGGCTACTGAACTTTGGATTCGTGTTAGTGGCCATGGTGAGGGGTGTGGGTGTGGATGGTTGTGGGGGGTGTGGGTGTGGATGGTTGTGGGTGTGTGGGTGTGGTTGTGCAGGTGTGTGTGTGAATGTGATGAGGGGGTGTTTGTGAAGGTGGTTGTGTGAAGGTGTGCAGGTGTAAGGTGTAGTGGAGGTTGTAGTATGGTGCAGTTGTTTCTCGGTGTGGTCTGGCAGCAGTGGGTCTGTTGCAAAGGATCATGGTTTGTGTGTGTTGGGCCTTTTTATTGGTCCATTGGTGGGTGTGGCTGGGTTTGAACTTTGGGTGGGTGTGTTATAAGGAGTGGTTGTGTTTTGGGCCTCTGTTTGGGAGTTTGGCAGTTGCAGGTCAGTGAATGTGTTGTATTTGTGCTTGTTGGACATGTTTTGTGGCTTTGTGCGATTCGAATAGAGTCTTCTTGTGTTGTTTTGCTTTGTCCTGGTTGTGTACGTGTGTTTTTAGCGTGTGTACGGTGTGTACATCGGCCATTTTGTTGTACAGTGCTGTCCTTGTCTCTGGCTTGGTACGACTCGTACATGCACGATGTTGGGTGAAGGGGCTGGTGTTGGGGCCTGGGGTGCGCTCCGTACTTAGACAGTTGGGGTCGGGGTACGCTCAATACATACGTGGGTGAGGGTACGGTCCGTACATACACTGTTGGGGTGGGGGTACGCTTCATACATACGCGTGTGAGGGTACGGGCCGTACATACACAGTTGGGGTGGGGGTACGCTCCATACATACGCGTGTGAGGGTACGTGCCGTACATACACGGTTGAGGTGGGGGTACGCTCCATACATACGCGGGTGAGGGTACGGGCCGTACATACACGGTTGGGGTGGGGGTATGCTACATACATACGCGGGTGAGGGTACGAGCCGTACATACACGGTTGGGGTGGGGGTACGCTCCATACATACGCGGGTGAGGGTACGGGCCGTACATACACGGTTGGGGTGGGGGTACGCTCCATACATACACGGGTGAGGGTATGGGCCGTACATACACGGTTGGGGTGGGGGTACGCTCCATACATACGCGGGTGGGGGTACAGGCCGTACGTACGGGGGTGTACATACACGGGTGGGGATTCGACTCGTACATACACGGGTGTTCATACACGGGTGGGGGTTCGACTCGTACGTACACGGGTGTCCATACACGGGTGGGGGTTCGACTCGTACGTACACAGGTGTACATACACGGGTGGGGGTTCGACTCGTACGTACATGGGTGTACATACACGGGTGGGGGTTCGACTCGTACGTACACGGGTGTACATACACGGGTGTGGGTTCGACTCGTACGTACATGGGTGTACATACACGGGTGGGGGTTCGACTCGTACGTACACGGGTGTTCATACACGGGTGGGGGTTCGACTCATACATACACGGGTGCACATATACGGGTGGGGGTTCGACTCGTATGTACACGGGTGTACATACACGGTGGGGGTTCGACTTGTACATACGAGGGCTGGGGGGTGGTTGGGCGCGTACATAGGGGGGCTGGGGGGGTGGTTGGGCGCGTACATACGGGGGCTGGGGGGGGGTGTTGGGCGCGTATGCGGGCACATGTCTCCATGGTTGTTATAGGAGTTCGGTGCGGACGGTGTTTTTTCCATCCGGTTGTAACATCGGACGCACGGGATGGATCGTACTTCCGCGGTCGGCCTTCACTTTTCACATTTGTACGGTAATTCATCCGGGGACGTGTCGGGCACATTTTCTGACCCGAGGACGTGTGGGGAATTATTCCCAATGCGATTCGTATGGACTTTTTCCCATGCGAATCGTAGTTGGCAGTTTGTACGGCACTTGTACGATTCGTACGGTAAAAAGACCGGATACGAGTCGTACGGGGAAATTTTCTCCAGGATCCTAATCGGCACCTAAGTGTCTAGAAGGAGGTCTCTCAGCCGAGAGACTCTCAGGTGCACATAGCCGTATGCGCCAACCTGGAGAGAGCCAGTTAAGTCTTATGCAAGACTTTCAGGAGAGAGCAGTAAATTCCAAGTAAGCCAGTCCGGTTCGATAGACAGGAGTCTGTCTAAGTCTGTCACAGCAGTACATCGGCTTAGTCTCTTTCCGTAGTAAAAGAAGAAGTAATGACGACAGCCCACACTCCTTTAGGAATAGGCAATTATACTCTGTCAGTTCTGGGGAGACATCACGTAGCAAAACCTCATCGATCAGACCACTCAGTCCATTGGTCAGTTTGGGAAAAGGGTAAGTTGAAATTACAGCAAGACAAAAATCGGGAAAAGTAGGTGGATCTATGGGATTGTTCCTTAGGTTGTCTTAATTTTTGTCACAGTGAATAATGTCATATTGAGGCAAAGAACATTTGGGGTCAAAAGGACACGTTTATCCAAAGCTGTATTGTAAGAAAGTAAGTGCCCCCTTTTTGCATGGTTGCCCCCACTTTTTGCTACACTGCTGATGTAGTGGTAAACACCCAAAATATCGATTCCAAAATATCGACTGCCCAGAATATCGAAGTTAAAATATAGAGTGGACAGAATATCGAATTGTCAAAATATAGATAGGTCAGAATATCGAAATTGGGGTACAAAATATCGATTTCCAAAATATAGACTTTAAAAATATAGAATACCATAATATCGAATTTTAAAATATAGATTACCATAATTATTGCGTAATTTAATTCCGTAGCGGGCTGTGGGTTTATAGGGGAATAGGGTGGGAAGTAATTTAATTATGGTTAATTAAATGTTAATTATATTTATATGTTTTGATAATTAATTAATTGATAATTAATTGTTAATTGGTAATTATTTTTTATTAATTGGTAATTAATTTATATTAATTGATTAATTGATAATTATGTTAATTGTATTTGTTATTATTAGGAGCGGGTTGTGGGTTTGTAGGGGAATTGGGTGGGAAGTACATTAATTGTAATAAAGTAAATAATTAATTTTTTATTTATGTGTATTGATAATTAATTGATAATTAATTAATAATTGGTAATTAATTTGTATTAATGGGTAAATAATTTGTATGAATTGCTAAATAATTTTTATTATTTGCAAAATTATTTTTATTAATTGATTAATTGATAATAATGTTAATTGTATTTTTTATTATTGGGAGTGGGTTGTGGGTTTATAGGGGAATTGGGTGGGAAGTAAATTAATTGTAATAAAGTAAATATTAATTTTTTTATTTATGTGTATTGATAATTGATAATTAATTTTTAATTGGTAATTAATTATTATTAATTGGTAATACATTTTTATCAATTGATAATTAATATTTTTAAATGGTAATTAATTGTTATTAATTGGTAATTATTTTTAATTAACTTTTTATCGGTATTGATAATTAATGTAATCTTATTTTAAATTTAAATCATTACTTTCCCTACTTTTGCACTCTCAGGAGTGGGAATAGTATTTTTTACCCTCCGCTATCCAACTCTTTCCCTACTGTTGCACTCACTGGAGTGGGAATAGTAATTTTTACCCTCCTGCTATCCAATGCTTTCCCTACTGTTGCACTCTTTGGAGTGGGAATAGCAATTTTTACCCCTACGCTATCCAACGTTTTCCCTACTGTTGCACTCACTTTAGTGGGAATAGTAATTTTTACCCCTACGCTATCCAACGCTTTCCCTACTGTTGCACTCACTGGAGTGGGAATAGTAATTTTTCCATTTGCGCTATCCAACGCTTTCCCTACTGTTGCACTCACTGGAGTGGGAATAGTTAAATGTATCCTCCCGCTATCCAACGCTTTCCATACTGTTGCACTCTTTGGAGTGGGAATAGTAATTTGTACCCCTACGCTATCCAACGCTTTCCCTACCGTTGCACTCACTGGAGTGGAAATAGTATTTTTTACCCCTACGCTATCCAATGCTTTCCCTACTGTTGCACTCTCTGGAGTGGGAATAGTAATTGTTACCCTCCCGCTATCCAACACTTTCCCTACTCTTGCACTCTCTGGAGTGGGAATAGTAATTTTTACCCCTACGCTATCCAACCCTTTCCCTGCTGTTGCACTCTCTGCAGTGGGAATAGTAATTGTTACCCTCCCGCTATCCAACGCTTTCCCTACTGTTGCACTGACTGGAGTGGGAATAGTAATTTTTACCCCTGCGCTATCCAACGCTTTCCCTAGTGTTGCACTCTCTGGAGTGGGAATAGTAATTGTTACCCTCCCGCTATCCAACGCTTTCCCTACTGTTGCACTCTCTGGAGTGGGAATAGTAATTTTTACCGCTACGCTATCCAACGCTTTCCCTACTGTTGCACTGTTTGGAGTTGGAATAGTAATTTTTACCCCTACGCTATCCAACGCTTTCCCTACTGTTGCACTGTTTGGAGTTGGAATAGTAATTTTTACCCCTACGCTATCCAACGTTTTCCCTACTGTTGCACTCTCTGCAGTGGGAATAGTAATTGTTACCCTCCCGCTATCCAACGCTTTCCCTACTGTTGCACTCACTGGAGTGGGAATAGTAATTTTTACCCCTGCGCTATCCAACGCTTTCCCTAGTGTTGCACTCTCTGGAGTGGGAATAGTAATTGTTAGCCTCCCGCTATCCAACGCTTTCCCTACTGTTGCACTCTCTGGAGTGGGAATAGTAATTTTTACCGCTACGCTATCCAACGCTTTCCCTACTGTTGCACTGTTTGGAGTTGGAATAGTAATTTTTACCCCTACGCTATCCAACGTTTTCCCTACTGTTGCACTCACTGGAGTGGGAATTGTAATTTTTACCCCTACGCTATCCAACACTTTCCCTACTGTTGCACTCACTGGAGTGGGAATAGTCATTTTTACGCTCTCACTATCCAACAAAATCTCTACTTTTTTAAATTACTTATATTATGTTTACATTTTAAGCTTTTTTATATTATATTATGTATGTTTATTTAATTGTTTTTAATATTTAATTAATTTTATATAATTTTTAATACATTTAAAAAATTTGATATTTTGGCTAACTATATTTTAACATTCTATATTTTGGAATCGATATTTTAGTACTTACCTGTTTGTAGATAGGGAGTCGATATTCTGTCCTTCTATATTTTGGTGTCGATTTTTTGTGTAGCCGATATTTTGTCCCTCGATATTTAGTCACTGAACCGATGTAGTTTGACTGATTGTGCCTTGGGTTCCTGCGAAGCAGGTACCCAAGACCTATGTTCTTTCGCTAACTGCATTAAAAAAAAAAACAATTGGCACACCTTGGCCACAGGTCAGTCCCTTTTAATGGTACCACAGGTACCAAGGGCACTGTGGCCAGAGAAGGCCTCTAAGGGCTGCAGCACTTATTGTGGGAACCTTAGAGGCCCTGTGCCTATACACACACACACTGCCATTGTAGGCTGCATGTGTTGGTGCAGAATAAAGTGAAGAGTCGACATGGCACACTTCCCTGTGTGCCATGCCTACAACCCACTGCCCTGGCATAGATCAGCCACCCCTCTAGCTGGGTGCACTATACCAGTGGTGAGGGTACAGGTGCATGAGCCCTGTACCCCTACAGTGTCTAAGTCAATTCTTAGACATTGTAAGGCAGTAATGCCATTAAGAGTATATGGTGCTGAGAGTTTGTCATTACGAACTTCACAGCCCCATAATGGCTTTACTGAAAACTGGGAAGTTTGGTATTAAACTTCGCAGCACATTAAACCCACACTGATGCCAGTGTGGTATTTAATGAAAAATGCACTAAGAAGGCATCTTAGAGATGCCCCCTGAAATACGACCTAACACTAGTGTCCAGGCTGAGTGGCTGCTAGCCAACTGCCACCACCAGATTTGTTTCTGGACCCCTGGGTCGAGAGCCGCTGCCCTTGGGGGTTTGAAACAATGCACATCCTGGGACGAGGTGCTAAGCCTTCTCTCCTAGGATGGGCTGGGTGAACGAAGGGGAAGCTTCAAAGGCTTGCTGCCTTTGTGAGCTACCCCAGGCCTTTGTTGCTTCCAGCAACTGAACCCCAACGATTCTGAACCCCACTTTGGGCAGGAGAATTGGTAGGAAAACCAAGTGAGGAAGGGAGGTGTGCCCACCTTTGCCAACCCCACCCCTCAGGTGGGGGAGGTGAGTTGAAGCACAACTCTCAGTCCCTGCCATTTTGCAGATGGGGGACCCAGCCAACCAGAGTGAGGGATATGCCCTCTCCCACTGGAGGGTGGCATAATAGGAGGTGTACCCACCCCAAGGAAGGAACCCATTGGTCCCAACCTTTACCTATCGATAATGCCCCTAAATCTAGTATTCAGGGGCAGCCTGAACCTTGCCTCCTCAGACAACAATCGACAAGAAGAAGAGAAGAAGAAGGACAGAAGAACCCGTGCTGAAACTAAGAAGAGGAGGTCGCCCACTGACTTGACCCCAACCATACCAGCATTTCCCCAACTCAAACCTGCTCCAGCAAAATTCCGGTGTGTCCTGCAGCCAGCAACCTCAAGAACCCCGAGGACCTGCCCTGCCTTCCAAGTCAAGACTTTGTTTCCCGTGAGCACCGGATTTGCCCACCAACAGACTCTGGCCCCGGCCAAAACCATGATTCTGCACCACTCTGCACCCAACGCTCACGGCCTGAGTTCGAGTGGCCTAACACCATGAGGAGGTCTCCCAGCAATCTTGACAAGAGATCTAGTGATCTCCTATCTGCCTCGACCCTCCAAACGATGCCTGCAGTCTCTTTCTGGAGGACCCCCATGACCCCGACCGGAGCTGGTAAGAAAACCTGATGCCTAAAGACACCCCTGCACCCGAAGTCCCATGGCCTTGGGGGCCCAACCGACGGTGTCTCAGCATCCCCAGGCATCCCAACTAACCTCTCCAACCAGTGGCTGCCTCCAGAAGATCTTCGTCCCAAGCCTGCAGTCTTTGTTGCAACTGGAGAATCCTCATTGAAAACCACCGGGCACCCAACGCCAAAACAGCACCCTGCACCCAGCCGCCCCTGCGCCGCTGCGGGTGTACTTTGGCTGCTTACTCGGATCCCCTTTCACCCTGAGCCTAACACCCGGAGCTTTGATCCCACAACCTCGTGGCCTGCTTGTGAGCAGCCACCAACCGGAGGCCCCCTATTCCCCTTTGGA
This sequence comes from Triturus cristatus, assembly GCF_964204655.1. Lineage (NCBI taxonomy): Eukaryota > Metazoa > Chordata > Amphibia > Caudata > Salamandridae > Triturus > Triturus cristatus. The sequence continues at coordinate 785,720,620 of NC_140594.1, forward strand.
TAACATTGGGACTCAGCACTCTGCACCTGGCTGCCCTAGTGCCGCTGAGGGTGCTTTGAGGGGCATCCTTGACCCTGGGGGAACCCTCATTCTAACCCCAGAATATCGACTCCCACAACCAAGTACTTACATGTTAACCGATAACCACATTTTCTTGATAGGAATAAATTGACTACTTTTCCTTGAAAATTGTTGTGTGGAGTTGGTTTTGTATGAGAACGGGAAAAACTGCAAATAATTGAAAACTGCTTTACTTACCTTTTCATTAGGAAATGTCTCAGTGTGATATCTAAGCTTATCACACTGAGTAGAAAAAGTGATCCATAAAGCAAGCTGTAAAGTAATCAAACATAATCTAACAGTAATGTCCACTGTATTCAAAAGATTTACAAACCTGTAACAAAGACATTGTCATTCAGCTTGCTTGTATTTTTCAACCTGCCTTGAAAAGTACCATTTAGACTTACCTGTACCAGGCTTGCTTGGTTCTAGAAAATAAATATAACTAAATAATATTTTTTATACAAACACATTGGTCTGAGTTCAGTCTTTGAGTGTTTGACATCATTTGCTGCCTGAGTATGTACATCAAATGCTTAACACTACCCTCTGATATACCCTTGCTCCTCGCCTGCACTTCCACAAATAGAGAGTAAGGTGCTATCTACTTTTACCTCTGCCTACCTTTGGGGCTCCACTGGACTCTGTGCACACTGTACCTCGTTTTGGTATAGTATATACAGAGCTGTCTTCCTATATGTATCGAAAATGTAACAAGTGCTCAGTACAGGAGGAAGTGGAAAGAACAGTTATATTATTCAATACAAAAGAACATAATGTGGAAAGTCCATTCTCACTCTAGTTAAGCAAGTTTCAGCAAGTCATGTTTCAGGAAAAAATAAGGCCTACAAGTATTAGAGCTAGTATACAGTAAAATAGGTATTGTACGTTTTAAAAGAGAACTAGGTATTTAACCTGATAAAATATCATGAATGTTGTGGTTATTGTTCATCACAGTTAAAATTCATACATGTAAACATTGGGTACTTATTCTTGTTTATATTTCAAAACATTAGTGCATATAGGAAATACATTCTTTATAAGTCACATGTTAGCATGATAAACAGATACATGTGCAACACCTACTTTTCTCTTGTCATTTTCGGTGCACACATTATTACATGTAACATCACATTTTTTTTCTCTTTCACATTTTAATCATGTTCATTTATATTGTTTGATTACAACCGTGTTAAGAATAACATACATATATGAAAATCAGTTTAAGTAGAAATAAACTCCATAATGTAGAAGACTATTAAACCACAAATTTAAAAAGCATGTTAATTGCAGACTGTGTTTCCTTAGTAATTTATATTACTTAAAAAATAATGTGTCTAATCTACATTCATCTGCATGCTTTTACGATGCAGTAACTATGCTTCTCATGCTTTTTGTCATTTCACATAACATGTGAATTGTACACGTTTCAAAGTTTCTCTCAGAACCAATGTTATTGGAAAGTCTGGTTCACTGTAAAATCTTAGATCATAATCTTCGCTCTATCACCACACACCTGCTCAGTTGTAAATTGCTTATGTGTGGAGTTTCCATGATTTCAGTGTGCTTTTGACATTCCAATGAGACATGTGTACAGACTAGTAAACTGAAACAACAGCCCTGCCAAGTACCACGCATCAGGCATTAGACTAACACATGTCCATCTCACGGCACTGAAGTGTGAAGTCACCCATATAGCACCGCCTCAGCTGTACCTGCCAGCAGCGCCATGAGACCACCGTCATAATTTCGCTGGAGTTAGGTGGCAGGTAGCGCACAGTGTGCACCGCTTGACAGAATTGGGGGCTGGCTGAGCTCATTATGCTTATTACTATGTAACAAGGGGTGCTTGGGGGGGGTAGCCGACCACAGGGACGTACCCCCTGGGCAGTTTGGGAGGGGCGGGGGGGTTTGAAGACTTAATGCTGGCCATTTTATGTTTGGGCTTCTTTTTTCGTAGCCCAAATGTAGCCCAGGCATAAATGCTTTGGGCTCCGGCTCCCGGCCACCATTTTAGGTTTGGTGATTGGTGGCTGGGAGCTTTAGCTAGATTCGTTTTTGTGGTAGTTATTAGGTGTAGTTTATAAGTGATTTCTTGATGGCAGCAGAGGACTATCGCCTACTAGAAGGCCTCCGACTCCTGAGCGAGGCGGGCCGGATGGACTTGGTGATTGGGGATGTGGCTGGGCCGGCACGCCTGGTGCGACAGGCCTCAGCGGGCGTAGCAGCAGTGGTGGCTGCTTGTACATTGCCCAAATGTCCCCAGATATCTCTGGTGAGTGAGCGGGGCTGCCCGCGTTGCAAGAAGGCGGCCCCAATGGTTCATTTTCAGCGCGGGGAGCGTCCAGGAGGGGTCCATTTATCCAGGCTGGGTGTGGACCTTTATTTGCTAGAGATTAGAGAAGTGTCTACTACATAGTGACTTTTCTAGAAAGTCAAACAAAACCTCAGTTTACGTTCATAATAGGGTGACCAGATCTTGAGAACCAAAAACCAGGACTTTTGGTAAAAATACAAGAAGTACTACAATTTTTTATCCACGGAATGGCGCAGAATGACAGCTGTGATCAACATATGATCACAGAAAATGCATTAAGAAAGTAAATAAAATGTAATTTCTACAACCAAATTCATACCTGTTAATTAAATTGCTTAATTATAACAGCTGCTAACTAGCAAAGCCTTAGAACACCCAAAAAAGTGCCTCTCCCTGTTTTCAGTCAACCCCCTCTAAAAACCGGGACATGAGCCAAAATTGCCGAAAATCTGCCAGGACAGCTGGTGAAAAACCATGACTGTCCGGGCAAATCCAGGACATCTGGTCACCCTAGTTCATACTCATTCAATCTGAGTGTCTGCTAAGCCAGTACCAGCCACATGTCTGCCGTCAGAGTGCGGGTTGAGCTGACGCAGGTACAAATTGGTGCCTTGTGAGGTCTGACACCGAGGAGTGTATCGTGGAGAAGGTGAGTGCCGAGGCCACTTTTACACATGGAACTCAGAATGAACGTGCAAGCACAGGTGGGCCACTGAAATTGCATGTGAAGCTCTCAGTGTGCAACATTGAGGAAGGCCTGCCTTTCTCATGCTGTGACTCTCCGGATGGTGGCATACCTTATACGGACAAATCGGGGTGAATGGAGCCCTAATGTTGAGCACCAGGAGACATATAAGAGGGAAGTGACACTGCCTGAGAAAGAGGTGGGTCAGTCTAGGGGGTGCACGCTGATTGACTGCATGAGCTCTGACCACAGTAATGGCAATTCCTGCTGGCCCAGGCCCCCAGGAATTGCCACTACCACCCACCGATGTTAAATTATTGAACAACACGTCTTCTCCCTAACCTCCTAGACACGTGCTCCCCTGTTGTGTGTATGGAGGTGAAGAGGGCGAGGGGGCTGTGTCCTTTCTCAGTGAGAGATGGCACTGAGTGCCTTTAATAGGCCACAGCTCTCAAGTCACGGTGCCACATGACGCCATGAGCTCTCACCATGAGTTCAATCTACAGCAGATGCAATGCATACTGTACTGCACAGTCTGCAGAGAGGAGCATCATTTATGTCACTGTGCCAGCCTGCACTCTCCAAACTGGCAACTGACTCATGTCTCTGCATGGCAGCGACACTGTCTGAGCAGCTGTCTGCAGCCAGTGACTGTGACTCCACATACAGTTCAGCTACAGTGGCAGTCCAAAGAGGCAGGCTTTATTTTCTTGAAATCTGTGTGTGGCGGTGGGTCAGGGACAGACGGAACGCGGGTACGTTGCAAACGAGGTTTTATTGCAATATATCTCTTTTTCAATCGACTTGTCAGTCTTTCTCTAGGCCACACTGCGGGATCCGTGCCTTCTATGGGGTTGGGGTCTTCGAACCCTCCTTGGATCTTGGTTCTCTCGTTCTTGGGACGACGGGGGGTCGGGGACACATTTCTCACCAGGAAGGTCCGGGCCCAAAAGATAAAGAAACAAACAAGGACAAAGGTCAGGGTACCCTTCTTTATAAGTTCTACCTGAGACCGGGACCAGGGAGTGAGGAGACACCCTAAATTGTGCACTCGTGACCAAACTGCAAACGCTACTCTTTGTGCCGGTGTGTATTTCACAACAAGGGAGGGGGATACATGGGATTATATCACAAAGCGCTAGTTACAGCTTCTAGGTATACGGGCTCTCCCCTCTCTTTATCCAACCCGCTACCCGGTCCCGTACCTGTCCTAGCCACGCTCCTCCCCTGGGAACGTGGCGGGGCGCTTCGCGGGATCCTGGACCTCCTGGTTGGCTGCAGCACTTCTCTCCGATTCTTCCGCCGGCCTCCTCGCTCTCGTCCCGGGTACCCCGCTCTTCTCCTCCGCTGGCCAATCCTCCAAGGCTCCGCTCTTCTCCTCCGCTCTCCAATCCTCCGATGCTCCAGTCTTCACCTCCGCTCCTCCAGGAAACGCCGTCCCTTCCGCTGTCTCGTTTCTCCTCCTGTTGTTGTTCCGGGTTCCGCTGCGTCATTCAGGGGTGTGTCCATGTACACGTCACTGTTCCACTTAAAGGGCTTGTCTCCGTCTTTCAATCTTCCCGTACTCGTATGAGATGAAAGCTCCTCGTTTTGCTGTGGGGGAACAAGAGGGGGTGAGAACGGTATGGGGGCCCACCATTCCTTACTTTCTTGCCGTTCTGCGGGTCCCTCTCCGTTACACTCCTCCCCCCCTGGATGCTCACGTTCGGGGAGCGGAAAGGACCATGACAGGAAGTCCGCATTACCGTTTTCCCTCCCCTTTCGGTGCTGTACCTCAAAGGCGAATGGTTGAAGGGATAAAAACCATCTAAGCACTCGGGGATTCAGGCTTTTGTTCTTGGACATCCACTTTAGGGGGGCATGATCAGTGTATAAAATAAAGGGCTTGCCTTCCAGGTAATACCTACGTTTTTCAACCGCCCATTTAATTGCTAGGCACTCCCTCTCTATGGTAGGGTACTTGCTCTCTCGAGGAAACAACTTCCTACTCACATACAGAATGGGATGCTCTTGTCTGTCCGACCCTACCTGGGACAAAACCGCCCCTATTCCCGTGTCTGAGGCGTCTGTGGCGACCAGGAAGGGTCTGGAAAAATCTGGCGAGACTAGTACTGGGTGGGTGGTGATCACTGTTTTTAGGTTCTGAAATGCTTGTATAGCCTCGTCTGAGGGGGTTCTTAACCTACAGGAAGAACTCTCTTTTCTGAGAAGGTCTGTTAGAGGGGTGGCTATTTCCGCAAATTGAGGAATAAACCGCCTATAATACCCAATTAGCCCCAAAAAACCCCTGATCTGACGTTTGGTAGTAGGGAACGGCGTCTCGGCTATGGCTTTGACCTTTTCCGTCTGGGGTGCAATAACTCCATCTCCCAGTACGTACCCCAGATATTTAACCCTATAGAAGGCGTCTTTCGATTTTTTTGCATTAATATGCAGGCCTGCTTGTCTGAGGGCGTTGAGGATGATGGTCAGATGTTTTAGATGATCCGTCCACGAGGGGCTGTACACTACAATGTCATCTAGGTATGCTGAGCTAAAGGAGGAATAGGGCTGTAGAATGGTGTTCATCAAGCGTTGAAAAGTAGCCGGGGCTCCGTGTAACCCGAAGGGTAGCACGGTGAACTCGAACAGCCCTTGGTCTGTGGAGAAGGCCGTTTTCTTTCTGTCTGCATCTATTAGGGGTACTTGCCAGTAGCCCTTCGTTAGGTCGAATGTGGTGATATAGCAGGCCTCTCCTATTTTCTCTATCAATTCATCCACCCTTGGTATCGGGTAGGCATCAAAGGTGGAGATTTCGTTCAAGGCTCGGAAGTCCATGCAGAAGCGCGTTGACCCGTCCGGCTTCGGTATCATCACAATCGGGGATGCCCATTCACTCGCAGAAGGTTGGATCACTCCTAGTCGTAACATCTCCTTAACTTCGCGGTTTATCGCCTCTCTCCTGGCAGCCGGTATCCGATAAGCCTTTTGTCGGACAATTTTTCCGGGCACCGTCTGGATACCGTGTTCCACTAGAGGGGTCCGCCCGGGTAAGTCTGAGAATGTCAGGGCGAAGGGCGTCATGATCTCGTTCAATTCTTGTCTTTGGGTTGCCGTGAGCTCTGGGTTAACCACTAATTCTCCCAATGTGGACTTTGTGGGGTCCCCGCTGGGAATCAACAAGTGGCCTGCCTTAGGCACGGGGCCCAGCCACTTTTTAAGCAAATTAATGTGGTAGCTTTGTACCTTGGCCGGAGACATCTGCAGTTTATAAGTCGTTTTCCCTATCGTTTCCTTCACTCGATAGGGGCCTTGCCATTCACTTTTGAATTTGCTAGCGGAGGAGGGAAGAAGGACTAACGCCCATTCCCCGGGCTGCAGTCTTCTTATTTTCGTTCCTTTGTCGTAGTACCTCTTCTGTTTCGTTTGACTTCTTTCCAAGTTCGAATAGGCGAGATCTCTTAATTTGCCTATTTTAGACTTTAATTGCGTGGTGTACTCCAATAATGCGCAATGGTCCTGTCTATCTTCTGTTTCCCATGCGTCTTTCGTCATTTCGAGCAGGGACCTGGGTTGTCTCCCGTATAACAACTCGAAGGCCGAGCACCCCAAGCTGCTCTGTGTTTGGGAACGGAGCACATATAATGCCAGGGGAAGCAGTCGGTCCCACTCTCGTCCTTCTACCGTTAGCATCTTCTTCAACGTGCTTTTTAGGGTGCGATTGTATCTTTCGACCAGACCATCCATCTGGGGGTGGTATACCGACGTACGCAGGTGCTTGATGTCCAATGTGCGACAGACCTCTCGCATTAGCCTAGACGTAAAGGGCGTTCCCTGGTCGGTTACCACCTCTTTGGGGAATCCGACTCGGGAAAACAGTTCGATTAGTTTTTCCGCCAGGTTCTTGGTAGTAGGGGTGTGGAGGGGGAATGCTTCAACAAAACGGGTAGCGTAGTCGACTATCACTAGGGCGTGTAGATGCCCTTTACGTGTGCGCGGCAGGGGCCCGATAAGGTCCATTCCTATCCTTTCAAAGGGTACCCCTATAATAGGCATTGGCTGTAAAAGAGCAGGAGGGAGTATATAGGCATTTTTCTTTTGGCACGTCTCACATGTTTGGCAATACTTCTCAATGTCCCGATATATTCCTGGCCAATAGAAACATCTCAATACACTGTTGGTTGTTTTCTCCTTTCCGGCGTGCCCTGCGGTCAGGTGGGCATGTGAAAAAAACAGAACCTGTTCTCGGAAGGGTTGAGGGACTAACAACTGTAGAGGCCCTCCTTGCTTTCCTTCGCGGTATAGTAAATCGTTCTGGATTATGAACCTGGGGTATCCCCCCCCCCCCTCGGGTCTGGTTTTGGTGGGCCTGTTCCCATGCATTAAACAGTGTCCTGTCATTGGATTGGGTAAACCGGAAGCTACGGTCTATGACCCAGGGGTCTGGATAGACCAACGCAGGTGTTGGTGTCTTACTACTGGGGTTGCGCTCTTTTATTTCTTCCCTGAATAATGACAAGAAACCTGGGTTGTCCACCCCTAGAATCACCTCCTCAGGAAGCGTATCCACTACTCCTACTCTTGCTTGTTGAGTGGGTCGGTTGAGGGGAGTGATCGGGACCAGGGCCAGGGGGTAGGGCCGTACGTCCCCGTGTATACATCTGATGTGAACCGTACTGTGGGTGAGGTATTGTTGGGGACGTACTAAGGATTTCCTCACTACCGACTGTCTACACCCCGAATGTAAGAGGGCCTTGACCCCTGTCCCATTTATCCTTACATGCACATAATAGGAGGCGCCCAGCTCGGCGGAATACAGAACTGTCTTAGGTAGATAACCAACTTCCATCGGTTCATCAGTCCGTTTCCTGGGGCAAAGGCGGGCGATGTGGCCCCATTCGCCGCAGTCGTAGCATTGCGGTCCTCGCATCAGCGCCGGATCCATTCGGAATGGCTTATTACGGACTACTTCTGGTTGTATCGTGCCTTTCTTTTCGATCCGAACTGGAGGGGCCACTTTGGTCGATTTATCGTGTTCCCCAGCTCCATAGCGTGGTTGTGCTCTCCCAAAGTGTATAGCCATCTCAATGGTTTGGGCGACTGACAGGTTCAGATGTTGCTTCAACCATCTCTGGGTCCCATAGGGTACGGCTTCCATGAACTGTTCTAAATAGATGCGGGACATTATTTCTTCCTTTGTACTGCTATCCAGTTTTAGTCATTTGTCTGCGGCCATTTTGAGGCGGAAGTATAAAGTCTTGGGGTTTTCCCCTACAACCCCTCTCTCCTTTCTGAAACGTACTCGGTACGCCTCGGCATCGAGGCCTAGATGTTCCAGGATTACTTCTTTGATGATCGCGTAGGGTGTGACCCCGGTAGGGTTGGCTACTTGGTAAGCGGCCTGGGCTTCGGCAGATAGCAGGGGGGCTAGAAAGAAGGGCCACTTCTCTTCTGGCCACCTACACGCCCTTGCAGCCCTTTCGAAGTTGGTCAGGAAGGCATCTGGATCTTCTCCTGGTATGTACTTTTGGAGGGCGATGCCTGTAGGGTGCGGGACAGGTCGTGAGGCCGGTACCGACACCCCGGGTTCCGTGGCTGTCTTTTGCAGGGTTTCCAGGTGGGCCGTCATGGTGTTTTGGAAGGATTCCCGGTCTGCTTGGGCTGATGTCATTTGCCGTTCCACCACCCACTCTAGCTTCTCTTGTCCCTGAATTAGATGTTGTATAAGGGCCTCCATCTCGTTGCAGACGGAGTCTGATGTTAATCCCACTTCTGACACCAGTTGTGGCGGTGGGTCAGGGACAGACGGAACACGGGTACGTTGCAAACGAGGTTTTATTGCAATATATCTCTTTTTCAATCGACTTGTCAGTCTTTCTCTGGTCCACACTGCGGGATCCGTGGCTTCTATGGGGTTGGGGTCTTCGAACCCTCCTTGGATCTTGGTTCTCTCGTTCTTGGGACGACGGGGGGTCGGGGACACGTTTCTCACCAGGAAGGTCCGGGCCCAAAAGATAAAGAAACAAACAAGGACAAAGGTCAGGGTACCCTTCTTTATAAGTTCTACCTGAGACCGGGACCAGGGAGTGAGGAGACACCCTAAATTGTGCACTCATGACCAAACTGCAAATGCTACTCTTTGTGCCGGTGTGTATTTCACAACAAGGGAGGGGGATACAGGGGATTATATACAAAGCGCTAGTTACAGCTTCTAGGTATACGGGCTCTCCCCTCTCTTTATCCAACCCGCTACCCGGTCCCGTACCTGTCCTAGCCACGCTCCTCCCCTGGGAATGTGGCGGGGCGCTTCACGGGATCCTGGACCTCCTGGTCGGCTGCAGCTCTTCTCTCCGATTCTTCCGCCGGCCTCCTCGCTCTCGTCCCGGGTACCCCGCTCTTCTCCTGCGCTGGCCAATCCTCCAAGGCTCCGCTCTTCTCCTCCGCTCTCCAATCCTCCGATGTTCCAGTCTTCACTTCCGCTCCTCCAGGAAACGCCGTCCGTCCGCTGTCTCGTTTCTCCTCCTTTTGTTGTTCCGGGTTCCGCTGCGTCATTCAGGGGTGTGTCCATGTACACGTCACTGTTCCACTTAAAGGGCTCGTCTCCTTCTTTCAGTCTTCCCGTACTCGTATGAGATGAAAGCTCCTCGTTTTGCTGTGGGGGAACAAGAGGGGGTGAGAACGGTATGGGGGCCCACCATTCCTTACTTTCTTGCCGTCCTGCGGGTCCCTCTCCGTTACACTGTGACACTTGATCTGACAAAAAGATAACACTGGGGATTAATGTTCCTGCTGGGAAGAGATCAGAGTTTTGTCTCCTGGAAGTTTTGACTCATCATGAAGTAGCGCAGAGGGTTAATATGCCTGCTGCAAAGATTTAGAAAAGTAATCGCTGATATTTGTCTGTTTCCAGGGACTTCATTACATGGTTTTGCTTGTAAGAAAGTGTAGGAGAGTGGAATTTGACTAATGGTTGCCCCCAACTTTTTGCCTGTTATTTGAGTGGTTTTTGACTAGTCTGGCTGGGATCCTGCTATCCAGGACCCCAGCCTATCTGCTTTCTCCCTAAAACTGATGTGAGTACTCTAGGTACAAACCTAATTGGATGCTGGGCATGCCCTACCAGTCCCTTGTAGATGGTACCCTAGGTACCCAGGGCATGGGTCCCCCAGTAGGCCTACCAGGGCTGCAGCACTTATTGTGCCACCCTGGGACAGCCATACAAACTGACACCACCAGACCACTACTGTAGTCTGGGTAAGGTGGTGCTAGCACCCCTTACAGGGATATAGGTACACTATATCCCACCCCATTACAACACATATACTCTCATAGGTCACCCCTATAGCAGGCCTTGGTAATCCTACAAGGCAGGGTGCTGAGGTATGTGTGAGGGGGGACCCCTACATGAGTAGGGCCTCTCTGCAACCTTCATAAAATCGTTACTGGGTTGTTTGTAGTGTAGCCATACCATATACTCTTAACCGCATTATAAGTATATTGCGATATCGCGAAAACTTGAGAATGGCTACACAGAACCATATCGTGTTTGGTGTCAAACATGTAGGAATCATACCCCCAGTCCAGCCATGGGCATGAGGGTACGATTCCCCCTTGCTAGAAGGGCGATATGGGAAAAGTGGTAGAATTTAGACACCAATTTAAAAGTGCACAAGTTTCACAAAATGGCTACTGCCAGCCACCTACACGACCCTGGCTGGCTGTTGCTGGGGAAAACCCCAGCCTCGCCAGCTGGATAATAGGGCTCCTGTGGCAGGGAGGTGCTAGCATCTCCCCAGACAGGATAATGTGGATTGGAACAGGGTGGGTGCACCAAATGTCCTTTCAGAGTTGCACGTAGGCAGCTGCAGAGACCTAATTCTGCATACACCGCTTGGAACCGGTTCAGGGGCATCCTGCCCCTCGCCCAGGTGGCAAACACACAAAGGGGAGAGGGTGTAGCCACCCTTTCCCGCCTCACCACTCATTGATGGACACTACTCTGGACACTCCCCTAATCTTGGGGATAAAGGTGAATAACGTGGCCCCAGAGCCTCAGATTAATTTGGAACTTCACAGAACCAACCTTCAACGAGCTGCTGCCCAGCTGACTGAAGAAATCTCCCTTGGGCCGCGTGGGTGCCGAGATCCCCAATACCCCAGGACACCGGCCACCTCTTGCATAGCACACGACCCTGACCAGTGGGGAAGTTGTGCTTTGGCCTGTTTTTGAGCCAACCACTCTAAAGCAATTGTGCCAAAGACCAGCGCCCTAGCCCCCTCCGGTGACCCATGGGTGCACTTTTACGCATGCCAAATTGCCACCTCCCACGGTCCCTTGTCTCTCGACTTGTGGGCCCTAGCAGAGGTCTATCTTTGAAAACAAGAATTCCCCTGGTTGCTCCAGGCCTGCTCTACAGTCTCCTTGAAGGAGACCTCTCCCAGACCTCGTGGGTCTGCACTGTAGCAGATTTGTGCATTCTTCGTGGGTTGTGGTTTCCAAGGCTTAGTGGATCCATTCCGGACACTAACACCGCAGCAACCCTCATCCAACGTGGGACAGTCGCCCTCCTGAAGCTGGCCTTCCTTGAAGCCTCCCGGAGCCCGTGGCTGCAGATCCAAGCTACACCACTTTCCACCTGAAGCACCCGACATCGAAGGGCTCTTTGCTTTGAGCCTCCTGGTCACTTTGCCGTGATCCAGACTCTGTCCCCTCTGCTTTCAGGTTCTTCTCTACATTCTTCACATCTTTGATATTCACGGCATCATCGACGCTTTTGGCTAGCAGAACTTTTGACTATTTTCCCATTGAAAATCAGCCCGCGACCCGACAGCAGAAATGACCTATGCACCCGGCTTCCCTGGGGCAGGTAACAGTGGTACCTCGGTACTCTCGTGGTTGTGGGCATCTCAAAAGCTTAAGTCTAAAGTTTTAACTTTGTACTCCTGCTAGAAGTATTTTAAACTGTTTATTTCAAACCGCGACATTCTCCATAGGCTAACATTGAGATCCCGATAGCAGCTCTTTGCACTGCACGCGTCTCCCGTGGGTCCCCTTCCTCATAACTGTGGGTGGATTCTGAAGGGGCAAGCGATCCTGAATGCCCTAGGCATTGCCTGTAGAATTGTCGTGGTTCTTATACCACTATTTTAGTATATGGTTTGGTCCCCCCCTGGGGCCCATTGATTTCTGTGCTATTTATTGTGTTTATAAATGCTTGTTTGAAGTGTAACTTTGCCACTAGTCACATAAAGCGACTGTGGGATTCTGTCTAGAATAAATACATATATTTTATATATATACCTGTGTGGGCTACTCTTTCATTTGGTTATTCAAGAGGTTATTATGGTAAAACAATAAGCTTAACACTCCTTCAAGACTTAGCCTGACGGCTGCTCTCCACAGCTCCCACTAGGATAGCTTTCTGTAAAGGTTGTCTTAAACCTATCATCAATAAGAGTCGAATTGGACTGGTGCAAGGTGTCCCTATAACTAGGAACAGCATATGCCAGGCCAACTTCTCACAGAAAGTGTCACTCATAGTTATTGAATGTCACTCATAATTTTAATGAAATTATGAAAATGTCACACATAAGCAATCTGAAACCTTGGCAATTATGAAACAATGTAGTACATGTAAAGTCACAAATACCCTCTTTAGAGCAATGAGAAGCTCGAAGAAGGTAGTGAAATGCCTATTTAATCTCTGAAATAGAAGGTCACTAACCTCTGGGACAAAGTTTCGAATTTTTCAAGTCATGCTTATCTATAAGAGATACGGAATGTAAAATACCACATGCATTTGTTGAGTAATTAAACCGACAAAAATGTATGTGTCACTAACTAATAGTTTACTGCTGAGTCGACCATCGAGCTTTGTACTCATTTAGAGGTCTATTAGGATGGCGGACGGATGGCTGCCGCTGGGCTGGCGGTGGTAACCGCCCGGCCGGCGGCAGCCATCTGTCCGCGATTGGAACCCAGAAAATCTCCAGTCACATTAGCATGCCGGTGATTTACTAGCTTTTGGAATTCACAAAAAATATCAGTTTTTGTCTTGGAAAGCTGTGCCAGTCTCAGATTTCCAGGCATACTACTGGCAATCAAATACCCAATAGATGAACAAATTAATGCTTACAAATAGTCTAACCATTGCCAATCTCTCAGCGTAATGTTCAAACCCATTGTTATTCACCCATTCTGCCACTCCAAACAGAGGCCCACCTAATTCAAAACAGTCCGGATCCTCTAACTCATGGAAACAGTTCATCCCAAGCCTTGGTGTTCTCACCTCTCCACCCCAAAGCCCACTGCTGCTTTAGTTGGGAAATTTAAGATTCACATCCCGAATCTCAGAGACCAAGCTACGCCCCTGAATGGCCTTCAAAAACGATTAGGCGTGCATGAAAAATTGACAATTAGATATGTTTTGTGAAACAGAAATCTGATTGTATTTCATCAAACACTCTTGTAAAGAGATAGCTGGCTTTGCTGGCCTTGATCAGTGGCATTGACATTGTTTCCAAACCTTATGTTTCCGGGAAACATTACGCAACTGTAATTTATTTGTTCACTTGGGCATGCCTGGGTAACAAGCATTGTTGAATGAGATAGTGGTTGCTGTTATTGCGATAAATGGGTTAGAATTATGCCCCTTCTTTTAATGGATTGGCTTGATAGCCCAGTTGTCTACATGACCTATTGTGTCCATATCTTCTAAAATATAACTTAAGTGGGCTTTTGCTCCGGCTAGGCAACTATTTCTTCATCCACTTATGCTATTAATCTGGTTGTTATCATTTTTCCTTCTATGATGTGCTCAGACTATTTTACACTAGGGATGTCCTCTGAAAAGAGACACATTAAATTCTTCATCTCAAAGATGCATAGCACACAAAAAGCAATTCAATTCTTTTTGGGCTTTTTTCACAGTTACAGGCTGCTTTTTTATAATCTTTCAGTTAGGAAGCAAAGTGGAAGCCAGAACTACTAGCTTAGCAAATGCATGTCTTCAAAGGTCTTCAAAGATGGCAACTGTAGGGTGAAAAATCATTGTTCGATCATCCAATATCTTAAAAATCCAAGGGAGTTCCAGATATACATTTACAAGAAGCCGACCTATTTGTGAAACAAAATAGTAAACACCGAGTCAGGTTGAAAGTGAAAGTGCAGGTCTCTTCCTGGATTTTTCAAAAAGGTGGGGCGTTCCCACTGAGTTTTGAGTTGTTTTCTACATGCAAATGTTTGCACAAAGCTGGCAGCTTGAAAACAGGTTATATCAAGAAAAGCGTCCCAGATCGAAAGCTCTTCACAGTCAGTTAAACTCTTAACATTTGGTTTCATAGTCAGATCAATGCCCAGTCATGTGGATAAGTGTTAGACGGCGACCTCAGAAGGGCCCGGAAAGGGGTCCTGATTTCCCTGAGTCCCACCCGTATTGTATTGTAGCCGGGCACTGGCGAGAGATTCCCCAGGGGGAGGAATCTCGCAGCTAGGATCGTACTTCTGGCACCACACGACACAGAGAGACCACACTGGGTATTCTCAGAACAAGCTTTATCAAAATAGGTATCACTGCAAATATGTACAAGATGAGCACGGGCTCAAGAGTCTCGGAAGGGTAGGGGGTAGCGGGACTGTCTCTGGTAACGGTTCAAAGCAGGGACGTATCCGGCGCACAGCTCACAATCCTCGAGCTGGGAGATACGTGGTCGGAGTCGGGGTCCGGCGGGACCGTGAGAGTCTGGGGGAGCCGCGAGTCACTCAGCAGGGCTCAGGTACAAGTTCGGAGGTCTTACGATCTTCAGGGAGCCGCGAGTCACTCAGCAGGGCTCAGGTACAAGTTCGGAGGTCTTACGATCTTCAGGGAGCCGCGAGTCACTCAGCAGGGCTCAGGTACAAGTTCGGAGGTCTTACGATCTTCAGGGAGCCGCGAGTCACTCAGCAGGGCTCAGGTACAAGTTCGGAGGTCTTACGATCTTCAGGGAGCCGCGAGTCACTCAGCAGGGCTCAGGTGGGTTCCAGTTCCAGGAGCCGCGACCACGTCAGCAGGCTCTCGTTGTTCCAGCGTCGAATCTGCCGGACAGTCTCAGAGCACCCCTTGTTATAGGTCGACCCCGCTTTGATGTCCGGAGTCTGCGCAGGCAGGGGTCTTGTCACCTGGGGGCCGCTTGTCGGGGTTTCCTGCTATTGTCTTTTGATCCTTTCAGGGCCGGGTCGGGAGGAGTCCCAGACACCCAGCAGGCACGGAGCCAGCTCGCAGGGAGGCCGGAGGGCCGATCGAAACCCATCGTCCCAGGGGAGTTCAGAGGTGCGATAGAAACTGCTCCTCCCTCTCTCATCCCCTGGAAGCGGGATGTCCTCCAGCCGGTGTGGCGCCTCGAGGCCCGGGTCGCGCTGGAGCCGGGCGGCCATCTTGTTGCAGGGAGTGGGCACGCGGGCCCGGGGTGGCCGAAAGGAGAGAGGCCATGGACGGGGATGTCCGGGGTTGGTGCAGGGGTCCTGGTGGGAAAGGTCGGCTGGGCCGCGGGCTGGGGCTGCAGGCACTAGGTTTCGGTGGTGCGGGGGCACGTAGGGCCATTCTACGAGGCCGGGTCCAACACGCGTCCCCCCCAGCTGAAAGCCGGAGAGAACTGCCCATCACCTTGGGGGGTTCTCTTCGCTGAGGCGGAAGAACGGGGAGAGGCCGTCAGCGTTGGCGTGGTCCGTACCAGGGCGGTGTTCTACGGTGAAGTCCATTCCCTGGAGGGAGATTGACCACCGCAGTAGCTTGGGGTTTTCTCCTCGCATCTGCATGAGCCATCGCAAGGGCCGATGGTCAGTTTGGACCCTGAAATGAGTGCCGAACAGGTAGGGTCGTAGTTTTTTGAGTGCCCAGACCACGGCAAAGGCTTCGCGCTCTATGGTGCTCCACTTCTGTTCTCGGGGTAGCAGCCGCCGACTGAGGAAGGCGACGGGCTGGTCTAGGCCTTGATCATTCACTTGGGACAGGACGGCCCCAATGCCATGCTCGGAGGCATCGGTCTGGACTATGAACTCCTTGGTGTAGTCGGGAGCCTGGAGGACGGGGGCCGTGCACATGGCCTTTTTTAGAGCATCGAAAGCTTCCTGGCAGGCAGCCGTCCATTGCACCTTCTTTGGCTGTTTTTTAGACGTGAGTTCCGTGAGAGGGCCGACCAGGCTGCCATACCCCTGAATGAATCGGCGGTAGTAGCCCGTGAGTCCCAGAAAGGCTCGGACTTCCGTTTGGGTGATGGGTGGGTCCCAGGCCAGGATGGCGTCGATTTTTGGCTGTAGAGGAGCGACCTGGCCACTCCCGACTTGGTGCCCCAGGTAGGCTACGGATCCTTGCCCGATCTGGCACTTGCTGGCTTTTATGGTGAGGCCTGCCTGGCGCAGGGCGGTTAGCACTCTCCGGAGGTGCTGGAGGTGCTCACTCCACTCTGAACTGAAGACAGCGATGTCGTCCAGATAGGCCGCGCTGAACTGTTCTAGCCCGGCCAGGACCCTATTTACCAGTCTCTGGAAAGTGGCCGGGGCATTTTTCATCCCGAAGGGCATCACGCGGAAGCGGTAGTGCCCATCGGGGGTGGAGAAAGCAGACCTCTCCTTGGCCCCTTCGGTGAGCGCAATCTGCCAGTAGCCGCAGGTGAGGTCGAAAGTGCTGAGGAACCGGGCGGCCCCTAGTCGGCCAATGAGCTCGTCGGCTCGGGGAATAGGGTGGGCATCGGCTCGGGTAACGTCATTGAGCCCCCGGTAATCCACGCAGAACCGGAGCTCGGGGGCGACACCGGGGGCTGCTGCCTTCGGAACCAGGACCACGGGGCTGGCCCAGGGACTGTCAGAGGGCTCGATCACCCCCAGGGTCAACATCTTCGAGACTTCGGCTTGAATACAGGACCGGACCCGGTCAGGAACCCGGTAGGCTCGGTGTCTCACCGGCGGGCTGTCCCCGGTGTCCACATCGTGAACACACCAGTTGGTGACCCGGGGGGTCAGGGAGAAGAGGTCAGAAAATTGTCTGAGGAGCTGGCGGCAGTCCGCTTGTTGCTGGGCAGTGAGGGCTGGGGAGAGGTTCACTCCCTCCACGGAGCCATCCTGCTCCTTGACACACAGGAGGTCCGGGAGGGGATCCGACTCATCTTCGGCCCCGTCATCGGTGGCCAGCAGGAGGCTCAGTTCTGTCCGCACGAAGTGAGGCTTGAGGCGGTTCACGTGCAGGACCCGGAGGGATCCCGAGGCGACTGGACGTCCACCAAGTAGGTGACTTGGCTCTTCCTCTCAACCACTTTGTAGGGTCCAGTCCATCGGTCCTGGAGAGCGCCAGGCTTCACAGGGGCCATGACCCACACCTGCTGGCCCGGCTGGAACTCGACCAGAGTAGCATTCTGGTCGTACCAGCGCTTCATTTCTTCTTGACTCGCCTCCAGGTTGGCCTCGGCCAGTTCTCGGAACCTCCTGGTCTGGTTCCGGAGGGCCAGGACATATTGGAACACATCTCGGGGGGTGGTCTGGGGTGCTGCCTCCCACCCTTCCTTAACCAAACTGAGGGGACCTCGGACGGGGTGCCCATAGAGTAATTCAAACGGGCTGAACCCTAAGGACTTCTGGGGGACCTCCCGGTAAGCGAACAAGAGGCAGGGGAGCAGGACGTCCCACTTACGCCGGAGGGGCTCTTCTAGGCCAGCGATCATCCCTTTCAAAGTCCTATTAAACCTCTCTACTAGGCCGTTCCCTTGGGGATGGTACGGGGTGGTGAACTTATAGGACACCCCACATTGTTGCCACAGGGACGTCATATACCTTGATATAAAATTAGTGCCGCGATCGCTCACGACCTCGCGGGGGAAACCCACCCTGGAAAAGATCCCCATCAGGGCCCGGCCCACCACGGGGGCCGTAGTGGTGCGCAGGGGAATAGCCTCTGGATAGCGGGTGGCGTGGTCTACTAGGACCAAGATGAAACGGTGACCTTGGGAGGTGGGGGGGTCCAGTGGCCCCACGATGTCGATTCCGACTCGTTCGAAGGGGGTACTGACGACCGGGAAGGGTTGGAGGGGAGCCTTGCGCTTCCCCCCACTCTTCCCACTGGCTTGGCACGTGGGGCAGGACTTGCAGTGTGCCTCTACCGCTGCTTTCATCTTAGGCCAATAAAAATGGGTCACGAGACGGCTGTAGGTCTTGTCCTGACCCAGGTGGCCGGCGAGGGGGACATCGTGGGCTAAGCCCAGGAGGAAATCCCGGAAGCGGAGGGGTACCACCAGTACCCGTCCGGATCCCAGCTCCACTGATTTCTGCTCACTATACAGGATGTTATTTTCCCAATAGATTCGGTGCGTTCCGGTCTGGTCACCTGCGGCTTGGCCCTCGGCCTGGCGCCGCAGCCCGACCAGGGAAGGACAGGTGGCTTGCTCCCGGCAAAATTCATCCCGGGTGGGCCCGCCCTCGTGGCACCAATGGGCCAACTCGGGTAGATCCCCCAACTCGGGGACCGGGGCGGGGTCGGATGGTGCGGGTTCGTCGCTGGCGACGGACCCTTCCGATGGGGGAACGGGAGGACCCTCGGCGGGGACGGTACGGGCTTCTTCGACCGGGGTGCTCTCGACTTCTCCCCGGGGAGCGAGTCGGGCTGTCATAGATCGGGTGGTGGCACACACCCACTCGGGGAGTCCCATCATTCCTAGGTGGGCCTTGCGCTCTACGTGCTTCCAGGGAGAACTCTCCAGGTCGTTCCCTAAGAGGCAGTCGACCGGCTGGGATGTTCTTACGGCCACCTTGAGTTTACCTATCACCCCTCCCCACTCAAATGGCACCAGGGCTACCTGACACATACTTTCCCTATTGTCTGCAGAGATTACGGGGCAAAAGACATTGGGGAGGATCTGCTCCTCGGGAACTAGGTGCCTGAGGACACCGGTGATACTAGCCCTGGTGTCCCGCAGGGCCTCTACCTGGTGGCCATTGATCTTGACGAGCTGCCCATATTTCTGTGTGTTGGACGGTAGGAGGCTACCAGGGATCATTTCCCTATCTCCCAGGGATACTAGGGCCATAGCGGCGGGTTCCCACTCCTCGGCTTCCTCAACCTCCTCCCCTAGGGCTACGTTGGCTATCTGTCTCGCAGGGGTGACTTGGGTGGCCATGGGGCACTCTGGGTCATTGGCGTAGTGCCCGGGTTTCTGGCAACGAAAACAGGTGACGGTCACCCTGTGTCCTCGTCTCCCAGGGGGCCCTGTTACTGGTGGGGGGGGCGCCGGGAAAGGTGGAGGTGGTGTCTTCGGGGGGCTAGGCTGGGACTCTCTCGGCCCTCCCTGGTTCCCTCCCCCTCTCTGGCGGGGTGGTCCCTGACTGGTTCGGGGGTACTCTCCTACCATCCCCCGGGAGACCCGGGTGTTGGTCCAGCGGTCGGCCTCCACAGCCAGCTTCCGGGGATCTGTGAGCTTGCTATCCAGCAGATGTTGACGTAGTTCTACGAAGCAGTTCGCAGCCAGATGTTCCCATAACATGAGGTCAGTGAGTTCGGCAAGGGTGGTGACCTTGCTGCCCTTGACCCACCCATCGAAGGCCCGACTAAAAAAGTTTACATACTCCACCCAGGTGGTGCCCGGGATCTTCCTGCAGTCCCGGAACCGTTGGCGGTACATTTCTGGGGTGAGGCCGTATCTTGTGAGGAGAGCCTCTTTCATGTGGCTGTAGGAGGTCTGCAGGGAGAGGGGTAGGTCGAGCAGGGTGTCCCTTCCTTCGCTCAGAAACCGCCCCCACAACCCCGCCCCCCAGTCCTTCTGTGGAATCCGATGGGAGGTCATGGCGACCTCGTAGGCCCGAAACCATTGCTGAATGTCATCGTTTTTATAATATTCTTTGACCACATCCTTGGGGATGTGGACCTTCTGTTCCGCTGGGGGGGCCGTCTCTCGGTTCCCCTCCCGTCCTCATTTCGGGCCTTGAGCTCGAGTTCTTTTAAGCTGCGTTCGTGCTCTAGTTGGAGCTTTCTTCCTTCGTGCTCCCGTTGGAGCTTCTTTTCTTCCAGTTCGCCTTGTACGCGCATTTGCTCTACCGCTAGCTTTTTCTCCGCTAACTTCAATTCGCCCTCGATTTTGAGTTTGGCTAACTCGAGTTCATGACTGCGGCTTCTCTCTCTGTCCGCGAGTTCTCCCGGGGATAGGCCCCCGTCTGGTACAATGCCTTGCACCTGATTGTCGCTGCTTTCACTTGGAGGGGGTTCGGCTTCGTCGGGGCGCTCCCCCGTGCCTTCCGGGCGGGATGCCCCGGTCTCCACCCAAGTTTTCAGTGCTTTCTGTAAGTCTTCCTTAGTGTTGAGGCCAGTGGTAGCTATTTTAAGTTCTTTGCAAAATTGTTTTAGCTCTTTGTGTGTGTATTCTTCCAGATGCTCCACCTGGAACACTCTGTTAGCGTTGGTTTCTGCGGAGCTCATGGCGCTTCCTTCTGCCATCTTTGTTGGTCGTGCGTCCGTTGTTCACTGTACGATCTCTAGGTGATGGGCCCGAATCCCGTCGCTTGCCACCAATGTTAGACGGCGACCTCAGAGGGGCCCGGAAAGGGGTCCTGATTTCCCTGAGTCCCACCCGTATTGTATTGTAGCCGGGCACTGGCGAGAGATTCCCCAGGGGGAGGAATCTCGCAGCTAGGATCGTACTTCTGGCACCACACGACACAGAGAGACCACACTGGGTATTCTCAGAACAAGCTTTATCAAAATAGGTATCACTGCAAATATGTACAAGATGAGCACGGGCTCAAGAGTCTCGGAAGGGTAGGGGGTAGCGGGACTGTCTCTGGTAACGGTTCAAAGCAGGGACGTATCCGGCGCACAGCTCACAATCCTCGAGCTGGGAGATACGTGGTCGGAGTCGGGGTCCGGCGGGACCGTGAGAGTCTGGGGGAGCCGCGAGTCACTCAGCAGGGCTCAGGTACAAGTTCGGAGGTCTTACGATCTTCAGGGAGCGGCGAGTCACTCAGCAGGGCTCAGGTACAAGTTCGGAGGTCTTACGATCTTCAGGGAGCCGCGAGTCACTCAGCAGGGCTCAGGTACAAGTTCGGAGGTCTTACGATCTTCAGGGAGCCGCGAGTCACTCAGCAGGGCTCAGGTACAAGTTCGGAGGTCTTACGATCTTCAGGGAGCCGCGAGTCACTCAGCAGGGCTCAGGTGGGTTCCAGTTCCAGGAGCCGCGACCACGTCAGCAGGCTCTCGTTGTTCCAGCGTCGAATCTGCCGGACAGTCTCAGAGCACCCCTTGTTATAGGTCGACCCCGCTTTGATGTCCGGAGTCTGCGCAGGCAGGGGTCTTGTCACCTGGGGGCCGCTTGTCGGGGTTTCCTGCTATTGTCTTTTGATCCTTTCAGGGCCGGGTCGGGAGGAGTCCCAGACACCCAGCAGGCACGGAGCCAGCTCGCAGGGAGGCCGGAGGGCCGATCGAAACCCATCGTCCCAGGGGAGTTCAGAGGTGCGATAGAAACTGCTCCTCCCTCTCTCATCCCCTGGAAGCGGGATGTCCTCCAGCCGGAGTGGCGCCTCGAGGCCCGGGTCGCGCTGGAGCCGGGCGGCCATCTTGTTGCAGGGAGTGGGCACGCGGGCCCGGGGTGGCCGAAAGGAGAGAGGCCATGGACGGGGATGTCCGGGGTTGGTGCAGGGGTCCTGGTGGGAAAGGTCGGCTGGGCCGCGGGCTGGGGCTGCAGGCACTAGGTTTCGGTGGTGCGGGGGCACGGAGGGCCATTCTACGAGGCCGGGTCCAACAATAAGGTTAAGCTGAAATTTGTCCAGGGAAGGGGCGATGTTGCAGGTGCAGTGCATTTTGAATCTGTTTTCACGACCTGTAAATCACTGTCAGAAAGGACTTGTTTTCAATTTATTTGTTTATTGTAAAGTGGGAGGTCCACGCATTTGCTCAGTTGTAAGCTGCTTATATATGGCGAGTACATGGTTTCAGTTGGCTTTTCACATTCCGTTGCCATATATACTAACTAGTAAAACGAAACGACAGCCCTGCCAAGTACCACACATCAGGCATTATGTGTATTGTGAAAGCGGGAGGACCACGCATTTGCTCAGTTGTAAGTTGCTTATATATGGCGTGTACATGGTTTCAGTGTGCTTTTGACCTTCCATTGCCAAATGTGTACTGACTAGTAAAACGAAACGACAGCCCTGCCAAGTACCACAGATCAGGCATTATGTTTATTGTGAAAGTGAAAGGCCCACTGCTGTAGCGTTTCTGGGCCCTTCAACTTTCTCTGTAATGTATAATGAGATCAATGGTCCTGCAATGGACCATCCTCTGTGCTGAGAGGGGTTGGATATTTGGGGATGCTGCATTTATCTCATGAGGACAAGGATTAGGATAACTGAATCACAAGTTAAATAATAAATCCATATAGGTTAGTCTTAGGAAAATCCCATAAAGATAGAATATGATCACTGCAACCCCAAGTCTCCTAGAGACACGTAGGTGAGCAATAATAATTCAGTTGCAGCAATGAAAAATATTAACATGAGAATTTGATGCTTAGAGACTTCTGCATCACAACCTCTTTAGTCGTAAGTAACACAATTAAGAAAGCACAGTCAGCAGGTCACTATCATCAAAATAGTAGAGTCAATAGCATTTTAGATAGTTTAGTTTATCAATATTCAATTGGAATCTATTACATTAAGAATTTTAGGAATCATATCCAAATTATAATAATAAGTTAATAAAATACCAAAGCTTAGTTTTCAGCGGAAGATATTAAGTGTCTAGAAGGAGGTCTCCTAGCCGAGAGACTCTCAGGTGCACATAGCCGTATGCGTCAACCTGGATAGAGCCAGTTAAGTCTTATGCAAGACTTTCAGGAGAGAGCAGTAAATTCCAAGTAAGCCAGTCCGGTTCGATAGACAGGAGTCTGTCTAAGTCGGTCACAGCAGTGACATCGGCTCAGTCTCTTCGTGTTGCAAAAGAAGAAGTAATGACGACAGCCAGCACTCCTTTAGGAATAGGCAATTATACTCTGTCAGTTCTGGGGAGACATCACGTAGAAACACCTCATCGATCAGACCACTCAGTCCATTGGTCAGTTTGGGAAAAGGGTAAGTTGAAATTGCAGCAAGACAAAAATTGGGAAAAATAGGTGGATCCATGGGATTGTTCCTTAGGTTGTCTTATTTTTTGTCACAGTGAACAATGGCATATTGAGGCAAAGAACATTTGAGGTCAAAAGGAAAAGGACACGTTTATCCAAAGCCGTATTGTAAGAAAGTGCCCTCTTTTTGCATGGTTGCCCCCACTTTTTGCTAAACTGCTGATGTAGTTTGACTGGTTGTGCCTTGGGTTCCTGCGAAGCAGGTACCCAGGGCCTATGTTCTTTTCCTAAACAGCATTAAAAAAACAAAAACAATTGGCACTCCTTGGCCACAGGTCAGTCCCTTTTAATGGTACCACAGGTACCAAGGGCACTGTGGCCAGAGAAGGCCTCTAAGGGCTGCAGCACTTATTGTGCCACCCTTAGAGGCCCTGTACCTTTACACACACACACTGCCATTGTAGGCTGCATGTGTTGGTGCAGAACAAAGTGAAGAGTCGACATGGCACACTTCCCTGTGTGCCATGCCTACAACCCACTGCCCTGGCATAGGTTAGCCACCCCTCTAGCTGGGTGCACTATACCAGTGGTGAGGGTACAGGTGCATGAGCCGTGTACCCCTACAGTGTCTAAGTCAATTCTTAGACATTGTAAGGCAGTAATGCCATTAAGAGTATATGGTGCTGAGAGTTTGTCATTACGAACATCACAGCCCCATAATGGTTTTACTGAAAACTGTGAAGTTTGGTATTAAACTTCTCAGCACATTAAACCCACACTGATGCCAGTGTGGTATTTAATGAAAAATGCACTCAGAAGGCACCTTAGAGATGCCCCCTGAAATACGACCTAACACTAGTGTTCAGGCTGAGTGGCTGCTTGCCACCTGCCACCACCAGATATGTTTCTGGACCCCTGGGTCGAGAGCCGCTGCTCTTGGATGTTTGAAACAATACACATCCTGGGACAAGGTGCTAAGCCTTCTTTCCCAGGATGGGCTGGGTAAACGAAGGGGATGCTTCAAAGGCTTGCTGCCTTTGTGAGCTACCCCAGGCCTTTGTTGCTTCCAGCAACTGAACCCCAACGGTTCTGACCCCCACTTTGGGCAGGAGACTTGGCGGGAAAACTAAGTGAGGAAGGGAGGTGTGCCCACCTTTGCCAACCCCACCCCTCAGGTGGGGGAGGTGAGTTGAAGCACAACTCTCAGTCTCCGCCATTTTGCAGATGGGGGGACTCAGCCAACCAGATTGAGGGATATGCCCCCCTCCCACTAGAGGGTGGCATAATAGGGGGTGTACCCACCCCAAGGAAGGGACCCATTGGTCCCAACCTTTACCTATCGATAATGCCCCTAAATCTAGTATTCAGGGGCAGCCTGAACCTTGCCTCCTCATGCAAGAATCAACAAGAATAAGAGAAGAAGAAGGACAGAAGAACCCATGCTGAAACTAAGAAGAGGAGGCCGCCCACTGACTTGACCCCAGCCATACCGGCCTGTCCCCAACTCAAACCTGCTCCAGGGAAATTCCGGTGTGTCCTGCAGCCAGCAACCTCAAGAACCCCGAGGACCTGCCCTGCCTTCCAAGTCAAGACTTTGTTTCCCGTGAGCACCGGATTTGCACACCAACAGACTCTGGCCCCGGCCAAAACCATGATTCTGCACCACTCTGCACCCAACGCCCACGGCCTGAGTTCGAGTGGCCTAACACCATGAGAAGGTCACCCCGGCAATCTTGACATGAGATCTAGTGATCTCCTACCTGCCTCGACCCTCCAAACGATGCCTGCAGTCTCTTTCTGGAGGACCCCCATGACCCCGACCGGAGCTGGTAAGAAAACCTGATGCCTAAAGACACCCCTGCACCCGAAGTCCCATGGCCTTGGGTGGGCCAACCGACGGTGTCTCAGCATCCCCAGGCATCCCAACTAACCGTTCCAACCAGTGGCCGCCTCCACAAGATCTTCGTCCCGAGCCTGCAGTCTTTGTTGCAACCGGAGAACCCTCATTGAAAACCACAGGGCACCCAATGCCAAAACAGCACCCTGCACCCAGCCGCCCCTGCGCCGCTGCGGGTGTACTTTGGGTGCTGAGGAAATTCGATTTTCGATCGCATTGAGCCGCTATTTTGTGCTCTGCCGCCATTTTGTGTTGCCCTCACTCAGGCAGCACGACGAACAAAGTCTTTTCTGCTTTTCCTGCAATATTGTGTCAGAATAGCCTTGTGCCTCTGTTTACGACGCTGGTGTTAGAGACTGGCTGAGTACACTAATCCCTGTCTGGTTCTTCTAATCCCTGTCTTAACTATCTGTTGGTTCACACTATTCTCTCCTGACTTTATCTTATCTTCTGGCCTTCGCTGTCCTCCGCTCGTATTCTCTTGTTTCACAACTGTCCTCCAAAACACACGAACGTATCTCGCCACCTGCAAGTTAGTTACAGACATATTAATACCTTAACCTGTGGGAGGGGTGGCAAACACAGTTGGAGGAGAGGCTTCTTCGAGTTACTTGATATCTTTGTTTTTCAACCATTTCTATTGGACATGTTCTGTTTTTAACCTTACCTTAGTGGTCCTCTATGTATGTTCTAGGTGTGTTCTTTGTTAATGAATATGTTATCTACGTACTATAAACGATTGTGCGCCACGGAGTGAAGTGGCAGTCTCCTGAGAACATACCGTGTGTACTTCTAGGACAACTGTACTAGCTGCAGCTAATAAAATCTGATCTTTTACGCCGACAGAGTGTCCCCGTGTCTCTGTTAGCTGAAGCAAGAGAACCCAGGAGATTAAGGCGTACCCTGCGCCGCCAGGTCCAAAAGGGTCTGGTTCTTCAACTGGCGCCCAAAGTGGGGCGGCTTCAGAGGTAGTGGTTCTGCCTGAAGGTCGTGAGGAACCCCGCAAGAAAATTTTGGAGGAATCGCGAGCCACGTCAAGCGACCCCTGTATGTCGAAAGTGGTCCGAAGGTCTTTTGCAGCGCGGTTACTCCTTCCTGACGGCTACTGATGACTGCTGCCCTGACTGGTGATGTATGGTAAAGCGAGACGATAGACGGGCCTCTGTTGGTGTAAGAAGACATCTTAGTTAAGTATTGGTGGGTCGCTCCCACATTTGGTTCTTTGGTTCTTTGGTCCTTAGGTTCTTTGATTCTTTGGTCTTTGGTTCTTTGGTTCTTAGGTTCTTTGGGTCTTTGATTCGGGTATTTCAATAACCGAAGCCGAGGGGTAAGTACATTTATGCTGTGTTCATTGATTTAACCCCCTTGATGTTTGTGAACAGTCCAGTGAAATAACGATGCCTGGTCTGACTAAGTTTGAGAAACTTTGTTGTTTTGGTTGTAATAGGGATTCCTGGCTGGAGGACTATTGTCCGATTCCTTCGGTTGGAACTCCCACTTATGTCTTTTTTTTTTTTTTTATCTACAAAAAATATATGCTTGTTTTATTTTAGAACCAACAATAGGTATTAAAATATACTTTCTCAGAATGAGATGCTTTATATAAATACTTTTGCAATATGCAATTGACTTTTGTAGAAAGTTACAAGTGGTTGCAATAGGCAACAACATTTTTTTTTTTTTTTTTTTTAATTTTTTTTTTTTTTTGAAACCGTTTATTGCAGTTTGTAAAAGTTACAGGTATGGGCCTACAACCACCCGGCCGGCCGCTAGAATGACAAAAGCATATTGCATACATACAGTAAAAGTCTCTCGGCAGTGCAGAGCAGTGAAACAGGAGTAATCAATGGTGCAGGCCACACAGCTCCAAGCCCACAGTACGGTTCCCTTTTCTTGAAACAAAACAACACCAAAAAACCACACCCGCAATGCAACCCGCGATCCAAAGTGACAGCACGTGCTCCAGAAGTGGGGGATCCGAACCAGCAGCAGAACTCTGAGGAGGGGAATGGGAGTAGATCAGGGACTGGGGGACCGCGCGCCCGCGGCCGAGGGAGGGGGGCCGTCTAGGGAGACGGAGCAGGCGAGGCAGCCGGTAGCAATGGTGGCTCACAAATACCCCCGCGGTAGGCGTTCCAGGGGCCCCAGAGTTTCACCCACGCCCCAGGCTTACCCCGCGCCACATACACCACCTTTTCACGAAACATACACCAATCCATATGCTCTTTCCAAGCCGACACCGCAGGGGGCCTCTGGGATCCCCACAATTGAGCAATGTCCCGCTTAGCTATCATGTATCCCAGAGTCACCCACCGCGTCTGCGGAACCGAATAGTCATTCGGTTCCCATACATTCAGCAAGCATCTCCTCGCTTCAGGCAGCAGCGCAACACGCGTAACCACACGCAGGACCTCATGCACACCACGCCAGAATCGCTCCACCCTCGGGCACTCCCACAGTATATGCATGAAAGTCGCCAACGCACCACAGCCACGCTTACACAGTCCGTCACCAGCAAAACCCATACGCAGAAGCCGTGGCCCCGTCACGTAAACCCGGTGAAGGATCTTGAGCTGGACGAAACGAAGGCGAGCCGGGATGGCCACCTCTTTCGGAGAGGCCACCGCGGAAATCCAATCCTCGTCGTCCAGCTCCAGCCCGTCGGCAACCCAGGCCTCGCGGAGACTAGTCAGCAGGCACGATCTATCGTTGATCAGTTTTTTGTATATGAGGGAGATCGTGCTGTCCGGTACATGGCCATCCAGCACTCTGTCCTCCAGGGGGGAAGACTCCGGAATGGATGCGACGTCCGGGAAGACGGAGCCCAGCGCATGGCGGACTTGTAGGTACCGAAAGTACTCACTGCCCTGCAGCTGAAACTCCGCCTGCAGCATCTCAAAAGTCTTGAATCCCCCCCTCGTCCAGAGATCTCCCACCGTGCTGATTCCGATCGTGTCCCACTTCTCGAAGCCCTTCGACGTCCACAGGGAGCCCAACCTCTCAGACGCATACAGCGGTGACGCCCGGGTCAAACGGTCCTTCCACCCCATAGCTGCATTAGCCGCGTGCCAGACACGCACCATGACACGCGTCGGTCCCGTCAAACGGGAGTCGGGCGCGCCAGAATAGAGCGCGCGATTGTAATCGCCACCGGGTAGGAGCATCTTATCCATCTCAAATGCCGGGTTCAAGGCGGGCCCATAAAGGCCATGATTAATTGCAGCTAGTTGGGAGGCCCAGTAATACCGTTTAATGTCCGGGAGGGCGACCCCCCCATCGTACCACGGGAGCGTCAATTTAGCCAGAGCAATGCGCGGCCTCCCGTCCCAGAACAAGCGCCGCTGGAGGCCCTCCACCTCACGGAAATAGCGTGCCGGGACCAAGTCCATAGTATTCTGGAGGGCGTAGAGGAAGCGCGGCAGAGACATCATTTTAAACAAGGCCGCTCGGCCGAGCGGCGAGAGCGGCAGACGCCGCCAGCGCACCACGTCCTCCTTCAAGCGCTGGAGGGGGGGCAGCAAGTTCCGCTCATAGCGGGCCTCCGGGTCAAGTGTGATATAAATACCCAGGTACCGAAAACCTTGGGAGGCAATCTGGATCGGACAGTCCCGTGGTAGGGCCGGAGCCTCCCCGGAAAGCACATAGACACAGGATTTCGCCCAGTTGATGACCAGGCCTGAGTTGCGACCGAATGAGCGCAAAACATCAACCAGGACGATCAGTGATTTACGCGGGGAGGCGAGATACAGAAGGATATCGTCAGCATAGAGGGACACACGGTCCTCATGCTCGGGAGTCCAGCGGAGACCACGGATAGAAGGGTGCCACCGCAGCCACTCCGCCAGGGGCTCCAGGGCCAGGGCAAACAGGAGAGGCGACAGGGGGCAACCCTGTCGCGTACCCCTCCCCAGCGCGAATGGGGCCGAGACTCGCCCATTCACTACCACCTGCGCCAATGGGCCCGAATATAGCAATTTGACCCAGCTAATGAAACCCGGGCCAAACCCGAATTTCGCCAGCATCGCCCAGATGTATGGCCATTCAAGCGTATCAAACGCCATGGTGGCGTCCAAGGACGCCAAGATGGCCGGCTCCCGCACAAATGGGACACGCGCGAGCACCCCGTGCAAGCGCCGCAGATTGAGCGCCGTGTTGCGGTGCGGTATAAAGCCAGATTGGTCTTGGTGGACCAAATCGCCCACCACGCCAACCAACCGGTTGGCCAACACCTTGGCGAGGATTTTGGGCTCCGCGTTCAAAAGCGAAATCGGCCTATAGGATGTGACCCGTTCACGGGGCTTCCCCTCCTTGTGGATCACCACAATTGTGGCCAGACGCTGGTCCGGCGGGAGGGAACCCTGCGAGTGGGCCGCCAGGAACATCGCGCGCAGGTGGGGCGCCAACACATCCGGGCGTAGCTTGTAGAGCTCGATGGGAATACCATTGGGGCCCATGGCCTTGCCGGATGCAACCGAGCGAATAGCCAAGGCAATTTCGTCCGAGGTGGGAGGGGCGTCCAGCGAATCCCTGTCCTCCACCGTTAGGGAGGGCAGTGCGATGTCCCGAAGCAGGGCATGGGAATCTTCCTCCGAGCAGGGGGAAACCGGGGAGTAGACTTCGCGGAAATAATCCGCGAAGCAGGAGACAATGGCTTCCGGCTCAGTGACACACGCACCATCAACACTCTCAATCAAAGGCACCACGCGGCTCGCTCTCTCCCTCTTATCCAACCACGCAATCAATTTGCCAGCCTTATCACCCACATCATACAATCGCCCCTGCTGCTCTCTACTGAGGCCCCTGGCCGCCTCCGTGACGAGGGCCCGATAGGCCGCCTGCTTTAGGTGTAGAACATGCAACTTGGCGTCTGTTACCCCGCTCCCCAGGTCACCCTCCAGTTCTGCAATCTCGGCCTCTACCCGGGTCACCTCCTCCCGCTCGCGCCGCCGGGCATGGGAGATAAAGGAGAGGGCCTCCCCTCTAAGGACTACCTTGAAAGCCTCCCACAGGGAGATGGCCGAAGAGACCGACCCCACATTCTCGTCGAAATAGCGCTGTAAGGATTTGATCAAATCGGCACGAATGGTGGGGTCGCGCAAATACCATGCATTGATTGGGGCCACCCTGCCATCCCCCCTCGGGAAGACATCGAAATGCAACAACAGTGGGGAGTGGTCTGAGATACCCCGCGCCAAATGGCGCACCTCCCCCACCCTCCCTGCATGGGCCGCCGGGACAAGGATGTAATCAAGCCGCGAGAGGCTACCATGGGCACCCGAGTGGAAGGTGTACTGTCGCAATGCGGGATGCTTTAATCGCCAGCAATCCACCAGGCCCAGCGTGTCCAGAAGGCCGGGCAGCCACGCCTGTGCCCGGGGGAGGTCCCTAGGGGGATGGCGATCCATAGACCCAGAGGCTACCGCATTAAAGTCCCCTCCAACCACCAGCAGGCCACTCGGAAGGTCTAGAAGGAGGCGCCCCAGGTCCGCGAATGTGGTGGCTTGTAACCCAGGCGGGACGTAAACTGATATAAAGATAAACACTCTACCCTCCATTCTTCCCACCAGAACCGTGTAGCGTCCCCTCTCATCATGGCGCACCTCGTCAATCTCCAACGGGAGCGAGTTCTTGATCATAATACCCACCCCCCGCGAGCCCGAGGTGAAGCCGGAATGGGCCGCCAAACGATATCCCCGCCGATTCATTGCATGAAAGGAGTTACCTATAAGGTGCGTCTCCTGCAGGAAGACAACATCTGGTGAAATACGTTTTAAGTACTGCAGGACCACACCACGCTTAATCCTATCCCCCAGGCCGTTAACATTCCATGACAACACAGTCAAATCCCTACCCCCCATCATAAGTCGAAACAATCGGTCGTCCCCCATCGAGCATCCTAAAAACAACAACATAGTAGCGGGTTTGCCCTGCGGTGCTAACAAACAACACACCCCCCCCACCCCCCGGTCCCAACAGAACTCCCCCCTCCCTGCACCCCTGCATGAGCCCAGACAGCCCCCCCAAAGTGCAGTGTGCCTGTCGCCCCATAGCTAAAATACTAACTAGTCCCCCAGAGGAGGAGGGAAGCCCCCAACAGACCCCGCACGACCTCCATAGGAGGGGAACATACGCAATCAATAAATGGTGAAGGAACAACGTCCAGAGCAAGGCCTATTCAGTCAGCCCTCAATTCTGATCCGGCGGGCCCTCCTCGCCAGCCGCGCCCCCCCCGCCCCCCCGGCCCCGATCTCCAGGCAGAGTGTCCAGCCAGTCCCCAGCCGCCTCGGGCCGGTCAAAGAAGTGCGTGCGACCATCCACCTCTACCCTCAGCTTAGCTGGAAAGAGCATTGAGTACTTGAGGTTTAGGTCCCTTAGGCGACGTTTAACACCAAGAAAGCTCTGTCGCTGCTTCTGGACCGCCGGAGTAAAGTCTGGGTAGAAATGTACCTCCATGTTGTCAAGCTTGACCGGTCCCTGTTGCCTGGAGGTCTGGAGGATAGCATCTCTGTCCCGAAAATTAAAAATCCGGGCAATGAGAGGCCGCGGCGGGGCACCAGTCTTAGGTCTGCCCCCGGGGACCCGGTGAGCACGCTCCACCGCAAAAAGCTTACTCAGCCCCCGGGGCTGGAGATGGGTCAGGATCAACTCTTCCACGAAAAGATCCGCCGCCTCCGCCTCTCGTCCCTCCGGCACCCCCACAATACGGACATTATTCCTCCGGGCCCGACCTTCGGAGTCCTCCAGTCGCCGGTCCATCAGGGCGCTCGCCTGGCCAAGCCGGCGCACCTCCTTCTGGAGGGCCACCACGTCTGTCGTGAGGCTCATTGTGGTGTGGGCCAGGGAGTCGACTCGGTCGTTCGTTTTGGACAAGTCTGCCCTCACAAGGCTCACATCCACCAGGACTGAGTCTATTTTTTGCGCTAAGGTGTCGAAACGCTGGTCCACCGAGGCCTTCATCTCTGCGATGGCGCCCATGACGTCCCGGAGGGTCAGATCCACCGGATGAGCAGATGCCTCCGTCGGGCCCACCGGGGATGCACGCGATGTCTCCGGAGAACCCTTCTGGAGCGTGTAGCGGTCCATACTGTTGGCCTGGTGCGCCGTGCCACGGCGGGTCGTCTTCACCTTCGCCCGGTCGCCATCTTGTTTGGTGGACATGCTGGCTCTTCCACCGTTGTGCCAAGCTCCCCGAACGGGCCGCTATATCAAGTCACGGGTGCCAGGGGGGGGGCAGGGGCGACCACCGAACCGCGGGTCAACCCACCGCCGGCGGGTCAGCCGGGCTCCTGGACAAGGCCACACCACCGCACCCCGCTCCGCAGCCCGACCCCGCTTGAGAGCTAGGAGGGCGCAAAAGCGAAAGTGAAAGTGCGGGGTACGCCAGTCGCCCAGCCCCGCTCGCCGCTGTTATTCACTTTGTCCCCGGATCGCCCCACTACTCCAATCCGGGGGGCCGGCGAGGAGAAGGCCGCAACCTTCAATCGATGCTCCCTCCGGCGTTCGGGGTCCGATTCGAGCCCAAAAAACGGGTGGCGCCTCAGCTCCGGTTCCCCAACACAGTCCCCTCAACAAGGACAGGATATCGCCAGGATTAATTCAGGAGGTCGCGGAGGTCCTCGGGAGCCTCGCACCTACGCGGCCATCTTGGTTGCGCGCTAGGCTCCTCCCCCGGAACTCCCACTTATGAGCTCTATTCTAAACATGGTGTTGGCCCCATTGCCTTTAATGAGGCATGGATCCGATACACGAAGAATGATGGTGTTTTAAAATGGCCAGAAAATGGTAGCTTTGAGCCCGACATACTAGATAATTTGGAAACTATTTTATTTAAAAGAAAAGCCCGGCCGGCAATTTTTGACACTTTCCGCCTTTGACGTAAGGAAGCCAAACAGAGAAAAATTAAGCAAGAAAAACGAGATAAGAAAGCACAGGGTATGACAATTATACAGGCTGCTCAACAGTTTAAAGATGATGAAGTTGATAATACGATGGAAATTTCAGAGGCAGCATCGTATGGCGATAGATAAATGCTATCCAATGTTGCCAGCTTCCCCTTCTGATAAAAGAAAGGATTTAGAAGAGGATTCCTTGATGTCTCACCTATTGAGATTGCCTCCACCCTATGTACAAGGTGCTAATGCACCCCCGTTGTTACAGCCTGTTCAGCCACCAGTTGCGCCTCCGCTTGCTCCAACTCTTCCACATTTGCCCCCTCAAGTATTGCCGCCTCTGCCAGCTTTGCCTTCGACTCCTTTACCTTCATCTTCTTCGCCTTCTGCTCCGCCGGTAATTACTGATTTCTCTTCAGTTAGTTCGCCTAATACCTTGTCCCCTATCCTTATGTCCAATTCTCCGTCTATGCGTAAACGACTCACAGATACAGTCTCTGGTCTTTTATCACCTTTCTTTGAGGCGTTAAATGTGTCTCCGGCTTTTTCTCGAAGACAGTCTCGTAGTCAGTTCCCAGCTTCCGAAGAACGAGAAAGCTTGAACTCTCTCGCTCGCAAATGGATTGATAAGTGTCCTCGGTATAGTGTACCCGACATTATGCCTACCTTCTCACAGTGGAATGCGCCTACGCAAAGATATGTTTTTAATGCTATGTGTGATACTCTTATTAAAGGTTGGGAGGATATGGACTTGGGTTCGGTTCCTCAGGGTCTGTTAGATATTCAGGCTAATTTTGATAAGGGACTCATTGTGGGTTCTAAGGTGGAGGACGCCGTAAAGACACTTGTTTCCTTCAGAACCTTATTTACCTCACAGACGTTTCTAGATTCCGATCCCTCAGTTAGGTTGACACTGAAAAATTATCCAATGAGATAGGTGCCTCCGGTATGGAGAGAAGAGGTTCCAGGAGCAGGTGGTAATCAACCTATTCCTGCTCACTTCCAGCGAATATGGGTACATGTCCCCTGGAAAAGATCTGAAGTTTTAGCCCTTAAACAGTCTCTACCGGATCCTCGTAAAAACCCTGCAGGTTATTATAAAGAATTGTCACAAACTGTTGAAGCCTGCATCATGAATTTAGCAGATATTGATATGTTGATGGGGAATGTAGTTCCACAAGCATTATGGGCTAGGATTCGTAAAGAAAATCATGCCCAAGAATTAGATGGAGACTGGGATGCTATAATTGCCGCAGATAGAAACCAAGTGGGTGGTGCGAAGCCTGATGCTTTGATTTCAGAACTCCCTGGTAGGATTATTACATTAATGAAAACAATGATGCCTGCCTTGAGAGTTAATTGGGATAAACTAGCCGCGTGTAAACAGAAGAAAGATGAGAGTGTCTCCGATTTCTTCACTCGTTTTGAGGAGACATTCATTGATCACAGTGGTCAGGACATGACTACGGAGGGTGGACAGCGGTTATTTGTAGATAAGTTCTTATTTAATTTGCATCCCGAGCTGTCGCATAAGTTGAAAGACTCCGAAAGTTCATGGGCTGTTTCTTCTTCAGCTCAGATATTGGCTACTGCTCAATATTATGAGAATAGAGATAAAGAAGAAAAGGATAAGCAAGAGAAAAAGACTAAAGAATTGAAAACTAAGGTTCTCTTGCAACAGGCTTATCCACCTCGTTATGCTCAGCCCCAGTTTCAACAGCCTCCACAGTTTCAGAGGGTGTATCAAAAGCCTGACCCATATATTCCGCGACCTTTGCTGGGTCCTAATCAATGTGCCTATTGTAGAGAGGAAGGTCATTTTAAGAATAGTTGTCCGGTTTTATTGCAGCGTAATGGGACACTATCTGCTCCACGAGGTCGTGCTGGCCTCCAGTCAGCAAACAGAGGTAGAGGTCGAGGTATATTGACCCAAGAACAGCGTTCCCTTCCTCCCTCTAATTCTGTGAACTACTTTGATCAGCAAAATGCTCGGTCTACACAGTATTACAATGAGGATTGTTATGTTGAAGGCGAGAATGAAAGTCTTCATGCTAACTAGGACAGCCATGGACAAAGTAAGGGAGTTGTGTTGATTCCAGTAGATCAGAATGGACCTTATGTTAATGTCACTACAATGGGTGTTTCAGAGCCATTTCTTTTAGATACTGGTGCGATGAGAAGTTCTATAATTCATTCAAAACTCCCTGGGGCACCTTTGTCTGGCTTAACGAATGTCTCTGTAGGTTTTTCGGGCGCCCCAGTTCGTAATCCGGTTTCTTGTCCTTTGCCTATTTCAGTTGGCCCTTATGATTTAGAAGTTCCGCTTCTCTTAATGAATGGTTGCGGCGAGAATCTATTGGGCTTGGATCTATTGAAAAGATTGCATGCAACGATATATTGCTCTCCTTCTGGTGTATATCTCACTTTAGGACAGAAACTGACTTCTCCAATGTACTTGTCTAAAGATCAATTCCCACCTGAATTGCTCTCTCTTCCTACAACGCTTTGGGCTACGGGTCCAAATGATGTTGGTTGTCTTGAAATTCCACCTTATGTTGTCACTCTCAAGCCAAATGTTGAATTGCCACGTGTTCCTCAATATAGAATTTTCACTGAAGGTGAAAGAGCGCTTTTGGAAATCATTCATGACTTGATTCGGAAAGATGTGGTTGAGGAAACGAGAGGTAACATGTAATAGCCCTATTCTTCCTGTTCTTAAACGCACTGATCCTTCTCAGCCTCCTGTTTATCGTTTTGTAATTGATCTTCGGGAGGTAAACAAAATTGTTGTACCACAGTTTCCTGTTGTGCCAGATATCACTGCGCTGTTGACGATGATACCTTCTACAGCGGTTTGGTTTTCTGTTATCGATCTGAAAAATGCTTTCTTTAGTATTCCCATTGCCGAAGAAAGTAGGGATATTTTTGGCTTCTCTCTTGGAGGCCGAAGCTTCCGGTTTAAGCGCGCACCTCAAGGCTATTGTGAAAGTCTCTCTATTTACAGTCAAGCTCTGAAATGTCATCTCAATGCTTTCTCTTTGCCGTCTGGTGCTGCTCTCATTCAGTACATGGACGATTTGCTAATCGCTGCTGATTCAGAGGATCTATGTAAGAATATGACGGTTGCATTGTTGCGACACTTATCCGATCTTAATCATAAGGTTTCACCTTCTAAGCTACAATATGTTCGCCGAAAGGTTACCTACTTGGGTCATCTCTTATCAAAGGAGGGAAGACGATTAACCCCAGAACGTATCCAAGCAATTGCGGGAATGTCTGTGCCATCCACACAAAGAGAGGTACGTGCCTTTCTGGGCATTACTTCCTATTGTAGGCAGTGGATCCCTAACTTCTCTCTGTTGGCTAAGCCTTTGCTAGCACTCACTTTGAAAGATACGCCTCAGCCCCTTCCATGGACTGATGAGTGTCAGAGGAGTTTTACTGACTTACCTGCTGCTCTGTGTTCTGCTCCTGTACTAGGTACTCCTGATTACAGTAAGCCTTTTACGCTCTACGTTCATGAAAGAGAAGGTTGTGCGTTGTCAGTTTTAACGCAGCGATTTGGAGATAAACAGCGGCCATGTGCCTGTTTTTCGGCTACGTTAGATCCAGTAGCTAAAGCATTGCCTAGTTGTCTTAAAGCGACAGCAGCAGCAGCAATTTCTATTCGACAGTCTGCTAGTGTGGTGCTAGATAATACTCTCATTGTTATGGTGCCACATGCAGTGGATACTTTGCTAAACAGAACAAAAACACAGCATCTTACAAGTGCTCGTTTGACTGGATACGAGCTGACGCTTTTGGTTAGTCACGTGCATATTAAAAGATGTAATACTTTACATCCAGCTACTTTATTGCCTCTTCCAGAAGATCAAGGTGTTCAGGATCAACATGATTGTTTCTTTCGTACTGAGGAAGAGACAAAAGGTAGAATTGACTTAACAGATACGCCGTTAGTGAATCCGGATGGAACGCTATGGGTAGATGGTTCTTGTTTTAAGCTTCCTAATGGAGAAGCAACTTCAGCCTATGCTGTTACTACCTTGCATACAGTCGTGGAAACAGCACGCATCAGACATAACTCAGCCCAGGCAGCTGAACTGATAGCCTTAACCAGAGCGTGTGTGTTATCCAAAGGAAAAAGAGTGAACGTGTACACCGACAGTCTGTATGCTTTTGGTGTAGCGTTCAATTTTGGGCGTTTTTGGAAAGAAAGGGGATTCCTTACTTCCCACGGCACTAAGATACAACATGGTCAGTTGGTGACTGACCTTCTTGAGTCACTTGCTTTGCCTACCCAGATAGCAATTGTGAAGTGTAGCGCGCATAAGAAGATTACTGACGATGTTGGTCGCGGGAATGCATTTGCGGATGAGGTAGCGAAAAAGACAGCCGGAGATGCTACAAGTCACATGTATGTTGCGGGCCCTGCAAATTGGGTCAGAGAAAGAGGAATGTATGAGGATACAGTAGAAAGTGTGAAATCAATTCAAGAAGAGGCTACAGAGAAAGAATTGAGTAGGTGGAAAGAAAGTACAGGAATGTTAGATGAGATGGGATGTTGGGTGGAATTGTCCGAGCACCAACGTTGGCTGTTACCAGATGCCTATGTACTACCTGTAGTTACTATGGCACTAAGTGCGAAAGGAATATGCAATCTTCTGGCTCCAGTATGGCAAAACGAAGGAATACCGAAGTGTGCAGACAATGTAGTGAAACATTGCATTATTGCTTAATGTACAATCCAGGAAAGGGAACCCCAACTCCAGCAGGTCACTTTGCTCCTTCGACCTATCCATTTGAGGTGTCGCAAATCGATTACATTCACATGGAACGATGCAACAATCTCAAATATGTTCTAGTGGTGGTGGGTGCCTTTTCCCGATGGATAGAGGTTAGATAGTTTTTGGACGCCCAGCTAATATATGGGGAGTCCCTCGCCCTAAAAAGTATTCAGACTTGCCATACCCAATGTTGATTGATTATTTGCACGATCTCACAAGTAAATTGCATGTTCTCCATCAACAGGTTCAGAGCGCTCTGCCAGAGGCCTCCACAGACTCAGGTCATTCCATCCGACCAGGTGACTGGGTTTGTGTAAAGAATTTTCAAAGGACGAAGAATTTGGAGCCCCGTCAGGTCCTCCTGACCACCCGTACAGCAGTAAAGGTTGAAGGAAAGAAAAACTGGATTCACGGTGTGCACTGCAAGAAGGTTCCTTTGCCTTTGCCCTTTGATCAGTGGGTCCGTAAGGGTATAAGTGACTTTGAAAGCGAGAAGGTTCCCCAGTTTATACCCTTTAGTGATGCACGCTTGAATGGAACATTGTCGGGGAAAGATAACGACGACATTCTCCAAGAAGCTGTACCATCACATTTTCGTCTGAACACCACAAACCCACGAACATTGTTTCAGGATCAGACTGTACCTGATAAGACCCATTACAATTTAAGACCCAGACTGAAGAAGAAAATTTGAGAATCTCTCTTCTATGTGGTTTCTATCCCGGTTGCAGGGTCACGGTAGGAGTCTTGGTTGTGACCTGAGTAGTGGCAATAGGCCTGCAGGACTTGCAGTGTCATAGGACGGCAGACAATCGTAATCAAGTGATTAAGGAAGATTGCCGTGAGCATCCATTTAGAAGATGGAAACTATATTAGACAAAAGAGAGAGAATGAACAAAATGAAAGACAATCATTGTAAAATACTATACAGTCGTTGTAGTATAACTTTATGTGTTTCCATATTATTGTGTATTCTATTGGCGTGTATAGGTTGGATTGTTTATGCTATGCAGCAAAAAGTTGTCCCTTCTTCTATTACTGTGCCTTCTTATTCTACTCTCTCCGCATCTATTTCATACACTTCCTCAACATGAACTCGTAAGAAGAATCGAATATTACAATAATTTGTTTATTCAATTATTACACCAACACCAATTAGTAATTAATACAACTAATTGTTGGGTGTGTGGACTAATGCCTCATACCACAGAAAAAGGGATGCCATATTTAGTCCTTCCATTTTCTTATGAAGGTTCTGCTTGGACTTATTTTGTAATTTTCTCTAACGCCTATCAAAGCCGATTTAAACGACCTGTCAGTTCTTATATTGGTGGACCAGATTTCAGTCATGGTTCATTGATAAAGGGAATGGTAGCTCTGGCTAAAATCATGGAAAATAATAAAATTTCTATTGATGAGAGAAAAGCATATACTAATTGGACTGTCACTCATTACATCACAAGTCTTGGTGATAAGGTTAAACAAGGAAAATCTCCACCAATGGACTGTACCTCATCAAGGCAATTTCTGTTTGCAAATAAATGGCCAAACTACTCACCCCGAACAAGGAAAAAGCTTTTGTTCCCATACTTACGTCCACTCCTCTCAGAATTCGCCGCCGTTAGTGCCATCTCAGGGCACGTATTTCATCTGTCATGATAGAGCCTATACGTGGTTATGACTGGTTTTTCTGGAACTTGCTATATAGCTTTTCTCCTTCCCCCTACATACACTGCTTCTTCAAATTTTCATAAAAAACAGATATGACAGAGGTATTATTGATTCCAAAGACACAGCAGGTCAAGAGGGAGGAGACTTCCTAAAAGGATTTCTTCCTTTTTGGGGTCCTATGGCAAACAGCAGGAATATGAGGCAACTAGTTTGTGTCGTAGAGACTACCATAGACATCACTGTAGGAGCTTTGAGTAATATTACAGCAGAACTACAGGCGGATCGTCTTATGACTTTACAGAACCGAGTTGCCCTAGATGTTATTCTTGCAGATCGTGGTGGAATCTGTAAATTGATCAAATCGAGTTGCTGGATTTATATACCTGATGATGCCCCGACAGTATACCAGGCCATCTCTAAATTACATGTAATCTCTGAGTCGATTCATCAGGACGATGGAGATTGGTCGTTATTGGGATGGTTTTGGGGACTACTGTACAAATGGGGTTGGAAAGTGCTAACATTCCTTGGTATGGTTTTAGCCATCGTTTTCTCTTGTTGTCTTTGTATGCACTGTGGTCCCGCCATCTGCGACCTTTGTGCTACTATGTGCATCCCAAAACCCAAGACACAAAGAAC
This sequence comes from Triturus cristatus, assembly GCF_964204655.1. Lineage (NCBI taxonomy): Eukaryota > Metazoa > Chordata > Amphibia > Caudata > Salamandridae > Triturus > Triturus cristatus. Next base: position 785,760,614 of record NC_140594.1, read on the forward strand.
AGAAAATATTAGAATGATGTTACAGCAACAGCTTGATGACCTCATGGCCATCGACATCGACTCAGATTAACATGAGTCTGTGTATCTTGCCTGAGTTCTGGCAAAAGGAGGGTCTGAGGAAATTCGATTTTCGATCACGATCGCATTGAGCCGCCATTTTGTGCTCTGCCGCCATTTTGTGTTGCCCTCACTCAGGCAGCACGACGAACGAAGTCTTTTCTGCTTTTCCTGCAATATTGTGTCAAAATAGCCTTGTGCCTCTGTTTACGAAGCTGGTGTTAGAGACTGGCCGAGTACACTAATCCCTGTCTGGTTCTTCTAATCCCTGTCTTAACTATCTGTTGGTTCACACTATTCTCTCCTGACTTTATCTTATCTTCTGGCCTTTGCTGTCCTCCGCTCGTATTCTCTTGTTTCACAACTGTCCTCCAAAACACACGAACATATCTTGCCACCTGCAAGTTAGTTACAGACATATTAATACCTTAACCTGTGGGAGGGGTGGCAAACACAGTTGGAGGAGAGGCTTCTTCGAGTTACTCGATATAATTGTTTTTCAACCTTTTCTATTGGACATGTTCTGTTTTTAACCTTACCTTATTGGTCCTCTATGTATGTTCTAGGTGTGTTCTTTGTTAATGAATATGTTATCTACGTACTATAAAAGATTGTGCGCCACGGAGTGAAGTGGCAGTCTCCTGAGAACATACCGTGTGTACTTCTAGGACAACTGTACTAGCTGCAGCTAATAAAATCTGATCTTTTACGCCGACAGAGTGTCCCCGTGTCTCTGTTAGCTGAAGCAGAAGAACCCAGGAGATTAAGGCGTACCCTGCGCCGCCAGGTCCAAAAGGTTCTGGTTCTTCAGTGCTAACTCAGATCCCCTTTCGCCCTGAGCCTAACACCCGGAGCTTTGCTCCCATAACCTCGTGGCCTGCTTGTGAGCAGCCACCAACCGGAGGCCTCCTATTCCCCTTTGGAAACATTGGGACTCAGCACTCTGCACCCGGCTGCCCTAGTGCCGCTAAGGGTGCTTTGAGGGGCATCCTTGACCCTGGGGGAACCCTCATTCTAACCCCAGAATATCGACTCCCACAACTAAGTACTTACATGTTAACCAATACCCACATTTTCTCGAAAGGAATACATTGACTATTTTTCCTTGAAAATTGTTGTGTGGAGTTGGTTTTGTATGAGAACTTGAAAAACTGCAAATAATTGGAAACTGCTTTACTTACCTTTTCATTAGGAAATGTCCCAGTGTGATATCTACGCTTATCACACTGAGTAGAAAAAGTAATCTATAAAGTAATCTGTAAAGTAATCAAACGTAATCTAACAGTAATGTCCACTGTATTCAAAAGATTTACAAACCTGTAACAAAGACATTGTCATTCAGCTTGCTTGTATTTTTCAACCTGCCTTGAAAAGTGCCATTTACACTTACCTGTACCAGGCTTGCTTGGTTCTAGAAAATAAATATAACTAAATAATATTTTTTATACAAACAAATTGGTCTGAGTTCAGTCTTTGAGTGTGTGACATCATTTGCTGCCTGAGTATGTACAACAAATGCTTAACACTACCCTCTGATAAAGCCTTACTCCTCGCCTGCACGTCCACAAATAGAGAGTAAGGTGCTATCTACTTTTATCTCTGCCTACCTTTGGGGCTCCACTGGACTCTGTGCACACTCTACCTCATTTTGGTATAGTATATACAGAGCTGTCTTCCTATATGTATCAAAAATGTAACATGTGCTCAGTACAGGAGGAAGTGGAAAGAACAGTTATATTATTCAATACAAAAGAACATAATGTGTAATTTCCATTCCCACTCTAGATAAGCAAGTTTCAGCAAGTCATGTTTCAGGAAAAAATAAGGCCTACAAGTATTAGAGCTAGTATACAGTAAAACAGGTATTGTACGTTTTAAAAGAGAACTAGGTATTTAACCTGATAAAATATCATGAATGTTGTGGTTATTGTTCATCACAGTTAAAATTCATACATGTAAACATTGGGTACTTATTCTTGTTTATATTTCCAAACATTAGTGCATATAGGAAATACATTCTTTATAAGTCTCATGTTAGCATGATAAACAGATACATGTGCAACACCTACTTTTCTCTTGTCATTTTCGGTGCACACATTATTACATGTAACATCAGATTTGTTTTTTCTCTTTCACATTTTAATCATGTTAATTTATATTCTTTGATTACAACCGTATTAGGAATAACATACATATATGAAAATCAGTTTAAATAGAAATAAGCTCCATAATGTAGAAGACTAGTAAACCACATATTTCTAAAGCATGTTAATTGGAGACTGTGTTTCCTTAGTAATTTATATCACTTTTAAAATAATATGTCTAATCTACATTAATCTGCATGCTTTTATGATGCAGTAACTATGCTTCTCATGCTTTTTGTCATTTCACATAACATGTGAATTGTACACGTTTCAAAGTTTCTCTCAGAACCAATGTTATTGGAAAGTCTGGTTCACTGTAAAATCTTAGATCATAATCTTCGCTCTAACACCACGCACCTGCTCAGTTGTAAATTGCTTATGTGAGGAGTTTCCATGATTTCAGTGTGCTTTTGACTTTCCATTGAGAAATGTGTACAGACTAGTAAACCGAAACAACAGCCCTGCCAAGTACCACGCATCAGGCATTAGACTAACACATGTCCATCTCACAGTACTGAAGTGTGAAGTCACGCATATAGCACCTCCTCAGCTGAGCCTATCAGCCAATTAATAACATCATTTCGCTGGAGTTAAGTGGCGGTAGCGCTCAGTGCGCACCGCTTGACAGAATTGGGGGCTGGCTGAGCTCATTATGTTACTATGTAACAAGGGGGGCTTGAAGGGGGGTAGCCGACCATAGGGAGGTCCCCCCCGGGCAGTTTGGGAGGGGCGGGAGGGGTTTGCAGGCTTCATGCCGGCCATTTTGCATTTGGGCTTCTTTTTTCGTAGCCCAAATGGAGCCCAGGCATAAATGCTTTGAGCTCCGGCTCCTGGCCACCATTTAGGTTTGGTGATTGGTGGCTGGGAGCTTTAGCTAGATTAGTTTTTGTAGTAGTTATTAGGTGTAGTTTATAAGCGATTTCTTGATGGCAGCAGATGACTATCGCGTGTTAGAAGCCCTCCGGCTTCAGAGCGAGGCGGGCCGGATGGATTTGGTGATTGGGGATGTGGCTGGGCAGGCGCGACAGGCCTCAGCGGGCGTAGCAGCTGCGGTGGCTGCTTGTACATCGCCCAAACGTCCCTGGATATCTCCGGTGAGTGAGCGGGACTGCCCGCGTTGCAAGAAGGCGGCCCCCGTGGTTCATTTTCAGCCCTGGGAGGGGGGAGCGTCCAGGAGGGGTCCATTTATCCAGGCTGGGTATGGACCTTTATTTGCTAGCAATTAGATAAGTGTTGTCTAGGTGTTTGAATGTACAGGAACATTCCGTGGAGTTCTGAAATTTTCGGGCATACTGTGGGGGTGCAGAAAGGGGGGGTAGTCTTCTCCCCCCTCTGCTTTCTGGGTGGCGGGGGTTATTGGAAGTTTGCCAGGGTTGGCAGAGTTTTGTTGTTCAGTTTCGATGTTGGGTCATGGACAGGGAAAGGGTAGACAGGTTAATTGTTGGGGCTGTTACACAGGTTGGGTGATCATCAGTTGTAAAGGGGCAGGCAGGGGAGGTTGTGTAACAGATGGTTTGTATTTATAGGTTTATACGTTGATGCATTGATTTGTATCGTTTATAATTTTGTAATGTTGTAATGTACGGGTGGGGGCAGGTTCAAGAAAATATTAGTGGTGGGGCGGGGTGACGGGGTTACGTAAGCGGTTTGATTAGTGAGGTTTCGTTTTGTAAGGCGTTGGCTGAGGTTTTATAATTGTTCTGTGCACCTGTTTCAATAAAGCAACCTTTTACACACAAAAGCTGATTGTGGTCTGCTCTCCCCCACCCCTCCCTCCTAAAGGGGGCTTGGGGGAGGTAGCCGACCGCAGGGAGGTCCCCCCCCGGGCAGTTTGGGAGGGGTGGGTGGTTTGCAGGCTTCATGCCGGCCATTTTGCGTTTGGGCTTCTTTTTTCGTAGCCCAAATGAAGCCCAGGCATAAATGCTTTAGGCTCCGGCTCCCGGCCACCATTTTAGGTTTTGTGACCTGGTGGCTGGGAACTTTAGCTAGTTTCATTTTTGCCCCCCTCCCTCCCTCAAATTATTTATGTTAGGGGTTTCTTTTTGTTCTCTTTTTATATTAATTTGGGCAGCGTTGTTGGGACAGGTGAGCAGGGTATTGGTTATGTATTGTCGCTTGGAATAGGTGCGGTGCGGGGGTTATTGGAAGTTTGCCAGGGTTGGCAGAGTTTTGTTGCTCAGTTTTGAAGTTGGGTCATTGACAGGGAAAGGGTAGGCAGGTTAATTGTTGGGGCGGTTACACAGGTTGGGTGATCGACAGTTGTATAGGGGCAGGCAGGGGAGGTTGTGTAACAGATGGTTTGTATTTATAGGTTTATACGTTGATGCATTGATTTGCATTGTTTGTAATTTTGTAATGTTGTAATGTATGGGTGGGGGAGGGTTCAAGAAAAATTTTGGGGCAGTGGGACGGGGTTAGGTAAGCGGTTTGATTAGTGAGGTTTAGTTTTGTAAGGTGTTGGCCGAGGTTTTATAATTGTTATGTGCATCTGCATCAATAAAGCGGCCTTTTCCACACAAAAGCTGGTTGTGGTCTGCTCCCCCCCACCACTCCCTCCTAAAACACTGTGGAGTTGGTGCGTCCCAATCAGCTTGCCGCATATAGCAATCCCACTATCGACCGTCACCGGAGAGGAGCCCACAGTGGGTGGCTGCCAAACACAGACTCAATGGAGCTGCTGGAGTGGTTTGTTGGCAGCAGAGCTGCCCAATGTACCGCAGCCCCAGACTGTGCTGAGCCGAGCAAGCCTCATCATGCCAAGAGGCCACCAGGCACCGAAAGAGGCGAGCCAGGCCGTGTTAATAGCATTTGCTCTCGCCAGCCACCAGCCATTGCTGCAAAAGTAAATGTGCCTTGCCTTGGATGATTATGATGCCGGCGGTAGCCAGCCTTTCTGCTGCGGTGGAACCGCCATGGAAAGGCATGCGGAGAATGTCTCCGGGGGCCCATTGTGGGCCCCCAATGTGTTGGGGGGGTGTGGGTGCACTCATGTCCCTGTACCAGGTGGCAGGCACTGTGCAGTGCCTGCCACACAGTGCAGGAATATGCAGGACATGCTCCTTTTTGACATTGCTGCGGTGCTGCTGGCAACAGCAACCGCCACAATGTTAAAGGCTGCGATCGTACCGTCGCGGTCGAATTTCGACTGCGGGGCATATTAATTGGAGCGGCGGTTATGCCACAGTCCTGGCGGGCGGTCTTTTCCCGCTACCATGGCGGTGATTTTCAGACCGCCATCCTAATAGACCCCTTATTGTTTTTTTTTTACAAATTTTGTTCATTTTCTTCAAGTTACAAAAGATTATCTTTGTACAGCAGGACAATGTAAATGCACACGAGAATGGTACAAAATTGCACTTACATAAAATGTTGTCCTACCTCAGCACCTACAGTCGTGAAGTGTTTAGAACACGACCCGTTGTAATAATGACTGGGTGGATCTTGGATATCTTCCCTGCTAGTACATTAAAATGACTAAATTAGTTGACAAGAATGAAATAGAAACATAGCATTTTAAACTACCCTCCCACCGCCCCTGCTGACAGGCATAAAAGTAAAAGAGATAAAAAGAAGGAAGTGGACTGGATTCTCTGGAGGCTGGTTACACCGTACCAGGTTAGTTTTGTGAACGAATGAATTGAGGGCTGCAAGGAAGCAGTTTACAATTTGCATGCTAAACTTCAATATCTAGGATTTGGGGAAATGGTGAATAAGGGGATTGTGCCTGTATCTATCGCTGTATGTTCCGATGGGGAAAAAGTGCTGTTTCCTAAGTAGGAGTATCAAGATTTTGGATGTGAGGAGAGATCGTAAATGAGTGGTATAATAACCTCAGGGGTTGAATATGTCAGCGGATTGAAAAGATTCTAATAAGATATCCCAGCTCATAGCGATAGGCCTCTTTCTCAGTCTTCTACTTTCTTCTCTCTGAATAGCTACACTTTCCGTCAATCCCCATTTTTCAACTTCTTCTTTCCAACTATGGATCGTGAGCGCTGATGATGATTTCCATATCCTTGTAACACCTCGCTTTGCTAGTATAAGAGCTAGGTCTGCAAATTTAGCCTGCACTTCGTACCCTTTTCGTCATCGATATAGTCCTAGTATGCATGTTTCTGCTGTTTGCCAGCACATATCTTTCACTACTTCCTCTAGGGCAGCGGTTATCCCTTCCCATCGAGCTCTGTACTCATTCAGAGTAGTTTTTGGGTACAATTGCTGTGAGTGAGAATGGGTGACTCCAGTGCTTATTTTGAGCCGGTGGTTTCTGGTGCTCAGCACCTACACCTAATTATTAACACCGGCACCAATAGCTGCAAACTTGAACAAAATGTTTTTATGAGGTATGGGGAGCTGAAGTGATTTACCCAGGATCACAGGATGTTGAGCCGACGCCGAGACTCGTACCTGGTTTCACAGCTCACAAGTTGGCAGCTCTAGATATTATGCCACATCCTCTACCCACTTGTAGGGTTTCATGGTTAGTAGTTGGTTAATTTCTCCTGTTAGAGCCGCCTAAGACAGAACCAGCTACTAACCAGGAAACCCTGCTTGCAAGCTGCCTCCTGATGAGAGCCCTGGCACTTATTTATTTTTTTCAAATTAACCACTGGGTGCCTCTTATACACAGCGGAGTTTAGGTGCAAGAACGATCCAGCCAGTGTGTGAATTTTCCCAGGGTCGATCACATATGAGTGCACATTCAAATGTGTGAGTTCAGCATTTTTATTTAATAGGCTACACTTTTGCTCTGTGTATAACTGGGCTCTTGCCCACATATGGGGTGCATATGACCCGCTGATTCGCCTCTTAGATTTGCATTGTCATCAGGGCGGGGGCAGGAATGTTTCTCAGTTCACGTTTGAAAATTCTCACCTTCAATACATATATCACCAGACAGACATTTGTCCCATTCAATGTATTTTCCGAAAAGCAATACTAGCAATGCTAAGGAATGCCACGGTAAGAAATGCCACGGAAGACCCGATTGCGAGTAAGGCGGGTGGAGCAGAATTCCTGCGCGTAATCCTGGTCTGGGCCTGAACACTAGATCTGATTTTATCAGCCAAAAATGTTCATGGGGCAAAATTGCGTTGGGAGTCTGCTTTGCAGCCCAGACCTTTTCAGCAGCTCCCAGCCAACCCATAGTCAAGGAGGCAGGGAGCAGGTGAGGCTCTCGCCCGTGAAAGGCAACATTCCCCCTCCCTTGTTTCCCTCTCCCTTTTTTCCCTCTCCTCCCTGCCCCAAATATTTATCTCCAGTGAGTGGGGAGGGGTGAGGACAGTGAGCATTAAACCAACAGAAGAGGGAATTCTATGCAGAATACTGCCCAGAAAATTCGGATCTGCTAGTTAATCTCGATTCCGTGGGGTTTAACTCATGATTGCATGGCCATGGCTGAGTGTTACCACAGAGCTGCGGTAATTACCCATATAAAGTTTGCACCCAGCCTTTACCGTGAAACTCATAATCGGGGATTCAGAGTGGGACTACCATACATGTTATCACCAACTAAAAGCTGTGAGCACACTACTCTGCGCGTAAACGTCAAAACATGAGAAAAGTACGATTAGCGCTAGTTTTTAAACATCTCAGGGGAAATAATGAATTTCTGCCAGGTTAAACATATCACCCCTGATTTTATTCCTCATTCTGTCCTGGCTCCAATCAAAATCTTTGGTTACAGTTCCCCATTAACCAATCTGGACGATTTGCTACAACGTTGGCCTCGGGCGTAGCTTCACGGTGGGTGTTTGGGTTATGACACCCCCAGATAAATGCATTATTGGCCTGGTTGTGCAATGTTGGGTCTGCTCTTTCTGTATTGGTTTATCTCATCCTATGCCTAAAATGTAAGAGAAAACAGTGTTTTTTGTTGTAAAACAGGAATGAGAAAGAGACAGAAATATACATCTGGTAGCTGAATTTCAAAATGAGAAACCAGATAACTTGGAATCATTCCCAGCTTCCATACGTGTGAAAATTGTGACCCTAGGCAAACAATTGATTTCACAGTCTCCTTTTCCTTTATTATGATATATGAGAGCAATATCAAATAGTCGAGTACAGAATGTGCGCTGTTGAAACCCCTCCTATGTTTGATTTAATAGACCATGATGCTGCTTCATCTATAATAAGAATCTAGGGCATGTATAGGGTTTACATTACTACTGATTTGCATCCTAGTTCACTAAAGGCATTGTCCTTGCTGGGGAGCCATTAATGTTTCTAAGCTCATGTTTGAAAACTTGTCTGTGTAAAAGTGAAATAATCTGATGTGCAAGAGTGAAACGCTTACTTGTGTTAAAGAAATACACTTTTTTGAATTTTTAAGAGACTGTATGATTTTTTCACATTTTGCTTGTTGATCTATACACATGGCAAATGTTTTCATGCCTTGGCTTGCACACAAGTTCTGTTAGCCCAGCCAGACCCTTGGCTTGACCCTGGCTTGGTTTGCCTTAATAATTTGTTAGAACATGCAACTCTGTTTGCGACAGGGGGTTAGTAAATGAGGCTGTCCGAAAATTGGTAAAATAACTTGTAAAAGGCAAGGACTGGAAAAATGGAGACCGGCCTTCATATACCAATGTGACAACTATACCATCAAGGCTTATCATTGCAGAAATGAAGAAGAGAGTGTGTGCAGTGAAAATACATTTAAATAGGTAAACCAGGGGCAGTGTCTTCACGTTGTTGTGTTGTACATAACCAAAGTCAGGATTTCACAAGGAGAACTGCCAGTCCCAGGTGGGATGGGAAGGACATACCTTCGGGGAGATTTTAGAGTGTAACACCTGCAAATGCATTATTGACTTGGTAATTGGGTCTGGGGGCACTGAGTCGGGTCTGCTATGTCTGTCTCAGGTTTTCTCATTGATCTCATTTCACTGAGAGGTTTTAACTTGTTCATTTTTTGGAGCAGAACGTTTCCATATGTACAGTGACTGGTTTACCAAACAATGTGTAAAATAGGAACCATAGAAGAATGGTTGTAAATTTACTAGCTTTTGGAATTCAAAAGAATTATCAGTTTTTGTCTTGGAAAGCTGTGCCGGTCTCAGATTTCCAGGAATACTACTGGCAATCAAATACCCAAAAGATGAACAAATGAATGCTTACAAATAGTCTAACCATTGCCAATCTCTCAGCGTAATGGTCAAACCCATTGTTATTCACCCATTCTGCCACTCCAAACAGAGGCCCACCTAATTCAAATCAGTCCGGATCCTCTAACTCATGGAAACAGTTCATCCCTTGGTGTTCTCACCCCTCCACCCCAAAGCCCACTGCTGCTTTAGTTGGGAAATTTAAGATTCTCATCCCGAATCTCAGAGACCAAGCTACGCCCCTGAATGGCCTTCAAAAACGATTAGGTGTGCATGAAATTTGACAATTAGATATGTTTTGTGAAACAGAAATCTGATTGTGTTTCATCAAACACTCTTGTAAAGAGATAGCTGGCTTTGCTGGCCTTGATCAGTGGCATTGACATTGTTTCCAAACCTCATGTTTCCGGGAAACATTACGCAACTGTAATTTATTTGTTCACTTGGGCATGCTTGGGTAACAAGCATCAATATTGTTGAATGAGATAGTGGTTGCTGTTATTGAGATAAATGGGTTAGAATTGTGCCCCTTCTTTTAATGGATTGGCTTGATAGCTCTGTTGTCTACATGACCTATTGTGTCCATATCTTCTAAAATATAACTTAAGAGGGCTTTTGACCAGCTAGGCAACAATTTCTTCTTCCCCTTATGCTATTATCTAGTTGCTATCATTTTTCCTTCTATGATGTGCTCAGACTATTTTACACTAGGGATGTCCTCTGAAAAGAGACACATTAAATTTTTCATCTCAAAGATGCATAGCACACAAAAAGCAATTCAATTCTTTTTGGGCTTTTTTCACAGTTACAGGCTGCTTTTTTATAATGTTTCAGTTAGGAAGCAAAGTGGAAGCCAGAACTACTGGCTTAGCAAATGCATGTCTTCAAAGGTCTTCAAAGATGGCAACTGTAGGGTGAAAAATAATTGTTCGATCATCCAATATCTTCACAATCCAAGGGATTTCCAGATATACATTTACAAGAAGCCGACCTATTTGTGAAACAAAATAGTAAACACCAGTCAGGTTGAAAGTGAAAGTGCAGGTCTCCTCCTGGATTTTTTAAAAAGGTGGGGAGTTCCCGCTGAGTTTTGAGTTGTTTTCTACATGCAAATGTTTGCACAAAGCTGGCAGCTTGAAAACAGGTTATATCAAGAAAAGCGTCCCGGATCGAAAGCTCTTCACAGTCAGTTAAACTCTTAACATATGGTTCCATAGCCAGATCAATGCCCAGTCATGTGGATCAGGTTGAGCTGAAATTTATGCAGGGAAGGGGCGATGTTGCAGGTGCAGTGCATTTTGAATCTGTTTTCACAAACTGTAAATCACTGTCATAAAGGCCTTGTTTTCAATTTATTTGTTTATTGTGAAAGTGGGAGGTCCACGCATGTGCTCAGTTGTAAGCTGCTTATATATGGCGTGTACATGGTTTCAGTGTGCTTTTCACAATCCATTGCCATATACACTAACTAGTAAAACGAAACGACAGCCCTGCCAAGTACCACACATCAGGCATTATGTGTATTGTGAAAGTGGGAGGACCACGCATTTGCTCAGTTGTAAGTTGCTTATATATGGCGTGTACATGGTTTCAGTGTGCTGTTGACATTCCATTGCCAAATGTGTACTGAAAAGTAAAATGAAATAACAGCCCTGCCAAGTACCACAGATCAGGCACAATGTTTATTGTGAAAGGGAAAGGCCCACTGCTGTAGCGTTTCTGGGCCCTTCAGCTTTCTCTGTGATGTATGATGAGATCAATGGTCCTCCGATGGACCTTCCTTTGTGCTGAGAGGGGTTGGATATTTGGGGATGCTGCAATTATCTAATGAGGACAAGGATTAGGATAACTGAATCACAAGTTAAATAATAAATACATATAGGTTAGTCTTAGGAAAATCCCATAAAGGTAGAATATGATCACTGCAACCCCATGTCTCCTAGAGAAACGTAGGTGAGCAATAATAATTCAGTTTCAGCAATGAAAAATATTAACATGAGAATTTGATGCTTACAGACTTCTGCATCACAACCCTCTTTAGCCGTAAGTAACACAATTAAGAAAGCACAGTCAGCAGGTCACTATCATCAAAATATTAGAGTCAATAACATTTTAGATAGTTTAGTTTATCAATATTCAATTGGAATCTATTACATTAAGAAGTTTAGCAATCAAATTCAAATTATAATAATAATTTAATAAAATACCAAAGCTTAGTTTTGAGCGGAAGATATTAAGGTGCCGATTACGATCCTGGAAAAACCAGGTACGAACCGTCGGACGGAGCATATTCTCCGTCCGACGCGTACCCGGTCGGAACAATATACAAACATGGAAGTACGATTCGCACGGAAATACTATTTCCGTACGATTCGTACAAAACACCGACCGACGAAAATATACATACAAATGTGATCCGGGAAAGCGCCGACGTGACGTCGGGACGCACGCAGCCTGCCTTTCACGAACCAGGAAGTACGATTCGCACCGACATCATCCCGCACGGAGAATATTTTCCGGCAGCCAAAAACTGCCAGGAAATCAGGACGACGCGAACAAGGAGTACCTGCACGCGACGGACAGACATGGACCCGAACCTACGTGTCATCCCGGCCCTCATAGCAGTCGACCTCCTCTACAGGTTCCGACGCAGACGCCGCAGAAGGTCAGAACAACAAAGGGAGGGGGGAAAGGGGGGGGCAGGAGCAGGGGCAGGCCACAAAACCCCCACCCAAGTCACACAGCACACATGCCCTGGACATACCTGACCCCCAGGCCCTGGTCACTACGAGGGGGTGGGGGCGTGTCCAGCAAAGCCAGCGTCCGCCACAACGGAAGTGGTTGACGACGCAAACTGGTAACACAACAATACAGGTACGTCCCGTACCCACGCCTTAAGAGCGTGGGTACGAGTCGTACCACCGCCCACACCTATGTCACCCCAACAATGGCGGGACGGCTCGTACCCACGTGGCAAAGGCCTGGGTACGGCCCGCACAAGCATTCCACAGCGTGGGTACGGATATGTACGGACCGTACCCCCACCCGCGTATGCATGGAGTGTACCCCCCACCCCAACACAGTGTACGTATGGACCGTAACACCACCCCCGTATGTATGGAGCGTACCCCCACCCCAACAGTGTACGTACGGACCTTAACACCACCCCCGTATGTATGGAGCGTACCCCCACCCCAACAGTGTACGTACGGACCGTAACACCACCCCCGTATGTATGGAGCGTACCCCCCACCCCAACAGTGTACGTACGGACCGTAACACCACCCCCGTATGTATGGACCGTACCCCCATCCCAACAGTGTACGTACGGACCGTACCCCCACCCGCGTATGCATGGAGCGAACCCCCACCACAACAGCGTATGTACGGACCGTACCACCCCCGTATGTATGGAACGTACCCCCCACCCCAACAGTGTACGTACGGACCGTAACACCACCCGCGTATGCATGGAGCGTACCCCCACCACAACAGCGTATGTACGGACCGTACCACCCCCGTATGTATGGAGCGTACCCCCCACCACAACTGTGTACGTACGGACCGTACCCCCACCCGCGTATGCATGGAGCGAAACCACACCAGTGTATGTTCTAAGCGTACATATCCTGATATAGGAGGGTTGGGTGCAGAGTCCTCCCAGCAGTGCCTGGACATAAGAGGGGTGGGTGCAGATTCCTCCCAGCAGTGCCCAGACACAGGAGGGGTGGGTGCAGAGTCCTCCCAGCAGTGCCCACACATAGGAGGGGTGGGTGCAGAGTCCTCCCAGCAGTGCCCAGACATAGGAGGGGTGTGTGCAGAGTCCTCCCAGCAGTGCCGAGATGCAGGTGGGGTGGGTGCAGATTCCTCCCAGCAGTGCCCAGACGCAGGAGGGGTGGGTGCAGATTCCTCCCAGCAGTGCCCAGACACAGGAGGGGTGGGTGCAGATTCCTCCCAGCAGTGCCCACACATAGGAGGGGTGGGTGCAGAGTCCTCCCAGCAGTGCCCAGACATAGGAGGGGTGTGTGCAGAGTCCTCCCAGCAGTGCCCAGACGCAGGAGGGGTGGGTGCAGATTCCTCCCAGCAGTGCCCAGACACAGGAGGGGTGGGTGCAGATTCCTCCCAGCAGTGCCCACACAGAGGAGGGGTGGGTGCAGAATCCTCCCAGCAGTGCCCAGACATAGGAGGGGTGTGTGCAGAGTCCTCCCAGCAGTGCCCAGACGCAGGAGGGGTGGGTGCAGATTCCTCCCAGCAGTGCCCAGACACAGGAGGGGTGGGTGCAGATTCCTCCCAGCAGTGCCCACACATAGGAGGGGTGGGTGCAGAGTCCTCCGAGCAGTGCCCAGACGCAGAAGGGGTGGGTGCCTAACACTTCCAGCAGTGCCTGGACATAAGAGGGGTGGGTGCAGATTCCTCCCAGCAGTGCCCAGACACAGGAGGGGTGGGTGCCTAACACTCACAGCAGTCCTCTGGAAAGAAAAGGGTGGAGTACTCACAGATCCAATGGCCACAAATGTCAGTCAGGTGCACAAAGACCCTGCAGTACATGTACCACATGTGTGCGAGGCTGGGAGTATACACATGCATTGAAGTCATGTCAACAGTCTACATACACAAGTACAGTGACCACCAAGGATGCCACGAATGATGCAGGTGGAGACATCGCTCAGCATGCATGGCCAAAGTCTAACGAGTCCGTCACACACCCAGCCAATGTAGACACAGCTCAGCACCACATATTGGAATGACCCTGCAGGTAAGATGTCAGGTTACACAGAGGAAGGAACACACCTTGGAACAATGTCACCATGCAGTAACTGCTTACATGAACAAAGTTATGTAGCCAACAGCTTGTGATGGCACACAGATACCAGGGTCCACCCTATGACCAGCACAAGACTACAATTCCCACACACCCAACACATTACCACCACCCAAAATAATGGAGCAGGTCCACCAACAGCAATACCAGATAAACAGTAGTGTTCTATTTAAAAAAAAAAAAATGCCTTATTCAGCAGGTTCTAACTAATAATCCTTATAAATGTCAATATATACAAGGCCCATAGGGCAGTCCATGACTCCAATCCGGAAGGGGGACACAGTGGGACGCGTGTCCCCTAGCTTGCCTGCACAGTCAGACTCCTTTGTCTTCCAGAGGGGGGGGGGGCATCATGTGGGGGGGAAGGACCAGGCACCGCAGGGACATGAGGGCGAAGGGTAGGCGTCATGGGTGCAGGGACGGAGGACTCCACCACAGGGGGTGGGGCAGCGCCAAAGGTGGAGGTCAGGATGGCGCTGCACACCTTAGCAAGGTCCCCCAGCGTCTCCCCTGCACCCGAAGGAACCACAGGCCCCAAGGAGGGGGGGGGGGGTCGGAGGGATGGGTCGCAGCGCCACTGGGGGAGGGTGTGGACAGGGGGGGGCCTCAACTCCCCTGCCGGTGTCCTGCCTCCACCGCTTGCGGGGTGGTGCCACACTGGGGCTGATGGACATACTGGGCAGGACTGACCCTGTATCCGACTCTTGGCCAGGAGAGCTGAGGGGAGGGGATTTGGAGGGAGTGGATTTTGTGGAATGCGGACTCCCACTCTGGCTGTGTGTCTTACATTTGCCCCCCGACCCAGTGGGTGTGCCTACTTCACCCTGTGTGTGCGTGCCAGGAGGTGCGCGTTTGACCTTCCCTGCTGGTGTGGTGCCTGTGTCTGTTGTGGTGGGTGCATGCTGACGTCTGGGTGTACGTGGGACAGGCATGGGAGTGGGAAGTGTGGATGGGTCAGGGGTAGGGGGTTGGATGAAGCGCTGCAGGACACCCACTGCTGCAGTCAGTGTCGAGTCAATGGACCTCAGCAAGTTGCGTTGGTCAGCCTGCGATGGATGTCCACAGACTCGGCATTTGCGGCAGCAGTGGAGACAGGGGCAGGGGGTGCGGTGCCTGGCAGGAAGGAGAAATGTGGTGACCGGGCACGCTGGGAAGGGACACGAGCAAGTGGGAGGCGGCTGATGGCAATGGAGGGGGCGGGGAGAGATGTTGTGCCGCTGTCAGCTGGTGGTGCAGCCTCCGCCCACTCGGAGAGCTCAGCCTTGGACCCGTCAGCTTCATATTCTGTGGTGGCACTGGACAGGTCCTCCGCCTCACTCCCCTCCGCCTCAGTTCCACTCGATGTGCCAGCCAAGATGTCACTGCTGGCACTGGTGCTCGGTCCCTCCGCACGGTCTGTGCTGATGTCTCCATCCGTGTCCCCCGACGATGCTGTGGGCAAGGTGAAGAGACAGGAATTAATCATACACCTGTATACATATGTCTACATAGGTTACAGTGCATAGCCTGAAAAGAAAGATGAGTAACATCTACAATACAAGGTACATATGTAGGCCCTGCAACACACAGTTGGTTGACCCACCATGCCACTGAAAAACTATGGAGAGCATGACACAATTGCAAATGACATGAAATGGATTTTGACAGAGGAGCCAGGCTCGGGGGACAATCCAGCACTGCATCTGCACCACACAGCGTTGCCGAAAATAGGGATGAGCAGGGACCATATCCATGAACTTGAGGCACATGCTGCATAGGTAATACTGAAAACATGCCCACCATGACTGGCTCACTGCACCTTGAGTGTATGTCCAGACAAACATCACACACTGGCCAGACCTAGCAAGGAGATTTCAGGTTTTGACATGTAGGCCTTGCCCGCACCAACCACCCCCTACATGAGACAATTTGTTTAGACACAGGAAGCACTTACATCTCTTAGTCTGGGTGAAATACACATGGGTTGGAAAAATGCAAGATTGGACACAAAATACCCAAGGTGCGCCTGTCCAAATAATCATGTACAAATGGGCATCATCAGATGATTGTAACAAGACACACAGGCACTGGTCACCGTGAGTATGAACAAGGAAAATCAGGTCAGGCTGTACAGTGGACACTTGTACTACATTTTACGTCAATATACATGGTGCCAGGGGACAATGGCACAGAGCACAACCTATGCTGTAGACACTGAGAGTGTCCACATTTTGTGATGACACACATGACACCTAGGAAAATATGCCCCAGGGGACAGTAGTGGCCACACAACTCCATGGTCCTGAATGGGAATGACTGCAACACACGCCACCATCCCTGCACTATGCGTATCGCACACTCATGCACATCATGTCACAGGCCACAACATAGGACATGCGTGCTGTAAGGCATGACACTTGAGAGACTAACTCCCATGTCTGGACTCAGCATCAGTGCCAACTGACATGGAACCCACAAGTACTGAACTGGACAGGGCACAGGCAAGGTCCCAAAACCTGTTACACACCACCCCCACACATGATGCTACAGGCATTGTTCACGTGGATAAACTGCCAGCCTAGATAACCTTGTGAAGGGGTGACTACACACAGACCAGGGAACACATTGCAAGGAGGGGAAGGGGGGGAGAAGGGAGGCAGGAGAGCACCGCTATACTGTGGGTAACAGGATCTGCACAGCACATTTAAACCCTGGCAGTGTATCCATGCAACTGCGCACTTACAAATGCTGGTGACACACAACAAACACACATGTACCTACCCCCTTCCTGCTGCTGCTTCTCCCGTAAGTGCCTGTCCAAGTCTGGAAAGACCACCGCCAGCACACGCTTGTGGATGTGGGTCAGACGGCGGCGCCTACGGTTCTTATGGGTCTCAGTTGAGTCCCCCAGCAGGACCCGTGCGATCCTCCGTGTCCAGCACCGGATATCCTGCCAGCGTTTTCTCACCTGGGCCAGGCGCCGCTTGCGACCCTCCGTCCTCCTCACGGCACTGACGGCGTTCATCCAGATCTGCTTCTTGGCAGAGGCGCCTACCTGTGAGGATGAACAAGTGACACTACATCAATACACCTGGCACATGTCACAGAGACACATATTAGAACACATTTGCTGGTTACAACAAGGCATAGTATGCAGCCAACGCATTGCACCTTTGTCATAGGGACATTATCCTCTGGGGAAGGGCAAAAGCAGTACGTGCCATTGAAAGTACACAGGTGGAATGAGGGCAACGACACAATCAATGATCCAGGCTCACACTGTGCATCACAAGCTACACCAGGATTATGTGCAGCACCTCAAAGCAGTCACATGCCACAGGCCACTGACGCTACCTCAGCAGAGTACACAGACACACACAGGCACAGGACATTCACCTGCCATTGCCAAATGCAGCTACAAACCTCACTCTGCACATGTGCCACTAGACGGGGGGGGGGGCTCACAGTTGTGGGGCTGGCTCTGCACGTCAGACACACAGCACTGCTCGCTGCTCACATCAGATGGGCAGGGTATATCCATCCCTCATGCAGCTTGGGTGCTACACTCCACATATGCACCCACCCACATGACAGGGGACTTACACACACACCGATGTCCAGGGTACGAACACATCATGTGGACACTCTCAGCACAGGTACACAGAACTAACACACATCTGTGGGTACAGTCACCTGTCACACTGGGCTGACCACATAATCACATGAGGACTGTAGAGGCAACATTCCCAGGAGGATATGACAGGCAGAATGTGGCATGCAGCATGCAGTGATTGTCACAGTAAACATAATGCAAGTGAGGACGGCAGACATGCACCACAGCATGCTCTGGCTGGGAGACATCAGGCATTCCCCCCCCTGGGACCCCCCCCTATAGTACATTGCATGTGTGTCACACCTGGACACAATGCCAGAAGTCACAGTCACAAAAAAGGGACACAGTCTGTGCTAGTGGACTCTGCACTCACCTGAAACCCTGGTCGCCCATACAGCAGGGGGTACTGTGGGAGGATCACATCCAGCAATGCCAGGTTCTCCTCCAGGGTGAAAGGCTGGGCCCTCTCCACAGACCTTGACATGGTTCCAGGGAATCACGAGCAGCAGCAGTGTCGTAGAATCAAAAGATGTGCAGGCAAGTGCTCTCTCATGGGACCTGGCTGCCTTATATCTGCCTTGCTGGCCTGTTTCATGCACAGGAGTACAGAGGGATTGGTCACTCACATTTCCATCCTATGTTTCCTCCAATCCCTTTAAACCTAGCACAGTCAGTGTTTTTTTTTTTCTTGAGCATGATGTCAACTCCACAACCACCTTGCAACAAAGTAGATTCATTCAAACCGACTTTTGCTGTGCACCTGCTGAAAAAAATTCATACTTTAAACTTGGTCTCCATGACAACCAGCATGCATGTAGGCCTTTATACTTGTCCCTCATGTGTCCCCTATGTAATTTGGAGATTCACACACAGGTACGGTGCGTTCCGGGGCCCTAGGGCACCCCAAATGCATAGCAACGGCCCGTACAGGCATGTGTACGCTGCGTATCACTATGGGTACGCATACGCGGCACACCCATAGTGATAGTGAGCGTACGCGTGTGTGTACGGTCCGTATCACTATGGGTACGCATACGCGATCAAACCCATAGTGATACGGACCGTACACACGCGCGTACGCTCACTATCACTATGGGTGTGCTCGCGTATGCGTACCCATAGTGATACGGACCGTACACACGCGCGTACGCTCACTATCACTATGGGTGTGCTCGCGTATGCGTACCCATAGTGATACAGACCGTACACACGCGCGTACGCTCACTATCACTATGGGTGTGCTCGCGTATGCGTACCCATAGTGATACGGACCGTACACACGCGCGTACGCTCACTATCACTATGGGTAGGCATACGGCAGCACTCCCATAGTGATGGGGAACATACACACGCCCTCAGGGTGAATGTACGGTGCCTTACACACATTACAGTGGTGACAGGCAGCACACAGAAAGGAATAGAGCTGACACACTTGTCCATGGATGGACATCAAGGCATTGTCTGGCCAGTACTACATGTGTGGGGCACAGGTGTGAAAGGCTGTGAGGTGGCACATTACTCCTGAGTTGTGAAGGCAATAGATGTATGATGAGAAGTTTACAGATGTTATGTGTGATGGTGCTATATGTGCCAGACATGCCCTTCACTCCTTTGACATGTGTGCATGTCGTACAGCACACTTGAGATGAGCGTCACTGGCATGGCACAGTCAACAACACACGCAAGTGTCCCCTGATGCCCGCTACAGGGGTTACCACACCAGACATGTGACTACCCACGGTGCACGATGTGACTATGTCATGTATGTGTGGTGTGTTCACATTAGCTTGATGTTGGTGTTCCCTCAAAAGCATCTGCTGTTGCTGCAACCAACATCTGTCTGGGTGTAGATGGCCATGGCACACTGTGACGCACACCAGGCCACATGTGGTATCGGATGTAAGGTGTGTATGTATGCATGGGACACGGAGTAGCGTAACAAGGACCTGTCTGCATCCTCTCAATGTATGTGTGGGCAGTCATGACATGTACACCTTCATGGCAAGGTGTGTGGGCTGTCCTAGTGTAATGTCAAGTGACCTGTGGCTCTAGTGTTCCGCTACCTGTCTCTGCAATCAACATCCTACTTCTGCTGATATGTTGATGTATGTCACTCCTGTATTGCGTCTGGCTGTTCACTTACACTGGGACACAGCTAGTCCCATGCCATGGGATGTGGAGGTTCACAATCTCCGTGTGTAGCTGGGTCTTGGTAGGAGTGTCACCTGGCAGCCATACGTGTCCAGGGCATGTAGCACATACCTGACTCCCTATGTAGCATATGTGTATTGACAGATTAACATGTGCTCAGTACATATAAATTGTTGTTGTAGTGCACTCACTCTTCCTTGTCACTTCCAAATTACTGCAGAGCGCCGCCTCTTCCCCGACCTATTCCGGACTTGGCTGACATGCGGGAGAATGACTGTATACGCTGCTACCGCTTCCCCCAACCGTTGATTGAGGAGTTGACGGCAAGGCTGGCAACACACCTGCAACCGCTGCACAGGTATCCTACAGCACTGACACCCAAGCTGAAGGTAATGGCAGCCCTACATTTTCTTGCCACGGGTACCTTTCAATATACCATAGCTCATGTTGGTGGCATGTCCCAGAGCATGTTCAGCCGTGTGCTGCATGATTTTTTTAGAGGCCATGTTGCTTCACCTGGATGAGTTCATCCATTTCCCTACTCCTGAACTGTTGACTGGTGTCAAGCGTGGATTCTATGCCCTGGGAGGGATGCCCCATGTCATTGGGTCCATAGATGGGACACATGTGGCTTTGGTACCACCACAGGCACAGGAGGTAGCGTACAGGAATCGCAAGCACTACCACTCCATCAATGCCCTTGTGGTGTGTCTGTCCAACATGGTGATTTCACATGTCTGTGCTCATTTGACAGGATCAGCACACGATGCCTACATCATGAGGCGTAGCATGGTGCCTGAAATGATGACACAGCTGCGCAACGAACGAGCATGTGTTGTTGGTGGGTACACTCTGTCTGTCCTGTATTTTGCGTAGACTTCCAGCCCGACCGCTTCTCCTGTCCTACTTATGTCCATGTGGTTTCCATGTAGGGGACGCTGGCTATCCCAACATGCCATGGCTGATCACACCTCTCCGCAACCCCAGCACGCCGGCCCAGCTCCGCTACAACACCGCCCATGGCCGGACAAGGCGAGTGATAGAGAGGACATTTGGCCTCCTGAAGAGCCGATTCAGGTGCCTACACAAGACCGGCGGCGCCCTCCCATATGCCCAGTTGAAGGTCTGCAAAATCTTCATGGTCTGCTGCATGCTGCACAACATGGCAGTTGAGAAAGCTGTGCCACTCATCCTGGATCAAGATGATCAGGACCATCCACCCGTGGAGGACGAAGGGCTTGGCAATGGGGCTAGTGATGTGGAGGATGTGGTTCCGCAAGAGGACATCCGGAGTCGGCTCATACGCGACTTCTTTGCTTAGTGGTGAGTACCAGTGTCTGAGTGTGCATGCATTGGTCCCCGTGTGGCATGTGTTGCGATGTGTGTGTCCATCTGCATGTATGCCACGTGAGTCAGAGGTGTGTGTGGATGTGTCACTCGAGTGATGGTGCCAGTGATGAGTGTATTTCCCCAGTCATAATTGTGACCTAGCATGTTGTCATCCTTACATGTGTCGAGTACATGCACATGCAAGTGGCTGTGCTTTTTGTGGCTGACTTCTTGTGTGTCTCTCATCCCCAGGTACTTGCGCATGCCGTCTGCTGGTTGCATTGTTGTGGCACTGCTATTCCTCATGGACACGTCATTGTGTGCTGACTCAGCGTTACACGCACGGACAAGTTTGGAAGTCTCCTTAGGGTAAGGGATGCATCAGGGGTGTATTGGGTGTGGCAGTTGTTTACGATGTGTGCACACTGCCCCTGTCGATGTTTGGTTCCTCTGCAGACATGTCGCATCACCATGGGACACATTACATGTAGCTGGATACACCTGAATAGATGGTCAGACTTGTTGACAGTCATCTGTAATGGGATAGTGGATTGTGATGATGGCATCAATGTGTGTAACACTGCCCTCGGACACATACGGTTTGCATTGGCTTGACATGGTGTGGGACTTCCACATCAGAGGATCAATGGTGTATGGCAGCCTCTCCGTGAGCAGCAGGGGGTGTTTAGCTGTTACCCGACACTTGTGTGCCAGTTCCATGGATATCACGCATTTGTGGTGCAGAAGGGGGGTGCCAGTGTTGGACCCACATGTTAATCCACATTACCTGTGTATGTGTACTCCGAGTTGCCTCTGCATTCCGGAATACATGACTAATAAAGGTGTCCCTATGCCTCCAAGGTGCCTCTTCTCAGTCAATGCTGGTGTGTTGCCACGGTGCATACGGCATGTCTGGCATGGTTTTCAGTGATAGTGGCTATGTGTCTATGTGTAGAGTAGCAAGATGCAAGCTGTTTGTGTGGGATTAGACTCTGCATTGTGCATGATGTCCATGACTGTGTGGGTATTGTGACATGTGCCATCCCCATGCATCCACCGTTGGCCAGGCCACCATTCTCTGCATCCACCTGACTCAAGCTTGCAGGACATGGTTCTGCCACCTCTCTACACTTACCTGGGTGCCCCCCAGGACACTCCACATGATCCCTGACCTCTGCGCATGACTGTTGCTGTACTCAATATGTCTGTCGGCACGGTTGTGCGGCCACCCCCTCAGCTGGTTGGGCCCATCACGGGTGTGTATGGTGCTCCATGTCTGTCTTGCCTAATACATTGTGACCCATGTGTGTCCTGTGCCAGACTCAGGCCCCAGGGTGTGGATGGTTGAAGTCATATGAGAACTCAGGCATGGTTAGACTTTACAAGACACATGTAAGGTAATAATGCAAAATGTAGGCATCATCTCTTTATCGTGTACGTTTTTATTTGTGTTGGGGTACGTGTTGGGGGGGGGATGACAAGAGGGGCTTTCCGGGTGTGTGGAATCCAAAGTTCACTGGGGGAGTTGGTGTCCTTGCCATTGGAAATCATCAGAGTCCATGCCACAGTCTTTGTCAACATTGGTCAGACAGTGACCAGCAAGTCCATGTGGCAGAGAATGTCATTTGCTGATGTGCTGCTGTTGGTCCAGTGGGCCAGGTGCCAGGCCAGGTGTCCTGGGAGATGGTGCTGTTGCGCCGACCCTCACGGTCTTTTCCGTGGACGACCCGCCCTCCTGCGGGAACCCTCAGAAGCAGGCCGTGACGATGCTTGGGATGCTCCGTCGGATGTATCCTCCTCCTCCTGATCCCTCCCTGTGGGTGGTGATGTTCTTCGCCTGGTGGCACAGGGAGGGTTGCCCATGTTGTCGGCTATCCGACGGAGTGAACGGTTAATTCCCGTGAGCACCGTCACGAGCTCAGCTTGTCTGTCCTCCATCCGCCCTTGGTGTCGCAGTCGACAGGCATGTTGCTCCGCATGTTGCTGGGCCTGCTGGGTCTTGATCTCCTCGAGGGTCCCCTTCATCTCGTTGAGGGTGGACACAACCTGGCTCATGCCCGTGGTGTCCTGCCGGTATGTGTCCAGGATGTTTCTTACATGGGAATATACCGGTTCCGCAGCCAACTGGTCATGCTCGCGCCTCCGCCGTCCTCCACTTCCACCACCCCTGCCCACTTGCACCTGGCCTGCCCTTGTCGGCACATTGGGTCTCCGGGACCCCTGAGGGGTGGCATTTGCGTTGTCGCCTGCCTCCTCCTGGGTGCCCGGTACACCGTGTTCCTCCTGGTCAGCCTGGCTGCATTGTGGTGGTGGGGCAGGGATCCTGGGTGTCTCCTGGGATGTGGCAGGAGTGGGGGTGGTGGTTGGCCCAGTTGTACCTGACGCAGGTGCTGCAGGTGGTTGGACACCAGAGGGGCCAGGTTGGTCGGGGTCGTCCACAGAGTGGTGAGAGTCGTCGCTGCCGGTGGGATCGTCATCCCGCAGAGCCGGGTCCTGTGAGTCTTCCCCCCCAGTGTTGGGGGGTGATCCACGACGTTGACCTGTGTTTGTGAGAGACAATGTTATTATTGTTCCATGCAACATCCATGTTTCATTAGTTTCAAAGTTTGCACATTTCCTCTGGGTATTTGGATATGTCTTGCATTCCACTCACAGTGCACTTGTGCATGAGTATGTCCCTTGTCCACAGCTTTTGAGACTTTACCTATGTGTGACACAGTCTTACTTGCTGCATCAATTGTGACTGCAGTCAGCAGTGGAGTGAGCAGGTGTGGCGAGCCATGCATTGGCGCCTTCCATGTTGCACTGTACGTGGGCACATGGAGTTGTTCCACACACTTATATAATGCAGGTAGCTGTCGTTGTGCTCGTGCACAGGTTGAGACATGGCCCAGTGTTGTGCCATGGAGAAGAGAGGGGGATTCAGGCACTGGCCACCCTTGTCTACATGCACGCAGTCCACCTGCTGATGAGCAGACATTCCCACACCACCCAAGGCTGAATTGGTCTCCCTGTCTCCCTTTCTCACTCCCTCTCTGTCCCCCTCTCCCTCCCTCCCTGTGTCAGCTTCCTCCCTCTGTCCGTCTCCCTGTGTCTCCCTCCCTCTCTCTCCCCCTCTCCCTCCCTCTGTGTGTCACCCTCTGTCACCTCAGCCCAGCTTCCTAGGCACACACTTTTTGCAGATCTTTGAATGGCCCTTAGCTTGTTCATGTGAGTTTGTTTCTGATCTCCAGGCACCCATTGGGTGTAGTGTCTGTGTCTGCGCTGCTGCTGTGGTGGTGTGTGCTGCCACTCTTTCACAGTGTTGGCTGTTCATTGGCTGCTGTCATGTGCAAAAAGGTGCCTTCAACCCCATGTCTTAATGCAAGGCGTCCGCCATTTGCAGGCAAGTCTTTCCTGTGTGGGGACACACTGTTTGTCTGGCTGTGACCTAGGCCATATGGGCAGAGGGCATTGTTGTCTGCTTCTGAGTTGCACTATGTGATTTTTGAGGCCCACACTCCCGCCATCCGGGTTACCGTGTCTTGTGTTGGTGTTTTCTGTGGCCTGTGAGTTGGGATTGTCCAGCTGGGTGCATGGGGCATGGTGGCGCTAGTGGCATGTGCGTGTTTATGGAGTGTGGTTGAGTCATGCGATAGCTTGGGGTGGTTGCGTGCATGATTGTGAGTTTGGTTGTGGATGACGTTCCCCCCATGTGAGGTGAGTTGTTTGTGTACTCACCAGGCTCTCGGAGTCCTTCTACTCCGTCCACTGCCACCACCGGCAGTATGGCCATCACCTTCTCCTCCCAGGGATGGTATTGTACGCGTCTGCGGGGCGGCCCTCCTCCAGTGATGTTGGCCTGGTTGTGGTCGTCGGTCATTTTGCAGCGGACCCTCCTCCGCAGATCGTACCACCTGGCTTGGCATTCATGCCTGGTCCTTCTGGTGGACGCAACAGCATTCACAGCATCGACAATCGTCTGCCACATGGCTGTTTTTTCGGAAATGCTGGTCTGTCTGACCAATGTTCCAAAGAGGTGTGGCTCGACTCTGAGGATTTCTTCGACAAGGACCTCCAACTCTTGGCTAGTGAACTTTGGATTCTTGTTAGTGGGCATGGTGAGGGGTGTGGGTGTGGATGGTTGTGGGGGGTGTGGGTGTGGATGGTTGTGGGTGTGTGGGTGTGGTTGTGCAGGTGTGTGTGTGAATGTGATGAGGGGGTGTTTGTGTGAAGGTGTGCAGGTGTAAGATGTAGTGGAGGTTGTAGTATGGTGCAGTTGTTTCTCGGTGTGGTCTGGCAGCAGTGGGTCTGTTGCAAAGGATCATGGTTTGTGTGTGTTGGGCCTTTTTATTGGTCCATTGGTGGGTGTGGCTGTGTTTGAACTTTGGGTGGGTGTGTTATAAGGAGTGGTTGTGTTTTGGGCCTCTGTTTGGGAGTTTGGCAGTTGCAGGTCAGTGAATGTGTTGTATTTGTGCTTGTTGGACATGTTTTGTGGCTTTGTGCGATTCGAATAGAGTCTTCTTGTGTTGTTTTGCTTTGTCCTGGTTGTGTACGTGTGTTTTTAGCGTGTGTACGGTGTGTACATCGGCCATTTTGTTGTACAGTGCTGTCCTTGTCTCTGGCTTGGTACGACTCGTACATGCGCGATGTTGGGTGAAGGTGCTGGTGTTGGGGCCTGGGGTGCGCTCCGTACTTAGACTGTTGGGGTCGGGGTACGCTCAATACATACGCGGGTGAGGGTACGGTCCGTACATACACTGTTGGGGTGGGGGTACGCTTCATACATACGCGTGTGAGGGTACGGGCCGTACATACACGGTTGGGGTGGGGGTACGCTCCATACATACGCGTGTGAGGGTACGTGCCGTACATACACGGTTGAGGTGGGGGTACGCTCCATACATACGCGGGTGAGGGCACGGGCCGTACATACACGGTTGGGGTGGGGGTACGCTACATACATACGCGGGTGAGGGTACAAGCCGTACATACACGGTTGGGGTGGGGGTACGCTCCATACATACGCGGGTGAGGGTACAGGCCGTACATACATGGTTGGGGTGGGGGTACGCTCCATACATACGCGGGTGAGGGTACGGGCCGTACATACACGGTTGGGGTGGGGGTACGCTCCATACATACGCGGGTGGGGGTACAGGCCGTACGTACGGGGGTGTACATACACGGGTGGGGGTTCGACTTGTACATACACGGGTGTTCATACACGGGTGGGGGTTCGACTCGTACGTACACGGGTGTCTGTACACGGGTGGGGGTTCGACTCGGACGTACACGGGTGTACATACACGGGTGGGGGTTCAAATCGTACGTACACAGGTGTACATACACGGGTGGGGGTTCGACTCGTACGTACATGGGTGTACATACACGGGTGGGGGTTCGACTCGTACGTACACGGGTGTACATACACGGGTGGGGGTTCGACTCGTACGTACATGGGTGTACATACACGGGTGGGGGTTCGACTCGTACGTACACGGGTGTTCATACACAGGTGGGGGTTCGACTCGTACATACACGGGTGCACATACACGGGTGGGGGTTCGACTCGTATGTACATGGGTGTACATACACGGGTGGGGGTTCGACTCGTACGTACATGGGTGTACATACACGGGTGGGGGTTCGACTCGTACGTACACGGGTGTTCATACACAGGTGGGGGTTCGACTCGTACATACGAGGGCTGGGGGGTGGTTGGGCGCGTACATACGGGGGCTGGGGGGGTGGTTGGGCGCGTACATACGGGGGCTGGGGGGGGGTTTGGGCGTGTATGCGGGCACATGTCTCCATGGTTGTTATAGAAGTTCGGTGCGGACGGTGTTTTTTCCATCCGGTTGTAACATCGGACGCACTGGATTGATCGTACTTCCGCGGTCGGACTTCACTTTTCACATTTGTACGGTAATTCGTCCGGGGACGTGTCGGGCACATTTTCTGACCCGAGGACGTGTGGGGAATTATTCCCAATGCGATTCGTATGGACTTTTTCCCATGCGAATCGTAGTTGGCAGTTTGTACGGCACTTGTACGATTCGTACGGTAAAAAGACCGGATACGAGTCGTACGGGGAAATTTTCTCCAGGATCCTAATCGGCACCTAAGTGTCTAGAAGGAGGTCTCTCAGCCGAGAGACTCTCAGGTGCACATAGCCGTATGCGTCAACCTGGAGAGAGCCAGTTAAGTCTTATGCAAGACTTTCAGGAGAGAGCAGTAAATTCCAAGTAAGCCAGTCCGGTTCGATAGACAGGAGTCTGTCTAAGTCTGTCACAGCAGTACATCGGCTTAGTCTCTTTCCGTAGTAAAAGAAGAAGTAATGACGACAGCCCACACTCCTTTAGGAATAGGCAATTATACTCTGTCAGTTCTGGGGAGACATCACGTAGCAAAACCTCATCGATCAGACCACTCAGTCCATTGGTCAGTTTGGGAAAAGGGTAAGTTGAAATTACAGCAAGACAAAAATCGGGAAAAATAGGTGGATCTATGGGATTGTTCCTTAGGTTGTCTTAATTTTTGTCACAGTGAATAATGTCATATTGAGGCAAAGTACATTTGGGGTCAAAAGGACACGTTTATCCAAAGCTGTATTGTAAGAAAGTGCCCCCTTTTTGCATGGTTGCCCCCACTTTTTGCTACACTGCTGATGTAGTGGTAAACACGCAAAATATCGATTCCAAAATATCGACTGCCCAGAATATCGAAGTTAAAATATAGAGTGGACAGAATATCGAATTGTCAAAATATAGATAGGTCAGAATATCGAAATTGGGGTACAAAATATCGATTTCCAAAATATAGACTTTAAAAATATAGAATACCATAATATCGAATTTTAAAATAGAGATTACCATAATTATTGCGTAATTTAATTCCGTAGCGGGCTTTGGGTTTATAGGGGAATAGGGTGGGAAGTAATTTAATTATGGTCAATTAAATGTTAATTATATTTATATGTTTTGATAATTAATTTATTGATAATTAATTATTAATTGGTAATTATTTTTTATTAATTGGTAATTAATTTATATTAATTGATTAATTGATAATTATGTTAATTGTATTTGTTATTATTAGGAGCGGGTTGTGGGTTTGTAGGGGAATTGGGTGGGAAGTAAATTAATTGTAATAAAGTAAATAATTAATTTTTTATTTATTTGTATTGATAATTAATTGATAATTAATTAATAATTGGTAATTAATTTGTATTAATGGGTAAATAATTTGTATGAATTGCTAAATAATTTTTATTATTTGCAAAATTATTTTTATTAATTGATTAATTGATAATAATGTTAATTGTATTTTTTATTATTGGAAGTGGGTTGTGGGTTTATAGGGGAATTGGGTGGGAAGTAAATTAATTGTAATAAAGTAAATATTAATTTTTTTATTTATGTGTATTGATAATTGATAATTAATTTTTAATTGGTAATTAATTATTATTAATTGGTAATACATTTTTATCAATTGATAATTAATATTTTTAAATGGTAATTAATTGTTATTAATTGGTAATTATTTTTAATTAACTTTTTATCGGTATTGATAATTAATGTAATCTTATTTTAAATTTAAATCATTACTTTCCCTACTTTTGCACTCTCAGGAGTGGGAATAGTATTTTTTACCCTCCGCTAATCAACTCTTTCCCTACTGTTGCACTCACTGGAGTGGGAATAGTAATTTTTACCCTCCTGCTATCCAATGCTTTCCCTACTGTTGCACTCTTTGGAGTGGGAATAGCAATTTTTACCCCTACGCTATCCAACGTTTTCCCTACTGTTGCACTCACTTTAGTGGGAATAGTAATTTTTACCCCTACGCTATCCAACGCTTTCCCTACTGTTGCACTCACTGGAGTGGGAATAGTAATTTTTCCATTTGCGCTATCCAACGCTTTCCCTACTGTTGCACTCTCTGGAGTGGGAATAGTTAAATATATCCTCCCGCTATCCAACGCTTTCCATACTGTTGCACTCTTTGGAGTGGGAATAGTAATTTGTACCCCTACGCTATCCAACGCTTTCCCTACTGTTGCACTCACTGGAGTGGAAATAGTATTTTTTACCCCTACGCTATCCAATGCTTTCCCTACTGTTGCACTCTCTGGAGTGGGAATAGTAATTGTTACCCTCCCGCTATCCAACACTTTCCCTACTCTTGCACTCTCTGGAGTGGGAATAGTAATTTTTACCCCTACGCTATCCAACCCTTTCCCTGCTGTTGCACTCTCTGCAGTGGGAATAGTAATTGTTACCCTCCCGCTATCCAACGCTTTCCCTACTGTTGCACTCACTGGAGTGGGAATAGTAATTTTTACCCCTGCGCTATCCAACGGTTTCCCTAGTGTTGCACTCTCTGGAGTGGGAATAGTAATTGTTACCCTCCCGCTATCCAACGCTTTCCCTACTGTTGCACTCTCTGGAGTGGGAATAGTAATGTTTACCCCTACGCTATCCAACGCTTTCCCTACTGTTGCACTGTTTGGAGTTGGAATAGTAATTTTTACCCCTACGCTATCCAACGTTTTCCCTACTGTTGCACTCACTTGAGTGGGAATAGTAATTTTTACCCTCCTGCTATCCAATGCTTTCCCTACTGTTGCACTCTTTGGAGTGGGAACAGCAATTTTTACCCCTACGCTATCCAACGTTTTCCCTACTGTTGCACTCACTTTAGTGGGAATAGTAATTTTTACCCCTACGCTATCCAACGCTTTCCCTACTGTTGCACTCACTGGAGTGGAAATAGTAATTTTTCCATTTGCGCTATCCAACGCTTTCCCTACTGTTGCACTCTCTGGAGTGGGAATAGTTAAATATATCCTCCCGCTATCCAACGCTTTCCATACTGTTGCACTCTTTGGAGTGGGAATAGTAATTTGTACCCCTACGCTATCCAACGCTTTCCCTACTGTTGCACTCACTGGAGTGGAAATAGTATTTTTTACCCCTACGCTATCCAATGCTTTCCCTACTGTTGCACTCTCTGGAGTGGGAATAGTAATTGTTACCCTCCCGCTATCCAACACTTTCCCTACTCTTGCACTCTCTGGAGTGGGAATAGTAATTTTTACCCCTACGCTATCCAACCCTTTCCCTGCTGTTGCACTCTCTGCAGTGGGAATAGTAATTGTTACCCTCCCGCTATCCAACGCTTTCCCTACTGTTGCACTCACTGGAGTGGGAATAGTAATTTTTACCCCTGCGCTATCCAACGGTTTCCCTAGTGTTGCACTCTCTGGAGTGGGAATAGTAATTGTTACCCTCCCGCTATCCAACGCTTTCCCTACTGTTGCACTCTCTGGAGTGGGAATAGTAATGTTTACCCCTACGCTATCCAACGCTTTCCCTACTGTTGCACTGTTTGGAGTTGGAATAGTAATTTTTACCCCTACGCTATCCAACGTTTTCCCTACTGTTGCACTCACTTGAGTGGGAATAGTAATTTTTACCCCTACGCTATCCAACACTTTCCCTACTGTTGCACTCACTGGAGTGGGAATAGTCATTTTTACGCTCTCACTATCCAACAAAATCTCTACTTTTTTAAATTACTTATATTATGTTTACATTTTAAGCTTTTTTATATTATATTATGTATGTTTATTTAATTGTTTTTAATAATTAATTAATTTTATATAATTTTTAATACATTTAAAAAATTCGATATTTTGGCTAACTATATTTTAACATTCTATATTTTGGAATCGATATTTTAGTACTTACCTGTTTGTAGATAGTGAGTCGATATTCTGTCCTTCTATATTTTGGTGTCGATTTTTTGTGTAGTCGATATTTTGTCCCTCGATATTTAGTCACTGAACCGATGTAGTTTGACTGATTGTGCCTTGGGTTCCTGCGAAGCAGGTACCCAAGACCTATGTTCTTTCGCTAACTGCATTAAAAAAAAAACAATTGGCACACCTTGGCCACAGGTCAGTCCCTTTTAATGGTACCACAGGTACCAAGGGCACTGTGGCCAGAGAAGGCCTCTAAGGGCTGCAGCACTTATTGTGGGAACCTTAGAGGCCCTGTGCCTATACACACACACACTGCCATTGTAGGCTGCATGTGTTGGTGCAGAATAAAGTGAAGAGTCGACATGGCACACTTCCCCGTGTGCCATGCCTACAACCCACTGCCAGCAACTGAACCCCAACGATTCTGAACCCCACTTTGGGCAGGAGAATTGGTATGAAAACCAAGTGAGGAAGGGAGGTGTGCCCACCTTTGCCAACCCCACCCCTCAGGTGGGGGAGGTGAGTTGAAGCACAACTCTCAGTCCCTGCCATTTTGCAGATGGGGGACCCAGCCAACCAGAGTGAGGGATATGCCCCCTCCCACTGGAGGGTGGCATAATAGGAGGTGTACCCACCCCAAGGAAGGAACCCATTGGACCCAACCTTTACCTATCGATAATGCCCCTAAATCTAGTATTCAGGGGCAGCCTGAACCTTGCCTCCTCAGACAACAATCGACAAGAAGAAGAGAAGAAAAAGGACAGAAGAACCCGTGCTGAAACTAAGAAGAGGAGGTCGCCCACTGACTTGACCCTAACCATACCTGCATTTCACCAACTCAAACCTGCTCCAGCAAAATTCTGGTGTGTCCTGCAGCCAGCAACCTCAAGAACCCAGAGGACCTGCCCTGCCTTCCAAGTCAAGACTTTGTTTCCCGTGAGCACCGGATTTGCACACCAACAGACTCTGGCCCCGGCCAAAACCATGATTCTGCACCACTCTGCACCCAACGCCCACGGCCTGAGTTCGAGTGGCCTAACACCATGAGGAGGTCTCCCGGCAATCTTGACAAGAGATCTAATGATCTCCTATCTGCCTCGACCCTCCAAACGATGCCTGCAGTCTCTTTCTGGAGGACCCCCATGACCCCGACCGGAGCTGGTAAGAAAACCTGATGCCTAAAGACACCCCTGCACCCGAAGTCCCATGGCCTTGGGGGCCCAACCGACGGTGTCTCAGCATCCCCAGGCATCCCAACTAACCTCTCCAACCAGTGGCTGCCTCCAGAAGATCTTCGTCCCAAGCCTGCAGTCTTTGTTGCAACTGGAGAATCCTCATTGAAAACCACCGGGCACCCAACGCCAAAACAGCACCCTGCACCCAGCCGCCCCTGCGCCGCTGCGGGTGTACTTTGGCTGCTTACTCGGATCCCCTTTCACCCTGAGCCTAACACCCGGAGCTTTGATCCCACAACCTCGTGCCCTGCTTGTGAGCAGCCACCAACCGGAGGCCCCCTATTCCCCTTTGGATAACATTGGGACTCAGCACTCTGCACCTGGCTGCCCTAGTGCCGCTGAGGGTGCTTTGAGGGGCATCCTTGACCCTGGGGGAACCCTCATTCTAACACCAGAATATCGACTCCCACAACCAAGTACTTACATGTTAACCGATAACCACATTTTCTTGATAGGAATAAATTGACTATTTTTCCTTGAAAATTGTTGTGTGGAGTTGGTTTTGTATGAGAACGGGAAAAACTGCAAATAATTGAAAACTGCTTTACTTACCTTTTCATTAGGAAATGTCTCAGTTTGATATCTAAGCTTATCACACTGAGTAGAAAAAGTAATCCATAAAGTAAGCTGTAAAGTAATCAAACGTAATCTAACAGTAATGTCCACTGTATTCAAAAGATTTACAAACCTGTAACAAAGACATTGTCATTTAGCTTGCTTGTATTTTTCAACCTGCCTTGAAAAGTACCATTTAGACTTACCTGTACCAGGCTTGCTTGGTTCTAGAAAATAAATATAAATAAATAATATTTTTTATACAAACAAATTGGTCTGAGTTCAGTCTTTGAGTGTGTGACATCATTTGCTGCCTGAGTATGTACATCAAATGCTTAACACTACCCTCTGATATAGCCTTACTCCTCGCCTGCACTTCCACAAATAGAGAGTAAGGTGCTATCTACTTTTACCTCTGCCTACCTTTGGGGCTCCACTGGACTCTGTGCACACTGTACCTCATTTTGGTATAGTATATACAGAGCTGTCTTCCTATATGTATCAAAAATGTAACAAGTGCTCAGTACAGGAGGAAGTGGAAAGAACAGTTATATTATTCAATACAAAAGAACATAATGTGGAATGTCCATTCCCACTCTAGTTAAGCAAGTTTCAGCAAGTCATGTTTCAGGAAAAAATAAGGCCTACAAGTATTAGAGCTAGTATACAGTAAAAGAGGTATTGTACGTTTTAAAAGAGAACTAGGTATTTAACCTGATAAAATATCATGAATGTTGTGGTTATTGTTCATCACAGTTAAAATTCATACATGTAAACATTGGGTACTTATTCTTGTTTATATTTCAAAACATTAGTGCATATAGGAAATACATTCTTTATAAGTCTCATGTTAGCATGATAAACAGATACATGTGCAACACCTACTTTTCTCTTGTCATTTTCGGTGCACACATTATTACATGTAACATCAGATTTTTTTTCTCTTTCACATTTTAATCGTGTTCATTTATATTGTTTGATTACAACCGTGTTAAGAATAACATACATATATGAAAATCAGTTTAAGTAGAAATAAACTCCATAATGTAGAAGACTATTAAACCACATATTTAAAAAGCATGTTAATCGCAGACTGTGTTTCCTTAGTAATTTATATTACTTAAAAAATAATGTGTCTAATCTACATTCATCTGCATGCTTTTACGATGCAGTAACTATGCTTCTCATGCTTTTTGTCATTTCACATAACATGTGAATTGTACACGTTTCAAAGTTTCTCTCAGAACCAATGTTATTGGAAAGTCTGGTTCACTGTAAAATCTTAGATCATAATCTTCGCTCTATCACCACACACCTGCTCAGTTGTAAATTGCTTATGTGTGGAGTTTCCATGATTTCAGTGTGCTTTTGACATTCCAATGAGAAATGTGTACAGACTAGTAAACTGAAACAACAGCCCTGCCAAGTACCACGCATCAGGCATTAGACTAACACATGTCCATCTCACGGCACTGAAGTGTGAAATCACCCATATAGCACCGCCTCAGCTGTGCCTGTCAGCAGCGCCATGAGAGCACCGTCATAATTTCGCTGGAGTTAGGTGGCAGGTAGCGCACAGTGTGCACCGCTTGACAGAATTGGGGGCTGGCTGAGCTCATTATGCTTATTACTATGTAACAAGGGGGGCTTGGGGGGGTAGCCGACCACAGGGACGTACCCCCTGGGCAGTTTGGGAGGGGCGGGGGGGTTTGAAGACTTCATGCTGGCCATTTTACGTTTGGGCTTCTTTTTTCGTAGCCCAAATGTAGCCCAGGCATAAATGCTTTGGGCTCCGGCTCCCGGCCACCATTTTAGGTTTGGTGATTGGTGGCTGGGAGCTTTAGCTAGATTCGTTTTTGTGGTAGTTATTAGGTGTAGTTTATAAGTGATTTCTTGATGGCAGCAGAGGACTATCGCGTACTAGAAGCCCTCCGACTCCTGAGCGAGGCGGGCCGGATGGACTTGGTGATTGGGGATGTGGCTGGGCCGGCACGCCTGGTGCGACAGGCCTCAGCGGGCGTAGCAGCAGTGGTGGCTGCTTGTACATCGCCCAAATGTCCCCAGATATCTCTGGTGAGTGAGCGGGGCTGCCCGCGTTGTGAGAAGGCGGCCCCAATGGTTCATTTTCAGCCCGGGGAGCGGGGAGCGTCCAGGAGGGGTCCATTTATCCAGGCTGGGTGTGGACCTTTATTTGCTAGAGATTAGAGAAGTGTCTACTACACAGTGACTTTTCTAGAAAGTCAAACAAAACCTCAGTTTACGTTCATAATAGGGTGACCAGATCTTGAGAACTAAAAACCAGGACTTTTGGTAAAAATACAAGAAGTACTACAATTTTTTATCCACGGAATGGCGCAGAATGACAGCTGTGATCAACATATGATCACAGAAAGAAAGTAAATAAAATGTAATTTCTACAACCAAATTCATACCTGTTAATTAAATTGCTTAATTATAACAGCTGCTAACTAGCAAAGCCTTAGAACACCCAAAAAAGTGCCTCTCCCTGTTTTCAGTCAACCCCCTCTAAAAACCGGGACATGAGCCAAAATTGCCGAAATCTGCCAGGACAGCTGGTGAAAAACCATGACTGTCCGGGCAAATCCAGGACATCTGGTCACCCTAGTTCATAATCATTCAATCTGAGTGTCTGCTAAGCCAGTACCAGCCACATGTCTGCCGTCAGAGTACGGGTTGAGCTGACGCAGGTACAAATTGGTGCCTTGTGAGGTCTGACACCGAGGAGTGTATCGTGGAGAGGGTGAGTGCCGAGGCCACTTTTACACATGGAACTCAGAATGAACGTGCAAGCACAGGTGGGCCACTGAAATTGCATGTGAAGCTCTCAGTGTGCAACATTGAGGAAGGCCTGCCTTTCTCATGCTGTGACTCTCCGGATGGTGGCATACCTTATACGGACAAATCGGGGTGAATGGAGCCCTAATGTTGAGCACCAGGAGACATATAAGAGGGAAGTGACACTGCCTGAGAAAGAGGTGGGTCACTCTAGGGGGTGCACGCTGATTGACTGCATGAGCTCTGACCACAGTAATGGCAATTCCTGCTGGCCCAGGCCCCCAGGAATTGCCACTACCACCCACCGATGTTAAATTATTGAACAACACGTCTTCTCCCTAATCTCCTAGACACGTGCTCCCCTGTTGTGTGTATGGAGGTGAAGGGGGCGAGGGGGCTGTGTCCTTTCTCAGTGAGAGATGGCACTGAGTGCCTTTAATAGGCCACAGCTCTCAAGTCACGGTGCCACATGACGCCATGAGCTCTCACCATGAGTTCAATCTAAAGCAGATGCAATGCATACTGTACTGCACAGTCTGCAGAGAGGAGCATCATTTATGTCACTGTGCCAGCCTGCACTCTCCAAACTGGCAACTGACTCATGTCTCTGCATGGCAGCGACACTGTCTGAGCAGCTGTCTGCAGCCAGTGACTGTGACTCCACATACAGTTCAGCTACAGTGGCAGTCCAAAGAGGCAGGCTTTATTTTCTTGAAATCTGTGTGTGGCGGTGGGTCAGGGACAGACGGAACACGGGTACGTTGCAAACAAGGTTTTATTGCAATATATCTCTTTTTCAATCGACTTGTCAGTCTTTCTCTAGGCCACACTGCGGGATCCGTGGCTTCTATGGGGTTGGGGTCTTCGAACCCTCCTTGGATCTTGGTTCTCTCGTTCTTGGGACGACGGGGGGTCGGGGACACGTTTCTCACCAGGAAGGTCCGGGCCCAAAAGATAAAGAAACAAACAAGGACAAAGGTCAGGGTACCCTTCTTTATAAGTTCTACTTGAGACCGGGACCAGGGAGTGAGGAGACACCCTAAATTGTGCACTCGTGACCAAACTGCAAACGCTACTCTTTGTGCCGGTGTGTATTTCACAACAAGGGAGGGGGATACATGGGATTATATACAAAGCGCTAGTTACAGCTTCTAGGTATACGGGCTCTCCCCTCTCTTTATCCAACCCGCTACCCGGTCCCGTACCTGTCCTAGCCACGCTCCTCCCCTGGGAACGTGGCGGGGCGCTTTGCAGGATCCTGGACCTCCTGGTTGGCTGCAGCTCTTCTCTCCGATTCTTCCGCCGGCCTCCTCGCTCTCGTCCCGGGTACCCCGCTCTTCTCCTCCGCTGGCCAATCCTCCAAGGCTCCGCTCTTCTCCTCCGCTCTCCAATCCTCCGATGCTCCAGTCTTCACCTCCGCTCCTCCAGGAAACGCCGTCCGTCCGCTGTCTCGTTTCTCCTCCTTTTGTTGTTCCGGGTTCCACTGCGTCATTCAGGGGTGTGTCCATGTACACGTCACTGTTCCACTTAAAGGGCTCGTCTCCTTCTTTCAATCTTCCCGTACTCGTATGAGATGAAAGCTCCTTGTTTTGCTGTGGGGGAACAAGAGGGGGTGAGCACGGTATGGGGGCCCACCATTCCTTACTTTCTTGCCGTTCTGCGGGTCCCTCTCCGTTACACTCCTCCCCCCCTGGATGCTCACGTTCGGGGAGCGGAAAGGACCATGACAGGAAGTCCGCATTACCATTTTCCCTCCCCTTTCGGTGCTGTACCTCAAAGGAGAATGGTTGAAGGGATAAAAACCATCTAAGCACTCGGGGATTCAGGCTTTTGTTCTTGGACATCCACTTTAGGGGGGCATGATCAGTGTATAAAATAAAGGGCTTGCCTTCCAGGTAATACCTACGTTTTTCAACCGCCCATTTAATTGCTAGGCACTCCCTCTCTATGGTAGGGTTATTGCTCTCTCGAGGAAACAACTTCCTACTCACATACAGAATGGGATGCTCTTGTCCGTCCGACCCTACCTGGGACAAAACCGCCCCTATTCCCGTGTCTGAGGCGTCTGTGGTGACCAGGAAGGGTCTGGAAAAATCTGGCGAGACTAGTACTGGGTGGGTGGTGATCACTGTTTTTAGGTTCTGAAATGCTTGTATAGCCTCGTCTGAGGGGGTTCTTAACCTACAGGAAGAACTCTCTTTTCTGAGAAGGTCTGTTAGAGGGGTGGCTATTTCCGCAAATTGAGGAATAAACCACCTATAATACCCAATTAGCCCCAAAAAACCCCTGAGCTGACGTTTGGTAGTAGGGAACGGCGTCTCGGCTATGGCTTTGACCTTTTCCGTCTGGGGTGCAATAACTCCATCTCCCAGTACGTACCCCAGATATTTAACCCTATAGAAGGCGGCTTTCGTTTTTTTTGCATTAATATGCAGGCCTGCTTGTCTGAGGGCGTTGAGGATGATGGTCAGATGTTTTAGATGATCCGTCCACGAGGGGCTGTACACTACAATGTCATCTAGGTATGCTGAGCTAAAGGAGGAATAGGGCTGTAGAATGGTGTTCATCAAGCGTTGAAAAGTAGCCGGGGATCCGTGTAACCCGAAGGGTAGCACGGTGAACTCGAACAGCCCTTGGTCTGTGGAGAAGGCCGTTTTCTTTCTGTCTGCATCTATTAGGGGTACTTGCCAGTAGCCCTTTGTTAGGTCGAATGTGGTGATATAGCAGGCCTCTCCTATTTTCTCTATCAATTCATCCACCCTTGGTATCGGGTAGGCATCAAAGGTGGAGATTTCGTTCAAGGCTCGGAAGTCCATGCAGAAGCGCGTTGACCCGTCCGGCTTCGGTATCATCACAATCGGGGATGCCCATTCACTCGCGGAAGGTTGGATCACTCCTAGTCGTAACATCTCCTTAACTTCGCGGTTTATCGCCTCTCTCCTGGCAGCCGGTATCCGATAAGCCTTTTGTCGGACAATTTTTCCGGGCACCGTCTGGATACCGTGTTCCACTAGAGGGGTCCGCCCGGGTAAGTCTGAGAATGTCAGGTCGAAGGGCGTCATGATCTCGTTCAATTCTTGTCTTTGGGTTGCCGTGAGCTCTGGGTTAACCACTAATTCTCCCAATGTGGACTTTGTGTGGTCCCCGCTGGGAATCAACAAGTGGCCTGCCTTAGGCATGGGGCCCAGCCACTTTTTAAGCAAATTAATGTGGTAGCTTTGTACCTTGGCCGGAGACATCTGCAGTTTATAAGTCGTTTTCCCTATCGTTTCCTTCACTCGATAGGGGCCTTGCCATTCACTTTTGAATTTGCTAGCGGAGGAGGGAAGAAGGACTAACGCCCATTCCCCGGGCTGCAGTCTTCTTATTTTCGTTCCTTTGTCGTAGTACCTCTTCTGTTTCGTTTGACTTCTTTCCAAGTTCGAATAGGCGAGATCCCTTAATTTGCCTATTTTAGACTTTAATTGCGTGGTGTACTCCAATAATGCGCAATGGTCCTGTCTATCTTCTGTTTCCCATGCGTCTTTCGTCATTTCGAGCAGGGACCTGGGTTGTCTCCCGTATAACAACTCGAAGGCCGAGCACCCCAAGCTGCTCTGTGTTTGGGAACGGAGCACATATAATGCCAGGGAAAGCAGTCGGTCCCACTCTCGTCCTTCTACCGTTAGCATCTTCTTCAACGTGCTTTTTAGGGTGCGATTGTATCTTTCGACCAGACCATCCGTCTGGGGGATGGTATACCGACGTACGCAGGTGCTTGATGTCCAATGTGCGACAGACCTCTCGCATTAGCCTAGACGTAAAGGGCGTTCCCTGGTCGGTTACCACCTCTTTTGGGAATCCGACTCGGGAAAACAGTTCGATTAGTTTTTCCGCCAGGTTCTTGGTAGTAGGGGTGTGGAGGGGGAATGCTTCAACAAAACGGGTAGCGTAGTCGACTATCACTAGGGCGTGTAGATGCCCTTTACGTGTGCGCGGCAGGGGACCGATAAGGTCCATTCCTATCCTTTCAAAGGGTACCCCTATAATAGGCATTGGCTGTAAAGGAGCAGGAGGGGGTATATAGGCATTTTTCTTTTGGCACGTCTCACATGTTTGGCAATACTTCTCAATGTCCCGATATATTCCCGGCCAATAGAAACATCTCAATACACTGTTGGTTGTTTTCTCCTTTCCGGCGTGCCCTGCGGTCAGGTGGGCATGTGAAAAAAACAGAACCTGTTCTCGGAAGGGTTGAGGGACTAACAACTGTAGAGGCCCTCCTTGCTTTCCTTCGCGGTATAGTAAATCGTTCTGGATTATGAACCTGGGGTATCCCCCCCCCCTCGGGTCTGGTTTTGGTGGGCCTGTTCCCATGCATTAAACAGTGTCCTGTCATTGGATTGGGTAAACCGGAAGCTACGGTCTATGACCCAGGGGTCTGGATAGACCAACGCAGGTTTTGGTGTCTTACTACTGGGGTTGCGCTCTTTTATTTCTTCCCTGAATAATGACAAGAAACCTGGGTTGTCCACCCCTAGAATCACCTCCTCAGGAAGCGTATCCACTACTCCTACTCTTGCTTGTTGAGTGGGTCGGTTGAGGGGAGTGATCGGGACCAGGGCCAGGGGGTAGGGCCGTACGTCCCCGTGTATACATCTGATGTGAACCGTACTGTAGGTGAGGTATTGTTGGGGACGTACTAAGGATTTCCTCACTACCGACTGTCTACACCCCGAATGTAAGAGGGCCTTGACCCCTGTCCCATTTATCCTTACATGGACATAATAGGAGGCGCCCAGCTCGGCGGAATACAGAACTGTCTTAGGTAGATAACCAACTTCCATCGGTTCATCAGTCCGTTTCCTGGGGCAAAGGCGGGCGATGTGGCCCCATTCGCCGCAGTCGTAGCATTGCGGTCCTCGCATCAGCGCCGTATCCATTCGGAATGGCTTATTACGGACTACTTCTGGTTGTATCTTGCCTTTCTTTTCGATCCGAACTGGAGGGGCCACTTTGGTCGATTTATCGTGTTCCCCAGCTCCATAGCGTGGTTGTGCTCTCCCAAAGTGTATAGCCATCTCAATGGTTTGGGCGACTGACAGGTTCGGATGTTGCTTCAACCATCTCTGGGTCCCGTAGGGTACGGCTTCCATGAACTGTTCTAAATAGATGCGGGACATTATTTCTTCCTTTGTACTGCTATCCGGCTTTAGCCATTTGTCTGCGGCCATTTTGAGGCGGAAGTATAAAGTCTTGGGGTTTTCCCCTACAACCCCTCTCTCCTTTCTGAAACGTACTCGGTACGCCTCGGCATCGAGGCCTAGATGTTCCAGGATTACTTCTTTGATGATCGCGTAGGGTGTGACCCCGGTAGGGTTGGCTACTTGGTAAGCGGCCTGGGCTTCGGCAGATAGCAGGGGGGCTAGGAAGAAGGGCCACTTCTCTTCTGGCCACCCACACGCCCTTGCAGCCCTTTCGAAGTTGGTCAGGAAGGCATCTGGATCTTCTCCTGGTATGTACTTTTGGAGGGCGATGCCTGTAGGGTGCGGGACAGGTCGTGAGGCCGGAACCGACACCCCGGGTTCCGTGGCTCTCTTTTGCAGGGTTTCCAGGTGGGCCGTCATGGTGTTTTGGAAGGATTCCCGGTATGCTTGGGCTGATGTCATTTGCCGTTCCACCGCCCACTCTAGCTTCTCTTGTCCCTGAATTAGATGTTGTATAAGGGCCTCCATCTCGTTGCAGACGGAGTCTGATGTTAATCCCACTTCTGACACCAGTTGTGGCGGTGGGTCAGGGACAGACGGAACACGGGTACGTTGCAAACGAGGTTTTATTGCAATATATCTCTTTTTCAATCGACTTGTCAGTCTTTCTCTGGTCCACACTGCGGGATCCGTGGCTTCTATGGGGTTGGGGTCTTCGAACCCTCCTTGGATCTTGGTTCTCTCGTTCTTGGGACGACGGGGGGTCGGGGACACGTTTATCACCAGGAAGGTCCGGGCCCAAAAGATAAAGAAACAAACAAGGACAAAGGTCAGGGTACCCTTCTTTATAAGTTCTACCTGAGACCGGGACCAGGGAGTGAGGAGACACCCTAAATTGTGCACTCGTGACCAAACTGCAAACGCTACTCTTTGTGCCGGTGTGTATTTCACAACAAGGGAGGGGGATACAGGGGATTATATACAAAGCGCTAGTTACAGCTTCTAGGTATACGGGCTCTCCCCTCTCTTTATCCAACCCGCTACCCGGTCCCGTACCTGTCCTAGCCACGCTCCTCCCCTGGGAACGTGGCGGGGCGCTTCACGGGATCCTGGACCTCCTGGTCGGCTGCAGCTCTTCTCTCCGATTCTTCCGCCGGCCTCCTCGCTCTCGTCCCGGGTACCCCGCTCTTCTCCTGCGCTGGCCAATCCTCCAAGGCTCCGCTCTTCTCCTCCGCTCTCCAATCCTCCGATGTTCCAGTCTTCACCTCCGCTCCTCCAGGAAACGCCGTCCGTCCGCTGTCTCGTTTCTCCTCCTTTTGTTGTTCCGGGTTCCGCAGCGTCATTCAGGGGTGTGTCAATGTACACGTCACTGTTCCACTTAAAGGGCTCGTCTCCTTTTTCAGTCTTCCCGTACTCGTATGAGATGAAAGCTCCTCGTTTTGCTGTGGGGGAACAAGAGGGGGTGAGAACGGTATGGGGGCCCACCATTCCTTACTTTCTTGCCGTCCTGTGGGTCCCTCTCCGTTACACTGTGACACTTGATCTGACAAAAAGATAACACTGGGGATTAATGTTCCTGCTGGGAAGAGATCAGAGTTTTGTCTCCTGGAAGTTTTGACTCATCATGAAGTAGCGCAGAGGTTTAATGTGCCTGCTGCAAAGATTTAGAAAAGTAATCGCTGATATTTGTCTGTTTCCAGGGACTTCATTAC
The DNA here is from genome assembly GCF_964204655.1 of Triturus cristatus. NCBI lineage: Eukaryota > Metazoa > Chordata > Amphibia > Caudata > Salamandridae > Triturus > Triturus cristatus. The sequence goes on from NC_140594.1 coordinate 785,803,050, forward strand.
ATGGTTTTGCTTGTAAGAAAGTGTAGGAGAGTGGAATTTGACTAATGGTTGCCCCCAACTTTTTGCCTGTTATTTGAGTGGTTTTTGACTAGTCTGGCTGGGATCCTGCTATCCAGGACCCCAGCCTATCTGCTTTCTCCCTAAAAGTGATGTGAGTACTCTAGGTACAAACCCAATTGGATGCTGGGCATGCCCTACCAGTCCCTTGTAGATGGTACCCTAGGTACCCAGGGCATGGGTCCCCCAGTAGGCCTACCAGGGCTGCAGCACTTATTGTGCCACCCTGGGACAGCCATACCAACTGACACCACCAGACCACTACTGTAGTCTGGGTAAGGTGGTGCTAGCACCCCTTACAGGGATATAGGTACACTATATCCCACCCCATTACAACACATATACTCTCATATGTCACCCCTATAGCAGGCCTTGGTAATCCTACAAGGCAGGGTGCTGAGGTATGTGTGAGGGGGGACCCCTACATGAGTAGGGCCTCTCTGCAACCTTCATAAAATCGTTACTGGGTTGTTTGTAGTGTAGCCATACCATATAGTCTTAACCGCATTATAAGTATATTGCGATATCGCGATAACTTGAGAATGGCTACACAGAACCATATTGTGTTTGGTGTCAAACATGTAGGAATCATACCCCCAGTCCAGCCATGGGCATGAGGGTACGATTCCCCCTTGCTAGAAGGGCGATATGGGAAAAGCGGTAGAATTTAGACACCAATTTAAAAGTGCACAAGTTTCACAAAATGGCTACTGCCCGCCACCTACACGACCCTGGCTGGCTGTTGCTGGGGAAAACCCCAGCCTCGCCAGCTGGATAATAGGGCTCCTGTGGCAGGGAGGTGCTAGCATCTCCCCAGACAGGATAATGTGGATTGGAACAGGGTGGGTGCACCAAATGTCCTTTCAGAGTTGCACGTAGGCAGCTGCAGAGACCTAATTCTGCATACACCGCTTGGAACCGGTTCAGGGGCATCCTGCCCCTCGCCCAGGTGGCAAACACACAAAGGGGAGAGGGTGTAGCCACCCTTTCCCGCCTCACCACTCATTGATGGACACTACTCTGGACACTCCCCTAATCTTGGGGATAAAGGTGAATAACGTGGCCCCAGAGCCTCAGATTAATTTGGAACTTCACAGAACCGACCTTCAACGAGCTGCTGCCCAGCTGACTGAAGACATCTCCCTTGGGCCGCGTGGGTGCCGAGATCCCCAATACCCCAGGACACCGGCCACCTCTTGCATAGCACACGACCCTGACCAGTGGGGAAGTTGTGCTTTGGCCTGTTTTTGAGCCAACCACTCTAAAGCAATTGTGCCAAAGACCAGCACCCTAGCCCCCTCCGGTGACCCATGGGTGCACTTTTACGCATGCCAAATTGCCGCCTCCCACGGTCCCTTGTCTCTCGACTTGTGGGCCCTAGCAGAGGTCTATCTTTGAAAACAAGAATTCCCCTGGTTGCTCCAGGCCTGCTCTACAGTCTCCTTGAAGGAGACCTCTCCCAGACCTCGTGGGTCTGCACTGTAGCAGATTTGTGCATTCTTCGTGGGTTGTGGTTGCCAAGGCTTAGTGGATCCATTCCGGACACTAACACCGCAGCAACCCTCATCCGACGTGGGACAGTCGCCCTCCTGAAGCTGGCCTTCCTTGAAGCCTCCCGGAGCCCGTGGCTGCAGATCCAAGCTACACCACTTTCCACCTGAAGCACCCGACATCGAAGGGCTCTTTGCTTTGAGCCTCCTGGTCACTTTGCCGTGACCCAGACTCTGTCCCCTCTGCTTTCAGGTTCTTCTCTACATTCTTCACATCTTTGATATTCACGGCATCATCGACGCTTTTGGCTAGCAGAACTTTTGACTATTTTCCCACTGAAAATCAGCCCGCGACCCGACAGCAGAAACGACCTATGCACCCGGCTTCCCTGGGGCAGGTAACAGTGGTACCTCGGTACTCTCGTGGTTGTGGGCATCTCAAAAGCTTAAGTCTAAAGTTTTAACTTTGTACTCCTGCTAGAAGTATTTTTAAACTGTTTATTTCAAACCGCGACATTCTCCATAGGCTAACATTGAGATCCCGATAGCAGCTCTTTGCACTGCACGCGTCTCCCGTGGGTCCCCTTCCTCATAACTGTGGGTGGATTCTGAAGGGGCAAGCGATCCTGAATGCCCTAGGCATTGCCTGTAGAATTGTCGTGGTTCTTATACCACTATTTTAGTATATGATTTGGTCCCCCCCTGGGGCCCATTGATTTCTGTGCTATTTATTGTGTTTATAAATGCTTGTTTGAAGTGTAACTTTGCCACTAGTCACATAAAGCGACTGTGGGATTCTGTCTAGAATAAATACATATATTTTATATATATACCTGTGTGGGCTACTCTTTCATTTGGTTATTCAAGAGGTTATTATGGTAAAACAATAAGCTTAACACTCCTTCAAGACTTAGCCTGACGGCTGCTCTCCACAGCTCCCACTAGGATAGCTTTCTTTAAAGGTTGTCTTAAACCTATCATCAATAAGAGTCGAATTGGACTGGTGCAAGGTGTCCCTATAACTAGGAACAGCATATGCCAGGCCAACTTCTCACAGAAAGTGTCACTCATAGTTATTGAATGTCACTCATAATTTTAATGAAATTATGAAAATGTCACACATAAGCAATCTGAAACCTTGGCAATTATGAAACAATGTAGTACATGTAAAGTCACAAATACCCTCTTTAGAGCAATGAGAAGCTCGAAGAAGGTAGTGAAATGCCTATTTAATCTCTGAAATAGAAGGTCACTAACCTCTGGGACAAAGTTTCGAATTTTTCAAGTCATGCTTATCTATAAGAGATACGGAATGTAAAATACCACATGCATTTGTTGAGTAATTAAACCGACAAAAATGTATGTGTCACTAACTAATAGTTTACTGCTGAGTCGACCATTGAGCTTTGTACTCATTTAGAGGTCTATTAAGTTGGCGGACGGATGGCGACAGCCGTGCCGGCAGTGGCAGCCGCCGGCTGCGACCATTTGTTCACGATCGAACACGGAAAACCACCAGTCACATTAGCATCTCAGTGATGACTTCGGCGGTGAGAAATTCAGCCCGTCACTTCCGGTAGAAGTCCGCACGCTTTCCTGGTGGGCGGAGCTGGATCACTAAAATGGGGCCAGTGCAGGGCCAGGCTCTGCTGGCATGATTATGATGCCGGCGGTAGCCAGCCTTTCCGCTGCGGTGGAACTGCCATGGAAAGGCATGCGGAGAATGTCTCCAGGGGACCATTGTGGGCCCTCAATGTGTTGGGGGGTGTGGGTGCACTCATGTCCCTGTACCAGGTGGCAGGCACTGTGCAGTGCCTGCCGCGCAGTGGAGGGATATGCAGGACATGCTCCTTTTTGATATCGCGGCGGTGCCCCTGGCAACAGCAACCGCCACAATGTTAAAGGCTGCGATCGTACCGTCGCGGTCGGATTTCGACTGCAAAGCATACTAATTGGAGCGGCGGTTATGCCACGGTCCTGGCGGGCTGTCTTTTCCTGCTACCATGGCGGTAATTTTCAGACCGCCATCCTAATAGACCTCTTATTGTTTTTTTTTTTACAAATTTTGTTCATTTTCTTCAAGTTACAAAAGATTATCTTTGTACAGCAGGACAATTTAAATGCACATGAGAATTGTACAAAATTGCACTTATATAAAATGTTGTCCTACCTCAGTACTTACAGTCGTGAAGTGTTTAGAACACGACCCGTTGTAATAATGACTGGGTGGATCTTGGATATCTTCCCTGCTAGTACATTAATATGACTACATTACTTGACAAGAACGAAATAGAAACATAACATTTTAAACTATCCTCCCACCGCCCCTGCTGGCGGGCATCAAAGTAAAAGATATAAAAAGAAGGAAGTGGACTGGATTTTGTGGAGGCTGCTTACACCATACCAGGTTAGTTTTGTGAACGTATGAATTGAGGGCTGCAAGGAAGCAGTTTACAATTTGCACGCTATACTTCGATATCTAAGATTTGGGGAAATGGTGAATAAGGGGATTGTGCCTGTATTTATCGCTGTATGTTCTCATTGGGCATAAGCGCTGTTTCCTAAGTAGGAGTATCAAGATTTTGGATGTGAGGAGAGATCGTAAATGAGTGGTATAATATCGTCCGGGGTTGAAAAGATTCTAATAAGGTATCCCAGCTCATAGCGATAGGCCTCTTTCTCGGTCCTCTACTTTCTTCTCTCTGACTAGTTACACTTTCTGTCAATACCCATTTTTCAACTTCTTCTTTCCAACTATGTATCGTGAGGGCTGATGATGATTTCCATCTCCTTGTAACACCTCGCTTTGCTAGTATAAGAGCTAGGTCTGCAAATTTGGCATGCACTTTGTACCCATTTCGTCATCGATATAGTCCTAATAGGCATGTTTCCTACTTCCTCTATGGCAGCGGTTATCCCTTCCCATCGAGCTCTGTACTCATTCGGAGTAGTTTTTGGGTACACTTGCTGTGAGTGAGAATGGGTGACTCCAGTGCTTATTTTGAGCCGGTGGTTTCTGGTTCTCAGCACCTACACCTAATTATTAACACCGGTGCTAATAGCTGCAGACTTGAAATTAATGTTTTCATGAGGCATGGGGAGCTGAAGTGATTTACCCAGGATCACAGGATGTTGAGCCGACGCCAAGACTCGTACTTGGTTTCCCAGCTCACAAGTTGGCAGCTCTAGATATTATGACACATCCTCTACCCACTTGTAGGGTTTCGTGGTTAGTAGTTGGTTAATTTCTCCTGTTAGAGCCGCCTAAGGCAAAACCAGCTACTAACCAGGAAACCCTGCTTGCAAGCTGCCTCCTGATGAGAGTCCTGGCACTTATTTTGTTTACAAAGTGACCACTGGGTGTCTCTTATAAACAGCGGAGTTTAGGTGCAAGAACGATCCAGACAGTGTGTGAATTTTCCCAGAGTCCAGTGGTAATATACTGTCTGAGCAGGCAACAGGTTGCTCAACACAAAACAACAAGCTGCGCAATCACAGCACGAGATGTCACAAGGGTCCCAAATGACATAAGGGGCCTTTGAGAGCAGAGCCATACATAAAATATAAAAAGTCGATCCCCCGAGATTCAACAGCAACCACAGTTACCTCCTCTGAGCAGAGCTCACACTGTGACTGCCTGAGGCACACTATAAACAATAACTAGCACAGGCAGTAAAACTGCCTTTTAGCAGAGCTCATCGAGCACAGAGGTGTAAATATAGATGTGACATTGCATTTTAGTGTGGCCAGGCCTTGTAAAAAAATCATTAAAATGTTACCAGACCTGCAGGTTTCCCTGAATAATCTATTCGACCTAACTGCAATGCACTTGACCCATAAACTGGTTTCAAATTATGTGATCCTAGCCAAATGTTTTGAGTATGATTTGCCTTCTTTATCACATATGAGTGCACATTCAAATGTGTGAGTTTAGCATTTTTATTTAATAGGCTACACTTTTGCTCTGTGTATAACTGGGCTCTTGCCCACATATGGTGTACATATGACCCGCTGATTCGCCTCTTAGAACTGCATTGTCATCAGGGCGGGGGCAGGAATGTTTCTCAGTTCACGTTTGAAAATTCTCGCCTTTGATGCATATATCACCATAACAGACATTTATCCCATTCAATGTATTTTCCGAAAAGCAGTACTAGCAATGCTAAGAAATGCCACGGAAGACCCGATTACGAGTAAGGTGGGTGGAGCAGAATTCCTGCGCGGAACCTGGTCTGGGCCTAAACACTAGATCTGATTTTATCAGCCAAAAATGTTCATGGGGAAAAATTGCGTTGAGAGTCTGCTTTGCAGCCCAGACCTTTTCAGCAGCTCCCAGCCAACCCATAGTCAAGGAATCAGGGAGCAGGTGAGGCTCTTGTCCGTGAAAGGCAACATTCCCCCTCCCTTGCTTCCCTCTCCTCCCTGCCCCAAATATTAATCTCCGGTGAGTGGGGGGGGGGGCGTGAGGACAGTGGGCATTAAACCAACAGAAGAGGGCATTCTATGCAGAATACTGCCCAGAAAATTCGGATCTGCTAGTTAATCTCAATTCCGTGGGGTTTAACTCATGATTGCATGGCCATGGCTGAGTGTTACTACAGAGCTGTGGTAATTACCCATATAAAGTTTGCACCCAGCCTTTACCGTACAATTCATAATCGGGGATTCAGAGTGGGACTACCATACATGTTATCACCAACTAAAAGTTGTGAGCACACTACTCTGCGCGTAAACGTCAAAACACGAGAAAAGCATGATTAGAGCTAGTTTTTAAACATCTCAGGGGAAATAATGAATTTCTGCCAGATTAAAGACATCACCCCTGATTTTATTCCTCATTCTGTCCTGGCTCCAATCAAAATCTTTGGTTACCGTTTCCCATTAACCAATCTGGACGATTTACTACAACGTTGGCCTCAGGCGTAGCTTCACGGTGGGTGTTTGGGTTGTGACACCCCTAGATAAATGCATTATTGGCCTGGTTGTTGGGTCTGAGGGTGCAATGTTGGATCTGCTCTTTCTGTATTGGTTTATCTCATCCTATGCCTAAAATGTAAGAGAAAACAGTGTTTTTTTTGTTGTAAGACAGGAATGACAAAGAGACAGAAATATACATCTGGTAGCTGAATTTCAAAATGTGAAACCAGATAACTTGGAAGCATTCCCGGCTTTCCTGCGTGTGAAAATTGTGATCCTAGGCAAACAATTGATTTCACAGTCTCCTTTTTCTTTATTATGATATATGAGAGCAATATCAAATAGTCGAGTTCAGAATGTGCGCTGTTGAAGCCCCTCCTATGTTTGATTTAATAGACCATGATGCTGCTTCATCTATAATAAGAATCTAGCGCAAGTATAGGGTTTACATTACTACTGATTTGCATCCTAGTTCACTAAAGGCATTGCCCTTGCTGGGGAGCCATTAATGTTTCTAAGCTCATGTTTGAAAACTTGTCTGTCTAAAAGTGAAATAATCTGATGTGCAAGAGTGAAACAATTCCTTGTGTTAAAGAAATACACTTTTTTGAATTTTTAAGAGACTGTATGATTTTTTCACATTTTGCTTGTTGATCTATACACATGGCAAATGTTTTCATGCCTTGGCTTGCACACAAGTTCTGTTAGCCCAGCCAGACCCTTGGCTTGACCCTGGCTTGGTTTGCCTTAATAATTTGTGAGAACATGCACCTCTGTTTGCAACAGGGGGTTAGTAAATAGGGCTGTCAGAAAATTAATAAAATGATTTGTAAAAGGCAAGGACTGGAAAAATGGAGACCGGCCTTCATTCACCAATGTGACAACTATACCATCAGGGCTTATCATTGCAGAAATGAAGAAGCGAGTGTGTGCAGTGAAAATGCATTTAAATAGGTAAACCAGGGGCAGTGTCTCCACGTTGTTGTGTTGTACATGACCGTAGTCAGGGTTTCACAAGGAGAACTGCCAGTCCCAGGTGGGATGGGAAGAACATACCTTCGGGGAGATTTTAGAGTGTAACACCCGCAAATGCATTATTGACTTGGTAGTGGGGTCGGGGGGCACTGAGTCGGGTCTGCTATGTCTGTCTCAAGTTTTCTCATTGATCTCATTTCACTGAGAGGTTTTAACTTGTTCATTTTTTGGAGCAGAACGTTTCCATATGTACAGTGACTGGTTTACCAAACAATGTGTAAAATAGGAACCATAGAAGAATGGTTGTAAATTTACTAGCTTTTGGAATTCACAAAAAATATCAGTTTTTGTGTTGGAAAGCTGTGCCAGTCTCAGATTTCCAGGCATACTACTGGCAATCAAATACCCAAAAGATGAACAAATGAATGCTTACAAATAGTTTAACCATTGCTAATCTCTCAGCGTAATGGTCAAACCCATTGTTATTCACCCATTGTGCCACTCCAAACAGAGACCCACCTAATTCAAAACAGTCCGGATCCTCTAACTCATGGAAACAGTTCATCCCACGCCTTGGTGTTCTCACCCCTCCACCCCAAAGCCCACTGCTGCTTTAGTTGGGAAATTTAAGATTCACATCCCGAATCTCAGAGACCAAGCTACGCCCCTGACTGGCCTTCAAAAACGATTAGGCGTGCATGAAATTTGACAATTAGATATGTTTTGTGAAACAGAAATCTGATTGTATTTCATCAAACACTCTTGTAAAGAGATAGCTGGCTTTGATGGCCTTGATCAGTGGCATTGACATTGTTTTCTAACATTATGTTTCCGGGAAACATTACGCAACTGTAATTTATTTGTTCACTTGGGCATGCCTGGGTAACAGGCATCAATACTGTTGAATGAGATAGTGGTTGCTGTTATTGTGATCAATGGGTTAGAATTGTGCCCCTTCTTTTAATGGATTGGCTTGATAGCTCAGTTGTCTACATGACCTATTGTGTCCATATCTTCTAAAATATAACTTAAGTGGCCTTTTGCTCCGGCTAGGCAACTATTTCTTCATCCCCTTATGCTATTATCTGGTTGTTATCATTTTTCCTTCTATGATGTGCTCAGACTATTTTACACTAGGGATCTCCTCTGAAAAGAGACACATTAAATTCTTCATCTCAAAGATGCATAGCACACAAAAAGCAATTCAATTCTTTTTGGGATTTTTTCACAGTTACAGGCTGCTTTTTTATAATCTTTCAGTTAGGAAGCAAAGTGGAAGCCAGAACTACTGGCTTAGCAAATGCATGTCTTCAAAGGTCTTCAAAGATGGCAACTGTAGGGTGAAAAATAATTGTTCGATCATCCAATATCTTCACAATCCAAGGGATTTCCCGATATACATTTACAAGAAACCGACCTATTTGTGAAACAAAATAGTAAACACCGAGTCAGGTTGAAAGTGAAAGTGCAGGTCTCTTCCTGGATTTTTCAAAAAGGTGGGGAGTTCCCGCTGAGTTTTGAGTTGTTTTCTACATGCAAATGTTTGCACTAAGCTGGCAGCTTAAAAACAGGTTATATCAAGAAAGGTGTCCCGTATCGAAAGCTCTTCACAGTCAGTTAAACTCTGAACATTTGGTTCCATAGTCAGATCAATGCCCAGTCATGTGGATCCGGTTGAGCTGAAATTTGTATAGGGAAGGGGCGACGTTGCAGGTGCAGTGCATTTTGAATCTGTTTTCACAAACTGTAAATCACTGTCAGAAAGGACTTGTTTTTAATTTATTTGTTTATTGTGAAAGTGGGAGGTCCACGCATTTGCTCAGTTGTAAGCTGCTTATATATGGCGAGTACATGGTTTCAGTGTGCTTTTCACAATCCATTGCCATATATACTAACTAGTAAAACGAAACGACAGCCCTGCCAAGTACCACACATCAGGCATTATGTGTATTGTGAAAGTAGGAGGACCACGCATTTGCTCAGTTGTAAGTTGCTTATATATGGCGTGTACATGGTTTCAGTGTGCTTTTGTCATTCCATTGCCAAATGTGTACTGAAAAGTAAAATGAAACGACAGCCCTGCCAAGTACCACAGATCAGGCATTATGTTTATTGTGAAAGTGAAAGGCCCACTGCTGTAGCGTTTCTGGGCCCTTCAGCTTTCTCTGTAATGTATGATGAGATCAGTGGTCCTCCGATGGACCTTCCTTTGTGCTGAAAGGGGTTGGAAATTTGGGGATGCTGCAATTATCTAATGAGGACAAGGATTAGGATAACTGAATCACAAGTTAAATAATAAATCCATATAGGTTAGTCTTAGGAAAATCCCATAAAGATAGAATATGATCACTGCAACCCCAAGTCTCCTAGAGAAACGTACGTGAGCAATAATAATTCAGTTGCAGCAATGAAAAATATTAACATGAGAATTTGATGCTTAGAGACTTCTGCATCACAACCCTCTTTAGCCGTAAGTAACACAATTAAGAAAGCACAGCCAGCAGGTCACTATCATCAAAATAGTAGAGTCAATAACATTTTAGATAGTTTAGTTTGTCAATATTCAATTGGAATCTATTACATTCAGAAGTTTAGCAATCAAATTCAAATTATAATAATTATTTAATAAAATACCAAAGCTTAATTTTCAGCGGAAGATATTAAGTGTCTAGAAGGAGGTCTCTCAGTCGAGAGACTCTCAGGTGCACATAGCCGTATGCGTCAACCTGGAGAGAGCCAGTTAAGTCTTATGCAAGACTTTCAGGAGAGAGCAGCAAATTCCAAGTAAGCCAGTCCAGTTCGAAAGACAGGAGTCTGTCTAAGTCTGTCACAGCAGTGACATCGGCTTAATATCTTCCCGTAGGAAAAGAAGAAGTAATGACGACAGCCCGTACTCCTTTAGGAATAGGCAATTATACTCTGTCAGTTCTGGGGAGACATCACGTAGCAACACCTCATCGATCAGACCACTCAGTCCATTGGTCAGTTTGGGAAAAGGGTAAGTTGAAATTGCAGCAAAACAAAAATCTGGAAACATTGGTGGATCCATGGGATTGTTCCTTAGGTTGTCTTATTTTTTGTCACAGTGAACAATGGCATATTGAGGCAAAGAACATTTGGGGTCAAAAGGACACGTTTATCCAAAGCCGTATTGTAAGAAAGTGCCCTCTTTTTGCATGGTTGCCCCCACTTTTTACTAAACTGCTGATGTAGTTTGACTGATTGTGCCTTGGGTTACTGCGAAGCAGGTACCCAGGGCCTATGTTCTTTCTCTAAACTGCATTAAAAAAAACCAAACAATTGGCACTCCTTGGCCACAGGTCAGTCCCTTTTAATGGTACCAAGGGCACTGTGGCCAGAGAAGGCCTCTAAGGGCTGCAGCACATATTGTGCCACCCTTAGAGGCCCTGTACCTTTACACACACACACACTGCCATTGTAGGCTGCATGTGTTGGTGCAGAACAAAGTGAAGAGTCGACATGGCACACTTCCCTGTGTGCCATGCCTACAACCCACTGCCCTGGCATAGGTCAGCCACCCCTCTAGCTGGGTGCACTATACCGTGGTGAGGGTACAGGGGCATGAGCTGTGTACCCCTACAGTGTCTAAGTCAATTCTTAGACATTGAAAGGCAGTAATGCCATTAAGAGTATATGGTGCTGAGAGTTTGTCATTACGAACTTCACAGCCCCATAATGGCTTTACTGAAATCTGTGAAGTTTGGTATTAAACTTCTCAGCACATTAAACCCATACTGATGCCAGTCTGGTATTTAATGAAAAATGCAATCAGAAGGCATCTTAGAGAGGCCCCCTGAAATGCGACCTAACACTAGTGTCCAGGCTGAGTGGCTGCTCGCCAGCTGCCACCACCAGACATGTTTCTGGACCCCTGGGTCGAGAGCCGCTGCTCTCGGGGGTTTGAAACAATGCACATCCTGGGGCGAGGTGCTAAGCCTTCTCTCCCAGGATGGGCTGGGTGAACAAAGGGGAAGCTTCAAAGGCTTGCTGCCTTTGTGAGCTACCCCAGGCCTTTGTTGCTTCCAGCAACTGAACCCCAACGGTTCTGACCCCCACTTTGGGCAGGAGAATTGGCGGGAAAACCAAGTGAGGAAGAGAGGTGTGCCCACCTTTGCCAACCCCACCCCTCAGGTGGGGGAGGTGAGTTGAAGCACAACTCTCAGTCCCCGCCATTTTGCAGATGGGGGGACCCAGCCAACCAGAGTGAAGGATATGCCTCCCTCCCACTGGAGGGTGTCATAATAGGGGGTGTACCCACCCCAAGGAAGGGACCCATTGGTCCCAACCTTTACCTATCTATAATGCCCCTAAATCTAACATTCAGGGGCAGCCTGAACCTTGCCTCCTCAGGCAAGAATCAACAAGAATAAGAGAAGAAGGACAGAAGAACCCGTGCTGAAACTAAGAAGAGGAGGCCGCCCACTGACTTGACCCCAGCCATACCGGCCTGTCCCCAACTCAAACCTGCTCCAGCGAAATTCCGGTGTGTCCTGCAGCCAGCAACCTCAAGAAACCGAGGACCTGCCCTGCCTTCCAAGTCAAGACTTTGTTTCCCGAGAGCACCGGATTTGCACACCAACAGACTCTGGCCCTGGCCAAAACCATGATTCTGCAGCACTCTGCACCCAACGCCCCCGGCCTGGGTTTGAGTGGCCTAACACCATGAGGAGGTCTCCCCTGCAATCTTGACATGAGATCTAGTGATCTCCTACCTGCCTCGACCCTCCAAACGATGCCTGCAGTCTCTTTCTGGAGGACCCCCATGACCCCGACCGGAGCTGGTAAGAAAACCTGATGCCTAAAGACACCCCTGCACCCGAAGTCCCACGGCCTTGGGTGGCCCAACCGATGGTGTCTCAGCATCCCCAGGCATCCCAACTAACCTCTCCAACCAGTGGCCGCCTCCAGAAGATCTTCGTCCCGAGCCTGCAGTCTTTGTTGCAACCGTAGAATCCTCATTCAAAACCACAGGGCACCCAACGCCAAAACAGCACCCTGCACCCAGCCGCCCCTGCGCCGCTGCGGGTGTACTTTGGGTGCTAACTCAGATCCCCTTTCGCCCTGAGCCTAACACCCGGAGCTTTGCTCCCACAACCTCGTTGCCTGCTTGTGAGCTGCCACCAACCGGAGGCCTCCTATTCCCCTTTGGATAACATTGGGACTTAGCACTCTGCACCCGGCTGCCCTAGTGCCGCTGAGGGTGCTTTGAGGGGCATCCTTGACCCTGGGGGAACCCTCATTCTAACCCCAGAATACCGACTCCCACAACCAAGTACTTACCTGTTACCGATACCCACATTTTCTCGATAGGACTACATTGACTATTTTTCCTTGAAAATTGTTGTGTGGAGTTGGTTTTGTATGAGAACTTGAAAAACTGCAAATAATTGAAAACTGCTTTACTTACCTTTTCATTAGGAAATGGCCAGTATGATATCTACGCTTATAAAGTAATCAAACGTAATCTAACAGTAATGTGCACTGTATTCAAAAGATTTACAAACCTGTAACAAAGACATTGTCATTCAGCTTGCTTGTATTTTTCAACCTGCCTTGAAAAGTACCATTTACACTTACCTGTACCAGGCTTGCTTGGTTCTAGAAAATAAATATAACTAAATAATATTTTTTATACAAACACATTTTTCTTAGTTCAGTCTTTAAGTGTGTGACATCATTTGCTGCCTGAGTATGTACAACAAATGCTTAACACTACCCTCTGATAAAGCCTTACTCCTCGCCTGCACTTCCACAAATAGAGAGTAAGGTGCTATCTACTTTTATCTCTGCCTACCTTTGGGGCTCCACTGGACTCTGTGCACACTCTACCTCATTTTGGTATAGTATATACAGAGCTGTCTTCCTATATGTATCAAAAATGTAACATGTGCACAGTACAGGAGGAAGTGGAAAGAACAGATCCACTGTGTGAGGTTATTGGCGGCTCTGTTGGGGTCCGTTGAACTGGCGGGGGGGTTCTGGCTGAGGGAGGCGGAGAGCTGGTCGTTGGTGGTCTTGTTCCAGCTTCTGCGAGGGGCCTGTTGTGGGCGGTGGTGGGTCGTTGTTCGTCTGAAGCTGAAGTGTACGCAGCTGTGGTCAGTCCATTGGAGATTGGTGGAGTGGTTGAAGGCGACGTACTTGCTGGATGAGAAGATTGGGTCCAGCGTGTGGCCTGCGTAGTGGGTGGGGGTGGTAACCAGTTGCTTGAGTCCGAGGTTGGCCAGGTTGGCCAGCAGGGCGGCGGTGTTGCGGTCCTTGCTGTTTTCCAGGTGGAAGTTGAGGTCTCCCAGGAGGATGTAGTCGGTGGAGTTGATGGCGTGCGGGATGACGAAGTCTGTGATGTCTTCGCTGAATTGTGTGCGTGGTCCCGGTGGTCTGTAGATGAGGGTGCCTCTGAGCGTGGTCTTGGGGTCGATGTGTATCTGGAAGTGGAGGTGTTCGGCGGAGGTGAGGATGTCATCGGAGTTGGTCGTGAGGCGGATGGTGTTCTTGTGGATGATGGCGATGCCTCCTCCCGTCTGGTTGACGCGGTCCCTCCTGGTGATCTTGTAGTCGTCTGGGATGGCAATGGCGACGTCGGGCGCTGAGGAGGCGTTCATCCAGGTTTCCGTCAGGAAGGCGATGTCTGGTGATGTCGAGTCGAGGAGGTTCCAGAGTTCGACGGCATGCCTGTGAACGGAGCGGGTGTTGAGCAGGATGCACTTCAGATGATTGTTGCTGGGCCTGCTCGGTTTGGCTGGGGTGGGGCAGGTACAGAGGCAGGTGAAGCGGCAGGCTTTGCAGGTGAAGGGTCCGTGAGTGCATCTCGGGGTGGCTCGGTAGCAGGCGGTGTTTCGGGCGGCGTTGAGTGCGTGGAGGGTTGAGGCGTCGTAGGTGAGTCGGGTACCTAATAACTACCACAAAAACAAATCTAGCTAAAGCTCCCAGCCACCAATCACCAAACCTAAAATGGTGGCCGGGAACCGGAGCCCAACGCATTTATGCCTGGGCTATGAAAAAAGAAGCCCAAACGCAAAATGGCCAGCATGAAGTCTGCAAACCCCCCCACCCCTCCCAAACTGCCCGGGGGGGGGACCTCCCTGTGGTCGGCTACCCCCCCAAGCCCCCCTGTTGCTAGTAATAAGCATAATGAGCTCAGCCAGCCCCCAATTCTGTCAAACGGTGCGCACTGTGCGCTACCTGCCACTTAACTCCAGCGAAATTATGTTATTAATTGGAAGACAGTGCTCTCATGGCGCTGCTGACAGGCACAGCTGAGGACGTGCTATATGCGTGACTTCACACTTCAGTGCCGTGAGATGGACATGTGTTAGTCTAATGCCTGATGCGTGGGACTTGGCAGGGCTGGTGTTTCGGTTTACTAGTCTGTACACATTTCTCATTGGAATGTCAAAAGCACACTGAAATCATGGAAATTCCACACATAAGCAACTTACAACTGAGCAGGTGTGTGGTGATAGAGCGAAGATTATGATCTAAGATTTTACAGTGAACCAGACTTTCCAATAACATTGGTTCTGAGAGAAACTTTGAAACGTGTACAATTCACATGTTATGTGAAATGACAAAAAGCATGAGAAGCATAGTTACTGCATCGTAAAAGCATGCAGATGAATGTAGATTAGACACATTCAGCCTCATGCATCAACCCAAAATCCAGTCGGTAAAATACCGATTCGGTAATAGCTCCCGGTATTAAGTAAAAACTACCCAATCCCAATGCATCAACCCAAAAGCAGAAATCGCTATTTAAGGAATCCTTAAATAGCGATTCTTTAAATAGGGATTCCTTAAATACCGATTCCTTAAATAGCGATTGCATTTAAGGAATCCCAAAGTGAGATTCCTTAAATGCAATGCATCAAAGTTAAAAAATTAGCGATTTCGCTAATAGGGGGAGCAAATTACCATGAAGATGAACTGCATGGTAATTTGCAAAAACTTTGAAAAATGCACTTTTGTGCATTTTTCAAAGTTTCTTGTTGCGCACACACATGCCCTTAGAGCATGTGTGTGTGCAACATATGTGCACATATCATTTTCAGGGGTGCAACAGGGTGTCCTTTTGACACCCTGGCACCCTTGAAAGTGCTCCCGCTATTAGCGATTCGGTAATACCGAATCGCTAATACAGACTGGCTTCACATTCATTCCTATGGGCCTCCGAGCCCATAGGAATGAATGGGTAGGTATTCCTTATTACCGATTCGGTATTACCGATTCGGTAATAAGGAATATTAAGGAATCGCTATTTGAATAGCGATTCCTACATGCATAGCCTTTTGCTATTCCTTATTAGCGATTCCTTATTTTTCGCTAATAAGGAATCGCAAATGGCATTGTTGATGCATAGGCCCCATTATTTTTTAAGTAATATAAATTACTAAGGAAACAGTCTGCAATTAACATGCTTTAGAAATATATGTATGTTATTCTTAACACGGTTGTAATCAAACAATAAAAATTAACATGATTAAAATGTGTAAGAGAAAAAAAAAATCTGATGTTACATGTAATAATGTGTGCACCGAAAATGACAAGAAAAAAGTAGGTGTTGCACATGTATCTGTTTATCATGCTAACATGAGACTTATAAAGAATGTATTTCCTAAATGCACTAATGTTTTGAAATATAAACAAGAATAAGTACCCAATGTTTACATGTATGAATTTTAACTGTGATGAACAATAACCACAACATTCATGATATTTTATCAGGTTAAATACCTAGTTCTCTTTTAAAACGTACAATACATGTTTTACTGTATACTAGCTCTAATACTTGTAGGCCTTATTTTTTCCTGAAACATTCAGCCTCCTCACCTCTTTTTCCACCCATCCCTCCCACAATAATCTGGAAGGGCCTTTCTATCTCAGTTCAAGGATTGTGGGGGCTCTGTTTGTTCATGTTGTTTCTGGGGGGTGAGCTGCGCCGTGCCATGAATCAAGGGTGCCGCTGGGGGATGACTACATGCCCCATACCTCTGAGCATTTCCAGCATTTACCAAAAGGCCCAGTGTTCCCGCTGTTTTGGGTAGTGTGAGGACTCTGTTTGTTCCTGTTGTTGCTGGGAGGTGAGCCGTGCCATGGCTCAAGAGCACAGCTGGGGGAGGACAACATGCCACTTACCTCCCAGCCTTTCAAGTGCTTATCAAAGGGTGCAAATCTCCTGCTATTCTGGGGAGCGGGAGGACTCTGTTTGTTCCTGTTATTGCTGTGAGGTGAACCGCACCATGCTGTAGATCAAGGGCGCCGCTGGGGGAGGACTACACTCCTCATATCTCTCAGTATTTCCAGCATTTACCAAAGGGCCAGACACTCCATGTTGTGGGGAGTGTGAAGCCTCTGTTTGGTCCTGTTGTTGCTGGGAGGTGAGCTGTGCACTGGATCAAGGGCACCGCTTGGGGAGGACTACAAAACCCACACATCTCAGCATTTCTAGCACTTACCAAAGGGTGCAACGCTCTCGCAAAGCCCAGTCCAAGGGTGGGCCCATCTGCGCCTGTCCACGGTGGGTCAAAGCTGGGCCAGGCCCCCCTCTAGGCCTTTTGCCCTCACCAGCAAGAGCAGCAGCCTGAGTTGGTAATTAGGCCCATCATATTATGGAGGTGAGAAAGTTAAAGCTATGGGGAAACGGAAAGCTGAAGGGAATGCTGAAGCAGCACACTCAACAGTTACCACTGAAAGCATGCTTTTTTTTTGTCCTCATTTGCCTCTGTCACACCATTTCGCTTTTCTTACCAGACGAAATGTCCAAAACCTCATATGTTGAAATGAGTTAGTAGAGGTGTATTCACTTGGAGACGCCCTGGAGTAGTGATTCGCACCATCCAACACCCAATACACACCATTACCAGGTGGAGGAGACCTACCACCCTGAAAAGGTGCTATCGGCCGAGGCGGAGAAGGGCTTAATCGTAGGTCCCCTGATCTAATAGATTAAATGGTTGCTCTCACCATCTCAAAAGGGGTGCCCAAAATTCATGCCTTCGACATCCCTTGACTGACATATCTAAATTAGCCACACTCCACACAGATAATATCCAACCCTCATACCTTGGTGGAATCTGAAACACCCACAGTTTACAAATCTCTCTACGGGCCAGCAGAATCGCATAAAAAAACAAGTTCTCATTGTTCTTATTGCTTACAGTTTGGGAATTCCACAGCCCAAAAATAACTAGTAAAGCGCTTACCTTAATTTGAATCTTCAAAAAATCAGATAGCGCTTTACTCACGGCCTCCCAAAAGGGCTGGATCTTTGGGCAGAGTAAGAACATGTGAAGATCGTCTTCCTTCATACTGCCACACTTCTCCTTTCCCGAACTTGGATAACCTTTGGGGAGACCAATAGGCCCTGTGGCTGGTGAAAAGATGGTTCCTTCTCAGGTATGCAGGTTTTACTATTTTGTACAAAGTAAGCATAGATACTTGCCATTGATCTTCCAGCGTAGCCGTCGGCAAGCATCTTCCCCAGAGATCGACTGGGAGAACGAAATTCCCATCTTCCATTTCCACCATCCACCAATCCCAAAGTGCGAGCTCCTTATTTAGAGCCCGTCCGGAAATCAGTTTCTCCTCAAATTCATTATACTCCCCAATTTTTGTATTTGAAGCTTGAAACCAACTCTGAATCATCTGAAGATATTTAAATCTTGATATTCTTTGATCAGATTTCTGTTTGCAAAAATCCCAGGAGACCAACTGATCTTCATGTAAGAGATGTTTCCATCTTACTTTGCCAGCTTCCCTCAAAGGTGCAGCCAGTGCATCCTTGGTCCATTCGGGGGAGCCCGGAGAATCCCAGATGGGAGCAAAATGACTAAAATATGTCAGTGTCACAGCTTTCCTCACTCTATACCATATCTCAGCCATGCCTCCTAAGATTTTCAATCTAACTTTTTAAAAGTATTTTGGGTCTGCGTACTTAAACATAAAACCTCCTTCCACCAGATTCTGGCTCCTCAACTGAACCTCAAAAAGTCTGCCAATCACTGATTTAGAGGGTGTAGCCAAAAGCGTTCTTCCATTTTTTAACAAAAAAGACCAGGAGTAAAAGAGCAAATCAGGTAGCGCTAAGCCTCCTTTTTCCAGTCTCCTCCTTAACTTCTTCCAAGAGATTCGTGGCCCCTTAGAAGACCGGATAAAAGAGCTAATCTGACTCTGAAGTTTTAAAAACCAAACTTTACAAAAGGGGAGAGGAATTGCCTCAAAAAGAAAAGTAAACTTCGGAAGGATTACCATCTTTATAAGACTGACCCGACCAAACAAAGTCAATGGGAGAGGCGCCCAGTTCTTCAGCAGGGTAACCACTTCCTTTTTAGATGCCTCAAAATATTCTTTTGTGAGGCTGGCAATATCCTGTGTGATCTTCACCCCTAAATATCTCATATCCTTAGTGCATCTTATTCCATCCGCTTCTAAGTTCCAGGCCATAACCTCAATTTTTTGTTTATTAATCGTATACCCTGAGATTTTACCAAAGTCGGTGGTGATTGTTAAAACCGACTCAAATGCATTCTGTATATCCCTGGTAAAAACCAAAATATCATGCGCATACAGTCCAATCTTTTTACTCCAGCCAATATATTGAAATGGTAGAATCTCTGCAGAGCTTCTAAGTCTTCTAGCCAATGGAGCAATGTATAGATCGAACAAGAGAGGGGACAGTGGACAGCCCTGTCTCGTCCCCCATGTGATCTGAACCGGTTCTGTCAGTGCTCCATTAACTAGAACCCTAGCTGTCAGGGCAGCATAGATACCTTCCAAAATTCTACACACATTAGGGCCAAGACTGAGAGATTTAACTACTGCTTTTAAAAAGACCCAGTTGACACGATCAAACACTTTGGCGGCATCAAGTGCCATAACTGCTAAGGGGAGCTCATAGGTGGTGGCCAAGTCTATTGTTCCTATGAGATTGAATGTCAGTTCTTTCAATGCTCCACCGCGAATAAAACCCTTTTGATCCTCGTGCACAACCAAAGGAATAACCCCATTCAGCCTTTCTGCTATAATTTTCACAAATAACTTATAATCACAGTTTAAAAGTGATATTGGCCTGTATGAGTCCCAATTCTTTGACTTACCGGGTTTCATAATAAGAGCGATGGTGGCCTCTTTCCACGAATCCGGAAAACCCACTCCGGTCAAAAAGATTTCATTAAACATATGCATCAGGATCGGTCCTAATATATCGGCCAGGGCCTTATAAACTTCATGAGGAAGACCATCAGGTCCAGGAGCCTCACCTTTCTTACCCTCCCTTAATACCTTCTGTAGATCCGCTGTTTTATGCTTTCGTTCAGAAACATACTCTTCTCTGTTGCTAATTGCTCAATCGGATCTTGAGCCAACCAACTGACCACTTCTTCTTGAGTAACAGCTAAATCCTCCTGGTAAACTTCCCCAAAATACTTATGAAAGGCAGATTCAATAGACTGATTGTCACACAATAGAGCCCCAGAGTGTTCACATCTGATCTCTTTAATTGTATTTTAACTTGATCACTCTTAACCTTCCAGGCTAATAATTTGCTAGATCCCTCCCCGTATAAAAAATGTGCCAAGCGACTTGTTTCCCATCTTTCCCTGACCTTTTCTAGGATAGTGGCTGAAAGAGTTGCCTTTATACCTCAATTTCAGTCACCCTGGTATCCTGTTCTTCCTGGTTACGTACACAAATTAAACCGTTCTCCAACAACCAAATTTGTTCCTCTAAGTTTAAGATCTTCTGCTGGTATGATCTTCAACTAGCTTCTGCGAGAGTGCCCAGTCTACCTCTTAGATACGCCTTGTATCAGTCCCAAACTATTCCCACCGAAGAAGAGCCCCAGTTATTATCAAAAAACTCTACTGTGTCGTGTTTCAATATATCAAGAGACTGTGCGTCCAGCAGAATGGAACGATCTAATAACCATCTAGATTGGACCCTCGCTTGACCCTATTTTATTTGAAGTAATACAGCTGAATGGTCTGAGAGGTGTGCACCTATATGTTGAAAGTCTCTTAGCATGTTGTCAATTAGGAAATAGTCAATCCTAGAGTGATGCCTATATTTTTTATTGTGGAATGTAAAGCTTCTGTATGGACCTACCCTCTGACGCCAAATATCAAATCGGCCCAATTGCCTAATCAATGATGTACCAGTGCCGACATTTTAGGGTTGACCACTGCCCTACTATTTAGCGATCTATCCAACGTATGGTCAATTACGACATTAAAATCCCCCGCCATAATAATCGGGTTGGGAAAATTCAGTAGCTCGGCATATAAGGGTTCAAGGGGGTCTGTGTCATCTAGATTCAGGCCATAATAGCCCACCAAAGTATAGTTATGGTCATAGATCTTTAACTTCGCCACCAGCCACCTACCCGAAATAGTTTAAACACTACCTTCTACAGTGATATTCACTCCCTTTTTTATCAGGATTGCAACGCCTTTAGTAAACACCAGCTGCTTTGTTACAACTGCACATGAGATCCATTTTTTAGCTTTAAAGAACTCACAACTCTCAGCCTCTGTCAGTTGGGTCTCCTGCAGAATAATAATTTGTGCCTGGCAATCCCTCAGGTATTGCAATATTCTCTCTCATCTAGCTCTCACTCGCAAACCATTCACATCCCAAGAGAGTATTCTTATCTCATTAGCTACTTTCTTGGCCATCACCTATGAATTCCATCTTGAATTGATCGTTCACTGGAGATTAAAAAGCCGACATGGCAAATAAGGATTTTTTTTCCCTTCATGCTCCCCACCCTGTGCCCAACAAGCCCTCCCCTCCCCCTGGAAAACCCTACCCTGACTTACCAAAATAGGAAAGCCCTATGGGTGACCTTCCCCCAGAATTACCTCAAACCACACGCCTAAAAACTACAACTTAAAGAAAGAAAGAAAAGTAGAAAGGAAACCTACTCAAAGAACCGTTCTTTAGAACTTATACTTAATATTCCGCAAAGTTAATAAGGGGTTTTCCCCTTACTAACACCCCGGCTGAAGACCTTCAATGAACCTATCCACTTCTTCAACGAAACGGAAGGAATGCATCTTATTATTGAGCATTACCTTCAGCATAGCTGGGAATTTTTGCTGCACTGACCCACCAAGCTTCCTTGGAGGGTCAATTCTCTTCCTTAACTCCCATTGCCTATTGGAAGTTACACTCGAAACATCCGACCTAACTTCAAACTTTACCCCGTCTATCTCCATCCCCTTCTTAGACAAGGCTCAAGACAGGATCTTCTCCTTAAGGGTGTATGTCAAGAAGTTTACCAGAATTCTCCTAGGCTTGGCCCTGTTTGGGTTAGGTCTGTAAGGATCCCTGTGTATCCTCTGGATCTCCTTACTAATTTCCTCCTCTGACTCCTCAAGAAGTAGCTCTTTTTTAATCAGATGTTCTATAAAAAGTTTGATGTCCTCCCCTTCCTTGCCTTCTGGATTTTTTAAAAACTTCAAGTTATTTCTCCTCTGAAAATTCTCTAAGCTCTCTAGCCTCTCCTGTTGTTCTCTATCTCTCGTTTTTAATGCCTCTAATTCCGCTGCGTTGCCCTTTATTACTTCTTTGAGGACCCTTACCTCCCCTTCGAGAATCCCAGTTCTTGAACTCAGGTCGTCAAATTTCTTCTCCAGATTGTCACAGACAACTCTGATGTCTTTCTGGTTAGACTCTGAAATTTCAAAGCGATTTTTGATTTCCACCGTAAGAGTTGTAAGAAGAGCGGCAATGGACGTGTCTTCTTTAACAAGACTTTCCGGGGGAGATCGTACCTCCTTACTGGAATCACCATTAATTGTTTCATTTTCCTCACACCTTGGAGGGCATGAGGGATCCTCAACAGGACCCAATTCTGTGGCCAGGACCTGGTAACGATTTGGAGTAACATCCTTGGACCAGTCCCCTAAACTTGGGGTTTGTTCGGTGGCAGAGGATGACGGCCGGTCCCTACACCCTTGAAGACCCTGTTCAGTCCTTAAATCCATCTTAGTACCCACTGTCGGAAGGCTATTACTGAGGATGATGGTTTTTGGTAGGATTTTAAAATAGGTTCTAAGTGAGGGAGTATCCTTAATTTTACGTTCAGGAATAGGTCTATTTTTGAATGGGTTATTACGTGTCACTGTCTCCTTAACCACAAGCTCCTTTATTGATCCAGGCCTGCTAGCAGATTTTAGGCTATCCCTTACTGCCTGTTCCCCTGCCACCTCTGATTCAGTATCTACATGGGAAATAACCTTGCTTGAAGTCGCCACTACTGCAACCCCGAGATTGGCAGCTCCAGCGCTTCTAAGAGTGTACCTAGATAGTCCTGGAACCCCCTTGGTTCCCTTCTGCCCCCCTCTCCTGCCTCTCCGTAATTTGGTGCTCATATAATTCAAATCAGGCAGCAGAAGCTGAGAGGATTCCAAACAGGCACTAGGAGAGATTGAATCTAATGCCCCTACATTGATCGAAAGTTTAGTTAGCGCTGGTGCAGGTGCAGATGAGAGAGAAGTACTTGCAGCCCCTTTGGCAAATTCAGCTCCTTCGACATGTGTCCCATAAGCGACCTTCCAGGGACTAGTGCTGCTCTGCCCATCTCCAACTCCCCTTCCCCGGAAGGGAATCCGGGAGACGGCACGCCTTCCTCTGTGGAGCTCCAGCGCCGTTCTCAACCACGGTTGATCCCCGCTGTTTTACCGAGCCAAACATGCACTGTGAAAAGGCTTCAGAAGGTCTTCAAACGAGGATCGATATACTAAAAAAGGTCAGAATGCGCTAATATTTAGCTCAATACTATTTAGTCATTGCTCGTTTCCTTGCCTTCCTACCTTCCTATTTTCGTGTGTTTGCGAGCATTTCCTCTGGGTTCCGGGCTCCCGCGACCTACACGATAGCTGGCTGACAGCTGGAGGGAATGCTGAAGCAGCACACTCAACAGTTACCACTGAAAGCATGCTTGATCAGGATTTTTAAGAATGTTGCTGGCAAAATAGAAATACTGAATGTAGACTCTCATTAGAACATGGGGCTTTGTCGTTTCAAAATCCTGGGGCTGATCGTGGCCTAATTCTGTGCCCTGCGGTTGAGGTAGTCACTAAAGAAAAGTTAGCACCACCAGAACATGGGGATGCAAACGGTGTTACTGATTGATTGATTGATAGGCTTTATTTCGATATATGAATATCATAAAAGCTTTACAACAAGTAAAAATAGTCACAGTTATTACAATATATACAACAGAGAAATAAAAACAGTGACATGATCCAATAAAATACAGTTAAAAATAGAATTAAATTGAGACTGACAGCCTTTTTACACGAATCAACCAAGACCACTTTAGAAATTTTGACACCCCACAAACCACCAAGGTGGATGTGTCGGACAATAAGATGCGTAGGGCCACAATCTGCTGGCGAGTACCTAAAAGTCTACACAGTGGTTTGAGCCAGCGCCTCCTAGGTGTACAATCATCTGGGCATTCAAAAAGAATATGTGCCACCGTCTCGAACGGTGTTACTATAGCTGTGGCAGTCCCTGATTTGTTTAACCAGGAAGACTGCCACACAAAAGTTTTTTCTGAGTGGTGAACCTGTGCTTTGGTTTTGAATTGTTAAGTTCCTTTTGGAATAAGTACTGTGACGGTGGGTACTATTCAGTGTGCACACAGATCCCACTTAGTATAGAAGGGTCATTGCGTAAGGAGTGTAAAAACAGGTTAGGTGCTGTTAATTAGAAGGTTCCACTGTCAGGTCTTTCTTTTTTTTTGGTGTTACTATAGCTGTGGCAGTCCCTGATTTGTTTAACCAGGAAGACTGCCACACAGCGGTGTCACCACACCCAACTTTAGCTGTCAAACGGAAAAGGCAACACAGTAACACTGGAGGCTAAAGAAAATAACCTGGTAAAAGTGGGGAGGGTAAAAGGAAGCAGCTACCTCGCTGCCAGAACAACCAAGGCCCTAACCAAATCTTTCCTTGGATCAAACCATTGGTGCCCCCCACTATAACTTTCATTTGAACTACTACCCAGACCTTTGATCCTCAACCACCTGAACTTAGATTGCGGGACATGTACTGGGCTAAGGTTGTGTCCACTTTGGAAGAGAAACTCAAACCACTAAGAGATTAATTGAGTCTTATTGAGGGTGTGTTTATAAACTTGCTTAAACTGGGGGCCTCTGAAAATCCAATGGATGGTGGTCCATCTTGTCATGTTAAATTACATGCCCCATTGTCTCAATCATCCCGAATGCCCCAGTTACCCCACCTTTTGGAGACAACTAACTCACAGGCTACGAATAATAATCTGATGGATCCCATGGTTGACATAGGGAGCATTCAGTCTAGTGCTGTACCTAGGAGCTTATCTATTATCAATTCTAATACCAACCCACAGCTTGACCTCTGCCAGTAGCATAACCTCCCTTTCCTCCGTAGCGAGTTCAATCGCTACGGACGATTCTGTAGCAGTGGTGGAGACTGTGGTGGAGAAAATAGATCTAATCATTTTTTATTGGAAATGGAAAGACTAAGACTCAGTGCAAGATCAACGTCAAAAGACCAAAATTCAGAAGGGGGGGAGGAGAAGGCAGGAATTTAAACAGAAACAACAACAACAACAAAAACAGGAACCAGTGGGCAGAATGACCAGATCGAAGAAGTCAGGGAATTAGTAGGACCAAATGAGGAGAGTGGCATGGTGGACAAAAAGTTAATGATTGTGAATCTGTCTAATAGGATAATCTCCAAAGATGAAGCATTAGTTTTAAGTAAAGGACTAGGTTTCTGTCCAAATCAGATGGGGAGTGGTATCAATGTATTTGTTGATTTATCGACATTAATCAGACTGTTGAAATTGAAGGATCTGTTTTTTGCGTAATCCGCCTATCTGTGTGAAACCCACACATGAATATGTTCCGTCAACTCACACTGCAAATGAAATAAATGTCATTCAATCCATGATGTCTGTTGAATATGAAATGCCCATTGATATTGAGACTGTCAGAAATTAATTGGAAATTATGGAGGCTGTATCAGTGGATAGCAGTCTTAAACCAAGGTCGCAATTCATCCCTTTTGGTACACATCCCAACATTGACACATTTAGAGACAGGGTCACACAAGGTTTCCATCAAATGTTAGAACGCCCTATACCACCTAACCTGAGAAAGTATAACCTCACGGCTGCTGAGAATACAGCCTTAAAAAACCTCAAGTCTGATGCCTCAATTGTCATACGCGAGGCGGACAAGCGGGGTAACGTGGTTATAATGGAAATGAAGAGCTACATGAGGGAAATAGACCGCCAACTAGCGGATAGTTCCTGTTATATTAAACTCCCAGTGAATCCCATCAAGACGCTAAGCACTCATATAAATATGAGACTTGTAGAATGGCAAGAGGATGGTCTAATAAGTGAGGAGGAGTGCAGATATCTAACAGTCCTGGAACCAGTTTTCCCCTGTATTTACATTTTGCCAACGATCCACATGGGTGACCCCTTTCCACCTGGCCGCCCCATTATTTCTGGTGTCAACTCACCTACGGAGAAACTCTCCAAATATGTGGATCATTACATACAGCCCCTAGTGCAGAACCTTCCAGCTTATATTAAGGACACTAAAGACATCTTGGGAAAATTTGAAGGCTTTAATTGGTCTGAAACCTTGACTTTTGTGACTCTGGATGTAACCAGTTTGTACACATGTATCAAAAAAGAATTTGGGGTGAAAGCCCTACAATTTTACTTGGGACAAAGGACGGCAGACCATTATACACATAATGAGGTCTTGTTGGAGATGACAGAAATTATTCTGTCAAAGAATTTCTTTTTCCATGACTCTGAATGGTTTCACTAAATCCAGGGCACAGCAATGGGCTCCAGATTTGCTCCCGCTTACGTCGGGCTCTTTATGGGCTGGTTTGAGCAGGAGCATGTCTGGGGCCGCCACGCGGCTAGGTGGATGGAACATGTGATTTTCTGGGGCAGGTACATTGATGATGTTATTATGCTTTGGGATGGACCTGCCCCAGAACTCATGGATTACCACACCTATTTAAATGACAATCATTTTAACGTCAGATTCACTATCAATAACAGCAAGGAGGAAATTGACTTTTTGGATGTCACTTTTTTCATACAGGATAATGAGATTCACAGCCGTACACATAGAAAAAGCACTGCTTGAAATAGCACATTATATTTTCAGAGCTCACACCCCCAACATGTTATTAACAACATCCCCTATGGGGAAATGATTCGCATGAGATGAAACTGCAGCACTGAGGAGACCTTCCTACTGAATTTAGGGGAGACACAGAAGCGCTTCCTTGACAGAGAGTATCCGAAGGACACCTTAAACAAAGCACACAGTAAAGTGATGAAAGTCCCTAGGGCAGCCACCTTGAAAGCTAACCAGAGGGACAGGGCAAAGAAAGCTCCAATTGCATTCAATACACAATAAAATGATCTCAGTAGCAGGGTATATAACGTACTTAGAAAACATTGGCACCTACTAGCGGGTATACCCAGCTTATGCAATATCTTGACCATTAAACCAAAGGTGACATATAGGAGGGGACAACATTTACGAAATTTGCTATGTCCCAATTATGTGACCACTTCCAAACCTCAAACCTGGCTTAGGTTCAGTATGACAGGGTTCTACACATGTGGCGAGTGTAATGTCTGTAAGCTGGGTATGAATAAGACCAAAAACATCTGCTTTAATACCAAATGCGGATATACCATAAATCATTTGATTAATTGCAATTCCAAATATGTGATTTATATAATGGGCTGCCCGTGTGATAAGATCTACGTGGGTAGTACAAAAAGAGCTCTGAAAATTAGAGTACAAAAGCATGTGAGAGCACGTCGCAATGGGGATCCTCAATATCCCCTAACCTTCCACATGCAAGAAAACCACACAGAGGATGAGGATCTATGGTTTATGGTTATAGATCATGTCCCGGTTCATCCAAGGGTAGGGAATAGGGAATTGGCCCTAAGAAAGAAGGAAGCAGGATGGATTTGTAGATTGCGCTGTGTTGAATTAGGTCATAATAATGACAATGAAATGCACTACTTTATGTAAGACCCACACTTTGCTGCATTTCTCTATGTAAGACGAATATCCTGTTTCAACTGACCTCATTTTCTCACAGAAATTACTGCTTCTATGCAGTTTATATGACACATTAGGAAACACTGTGTTATAAGTTATAAACCAAACTGGTGCTAACTGTGCTTTAATTATATTAACTTGGATATAACTTATGTAACTGGTAGCTTACTGATAGATGTCGAGTCTGTCTGAGAAGTGAGGAATTATAATTGCACAAATCTGTTTTCCTTATCCCCCTTGCAGTCTATATGACACATTAAGAAACACTGCGTTATAAGTTATAAACCAAATTGGTGCTAACTGTGCTTTAATCATACCAACTTGGATATATCTAATTTTACTTGTAGCTTACTGATGGATGTTGAATCTGTTTGAGAAGTGAGGAATTATAATTGCACAAGTCTGTTCTCCTCATCCCTCTTTTCTTCTGCTTTTTTCATGTTATTCAGCCGTCCTTAATTTGTTACCTATTACTTCACTTTATTATTCTAACCTATGGTAGTCCCCATATTTTATACACTTATAATGTAAATTGGAAATTCCATGGGCATTGATACTGCCTAATCAGCCTATAAACCCCCAAGCTTGACGTTATACTCCAGGCAATCTATGAAACTATCTTAGTGTTTTAGAGATAGAACCTACAAGGTTTTTTTTTTTGTTCCTTCATTTGAGATACAATACACCATGAGAATACATATGGCTGCTATATGTTTCATCACATCCTTGGATGTAATATATTATATTAAAACACCTATTTGTCATATATTGTGCTTTTTATCATCTGTTGGTCCTCAATATTCTTGAGAGACATGTACTCCACACCACGGGTGTTTTTGCACCCACATTCCATCTATATGAACACAGTCAAAGATGGCCGACACTCTTACTATCGTTATCGGGACATCATCCTGATAAGAGCTTGGACGTGGTTTAGCCATATACATTTCTTTTAGGTAGTTAGGAGACATAAATATTAACGTTTGGATATTCGGTCATTGGCAGTGCTGTACGAGCTCTGTTTGGGCTTTGTTTCCCCGTAGTAGGATTAATCTTGAACATGCAGATTAATTCTGGTATTCTTCTGTTGTTCCTGCATGTTGAAACAAATAAATGGCTTACATTTGTAATGTCATTGCCGTCTTTGTGGCACATTCAATTTACGCTACTTTTAGTTATATTCTTTGCCACTATAAGATGGGCGCCGTAATAGAACGTCCGACACGTCTCCAGATGGAAGGCCCCTTTTACATCACGCAGGTGTTCCAGCTCCTCGAGTTTCCCGGCGTTATTTGAACAAGACGCGGGCATGACCGAGGTTTCCTGCCCGTCTGCGCTGCTGACGCGTCCCATAGAACCTGTGTCAACTGTCACAGCTTTTCTGTGGTAAGTTACTCGCCGCCATGTCATTGTGGGGTTTACTCCGTGCTGCATTGGTATCTCCAAATTCTGTTGTACGTTTGGCCATTGCCGCTATGGGTGTTTTCATACACTGCATACTGTTGGGTCAACTTAATGCTGCTTGGATCATTTAAATTCGATCACCCGTGTGGTTATTACCACCACTTTTGGATGCCTCATTCTCTGTAATTGTTGGTTGGAGAGACGTTGTGTTTAAATTCTATAAACCGGGCTTCGTTTTTCCTTGGTGCTTTAGTCATGTCTCTATGCACTGGGAGACAAGTGGACCAGTGGGTTAACCTTGATAAACAGTAAAGTGTTCACAGAGGGGGTGTGTGATTATACAACATTTGAATGTATTGTGTTTTGGATATGATCTAATTACAGGTTTGCCTTAACTTGCTCATACTGTGTTATAACTTGGCTTTTATGACCTTCTGTCCTGCGGGGAGTTTCTTGTGACCCTCTGCCTCACTGGGACATTTTTTTGATTATAGGCTGTCGCTTTCCTGCCTTATTGGGTTGTAATTATTATGGTGTTCGCAATGGGACGTCTGCTTGGCCAAGATTCATTATAGGTAAGATGACATATACCACCTATGGTGTGTACGATCTCTTAAGAGCAGTGTTATCCGACTTGCGTAATGCAACACTTGTACCTTGTGATGTGAAATAGAGTCCCTACTTATTAGAACACCTGATTATTTTGCAGGTGTAGCGGTTTTAATTAGCACACTGGGTCTATCCCCTATCAGGGGGTTTCACTCGTCTTCCCATCAGGCCTTGGTGTGACGAATGTCAAAGGTATGTCCTTTTTCATTAGGGTGCTTATAGTATGCAAAACCTAACTATACCTCAATTATTTCAATCAGAAGCTGATGAGAAAGATTACTGCTATGTTCTCATGGGAAGGTTACGTTGGTTCTATCTCACTTTAGCTTATTCTTCTTTTCTAATTATAGAATACTTTGCATAGGATTCACACGGAACCTGTATAATATATATAGTGGCAGAACTGGACATTATCAAAGCGAGACTTGTTTTATCTACTTATCGAGTCATTGTTACCTCTATTTAAACGGCGCTACTACCTGACACATTGTAAGTGTACAGTACATGGGATCTGCTATGTTAATTTAACTCAGGTGACGTTACATTTGCGAAACTACCTCTGACTTCTGTTCTTCACATTGTAGATTTTATTGGACGGGGAAAAGCTTTCTTTAAGGGAATCCCAGAACCAAAATAAACTTTATGGAGAGAGTTTGACTCCACCTATTTCTAATGGTGGGTATACTACTGGCCGCCGTCTGCATCATCTCTCCCTTTGATATAACACATTTGTCTGTTGCCTTCTTTGTCGCCCCCTTGATATGGGGGCATGACTCTGGTGATTGAGCTGTGGAATTTATATTCCATTCCTTTTCCCTATAATTCTTGTGTCTTGTACTCTTACTTTGATATTTATTTTGATTATGACATTTTTACCATGACATTTTCTTTTTTCTATATCCCTGGTTGCTTGGCTCTTTTTTTTCTCTTCTTTTCTTTATTCCTTCTCATTTTGAAGCCCCTAAGGGTAATCTCACTTCGTCCCTCTTCTTTTTCTTGCACTTATTGATAATGGATTATAATGTATCAACATAACAAGGTATATTAATATGATGATACCGGAGAAATGAGAAAAAATTAGGGTTTTCTGGTTAAATTTGGTGCCGGCTGTGACCTGTTTGACCAAATCTTTTTTGGTATTCACCAAGTATTAATGTATCATTTGTACGATGTAAATAGCAGTTTTTATGGTTGTCTATTAATTTGTTGGTCTGTCTTTTGTTGTGCATGTGGGCATCAAATCAGCCCACATGCTTCTATAAAAAAATTGTTTTATATTTGTTGTAAGTCACGTTTTTATATTTGTATATTTTATCTGTTTATATCTAACAGCCCTGAAGAAGTCCCTCAAGAGGACGAAACGCGTCGGCTGTTCTGTGTGTTGAACGCAGTGTTTCATGAATGTGAAATGAAAATGAAACAATAAAAGAGAAAGAAAAAAGAATACATTCAAGAACTTTCTTTATTAGATATGGACGTTAAAATTGTCCTTTTTGACAAAAGTTTTTTCTGAGTGGTGAACCTGTGCTTTGGTTTTGAATTGTTAAGTTCCTTTTGGAATAAGTACTGTGACGGTGGGTACTATTCAGTGTGCACACAGATCCCACTTAGTATAGAAGGGTCATTGCGTAAGGAGTGTAAAAACAGGTTAGGTGCTGTTAATTAGAAGGTTCCACTGTCAGGTCTTTCTTTTTTTTTGGTGTTACTATAGCTGTGGCAGTCCCTGATTTGTTTAACCAGGAAGACTGCCACACAGCGGTGTCACCACACCCAACTTTAGCTGTCAAACGGAAAAGGCAACACAGTAACACTGGAGGCTAAAGAAAATAACCTGGTAAAAGTGGGAAGGGTAAAAGGAAGCAGCTACCTCGCTGCCAGAACAACCAAGGCCCTAACCTAATCTTTCCTTGGATCAAACCATTGGTGCCCCCCACTATAACTTTCATATGAACTACTACCCAGATCTTTGATCCTCAACAACCTGAACTTATATTGCCGGACATGTACTGGGCTAAGGTTGTGTCCACTTTGGAAGAGAAACTCAAACCACTAAGAGATTAATTGAGTCTTATTGAGGGTGTGTTTATAAACTTGCTTAAACTGGGGGCCTCTGAAAATCCAATGGATGGTGGTCCATCTTGTCATGTTAAATTACATGCCCCATTGTCTCAATCATCCCGAATGCCCCAGTTACTCCACCTTTTGGAGACAACTAACTCACAGGCTACGAATAATAATCCAATGGATCCCCTGGTTGGCATAAGGAGCATTCAGTCTAGTGCTGTGCCTAGGAGCTTATCTATTATCAATTCTAATACCAACCCACAGCTCCAGAAGGCCTCATCAAGTTATGTACAGTCAATAACTTACCCATCAAACAAATCATATGGCACTCCTTTAATGGCCCTTTACAAAGATATTCTGAGTCTTCCCGATGCAGCATGCCCTTATCTTTTAATTTTGGCTGGGGTCCTTTCCCTAACAGAGGATCAGCAGGAGTTTTGGAGCCAACTTTGGAGCAAGACTGGGTATTGGTTGTTTAAGTATAAAGACCTGATACTTGGGGCTCAATGAAATTCTAATGGTGTAGAGAGTGGGCTGGCTGGGCCACTCACAGAAGAATATCCACGGTGACTGTATTGTTATCAATTTTAAAAGACCTGCTAGTGTGCATAAAATATTATGAGAAAATGAATATCATACGTGTTAGACCTGTCAGCCCTTTGGGTGGTCCCTCCTCATCATTATTTATTTTGTCCCACTTTTGCCTCAACCCCTGTTTGAATTTTTCCTTTTTGGGAACCACCAGACTTTTTAGTGTTGCTGCAGATTCAGGGAGCCATTTTAGCTACCCCTGAAACTTCTGTCTGAGGGCCTGGAGCACAAAATGGTGGCCACCTGTGACATCACCAGCATCCACTGGAACCTACCAGCACCTTCCAGAACATTCCAGGAGCTTCCAGAACCCTGTGACCGTTGGAGGCGGTTTAGAATGTTGGGAGGATAAGAGAGGCAGTTGGCAGTTGGAGCTGGCAGTTGGCACCTGACTGGTGAAGGGAGAGGAGCACAACAGTGAAGGAGGAAGGAGTGAAGCAGCAGGGGTGGAAACTTGTGCCTGGAGTGGGGTCCATAAACCCACCCTTGATACTTGTCCCTACTGATGGATCCCAGCCTATAGCCCTGTGTGGGAAGAAGACAGAAGAAAACCATCCTAAGGACCTGGACAGCAGGAACAGGCCTTAGAACCAAGAAAACAGCAAGATTCTGACCTGAGAACTGGTTTCCCTGGAGTCCGGCGTCGAGTAGCCTGAAGACCTGGAGCCCGAGGTGGAGAAGCGGCGCTGATTGAAGTAGCAGACGTCGTACCCGGAGCCGCCTGAGGTCGTGAGAGGGCGCCGACGGGGGTCGAGAGGAATACCAGAGGTCGAGGAGGAAGTGAACCGAGGTCGAGCGAGCGGCGTCATCGGAGGAGTGAAGTCCGCCCTCCGGAGTCGTCGGAGACCGAGGTAGAGGTGAACCGGAGGTCGGGAGTGAGGATCGCACTCCGGAGTCGCCCGGAACCTGAGAGGAGGAGCACCGGAGGTCGGGGGTGAGGATCGCACCCCGGAGTCGCCGGAAGTCGACATCGAGGCCAGGCCGGCCGACGTCATCGGAGCCGAGAGCGCCATCGGACCGGAGCCGCCCGAAGTCGACATCGTGAAGAGACTGCCCGACGCCGTCGAATCGGAGGTCGAGATCGAACCGAGGCCACCGACATCGGACCGGAACCGCCTGCCGGCGTCGTCAAAGAACTGACATTGTGCCGAGGCCGCCGAGACCGAACCGGAACCGCCTCACGGCGTCGACACGACTCCAGCGGCGTCGGAACATCAGAAAAAGGGCAGTAAGTGGAGTAGAGGGCGCCTAAGGCCCTGTGGAGACCTGAGAGACTACTCTAAGGGGCTAGGGAGGTGCTGATACCAACCTGACTGTGCCTGGGGTGAACTGGGACTAACCTAGAGAGGTTGTGTGGAGAGAGAAAGCCAGGGCACTGGTATTCCCCCCTTTGATCTACCTCAGTTTAGGCCTCAGCCTTGTCCCAGCCAGGGAGTAGCCCCCCCTCAAGCCTTCCACAACCCTACAAGCTGTGCCTGGGCCAAATCAGCCCTTAAGAATTGAAGTGTCATCTGATTATATGAGTGTTGCTGTATACTTTTAATTATTTATTGGGGGGTACTGTATTTATTGAGTTTTTTTTACCTATTTATTGCTGCACTATATTTATAGGTCCACAGGACTTGTTGGTGTACAATATTTATTGGTACAGTATTTATTGCCTCAAAGTATTTAATTGTCTGTATATATTGCACTTGTATTTATGCCCTGTTATTTATGATCACCCCTATTTATTTCATCAAACAGCCAATATTTATTTGACCTGCACTAATTGAAACTTGTATATTGTGATTGACCTATTTATTTTTCCAATCAGCAACTAAGAGAAAAAGATAAAGAAAGAATATTTTCATAATTTTTACAGTGTAGAGTCGTTTTTGGAACGGATGCACGCATGGTTATTGTATGGGTTTATTGTATGCTTAGCACTGTGCCTGTTTCCTGACCACTCGAGCCAAGCTACCCCATTGTGTTGGGAAGGTCCACCACCACCCTGCGGAGTGGGAGTGGGGCTGTTCCAACAATATGCATAATGGAACTGCGATTGTTACTTTGCCCCTAGCTTACTTCTACAGGCCACTCTTTTCCCAAGAGTCCCTTCTTCTCAAATGTTGCACTCTCCCAACATCATTCCTTGTTCCAATGCATTTCCTGTACTTAGCGATAGTAAACATGTGGATTGACTATAGGAAGTGTTGATATTATCATGACAGGATGAAGTGAAGAACGATTAGACCCCTCCTAAGACAATGGATGTAACAGCTATACCAATCATTAACCCTAGCAATTAGCTATACCAATCATTAACCCTAGCAACTTTAGCACAGCATTTTGGCGTAAGGGCCAAGTGTTGGATCCACAAATAATCAGAGCAAGCAAAAGCGTATCACCATCTTTAACTCCTATCACTCCCAGTCATCTTATAATGTACCGTGCACTAAGAGGGCTGCCTGCAATACTCGGTTGTAAATATTAAGTTGGAATGTGGCGGGACGTAAATCAAAGATTCATATAACAGACTGGCAAAGATTCCTCAGGACTTATGACATAATCCTATTTCAGGAAACATGGGATATTCATCCCACACAATTTGATGGGTACCAATGTTATCCTCCCCTGCTAAGCCTTCGCCCGTGCCGCAGTGGGGTTAGATACTGGATAATCATAAGTACAGAGGGTAATGTGAAAGTCATTGCGACTCACGAGAATAGTTTTCAAGCCATAATTACTAAAACCTCTATTAACCTGTACATTGTACATTTTTACAATAGTGATTTCACTAAAATACCTAATTCAAGGTTCCCACCATTATTCAAATTCATTTCTAACTTAATGGATAATATAGTCTCCCTTGGTCACCCCTTACACCTTTGTCTAGCTGGTGGTTTCAATATGAGTATTCTGAATATTCCTGAGGTCCTGTTATCAATGCCTTGTACTACTGTTTGTTGTAATACTGATTCTTGAAGCAAGGAATTACTCACATTTCTTGCCTCAATGGGAAGGAAAAATGAATTGGCTGCTGTAGAACCAATCTGTAGCAAGGTCCCCACGTTTAGGGGTAGAAGAAGCCACTCAGTTATTGATTATGTCTTTAATACTAATAACTTGGAAGATCTAATACTACAGGCCATGGTCACCCCTCGTCCTTCAGCGATGACAAGCCAATTGAAATCATGCTGAGAACATTTAGAAGAGATCTTGGAGCTCGCAACCTCCAGACTACAATTGATAACATGAGGGTGATGTGGAGACTGCAAAACTTTGGTCAGTTCTTTAAAATTTAATCGGTCCAAACAAGAACTCGTTTTTACTTGTCTGTCTGAAGAGGCTCAGGGCTTGACGGGGGTGGTGACAGAGTTCACAGACTTGTGCCTTTAGATCAGGGAGTGTTTACTCAAACCAGCTAAGCTTGCGGTCAATGCCCCAAGATGGTTTAACACTGAGTGTTCATTAGTAAATACGGGCCTTTGTACAGTGTTAGTGGCTGAACCTTGGGGCCCCAGCTTGGTGCATTTGTTACACAAGCGGTTTAAACAAATAATCAATACGCGCTGACAGGAAATTAAATCATCTCACTGGGAAACACTTCTACAGGTATCATAGCAGGGTAATAGTAGGACATTGCGGTCTGCTGTCTCAGAACTTAAATCTAGTTAAACAGCATCTTCAACCATTTTTTGCCATATTATTGGTAGTAATTGGGAAGAGCATTTTGGGGAAATTTATTCTCCCACAACCTCTGTAGACACCTTCTTAGTTGACCCATGGTAAGTGTCATGTTTCCAAATGACCCTGCCTGCAGTTGAGCTTGCAATTACTCAAAGTACTGGCAGCAAGGTACCACTTCTTATAAATGTTTTTAATGGTCTTGCACATCTGCCTATGCCTAGTACATGGAACTCTTCAATTATAATTCTCAAATATAAAAAGGGCGACCGCTCCTCACTATCATGTTACAGGCAGATCTCTCTTATAGATACCACTGCAATCATATTGGGCCGAATAATTTATAATAGGATAATGGAGTGGGTGGATACTGACTCGGTACTATATGGATGTCAACACAGATTCAGACACA
The DNA here is from genome assembly GCF_964204655.1 of Triturus cristatus. Taxonomy (NCBI): domain Eukaryota; kingdom Metazoa; phylum Chordata; class Amphibia; order Caudata; family Salamandridae; genus Triturus; species Triturus cristatus. The sequence continues at coordinate 785,839,363 of NC_140594.1, forward strand.
AACTGGGCACTACTGTACAATGCCTTACCTTAATTTAGTGCTAGGTAAATATATGGTGGCTAAACTATCTCCACTTTACCTAGCATTTATGGATCTGATGTTGGCATTCGACTGTGTAAATAGGGTCAAATTATGGTGCATCCTTATTACTCGGGGTCTTGATGATACACTGGTACACTTTCTTGCCCATTCTCACGAGGGACTGTGGGCCAGGACCAGTATTAATCAACTTGAGGAGGTATCAGGAGACATATTGTGGAGTTAGGCAAGGCTGTGTATTGGCCCCCCTTTTATTCATTTTATATGGCCATGATCTCCACCTCTAACTTTCGTGTGCCACACAAGACATGTCAATTATAAAGGAAACCCCCTTCCAGCTCTGTTGTATGCAGGTGACGCAGTGCCCATGGCACATACTCGGAGCGCACTGCATCAGTAAGTAGACCGTTTCTTTTTTTTTTAATGACTTCCCTTGATCTTAAGACAAATGTAACCAAGTCTCATATCATGTCTTGTGGCCCTAAATGTAGACGTTTGTCAACCATGTCAATTGGTGACAGTTCTTTGACTAGCATTAGCACCTTACCTTTGACTGGCAATATTCCTCTTTATAATCATGTGGCCCATTATCTACACCGAGACTAAAGTTTCTTAGGTGTGTGTTTTGAAATGTCATCAAACCAGTTCTTCTGCAGGCTGGGCGACCTTTGCCTCCCAGTTAAAATACCAAGCAGGAAAGTTGCACTTTCGCTTTCAATGTTGACTGTTTACTCAGCAGTTGCAGTGACAGGGCGATTCAATAACAGTAATTTAGGAAAGTACCTGAATGTTTATATTTCAAAATGAATTTTCCATCTATTTGTACCTTTTAATTAATGTTAAGCCTAGTGTTGTCACGATTTATGGGAGAAGCAAGGACACCTTATCATATTGTCACAATAATTTGATATGCTCCACCTACAAAAAATTATGCGGAAAATGTACCACACAATGCACAATTTGGCCCCATGCATGTCTGTATACTGTTCATCTTTCAAAGTTTGCCTCAGACACCTGTGGCAAATTAAATTCCTCTCAAAGACATATTTTGAATCAGGACTACGGAACAGTGCATCTTTACTAACGGATCTTCGACAGGACCTTGGAGTGTTATTAATGTGCAGTAGCAAAAGAAGCTAACATTGTATAAATTCTCCAGGATATTTCCCACCTAACCTGTGGCCCAGTCCAGACCAGTCTGAAGGGTGAAGTTGCCCCTCACATTGCACAAACATTACAAGTTTGGTTAATTGGAATAGGTCTACAGAGAGGCTACCATAGTGACAAACCTACACATAATTAAGTGCAGAGGGAGGTCCAGTATTTTTCTTTAAACCCCGCCTCTGTTGCCGGTGAATACAGTGGTTGATGAATAAAAAGGTTGAGTAGTTTGAATTCTCATCCATATGCCATTTTCTTCCACCACATTACAATTTCTGCCTCTTTTTTCATCTTGCAGGTTCTTCCATGCTTTCTCTACCTGTCACTGTTTTCCCATCTATATCATCCCCCTTCACTCTCTCTTTCTTTGACATGGAAAGCGTCAAGGTCTGATGATGAAAAATAGTTTCTGGTCTCCAAAACTAAATGCCAGTGCCACCCACCTGCACAAATTAAGCACTGGGCTGCAGATAACTTAAAACTTGAGTCATCTGGAAGTAAAGCTTTTTCTTAAGTTGCAAAGATCCAGACTAAGGCCTCAGACAGTGGAGGTATTCCTTAGGTTATAGAAAGTGTACATGGCTGAGCCGTCGCTATTACTCAGGTGCAGAGATCTTCTAGCCCCATGCTTTGAGAGACTTCCAGGAGGTTACCATTTTCTAGTCATTCTAGAGAGATAGGACATTCCACTGCTGAGGAAGAGATTCTAGTTTCCTGCTTAATACAACGTAGCTATCCCTTTAGTGTACAATGAGCTTACATGCTAATGGCTCAACCATAAGAATGATCTATCATGTTTCTATTTTTAGTTTAATATATTTATTGAAGTAAAGGCCAAATATACAAAAAGCAAATATACTCTTCCAGAAGTACATTATTGAAACTTCAAGATAAAAGTAACAATATATAATATGTAGATACATTCAGAAAATCACAGTAGAAATTTAATTGGAGGGTAGCTATAAGAAAGCTTATAAGGAAAAGAAAAAGAGAGAAGCAACAGAGAGCAATAAAGATGAAAGGGGGAGACATAAAAGAGAATCCAACATTAACTTATCATATAACACTATCACAACTTTATGATAGAATAATACAAGCAAAAACAGAGCAAATAAAGTGTATAATAAGAATATTATACTAGGAAACTTGTTGTGTAGTTCCTATAAACCTACATAGGAGCTGCGCGTTTAGACAACATAGACTGTGGGATTGGTGTCCAGACTGATTCCAGACACCCCCACCGGGTATGTTTGCCTGTATACCAGCTAGCTCACAGTGCCACTAGAAAGCCCTCTTACCAAGGAGAGAATAGTTCTTGGCAACTATCGAACATGACAACTCTGTCCCATCAGGGATCGTGGAAACAGTGCGATACTTTTCGCTCAGTCACTTGTGCTCACTTTGTTTCAGAGAGATACAAAAAATAAACAGTGGGGATGTTTTCAATAAGCTTTTATCGAACCAGCGTCATTCTAGAGTAAAAGAGATGTGCTGAAACAACCATAAGGCAGATAGAGATATAAATGATTATAAGCACTAACAGAGTAAAAGGATTGTATATTTCTACCATAGTGCTAAAATAATGATTACAGGCAGGTATTAAAATACATGACAGTAAAAATGCGTACTCCTACATTGCGACACTAACTAGATGTACCTAGGTGTACCTAGCATGTATGTAGGTGTAAAGCCAACAATCCCTCTAGGATAAAGTCAACCTCATTACCTGAAGTGAGAGACTGTGGGACCCCGTCTTGGTCTCGAGATGGACACCCCATGAGAGATGTCAGACCACTGCGAGCTGGAGTGTCCGCGTGCAGGAACCTCATCGTCTTGCGTCAGTGTGCCAGCATGGAAGTCCTTTTTCTCTTCTCCCTGCCTCAGCAAAGATATGGTGTTTATATACCCAAGACGATCCCTGCAACACCTCACAGATCAGGTCAATTGAGCACAGATGATCTTCTGTTCTATCCAGAGCCAATGCTGGGGAAGCCTGTGTGACATCCAAGGCCTGAGTACTTGTTGAGGAGTCGGTATCCATTCCAACAGGAGCTGTAGCATCCTGTGGTGGCTCTAAGAATGCAGACATCAACCTGGTAATATGCTGAGGACACAGTAGTACATGGGCCGTTATCGGGTCCAGTAAAGCATCCACGTCCAGTGGCGCAACCAATGGAAGTGTTAGACAGAAATCCAACATGCATTCTTGTCCGCAGAACAAGCATTGGAGGACAGGCAGAACACAGTCGATCCAGACTGGTCTAAATGACTGGACCCAAGACTCGCTCAGTTCGCGAAGGCGAGGTGTGCCCAGATGGAGTACCATGCGATCACGGTATCTGCGCTCCAGGAGCGTATTTTCCATCTCCTTGGTGACTGGGACGTCCATTGCGTAGCAGAAAAATAAGAATTGGATTCCTGCTATTAGGAACAGGATCAGCGGAAGTCCTCCAAAAATGCTTCAGAATACGGAGTGTATGAAGTTTTGAATCACTCCGAAGATGGTCTGAAAGGTGCCTAACAGTCCAGAACCTGTGGTCTTAAATAGGTGTACTATACCCGTCGTATCAGACATGTTACACATACGTAGTACCATTTCTGTGAAATGGAAAGGACAATTTGTTCTTACTATTGCCAGTATCTCAGCTGAGGACCTTGTGACCTGGAGATCAAAAGTCTCTCGGGCGGAGGTTAAGGGCATAGTTTTCTGTAAAAGCATGGCTTTCATTCGGCTCAGAGTATCAAACCGTATAAAGGAGACATGCAATGAAGGCCATAACTTAGCCTCCCTGACTGTGTGGGTCAGTGGAAACAATACTTGCCTACAACAAGTAACCCTGGAGTCTACAGTGACAAGATATGCGATGCCCGGAAGCATCCCACAACAACCTTGATCATTCATCATCAAGTAACTCCCATTTGAAAGCAACTTGAACACGGGATTTATCACGGCAGCTGGGGACCCTTTCAAATGACAGGATAAGTTTGCAACTGAACTGTTACAGGCCCCGTGAAGCATGATATCCTGGCATATGAGAGATCAACTTAAAGAATTCTCGCAGTTTGTACCACTTAGAAACACTTCCATGTCCCCACTCCTGCATCAAAATCTGTATGGTAATTCCCAAGATTCCTTGATAAATTCCCTACCCATCGCTTCATATTTGTCTGCCTGTTGTTGTTCTAGGCAATACTGAAACTGGGTAAGTTGTAACCGGTAATGTTATATGGCCATGGATTAACCAATCTGTGGAGGGTGACTCTGCCACAGTGAAAGGTAACTGGTCCAGTTTTTCAATACGCAGCATTGTATATTTTGCTTCCCTTTGCGCCATAGTTATCTGTTTTGGAGTTAGATTGTATGTAGAGAACAAAGACGTACTGTTGATAAATCACCAAGGCACATAACCTGCATGCAATGAATGCAGTGGGAAGCTTAATAATATAATAGAACATAGCTGAGACTGTCCGTGCTGTAGTATGGATAAATCCTGTTCTAGTATATCTATAGCAGAAGATACAATGCTGCCCAGTGAATAAATCCTGGATGTTAGTATAGTCATGCCATTGTCAACTACAGCTAATGCCTTTTCTGGGTTAATTAAGTCTATTTCACGCAGTCTCTCCTCAAATTCTTGTTGAGAGATTTTCCAGATTTCATTATAGACAGCATATAAGAAACATTTCTGGCGTGGCTTTCGAGGACCTAATAAAAAATCCCTTAAATCCACCTCATCTGATAGTAAGGATAAGTGCTGTTTCACCTGAGACAGTGTCGAGGTTTTTAGCCAATCGAGGCATAACTTCCCAACACTGTATGATATCACCACCCCAGGATGTTTTCCTTTTCCATAGCTTTGGTCCAGCCTATGGATACTAAACCTTTCGGTGGTACCCCTGAATCTTGTTTGACACCTATTTGTGTCCTTGGGCCAAACTAATGATCCCCTCCAATTGAGGTCTGTTGAATTGTCCCGAATGCAGCCATCTACTGTAATCCCACCATGTGTTGTAAAATTCTGCTACCCCTCAAAGTGTGACGGTGTGGGAATCCTAGGTGTGTTCAAATCCTTGTTCTTGGCTATTCCAAGACAGGAAGTCTGTTGCACAGTGTCATTCAGAAATATCATCTGCTGTGGAATGAGGCATGCTCGAAATAGTGCTTCTGTTCCCTGAACTTGCCATTCCTTTGAGCCCCAGACTGATTTTATGTCTATAGTGTCCTTCCATAAGTCGAAACCCTGTTCAGACAGTTGGGAAATAAAGAATGCAGAGTAGATCTGTTTGCTGTTTGTTAGCATATTTTTCCGTGCAGTTGTAGGTGCAACCTTATAATAATATGAGTTCAGCTCAGAAGGGTTAAACCCTGAAAAATAAGGACATTTCTGTGCAAACATTTTCGAACTACCTTTTGGTGGTGTCGGGCAATGTTCTCATTAGTGGTATATAAAATCATTACGGGGGATACAGGATTTGTGTAAAAAGTGATGACCATAATGATGGTAACAGTACATAGTGTCAAAAGCAGATCTGCCCTCTAACATTTCAGTGCTTGAAAATACAGCAGATTGTTCTAAATCAGATAACATATTATTTCAAAATCCCAATCGTCAGAAAATGTACTGAAGGTAATGATATCATTTAGAGAGATTTTAAATTCCTGAGGTATTTATAAAACTTCAGTGGGACCAAATACATCATAATCAACCTTGTCCCAAACTATACCATCAGGAATTTGAACAGCTGTAATGATCACGAAGGACTGGTCTCTTTGTTCACGATGAGATGATGTATGAGGTTTCAGGATAAAGTTCGCATTTGATACTGCAGAGCGTTCTGGAAGATAGTTTCCATTCAGGAGTAAGCAAAAGACAGTCACTAGGCCAATCCAGAACAGAAAAAACAGTATCCAGAGCTGGAGCCAAGGAGATACTAGGTAAGTCTTTTTCAGAAAAATGTAGAAGTCACGAATTTGTTGCTTACGGTAAACTGGAGCTGGCATTGTTTCAGGTTCACTGGTATCCAGAGAGAAGGTATCAAAATCGATGAAGTAGCCAGATGCAGTTTGATCTATTTTTGGTAGCTCAGCAGGTTTTGTTGAACAGGCAGATGTTTCTTGTAGAGGCATATTTATGTAGACATCAGTGTTAGGCCAAATTGAAATTTGTCTTTCATTTGTGTTTTGAAGTTCTGTTTCAAGAGGAACGAGTTCCATTTCATTGTTGGATATTCCACTACTTTGTATTGGCGACTCTTCAAATGCTATGAGTCATTCTGTCTGAACTTCCTGTATGGTAGCGAGAAGGGAGCGCCAGCTACCCAAGAGACCACGAGGCCTACTATTCGAAAATGGTCACATAGTGTGGTTTGATCAGATCGATGGAGACTAATCTCTTTTCTTTTTTGCCGGAAAGAGGCGGAAGAAGTACTGTTCGTGTTCCTTCGACAGCCAGGACAGGTACAGGCTTTCTGTATGATAGCCCAAAGACCTTCTTGTTCACAATCTTTTCTCTTGCCAGATCCCTGACTTTTAGGATCCAGAAAGGTCTTGCCATGACTGATTTGACTTCCCCAGTGACGGTGTGTATTACTTGCACGTTGCTTTGTAGTGCCCGGAATTCAGTGAGAGCCTATAAAACGGCCAAACGTTTATTGATGTCAAATGGTTTTTCATCCGCCACTGTGCTTTCAAAATCGAGATCAGGTACCCACATTCCCGTCCTAAATAGGACTTTGTAAGGAGTGACACCTCCTAGGGAACTTCTTCGCATATTATTGAGTGTTCGCTAGACCCAATATAAGTGATTGACCCAACTACCACCTGAACCTAATACTCTTGCTGTTAAAGATTACTTTAAGTCTCGGTTTTTCCTCTCCACGACCAAATTTCCGTCATGATGGTACGGAGAGGAGTACAGCAATGCAACACTGAAGCTTCCCATGGCTTCCTCGTAAGCCCTAGAGATAAACGCCGAACCGCAGTCAGAATGTAATGTGCCAACTGCGTATGACCCTATGAAGACACGCAAATCTTTTATAGCAGTTCGAGCTTCAGCCGAGTGCTGAGGCCAAACCCACAGGAATCTGGAGCATGAATCCACTGCCACCAAGATATATTTGTAAGCCCCATCTGATTGTAGGGGGACGCAGTGTTCCAAATAGACAACCTGCGATCCATCTTTGGTATTACTCTAGCCCCCACTCCCGGAAATTGAGCATACGGAATGTTATTTGCATCTAACTTGTAATAGTACTTGAGTGGAAAGCCTTTTGATAAGGCTGTGCTGTTTTTGCGTGAAGCAATAACAGCTACCATTATCTGTCCATCTATTCTCGTTTTTAAACAAGTGATTGCAGCTACGGCAGCAGTTCGTACTTCCCCTTTTGCGGCTTCATGAATTTCCTTCAACCTGAACACCATCACGTTGATGACTCAGCGTGTGTATCACTTGAGCTCTCTGTAGTTCGTTTTTCAACTCATCTCCCTGTTCTCATAGCATTTTATGCTTAAATGTGCCACCTTTTGAGTCTTTAAACCCATTCTAACCCCAGTAGTGTAGGGATTCATTGTTTGACTAGACACAATAAAAAAGAATCACACACAATCAGTGTGGGGAATTCTTGATCCATATGTATTAGGGCCAGTAAAGAGGACTTTTAGTTCTGCCAGCTGTGCAGTCTCCTAGAGACTGTGTCTTCGTACTGCTAGGATGGAGCTTGTCTTCCTGCATACAACCCTTCACAATTGCACACGCGGCGCTGTATTGTTGTTCACTTCCCAAGGCCGGCTGAGCAGAACCGTCAGTGTAAATAATGTATTCATACTGATCTAGGGGCATTATTTCATTCGGGAGAGGATATTCTTGTTCATATTGCAGGAATGCTTGTGTTTTTAGTGTAGAGTCGAATTTGTAATCTACATCTGTTGCAGTGAGAGAATTAGCCCATTGTATATATCTTGAATGTAAAGCTTTAGCATTCGGAACGATTGCTTTTGTAACAGCCTCTAAGGCCGGTACTGGAGTTATAACAATTATTCGTTTCCCCTGGGCCAGTGTTCTTTCTCTCACTACAGCGGTCTGTACCGCTGTCAGAATTTCTTCTGTAGAAGCAAAATGCATTTCAGCATTTTTGTACAAGTGTGATTTGTACGCTATGGGTACTGTTTCTCCTTCATTGAAGGTTAAGTAGGTGTACCCAGATTGACCCGCTATAACACGGATAGCCAAATTTGTGGTGTTGACACGTGTGTGTAGGGGTTTTGAGGCTATCATGTTGGCTTGTAAGGAACAAAGGATGTCTGTGAGTTCCTGTGTCTAATGCCTAACTGAAAAATCAGGTCTTATTAGGTCGTAGAAAGGTATCACTTTTTCTGCCTAATCTAGAATGTAAGTTCTGCCAAAATTTAGGAATCACAATATAGATTGCAGGTTTTTCAACAATTTAAGAGGTTGGAGCAGCGCACACTTTTCTAAAAAGTTAGCTCCCAGGCTTTTCCCTTCACTTGAAAGCTCATATCCCAAAAATAGGAAATTGAGGTGGGCTATTTTAAATTTTTTAAAGTTGAATTTGTAGCCCTCCGAGGCGAATCCCAAAATGATGTTGCTCACCCTAGTCAAGTGATGCTTTAAATCATCATCTGTCAGATAAAAATCATCTACATAGGACAATGCCTCTTCATCCAAATTCTGAAGTAACTCTGTTACCCTAGCAGAGAACAACCCAGGGCTATTCTTATATCCTTTGGGGAGTCGACAAAATTGACTCTTAGAACTGAGCGTTGAGAATGTTGTTAAATATCTGCTTTCAGGCGTTATATTTTGTCAGAAAAATCCATTTGAGATATCTAGTGTTGTTTTGCATTTTTTCCACACAATGTTATTTATTAATGTGGCACTGTATGCATTCTGTACTGCAAATGTTTTAGTGCATGTGTTAAGATGTCTGTAGTCTAAAACTTGACGGCATGAATTATCGGGTTTCATTACGGGAAACAAAGGATTATTCATTGAAGAGGTGCAACTTTCAATTACACCCTGGTATTCAAGTTGATCTAGGATCTCCCTGATCTGTTTGTTTGCTTCTTGTTTTATTGGGTACTGTCTCTGTGGAGTTGGAGTATTTTTTACTGGGATTACATGGTGAGGTGACTTAGCATCCCACCCAACATGGTTGCAATATACTACTGGAGCAAGTGCTACAGGTCACTCCTGCGCATGTGTATATTTTAAGTATATTGGAACAAGGTCGGAAAAAGCCGGTAAAATTACCATTTCTATCTTTGGGAAATCCATAACAATTTCAGGCGGCCACTTTTTTTCAGCTAAAAGGATGTCATAGCCGTAAGTCAGCCTTTACAAAAATGGGGTTACCCAATCATGGTCATGGACCTGGGTTCAATATGATACGAAATACAATGGTCCTGGACCTCTATTTATAGTACTGATATATATCAATTTCACAGTCACAAGTACAAATATGATTTTAAGAGCCTCAATGCGTAAGCTCAGAGTAATCAATACTATGCAAAATTTAGTTTTGAGGGAGAAGAAAAGTGCAACAACCACAATGCTTATATCTCACACCTGGTATTTAATAATTATATAACACAGGGTGCACAGTTAAATATTCACTGTATCTTGTTTGAAGCAATTTTAGAAAGGATAGGTTGCTCCAAAGGGAACGTGCAAAGAGGGTAAGTGGAGGGTGCTTAAGAAGTGAAATAGGAATCACAGAAGGGTGAAGGAAATGGAATTTAAAAATATTTTCTATTGGACTGGTCATGCGTCCCAGGCTACTGAAACTTGGTCACATCGAAAACTAATCAACACTTTTTTTACAATACAGTTTGCAGACCCAAAAATGTATTATTCGAATGGCACGTTCTTGAAGTAGAATTAGTGATCCAGGCCACTTGGTAGGGGCGTCTACGTTTCGACCCGGCTTGGGGCTAAAAGGGGGGGATTGTGGCCTCAGACTTGCGGGTCTTCTTCAGGACTAGATGGGCAACCTAGAAGGGTGTGAGGGATAAGTCCTACACCTGTGGGTTAAAGGAATCAAAATTAGGAAGTTGCACTGATGAACAGAATTAAAATGTAGTATGCTCAAGGCTCGCTTACCAACAGTGTAATAGCGAGATGCGTATTTATCATATGGAACAATTCACAATGGGGTGGGTCCTCCCATGAGTGAAGGATGCGCTGTACTGTGGAGAAGGAGAGCAAGGTCAAATTGGGGTCCTTCTGGCTGAAGAACAACCTAAGTAAAATAGGGTATAGGGTCATAGATGACTCTGAAAAGAATTTACCTGCAGAGGTAAACCAGTATCCAACCTTAATCGTGGATCGTGTCACTAGGCGACTCCTTCCGTGAGTCTCAGTGTTTCAAGGGCCAAGGCAATGAATGCTGTTAGGCAAATGGAGAAATTAAAAGAAAGAGGGAGGGGTATTAACGCTGGGATCTAAAAGGAAGACTCATGCTCCCATGTGTAACTACGGCGCCAAACATTATCCCTAATCTCAATTACCTTAGGAGCGATCCGTGCTCGGTGACCGTCTTCCACTCGAGATAGCTGGAGATTGCACCGGTTACCGCGAGGACGTTAAGTTAAGTAGTCCTGCTTACGTGGATCTCACGTAGGGTGCGCGCGTTTCGGGTGAAGAAAGACTTCAATTCGGCTCGGTGGGGAGACCGACCTGGTGTAATGGGGTCATTTAAAAAGTGCAGTGGGCCGTGAAAATTAATGTACGAGGGAGAATGGTTGTCTCGAGCATACAATTTAGTGCATAACCGCCACGATCAGAGTGCGATTACAAGGACAAAAGTGAAAAGTCAGATAACATCAATTAGTTGGCGACGGGGATCATAGATGTTACAGAATGTAATTGCGCAATACAGGGATGTAAACAATTGTATGCGACACACCGGGGCACATGAAAATAAGATACAACAATATCATGAGGTACAGGTACATGAATAGTTAGAACAGGCTAATGTCAGGATCGAGTATTTAATTGTACATAAGAAAGGTGATGAAAACGCATACCACAAGTTAATTAAAAGTAACATCCAAGGGAATACGGTAAGGGTCTTCAGTCATGTAAGATGTAATTGTACAATGCATAATTATTCCACAAGTGTATAAAAACTGTACTACCTATCCTTGCGTGTCGTTCATCATGGGGTCAATGGTAAGGTTCGTGGCACACAAAAATGGAGTGGTCTGATCATGGTCAGTTGTGCATGGTAAGTATATGACTAAAGGGTTTCTTGTCACGTAACTGATTTAACCATTGTTTAACACTGATACCTGTCTGCTGATCTCCTCATATTCGTTGAGGCCCCGTGATATGGTGTCAAGTAAGTGTATCCACCTGCATTCCAGTATGCTGAGTATGTTGAAATCACCTCCTCTAGGGTTGGGTTTGACCTTCTCTATCACCCACCATTTAAGACTCTCCGGGCTGTGTCCAAAGGAATTAAAATGGTCCACTAGAGTGGCACCCTGTACATGGCATCTAATGCGGCTGCAATGTTGTAGAATGCGGCATTTGATTTTTTGGGTGGTCTGGCCGACGTACAAGAAACCACATGGACAGATTATGGCATAGATTACCCCTGTCGTATTGCAGTTACTGTGATCCTGCAGTATGTGAGTTTGGTCATTGTGGGTGAATGGAGTCCCTTCCTGTGCCAGAGGACAGGCCTTACATTGGCCACATCTATGGTGACCCTTGATTGGCGGGATACCCCATAGTGTGGATTGCCGAGGGGTGTACTGAGTGGGTAGCAGTGACTTGACTACATGGTCCCTCACGTTTTTGCCTTTTATTAAAGCGTGTAGGGGAGGTTGCATGTTCCCTAGTTCATCAGAAATCAAGTGCCAGTGTTTGTTAATAATTTTCTTTATTTTGTTGCTTTTTGTGGAGAATGTCGTAGCACAAACTATACGTTCCTCATTCACTTTGTCCCTCTGTCTGGGTATAAGGAGGAATTCTCTGTGGTTGTGCCACGCACGTTTACGAGCTTTTTTAAGGAGTCTGATGGGGTATCCCCTCTCTATCAGTCTGGACATGAGGCCTCTAGATTCATCAAAGAAGTCCTCTTTCTTTGAACAGTTCCGTCGCAACCTCAAGAATTGCCCGAAAGGGAGATTGTCCCTGAGGTTGCGCGGATGGTGGCTGGAGTAACGTAGTAGTGTGTTCCGTTCGCTACTCTTTCTATACAAACTAATGTATAATGAATCAAATTCGGCTTTGATTGTAATATCCAAAAAGTTTATGGACCATCTGTCAAACTCAAGGGTGAACTGTATATCATTTGAACATGTGTTAAGCCAGGAATGAAATGATCTAAGTTGGTCCTCGCTGCCCTTCTAGATGATGAGTACGTCATCTATGTAGCAACGCCATAGTTCTATATAGAATGGGTTTAGTTCATTAAACACATACTGTTCGTCATAGTGGGCCATATAAATGATTGCCAGATTTGGCGCAAAGCTTGCTCCCAAAGCCAATCCCTTTGTTAGTACGTAGTACTGGCCCTGGAAGTAAAAATAGTTCCTGGTCATCACTATCCTCAGAAGATCCACAATGAAGCATGTGGGGACCCTGTGTGGTGCTGGTCGTTTGTTTAGAGCTGCTTCTATACAAACTAATGCTGCAGACTGTGGGATGTTAGTATATAGTGCAGTGATATCCATGGTCGCTAATAGGTTGTTGTTTGAATCATGTGGACGTCCGTCCACCAGTTGGATAGTTTGCATGGTATCTCTAAGCTATGTCTGTCTTTTCTGCGATAGGTTTAAGAAATACGTCTAGGTATTTGCATAATGGCTCTAAAATAGAGCCACAGCCTGATATGATTGGTCTGCCTGGTGGGTCATGTATGCGTTTGTGTATTTTGGGGAGGGTGTAAATAGTTGGCATTCTGGTATGGTTGTTATTAAGATAAGCATGTTCCTGTTTGATAAGTAATCCCTCCTCTAATCCCTTCAATGTCAAAACTGCTATGGTGTCCCTAATCCCTTCTGTGGGATCTCCCCTGAGTCTCTCATATTTGCCTTCAAATAGGGAGATGAAATTATCGCTGCTTTTTTGGCTTTTAAAGCCAAATAAAGCGGTGATTTGACCCTTGATAATATGCCCCTACCTCCTTTCGGAGGGCTCCTGTTGAGGAGACCCACCCCTGGATTGTGATCTATTCTCTCTATTCTTTTGTTTTTTATTGTTATCCCATTTCTTTTTAGGAGGATCAGGTGCTTGCTTGGTGCTGTCCTTTTCAGGCAGCGAAAACTGTACCCCAAGAGGTACAATCCTCTATCTGGGGAGCTATCCCAATTAGCAAGCAGATTGTTAGCACTCTGTGTTTTTCTTGAGGGCTTGTGTGTGGAAATACTGTCTCTAGCTGTGCTATTTTTTGAGATATCCAGAATGGCATTTGTTCACATCTGATGAGCATTTCACCCATAACTGCGTGTAGCGTTTGTGGTGTTATTGTAGTTGTAGATCCCTGAATTTGTCCTGCTTGTGTAGCCCTTGCTGGATGAAGTGTGAGTGTTCTTATCACGAACTGTGTCAGGTTTCTGTAAAGTTTTATTATTTCTTTATGAGGTGGACGTAAGTCTGCTACTGACATAGTGTCAATGTCTGGATGTGGTGTGTAAGCTGTTAGGACTGGCCAAGTTGCTCCATCTCTTCCAAGCGGCCAGAGTCTCACTTTTTCTTTTGTGTGTGGGAGGGAGCCTTTAAACCAGTTTATGTGCTCCTGTTAGGTGAGCGCAAGTTCAATGTCCTCATACGGACAGTATTCATTTGGTGCTTCATCTTCAGTATAAAAATGAAATGTATTTGTTTGTGCAACTACTTGTGGGAATTTAACCCATGAATCGAATACCTCTGTTCTATATGATTTGTGTGCCTCAGTCATAAATGTTACTGTCCCACCCCTAGCTGTGACTCCATAGTCTGCTAGTTGTAAAGTAAATATAGTTCTGACATTTTCTGAAATGTTTATTTCACCTTCTTGCTCTTCATTCCTAGCTGCAGCACATTGTGCTGGCGCAACGGCATTTTCGTCAACCATTATTTTGATACAGAAGATTTTTCAAGGAAACTAAGATAAGGTTTTATGCACAATAGGAACTATTTGTCCTTCAAGCTTGATAAACCTACGGCCAATACATAGGATATGCCTACTGAGCTGTGGCAGATAATTCCCTTCTCATTCCAGACGTCGCTGGGAAAATGTGACTAGGGGTCTCTGAGAATAACACGACTGAACTACTTCGATTTGAGCGTTAAATAAGTACCAAACTTCGATTTGAGCGTTAAATAAGTACCAAACCAACGTTGGCGTCGCCATGTCATAAAGTTCCTGTAAACCTATATAGGATCTGCACGTTTAGACAACATATACTGTGGGATTGGTGTCCAGACTGATTCCAGACACTCTCACTGGGTATATTTGCCTGTATACAAGCTAGCTCGCAGTGCCACTAGAAACCCCTCTTACCAAGGAGAGAATATTTCTTGGCAGCTATCGAACATGACAACTCTGTCCAATCAGAGAGCGTGGAAACAGTGCGATACTTTTCGCTCAGTCACTCGTGCTCACTTTGCCTCAGAGAGATACACAGAATAAACGGTGGGTATGTTTTCAATAAGCTTTTATTGAACCAGCATCACTCTAGTGTAAAATAGGTGTGCGGAAACAACCATAAGACAGAAACAGATATAAATGATTCTAAGCACTAACAGAGTAAAAGGATAGTAGATTTGTACCATAGTGCTAAAACAATGAATACAGGCAGGTATTAAAATACATGACAGTAAAAATGCATACTCCTACGATGCGACCCTAACTAGATGTACCTAAGTGTACCTAGCATGTATGTAGGTGGAAAGCCAAGAATCCCTCTAGGATAAAGTCAACCCCATTACCTGAAGTGCGAGACTGTGGGACACCGTCTTGGTTTTGAGATGGACACCCCGCGAGGGATGTCAGACCACTGCGAGTTGGAGTGTCTGCGTGCAGGAACCTCAGTGTCTTGCATCAGTGTGTCAGCATGGAAGTCCTTTTTCTCATCTCCCTGCCTCAGCAAAGGTATGGTGCTTATATACCCAAAGTGGTACCCTCAGGCAATCTACCTTGCTGTGTCATGTCGGACTTAGGATGGTGACAGGAATGACCCTTATACTTAGTTATTTTGCAGGAGATGGTAGTCCTGCTGAGTTTCCAAGAATCCTCATGAATAATGAATGAGGCTAGCGTTCAGGGAAAACCCCACGTCCTTTAAGCAGTACGTAACTAAGTAAAAGGTCAGTCCCAAGAACTGGTATGTAGTGTAATGGCAGGGGAAGATATAGGTGAAAGGTTAGGTTGCTACCCGAGCCTATATTAGGGTACCTATATGAAACCTAACAAACTAGAAACTATGTTTAGGATGTCAAAGAGCCTTAATGAAGTGCAATAGTAGGCATGTACTTGGTAAGAGGTGACCATAACATATCCTGTTTAATCAAAATATGATGGGAATGCAATGGTATGTATCCAGTCTATGGTCATGAAACACTCATTTCTACCAGTATTGAATGGTAATATTGTCCTGATTTCCAGTTGGAGGTGTTCACCTGCAAACCAAGTGCAATTAGGAGGTCCACTAATCTTCCCATCATTTTATTGTGAGTCCATAAATAGTGTAGGCCACCAGTCTAATGAAAATGGTGTAGAAATGCCCATAACAGACCCAATTCTAGCCCACAACTGTACCCAGAAATCAGAAAGTGTTGGGCATAAGAAAAATATATGAAGATAAGAACCAGGATAAGTATTTCAATGGAAACCAGTATCTTGTTTAAGAAATTCGCTTTTAAATAGGCAAGTGGGAGTGTGGCACAATCTGCTGGAGAAAAATTATAAAGAGTAGTTTTGGCCAGACAAACCGTGGAACAAATCTTCACCCATAATTTATCCCAGAAGGAAAGAGCATCTCCAACCCCCATCTGGATTACGATGTGGGTTTCCGACAACCCGACAATGATGGTCCGACTGGCTGCCTAGTCATCGAACACGAAGGATGTGAGATGCATACTCACCGAAATCCGCTTCTCTCCAGCAGTCTCGTCCGTGGATTCATTCCTCCAGGCCCCCCCTACACCTGGGCACCCTAACCACGAATACAACGATCCTGCGGGTGCCGGAATCCAGGTAATCCTCATTGACTGTACTGCGCACATTCGCTACACTCTAACAATGGGGTACATGGTGCGCAAGGCATATCCCCACATACGTCATGCATGTGAGTCAAATTCACATGTTTTATGTGAGTCTTGTATGCATTTGCAGCAACATATTTGGGGATATGTGCTCTGTCGTAGCTGTGACCGCCTCGGTAGCAGAGGTTCGATCGCAATACGGTGGGGAGGACGGCAGTTGGATGGTCATCTTCCCGGTATCGTAATGAGGCCTAATGAGTTAATCAAGTGTTGAGTCAGATTTTTACTTAAAAAGATATAATCGATTCTGGTTTGAGAATTATGTGGGCAAGAATAAAAGGAATATTCCCTGAGTGAAGGATAGGTTAATCTCCAGGAGTCTGAGAGGGTGTGTTGTCTTATAGTGAGTGAATGCTTTGTGAGCTTTGTGTGGGGCTAACCTTGCAGTGGAATGCCGATCCAGAAAAGGGTAAAAAACCTGGTTACAATCACCACCTACAGTAAAGTTGTCAGTGGAGGGTTGTTTATTCTTGTGGGAAATCATGTTCCACAAATTTGTTTTTGGATGTGTGGCGTCATAGACATTTGTTATTATAAAAATAGTATAATCTATTTGAAGTTGAACTAAGACCCACCTACCCTCTTCATCATTCTCTATGAGTAATATATTAAGTGGCTTATGACAAAGTATGACCACACCATTCTTATGAACTACAGAAGGAGAAAAATATAGTTTTCCCACCCATTGTTTCGTATATTTAACAATATCTATTTCTGCATGGTGCCTATCCAGAAGTAAGGCTGATGGACATTTCAAGAATGAGAAGTGTGATAGAATTTGTTTGATAGGATTTTTTGAACCTTTGATGTTCCAGGATGTGATCCTAAGATTCATTGTTGAGTATAACACTAGCAAACATGAATATAATAAATAAAAATTGCAATCATGAGGGAATGGATAGACAAGTGGAAAGGCAGAGCAGAGGGAAGGAGAAAGGTGTAAGCAAGGAAAAGAAGAAAATAAGATGGGAGAAAAGAACCCTAAAACTTAGACAAAACAAAAAGGCAATACAGGGAGGGTTACTTGATTGCTAATATTCACATAAACACAGAAAAGAAACATACCGAAGCATGAAGGATGTACGGAACAACTAAAGAAGATGTACCAGTCCTGGTTCCAGCGAACAAAAGGAAGGGGCACCGGGATGCAATAATACTAAAGGATAACAAACAACATACAAATAGACAAATAAAGAAACTCTGCAGTAATCAAGATGGTGGAAGACAATCAATAAGAAAACATACATCAAAAAATGAAGTAGCTGAAACCTAAACTTATCACAGATGACAAGAAAAAAGGGGATTGGTGGCATGAATACAAGGAGAACATTATGGGAGGGAGGACAAAGTCAAATGGAGGAGTATACAGAAAAGTATGTATCTGAAACAACAATAGGGAAAAAGACAAGGGCATTAGATGAAAAAGTAATTGGAACTTAACTCCTAAAATAAAGACTCATAAGGACGTGCATAAAAAATACAATTTGACAAATGGAATGACAATCAAGCTTTGGCATTGGACCCAATCTCCATTTCCTTATGACGATGCTGACGAATGAAGTCTAGTAATTTGGTTGAATCTTCAAAGGTATAGGGGCTCTCATTGTAAGTATTTTTGAAGAAACATGGGTGAACCAAGCCATATCTAATATTCATGAACTTTAACTGAGGACTTAGTTCATGGAAACATTTCCTTCTAGCTGCTGTTGTTTTGGAGACTTGCTGAGAAAGAAGACCTTGTTACCAGACCACTGTAAGGTCTCTAGTTGTTTGGCTGCGTAAAGAACTTGCATTAAGTTAGTAAACGGTAAAAAGAAAATAATTATACCCCTAGGTCATGTAGCAGATAATGTTGAAGATGTTTGGTGGCCTTGGCAGTGGGCTCTTTGAATGCTGAGAGGGTTATGCTCTTGTAGATGAACAATGGAGGGAATAGCAAAAAATGCGATCATATTGGAACCCTCCAGATTTCCCAGGATACGATTTAGCTGAAGATTGTTCCTCCTGTTCCTGTTTTCGAAATCTTCAGTAGTCCATTTAGGCTGTTCAATTTCCTTTGTCAAGATGGTCACATACTGAATGGAATCCTCCACATCGCTGACTCTTTGCTCAATGTCAGCAATGCGTAGGTCATATGAAGATCATTTGTCCTCAATTTACTGAAGGGATGTGTTTGTTTCCACTACAAAAGGTTTTAGAGCTTTAATTTCTTCCATAACATCTTCTAGAGTTAGAGGAAGGTGATTTGGAAGGTGAGTCCAAGTCCTTTTTGAGTCTTTTGACTGAGCCAGAGGATTTCTTCGGTATAGCTCCTAAGCCAGAGCTCAAAACCCCTTGTAATCACCAGCCCCTTCCATTAGAGTTGACATCTAATTAGGAGAAATGTCCTTTTGATGAGATTTATTCTTCATAATAGACTTATTGGAAGAAAGGAGAGGTTGAGCAACTTTCTTCTGTTTCCAAGGTCTGCTCATATAGTAACAGAGGACTGTGAACCAATTTAGGATAACAGGAGCAATAGTGAGGTCGGAGGAGAAGAAAAGTGAAGGAGTAGAGCAAAAGTGTTTTAAATCACCATGCAAGAAACTCAGTTCCATAAATATGATCTATTCACTGAGATATTTAAAAAAACGTAGTCATGTAATAATGGCTGCGCCTCTGTGGGAAGTTAGAATGAAATAGTAGGTCAGAAACTGCTAGAGCACTATGCAAGTCATATTTCATATGCACATATATGCATTTCCTTGGAGTCCTCAGAGCACTTGTGACGATGCTTGAATTCTCCTCAGAGAATGCGAGGCCTAAGATGGTGGCTCAGTATTATGTGTACGATCCAATATGAAAAGAAAATACAGCCCACGCAGTGCCAAATAGAATTGAAAACAGTCCCATGAAGTAGCGCGCGCCTTCCGATATTACATTCTGAGGAATAGTAGAGCAATCATTAAAGGAGAATGCATGCTGTCAAAAGTCCGCCAGAGCCACTCGGGAGCCTCAAAGGTCAGCCATCATCTGGCACAGCATTCGCATATGCCCCATCTATCAAGTTTCAAGCATCTTACAGACAAGGCTTTGACAGAAAAACCATACCTTAGATTAACCCTCATAATACAGGCTATGGCACCTGACAACAAAACTATTGTCTTCAGGTTATACAGTGCTCCTAAACTTAGGACTCTGCCAGCACAATGATTACTTGTGTTACACAGTTCTGCAGTCATAGACATGGGCCTGTCAGATCTATTATTGTGCTAAGTAGACCCTATAAATTCAGAGATATAGATATGGTAAGGAAGTACCACAGGGCCGGCTTTAGCCCTGGTGGCGCCCTGTGCGACAATGTTTGTTGGCACCCCCCAATGACCACATCTAACATGGATTCCCTCTCTACCACCATTTAACAGTGCTTCTCAAGTCTTTATAACCACTTTCTCTCAGACTGATTTAGTTTTATAGCACCACTCATACCGGTGTAGGGTGTCAGAGCACTTTAAATCACACACACATTGGCACAGAGACAATCATACATGTTTAAATCAGTGTATAGGAAATGTTACATAAGACAGAGGACTACAAGGTGTAGGAATCACATGTCATCTATACTGGTAGGCAGTATAGTTTAAGAGTCCTTGGTCTGGAAAAGCACAAATTCAGAATTTAAAACATAACCTCATTGTTAGGGGTTTTCTTTAAAACAAATTGATTTCTTCCACCTAAACGAACCCTTTTTTCCGGTTTAGGATAATGAAAGACTGGGGAAAAAGACATATAGCCTAATGCATATCTTGTAATTTGCATGCAGCTCTTTGATGACAGTTAATAGCTCACTATGCTATATTAAGATTTTAACTTATAAACTGGAAGAAACAAAGGATCCCTGGGACACAAGCAGTAACCAACTGACCAGTTTACATTATATGCACTTTGTGATCTACATGGTACATATTCTTTGCAATAGGCATATTAACCCACTTCACTACCTTACAATGAGTTAAAACTTCCACTAGACAAACCTACAATCTCTATCCAGCAGGAACATTAATCACTGGAGTGATCTTGACGTTTTTGTTGATGCTTGATAATTGCTGAAAGCACGGAAAGCGGCAGCAGGTGATATTAAAAGGAAAATATACTTGCAAACAGCCGCCCCCACCCCAAGTCAGTGCCCGGTGCGGCGGCACCGATCGCACCGCCCTAGAGCCCTGAAGTACCATGTATTAAACAGATCTAATAGAATTAGGAGCATGAGAGCTAAGCTATACCTTAGGTCTCTAAATTGGCAAAATGTATTGCATTCTGTTAGACAGATGTCCTTTGTTGCAGCCAACTGCGCTAAAACCTCTGTTATGTGCCACCATTCTGACTTGCAAGCCCTGAAAGCTCCTTCATTATGGAAGAAGCAGCCAAAAACTCACTAAACAATAGTGTGCATTTATTGGTTTACTTCATTACATTTGTGAGTAGCTAAAGGCAGCTAGCGCAGTTTGAAATTTGTCATTTTAACAATTAGTGTCTAAAAAGTTTACAGTAATATAAATATCATATCTTTTAACACAAAGGGTGGTAAAAACGTTGGTTCCACAGAAAAACGTGGTTTTGGACCATGGGAGTTAGTCTTACCGTCCAGGCCACCTCAATAATATTATAATGTAGCAGTCTTTTTTTACTCTAAATGTATATACATTTCCAAATACAGTGTCTTGAAGCTCTCAAAGAAAACAACTGTCACAATACACTGATAAGGACTCAAAGACCCCTAAAAAACCATAAAAGAAACAAAATTGCTGTGCAATATGGTTAATACGGCCAATTTCCAACCTTCCTTTTCTTAGCAACATCATGGATAGCTAGGAGACAAGACTACTTTAAGAGTGCACTTAACTAAATCATCTTCTCTATGGCCATCAGCATGACGCTGCCAAACATATTGATAGACACGAGGAAAGAGCTCCTATACTTCTTGAGGAGGACACAAAAACGCCTATACTCTTTAGCGTTTCTGAAGCCTCTGACACCATCAACTATACAGTTCTACTAGACAGCCACAAATATTGCATTGGCGTACCCAAACCTACACTGCAAGGGGTTAAATCATTTCTCATCAATCGCAGATTTGAATCAGTTGAATTGTCCCGACCAATGTCATATGGTCACCCCCAAGGATCCCTCTCATATCTTAGTTTTAATATCTGCATTGGCTCCCTAGCACAGCATCCTAAGCAGTACCAGGTGACTATCAGATGTACAACTCAAACATCCAGTGGCGGCTCCTCCTCTATGGCAGAGGAGCGTCGCCCTGAGCAGTGCAAAGCAAAGGAAATATAAAAGGATAATAACTTTGAGTTGTTATCATTTTATGTTTCCTTTGTTCCTACTCTGCTCTCGGAGCAGGGCAGGGGAGGATTGGTTTGCCCCCTTCTAAGTGCTCAATGAATGTTTGGTCAGACCTCTCAAGCCACCCAAAACAGTCATGCGCACTTTCCCTGTTTTTCTGCATTACAGCCTGTGTGGAGAACATGCCCCGGTCCCTTTTCCCTGGTTCAGCGTCGAACCAGGATGCTCAAAACGCTAAATTGCAGCATTGTGATTGGTCAGGGGAGTCTTGCGGTTGTTCCTGGCTTACTGTTTCTTGAGTTCCATGAGGCGAGCAGGAGCAAGGAACAGAGACGCGCGACCCGGCGGCAAGGTACGTTTATATTTTTTGTTTGTTTTGTGCAACCCCGCACCCCTCCACACCCCGTGTACCCCGTCACCCCCCCAGCTCCTGCCAAGCCTCCCGCAAGTCATGCCAGCCACCACTGCAAAGGTCCATTTTCACTTTGAAAAAACGTCCAAGGGAATCCGCTCCACATTACTTCTTCCTTGAAATGCACGTTCCACTATATGAAGGAGAGCTTGTGGATTATACCAAGGCTGTGATTCTCGTAACTTGAGATACCAAGCCTGATTTATTTTTAGCTGGCCCTCAGCATTAGAACCACCTTCTTCAATCTCACCAAATGTAAGGAATCTGAGTGATTGCCTGTGAAGCCAATGGCTGTTTTGCTATGTAATTCAACACAGTGGCAAAGGTTATAAACATTAAGATCTCTCTTCTTTGAAATTTTGTCCCACTTCTACTCAATGACCACAGAGTCAAGCTGATGGAAACCCTCGACAAAGGTTCTCTTTTTTACTTTTTATTCCAGATTGTTAGACTGATGAATCATGCCCTGAGGAGACCCGCATACTGAGCATGTAGGTTTGAAAAGCTGACAAGACTTCTAGGGATCTCTTGACAAAAAACTTTCTGACATATGAAAAATATTTTGAAGCTGCTCTTTTTTTTTTTTTTTTCCGACATACAGCAGTTTAATATGACTTGAGTGCAGAAACAATGAAAAATTTGGATTACATTAAGTATTACCCATAAGACTTAGGAGCATTTTATCAGCGAGACCTTGCAGTCTTCAGTTATGGTCCAGCTTCCACCTCACGCCAGCTACCTAGAACCTCATGGCCAGGTCACAAAAATCTTGAGCATTATTTCTGAAATCAAGTAGCAAGTGTCTGATGAACAAATCCTGCAGATTCGCAAAAACAAGATGTTAAAGACCTATGTTTTCCCAATCCCAGTCCTCGTTACAGCCACCAAGGATTGGAAGTCTGCTGGTTTTTTTTTTATAAACAAGTTTTTATTGTTTTTAGCAGTACAACAAAAAGAACGTCTGGCCCTCCAAGTCCCCACCCCGCATCACCTTGCCACCCTCTCCCAAAACCTTCCCCCCCACCCCAACCCACTCCGCTAAGGTATATTGCCTAGCCATTTCCCCCACACCTTCCGGTATTTCTTGGGACAGCCGCGTGCCTGATAGAGAGTCCGCTCCTGCGCCGCACACCAGTCCACCCCGGCACCCCATTTAGCTACGGTTGGCGGCTGTGGCTGCTTCCATGCCGCTGCAATGTCTCGTTTAGCCACCATCAAGGCCGTCATGAGGAACCGGTGTTCTGAGCGCGTGCCATCCAATCCATCCGTGATGCCCAATAGAGAATGTCTAGGTTCATGTGGCACCTCCCACCCCAGGACCTCCGTCAGCTCGGACTCAATGCCCCTCCAGAACCCCTCCAGCTCCGGGCAGGACCACACCACATGAAGAAAATCAGCCGGCTCGGAGCCACAGCGGGGGCAAGCCGCATCCCCGGAGAGGCCCGCGCCGTGTAGGCGGGCCGGCGTGAGATAAGCAGTGTGCAAGTAATAAATTTGGACAAGCCGTAGCCGAGCTGAGGCCGTCACCAAGCGGGGGGCCATAAGGGCGTCCCGTCAGTCGGCCTCATCCAGGGGACCCACCCAGCCCTCCCAGCGCTCCTTAAGGCCCTCAAGGGACGTAGGGGTGCAGTTGACGAGGGAGCGGTAAATCCTGGAAACGCCCCCCCTCCCCAAGTTGCCCAGCATAACGTGAGCCTCCGGGGGGCTGTGGTCCGGCAGCCGGACGTCCAGCGGGGTGTGGGTGCGTATAGCATGGCGCAGCTGGAGGTATCTAAAGAATTGGGAGGAGTGGAGGGAGAAGCGCGCCTGCAGCTCTGAAAAGGAACACATTCGCCCGCCCCGCCAGATGTCCCCCAGCTGGGAAATGCCAATTGAGTCCCACGATCTAAACCCTTCCAGCGCCGCGACCTCACGCAGCCATGTCCCGTGCCACAGGGGCGTGACCCGGGTCAGCCTCCCCGTCCAGCGGGTATGACGGAGCGCCGCTCGCCAGGACAAGAATACGGCCCTGGTGATATCCGGGCAAGAGGCGGGGACGGACGCGCCATACAGACGATCCTGGATACCGGAGAAGCCCAACTCACCGAGTTCCACCCTATAGGCGGGGTCAGACCAACCCCCCCCAAACCAGTCATGTATGACCAGCAGGCGAGTGGCAAGATAATAAAGGTAGAGGTCAGACATGCCCAGGCCCCCATCAAAGGTGGGTATGCGGCACGTCGATAATGCCAGCCGGTGCCTCCCGCTGCCCCAGAGGAATCTCGTCACCATCGCGTCCAACTCGCGGAACCAAGGGCGCGGAAAGGAGAGGGGGGTGTTTTGCAGCACATAGAGAAACCGGGGAAGAATCATCATTTTCTGAAGCTGCTCTTTTATGTGGGAAATTTGATGTAACACCACTGGGTGTATAAGTGTACCCAAGTATATAAATTATACATTTGACATTTTTTAACATTGCGGTGTCTGCACTACTCTAGAATGATTATTGTGTTGCAATAATACAATGGATTTTATGTTGGATGGCCCTTGTTTGCATTTGTTGCATTTAATGAAAGAGTTATATTAATTCTGACCAGTTAGATATATAATACTGTTAAATCAAAAGAGGGAGAGAGAAGCTCAGATCCATTCGGCTTCCAGGCGAGAATTAATTATCAAAAGAGAATGGATCACTTGTACCTGTGTGACCAGGGTCAGGTATGGTGGCCCTCTTAAAAACCCTCATTCACGTACACAGGTGGTCGGGCGGTATATCTTGATTATTCGCCTATTTTTGACGTGACAGCATCATCATTGGATTTTTTGGGGGTATGCTATCCTACACCTGGAGGTAGAACTACTGGTAATACAGTAGTGATCAATGATGAAAAAAAGTGCTCAAGTGAAGTGAGTTAAAATTGCCTACTCCTCCAATTTAGAAACTTCTTTAATTAATTGGAGATGTGGAAAAATAAAATCAGGGTGGTGCGTATGAAAATAAGTTACTAATCTAACACACTAATTACTAGTTTGTCCATGTGAGTGGTCGACATGTTTCAGCCCCAAAAATGCCCTGCCGGGTCGGGGGGCTTTTTTCAGGACCTTCAATTAAGTAAGGTTGCTAAATTAGCTGCCTAAACGAGGTAGGTCATTGACTGTGATCGTTACTGGGTATTAGTACCTGTAACTGTTGAGAGGAGAAAGAGTAATTTCAAAGTCATACTGTATAGGTAATATACTCTCTTTACACCCAAGAACATTAATCTATTGCGGTGATGTTGGTTACTAAGGTAAAAGGAAAGAACAACTACATAGTGCTGGTTAAAATTCTTAAGCATTGTTAAAAACAGTGGAATACATGATACAAGATTAAGCACATTAGGGTCTATGGAGTGCCTTTTGTAGCAGGACAAACTCAGGTCTAAACACATTGTAAAACGGCAATACATAGTTATTGAAAGGAGTTCGCTATGCTTGTCCATTTTGGCGCATTCTAAATTGCCGTGAAGAGACTTGTGAGTGAGGACATAACTACCTAAAATGCTGTGATTATGGTGTGAAGGAAGGTTGGACGCGTATCACTTGGTTTTGAAAAAGAAAGAAGGTGCGTGTGCAGCATCTCTTTTATCGGTTGAAGTCGAGGAATTAAACTGGGTAGTCCTGGAGACACTACCAATGAAAAACCAGAATGCTTACACATTAAGAAGATTGCATAGTACGAGCGTAATAAACCCCCCCCAAACTTATACGAAGGGGAAAGCTCAAATAGGGTCAAAGTAAATTTATCATACCCAACTAAGTTTATATAAAAGCTCGCTTTGGGACTTCAAGAATATAGTTGGTTTCCAATGCTATAACGTGAGCAAATGGCATGTTAATGTCACCAATATAAAGAAAATATTCAGGACTGCATTTTCCATGTCATGACAAAGGCAGAGAGTTTATTAAAGCGGACAGCTGAAAGATGTGTTGAAAACTGAGTGCATAGTCAAAATACAGAGATGCACATAAACAATATGTCCTATTAGTTTTTAAAAAAGACAATTAGAATATTAATTAAGGCCGGCCAGCCAAAAAGTATATTAAACTGAGCGCGCAGTCAAAATTCAGACACGCACCTAGGCAATATGTCCTGTTAGTTTTAAGTGAGACAGTGAGAATATTACGGTGTGTAATACAAACGCCATCCCCGCATATTGCGGCAAAAAACGGAAACCTTTTAGCTTACAGAAAAGCCCAATGATTCTCACATACTCTTGAAGATTAAGAATACAGAATGGTAAATGTACAATTAAGAATCCCTTACCCCATATAGTCTGTGCATAAAAAGTATGGGGTCCTGTAGAGTGCATGGTATTGTTACACCATACACTGTATCAATGTGCCAGAAAAGATAAGATAATAGAGAGCGAGAGACCTCCCCTCCCGGACTTACTTGTTGTCGGTATGCAAACGCTCCCACTGCATAGTAAAAACCGTCACATTCTCCAAATCAAGAGTGTGGCCTTTAAATAGCCTGCTATGCGAGTCACCTTTAATCAATTGAGAGAACAGCAGCGTTTGCTTAAACGTTTTCACGTCCGCCATTTTGGAATAGTGTTAGGATTCGTTTTGAGGATAGGCAATGTTGGTTAGTTGTAAAGTTCTACAGGCTAGGGCTATTTTTTGGGCCCAAAAGTATGCACAAATAATGCTATTAAGTACTCAGTGTCAAATCTAGTAACAGTGAATCTGCACAGCCAAATTTTATATAACAACAAAAACGCCGTTTACACGGCCGCCATGTTGTAATGGTAAAGAACAAAGTATGATATATATATAGTCAGTATTTTATATGACCACAAGCCAAATTAATCGACCCATGAGAGTACTGTAATTGTAGAAATAAACTCTCACATATAAATAGTTATATACTCTTACACACATATACACAGCATTTCACATATGTAGTTACTGACACATGTACAACTGAGATATACATTCAATCACTAACACACCCTTACATACAGTACCCAACCATACAGTCCATCACAGATGCACTCTTAAAACCATGCACCCACTGAATCACCCACTCACACATCTATGCACAGAGTCACACACACCCTACCCACCCTATGTCATGATTGATGTCATCAGTGATGTCACTGACCATGTCATGAGTGATGTCATATGTGATGTCATCAGCAGTGCATTACGGGGGCGCGAGTTATAGTTAGCTGAACTAACTATAACAGGGGAATATATAGGGTTTTGTATGAGGGAAATGTCCAGCTAACTATAACGCCCCTGAAACCTATGTTTTTTTTAGTGAATTTCTAAGGTTTTTTAAATGCCAATTCCTAACTATAACGCCCCTGAAACCTTTGGTTTTTTCAGTGAATTTCAAAGGTTTTTTAAATGCTAATTCCTATCTATAACTTATCTCTAAAAATATCATGTTTAATGATTTTCATTGGATTTCTATATTTTTCAAATTCAGTGTGTCAATTTCATTAATTATGTTTTTTTGAAATTCTTTTTTATCACCATTTTTTACATGTATTTTTTTAATGAACTCTTTTAAAAATTAAAAAATATTATTTGTTTTTATTGGGTTTTTCAAACATATTTTTAAAGATATTTCTTTAACTATATGTTCAAAACTTTATTTTATATATATTTTTTCCATGTTTTTGGATCCGTGCACCCTATGCGCACCGTTCTCAATCCCTACGCGTTAGCATCCGCGCATGGTATGCGTTGGGTAAGTGTTTAGTGTGCGATCGCAATGCGACAGGTAAGCGACTCCCAGCCTATACGCGACACGTTCGATGTAATTAACGCGACGTTTACGCGCTTCTGCGATGCGTCATCTGCGTCTATGACGTGGTAGGTGCGCGGATCCCGCAAAATATTTAACATTTAAAAAAACATATATATATGTATTTCATGTGAATATTAATTGAAGACAAACTCTAAACTAGTCTTAAAACTAATATATTTTTACATCTAATCCTATAATTTTTTTTTATTCAATTTCGCGGATGTGTGCTGCGTATGCGCAGGGTGCGCGGATCCCATGTGACCTGCAAAAAAAGAGATTTGATTGGTTCATTACACTTCCTCTTCTAACTTTTGAAAGACCCCACTCAATTCAATCATTCTTCTTTGACCTTCTTTGGAGGAGCATCTCTTTGCAGAGAAGAATATTTTTTTAGACTAAGTTTACACTTAGCTCTAACTTTTTTCAACTAGAAATGGCTTCAGGGCAGCAGGCATCACCTGCATCTCCTCATACATCTGAGGATGAATTATTGGAGGAGGCACCACGCAAATAACTTTTTTCTTCAGTGGTGTGGACATTTTTTACTTTTCCCGAGGGGCAGAATAAGACCAATGCCACCTTGGTCATATGCAAGATTTGCAAAAGAGTGCTGTCGCGAGGGGATCCTAACAAGAAATACTCGTGCGGCACGGCTAGTGTGATGAAGCACCTAAGGACCCTTCATCCAAACAATCTTGCACGAGAAGAGTGCAAACGGATGAGAAACACTCCTGCTCCTGCACCTTCCATCTCATCGCAGCTGAGCACTTCAAGAGTGCATCCATCAGCCCAAAATTTGGACATCCGTCCTCAATTTAAATTTTTAAAAGTGCTCTGCACTAAGTGCAATGCGACTTTGTGCTACGGTGAGCAGTCGATCGATCTGATCTGCCGCCGGCAAGAAAGTCACATTTGCTATGTTTTTTTTGTTTTTTTTATTGTTCCCTGAAGTTCATTGTTTGGTGCCTCCTGTTTTGTTTTTTGTTTTTTTTGCAGAAAAACCAAAAAAAATTAAAAATTGTTCAGAAAACCCCCCAAAAAATATAAAAGAAGAAAAAAAAAGTTCTTGTAAGAACTAACTTTCCTGGTTTAAAAAAAGAGCTACATTTCTTTGTTCGTGTGTGAAAGTTTAGATGAATGTATGTGTAGTACGTAATTGACTGAATAAATGCATTAGTAGCGTATGGTGAATGTATAAGTGCAGAACTATGAGGAAGTGCTGCAGCATCACACAGTACAGTGTGCTGTAGTACTTCCGAAGCACAGGGATGCAACATATGTACATAAATATGTTGCAAATCTATGCTTCTCTCTGCACGGCTGCTTAAACTGCAGCCATGTGGTGACACAGGCACCCTTGCACCGTAGTGCAAGGATATCTGTGTCATGTGCTGTTTGTTTTTGTGTAGGAAGACACACCTTCCTGCACAAAAACAATCAGTAAAGGCATTTTTCTCCTTCAATGTATGCTGAGCATTGTAGCATGTATTGAAGATATAAAAATGTGGAGAAATGAAAACAATTCTTCTTGTTGTGCTTTCCTACACCAATTTTAGAATGGTGCAGCATTCACACACATATCGAGATTTAGGATTTCTGATAAATCTAGACATGTGTCTTGTTCTATGAGTATTCAGTGCAATCATGCACAACAACACTTATAGAACACCCTTTCAACGCAAACTGGTGTGCATAATGAGGTTGTATTTACATGGAGTATAAAAAGTGCACAGAGTGCCTTTTCCTGTCTTCGTAAATATGAAAGAGTGTCTTGCGCAATAACTATGTTACAAAAAGTGACATATTTCCACTTTTAAAATTCCTTGCGAATGATAGAAGGTAAGCACAGAGTTTTGTCTGCAAAGATGTTCAAAGAAGAATGATTGAAATGATTGCGGTCCTTCAATAGCTACAATGGGAAATATTATGAACCCCTCAAATCTTTTTTTTTGCAGGTCACATGATATCTGATTATGGTCAGATTTTAAAACTACATAGGTATAAACAGAGTGTTTTTACTAACATGTTTCAACTTTGTTAAACTTACCTTCACAGTAATAGCAATAAAAAATGGTATATATTTTTTCAGATTTTCATTGCAATCTAAATTCATATAAATTGCTTATTTTAAAATTTGGATCTGTGAAAGAAAAGAAAAAAAATATATAACATGTAAAAATAAATTTTTAACAACACAGCATAATTTCCACAAAGTAATTTGTTTGCCTTTTTTGCTGTTCTCAGAATATATTGAATTTCACTAGAAATAGTGATTTCAATCGTTCTCATCACTTAACAGCGGGCAAAAAAAAACAATCAGAAAGATTGTTAAAACAAAACCAACATGCCATTCTCAGTAAAATACCGGAAAATACAAATGACACATATATGAAATGCTTACGGCTAACAAAATTTTATAACTTTAACTTATAAAAACTGTAAATATAGCTGCATTAAAATATTCACCGAATCAATGACCACCAAAAAGTCCATAATTTAAAAATATACCTTTCCTTGAGGCCAAATGGTATTTTTGCACTCCTCCTTTATGTAAATTGTCCAATGGTAGTCCTATTACATTATAATAATAAATTCCTCAGAGAGTGAATTATCTTCCTAAAACTTTGACTTTAAAAATATTAGGTAGGAATTTTGTAATTCCCTAGGCAAACGTTGTTTAAAAACCAACTGGGAATCATTACAAAGTGTCCAGCCTTTCTCACATTTTAGATAGGCAGTGTGATGTCCAGATGTGGTGGAAGGACCATCATGGAAAATTATTGCAATTGCTACAAAAGTCCTTCCTGATATTGATAGGTTCGCTGCTACAAATTACTTTATTAAAGTATCCAATTTTCTTCCGTCCGCTGTACAATGTTGCATCATTAAAATTATGTATTTTCCATACTTTGTTAAGAATAATGTGGATAACATTTCTGATTCACATTGGCTACACTCCATATTTTGATTTGCACCTTTAACTAATGTATTGAAAGACACTGATTTACAGTCTGGTAATGTTAAATACAGAAATCTCTCAGTGTCTACATTGGTGCTACATGTACACATGCAATTTTCACAATTATGTTCCCATTTGTACGAAAGGCCAAAAATATTTTCTATTTCTACACCTTCATTTTCAAAAATGGTAAGCATATACATTAAAAATTCCTGAGCATCTTGTTGGATATTTTGTGTAAATTGTGTAGAACCAGAACACAAATCCAAAAGACTACGAACATCTGAAACAGATTGTATTTTACTTCTATCTGTTGTCAATTTTCCATAAACAGAATGCAACAGAGAACAAAATCTTTTTTCCTGATTCTGCATAATTTGTTCTTGCAAACCTTCCAGATAAAAAACAACATTGACCACTACATTAGCATAGCAGTTGACACCAGAACTATGCTCAAACTGATAACCAACAATCTCTTCAACAGTGTCCAATTTCTTTTTACCTGCAATCACAACATTATCTTGTTCTTTCCCCTTCTTCACACCTTCAGAACAGATATTCTCTAACCTTCCTTTTCGACCTACCACACGCTTTTCAAATACAGGATATTGACCTAAATTTGGTGCATACGCCCTTCTTAACCTATTATACTCTTTTACACAGTTTGCATCTGCAATAACCTTTGTCTCATCAAAATCACTCAAAAACAAACCAGATAATGTTCTGACTCGTGACAAAGCAACATATGCCATACCCTCTTTAAATACAGTAGAGCCAATGTTCACCAATGCACTGTCTACACTTAATCCTTGAGATTTATGAATAGTCACTGCATATGCCAGAGAAAATGGAAATTGTTTCCTACGGACATATAAATCTTTAACAAGCAAAAAACGAACTGAACAACGACCAATTTCTTTAACTTCATCAATCTGATCAAATTTAATTTTTAAAAATTCTTTTTTCTGATAATTCACAAAATCTACCACTTTACCCATTGCACCATTAACTAAACCTTTCTCTACATCCAAATTACGCCTTAAAATTACCCGACAGTTTACACACGCATATAGTGTCTTTTCTAAACCAGCAGTTTTAGATATTTTTTTTTCTAAACAATCCAGTTTTGATTTCAACTTTTCCGTCAATATAATAGTGATTCCTCCATGCAGTATTTTATCGATGGCTTCCATTTTTACAATTTCTTCATTTTCCAGTTTCAACAATTCTTCGTTGAATATGGAACACTCACGCAGTGTTGGCATTCAGCAAATCACTGATTTAGTTTTAGCAATTTCCACGTACACTTTTGCAGGAACTGCATTTTCATTTGGAAAGACATTGCAAAGTAATCGACTCTCCAAAGCTTGTTTTCCTTGTTTTGAAAGAATTCCAATTCTTATATCTTGAAGAATACTTCCATATTCAGCATCATTTGCCTGTCGCATATTTGTTGTCAGTTCTTTGTATTCAAAATGAGTCCAAATGTTCACATTACCAACACTGCCAAGAGACTTTCTAGTATGTTCATGGGCTAGTGTTTTAAATACCGGTTGTCCTTTTACCGGAGTCAGTTGCAGTAGATCTCCAAAAACTATGACGTGTGTTCCTCCAAATAACACGTCATACTCTGTTTTAAGAATTTGCTGCATTCTTAAATGCACAAAGGCAAGCATCAAGTTTGAGACCATGTTCACCTCATCAATAATGAGAAGTTTCATTTTCTTCAGGACTCTTGAAACTTCACAACAAGCGTCTCCAGATATCGTGTGGTATTCCAATTTGTTCTCATGCTCTACTGGCAGCATTAGTAAACGATGTAAAGTAATTCCTTTAATGTTATGTGCTGCCAACCCAGTTGGAGCAGTGACAACATCCATAGTGAATAGGCATTTGAAGCAGTCTATGTGCTAAGGCCTATCTCACTGCATGAATACTTGGGTACTGACTGAATGATTAGAGTACAGCAAGGAGAGTGCCTGGGTGAATTTATAAGTGGTGGTTTTTTGACACAGTGAATGGATTAGTACTTGGTACTGAATGGGTCACTAGAGGAGTGCAAAGGGAGTGACAGGATGTTTGCTGGACTATATAGATACTGACTAGGGAATTGAAGGTGTGAAAGACAAGTGTATAGTATGTTAGAAGACTGCATGCATACTGCATAGACATTTGAATCACTCTATGTGGTAATGTATGGTTCACAACATGAGTACTTGGAAACTGACTAAATCATCAGACTACTGCTAGGACAGTGCCTGGGTAAAACTTTTAAATTTTCAGTTCTGGTGCAGTGAAGAGAATACTACATGGTACTGCACTTTAGTGTCAAACCCTCACTCATTTTATCAATGCATAACAAAAGACTAGCTTCTAATGCTACTAAAACTTGACAACATGACCAGTTTTAACCCCTTCGGTGCTCATGACGGAATGGTTCCGTCATGACCCACGGTTGAGCTGTGCTCATGACGGAACCATTCCGTCATGACCACGCCCGCGCAAGATTCCGCCAGCACAGCGGCGGAATCTGCGCAGCATCGAGGGGTTAAAACAGTTATCTATCAGCAAATACACGATCTACCAAATGCTTATCTCACAGTGGTTCCCAAATGCACACAGACTCACAGTGTGATTCTAGACAACAACCACTATCCCTAGGAGTTTACCAAAACTCATTCACTACTGTGGAAGTGGTAAGGGAACTGCACACAATCTACATATTTCAGGTCTGCACTTTTTTGTCAAAGCTGCACTCATTTAATCAACGCATAAGCAAAGACTGGCTTCGAATGCTACTAAAACTTGACAAAATGACAAGTTTTAAAAGAGTTATCTGTCAGAAAATACATGATGTTACCAAATGCTTCTCTCACAGTGGTTCCCAAATGCACACAGACTCACAGTGTGATTATAGACAAGCACCACTATCCCTAGCAGTTTACCAAAACTCATTCACTACAGTGGAAGTGGTAAGGGAACTGCACACAATCTACATATTTCAGGACTGCACTTTTGTGTCAAAGACTGACTCATTTAATCAAAGCATAAGTAAAAACTGCCTTCTAATGCTACTAAAACTTGACAACAAGACAGGTTTTAAAAGAGTTATCTGTCAGCAAATACACGATGTTGCCAAATGCTTCTCTCACAGTGGTTCCCAAATGCACACAGACTCACAGTGTGATTCTAGACAACAACCACTATCCCTAGCAGTTTACCAAAACTCATTCACTACAGTGGAAGTGGTAAGGGAACTGCACACAATCTACATATTTCAGGACTGCACTTTTGTGTCAAAGCCTGACTCATTTAATCAAAGCATAAGCAAAAACTGCCTTTTAATACTACTAAAACTTGACAACAAGACAGGTTTTAAAACAGTAATCTGTCAGCAAATACACCATGTTACCAAATGCTTCTCTCACAGTGGTTCCCAAATGCACACAGACTCGCAGTGTGATTCTAGACAAGCAACACTATCCCTAGCAGCTTACCAAAACTCATTCACTATAGTGCAAGGGGTAAGGAGACTACACACAATCTACATATTAAAGTACAGCACATTAGTGTCAAAGCATGACTCATTTTATCAATGCATAAGCAAACACTGGCATCTAATTCTACTGAAACTTGACAACATGACAGGTTTTAAAAGAGTTATCTGTCAGAAAATACATGATGTTACCAAATGCTTCTCTCACAATGGTTCCCAAAAGCACGCACACTTACAGTATAATTCTAGACAAGCTCCACGATCCCTAGGAGTTTACCAAAACTCATTCACTACAGTGGAAGAGGTAAGGGGAATGCACACAAACTACATATTTCAAAACTGCACTTAAGAGTCAAAAACTGCCTTCTAATGCTACTAAAACTTGACAACAAGAAAGGTTTTAAAACAGTTATCTGTCAGCAAATACACGATGTTACCAAATGCTTCTCTCACAGTGGTCCCCAAATGCACACAGACTCACTGTGTGATTCTAGACAAACAACACTATCCCTTGCACTATACCAAAACACATTTCTTCATCTAGAAGGAGTACTACATTTTAGTGAAGAAACATAACTCATTTCACAAATTCATGAACAATGACTGGTTTCTAATTCTACCAGAATATAAAAACAGCACAGTTATCTGTCTGCAACCACATGAAAAACACAAATGCTTATCACAGAAGGGTTTCTACATGCACACACACTGTCAATAAGATTGTAGAGAACAAAAGTACTCCCTACACTTTAGCAGGAGAAATACATTAGTCTGATTAAAATCAAAATAGTCTACATACATCCCCTCACAATTAAATAACTCACCTTTCAAGTTGTTTTGTAGATTAAGAAGTATATCAGTTACAGACCAGATATCAGTCACACACCAGATTTTCTTATACAGAATCTCTGCACTGTGCACCTGTCAGCAGAACCAAAGAATGGCAAAGTTTCCCTCTCATTTTCCCCACATATACATGTAAACATCAAATCACATTCCTTCCCACATAAATTCAAAACCAAACATACATTTCTATTGGTTAAACATTTCAAACCTTTCCAAATGACATAAATTTGAACCCTTTCCCCAATCTGCCTTCTGCCTGTTACCATAGAAACAGGTCATGGAACACTGTACTGAGCACACAGGTCACAAGTTCAGCACACAATGTTGCTAATGTGCTTTACAACATATCAGCTTATCATATATAATGTTCCTAACTATAAGTTTTTGCTAACCAATAAGAAACATACGTTTAAAAAACAGAAATATGCACCCTACCTTTCAGTGTAGAAGGTTGTCAAACAACCAATGATTTCTTGTCTTTTTTTCAGAACTGCATCTTAGCCACCATTTTAGGAAAATATTACTTTCCAAACTGCCATTTCATTTACAGAGACCATCTGAGTGCATCCAGACCTCCTTTCAAGATGCTTAGAGTGTGGATTGTGGGACACAGCTATATTTTCTGGAGCCAAAGGTATGCAGAAAACAAAGGCATTCACAAAGACCTAGGTTTGCCAAATGTAGACATTAAATGGATTGGACAGAGAGGGTTAAAGTGGCACCAATTGATGCCATTGGTGAAATCCTTCCTGTATATCCAACACCCTGACCTCATAATAGTGCACTGTGGTGGCAATGACCTAGGCACTTTGACTGGGGTAGGTCTGGAAATGCTTATGAAGGACACCTTTGCAGAACTGATTTCACTTTTTCCCAAAACTGCCTATGTGTATTCTAACATATGCCAAAGGCAGAAATGGAACTGGTCCGATCATTTTTGTCCACAAATTGAGAAAGCTAGGAAACATGTGAATAAATCTGTTTCTGCTTTTCTCCGAGACAATTGAATGGGGTCCATTTACAATAACGATCTGCGCTTTCATATGCAAGAGATGTATAGGAGAGATGGAGTACACTTTACTGATGAAGGAAACAGAGTCTTCCTCAACAACTTTAGACTCTGTATAGGTACTTACTTATAAGTACCAAAAACTCTCGATGAACACAACTTTTTAGAGCCACTCAAGAACAAAACACTTAAGCTTGATGTTTATCTCCCAAAAATTTCAGTTTTTTTCCTTGGATCCGCGCACCCAATGCGTTAGGAACCGCGCACCCAACGCGTGAGAATCCGTGCACCCAACGCGATAGGATGCACGCAGGGTCGCCGTTTTTTGTTTTTTTCAAAAAGGGGGCCCCAGGGGTCCTTCTGGGACCCCCTAAGCACCTCTAGAGGGTCAGAGTATTTCCACTCTGCCCCCTTTATATGTTTTACACACTTATTCCCCTTGCTTCCTTTGTCTCGCTTCTACCGAGGCAGAAAATGGCCACCAACAGTTCCTGCTTTCGAATGTAGACAGACACTCGACAGCCAATTAGCATTCAGCGTGTGATCAGGAGGGTGCGTGCTCGGTTCGGGGAGGGTGCGCTTACGGTGCGGGTAGGGTCCGCGAATCCTCCATAGATATCACTAACTTTTTTACCCTAATTTTCTCAGGAACTACTGAAAAGATTCACACCATTTATGCAAAAGGCACGAGTCTGAACTGAGGACTACCTCTTTGCCAAGTTTGGTGTCATTCCGTTCAGCGGTTCGGGCTGTAGCTGCGACAACATATCCTATGGGAAAAATGCGTTTTGGGACCCCCTTTTTTCTCGGCCCCCGCTTGACGGATCACCGCGAAACTTTCAGGGTAGGAGCGGAGCAGAGCTGGCCAAAAGTTTGGAAAATTTTGCGAGGATTCATCAACCAGCGCCAGACTTATTGGGTATAGAATGTTGCAGATTTCCTATGGAAAATTGGTCCTAACTATAACTATCTACTGGCGACTGCCAGAAGATAATATATATAAATATATATATATCATACTTTGTTCTTTACCATTACAAAATGGCGGCCGTGTAAACGGCGTTTTTGTTGTTATATAAAATTTGACTGTGCAGATTCACTGTTACTAGATTTGACACTGAGTACTTAATAGCATTATTTGTGCATACTTTTGGGCCCAAAAAATAGCCCTAGCGTGTAGAACTTTACAACTAACCAACATTGCCTATCCTCAAAACGAAACCCAACACTATTCTAAAATGGCGGACGTGAAAACGTTTAAGCAAACGCTGCTGTTCTCTCAATTGATTAAAGGTGACTCGCATAGCAGGCTATTTAAAGGCCACACTCTTGATTTGGAGAATGTGACGGTTTTGACTATGCGGCGGGAGCGTTTGCATACCGACAACAAGTAAGTCCGGGAGGGAGGTCTCTCGCTCTCTATTATCTTATCTTTTCTGGCACATTGATACAGTGTATGGTGTAACGATACCATGCACTCTACAGGACCCCATACTTTTTATGCACAGACTATATGGGGTAAGGGATTCTTAATTGTACATTTACCATTCTGTATTCTTTTTGGTTCTTCAAGAGTATGTGAGAATCATTGGGCTTTTCTGTAAGCTAAAAGGTTTCTGTTTTTTGCCGCAATATGCGGGGATGGGGTTTGTATTACACACCCTAATATTCTGACTGTCTCACTTAAAACTAACAGGACATATTGCCTAGGAAAAGGTGAAAGAGGAAAAAAGAAAATAAGAAAAAATAAGAAATCTTAATGAACTAAGAGCGACTATTGTTATTGTTATGCATCTTAGACATAATTTATTGTACTTTGAATTCCCTCCTTGGTACGTGTGGTGTATATGCACAATTATGTACAAATTGAATGCCTATGCCCCATTCCGCGTGAAAATGTCTTTTGGATGAGAAAATTCTCAGTGGTTAAATGTCCTTCATTTTTGTAAAAGTTCCAGCAGGTTCCAACAATGTAACAGTATGAAAAAATACTAAAATTACAGTGGATTAATATAAATATTTTATATATTACCGCCTGTGATGAATTATGGAAATATTGATTGTTCTCAAACCGTTCTCTGCGATCCAATTATGAGTACTGTTTTTTTTTATTGTAAATATTTTGTGTATTTGTGTAAGTTTTAATGTATATATTGTGTACTTATTTGTAGCCCTGAAGAAGACCTTTTGGGTCGAAACGCGTTGGCTACGGTCGTTTTTAAGAAGATTTTTTCCAAAAAAGAAACAAAGAAATATGAACCTGCGGAATTGATGTGCTTCTTCTTCTTTTCACTTGATTTGTATTTGTAGAATTTATTAATTCCTTCACATGTTGGAGTGCTGAATCATTATTTCTGTTGTAAAGCTATAGGATTTATATCCTAGGAGGTTTTAGAGGGAGTAAGCCTCTGATTCCTTGCACCCTTGTAAGATATTACTATTTTCAATATTGAGATAGGTGCATTTGGTGCATTTGTAATTACCCCATACCCCTTGTTTTGTGTCTACATGATCACAATGACATTGACGTGGTTGCTCACATAAAGCTGAGGGCCAAAGTTTATATCATCCTTACAATGAATCCTCGACTCAGCCAGTACCAGATCATTTTATGGAGGTTCGAAGACTTGCCTGTGCAATGATTGTCAACCAATGGTTTCTTGTTTTTTGACATTCACATCCTTTCATTGGATTTGACAGGATATTTGATAGTTGGAATCCTCTATATGGTGGGGCTATTTTAGTTTACCTGATCACATAGTGTGTGGCTGAGTACATCAGATAGATATTAGTTTGTGATTTTTACAGCTTGTAGAGCCTTCTCCACGGTGGCCATCAAATACTCGGCTAGGCCATTTGCTTGCTGCCATTTGAGTGCGATCTCGCATTGCAGGAACCCTAGTTTCCTTGTAAAATCTTTAAACACTTTACCATAGAATGGAAGGCCATTATCAATCTTTAAAGTGGCTGGAATACAAAAAGATAAGAATGGCAGAATGGGGGTAGCTTCTCTTTCACAAACTAATCATGCTGGGGAAAGCAAGACTTTTTGCAGCAGTGGCCTCTTGGTGTCTACCAACCTTCTGTGCCCTTCACGCACAACTTCTATTGCTTGATCTTGGAGCATTTAAGGAACGATCAGGCCAGGTCCACGTAATACTAGGTCTTTTTGGTGGCAAGCCAACTCACCTCTAATGTTTTTAAATGTCCTGAGGTCTTGCATAACACTCTTGGGATATATTTTGCACATCTTTTCAAGCGCATTCCATCTCTGCAATTCCATGAGGTCTGCAAAGGCTTGTAGGGTGTGGTCATGCTTAGAGGCTTTTAGTAGATCTCACTTTGTGAGAGCACTTAATTAGGATGGCTTTATGGGAAAATCTTAGACATTCTTCATCAAATGATGGTGTTGTGAGTGAGATTTCTGAAGTATAAGAAGATATGAAATCACAAGGATTCATATCCTTTCCCAGCCTGTGAATTATTTTGAGTTTGTAGTCTTGTAGTCATAACATCCACCTCCCAAAGTGAGGAGGCATGTTGAATTTCGGGTAACCAAATATGGTAAGTAGAGCCGGATGGTCAATCATAAATGTAAAGATTTTCCATAGAAGAAAAGATGAAAATGCTCACAGGCCCAGGCAATGGCAAGGGACTTGTTTCCTTCTGGGATGCAGGCCATTTCAAGCTTGGTGAAAATATAATGTGCATAGGCTATTGCGTGCTGTGATGCTTCAGGATCATTGTCTTGTTTTGCCATAGTAGCTGCAAGTCCCACAGGGCTGGCATCAATGGTTAATTCAGGGGATGGCGTGATTTTAATTAATCATGCAAATTGACTTGCCTTACCTACCATACCTTACCCGTGGATGCAGTGGCATCATAATGGCCAAGACTGTCAGCCTTGGATATTTGGTCACATATTTCTTGAAATGTTGCTCTTTTTCTTCAGGATAGGGACTATGGGCGAGAACCATGGTGCTGGGTCTTGTATGGGTTCAGAGATGTTAAGTTCTGTCAACATTTTGAGTTGTCCTTGACTTGCTTTTAAATACTAAATGAATGCCCCTACAGCGTTGAGTCTGACTTCAGTGTCAATGCTGCTGAATATGTCAAAATTTGAGCAAAAACATTCCATGTCTGCAGCTGCCTCCACCACATACACGTCAGTCAGTAATGATTAATCATCATGCCTAAAAAATGGATAGAAAACACTGGACACTTGAGGGGTTTCTGTGACTGATAGAATTATATGCGCACATCTATGTCACTTAGAGCAGGCCGGTGCATTAAGGTTATACAATCAGCTTCAGTCACCAAGTTGACTAGCTACAATGTATACAATAGCACACAATTTTACATTTATAACACGTTCTTCCATATCTTGGTCGGTTTCATTGGCAACACTGCTCCAAATTGAGAAAACTATTGTCTTTTGATGTCTTTTACTTCCAATGATGATGATTCTGACTAAGTATCAGATTTTGGACGAGCGACCACCTCTCTAACACTTTGGTTAGTCGAGGGTTGTATTTTGATTGGCGCTCATGGACGATTTGTCATCTGAGCTCAGGGTACCCGTGAGGTCTGGCCATTTCCTGCCTCTACACTGACACACTCACAGGAAATTATCTTTCTTGCCTCAGTTGTGGCATGTGCTCAGAGTTGCTGGGGCCGGGCACGCGCCAGAGTGCAGGAAACTGAAATCGTGTCCTGAGCAGGTGTGATTGACACTACTTTATAACTGATGGGTATTTTGCCAATACTGCATATAGCTTCTTTGACCTCTGTCTTAACCTTATGGTGTCTCATCACTTCTGCTTGGCTTGGTATTCAACAGCACTTGACATTCTAGCCATGGATAATATGCCTTTGGGATTCCCTGGATTTTGTTAGAGTTTCTATCTGAAAGCCTCAGACCCACAATTTGAGATCTTGGTGCTTCCTCAATGTTGTAATTGTTGAAATCTCAGTGCTGCACATATTCTTTCAGTCTTTTCTCGAATGTATCAATCGTTCCACCATGCATCTGTACTGTTGAATGAAAGAAATACCTTTCATAGTCAACATTCGTCTTTGGTAAGAAATAGGTCATTAGCTGTTGTTTTAAATCACCACTTGAGGCATTGCCGATCTCTTCAAATTCGTAGGTTGTGTCCCATGCATCAGGGCCAACACAATGCATGATAAGGCACATTAGTTTACTTTTATTTTCAATCCCAGCCCCCCCTATAAATGTCGAAATCTTTTATCCATTAACAACACCTGGGACCCAGGTTTTCCTGTCGATTAGAGTGAAAGGCATGGGCACCCCCAAACTGAGAGGGGTTCGGAGTACATCGGGCAGACGTCACATAACACTTTCTTGTCTATGGTAGGGTCACATAGGAATCAGTCAGTGTGGCAGGCTTCTCATCTTTAGAGGACAAAGAGGACATACTTCACTAAGTGGTGCTGATGGAGCAAAGAGACTGGCTCGGAAGCAATCCGCTCGTTTAACTCACTAACCTGTTAATAATGACGTATTGTGGGAAACTAACGCACACCACATGAACACATGAATTATTGAAGCTTGCATTTGTGTTTGCTAACGCTAACCAACTCGAATGAATTACTAAAACCGCTTTAACAGGGAAATATTTACTGCGCATGAGCAGAAGGCACTAAAATGGAGTCTTGAAGACTCGCATGCATGGCTCCTGCTTGGCTGAAACTAAATCAAGCTATCTAACTAATGCTAATGCGGCGAAAGTGTTAATAAGTAAAGGGGATTAGAGTAGAGATGGGTGGTATACAGTGAAACCATTTATTTGTGAAAATAACATTTGTCTTTTCTGACTTCATCACTAGTGCGCATTTGGGCCTCTCGTGTATGTCTGAAGTAAGCTAAACCATGTGACCATCATGCATGACAACTGAAAGTCAGCCCGGAAGAATGATGTGCGGGTCAGGAAGAGGACAAGGTCACAGTGTGCCTGAGAACCAACAGTGAAAGATCTAAATGAATGAGGCTACATGTTCAAATTAAATAATTTGTTGCAGATGAAATGTGAATGCGGTATGAAAATAAAATATGAATACAAATTAAGGGGATGGGTTTGTTAACAATGGGCTAACTGAAAAAGTGATATGTAAGCATGGTGCGATGATCTTCCCCCCCTTGCCTGACCAATTAGATCTCGTATTTTTGTGAAATTGAAACTTTAATGCGTGGTACATGAGGAGCGAAAGGTATAACTGAGGAAGCTTTAGTTAGTTAGAAGAGGAGGAGAGAGATGTTGATGCTGAGATGCTGTGAGTGTTGTCGGAGTAACGAGAGATGCTGATGAAGAAACCGAATGCAGAGCCCTCTATCCTAATCTATTAGGTTAGAAAGAGGATTGCGGAAGAATCTCTGGGAGGGAGAGAGTGTCAGAGAGGGGTGCGACGTGACCGTCGGTGTTAGAGAGGTCATCTATCCTGTCCTGAATCCTGTCCTGAAGTCTTTGGGGCTCATTGGGATGGTGGTTGGAATACCACCTTGACCGCCATGGAAGTGGAAAACAACCGCCCGCCTGTACCGTGGAAAAACCGGCAGCCAAATTAGGACAATCTGCCAAAAAACACCGGCCGTGGCGGAACGGGGCC
This sequence comes from Triturus cristatus, assembly GCF_964204655.1. Taxonomy (NCBI): domain Eukaryota; kingdom Metazoa; phylum Chordata; class Amphibia; order Caudata; family Salamandridae; genus Triturus; species Triturus cristatus. The sequence continues at coordinate 785,882,303 of NC_140594.1, forward strand.
AAGAAAAACCGCCCGTAACGGGCAGTGAGTGCCAAAATCCGTCCGTGGCAGTCGGATACGCGGTGGAAAAACACCAACCTGCCGCTAGCACAGCGGAGACACCGCACTGGAAATTCGGATATCTCCAACGGTCCCGCGGTACATACTGCTGTTTCCGACTACCGTGGTCGCAAACTGGGATGAATTGGAGAGCCAGCAGAAGAGCTGCAGCACAGCCACCGCTGCGGACAATCCGTGAAAAACATGGCAGACGAAACCAAAAACCCACAATAAGGCTAAAAAAAGCACACAGCAAACTAGCCATGCCCCCCCAACACACAAAACACACCCCAATGACACAACCACATGGCAAAAAGACAAATGCATCTCCCAGGACAACACACACACCACACCTGACAACAATACCCCATTTGGACACACCCACATAGCTGAGTACAAAACCAGCCCCTTCCCTGACCACAATCCTTTGCAATACTCCAGGACAGAAGGGACACATACCCCAGCTCAAAGGAGAGGCAAAGAACACAACATCACTAGCCACACCCCATACAGCACCACCACCACTCCCACACCTGCACCACTAACCCCCAGCACATCACACACCGTACACACCACAACAATACCCACCACTCACACCCAGGCACCCACAACCACTTTGCACACCACATACCATGGCAACACAGAAAATGCCCAAATTCACTGAGAGTGAGTTTACGGGTATGGTAAATTAGATAGTCAGAGTGGAACCACAACAGATTGGTACCCTAGTCCAACAGACACCATTAGCCACAAGGACGCCAATGTGGGCAAGGATAGTCCAAAGGGTCAATGCAGTAGGGACCACCCCAAGATCCAAATGGAGGTCATGAAGCGGTGGCATGATCTGAAGAGGGTTGTCAAAGAGAGGAGAAGCAAGAACCGTGATCTGGCTCAGAGGACTGGCGGGGGCTCTGCCATTCCACCAAAACCATTCACACCATGGGAGGAGAAGGTGCTTGCCATACTGCATCCAGAGAGTCTCACAGGAGTAGCCGGGTAAGTACAAACAAATGACTACCACCACCAGGGGTATGGAATTGTTTAAAAAACTTTACTTGTCCAGTGGACAAAATTGTGTAGAAAACTACTTGTCCTGCAAAGAAATCTATATGTCTTACCAATTCCCTAAAGCAAATAAACTGACTGCCAAAAGTGTACGTTTGGTCTTAGAGAGTGCATTTTAGAAATCCTAGTGCTGAAGCATTGGGAGAACAATGTCAACAAAGATGGAGCATTCAGGAATCAGAAATTACACTTTAACCGGTGTATGCTATACTGGTAAATCAATATTAGATATTTACACAACGTACGTTTTTGTACAAGATATTTACAATGAATATAAAAGATTGTCACAGATCAGCTAGAAACAAGATATTATCTACAAATTATCTGAGACCCAGGCAGGAGTCGGAGGTGGATATTAATATGATCTGTGACAATGTCTATATGTGAGTGCCCTGCACAGTGAACTATGCCTTTTCTAGCTCTCCTGGGAAGGGCAGTAGACAACTTCCTTTTTAGGCGATGGTTCTGCAGCTTTCAGTCCACATAGATCAAAGAATCATCTGTCAAAAGATGTGAGCTTTTAACTTGTACAAATTGGACACTGTGACATTATGTTACATAATGGCAAGATTGAAAACTCCTGCAGCCACCTTGGGGTGGAGGTACATTTAGGCCGGTGCTGTAGAAATTATCTCAACATTCCCAAAGGGAACACAGACAGATCTAGACGTGTTATTGAGGTGTGCATGAGAGTCAATTGTGATACTGGTTGGCTGGTCAATAATATCTTCAACAAGCTCAAGACCCAATTTATGTTAAAGAGAAATATTAAAGAGTATCAGGCACTCTTGAAAGAGATGGCAGACTGACAATCCAAGAGGTCTTAAGTAGAGGTCAGAGGCATCTGCAAGTTATATGGAACTGGCACAAGAAAAGTTCATGTTCTAAATTGCCTATCTAAAATAACTTATGTCAGTGGATAATATTGAGACCAAGGAAGTACCATTGCTTCTCTTATGGATAATGTTAGTTTTGACACCCTAAGGTACAAGCTGCAGAAATTTCTCCCTGTGAAAGTAAGTTGGTACATGTATACTGTGAACGTGATTGACCTCATTGATTAAAACGTTAATGTTCCCTTTGGATGGTGGCATGCTTCTGCAACAGACTTAGGACAGAAATGTAAGCATGAGAAAAGCTGTGGTGGTAGGCTTTATGGACTTTCAGTAGGCCAGGAACAGAAGTGGTTAGTACTTGCTGAAACAGTAATTTTCTAGTCAGGACGGTCTGTCCTCAAATAATGATTGTATGACAAAGTATTGTTGACAAAGATATAGAGTTCTAAAGATATTTTACAAACATATTACTCCATTGGGTCCATAATATGCAGATCACTCTCTGTGGGGGCAGAGAGTGGAAGGTTGCTTACTTTTTGCTTTCTTATTATAAGGCAAGTCTTGGAATTCCTGTTTCATAGAAATGCCAGTTACATTTGTCCATCGATAAAGTGGATTCTGGCTTGATCTACTAGTAAAGATCATGTATGCATTGTTAACGGGTCCCAAGCGTGTTGTTAATCTGGAACCCTAAAGACTTGCATTTTTTAATAAAGTACACTGTAGTATAAGCAGACATCCAGGGAGAAACATGAATAAGGTGACTGGCAGGACAAATCTAGCAAAAAAGAACTCAGGGGCCTGATGACAAAAGCCAGAAGAATTAACTTGTTTGTTTTCAAAACTTTCTCCATCTTTTCAGATGGAGGCTCTAGCAAATTCTGTGGGCATTTTGAAAGGGCTTGGGTGCAGACACAGAGGATTTTGACCAGAAACAACAACTTAAGAATAATTTTTACTTTGTGCTATCCGAATGTGCTCAACCATCATTTTGTCACAGAAAGCTATCTCACAAGTCTGCAGATAGACAGAAAGGAATGATAGGTTATGGAATAGGGTCAAAAATCAATGGCAACTTAAAGAAAGGGTGACATAGTGGGTGTTAGAAAGACAACATAAAAAGTCAGAGAGAGATGTGAAGAGTGTAGATTTAAGGACATTTGCAAAAGAAGAAAGAAGAATGGAAAAATAGGATGAAAAGAATGAAATTACAGTAAATGTGACAGTCACCTTGGTCATGAGGTTAATATGGAGGTGGCTGCGCCAGTATTCTGCCTCCAAAAATTGATTGTGTCCTCCAGGCGTACCATGTTCTAGGCATGCCCTGACACCAGAACATGGGAAACCCTCCATCACATGTATGCCAGAGGTAACAACATTTACAAACATTGAAATCAGCATTACTTGGGCTCGCTCTAGAGATGGAAAATGTGTTACAGTGGGAGTCAGTGATGACCAAGAGGTTACATGGAGAGCCAGTGATTTTATTGGGGAGGGCTGCAGTTACAGAGGGATGCAGTGATGGTCTGAGAGAGGAGTTACACAGGGTGGCAGTGATGTAACGGGGTGGGCAGGAGGAAGGAGGAGTTGCAGAGGAAGGCAGTGAAGCCCTTAGGCGGGGGTTAAAGTGGGAACCACTGATGGCCCATTAGTTCACAGCTAAAGATGGGAGAGGTCTTAAAGAAGGAACCACTTATGGCTTCAGGGGAGGGTATACAACAAAGCTAAGGTTATGCTGATTTTTATAGAGGAGAGATGGTTTGGCGTTTAACAGAAAAGGGAGATGAGAAACACAGGGAACTAGATGGATGGTAGAGGGTAGAAAGAGAAGGGAGGGCAGCAGGGCAGGGAAATGGAGGAATAGTGATTTTACCCTGGTAGTTTGAGAGCAAAGAAAGGGAGTAAAAGTTGGCTAGAGATGTATAAGGATTTAGATAAAAAGCAAGAAAAGAAAGGGGACTTTGATTGGGTATGAAATACAGCATGGGGGTTAGACTGGGTCACAATGGGAAACTGTACTAATGGCAGATACTTTAGAGACAGCAAGAGAAAGGAGATGAGTTGAGCAGGGAATTAGAAGAATGACAGAGTTTTGAGACTGCAAACAGGGAAAGGAAAGGGTGGTAGACCTAGCTTGAGGTGGTCAAGGTGTTACGTAGCAAGTAGAGGATGTTCTATAGTTGGTACTTTTGTAATGTATGCCGGCTGGCACACAGCATGAGTACACATACATTTGCTTCCACTGCCTCTCCTGAGAGGTTTGCAAAGTTAGATGTTTCTGCTTTAAGCACATCAGAAGGGTGAACAGAGAGCCCAGGTGACAGTAGGGTCCACCAGGCTCTTACCCGCCAATGCAATGGTTGTTCTAGGACTGCAGAAGCGTCATCATGTTTTCATATTGCTCTAAGGATTGAAAGAGCCAGAAGAGGAGCCCGGAAGACACATGAAAGCTTTGTGGAGAAAGACAAAAACCTCTTAGCTGAACGCACTGTGCAATTTCTGTTTGAACCTGGAGACGATGTGACCTAGCAGTCGGAGCGGCCGTCTTTGGAGCTGGAGAAGTAGGTTCGGTTCTCAGTGTCTGTTCAACATCCTGTGAGTCTGGGCAAATCTTTTAATCTCCCCGTGCCTACAGCAATAAAATATGAATCCTTGTGTAATGTAACTGCCTCTCATATAAAGCACTTTGTTTCCGTCAGGTGTCACGATTTATTATAGTGCACAATCTTCTTGTCCTTCGGACAAAACAGACATTAAAACTTCTTGCCCTTGCAAGAAATCTAGATGTCTCGGGCGTCGGGCGATACGAATTCCCCTCCCATGACCACCACACTGATATGTACTGTCTTGTGCAACTACAAAGCTACACCACCTAGGACAAATTCCATTCATCTGCACCACACACTCACAAAAACATGTCTCACAGATCCAACAATCACCCACTCCCATTCAGCCCAAACGTAGCACTCACCCCAACATTATCATGGGGGGCATGTGTACAGGCAGCCAGCACTACAACTCACACCAGGCCCCCTTGTCCCACAGCATCAGCAAGATGGAGCCCTCCCCCACCCCACCCAGAAGCATATGTCAGCCATTACATTATCCTCATCAAACTAACAGGTAGGTAGGCATTTTCCTGGGAGGGTGTTTGTGGGTGGGAGGCCTGTACCACTACTTCCACCATACCCCCTGTCCCACACCTGAGCAGGATGGAGCCCTCCCCCACCCCACCCAGAAGCAGTTGGAAGCCATTGCAGTACACCAAACAAACTTACAGATAGGTAGCCATCTTCACATTGAGGGTGTTTGTGGGTGGGAGGCCTGTACTACCACTCCCACCATGCCCCCTGTCCCACACCTGAGCAGGATAGAGCCCTCCACCACCCCACCCAGAAGCAGTTGGAAGCCATTGCAGTACACCAAACAAACTTACAGGTAGGTAGCCATCTTCACAGTGAGGCTGTTTGTGGGTGGGAGACCTGCACCACTACTCCCACCATGTCCCCTGTCCAACAGCCTAGCAATATGGAGCCCTCCCCACCCCACCCAGAGCCATGTGTCAGCCATTACATTACCCTCATCAAACCAACAGGTAGGTAGCCATTTGCCTGGGAGGATGTTTGTGGGTGAGAGGCCTGTACCACTACTCCCACCATGCCCCCTGTCCCACACCTGAGCAGGATGGAGCCCTCCCCCACCCCACCCAGAAGCAGTTGGAAGCTATTGCAGTACACCAAACAAACTTACAGGTAGGTAGCCATCTTCACAGTGAGGGTGTTTGTGGGTGGGAGGCCTGCATCACTACTCCCACCATGTCCCCTGTCCCACACCCTAGCAAGATGGAGCCCTCCCCCACCCCACCCAGAAGCATGTGTCAGCCATTACATTACCCTTCTTAAACCAACAGGTAGGTAGCCGTTTCCCTGGGAGGGTGTTTGTGGTTGGGAGGCCTGTACCACTACTCCCACCATGCCCCCTGTCCCACACCTGAGCAGGATGGAGCCCTCCCCCACCCCACCCAGAAGCAGTTGGAAGCCATTGCAGTACACCAAACAAACTTATAGGTAGGTGTCCATCTTCACAGTGAGGGTGTTCGTGGGTGGGAGGCATGTACCACTACTCCCACCATGCCCCCTGTCCCACACCTCAGCAGGATGGAGCCCTCCACCACCCCACCCAGAAGCAGTTGAAAGCCATTGCAGTACACCAAACAAACTTAAAGGTAGGTAGCCATCTTCACAATGAGGGTGTTTGTGGATGGGAGGCCTGCACTGCCGCTCCCACCATGCCCCCTGTCCCACACCTCAGCAGGATGGAGCCCTCCCCCACCCCACCCAGAAGCAGTTGGAAGACATTACAGTACACCAAACAAACTTACAGGTGGGTAGACATATTATTCTGTCTTGTGACCCCAATGAGCAGCATGTAAGCCTCCAGCACGCACTCACAGATGTGTCACATAACAAAGCCAAATGTAAGCATGTTACAGGTAAGTAGGCAGTACGTGCACCCACACATTAGTCCAAAACGAAATGGTGCCATATGACAACACCAGCCCTCCCATTGCACAAATATGCACACCTACCTCATTGCCATGCACAGTGGGCACACAGGTAATCAAAGGAAACTGTCACAGCTACCAAAGTGTGACACACCAATGCACATTTAGAAGAAAGTCTGGGCACAATCATGCACAACACCTATTGACATGGGCATCGCCATGGGGCAAGTGCAACAAGGACCATTCGAAAAACACAAAAGCATGTCTGGTGGTACAAATCAACATAAGCACATGACAGAACAAAGGTATGCAGATGACAATGGCAAGTCCATGGCCAGATGTGACGCCTGCCAGGTTAGACAAATCAACAGAGTCCTCAATAAAAAACATGTTGTGCCAGTCCCTAGATGGCAACAGGTGCCCGTAATCATGAATTAGGCACGGCTCGCATGGTATGTCTTGACACCTCACATCATGGACCAGTAATGCATGTACCACGGCATCATGTCAGGAAGCACAGTTGTGCACATAGTAAACAATGTGATGATCAGTCAATTGTGCAGTGTACAAAAAGTGAATAACACACAGCTAACAGGTGACCAAGAACTCACTGCAGAGGACAACACCAGCAACCTGCACAGCCAGTCTCCCCCACCGGTACATGGACTCTCGGATGTTGACTCCCGGGATTCTCTGGATGATGAGCTCGAAGCCGGCCCATCTGGTGTGCCAGGGAGTAACAGGTCCCAGGACCCCATCGTCCCCACCACCACATCTGTGGCAATAATAACTTCGCTGCAGACCCCTGCTGTTATGGCCTGTGTGGCCACTGACACCACCACCACCACCAGTGGTGCCTGCAACACCCCCGTCCCAGAGGATGACTATCCCACACCACCGACCGTGGAGGGCAGGGAGAGGATGCTGGTACCCACAGTGGTGAGGCAACAGGTCAGTGGTAGCAGGGCAGGTGGGATGGGCAGGGTCACCCACAGACACCAGGAGGCTGGGACCCAATCCCAGGAACACATAACCAGAGTCCTTGGCGCATACGAACAGGCCAAAGGACAAACGGGCCGGTCTGACGAACTGTTGCACAAGCTCATCCTGCTGATGAGGTCCATCAACACCCGCATGGGACAAATTGTGGACCTCTTGGGACAGTAAGTGGTGGTACTGAGGGACAGGCCTGGACCACAAACAACACCTCAACCTCCCTCTGGTTGGCCGCAGGATGACAGTTCACCATCCTCCCCTGCGCCCACAGAGAGGGGTGAGTCCTCAGACCCCACTGGCCCTGCAGCTGGCGCCCCCGCCTGCCAAACAACGAAGGGCTGTCCTAAGAAGACCCTGGGAGTATCTGGAGGCCAAGCACCTGCCAGACGCCAGTCACGGAGCCATCCATGATGGCAACCCTCTTCACCACTGCATTGACTTTTTTGACTGTCCTTCCCCACACTGCCTTGTGAATGGCATCTGTCTGTTGGACTGGGTCACCACATCAATGTGGTGACTACTCGATCATCTCATTTACCATTACTGTCAACTCACTGCTCCACCACCACCTCAATGGAAATGTACGCCCCCTTACATGTCACCATTGCTAATTAAATATCCTTACACACATTTTGTTGTGTCTGCTATGTCTTTATTGTAGGATGCACAGCCTTCAACGTCATCACAATGTACCAGGAGAATGGGCTGTACGTAGGCAAGGAGAGGTCGAAGGCACCTAGGGAAACACAACAGAACAACATTCACTGGTCTGGGTGTGGCATCACAGACATCACACAACACATAACATCAGAATAACCCAACATGCACACGTCACAATGGGCAGCAAGTGTCAACATACACGTCCTGTAGATGTTCCCAGACGACCTGTCCCAGGAGCATTGCCAAACACTGCTGAGTCCACAACTGGTGCTGTTACAATTCTCACATACCCCTTCACGACAACAGCAATATCAGCAGACAATGGGTATGTTGTACAATGTCACCCACCATCAAGTGAAGTAGCGGGTGATGAGCTGTTCACACAGGTCAACAACTTCCTCCTCACCACTGTCCTCATCACTGGACACGGGTTGGTTTGCAGGCTGGGGCCCTGGGCCCTCACTATCATCCAGGAGCAGGGGAACACCCTTGCGAATGGCTAGGTTGTGGAGCATGCAGCATGCCACTACAATCTGACACACCTTCTCGGGTGAGTATGCCAGTGCACCTCCGGTCCTGAACAGGCAGCGGAAACGTGACTTGAGCAGACCAAAAGTACGCTCCACCACACGACGTGTCCTCCCATGTGCCTCATTGTAGCGGACTTCAGCGGGTGTCCTGGGATCCCACAGTGGGCTCAGCAACCAGGGACGGTTGGGATATGCAGCGTCACCTAGGGATGACAAACACAAATACACATTGCAATGTCGCTGAGGCCGAGGGCAGCAGGTCACACACCCAGCACTCCATACGACTAGGCTTCACCCACATTCCATGCACGTTCAGGGAGTAGATTAGCCATCAGCTGGGACACAATGCTGTTCCGCAGGATGTAGGAGTCATGGGCCGAGCCTTGGAAATTGGCACACACATGGGAGATGATCATATCTGCCAGGCACACCACTTGCACATTTATGGAGTGGTAATGTTTGCGATTCCTGTATATGTGATTTCTTACCTGTGGTGGCACAAGACCAACATGGGTGCAATCAATGGCACCTAAGACATTGGGGATGTGTCCAAGGGGATAGAAGTCTCCCTTCACAGCTGGTAATTCAGCACCCCTGGGGAAATGGATGTATCTGTCCTTGTATATCACATGGCAGACAGTACATCACGCAGCACCACGCTGAACATTGGTTGTGACATCCCACCAGCGCTGGCCACTGTCTCCTGGAATGATCCAGTGGAAAAAAAATGCAGGGCCGCCATGACCTTGTAAGTAGGGGTGAAAGCTGTTGGATATGCCCTGCGAGGCTGCAGGTGGGGCTCCAACAGGTCACAAAGGGTTTTCAGGGTGGCTCGATCCAGAGTGCATTTCCGGATGATTGCAACATCCTCCATGTCCTCCAGCACCGTCAAGTGACGAATCCGATTTGGCCTCCTCCTATGTGAGATGAAAGTGGACACATGTCAGTGCAATACATCATGAGATGGTCACAGCATCTCACGTTCTGGATGGCACAACGACAACAATGACTACCATCAAAATTGAGTTACAGACCAGCTTACATGTGGAACACCTTCAGCTACACTAAGGGCACACCTGTCAACTTACACAAAACAAGTAGCTCAAATAGCACCTTGCTCAATGTGAATGCACATATGGATATGGCCACATTTCACATGGGTACGCCTGGGAGTATACCATCCAGCACATGTGTAACAAATCAATCCCACTGTCTCCTACATAGCTGCTGTACCTGTCACACCTTCATGCGTCATCTCAACATGGCACACCTCCACCACGCAATGACCACAGTTAGTGCAGAAATGTCAAATGTGTGCATGAGCAGACAGAAGAGGCCATGCAAAAAGGATCATCATACATTGAGCCAAGCATTGCTGTGATTGTCAATGCACCTCAAAACGTTGACATGTGTACATATTGTAGAGCCAAGGACAACACTGTCCTGCCTACCTGAATATCAAATCCATGAGTGACATGTGACAGAGTACAGCCCAATACACAACTGCACATACACAAACATGGCATGCGTAGTCACCAGTGGAGTAAATGGGACATTGGCATCGTGTGAACAATGATGTGCCATTGACCATGTGGGCACTGTGCACTGTTGATGTTTGCCAGATGGCCATTGCCATTGTATGGCATCCAAATCGCGGTAGCTACTGCCTGTCCCCAGCAGTGTGTCACCAGCACTCCCCATTTACACAAGTGCGGTAGTGATAGGCATGGAGACATGCCCAAATGGCGGTTGGCATGCTCCACCACCCAAATCGCGGTTCCTCATGTGAATGTATGGCACCCAAATCGCGGTAGCTACCGCCTGGCTCCAGCGGTCTGTCACCAGCACTCCCCATTTATACAAGTGCGGTAGTGATAAGCATGTAGACATGGGTAAATGGCGGTTGCAATGCACCACCATCCATGTTGTGGTAGCTACCGCCTGGCCCCGGCGGTGTGTTACCAGCACCCTCCTTCACATAAGTGCGGAAGTGATAGGCATGTAGACAATGGTAAATGGCGGTTGCGAATGGCTAGGTTGTGGATCATGCAGCATGCCACTACAATCTGACACACCTTCTCGGGTGAGTATGCCAGTGCACCTCCGGTCCTGAACAGGCAGCGGAAACGTGACTTGAGCAGACCAAAAGTACGCTCCACCACACGACGTGTCCTCCCATGTGCCTCATTGTAGCAGACTTCAGCGGTGTCCTGGGATTCCACAGTGGGCTCAGCAACCAGGGACGGTTGGGATATGCAGCGTCACCTAGGGATGACAAACACAAATACACATTGCAATGTCGCTGAGGCCGAGGGCAGCAGGTCACACACCCAGTACTCTATACGACTAGGCTTCACCCACATTCCATGCACGTTCAGGGAGCAGATTAGCCATCAGCTGGTGCACAATGCTGTTCCGCAGGATGTAGGAGTCATGGGCCGAGCCTTGGAAATTGGCACACACATGGGAGATGATCATATCTGCCAGGCACACCACTTGCACATTTATGGAGTGGTAATGTTTGTGATTCCTGTATATGTGATCACTTACCTGTGGTGGTACAAGACCAACATGGGTGCAATCAATGGCACCTAAGACATTGGGGATGTGTCCAAGGGGATAGAAGTCTTCCTTCACAGCTGGTAATTCAGCACCCCTGGGGAAATGGATGTATCTGTCCTTGTATATCACATGGCGGACAGTACATCACGCAGCACCACGCTGAACATCGGTTGTGACATCCCACCAGCGCTGGCCACTGTCTCCTGGAATGATCCAGTGGCAAAAAAATGCAGGGCCGCCATGACCTTGTAAGTAGGGGTGAAAGCTGTTGGATATGCCCTGCGAGGCTGCAGGTGGGGCTCCAACAGGTCACAAAGGGTTTTCAGGGTGGCTCGATCCAGAGTGCATTTCCGGATGATTGCAACATCCTCCATGTCCTCCAGCACCGTCAAGTGACGAATCAGATTTGGCCTCCTCCTATGCGAGATGAAAGTGGACACATGTCAGTGCAATACATCATGAGATGGTCACAGCATCTCACGTTCTGGATGGCACAACCACAACAATGACTACCATCAAAATTGAGTTACAGACCAGCTTACATGTGGAACACCTTCAGCTACACTAAGGGCACACCTGTCAACTTACACAAAACAAGTAGCTCAAATAGCACCTTGCTCAATGTGAATGCACATATGGATATGGCCACATTTCACATGGGTACGCCTGGGAGTATACCATCCAGCACATGTGTAACAAATCAATCCCACTGTCTCCTACATAGCTGCTGTACCTGTCACACCTTCATGCGTCATCTCAACATGGCACACCTCCACTACGCAATGACCACAGTTAGTGCAGAAATGTCAAATGTGTGCAGGAGCAGACAGAAGAGGCCATGCAAAAAGGATCATCATACATTGAGCCAAGCATTGCTGTGATTGTCAATGCACCTCAAAACGTTGACATGTGTACACATTGTAGAGCCAAGGACAACACTGTCCTGCCTACCTGAACATCAAATCCATGAGTGACATGTGACAGAGTACAGCCCAATACACAACTGCACATACACAAACATGGCATGCGTAGTCACCAGTGGAGTAAATGGGACATTGGCATCGTGTGAACAATGATGTGCCATTGACCATGTGGGCACTGTGCACTGTTGATGTTTGCCAGATGGCCATTGCCATTGTATGGCACCCAAATCGCGGTAGCTACCGCCTGTCCCCGCGGTGTGTCACCAGCACTCCCCATTTACACAAGTGCGGTAGTTATAGGCATGGAGACATGCCCAAATGGCGGTTGGCATGCTCCACCACCCAAATCGCGGTTCCTCATGTGAATGTATGGCACCCAAATCGCGGTAGCTACCGCCTGGCTCCAGCGGTGTGTCACCAGCACTCCCCATTTACACAAGTGCGGTAGTGATAAGCATGTAGACATGGGTAAATGGCGGTTGCAATGCACCACCATCCATGTTGTGGTAGCTACCACCTGGCCCCGGCGGTGTGTTACCAGCACCCTCCTTCACATAAGTGCGGAAGTGATAGGCATGGAGACAATGGTAAATGGCGGTTGCAATGCACCGCCATCCATGTCGCAGTAGCTACCGCCTGGTCCTGGCGGTGTGTCACCAGCACCCCCCCTTCACACAAGTGCGGTAGTGAGAGGCATATAGACCTGGGTAAATGGCGGTTTCAATGCACCGCCATCCATGTCGCGGTAGCTACCGCCTGACCCTGGTGGTGTGTCACCAGCACCCCCTTCACACAAGTGCGGAAGTGATAGGCATGGAGACATGGGTAAATGGCGGTTGCAATGCACTGCCATCCATGTCACGGTAGCGCACACCGGGCCCCGGCGGTGTGTCACCGCCATGGAGCATGCCCTAGAGCCAATGGGAACCTTGATAGCGGTGGCATGATGCAATTTTGAAGATCGCGGTAGGCGTGCTCCGCCACCGCGGAGGCGGTCATTGGATGCATTTGAAAGATGCACCATCGCGGTAGTGCACACCGGGCCCCGGCGGTGTGTCACCGCCATGGAGCTTGCCCTAAAGCCAATGGGAACCTTGATAGCGGTGGCATGATGCAATTTTGGAGATCACGGTAGGCGTGCTCCGCCACCGCGGAGGCGATCATTGGATGCATTTGAAAGATGCACCATCGTAGTAGCGCACACCGGGCCCGGGCGGTGTGTCACCACCATGGAGCTTGCCCTAGAGCCAATGGGAACCTTGATGGCGGTGGCATGATGCAATTTTGAAGATCGCGGTAGGCGTGCACCGCCACCACGGAGGCGGTCATTGGATGCATTTGAAAGAGGCGGACCTGGACCACCAATTGCTGCAGCTTGGCACCTTAGAAACGACCCAAGGGGGCTATATATGTGTGGAAGTGTCCTCACATTTCCACTGCTCACAGAGCCTGCTGGCTGAGACCCCTCACCTGCTGCTGCTTCCTGGGACTGCTGCCAGAGACCCCTCACCTGCTGCTGCCTCCTGGGACTGCTGCCTGAGACCCCTCACCTGCTGCTGCCTCCTGGGACTGCTGCCTGAGACCCCACACCTGCTGCTGCCTCCAGGGACTGCTGCCAGAGACCCATCACCTGCTGCTGCTTCCAGGGACTGCTGCCAGAGACCCCTCACCTGCTGCTGCCTCCAGTGACTGCTGACAGAGACCCCTCACCACCCAATTTTGCAGCTGTTGTCTCATGTACACAGTGATGGCAAGAACAGAGAAGATCCGGGCTAGTCCCTTCACGAGCGAGGAGCTGGAGGTCCTGGTGGAAGAGGTGCTCGCACAGTACCCAAGGCTATATGGTGCCCCAAATGGCGTGGTAAGTCCTCAACGGGGGGGGGGGGAGGGCAGGGGGTGCACACATGTAGTTGGACTGATGCAGTATGTGGCTGGGAGTGAGGGGTTGTGTCATGCACTGCCTGACATGCTGTGTCCAGGGGGAAGGTGTGTGTACCCAATGTCACAGCTTTGCCTCTCTGAACATGGATGTATGAGTGATCTGTGTTGTGTTGTCAGCCATACAGTGACCCAGCTGGCCAGCACAGTCCCCCCCAACAAAGACAAGGCCACATCACTTCATCCACAGAGTATTACATCAGTCTTTTCACATTGCACTCCTGCTATGGTCCATCTCAGCACTGTAGATTGAACACGACCGGCCCTGTAAAGAGGATTTTGGATTTGTGAGATCATGTCGCGCAATGTGACATCCATTGACATAGTCATCTATTCACAGGGCAGGGACATTGAGGGCTGCACAGTCTTAGACACAGTGAGTCTACCCCCAAACACAGGTTGACATGTGATGTATGTGTTGCTCAAGCCAAAAATGGACTGGAGATGTGGGCAGGCTACATAGGTGTTTCAGTGCTGGCATCCTGCATGTGTGTGAGATGTGCAGGGACTGTGTTCCCCCTCACACCTTTATGCTTTTACATCAGGTTTTCCCATGCAGGTGTACCATGTGAGATGTACTCTAGTCTCGGTCAGACATATAGTTGGAAATGTGATGAGTTTGTATCTTGCTGCTATACTGATAGATGTCGGTACATGACACTGTGTCTCTGATCATTTCCCCCTCTTGTCTCCCATGCCTGCAGCTCAAGGTACACCAGTGTAAGGCCAGGTGGAGGGCCATTGCAGAGAAGGTGCGAGCTCTGGGGGTATCAAACCGACGGCGCACCCACTGCCCCAAGAGATGGGATGACATCAGCCGGCTGGCAAAGAACGTGGCAGAGATGACATTGGGGATTCTTCCTCGCACTGGGCGTTTGGCATGGCACAGCATGACACCACTAATTGGGCGCATCTTGGCGGTGACACAGCCTGAGCTGGATGCACGTTTGAAGGAGCATCAGCAGCAAGCCAGGGGTAAGCATTGGGGGAGTCTGACTTTGGCTGGGAGTGGCTGCATGTGTACAGAGCCAGTGCCAGTGCTGACATATGTGATGTTGGTAGTGTGATGCAGTGGCATGCAAGTGGCTGCTGGGCTGGGTGCCGGCGGCATGCATTTGCCCTAACTGTACTTACAAAGGTGGTTTGGATACTGTGCATTCACATTACATTCTGAGTTGTGCTCTTCAGGTTTCTTCTGCATTGGGGTAGACTTGGGAATCCAATGGGAGGGAACGGCAGTGTGCCCGATCTGACTGTGCCTTTATCAATGCATCCATTGCATGCACCCAGATTGGGGAGGCCTACACATCTGACAACAATGTGCACCATTCTATTGTCCCCAAAGTACAACATGGTGAGTGGCATGGTCTAATGTCCATTTTGGACTGTCATGTTGTAGTCTGTGTCTGTGTTGTCCCCTCCTGTTCCATCCAGATTGGTCATTGGCAACAAGTAGTGTGCCCCCATCATGTCCCTAGGTGTGCTCAGAGCTAGTTGTGTGTCTGGTTGAACAGAGCCACAAGCAGGGTGTTGTGCTGTGTGGTCATCACATGGCTCACTCATGCCTGAGTTTACAGTTTCCACGCACTGCTTGAGTCTATATAGTGAGTTGGCACAATGTGATTGCACAGGGTGGTGTGCAACATGTAGATTTGGTCATCTTTTGTAATGCATTGCTTGCATATGTTTGTTCTGTTGCTGCCACTGACCTGACCCTACATCTCTCTCTCTCATGCAGCATCTTCTGTGGTCACGGAGGGACAGGAGACGGACACCAGCGGGGGTGAAACTAGCACAACAGCTGCACAGGAGCCCAGTGACACAGATGTCACCAGCGCCTCAGAGGGGGACAGGAGTCTGCTGGAGGAATCCCAGCCTGAGACGCAAAGCACCACATCATCTGATGCCAGCAGGGATGCATCCATGTTGGAGGCCACAGGGAACTGGGAGTCTGCATCGTCTTCCACCACACAGCGGCCAGTGCCCACTCACCCAGCCACTTCCTCTGGTGATGCCATTGTCTGCCTCAGTAAGAGGGGAAGAGTGTCCTTCACCCCTGGCACTGCTGCCCCTGCCCCCCTGCTGCAATCGGTGCTGAGTCTGTGGACCTTTTGTGCCAGCTGTGTGTAGGCCAGACAGCTCTCCTCAATGCCTTCATTGACCACGACAAGAAATTGGCCCAGGTGGTTGCTTTCATGGAGGGCATACATTCAGACGTGGGTGGGCTGCACCGGACAGTCCAGGCATTGTCATCAACAGTGACGTCTGCCCTTCAACAGGCACGTACTCACAGTCCAGCTCCGGTCCCTTTGTCCACCCCCTGGCAGTGGCCACGTCTGACGATAGTGACCATGGTCCACATACATCCAAGTCACGATACAGCACACGTAGCACACAGCAGCAGAAACCCAAGCAGTCCCGGGCGCAGATACCATCCCCACAGAAAGCCATCCCAGAGTACTGGGAGGAAAGACCGTCAGACGACACCAGTGGACAAAAAGCAAAGCAGCAGACCTCAGGCACACATGCCTCAGAGGCATCCCCATCCAAGGACTCTCCTGCCCCTAAAGCATCACGCAAAGAGAAGCATACAGTGTCTGTGCCCACCAAGGAGGTGGTGCATACCAAGGGTACACCTAGGAAGGGCTCCAAGGCAGATTCCCCCACCACCTCGACTCCCATTCCAAGCCCTGTGAAGCAGGGGCCGGAGGGCACTGTAGGGGTGACACCTAGTAAACAGGGGAAGGGGAAGGGGGGAAGAGGCGAAGCCAGGCAAAGCATTCTGCTGGGTCCAACACATCACCAGAGGGGGTGCCAGCGCCTGCACCTGATGCCGTTTTGGTGGTGAGTGTTATGTTATGTTAAAGGACTTTTATATAGCGCAGATTCACCAACTGGTCTCTTCGCGCTCTGGAGAGGAAGATAGTGTCCTAGTACCGTGCAATAACATAAGAAAAAGTGAGGTGTTATTCTAATGACTCTCTAAACAGGATAGTTTTAAGAAGTTTCCTGAATTTCAAAAGAACGGGCTCCTTGCGCAGATGTTCCGGCAGGTTATTCCAGAGATGTGGAAGAAGAGTTGAACAAGCCCTGCCCCCCTTGGAGGCGAGTTTAAACCGAGGGGGGACTAAAAGACCCACCTCCGAGGACCGCAGAATACGTCTCAGGGTATATATTTGAAAGCGCTCCTTAATGTATGCAGGGGCCTGGCCGTATAGGGCTTTATGAGTGATGCAGAGGCCTTTGAAGATGGCTCTTTGCTTCATCGGCAGCCAGTGCAGTTTGGTAAGGAGGTCAGAGGCATGCGCCCTTCTGGGCAGGCCAAAAATCAGACGGGCTGCATCGTTCTGCACCACCTGCAATTTCCTGATCAAGTTTAATGGCAGGCCAATGTACAAGGCATTGCCATAATCCAGCCTTGAAATAATGGAGGCAGACACAATCATCTGCAATGAGGTCTTAGACAGGAGGGGCACAAGTTTACGTAATTGCCTCAGGTAGCCAATGCATGTCCCCACAACTGATGTAACTTGCCTAGCCATGGTGAGATCAGAGTCTATTTTAATACCTAGACTTTTCACCACAGGGACTGGGGAGGGGACAGACCCCAGCTCCCGTGGCCAAAAAAGTTCACACCACGGGCTGTTTTTTGGGGGGACAGTCAGGACCTCTGTCTCGTCGGGATTGATCTTAAGCGAGTTGGCCGACATCCACTTTACGGTAAACCGTAATATATTCTGAACTCTTTCCTGAGCTAGTCTTGAGTTATCAAGTTGTACCAAAAGTTGTGTATCGTCTGCGTAGTTAAAAACTTGACAATCCATGTGCCTGTTGTGCCCACACCACTTCCCATTGATCAAGAGTCAGTCAAGCCATTTAGGATTCCCAAGAAGTGGAAAGGCACCCCTCCACAATCTCCCAGCCACACTGTGTCTCCCGTCTGCATGACTCCACCTCCACGTGGCACTACACCACCTGGTCCAAGTAGCCCTCCAGCTTGCCAAGCCACTGATAGCTCTACCTCAGCTGTTCCGTTCTGTCCCCGGTCAAGTGCCTCGACAGTCCCCGAGACACAGCCAGCTCCCAGTCCGCCTGACAGCCAAGTCTGAGTGTTAGTCAGCTTCACACACCTGTCTCTCACACAGGTGGGCCTGTACTGTACATTGTTACCCCCTGACTGTGTTGCTGACCATGGAAAGGTACAGTCAAACACATTCCCTGTGCAGCCTCTCCTGGACATACTCTGCACTTCTTTTTTGCCACTGGCCTTGTTGCTCTTTGCTGTGTTCAAGTATTCCCTGTGCAGCTTCTCATGGACATACTCTGCACTCTGCCCTGGCCACTGGACTTGCTGTCTTGCCCTTGCCTGTGCAGCTTCTCATGGACATACTCTGCACTCTGCCCTGGCCACTGGACTTGCTGTTTTGCCCTTGCCTGTGCAGCTTCTCATGGACATACTCTGCACCCTGCCCTTGCCACTGGACTTGCTGTCTTGCCCTTACCTGTGCAGCTTCTCATGGACATACTCTGCACTCTGCCCTGGCCACTGGACTTGCTGTCTTGCCCTTGCCTGTGCAGCTTCTCATTGACATACTCTGCACTCTGCCCTGGCCACTGGACTTGCTGTTTTGCCCTTGCCTGTGCAGCTTCTCATGGACATACTCTGAGCCCTGCCCTGGCCACTGGACTTGCTGTCTTGCCCTTGCCTGTGCAGCTTCTCATGGACATACTTTGCACTCTGTCGCCCTGGCCATTGGACTTGCTGCCTTGCCCTTGCCTGTGCAGCTTCTCATGGACATGCCCTGCATTTTGTGCCTTGCTCTTATCATGGTGCCTATCTGTGCAATATGTGTCCCTACTGAATAAAGTTATTTTGCTGTGTGTATATGGTTTATTGTGCCACATGGTATGTGTGCCACTTCAACATAGTCAATGTTTGGTCTCACTCACTCTCTTTTTTCAGGGATGGCAGGGTCTTCAGTTCTTCCTGACCCAGATACTTGTGGTGGCAATGGTGGCAATTTACAATGGTTAGCAGTAGTCATTTGCTTACTTAGTTCATGTTGGCTATATTGTACACATGACAGGTTAGGGGGCACTTCCAGCAGAGAGTATTGCAGTCAGGCTGGCCAGGGTCGTCATGCATGTGTGTTCTCCCTTTATGTGTGCCCATTGGTGTATGTGTGTGATCATCTTGTGATGGCCAGTCATCCTAGTCCCATGGATTACTTTCCATGTATGCTCTTGGATGGTCAGGTAGTGTGCAGTGTGTAGGGGCTGAGTTTGTGGGGAGGGTTTATATGTGCATGCCCCTGCATTGTCAACTACACACATGTGTCACCCAGGAGTTGTGTGCTTGCTGTTTTGATTGTTTAGCCCTGTGGATGTGGCAGTATGCACATGTGTGAGTTGTATGTTGTGCACTGTGCAGTGTGTGTGTGTGTGTCCTTGCAGTTCTGTCTGACTCCTACTTGTTGTTTTTGTCACTTGTGAGTATGCAGAGTGCGTGACTGGCAAGTCAGTGTTGTGTTTTGTTGCACATCTATGTGGCTTGTGGCTGTTTGTGGAGACTGTGCAGACCTGCTGTTCCACACTGTCATTGTGGTTGTGTTTTCTCATGCGTTGCTGTCACATGGTGCCTTCTTGCCTCCAGTGTGGCATGTTGTGTGTGTTGACATCCCATCCCCTATCTGTGCTCCCATTGTGGGTCTGCACTCCCTCTCTTTGTGTATGGTACACTCCTGCCATGTCCCCTACTGACATGCAGTGCACTTCACTTTGGTGTAACCTGTCCCCTTGTTTTACATGTGTGTGTGCCCCCCATCACTTCATTAGTGATACTGTGCTTTGTGGTGCAGTTCTTTGGCCAGGGTCAATGTGTCACTCAGGGCATTTCCCCAATGGGTTGTATGTGATGTTCTGGTGCTGTTTGTCAGTCATGTTTGCTCCTATGCAGTTCAACTGTGTGTGCTGCCCAGTCCTCTGGTCAAGTTGTTTCCACCTTGGTGTCCCAGACTTGTGCATCTGTTGGTGTTGTGTTGGATGTGTATGTGTTGGCTGTGTTCTTGCTTCACTTCCCGGGTGTGCTGTTGTCTTTGTGCTGTGTTGATTGGTGTTGTGTGGGTTGCTGGTCTGTCACTGATGTCTGTGTGTGGCTGGTATGCTTGGTGTGCACACACTGCTTGCTGTGCATGCAGTGCTGTGTGTGTATGTTGGTTTGTCATTGCCTGGTGTGCATCCCCTGATGTCCAGCTGTGTTTGCTATGTGATTTTTCTGCCTGTGCATCTGTTGTTTGTCTGATGTGGCTGTGTTGTTCTGTGATGGTGCACTTCACGTGTGTGTTGTGGTATGTTGTCTGTGCATTGTTTCTGAGTGATGAGGTTGTGCACTCCTGTTGTGTCTGTGCTCCCATTGTCTTTCCACAGTTTGGCTGCACAGGGCATGTCTGTTGTTGTTGTGGTTCTGTATGTGTTTCTGTTGAGTTATGTGTTTGTGTGTTGTTTTAGTGCAGACATTTGTTGTGGCATCCCTGTGTGTGTGATGTTTGTGGCTAACCTCCAGGGTGTGTGGTTGTTTGTGGGTGTATTGGCTGGCAAGTATTGCCAGCCTTCAGTGTGTTTGGCACTGGTGTTGTGTGCTACTGGGGGGGGGTGGTATGTGTGTAGATTCCTACTGGTGTTTGTCAGTCATGGAGTGTGTCAATTGGCCCTGTGTGTAGTGCTACTGGTGTACTCATGTGAAGTACTTGTATGGATGTGTGGCTGTTCACAGTTTGACTTCAGGGCCTTCCTTTCATCCTTGTACCTATATGTGGTTTGCCTTGCTGTCTCCCTGGGTTGTTGCACTGAGCTGTCTGTGGTTTGAGTTCACTAACTGTGCCAGTCATGTGTGCTTTGATGGTGTGAGGGTGTTGTTCTCTGTTCCTTGTCTTGCATGTGCTGTACACATGCTTGTTGTGTGTCTCCATGGCCTTCCATTGTGTGCAGCCCAGTTTGGTTTCCCTATTTGTTGTGCTCCATTGCTGTTGGCATGTGGGGTGTGTATATGTCTGTGTGTCAGTCTGTGGTATGTATGTGTCACTGTGCAGGCTGTGTGTCCATTTGGATGTTTGATTCCTTGTATGTGTTCATTTGGTGCTTTCCCTCATTTTTGTTTCCCTGAGTGTGGTTTTGTGGTGGTGTGTGTGTTTCCCTGGCCCTCGGCTACTGTGCTGTGTGTTGTGTGTTCCTGTGCTGCCACTCCTGCAGTGTGTGTCTCCATGATTGCTTGCTGTGTGGTGCAAGGTGTGTATTGACCTGGCTTGTTGTTGTGCATGGGGTGCACAGGAGGGGCACATGGCATGGGCCTTCATGGGGTGTGCTAGTGTGTGGTGGGAGGGTGTGTGGCCCTGTGGTCTTTGTGCCCTGCCCATGCCTGGCACTGGCCCTGCCTTTTGCATTGTGCGCATGTGTTCCCTTGTGTTCGCCGCTGCGGGGACGTGACCGGGACATTGCTGCATGGTGGCGGTAGCTGTGTGTCCAGGATACAGAGGGGTGACTTGGCGGCAGGGGGTGATGTGTGGGTGCCCTTGTGGATGTGTCCCTGTTCCCACCAGGGTGTCTGATGTGGATTTTGGCCCTGTGTCTGCCCGTGTGTTGTGTGTTGTGTTATTGCGTACCTGCGGTGGTGTCCGCAGCGGTCCATTAGTTCCTGGTGATGTAGCAGGTACAGCACTGGAAAGACGTGTAAAGCAGGATCCATGGCGGTCGTGATTGGGTGGTATGGACCGGGACTCTGGTTTCACGCTCTGCAGTCGAGCTTCTCCGTCTCTGGTTGGGCGGTATCTCCACTGCGGTGCATCTGCTTCTTTGGGTCATCCTAATTTGTGGAGCGGGGTGGACGTCATTCCGCATGGCGGTGAGTCTCCATTAGCTCCCACCGTCACGGTGGCGGGCGCACTTTAATGGCAGTGCACGTCGCACTGCGGCGGTCGGGATATGAGCTATGTTTGGCAATACTAATATGACGGACGCGAGCACCGCTGTTCGCGGCCGGAAAAGGGCATTTTTCCGCACCGCCAGCGCCGTGGTGGTGCCACCGCCCGACATCCTAATGGACCCCTAGGTCTCCTGAACTATCCCGGGGGACCCTTACCAGCCCTTTGGCCATGGGTTGGTCTTCACACCATCCTAAGCAAATATTAATTTCGTGTATTTGCAGCTTTTCTCTCTGTCCTCTCCTTCCTGAGCATAAGTCATTGCAGAGTTTTTGAAGTATGTGTTTTGATGATTGATTAATTGAATTTTCCCTCCTATGAGTGGTGGTGGCTGTACTGTATTTTGAAGTGGTTCACATGAAATTAATTTAGATAAAGACTTAAAACTTACCTGAGTCTGTAGTTATTTTACTTTAAAGTATAGAAAAGTTAGAATTAAGTTAATTTTCACCATCAACTAGTTCAACTAATGGTCCATCGATCAGAGGAAAGAACGTTTTGATCAGTGAAAGGTAGGTTAAAAGTAAGACCTGATCAATCTTGAAGTGTGGAAAATCATAAACTTTGACTCCAGCGGTTTACTCAATTGTAGGTGTGATGATGGGCCGAGGTGAGTATAGGGTATTGGAGTATCTGTTGTTGGTACGCCGCTAGATCAGTTTTCTGGTAGCAGAGCTGTGGTTATTATTGACTAGTTTGGTGAAGAGTATTAATTATTGATTATTGATTTATGTTTAATAATAAGAGTTAGCGTCTTGTTTTATGCTATCTGGAAAATTCCCGGGGAATGAATAGCGGGTGGTGACAGAAGCCACACTGCAGTGAGGTTACTCGTCTGTTGGAATAGCACTGAGAAGCTACGCAGGGCTGGCAGTGTTAAATTAGGGACTATCTCGTATAAAAGTTGAGTGTGAGTGAAAGCAAAAGGTTTTCTGGTGAAACTTTGGTCTTATATCTCCTAGTAAGTGTAACACTGAAGGAGTAACAGGTTCTCTTGAGCTTGAATGAAGGGTAAACAGAGGTTTTTTACTCGCAGCGGAAGAGGAGCAATTCTGAGTCTCCAGAATAAGTTGAAAATCTATCCTTTCTTTAGCGGAACAGGCAGAGTAGCGAATGTTTTTATGTTGTTACTAACAAATTTTATTTTAAAGAAATACGTTTTTGTGTTACCTTGTGAAGGGAGGGTCAGTCGCCGGAGTGGTGCTGACGTCACAGGGCACCGCGCTGGCATTGGTTTAAACAGCGGGCGTGAGACAGAAGCAGATTGTAAAGGAGGGGTCAGTCGTAAGGAGTAAAACTGACATCATAAAAGGCTGCGCTGGCATTGGTCAGACCACGAGCGTGAGCCTGAGTCTGTTTGGTTGTTAGATAGAAGTCGCACTAGTATTGGTTAAAGAACCAGTGGAAGTCCGAGTTTTAATTGGTCATTAGATAAAAGCTTTGTTAGCATTGGCTAAGAAGAAAATTGTATGTTAGTTTCTGATTTGACTGTGGGTGTGAGCCGACGGACGGGAGACTTCAAGGGTTTGCGGAGTACTCTTTCATATATCGTGCATCTAGAATGTATGGAGAAAAGGGAAAAATGTCCTAAATAAAGAAAATTAAGAATTTCTTTAACAAAGATAAGCCTGTGTTGACTAGAGAGGGAATTCCTATTCCGCCGCCGAAAACGCCTGCTTCATTTATGATGATGATACACACTTGTGTACAGCTGGAAAATTGGATAGAGTATACAAAATGTGATGGAGTTCTAGCTTTCCCAGAAAATTGTACATTTAATAGAAGAATTCTGCAGAATTTGAGAATGAGAATGAATGATTTGGAACCAAGACCTAGGTTAACTCAGTATGAGGCTTTGGAAGAGTGGGAGACTGAGTCATTTGAACGAGAGAAGTGTAGAGGGAAAGATATAAAGGATTTTCCCCCAGGTATTTACATGCAAACCGAGAAGGTCAGTTGAAGCAATGGAGAAGAGCAATGATATCAGAAGGTTTATACCCAGTATTGATGGCTGAGGAACAGTCAGGGAGCAAATGTAAAGACAAAACAAAACAGATGAATGTGACAGGATTTCGTGAGTCATATGATGAATTGTTGGAGGACATTTTAACTAAAAACCCTCCACCGTATCAAGAAGTACCCAGTAGAGTCACCCCATGTGACCCAATAATGGGAACACCCTTAATTTCACAAATTGTACATGATACATCAGTTAATAGAGTACTTCAAGACAGAGAGAAAGAAGCGTTAAGTAAAAAAAGGGAGGAATTAATACAGAAAATAGGCCAATAGGGTTAAACCCTAAAACATTGACAGTACCAGTGACTATTGGTCCTGTTATTCCATTATATGGAGATAAAATAGGTTGGCCAAAATCCCGAGCTGTAACAACTCCTTTGAGTAATTCTAGAAAAGAGATAGTAATATCTGATGATCAAGCCAGTGAGTGTGATTCAGTCATTTCATTAATGGACCTTCCAATAAGAGAACCTGTAACTTAAACCCCAAAAAGAGTAACACCCAGTAGTTCAAAAGAAGGAAAGTCTGTGGTACCCTCAGGAACTAGAAGCTCAACAACGGTCACACCAGAAGATTTGGAAAGATGGGCACAGGGAATAGAAAAGCAAAGCACACCCCCAAAGATTTTCGATATTTACAAATTGAAAGAGAGAATAGCTGGGAATGTGGGAATAGAAAGATTGAACTATTACAATGAGGAAGAGTTGTTGTTTATATACAGGAGTATAACCAGAAATGCAAAATTGTTCCAAGAGAAATTGACAGAGCTCGCTTCAGAGATAGGAATAGATATAGGGAGATCAAAACTGTTACAGAAACCATATAGAGTGGAGTTTACTGGTAAGGATTTGGAGAATATGAATGTGTCTGGTAAGAAACTACAGGTATAGGAATTATTTAATATTTTGCAAAAATGGGGAGACATTGACAAGTGGAGAACTAAGTGGACAGGAAAGAAGGAGGAAGCTCAGGCGAAGGAAGCATCATCTGCATTCTTGTTAAGAGAAACAGAAAAGGCAGAAAGATTGTGTCCCATGAGAGAAGTACCTGGCAGTAGCTATGTTCATGTTCCGTGGAGTAGACAGGATATATTGTCATTTACGAACAATTTCTCTAGATTAAGAGAGAAACCAGTTGAATGGTACCAACAAGTTGAAAGATTTGTGAAAATTTCGAAAGTTCTGTTGAAAGACCTGGATGGTTTGTTTGACATTGTGGTACCTACAGATTTATGGACGAAGTATAAGATTACATTTGATTGGCCAAGCGAGGAGTATCCAAGAGACTCGAAAACAGGAGCACCCTCAGATGAGGTGATGAACAAATATCACCAAGTAATTACTTTTTTGAAAGAGAAAATCCCTCCCAAGGAAAGAGATTGGGTAACGATAGATAGAACAACTCAAGAGCTGAATGAGTCTGTACATGCATACTATGAGCGGTTGCTACAGGTATTTAAGCAGTATAGTGGCTTTGAGAAAATTGGAGATAAGGATATGGGAAATTTTGTGTATCGGTTTGTGTGTGGTCTGAAACCAGAGATTAGTCAGATGATTCAGCAGCACATGTTGTGCTGGCAGAGCAAGCCGATAGATGACATTTTGAAATATGCAAAATACTGTGGGGATGATATTGAGGCGAGGCGTAAAAAATTAAAAAAGAAAATGATGTGGGCACAAGTGAAATTGGCAGAACAGCAAGAAAGTAAATTAAATAGTCATACTGATAATCAGGGGCAAGAGCAAAATCAGAATGATCATGCGGCGAATGGCGGAAAATTTAGAATACGAATGAATAGAGAGGAAGCAAAGAAGAAGTTTCCTTGTCATGCGTGCGGAAAGCTTGGACATTGGAAGAACAAGTGTAAGAGTATTCAGAATAATAGTGGGCCAAACCAAAATTTAAATCCACAGACGCAGAAAGAAGTGCTTATGACTCAGCTGCAGCAGGGAGTTAATCCACAGTGTCGGGTGCCACCAGCTCCTATGCCAAATTTTGTTACCCAACCAAAATACAGTGCAGATGTCAGATTTCAAGGAGGAAGTGATAAGAAACATTCTGTGGTTTCACAATTTCTTTTACAGAATAATGATGATGAATGTAATTCTTTGCAATGACGGTGCCTGATGGGGGAGGAAGAGGAGTGCGTACTTGGCGCATCCTTGCCGGGCGATCAGTCAGGTCCATTTATTGATGGGAAAGTGGAAGGTAATGGTATCACTTTTCTATTGGATACCGGTGCTACTCGTTCTACTGTGAGAACAGCAGACATCCTGAACCTACCCCTCTCGGGAGATTCCATCCAAGTTGTAGGGGTTTCAAATCAACAGATTAGAACCCCAATTACAGAACCAATGGAAGTGCACATTGGACATGCATAGATTCGAAGTTTGTGATTCTAGTCCAGTAAATCTGTTAGGAAGGGATCTGTTGTACAAGATGAATGGCACAATCTACTGCACAGCGGATGATGTTGCTTTTCAAACCCTGACGAAGATATTATATATAAAATAATGCTTGCTAAACAAGGCACGGAAATAAATGAAATGTATTCTTTAATGACAGTAAATGATTTACCAGAAGAACTGAAAACAACAGTGAACTCAGAAAGTATGGGATTTCACTGGAAAAGAAATTGGGCGAATGTCAAACGTAGATCCAGTGAAGGTGACAGTGAAAGAAGGTGCAGTTTATCCAAACACCCGACAATACAAAATGAGCCCAGAGGTGAGAGCAGGAGTTGCTTCAGAGATTTATTGAATGATTAGACAAGGCATTTTAAAGGAAATAATGAGTAGTCCATGTAATGGGACGTGAAAAGCCTAGCGGAAAATACAGGATAGTGCAGGATCTGAGAAAGATCAATACAATTGTGTTGCCTTGTTGTCCTGTAGTGCCAAATCTAGCAGTGATTCTTTATCAGATACCCTGGAATGCAGGCGGGTTTACAGTAATTGATTTATGTCAAGCCTTTTTCTCTATTCCTTTGCACCCAGACAGCCAGTACCTTTTTGCATTTAAGTTCGAAGACCGTATCTTAGCATGGTGCCGAGTTCCTCAAGGGTATACAGAGAGTCCCTCAATTTTTTAGCAAATCCTGAAAAAGTGTCTAGAGACATTAGTCATGCCCAGAAATTCAGTCCTAGTACAATACATTGACGACTTATTAATAGCATCCAATGACGAGAAGATTGTGTCACTGATTCAATTGCATTGCTGAACCATTTGGCTGATGGAGAACACAAAGTGTCTCCAGAACAGTTGCAATTTTGTGGACAAGAAGTTAGATATTTAGGCCACAAAATAGAAAGAGGAGTGAGAAAATTGACCCCAGAAAGAATTAAGATAATCAAGCAAATACAGTTACCGCAGACACAAAAGGAGATAAGAATGTTTCTCGGAGTGGTTAGACAATGTCGGCAGTGGATTGTTGGGTTTTCCCTGCTGGCAAGGCCATTGATTCAGTTAACACGAAAAAGATGAAAGGACCCAATTGTCTGGAACGATGAATGCATGGAAGCATTTGTGAGATTGTGAAATTGTTTGTGTGAGGCCCCTGCTTTAGGCATGCTTGATTATACGAAAGAATTTGCACTGTTTTGCTGTGAGAGAGAGAGTTGTGTACTTTCAGTCCTGACTCAAAGGCATGGATTAAGCCGATGCCCAGTGGCATACTTTTCTGCAACTTTGGATCCTGTGGCTTCTGCTTTACCTGGCTGCTTAAAAGCAGTAGCTGCTACTTGTATGAGTCTGGAGCAAAGTGAGTCAATTGTAATGGGGCATCCAGTCACGGTTTATGTCCCATATTCAGTCGAGATTCTTTTAACAAGAACTCGAACACAGCACCTTACCCCAAGTCGGATGACTAAGTATGAAAGAGTGATTCTTGGAGCAGAAAATGTAACAGTGATTAGGTGTACAATGGTAAATCCTGCCTCATTATTGCCAGATCCACGTTGTGAAGATGTGAAAGATGAAGTGAATCATGACTGTTTGGATGTGACTGAGATATGTACCAAGCCCCTTCCTGACATAAAAGAAGAGCCCCTGAAAGAGCCAGATCGTGAACTATTTGTCGATGGCTCTATAGGGAGGAGGACTCAGTGCAGGGTACGCTATATGCAAAGTATCTGGGGTTGTTGAAGCATCCTGTTTACCGGGAGTCACGTCTGCACAAGTAGCTGAATTGGTGGCCTTAAGAAAGGCATGCAAAATTGAGAAAATTGTAGAATAACCATATTTACGGAGAGTCAATATGGTTTCGGGGTTGTGCACGACTTTGGCCAGCTCTGGATGTAGAGGGAATTTCTGACTTCTTCAGGATCCCCCATAAGAAATGGTAAAAATGTGAAAGAACTGTTGGAAGCAATACAATTGCCAAAAGAAATAGCAGTGGTTAAGTGTGCTGCTCGCCAGTCAGGAAATGACCATGTAGCGGCAGGTAACAGATATGCTGACCAAATTGCTCACTATTGTGCAAGAAATAACATGGTGTTAAGTAGAATAATTGAAACAAGTGAAATCAGCTGCCAACTTATGTTTTTCTCAGCTTTAGAAACATTGGATGAGGTGAGAGTTGCAGGATGAAGTTGAGGTAAGCGAAAAAGAAAACTGGATAAAATCAGAATGTGAAAGAAGGACAGAGGATGATGTATGGGTGTACCCTGATGGCAGACCAGTCATGCCAGACTGCTTACTCTCTCAAATGGCAAGAATGTATCATGGGAACACACATGTTGGTAGGGATGCCATGATCAGAATCTTCAGACAAAATTGGTACAATCCAAAGTTTAGGGTAGTCACAGAGAGCCTTTGCCAAAGATGCTTAATTTGTCAGCAGCAAAATCCAGGCAGAAAGACAGTGGTTAGTTGGAGAAAAATTGGAAAAGCAGAAGGGCCATTCACGAGATTACAGCTTGACATCATAGAGTTGCCTCCAAGATATGGGATGAAGTATATGTAGTATCCTTATGTTATGGATTGCCTCTCCCATGTTTCCCTGTCCCTGGCTGCTCAGCCTGTGTGAGGGTTCTGAATGGAATGTTTGGTGTGTGGGCTATGAGTGGAATGCTTGGGTGACTGAATGAGGGATGACAGTTGATGGATGGGGCTGAGCAGCTAGCAGGCTGCTCCCAGTGGGGTTGCTGTGGCATTATACCTGGATTTGTTCTACTTGTTTACCTGCCTACCTGCTACCTGAATAAACCTACCTGCTACCTGAATAAACCTACGTTGACTTATTATCTCCAGCGTGGTCCCTGATCACTACACTTATTATTGGCAACGAGTTGAGGATGTCCCCACGCTCTACAGTGGTTCAAGTGGACATGAAAAACTTCAGGATGCCTCCTACATCATGCTGGGAAGGAGCCACTACATGGAGAGGCTGACTAACGTAAGCGACAGGAACAAGACGAAACAAACAAGAGTTACATGAGGATACACAACTGTGTCACTCTAAAGACATTATGCTACAAGGACAATATGTGAAACTGGTACAGCCACAGCACACTGAGCAGCCCCACCGGTGTCCATCACATCGGACATCCCCCACAAAATCGTGCTGTACCCTGTCTCGAGAGGTTATTTCAACTAGGTACTTCATGAATGCTGCGCAGTGTGAGCCTACAAGTACAATGAGCCTTTTCTTTCACTACATTTTTGCTGCGCAGATTGTGTGCCTGATTACTGCCTGCATTGGTACTGTCCTTCACTACAATGACGCTGCCCAGAGTGTGTCCTTGATTACTGCCAGCGTTGGAACAGAGCTTCACTACATTGATGCTGTGCAGAGTGTGTGCCTGTTCACTGCCTGCGTTGCCACAAACTTCCCTACACAATGGGGTTTGCTCAAGGTCACACACGAAGGTACTCAGACAGATTTACATGCAGTTTTGCTTCAGGGATTCAAGTTACTGGATGTCTCTACACTGGCAGTGTGTGGAAAAGTGATGACATTTAAGTGGACTCGTTTGGTGCCACACAGAGGTGATCGCTTTTGTGTCCCTGGGGGCAAAGAGAGTTGAGACGTTATTTATTTGAAGGCACTTTCTACACAATGCTTTTACAAGCTCCAAGGTGCGTTTTTATGAACTGTGGGAATCGAAGGCAGGTGAGACATTTTTCACCGTTGATTGTTGGGCTAGGCTGAGGCCGTTTGTCTTCAGCGCCACCTAACCGCTGTTTGTGTTTGAAAAAACAAACAAGCCTCGTGACAAGGTTTGCACGAGCTTACCTTTGTGCAGCCTTTGGTCGCGCGCAGTCCTTTCTGTGTGTGCCTGTGACGCTCATCTCGCCTCAGTTGCGACGGTGCCCTCTGGCGTTTTGGTGCACGCTGCTGCCGTGAGCCACCCGGTGCTGCGTGATCATCATACTGCCATCTTTGATTTTCAGTCTCTGATGTTTCTTTGCCAACCGTGCCAACCACGTTCTGTTCGTCTCCTCTTGGCTATGGTTTTCGCGCTTTTCTTGCCACTCGAAACTGACAACGGTCTGAATGTCACTAATGTTATGAATCCTCGGTGTGCCATTTTTTTTTTTGGGACGCTCTGCTGCTAAGACACGCATAGGCCCGGGCACGGCTTCAACTTTAAGGTAATTTTACAAGTCATGCACGTTACGGAAGCTGTGGAGCTCACCATGTTGTCCTGAAGTCTCTTTCAAAGAGAAGGCTCACTTTCTTATTTCAAGCGCTATGTCCAGCTCTTATGTCTACGGAGGATGCTGTGTTTCACTATTGCCATATGTACATTACTAACACAGCACTGTGTATCGTGGGGTGCACAAGTTGAAGTGCACCCACTGTTCGGGTGAGGGATCGCTCACCGGTTTCATCACAGTTTCATTACTGTTTTAAATGCTATTTAATATGTTATTCGTATTTATTGTGTTTTACCTGTTACATGCTTATTGGACATTTGCCTAAATTGTTGCATTTTGGATGGTTTAAAGGTCCCTTACGGGAGGGATGGTTTGGGATTTTAGGCACTTCCTTACATTTATGCACCTCTACACAGGGGTGGGTTTATGGGTCATTCTCCCATATCTACATTTGTAAGTTGAGTGACAACATTTTGCAGTTGTTGTTTAGGTTTTGTTTTCTTGGTCACACATGTCTGGGTTTTCAGCCCCATATCTGTGTTTTCTCCCATATCTACATTTAGTGACCTCATTTTGGGGCTTATGATTGGGTTTCGTTTTTCCCTTTCACACATGTTTGGGTTTTTAAGTCCCACTTTACGCTATATTTACATTGTACCCTAACGCGAGGGTGGTCTCTTTGACTTGTTGCAGGGGTGGGTTCCCTGCGTGCATAAGACGCCTTGTGCTGCATGGGTTTTTGTTGCAGGGGTGGGTCCCTGCATGCATAAGACGCCTTGCGCTGCACGGGGTTTCGAACATTTTCTAACTTACTGGTTGTCCCTATTGGTCGGCGGGGGCAGGACATTGGGCATTAGTCCCTCTAGTCCTCATTCACGTACATGTTGTCCTTTGCTTAGGGACGGAAAGTACATTGGGTTCTAGTCCCTTCTGTCCACATTGACTTTAATCCTTACATGGAGATGTTACATTTGTATGTTTTCTCATTTTTTTCTTCATATGGGGAGGGGGATGGGTATTATTGTTTATCCGTCTTTCTCTATAGTCTTCTGTTCCTTTCCCTCTAGTGATACGTGTTTCTCGCCATCCCTGGGTCTGGGCTCTAGATTCATCTTGTTTAGTTATATTCCCCTTGCAATGTTGTTTTTCCCTATTTTATGTTTATAGTTATTTGCAGTTTTTTATCTTTTATTCTTTGTTTACGTTACATCATTCTTCTGTTCATTAGGGAAGATGTATGTAGTATCCTTATGTTATGGATTGCCTCTCCCATGTTTCCCTGTCCCTGGCTGCTCAGCCTGTGTGAGTGTTCTAAATGGAATGTTTGGTGTGTGGGCTATGAGTGGAATGCTTAGGTGACTGAATGAGGGTTGACAGGTGATGGATGGGGCTGAGCAGCTACCAGGCTGCTCCCGGTGGGGTTGCTGTGGCATTATACCTGGATTTGTTCTACTTGCTTACCTGCCTACCTGCCTACCTGCTACCTGAATAAACCTACGTTGACTTATTATCTCCAGCGTGGTCCCTGATTACTACAGTATGTCCTTGTCATCGTGTGTTTGTTTCAAGATGGGTGGAAGCATACCCCACGAGAAGAAATGATAGCCTAACAGTTGCCAAACTACTGTTGAGGGAGTTGATACCTTGTTTTGGTTTTCCAGTCACTTTGCAATCAGATACAGGACCTCATTTTCATAATGAAATAATTTGTTTAATCTGTGAAGCATTCAAAATTAAGCAAAAGCTGAACTGTGCATACCGCTCAGAGGCTTCCTGAGTGGTTGAGCAATTAAATGGCACAATCAAATCGAGGTTAAGTAAAGTGTGCGCATCAACATCCCTGAAATGGCCAGATGCATTGCCTCTTGGGTTGATGGGACTCTGAAGTATTCCTGACAGAAAAACAGGATTGAGTCCACATGAGATCCTCATGGGAAGGGCAATGAGACAAGCATTTATTCCTGGTCACAAATTGATGAATATAGCTGATGATCTGGTGTTGGATTATTGCAAAGCATTAGCTGACCTAGTGTGTTCTGTCTCTCACCAGGTTGGAGAAGACGCAGTTGCCAGGCAGCAATCACTAGCGCATGATTTGAATCCTGGAGACTGGGTGGTAGTGAAGAAACACGCCAGAAAGTTGTGCTTAGCATCCAGGTGGGATAAACCACGTCAAGTCATACTGGTCACTACTACAGCAGTGAAGTGTGCAGGTTTACCCAATTGGATACATGCAAGTCATACTAAAAGAGTTCCAGGACCCACTGAAGAGGAACAACAAGTGAGTGAACCAGTCGAAATAGCTGAAGGTTGTGCAGTCGAAGAATCTAGAGTGATAGATTCTGAAGCAATAGATGAGGAACAACCGAGCACAAGTCAGGAGGGCTGGACACCAGTGATTGACATACCAGAAGTTTTCATTCAAACAAGAAGCAGAACAAGATTAGAGAGACAGGAAAGTAGTGAGGACCAGATGGGTATAGAAGAACACGTTCAGGAAGAAGTGAACAAAGCTATTTGAGACTCTCAGCAGGACAAGACAGGGAAAGAAGAACATACTCAGGCAAAAGCAAACAGATCTATTCAAAGACCTGAGCAGGGACAGACAGGAATAGAAGAACACGTTCAGGCAGCAGAAGAGCCAATTGTAGTAAGCCCTGAACAGGACCAGTTAAGAGAAGAAGAACAGATTCAGGCAGAAGGAGATCAATTTGAAATAAGACCTGAACAGGACCAGATAGGGGAAGAAGAACATGTTTAGGTGAACAAAAAAACAAATCTAAGACCTGAACAGGAACAGGTAGAGAGTGACACAGAAGAAGAACGGATTGTGCCTAAACATAATAAAAATAAAAGAGCTCAAGAGGAAGAGGGTGAAAGTGCAGTACAAGTTAAATGGGTCAGGAAAGGTGATAACTGGCCAGGTGGAGACAAAAGATTAAGATACTATCTGAGAAAAACAAATGAAATACCGGAGCAAGTGAATGAGGTTACTAGACAAACTCAGTCTAAACAGTTGATTGTCAAAAACACTCGAAGAAGTCCAAGACTGAGAACTTTGAACAATAAATTCAAGGGTCCTGAGTGGACCTACGTAATATTAGAAGAATGTGAAACTTTAGATTTGAGTGAAAAGACAGAAGAAGTAAATGCTGCACAGATTGATGAAGGGATAGTGAAGCTTCCTTGAAAACCAAAAGTTTGAACTTACAAGTAAAGAAAAGAAAAGAAGAGAAATCTTCTTAGACTAAAATTGCTAAAGACAGGGTTACTGAGCGACCAAAACGAAGTTGCACCCAAAGATGCTGTACAGCTTGCATATGTAGCATTTTATTAGTAGTTTCAGTATGGCTATTTCTAACAGTAGCAGTTCCTTATTTAATGATAACAAATAGACAGAATGATACAGATACTAATGGGATATCAGCTACCATAAAAGGAGATAGAGTAGAATTAGAAACAGCAGATGAGATAGATGTACATCACACAGTATCAGATAATGACACATCTTTTTTTTTTTAAAGTTTAAATTTTATTGAAGAATAGATTGCAGCATACAAGGAAGTAACATTATATAGGATAAATCACAGCTTAATGAATACCCTAAATTTTACAACAGACAAAAAACCTATGAGTGAAAGAAAAAGGGGCAAAGGAGGGAGAGAGGGGATAGGGAGGAGGAAAATCCTGTATGGGTAGAAGAAACCATTAGAGCCTGAAACTCTATTGCATAAACAAGCAAACTAGTGAATATACTGTAATTATAAATACATAAAACACAATACTGAAAAATAAAAAAGGAGCAATATTGAAATATACACTTAGTACTGAGTTAAAGAGACAACATAAGATTTATGGAGGTTTTCTGACTTTATCTGGAGTATTAACTAAAGTGGCGGAATTAGAAGCTATCTCAGTTAGGTAAGAGGATAAAGGAAGCCATAAAAGATCCCTTTTAATAGATAAAGATATGGGAGAAACATTGCTTGTGTCCAGTCTATGATTAAAACAAACAGCATTCCACCAAGCATTGAAAGTGACTTTGTCAGCTTGCTTCCAATTGGAAGCTGTTAAATGTAGGGCTATAGCTAATAGTAAGTCAGTTAAAGAGGGATTGGGAGTTGGGCGTGACCAGGAGATAGGGAAAATGGAATGTGGGTATTGAAAATTTTATTAATTTGGGACCAAACTAGAAACCAAAAACGGGACAGGGAGGGACATTCAAAGAGCATATGTTTTAAATCCGCTGAAGCCCTTTCGCATGTCCAACAGGCCGAAGAATATTCTGTAAAAAAAGAAGCTAATTTCAAAGGGGTTAGAAGGAGGCGTTTGTAAACAAAATAAAGAGTTTGAGAAGTATTCGCTGCCCTAGATGTCTTATGAATCTTTAACCATAATTTATCCCAAAATGCGATAGGCCAACACTCCCCAAGATCCTTTTCCCAAGCCAATTCAGCCTTCCCCTTGACTCTATCAGAAGAGAAAAAAGAAGAAGCTGATGAATTAGAAGATAATAAAGGATAAAGATTGGAACATTTGGAAGGGATATTGGGACTAGGCGGTAGGGAAAGAAGATATTGTAAGAGAGGAGGAAGAAGAGAGTCATATTGAGATTTATATGAAGGGGGTAAGGAAAATTGTGATCGAAGCTCTGAGAAGGATAGCGGAGTATTATTTGATACCAATTGTGAAATCCAGAATAAACCTTTGAGTCTCCAAGATTTCCAATAGATATTCCGACCCTTGACACGTAGTAGAAGATTTTTCCAGATAGGTTGTTGGTCTAACGAAGAAAGAGAGGGATACGAGGATGGAAGTAATGGCATTAATATTTTACGTGAATGAGAAATAACTTGAGAGCGAAAAGAAGAAATAGTGTTAGTAAAAGTAAGAGATTCATGAAAGTTGAAAGGAGTCAGAAAGAGTTTTTCAATATTCAACCAAATAGGGGGATGAACATATTGATCTGGAGAAAGCCAACGAGAGGATTGTCTGAGAGAAAAGGCATAATGATAGGATTTAAAATCAGGGAATTTGAGACCACCTAAGTTTTTGTCAGCTTTAAGGGAGTTGAGAGCAATTCGAGGAGTCTTATTTTTCCAGAGGAATTTATTTAATAAAGAATCCATTTTTTTAAAGTAAAAACCAGGGATATGTACCGGGATCATAGACAAAAGATAGAGAACTAACGGAGAAAGCATCATCTTGATAGAGTCCATACGCCCCCACCATGAGAGGAAGAGTGGATGCCAACGATCAATAGATATAGATACATTTTTTGCAAGATTATCAAAATGTTCTTTCAAGGTTTCTGGGATAGTAGGAGAGAACCATAAACCTAAATATTTTATTTTAGAGGTTTTCCAGGAGAAGCCAGAGGAGACAAAATCCTGTTTTAAACAGAGAACATTTAATGGAAGAACCTCACATTTATCTGAATTAAGGCGGTATCCAGAAAGTTGAGAAAAAGTATCAACTTGGGAAAGAAAGGCTGGAAGAGAAGTAGCCGGATTTGAGCAATAAAGAAGAATATCGTCCGCATATACCGACAATTTAACATGAGTAGAGGTCAATTTAAAACCAGTGATTCTATCGTCTAACCTAATTTTCGTTAGAAAAGGTTCTAACGCGATTATGAAAAGAAGAGGGGATAGAGGGCATCCTTGACGAACACCTCTAAAAAGATGGAAGTAGTCAGAGGTTTTCCCATTAACAAAAATAGAGGCCTTAGGGCCAGAATATAATAAAGAAATAAGAGAAATCAAATTAAGAGGGAAACCAATCCATTGTAAAACGTGAAACATAAAATCCCAACCGATTCTTTCGAATGCCTTTTCCGCATCCAAAGCTATTGCGGCAATGGGATAGTCGAGAGAAGAGGCCTTACTTAAAATGTTAAAAAAGACTCTGAAATTATCTGAAGACAAACGACCTTTGACAAATCCTGATTGCTCTTGGTCAATAAGGTTCGGGAGAAGGGGATCAATACGAAGAGCAAGAATCTTAGCAAACACCTTATAATCTAAATTTACTAGGGAGATCGGACGATAATTTTTACAAAAAGCGGGATCCTTGTTCTCCTTGGGAATCAAACAAATCATAGCTTCTTGAAAAGACCCTGAAGAGGAACTATCCTTGACAAAAGACTGATAAAGCAATAAGAGGTGCGGAAGTAATAGGGACGAGAAGTGAGCATAAAATTCGATAGTAAATCCATCAGGACCAGGTGCTTTACCTCTTTTCAGTACAGACACAGCGTGCTTAATCTCAGCTAAAGTAATGTCTGTTTCTAACAAGGAAAAATCAGTATTTTGCGAAGGGGGGAATTTATTGATTGGAAGAAAGAGGACAGATTTTTGTAAAATGAAACAAATTCATTTAGAATGTCATTATCTCTAAACAACAAACCTCCTACATTGTTACGTATGGAGTCTATTTTAGTCCGTTCGCGACGGATTTTTAAATAATTTGCAAGCAATTTGCCCATCTTATTCTGACCTCCATAATAACGGGCACTACTTTTTAAGAGATAAGAGGATGCGGCTTCTGTAGAAGACTTATTAAAAGAGATTTTTGCTTCAATAAGATTCTTTAACGATGCTTCAGAATTAGAGCGATAATAACAATATTCAAGTTGCTTAATCGTGGCTAGTAACTGAATATTTTTAGCTTCAAAAACTTTTTTATTTCGTGAAACAAAATTTATGATAAATCCTCTCGCTGCAGCTTTAAAAGAATCCCAGATCATTACAGGAGAAGCATCCGGAGTGGAATTAAAAGAAAAGAATTCAGAAGCAAAGGAAGTGAATTGGCTTGTGAAATTAGGGTCTGATAATAACATGTTATTAAAACACCATCTACCAACATTAGGGGAAAAGGACAGCAAATCAAAATCTACAAAGACTGGAGCATGATCTGATATGAGGATAGAACCTATTTCAGCATGAGAAATATGTTGGGATAACGGTTTACTGAAAAAGAGATCATCTATCCTAGATTGTGAATGGTGAGGAGGAGAAAAGAAAGTGTACTCTTGTAAATCTGGGTTACAAAGTCTCCAACTGTCAATTAAAGCTTTACGACGTATGGCGGAAATGAATTGTGAGTGCATCTTGGTATTAGAAAATTTTACAGTAGAGCGTCTATCTAATATGGGGTCTACAACCTGATTACAGTCACCTCCAAAGATAACATAGTCATCATCTAACAGAAGAAGTTTGTCAGAAATCTGAGTCCAAAACGTATTATCCACATTAACAGGTGCATAAACATTAAATAATACTAAGGGTATTTGATCAATAAGTAATTTAACAATTACCCAGCGACCATCTGGGTCGTTTTCCTGAGATATAACTGAAAACTGATGTTTCTTATGACATAGAATCGATGCACCATTCTTCTTTCCTAGGGCCGGGGAAGGAAAAACATGACCCACCCAACATCTTTTTAGCTTTGCTGCTTCAGCATCTGATAAGTGAGTTTCTTGTATTAGAGCAATATCCGTATTCAATCTAGATAAATGGGTTAACACGCGTTGTCTTTTGATAGGGTTATTAACTCCTTTAACGTTCCAGGTTACAACTCTAAAGGCAAACCATTAAAAAGAACATGCACAAGTATAATGAAAACATTTGAAAAATATCTAGCAAAGAAAATATGAGCAATCAATATGCAAACAATATAAGAGTTCAGATTCTTATTACCTAATAGAAAAAAACAGGGAAAGAAGGATTGCGAACTATATTCAGGATAAGGGAGAGGAACAGGATATGTATAAAAGGAGAGATGACAAAAGTAAAAATAGTTTAGAGTAGAAACTAAGATACCGTAAAAGAAAAAGGGGAGAAAGAAGGAAAAGGAGAAGAGAGAAAATGTCTGAGGGAGAAGAAAACAGCGAACAAAGAAGTGATTAAATATTAACAATTGACAGAGAAAAAAGACAACAAAAAGACATACCACAAGAAAACAATGAGACTGGGGATGGTGGAACCACATGAGGAAATCAGCACACCAAACCGAAGACTCCACAGGAATGCGCAGGGGGAGAACGACCTCCAAGTGAGTATGAAGAACACACAAGTCAAGGGTCACAAAACCGCACCTAAAAGAATACAAAAAGAGATAATATTAAGAACTAAAATCACAACAGAAGACAAGCAAATATAAAGCACAAAATATATATTACAAAAGACCAAGTACGGAATACAAAATACTAAATACAAAATACAAAAGGGAGAATAAAACAGAAACGACATCAGCACGGAATATCATTCCAATATATAAAAAGCACTTTATGCTCAGTAATTAAACTCGAGGGATATCCATCAGTTCATTTGTACAAGAGTCCAAGAATTGTTGAAGCACAGCCGGGTCCTCATAATTCGTCGTCTTATTGTTATAAGTCACTTTAAACAAACATGGATGAAACAGACCATAACGAGCATTCAAAGAACGAAGAGCAGGTCTCATCTCCAAAAACTTCTTGCGGCGGTCTGCAGTAATTTTGGCGTAGTCCTGAGCAAAGAAAAGGTTAGAGCCATGCCAAGTAATTTTCCCTTTCTGCTTAGCAGCCTGAAGAAATTTGAGTAAATCTGTATATTCTAAAAAATACAGAATAACGCCCCTGGGTTTTGATACAGAGGAAGAAGAAGCACTAGATGAACGAGAAATTGGACCCAGGCGATGCGCTCATTGGATGTTCAAAGCTGGAGAGCTTGGGAGACCAAGCAGCGTAGGTAAAAACGTTTGGAAAAAGGATACGGAGTTTGATCCTTCAAGACCTTCTGCAAGACCGTAAATGCATAAATTATTACGCCTGCTTCGATTTTCTAAATTTTCCACTTGTAGCTTGAGGTTCTGAATTTCTCTGTGCATACTAGGAACTTGGTCAGTGAAAACTTGAACTGACGCAATTGTCTTTTCAAGACGCTCAACCTTTTGTTCAGTATGCGACCAGTTGTCTTCAAGACATTGAAGTCGGGCATTTGTTTCTGCCATGTAAGGTTTGAGTGAATGGATTTCCTCTAATAAAAGCTCCATAGAGATGGAGGATGTTGTATTTGTAGGAGAGGGAGGATTCGCTTTCACTCGTTTCCCAGATGTAGAAGCAGAAGAAGAGGGTAATTTAGCTGAAATTTTTTAGCCTGGACGCAAAATATGAGGAGAGGAGCCTTTTGCGGCAATAGAGTCATTGGGTGAATCTTCCAAATTCTTCTGCAAGACACTAAAGGGGTTAGCATCTTCCAAAGGCACGTTGGCAGCATTAACCTGCTGAGAGGAACTCCGGTTACCGCGCGGCATTGCCATTGAGAAAATGAGATTTAAATATGAAAATGAAATAACAATTCAAGAAGTAAGTCGGATACTTGACATACGTGAATTGCAAATACTGCAGTAAAAATTCCCAAGAGCTACTGTTCCAAAACAACAGTCCACGAAAAAGAATGCCACAAAGGGTGAGCGACGTGGCAAAACTGGATGTAATAGTA
Organism: Triturus cristatus; assembly: GCF_964204655.1. Lineage (NCBI taxonomy): Eukaryota > Metazoa > Chordata > Amphibia > Caudata > Salamandridae > Triturus > Triturus cristatus. Next base: position 785,922,439 of record NC_140594.1, read on the forward strand.
CCTTATCCGTCGTTTCCACAAAACAGGGCTAAAAATACTTGAACAGGGAGGAAACCACAGTAGAAACAACTTTTCCCCTCAAATACATAAGCAAAATAAGCGACTTGCAGAAATTTGAAGACCAAGGAAATCTACTTTGTAGCGTAGAAAAATAATGAGGAGAAGGCTAGTGAGGAGATTCCCCCATCAAAAATGGGAGTTAGATGAACTTACAGCTGAAAATAGAGCAAAGTCAGTCAGAAAAGAGGTTTCCATTACTTAAAAATCAACAATGAAGGCAAATATTCCAACATAAAGGCGCTTGACAAATCAATGTCGTTGTGAAGCTGAGTGGAAAATATGCAGCGTTCACTGAGAGGAGAGTATGCAGCGTTCACTGGGGGAGGCAGAGAGCACAAAATGGTGGCCGCACCTCAAGCGCGAACCACCGAAAGTGCAACGGCAAAAAAAGGACTATTTTGCTCACCCCAGGGAAGCATGAAGACAGCAGATGAAGCAGCAGGCATTCCGCCGATGATTTATGCGGTTTTGAGGCACCGCTAGTCGCTAGGAGCACTTGGAGAACTCCTGTCGCGGCTACGTTCCCACGGAGCTCTCTGGAGCAGCGGCCATTTCCCTCGGCACCAAAACCACGCCCCCCAATGACACATCTTTAAATGTCTTCACTAAGTTGTTATTTCAATATGTAGATACAATGGAAATAAGTGATTGTTACGTTAGTATGAAATTACCAGCTTCACTATCAGAAGGAGATACATATCACCACTTACCTTTAACATATGGTATTTCATGTAGTATACTAACAAGTTTGTTTTATACGACCGGGAGACTTCAGTATCATTATTCAAACTTAGATGTAGTATTTTCGGAACTTCCTATTCGAAAGAATATGAATCCAGTACTTGGTAGTCAATATGCACAGTTCATGGGTGAAGTTTTCCTAACAATGAAGTCAACAGATTGAGTAAAGGCACACAAGAATAATCTAATATGTACATTACGTGAAGAAGAGAAAGTGTTTTTGAATTTAGTTGAGGAGAGGAGACATGATTTCCAAAAGAAGGCTGCTGAACAGAAAACCCATGTACCTCCATGGGCTGGGAAAGTGGGAATTTATGCAACTGGCAAGGCTCATGCTGCGATGCCCCTGGACTTTGAGAAGAAAGGGAAAACCTGCCTCCATAGAATAAAGACAGATTATAACAATGTATATATTGGTTCCAGTGAATGTGAACAAACTTCCTAATTTTGGGAGGTTAGGGACTTAAAGGGGGAACTGATCCAGTATTTCCTGGGGTTTACTACATGTGTGGAAATAATGCTTACTATAAGTTACCTGCACGGTGGTACAGAAGCTGCTACTTTGGGATAGTATTTCTGACAATATACCATGTAAAAAGAATCACTGGAAGCAATGAAAACACGAATGAACTAACACGAAGAAAGAGAGCTAGTTTTTCAGAAATAATAGGTGACATATTTGGTGCATTGATACCTTCAGTGGGAGTCATTCTAAATTCACACAGAATTTGTCAATTGTCAACAGTAGTTGATCGTCTCTCGACTGATACTGCTGGGGGTTTCTTGATGATTAATACGGAAATGGTTGCATTTAGGTCTATGGTTTTACAAAATCAACTTGCTCTTGATATCTTATAGGCAAAAGAAGGTGGAGTCTGTCAAATGCTGAAAGTACAACATTGTTGCACTTACATACCTGATAAGAATAGGGACATCAGGGGGTATATTAAGAATATTACAAAACTTCATGAAAATTTGAAACCACTGGAGGTTGACAGTGTATGGGAAAGACTGACAGAGTATTTCTTCAATAGGGACTTGGTTTATTGATTTAGGGCAAAGTATTTTAGGTCAAATGATTCCTTCCATTAGTTGGTATAACAATAATAGTTTTAACAATAATGATATGGTGTACGTGTTGCAGAAACAAAGGAAAAGGAAGATATGAAGTGAATGGAAAAGGAAAGAAAAGGAAGTACGAAGAGATTCAGCTGGAAGAAATGAAAGGAAAATTATATAAAAATATAAAAGATTTGGAAAACAAAGATGAGATTAAGAACAAAAAGGGAGGAAAAGAAACTCTGAGATACTAAAGTTGGCATCTGATTGGGATGGGCAATTTTGTGATGGCTCAATATGCCATCAGAGAGGGGATTGATGGAGCAAGGACTCGTAGAAAAGAGACTTGCTCAGAAGCAATCCGCTCGTTTAACTCACTAACCTGTTATTAATTACGCATTGTGTGAAACTAACATGCACCACATAAACACATGAATTAGTGAAGCTTGCATATGTGTTTGCTAACGCTAACCAACTCGAACGAATTACTAAAACCGCTTTAAGAGGGAAATCTTTCCTGCGCATGCGTCAACCGCATCTACGCAATATGACTTACTAAAGCTTGGAGAGAAATTCTTGCGCATGAGCAGAAGGCACTAAAATTGAGTCTTGAAAACTCGCATGCGTGGCACCTGCTTAGCTGAAACGAAATCGAGCTATTTAACTAATACTAATGCGGGGAAAGTATTAATAAGTAAAGGGGATTAGAGTAGAGACAGGTGGTATACAGTGAAACCATTTATTTGTGAAAATAACATTTGTCTTTTCTGACTTGATCACTATTGTGCATTTGGGCCTCTCGTGTATGTCTGAAGCAAGCTAAACCATGTGACCATCGCGTATGACAACTGAAAGTCAGCCTGGAAGAATGACGTGCAGGTCGGGATGAGGACAAGGTCACAGTGTGCCTGAGCCTGAGAACCAACAGTGTAAGATCTAAATGAAAGAGGCTACATGTTTAAATGAAATCATTTGTTGCAGATGAAATGTGAATGCGGGTGGGAAAATAAAATATGTATACAAATTAAGGGGATGGATTTGTTAACAATGAGCTAACTGAAAAAGGGACATGTAAGCATGGTGTGATGATCTTCCCCCCCTTGCCTGACCATTTATATCTCGTATTTTTGCAAAATTGAAACTTTAATGGGTGGTAAATGAGGAGCGAAAGGTATAACTCAGGTAGCTTTAGTTAGTTAGAAGAGGAGGCGAGAGATGTCGATGCTGTTAGCCGTGGGTGTTGTCGGAGTAACGAGAGATGCTGATGAAGAAACCGAATGCAGAGCACTCTATTCTAATCTATTGGGTTAGAAAGAGGATTGCAGAAGAATCTCGAGGCGGGAGAGAGTGTCAGAGAGGGGTGCGACGCCCCCGTCAGGGTTTGAGAGGTCATCTATCCTGTCCTGAGGTCTTTGTCTCCTGAACTATCCCGGGGGACCCATACCAGCCCTTTGGCCAGGGGGTTGGTCTTCACTCCATCCTAGGTAAATATTAATTTCATGTATTTGTAGATGTCCTTTTCTCTCTGTCATCTCCTTTCTGAGCATAAGTCATTGCAGAGATTTGAAGTATGTGTTTTGATGATTGATTAATTGAATTTTCCTATGAGTGGTGGTGGCTGTACTGTATTTTGAAGTGGTTAACATGCAATTCATTTAGATAAAGACTTAAAACTTACCCGAGTCTGTGGTTATTTTACTTTAAAGTATAGAAAAGTTAGAATTAAGTTAATTTTCACCATCAACTAGTTCAACTAATGGTCCATCGCTCAGAGGAAAGAACTTTTTGATCAGTGAAAGGTCGGTTAAGAATAAGAAATAATCAATCTTGAAGTGTGGGAAATCATAAACTTTGACTCCAGCGGTTTACTCAATTGTAGGTGTGTTGATGGACCCAGGTGAGTATATGGTATTGGAGTATCTGTTGTTGGTACACCACTGGATCAGTACGACAAAGGTTATGTCAGCAGGATCCGCTTCAGAGGAAGTAGTGCGCCAACTTAGGTTTAGAGTTCTCGCCTATGTACTCCCTGGAATCACCAGGTCTTGTGCTGTGCAGTATAAATAGGAACCCAGAGACAGGTGAATCTAGGGATCTGCTTCTTTCATTTGTTAAAGTTGTGCCTATTCTTGAGTGCCCGCACTTGCTCTCCTCCGAGCATGTTCCCCAAAGTGCATCACAGCTCAGTAACATTTAAAGGTTTTTTTTAGAGTGCTGATCAAGATACATTTTGGGGTCCCTTGTTTGGAAAAACTATGAATTTGTAGCTGCCTTTTGGCTTATTCAAGCCTTTGTAATGCCAAATAATACAGAATTATTTGTTAAACCTTCAGAAACAGGGTAACGTAAAAAAGTCTAAAACTGCTTGATGTTTGTCAGCCAAATAGTACCAAAGGAAAGCTTGAAAAAGTATTGATAAAGCGATTTCCTGTTGAGTTTGGATCTAGATGTTTTTTATTTGCAACAGCAACATTTTATATGGAATTCCGTGTCTAACCACTTTGTTACCCCCTCTATAGGCAAACATGCTAAGGGCGACTTGTTCAACTTTTAGTGGCCTAGTGCACAATATTAAAATAAGACATATGCTATTAGCGCTTGAAATTGGAGCTTCAGTATCCGAATATATGTATAATCGTAAATATATCCTTCTGTATTTCTGGTGTTCTTATTGCAACAGTGAAAATCAAAGCAGTGCTCTGAGGATTTTCAGCATTTCACCAGTTAACTTCTAAAACGTTTCGCATAATTTCAAGGGGCGGCTACTCCACTAGAGCAGAGGAGCATCGCCCCACTGCTTTCTCACAGTGCGAGAAATCCAAAACATAAAATGGTAATAACTTAAGTTTCTTTCCGCATTGCTACGGAGCTGCCCTACTCTCCAAGCAGGGCAGGAGTGGTTTGCCGACTCCTGAGTGCGCAAAGACTGTTTGGTCGTTCCTCTCGGGCCACCCAAACCAGTCATGCGCACACTGCCCTTCTCCATTCAGGCTGCATTGCAGCCTGCATGGAGAACATGCCATCCCCTACAGTCCCTGACTGGGTGCCGTCTCGACCAATCACAACGCTCCACTGGAGTGTTGTGATTGGCTTAGGGGAGGGAGCCTGGCTGCTTGCTTCCTGTTCCTGTTGGAGGTAAGAGAGCTGGAGCAGTGAAGACACAGGACCGGGGCCAGCAGAAAGGTAGGTTACATTTTTTTAAAATTATTATTGACCCCCCCTCCCACCACATGACCCCTCCCTGCACGACCTCGCACCTGCCCTCCTCACCTGCGAGCCATGCCGGCCGCTACTGCTAATTTCTTTTCCCCTGTCCTGCCCCTATTCTCTGATTTATATTTGCGCACTTCCCTGTTTAGGTAGCTACCTGTGAACCTTGTGGGTAAGAGAAATAGGAAGGGGTAGAATAGAGTTGCCAGACAGATATGAAGAGGACTGTATAGCAAGCGAGGAAAGTAGATGGAAAGGGAGGTAAAGATAAAGATGATGTAGAAAGATATGTGAGGTAGGAAAAAGAAGAGAAGTAAATATGGGTTGAGATAGAGATTATGTAGAAGGATATGTGAGATAGGGGGATAAGTAAAGTAAAGAGAGCAATGTGAGGCAATCAGAAGGAAAGATAAAGAGATGTAGAAATAGGAATATGTAGGCAGAGAAAAGGAGGTTTAGAAATAGGTATGCTTTTACAGTGCAGGAGAGAGTGGTGCATATGGGAATGGACATGTAGAGAGAGGCAGATTAATGCCGTACTGAAAGGGGTGGGGTGGAGAGTAAAGTAAGGTAGGTAAAGGCTGCTGAAGGTAGAGATAGACAGAGAGACTTGAGGAAAAACAAAGATGCAAGATAGACAGCAACAAAATGAGAAGACATATAGAAAAACAAGGCAAGTAAAGACAGTAGTGGGGAAGAGAGAACGGTTAGAGATAGGTTAAACGTAGAAAGGGAAATGTGATGTAGCATGAAAAGAGAACACTGTCACACATGAAATTGGGAAAGAGAGGTGAGGTTTACACAAAGATTTGTGAGAAAAGAAGGTGAAGCAGCAAGATCAATGAAGAGACTGGTTGAGAGAGATAGTTACGGTGGCGGGTGAGTTGAAATGGGTAAGGATAGAGATATAGAAATAGAGAATGGGAGAAAGGAGTAAAATACTTAGAGAGATGAAGGAATGGGAACAGAGGTAGAACGAGAGAAAGGGAGGTAGAAAGGTGAAGAAATTAACTAATTGTGAATAAAATTGAGGGTTAGGTAAGGAGAGGAAGAGTGGGGGGATAGGGATAGGTGAGGTAGAGCGGGAGATAAGAGGTAGACAGAGAAAGGAAATTGACAAGAGGAAGAGTGGTGAGGTAGAGAAAGGGCTGAGAAAATAGGTAGAGAGATGTAAGGTAGTAAAGACATGGAAAAAGAGAGATGGAAATGTGAGATAAAGCCAGAGATGAGGTTGCGTGAGGAGTGAAGCTGTTGCATTAGAGATACAGGAAGGTCAAATCGAAAAGTATAAGTGAAGTACAGCGAGTGGAATGAGGTAAAGAGAAGGGATCAAGAGTGATAGTTTTAACTGTCGGCACAGAGCATGACAGACAGACGAGCGTGCCCTAAAAAGATGTTATGTTTTGAAGCAAAGCCCAGTCTGGCTATCTTAGTATTAGACTTTGCATCCAAAAATATGGATGCCTGTGCTAATCTGCTTACACTACAACCAGGTTACTCCCCTTGATGCACAGTGGTGGAAAGTAGCACCCTGCACTATTTGTGCTGTGAATAGGGCCTTTCCAGCAGAAACTACGTTTGCGTTGGAAAGGAAATACCCTTGCAAGAATTTGTCCTGCTTTGTTTATGCCACTTTATGTAACTTTTCCCTGGCACACACCCTAATGTTTCTGCTAAGCATACTCGACTCTCAAAATAGGAAACAAAGCTGTTTTTATGAGCAACCTTATTATGGCAGGTAGTACGACTGTCCCACTCACTGTACAAGGGGGGCTATGGGGTCCCTGGAAAAGTGCCCACTTTACCCATGCCTTACTACGTGTCTGTAACACTGCGCTGTGAGAGGGGCGCTGGACTCAGGGATGGTAAACATGTTATGTCACCGGCAAACCCCTAGGAGTCTAAATAAAAGTGAAAGTAGATGAACCGGAATACTATATAAATGACGACACCTCCTTTAGTCATCATTGCGTGCAGCAGCGAGCAGCAGCACAGATCCAAGATGTGCCGCGGAGGCTGCCAGGTCTTGCTTTACAGTCCGACTGGCAATCGCAACATCATTGACGTTGCCAAGAGCACGGAGGCTTTCAAAAAAACAACGGTCAGGAAATTCAAAGAGCTGGTGGTTAAAAGAATGCAGGAACCTACCTTAATAATAACAGGTAAGTTGGAGAGTAACTCTCACCTGCTGCAAACTGCAAGAGCTACAGATTTATCAAGACTTTGTGTCACCACGAAGTCACCAATGTAGCGCCCGGTGGCACACAGGATTGATAAATTATTTATTTTTCATTAAAAAAAAACAATTGTGCTGGAAAGTTGATTTAAAGTAGTGCAAATAGTGGTTTGCGCTGCTTTGCACTTTGTTGTGTCATTATAAGGGTGGTGTTTGGGTAATCCAAGGCTACCACCGGTGGTCAGACCATGCCTTAAATCAAACAATGAGACTTCCTACAAGCAAGCATTAGGTATGAGAAATGTATTTATTTCGCCATACATTTCACTCATTGCGTGTGTGCTGCACCGTGCAGCACACACTGAATGTGTAAAATGTAAATAAAAGAGTATAGCACAGGATTTAGTACTGCAGGGGTTCCCTTCAAGTACAAAATGTATGTTAGACATCACGCACGTGTCTTCGCGCTATGGCGCCTGGCGCTATTAGGGCACTACTGGAAAGGGAACATTGGAAGACAATGTGAGGCTGTGTGTACGTCATCGTAGGGGAAGAGAGCAGCGGCAGGCCATTTTTATTGTTATTAAATACGGCTCTGCGTTGCTTTTTTCTCTTAGCAAAATTCAAAATCTTTGGTCGCCTCACCTCTTCACACTATAATTCGATATTGGCAGATTATATCTACGCCGTTAGTTTAAATTGCACCTCTCTTGCACACACCAGTGTAACGTTTTCTTTTTGTGTTTAGACGCATGTATGTGTTTTGTATGTGTTATGCAATTCATGTACTCTGAGGTCCTTATGTATTGCAACTGGTTCTATTGTAAAGAGCTCTGACACCTTTGGGTCAAGTATGTGCTATTACATAATCGCATACATAAATACATTTAATGACTAAACCTGCACTTGCTTTTTTCTGCATTAATCACATAGAACAGGGTTTTGCCATAAAGTGTATTCACGGGGGATGTTTTACTGGGACATACAGAAGGGGTGACGTAGGTCAATTATTGCTTACCTGACTGGTTAGTACCTTGGAGGCAGGAAGGGTGTGACTGTTGAAAATTATGTCTCGTTTCTGGTACCTGTGATTTGAATAGAACCAGTAAAAGTGTTTTCTGTAACTTTGTTTCAACTATATATCTTAAAGCCCTATTAATGGCAGTATCAAATTGAATGAAACAAGTAAATGTGTGCAAATTGACAGTTTTTCAATTTTTAACTCCACGACTCTAAGGGGGTTATTTAACATTCTGTGTAGAGGTGTACCCTGTCCGTCAAACTGATGGTCAACCCTCTCCATTTAGAATCGGGGAAACTCTCTGTTGCCTCTGCTGAGGAAACCTTAGACCAACAGCCACAAGGTCAACCGATGTCCTTCAAAGTACTTCCGACTGTCCTCCCTAGTTAGGGCCGATGTACATATTTCCTGTTTGGGGCCACCAGGAAAAGCCTGGCAGACCTGACAAAAACAAACTCAGGCTTTAGAAGCTTGTATTTAAAAACCAAACGGTTGGGGCAGCACAGAAAACATGGTGGCCACTCATTAAACTCGCAGTGCCTTCAGAGGAGCTTTTGACGCAGTGGCTCCTTTAAGGCATAGAGATCCCTGCCACGGAGGCAGAAATGTCTAAGGGCCTTATGTAGGTGGCCTGGCATTTACCACTTCATAAATACCGAATCATACCTATTCGGTATTTATGAAGTGGTAAATGCTATGTAGGTATTCCTGCGGTAAAAATTACCGATTCGTAGAAATTTGGTAATTACCGAATCGGTATTTACCGATTCGGTAATGAGGCATACCTTCCCATTGATTGAATCAATGGGAAGGTATGCCTCATTACCGAATCGGTAAATACCGATTCGGTAATGGGGGGAACACAATCAAGGGTGGCAGGGTGTCACATTGACACCCTGTTGCACCCCTGATTCCTGCATGTGTGCACATGTGGCACACATACATGCCCTAAGGGCATGTATGTCTGCCACATTGCACACTTCTAAGCGCTTGAAAATGCATTTACAGAGCCATTCTTCATTTACCACCAACTATTAGTTGGTGGTAAATACCGACTCCACACGACACCCACACACTCCCCCTACATATCATTACAGGATTCGGTATTTGCCGAATCGGTAAAATTACCGATTCGGTAATTTTACCGATTCGGTAAATAACCGAATCCTGTAATGTGCCCCCTACATTGCAAAAGCCTAAATACCGGTCGGTAACGGTATAATTACCGAAAAGCGGCCGTTACCGACCGGTATTGGGCTACCTACATGAGGCCCTAAATGTGGCAGACAGTCATGCACTAAGGTGTTGGAGGCTATAACCTCTGCCACCCTGGCTGATTGCCATTCTTGAAACAACCCTCTTAGTTTCATTTCTGAAAGAATTGACTGAACAACTTTTTTTTAGTTTTTTAGTTTTTAGTTCTGTAACACTTAAGTATTGTTTCTGGCAGCAACATTGAATAGGACAAGTGAAGGTGTGCACAGTGACAGAATTACTTTGAACTCAAATCTTGTTTCTGGCACCGATGAATTGAAGATGAGTTAAAGTATGCACGGTGACCATTTTTGTATTCTATAATTCGGTCTCATTAGTGACATGTGAAGTGGTTGGGATAAGGACAGGTGTACACAGTGGCTGCTTTTTAGGTCTCGCTGGCGTCGCAGCGCGAAGCGCTGCCGCCAACGAGACTATTGTTGCCGTGTTTACTCCCAAGGGAGACAGACCTGGGCACGAGCCGATTCTGGTCTGGGCACGAGCCGATTCTGGTCTGTGAACGCGCTTCACAGTGGAACAGCTTGTGCGCGTTAATTTCAGTTGAGTGCTCGTCTCCGAAAGACGTGCTGCGCCGATTCTGGTCTGGGCACAAGCCGATTCTGGTCTGTGAACGCGCTTCACAGTGGAACAGCTTGTGCGCGTTAATTCCAGTTGAGTGCTCGTCTCCGGAAGACGTGCTGCGCATTAATTATAGTTGAGTGCTCCAGCAGCCTGGGGCGCCTGTCGACATGCTGTGCTAATGATTACTGTGGGGTCTCATGCTGTGATAATTCTCACTTTCTGTGTTGTGATCGGGAGCAGGCGTATTACTGGCGCTACCGCCACGCCTTCATTAGTCATAAAAGCTGCATGGCAAGCGATAATTAGGGCGGCATGTTTTAGGACATTTTTAGCAATTACTTTGTTTACTTAGTGCTATTAGTGATAAACTTTCGTGCATCCAATGCTCTATTTAAACGTGCAGCACTGAACATTTTCAAAGAAGGCGAAACAGCGACATTCATTGGAGACACGACCTATTTGAAGACGCTTGTTTTACTGGGGTAAGTTCTGTGAACTGTTTAGTTTGTTTACTTTATTATAGTATAACTGGCAGGGTTGGCTAAATTATGCGAGAAAAGGAAAAAAATGCAGGAGATGATGGTATGAGGCAAGTGTGGCAAATGTATAATTATGCGTACACCATATAAAAGCAAGTTGCAAAATGTCCGGTGTTGGGCGGATGGGTTCACTGTGCTGTTGCGTCGCCTGTAGGTGTGGTTATGAGTGCATGTGACTAGCTGGCGACATGTCCTTGTACTGTTACTTGCCTTTGCACTTTTTTTTTTTTGCATATATGTATAGCACGAACTCGACCCAAAGTTTATTGGAGCGCTTTACACGAGCACCGTATTTACATTACACATTCAGGCACGGGGAGATTAAGTGATTTGCCCAGAATCACAGGATGTTGATGCGACCTCGGGGCTCAAACTCTGGTTTCCAGCACAAAAGTCGGCAGTTTAGCCGACGGACCACATCCTCGCCCTTGCCCTGCTGATTTTCAGGGACGGCTGCTCTGTCTTCACAATGTTCGGGTGAACTATGATTCCGCTGCCTGACCTGGAACAGATCTGTTAGGTGTTTGTATTTATTTTTTAGTTTTTTTTATTTAGCGCAAACTCAATCCGTAGGTATTGGAGCACTTTACATGTATACCACATCCATTATAGAAGGACACATTCATGTTTGGTAGGTACGTGGATATTAAGTTATTCATAACCGGCGGAGCCAAGGCTGGTCTCTCTACCTCTGTGACTCCGGTTGCTGCTCGCGCCTCGTGTGTAGCTGGTTTTCCTAGTTATCTGGCGAATACAAAAGCGGGCTTTGCTGTGTTTCTGTTTAAAGGCTACACATAAGGGGCTCAACTGATCGAATTGTAACCAGCTGTCCAACACAATACCGGCAGAAGGGCTCAGTGAGACGTACACTTGTAAGGGGCAGAGGTTACACTCCCGGCAAGTCTGCCTCAGCCTTCATTCTTCCGAGGTGGATCAATTGAATACCATTGATTGGGTAGTAGTTATATCTGTTAACCGAGCGTAGAAATGGAGCAAATTTAATACGGAGGGCTATTTGAAAAGTATAATTTTTTTCCAATGTGCCAGATGAATTTGTCTTTATGTTCTTGGGACTTATAAGAATGTTGTAGTGTGTACATCAGGCGGGTCATGTGTCTTTGGAAAACTAGCCCCTTTTTGTGATATTGTAGTTGCATGATAGTTTCACATTATAATAGTGGGGGCTCGGATGTCAAACCTCCTTTCCGGGTGTTGGTCCTTGCCAGCAGTCATCACCTACTGCCAAAGACCTGCTTTTTAAAATGTATATCACCTGTCCACCTCCTTCCCCTTCTGGTACCCCCCTCACTAGTGCCCTCTCTCCCTTTCGTTTTCACCCTTCCAGCCTCTCTTCCCCCGTTCTCTCTCGGTCCGCCATTTCTCTCCATGCCCCCATTTCTCTCTCCCATGCCCCCTTTCTCTCTCTCCCTGTACCCCCCTTACTCTCCATCCCATTTTCCCGTGACCCATAGCTTTGGCTGCAGGTGAGTTGGCACAACTCCTGTGAGAGAAGTGTCTCTAGATTAGGTGGCATGAGCCCCTGCTGGGACCATGGTCAGGCGTTTGTCTGTTACACAGAAAACCACATCTCTGTTAACCTGCAGTTTGAGAGTATTTTTGGTTATTGTGTTTATTTACTGTACCAAATGAATCATGGTGGAACCGGGAATCTTATGCCAGAGCATCCCAGGAATCCAAAAAGTAAAACTGAAAAAACACATTTTGGAGAAAAATCATGTGATGTTGCAGAAGTCGCTTCATCTCTTAGTGGTGTTTAATGTAGGTTCATTTACAAACCCCAGCCATCATATAAGGTCTCTGGAATGCCTTAGACCTGGCAGAGTCTCTTGATGCCCATGAGCAACAATAAAGAGCATGTTCGCCGCTGAAGAGAGTGACCACTTCACCATTCATCCCTTTGTGCCTGCAAACAGAGCTGAATACTTCACCTTTTACCACTTTGCTTCTGCAAACAGAGCTGACCACTTCACCAGCTGAACAACATTTGCACAAGCGTCGCTGACACCCCGTACTCCCGATTTTTGTATTGCATATGATGCCCCAATCACTTCAAGTACATTTGTTGTGATCGGTAGTCCCTGTCCCCTGCTATACATTCCATCGTAAATATTTAAATCCTGTTTTTTGTATTTTTATTCATCCATTCACATTCCTTTACGTTAAAATAGCCATAGCTTTACTGTACAGTTGCTAGAATAGCTTATAATATGGTATAGTGTGTAATTTTTAAATAATCACTCCACTGCAAACAAAAACATTGATAAAAAACACTGCCATTTACAATGCCAGTAGCTCCAACTGCAACAAATGCGAGACCTATTGCATTGCAAATGCTTGTTAACTCAGTAACTTTAAGGCACTGACTTCAAGTTTTTCAGAGTTATGTGTCTCCTGGTTGTGCAGGGGTCAGAATTCAGATTTGGGTGGTATTTTTCACACCCGGAAATTACTAGATGCAATACGGTATTAATGAAGCACCAACATCTGCATCTGCATGTAATACCACAATAACTCAGAATAGGTACGACTTATCTCACCTGATACATCTAGAACCCCAGTGTATCATATTTTTTCGGGTGCAATAAATAGCACTTTTAACTGACTAACTCAGAAACTGTCCCACAATTTTGTCAGTCATTCAATTGAGGGACAAATAAAAGCGTGCATGGTGACAATTTTTAACTTCATAAGTCGAAGTCAAATTCCGATACCATTGAATGGAATGAGGAAAGGCGTGCACAGTGACTGTTTTTTTAACACCATAATTCTAAATCTGGCATCGCTGATTTGCATGGAACAACTAAAAGAATGTGCTGACATTTTCTTTAACTTCCTACCTCTTAAACTCATTTCTGGCAACATTGAATTGACTCGGACAAGGTAAAATACGCACAGTGCCTATGTTTTAGTCATTGAACTCTAGGTCTTGTTTGTCGCACTACTACACTTAATTTGCTGTAGAACATTAAAGTTTGCACAGTAGTGTTTCTTTCTTGCGATCTTGTCTAAGGGTCTGTGTTAATATTGATTTGAAACCTTGGTGGGTTTTAGTGGCTTGAGGGAAAATTGAGCATATAGTTTTTTTGAATTGAAGACTTGTTTGTGTATTTGCTGACATTAAAGGGATCCTTGGTTGATCCAGCGTTCTTCCTAGCCCACCTATTATCGACTCCAGGGCTTGCTCCCTTCCTTTCCCTTTCTCCTTGTCAATTATAGGTTGTGTGTAGAGTGCCAAGTGGCTCAAGTTAAGCTCTTTTCTCACACCCCAGATTCCAGTGAACCCCCGGGCCTTGCTACCCCTCCCTGCCATGGTCACCTCTTCTGAAGTGCAATGCAGGCTGGGTGACGTCCTGAGAGAAATGTGTGTGTACCTCTGCTGAACTTGTGGTCATTGGAAAAGTGGAGTGGACTGCTCCGCAAGCTGATGTTCTAAGTGAAACAAAGGAAGCGAGGGAGGGGGGAGTCTTCTTTTATCACATTTCTCTTTTTTATTCTGAAATTTCATCCCCTACTAATAATAAAAGTGGAAGTTGTCTCAGAGAAAATTTCTAAAAGGGCAGGAGTATACCTCATTATGTAAAAGTAGAAAGAACATTGGTCTCTCAGATCTAAGAAATATTACTGAGCTCACTTCGATGAGTGAAGACAAAAGTGCAACCTACCAAGCTCTTCATCCCTCACATGTGCAGGGTGCCATTCTGCTAGGGTGTGAACCTTGGGCAGACTAGGGCTTGCCAACGGGTGCTTGTCCTCCTTTGGTCGTATAACAGAGGCTTGGGCTGCAATTCACTGCTCAAATAGATTGCTCTTTTCTGACCCAGCAAGGCTAGTAGAAATCTGGGCCTTTTAAAGGTTGTGTAGCTTCTGCTCAGATAGCCAGCCTAGATTCCTTTTTCACTTCTTGCCACGCTTATGAAGTGTACTTGTGCAGCAGTAGGTAGTGTCCTGTTTTTTTTTTTTTAAAAAGGTGCACTTGTTACCAACTCCTTTTCTTGCATGCTTGTCATCATTTTACTGATTGGACAGCATCTCTACATTGAGTATGTTGCCATATGGATTATTGCCCCTTGTTTTATTACCATTTGTGTGGTGTACCCGCACACAGCATGCCGTTGCCCCTCTGGCTAGGTCAGTGATGTGTAGCTCCCTATATGTTTGAGTTCTGATTGTGACTGGTGTGCCTATATCTCCCCCCTCCTGCTCCATCACACTGCCAGGTTCTGCACTCCAAGACAAGACAAGAGCACCTCTCTGGTCACTCACGCATGATACAAAAAACATTTCTCTTCACGGTGTAGTGTGCTACTCATATGAGTAGGTAAGAGCACCCCACTGAGGGCTAGGCAGCGATATAGGAGCGCTACAGTACAATGTAATAAAATAAAGATACACAGTGGCATGACTACAAGGTCTGCTCTGCATTCCATTACTTTAAGTGCCCTGCCCTTACACAGGATGATCACAGTTTATGATCTTACAAAAGGCGAACTGCTCTGTCCATTCTGCCACAAATCTTGTCACTTTTCAAGAACCAAGTGCTTTAGAAAGTAATGCTATGGTTTACAAATTACTTTCAGTTCACAGTTGCCAGGATGAAGGTTGTTGATTCTTTATGTGTCCAAGATTTGATTGAGACTGCCGTTTGCCTCATTTTTTTTATTTTTATAAAGGTTTAATCTAACTTGAGTTGACATCTCGAAAGTCAGCAGCTTTATCTGTGTTTACAGCCGAGACATATTAGTTTTGCAACTGCTTCATTTTATTTCTTATTGTTTTTTACACTATTCTTAAAGAAATGATGCTGTTTTATTTTATTTATTTTTATCAAATGTTTTCTTGGGACTTTGTACCCCCAGCACACCTGCGGAGGATAAGGATTGCAGGACACAACATGGATTTTTAATAAGGATTGCAGGACACAACATGGATTTTTAATTAGCATACATTGTAATTATGTTGCAAAATGCACCGTTTAGACAATTTTTTACTACAAACACTTTTCTGGGGAAGAGCGTCCTGCTGCATGAAATTTAGAATGACCGAAGTGCACTTCAAAGACGGAAACTTAAAGTCTGCTACTTTCAAGTCATCAGCTGCCACTCCTGGGAAATGAAGTTCCTCCCATAAGTATATTTTGAAAAGGCATGTGCCACACACTGTCTTTTTACTTAAAATCTAGAAAACATCGCCTTAGACCTTCATCGAATCTCCCACCTAACCCATACCCTAATCCAGTCTATTCGGCCTAGACGGAGTCCATCTGATCACAAATGTTTTTCAGGCTCTGAACTAAGACAATAGGGCTATTTCCCAGGGTATAGAAAATTTACAGGTTTACACTTATGTTAGCAGAGCTAGTCCCAGGTATTTCGAGATCTCAAAGTGTTAGAATCCCTTTCAGAGGGCCACAGGGCACGCAAGGGTTACTGGGCCCAGTTGTGGAGGTTTAGGGCTTTTAACACCTGATGTCTTGGGACCGACCTGCAAAGGATTCTGAGCGGCTGGGCCAAGTACCCCTTTTGGACAAGACTCTCAGGATGGTGTGGCCCAAGCAGTCCAAGGCACCGGAAGGTGGATACAGGGAAGTAGACACGGGCCAACAAATCAAAATGCGTGCAGCAGCAACAATATATCAATGTCAAGCCAAGTACTCACCTTTGAAGAAAAATATAACTATTTTATTTCTACTGCTATCAACACAAACAAAAAACTGCACAGTCCCCTGAGGTTGGGGCTCTAGTGTTTCTTTAGGTGAATCTTCAAGTCCAACTCTCTCCTCACTCCTAGCGATAGTGGTTATTCCCCCTTCACTATAAGCAACATTCATGGTAAGCTGCACTAAGAGTCCTAGTCTCAAGAGTCCACTTTGACTCTTATATAAAGTAAACATTGTTACAGTGCCGCAGCGCTAACTAGCAGCAAGTACGCTGGGGCAGACTGGCCCAAAATCTGTCTTATCCGCATCCAAAGGTGTGAAGTATCCAGAGTTCCTGAGCGTGCCCCATCCCCGGCTGCATAAAGCAGGACCAGCTGAATTCAGGTGAGCTCGCTACACATGGACCAGGCAGGCTGCACTTAGTGGGTGCAGAGATCCTCAAACGTGGTCGCACTCCAGAAGTGACCGGAGTTTCTTTGCAGCTCTGCCTGTGGTGAAAGTACCCGATCCGTCTCCTGGTGGAGGGTTGTTGCAATGATCCTGACACAGGTCAGTCACCTTGGAGATGGGGCACAGATGCTCCAACAGCAGCCTCACTACTCCGACAGGGGTTTGCATTTCAGGTCACACTTCTTATTACTCCTGGTGACCCGCCTCTGGCACATGGGGTCATCGTATCATCACGGCAGTATGCAGGCTCCTGCCCACTCAGTACAGTGAAGTCCTTGGCGGTGGCTGCTCCTGACCTCTACATGGGGTCGCACCTTGCTGCCGCACAAGGCAACAGCCCTTACCAGATGGCAGTCTTCTCAGGGTGGCCTCTCCTGGCATACAGGATTGCTGGCTCATGCTATGCACAGGCTCTGCACACAGCTTTATTCACAGCTGCCCTCCTCTGGCATAAGGGGAGGTCACTGACTTTGCCCTACTCATGTGTAATAACCTGATCAGTGCAGCAGCAGATTCACAAAGGCACTGCTCTGGCATACGGAGGTCACCAACTTTGCTCTGCACATAGCCCAATCAGTGCAGCCATGTCCTGACTACTCACAAAAGGAGTCCACTTGACAGGGCTCCTGACAAGAGCTTGCTCCCTCCAACGCTCTCCTCTTCCTCACAAAGGAACCCTGGTCTTGGAAAGCAGGCAGGTGCTGGTGCACCAGGCTCCAGGGCAAGTGGTCTTAGATTCTGTTGGTGATGACCCCTCACCCAGCAGGAAGACTAGCAAGCCTTTGGCCCCAGGCCGTCCCTGTCAGACGTCTTGCAGAGCTTCCCTTCCTCACACAGCCCACCTGGCTGCTTGATAGATAAAAATAATTGGGGTCTCAAACTCCTCTTCGTATAGTCCATTTCCAGACACCAAATGTGATTTGGGGTAGGAGTGTTTGGCGTTTTTGTTGGCGGTCAGCTTCTTTTGAAGTACTCACTCCTGTTCCTCTTGAAAGCAGTCTGAAACAGCAAGAGTGACTCCAAAGCTGGCAGCACAGGCCATGGGGGTGAATAGGGCCTATACATGGATCTTAGCAACAGGCATAAGTGTATTGAAACTTAGCCCAAGGCCTCAGCCCTAATCTTTATGATTTCCTTATCAGATCTATCTCCTTCCTGAAATGTGACCAACACCCTTCCATGTGAACTCTCTCCTAATCAAAAAGCACCCTTTGAAGTGTACAGGGGAAGCCTGGCTCTCCCCTGCTAAGTGTGTCCCACCCAGCTCACAGGACTGCAGCAACACACAAATCTGTCTAGGGGGATTCCTCTACCTCCTCATGTTTCATCAGGCAGCCCTGGGTCTCCTAAAATGGAACCAAGAGTCCATCACGTACTGTACCATTTGTAGGGATGCATACACCCAGCAAATTCCATTCAACACACACACATTGTACAGTACTGTATCCTCCATTTACTGTACCACTCAAAGGCACACACCCAGTACATGCATTTAGCCTCCATGCACTGTATAGCTGTACCTTCTTTATGTTGTACTACTCACAGGCATACATACACCCAGCACCTGCATTTAACATGCACGCACTGCACAGTACTGTGTCCTCTTCATATTGTGCTACTCACAGTCACACATGTATTCCAGCAGATGCATTTAACATGCACGTACTGCACAGCACTACATCCTTCTAGGCATTGTACCCCTCTGAGGCACACATACATCTAGCACATGCATTCACCATGCCCGCACTGAGCAGTACTGCAGTGTAGCCTATCCCAGGTTCAGATACATTCAGTGCAGGTACACCACTCATTCTCTTCACAGTACTACACTAAACCTATGTAGGCCAAGGGTGAGATAACTACAAAGCAGCAGAACGTTAACTGAATGAGCCTGTAGGCCTCACTCCAGTGACACACGTTAAAAGGGACCTGTTTGCTACTACAGATCTCTACAAGGTATGCTACCACTACCGCTCTTGTGCTGCTTGACTCCTGGTGAAGGCGGTAGCCTCTCACCACTATGAGGGTAGAGCTTCGGGCTCCTCTCCCAGTACAACAAGACCGCAGTCCATGAAACAGGCCTATGTTGTGGCATGCAATCATGATCTGTGTTTGCCTGTGACGATCGACATAGGGCAGGGGTGCATGTCCATACCATGTGGAGTACTTTTTCATCCCAGCACACAGGCTCTAGCTTCAGGCAGCACTGCTGTCCTTCAGGTCACAGAGACCTTACGATCTTGTAATTTTGACAACATAGATATGTCGTGGTGTAAAAACATCTTCCCGATTCATGTGTCTAACAACATAAAAAAAACTCTTACATGCAAAGAGTATCAGATAAAAGAACTGTCAGGCTACAAAGATCTTAGAGACCCAGGTATGGACAGAAAAACCACCCCATAGCTTACAAATATCTTCCAGGCTCATACAACTCACCTTCAGGTTACACGGCTGTCGGAGAACCAGAATTAACTCACAGGTTACACAGGCCCAAGTCTGTGACGGCAGAGCTATCCTTGTGTTGTAAAAGATCTTACATTCAGGGTCTAGGAGTTAATATGCACACAGTACAAATGTCTACCAGACTTCGGAACATGACAGCAAAGCTATGGTTCAGATCTCCAATCTAGGAAATTATCTAGCCTCTTGTTGGACAGGCCATCCGAAGGGCTTGCTCCCTCCCCGCATGACAGGGCCTAAGCCCCGGCCCGCCAGGCGTGACCCACACGAATCACCCGCACCCCGTCTTCCGACGGGACTCCTGCCCCCGGACCTCCATGTATCACGGGGCCGAGCCACCACCGGCTCCCCCGGCCGGATCAAGCCGCCATCTTGGACACTGCACCACGAGTCCGCGTGGCCTCCGCTCGACCCTAACCCTGGGCCTGGCCGGCCCCGGCATCCCGGCACCACCTTCCACCCAGGAGGTGAGCGGACCACTTGGCAGGTCAATGGGAGAACGAAGCGTCAAGGGCTCTCCCCCGCCAGGTGCCGATCGCCTCCAGCTCCCCCAGGCGCTGGCTCCACCCCCTGCTGGGTGTCTGGACACCTTCATCCCGGACCCTCCGACCTCCAAGTGCGAGGGTCCGGACATCAAAGGGCGCCAGACCTATAACTAGGGCAGCTCCGGAGCAGGACGGCAGTTGTATCCTGGAGTCGAGAGACACCGAGAGAACTCAGCCTTGACGGACTACTGGCGCTGCCGTAGCCCTATCTTGTGAACTATCGTCCTGCCTGCTGGCGCTGCCGCGGCCTTCTGCAACACCCATCCTCGTCGGGACCTGCTGGCGCTGCCGCGGCCCATTGTAACGACCATCCTCACCGGGACCTGCTGGCGCTGCCGCGGACCGTGCATCGACCATCTTCACCGGGACCTGCTGGCGCTGCCGCGGACCGTGTATCGACCATCTTCACCGGGACCTGCTGGCGCTGCCGCGGCCCGTCCCAGCTAGAACACCAAGCTCGAGGATTGTGAGCTATCCACCATACCACCTCAACTACCAAGACTGGTAACCAGACTGTCCCGCTACCCCCTTTCCCCATCTTGAGAGACTTGAATCGAGGGGACCCCTGAATCCAGACCTCCTTGTACCTTCCATCGTACCGTAAGAAATTGCCTATAAAGAACACTAAATCTTCTCCTTGTGTGGTGTCTGTCTGTGGGGGGGAAGTTATTTATCTGTACGATCGCTGGAGACGGCTCTCCCCGGAGACCTCTCCCCTTGTCCTCGGCCGACCCTCCCGGTCCGTCTAACATTGGTGGCCAGCGGCGCGATCCGAATCAACGCGTAATCGTACAGAGAGTAGCTCACCCCACGACAAAACCACGATGTCAGCCAAAGATAGCGGTTCCACTGAAAAGTTCCAAATGGATAAGTTGGAAGAATATAACCACCGCGAACTTAAACAATTCTGCATGGAACTAGGCATTGCTACCACCGGCCTGAGTACCAAAGACGATTTGAAGCGCGCCCTTGAGTCGTGGGCAGAAACTGGGGTCACCGGATCACCCGACCAAAACAGTGTCGCACCAGAGGGGAACGCCACGGCTCCCGAGGAGCGGGGAACGGGCCTCTCGCAGGAGGAGATCCAAGAAAGAGAAAGAACCAGATTACATGAGTTGGAAATGGCACGACTCAAGATGGACGGAGAACTAAAGTTAGCCGAGCAGAAACTAAATCTAGAACATCTGCGGCTCCGAGAAGAGCGAGAAGAAAAACAGAGACAGAGAGAGCTCGAGGAAAAAAGAATAACACTCGAACACGAGCGCAAACTGGCGGAGATAGAACTCCGGAAACAGAATAAAGAACCGGGGGTGCCTGAGCGACCGCACACCCCGGGAGCAACCGAGAGAAAAGTCCACATCCCCAAGGATGTTGTCCGAGAATATGTCCGAGAGGACGACATACAACAATGGTTCAAAGCCTACGAGATCGCCATGACCTCCCACCGGATCGACCGGAGTGATTGGGGAGCCGGACTATGGGGGAGGTTCGTCAACGAAGGCCGCGATGCCCTATTGCAGCTCCCAGATCACCAGATGTCGTCCTACGACCACATGAAGGCTGCCCTCCTCACCCGCTACGGCCTCACGCCCGAGATGTACCGCCAGAGGTTCAGAGACTGCACCCGGATCCCGGGTACAACTTGGGTGGAGTACGTCAACTATTTCAGCCGAGCCTTCGAGGGTTGGATCAAGGGGAGCCATGTAACGACCTACGAGCAACTCTTTAACCTTATGGTATGGGAGCACCTGTCGAACAACTGTTTCGTCGAGCTCAGGCAGCACCTCCTCGACAGTAAATTGACTGACCCCCGGCAACTCGCCGCCGAAGCTGACCGATGGGAAAGCACCCGAGTGGGCCGGAGAGGACCGCACGAGCAAAACCGAAACAACCAAGGCCAGCACCGTCCCCGGGGAGGAGGAGGAGGCCAGGGGCGAGGGAGAGACACCATCCCGGCAACACCCGTGGCCAGCACCCCGCCCCCGGCCGGGCGGGGCAACCCCCCGATGCGCCCGGGGTTCCGAGCCAACGTTACGTGCCACCGATGCCAGCGAGTCGGCCACTACGCCAATGACCCGAGCTGCCCGCAGAACCAAACACCAAAGCCCCGCCAGGTAGCGGCCGCCGCCCTGGGGGAAGAACGACTATCAGAGGAACAGGAAGAATACGAGCCGGCCCAGCAAGAGTGGGAACCGGCCGCCATGGTTCTAGCATGCCTAGGGGGAAAGGACATGGTTCCGCGGGCCCCCCTACCCGCCAACACCCGGAAATATGGCCAATGGGTGACCATTAATGGACGTCGGGCCGAGGCCTTACGTGACACAGGCGCCAGTGTGACGGCCGTCCGCTGTCACCTGGTGAAGCCCGAGCAGATCCTGCCGAACATTCTCTGCCCCGTCCGCTCAGCCGACAATTCCGAGAGTCTGTGTCAAATGGCCTGCGTCCCCTTCGAATGGGGAGGGGTCTCCGGCCTGTTGAAGGTGACGGTCCGGGATGATGCACCCGTGGACTGCCTCCTGGGGAATGACCTTGAGAGTTCCCCGTGGGCCACCGTCGAGAGAAGAGAGCACCTGGGGATGCTGGGCCTCCCGGACTGGGCCTGCGTAACCACCCGGTCCATGGCCGCCCGTGCCGTCCCCCGATCAGAAGATCCAGAATGGCCAGCACCTCCGCCCCCGGTCGCCCCAGTAGAGGACCACGACGAGACCAACCCCCCAGAACCAACGGCCGAAGGGGTCGCGCAACCCCAGGACCTTCCCGGCCTGGCTCAGTGGCGTCAAGAAGGGGGGCCCACCCAAGAGCAGTTCCGCCAGGAGCAAAAGACCTGCCCCTCCCTCGAGGGGCTCCGCCAGCAAGCCAGCGCCCAGAGCGCAGGGGACTCCACCGGAACTCATTGGGTCTATTGGGATAACGACCTGCTATACAGCGAACAAAGAATCGCAGAACTAGGGGCCAGTCGAGTGCTGGTGGTGCCTCTCCGCTTCAGAGACTTCCTACTAACTCTGGCCCACGATGTCCCCCTGGCTGGACACCTGGGCCAGGACAAAACCTACAGTCGCCTAGTGACTCACTTTTTCTGGCCGAAGATGCGGAACGACGTCCTCAACCACTGCCGGTCCTGCCCCACGTGCCAAGCCAGTGGGAAGAGCGGCCGTAAGCTGAAAGCCCCTCTGCAACCCTTCCCAGTGGTCACCACCCCGTTCGAGAGGGTAGGAATAGACATTGTGGGGCCCCTGGACCCCCGCACGGCACAAGGACATAGGTTCATCCTGGTACTGGTGGACCACGCCACCCGCTACCCCGAGGCGGTGCCCCTACGAACTGTAACAGCCCCGGTGGTTGGCCGGGCCCTAATGGGGATCTTCTCCCGAGTAGGCTTCCCCCGAGAAGTCGTCAGCGACCGAGGCACGAACTTTATCTCGAAGTATATGAAGTCCCTCTGGCAACAGTGCGGGGTCACCTACCGATTCACGACCCCCTATCACGCCCAAGGGAACGGACTAGTGGAGCGATTCAACCGCACCCTCAAGGGGATGATTGGGGGATTGGAAGAGCCCCTCCGTCGCCAGTGGGATGTACTACTCCCGTGCCTCCTCTTCGCCTATCGAGAAGTTCCCCAGAAGTCCCTCGGCTTTAGCCCTTTCGAACTCCTGTACGGGCACCCTGTGCGAGGGCCCCTCAGCCTAGTCAAAGAAGGTTGGGAGATGGCCCCCCTAAAGACCCCTCCAGACGTCTGCAAGTACCTCCTGGCCCTCCGCAATCAGACCCGACGCTTCAGGGAGATGGCAAAAGCGAACCTCGAGGCCAGTCAGGAGGACATGAAAAAATGGTACGATCACAATGCCTCCTCCGTCGAGTTCGAACCTGGTCAACAAGTGTGGGTGATGTCCCCCACCGAACCATGTGCCTTGCAAGATAAGTGGACGGGGCCCTTCAAAGTGGTTGAGCGCAAAAGCCCCGTCACTTACCTCATCGACATGGGGACCCCCCGGAACCCCCTTCGGGTCCTCCACACCAACAGACTCAAACCACACTTTGTGCGCTCAGAACTCAGCCTCCTGATGGCTACGGACAGTGGGGCGGAGGAAGACTCCGAACCCCTCCCGGATCTCCTGAAGACTCAGGAGAACGACGGTTCCGTGGACGGGGTCCGGCTCTCCGATGCCCTCACCCCAGAGCAACGCCAGAGCTGCCGGGACCTCCTACTGCGGTTCGCTACACTGTTCTCCCTCACCCCCGGGATCACCCCTTGGTGCTTGCACGACGTGGACACCGGGGACAGTCCCCCTGTCCGACACCGGGCCTACCGCGTGCCAGATCGGATACGGGCCTGCATCCAAGAGGAAGTGGCCAAAATGCTCACGATCGGGGTCATCGAGCCCTCGGACAGCCCCTGGGCCAGCCCAGTTGTACTGGTCCCCAAAGCCGCTGCCCCCGGCACCACGCCTGAACTGAGATTCTGCGTCGACTACCGGGGCTTGAACGCTGTCACCCGGACCGACGCTCATCCTATCCCCCGCGCAGATGAATTGATCGACTGGCTGGGGGCCGCCCGCTATCTCAGCATCTTCGACCTAACAGCGGGATACTGGCAGATCGGTCTCACACCCCGGGCTCAGGAACGGTCTGCCTTCTCTACCCCCGATGGCCACTACCACTTCAAGGTCATGCCCTTCGGCATGAAGAATGCCCCCGCTACTTTTCAACGTCTAGTGAACCAGGTCTTGGCAGGGCTCGAGGAGTTCAGCGCTGCCTACCTGGACGATATCGCGGTGTACAGCCGCCACTGGTCCGACCACCTCCTCCACCTCCAAGAGGTCCTGCAGGCCCTCCAGCGGGCCGGCCTCACGATTAAGGCTGGCAAATGCCAAATTGGTCAAGGGTCCGTGACCTACCTCGGGCACCAGGTGGGAAGCGGACTGGTGGCCCCGCTGCAACCTAAAATTGCTGCCATCCAGTCCTGGCAGCCCCCCGTCACCCAGACCGAGGTCCGAGCCTTCTTGGGACTCACCGGCTACTACCGGCGGTTCGTGAGGGACTACGGCAGCATTGTGGGGCCCCTCACGGGTCTCACGTCCAAAAACCAGCCGAAGCGGATTAATTGGACCACCGACTGTCAAGCGGCCTTCGAAAAGCTGAAAGCCGCCCTGTGCACCGCCCCTGTGCTCCAGGCCCCCGATTACAGTCGGGAATTCATTGTACACACAGACGCCTCCGACCACGGCATCGGAGCGGTTCTTTCCCAACTGAACCCCGAGGGCCATGACCAGCCGGTGGCCTTCATCAGCAGACGCCTCCTGGCCCGAGAACAGCGCTGGAGCACAATCGAGAGGGAGGCCTTCGCAGTGGTGTGGGCCCTCAAAAAGCTCCGGCCCTATCTCTTCGGTACCCACTTCCGGGTACAAACCGACCATCGACCCCTGCAGTGGCTGATGCAGATGCGGGGGGAGAACCCAAAACTATTGCGCTGGTCCATCTCCCTGCAGGGAATGGACTTCACCGTGGAACACCGACCGGGCCAAGACCACGCCAACGCAGATGGCCTGTCACGCTTCTTCCGCCTCGACGAGGAGAGTCCCCAGGAAGATGGGTGACTCTCCCCGCCTTCAGCTGGGGGGGACGCATGTTGGACAGGCTACCCGAAGGGCTTGCTCCCTCCCCGCATGACAGGGCCTAAGCCCCGGCCCGCCAGGCGTGACCCACACGAATCACCCGCACCCCGTCTTCCGACGGGACTCCTGCCCCCGGACCTCCATGTATCACGGGGCCGAGCCACCACCGGCTCCCCCGGCCGGATCAAGCCGCCATCTTGGACACTGCACCACGAGGCCGCGTGGCCTCCGCTCGACCCTAACCCTGGGCCTGGCCGGCCCCGGCATCCCGGCACCACCTTCCACCCAGGAGGTGAGCGGACCACTTGGCAGGTCAATGGGAGAACGAAGCGTCAAGGGCTCTCCCCCGCCAGGTGCCGATCGCCTCTAGCTCCCCCAGGCGCTGGCTCCACCCCCTGCTGGGTGTCTGGACACCTTCATCCCGGACCCTCCGACCTCCAAGTGCGAGGGTCCGGACATCAAAGGGCGCCAGACCTATAACTAGGGCAGCTCCGGAGCAGGACGGCAGTTGTATCCTGGAGTCGAGAGACACCGAGAGAACTCAGCCTTGACGGACTACTGGTGCTGCCGTAGCCCTATCTTGTGAACTATCGTCCTGCCTGCTGGCGCTGCCGCGGCCTTCTGCAACACCCATCCTCGTCGGGACCTGCTGGCGCTGCCGCGGCCCGTTGTAACGACCATCCTCACCGGGACCTGCTGGCGCTGCCGCGGACCGTGCATCGACCATCTTCACCGGGACCTGCTGGCGCTGCCGCGGACCGTGTATCGACCATCTTCACCGGGACCTGCTGGCGCTGCCGCGGCCCGTCCCAGCTAGAACACCAAGCTCGAGGATTGTGAGCTATCCACCATACCACCTCAACTACCAAGACTGGTAACCAGACTGTCCCGCTACCCCCTTTCCCCATCTTGAGAGACTTGAATCGAGGGGACCCCTGAGTCCAGACCTCCTTGTACCTTCCATCGTACCGTAAGAAATTGCCTATAAAGAACACTAAATCTTCTCCTTGTGTGGTGTCTGTCTGTGGGGGGGGAAGTTATTTATCTGTACGATCGCTGGAGACGGCTCTCCCCGGAGACCTCTCCCCTTGTCCTCGGCCGACCCTCCCGGTCCGTCTAACACCTCTGCTAAGGTAGTTTCTCACAACCTGACTGTCTCATGTCAGTATACAAGCATTGTATGTGTTTGCCTCACACTCACTAAAAAATTAAATTAAAGTTTTAATTAATTGATGTATACCATTACAATTGTGAACGGCTAATGCTAGCTCAGTTTGCAGTTAACATCTTTGACAATCAGATCAAAAATGTAAAATACTGCAATCAGCATGAATTTTTACTAACGGGTGATAAAATGATGACAATCAAAATGCGCGTGCGACTTTAAGCTTCTCATGTTTGGAATGGTGCACATTACAAATTTGACTTTCACTACTGTTTAGAAAGTTGTTTCTAAAGAAACACATGTGACTTAAATCTTTGAAATTGGTCGTAATGCTCAAACCATGTCAATAAAACAGTAGTCTTTTTTTACTATTAATATATGATGCATATGGATCGAGCACACAAACAAAACCTTTCTGCGGCGACATGAACGTATCTCAATGCAATTAATTCAGACTCAATTTACCATCAAAACATACACATAAAACATGAACAAATCGGTGCCAATGCAGTTGAAGGAGCTTCCATAAAGGGCATGTTTATCTGGTGTTATTCAGTGTCTTGATTGGTTGATTTGTATCCTTCTGCCACTGATGTTACGTGCATTAAGGGAAGTATTTTTTTATTTCCTTTTAATCACTCTATGGAACTACAAGTGTTTTCTTGTCCTCTCTCCCTTGTGCTGCCTCCTTTGCAATTTTCCCGACCCTCTTAGATCTATGTGTTGTTTTCTCTGTCCCGCCCTTTTTAAAAAAAATATCCCTCCTTCACCACATCCGCTCCGCTGTAGGTCCCTAACCACCCCATTATTGTCATCCCTTTCATCCCCATTTCCCACGAAATAAAAAAAGAATGTGTGTTTGGCGTGCTATTGGTGGTCGTCAATCTTGAAATGGGTTTTTACCCATTTCAGGATGACATCCTGACAGTGCTCAAGTGCAGGCTTGTGAAGTGAGCACCAAGAAATCATGGGATCATATTATCTGAACAAATCCATTCAAAAATGGCTGCCAGAAATGCATGTATCCGCATCGCAGCCGTCTACCTAAAAATATTTGACAAAGCAAATAGTTTTTACTGATAAGAATTATTGGGTTTGTAATGCTTGGTGTAAAGAGGCTCAATAAGGCGGCATCTGTTTTTATTTAGTAGCTGACACATTGCATATAGATTGGGGAAAACCAGCGCAATTTTCACTTGCACAGTCATTTCATTGAATTTAAAAAACACTTTATTCGGTTAATAAAAACCATAAAAGTACAATACATATATAGACATACAATACACAATAAAAACATCTAAAATAAAAATCATCAATGAATATAGGCGATCTAAAAAAGAAAAAATGTTACAGAGACAGAATTCATTACATCACTTAAAAGCCCTAGCATCCAATAGTTTATATATAGCGGTAAATCACCCTAATAAAAATAGGTCATAGTTAAAAACACCAGCATAAAAGCAATAAAAAAGATCATCATGTAGGTAAAGTGGATCAACTTTAAATATTTGTCATGGTGTGCCGTTTTTTCCTAAGTCTAACAGCTGCAACTAAAAAACTTGCAATGGTAAAAATCTCCCATGGGTCATTCAGCAACTGAAGATATAGTAAGGCGGGTTTTACCTGTATAAAGCCTTAGAATAGGGATTAAAAACCTCCTGCTAATAACATTGTAATGCTCACAGGACATAATAAAGTGCATAGTGTCTTGATTCGAAAAATTATCACAAGTGTAAGGACCTAAATCACACACCCTACTCCAGCCTTGCTGATTACCTAAAAAGAAATTAGTTAGATTAAAACAAAACCTAGTTAAAAGCAGGCGGTGGAAGGGCTTTGTGACAATTCTCAGGTAGGGTTCAATCTGAGGGGAGGTTTTTAACAAAAAATAGGCTTTTACTGAGGGTTTCTATAACTTAGTCTCCTCTCTCTCCACCATCATTAGGCTAAACAAATGTGTTTTTACCCAGGCCAAATTATCTGTTTTTATTTTGTCCAGGAAGTCATAGAGATCTGGGCGCCCTAGTTTATTTAAAATATGCTTAATATAATATAACCATGGGATACGGTTGGCTCGCTCCAGGGCGATACGGTCCCTAATGATCTTGTGATTCAGGGCTAACTCTGGGTTAAGCCACGTCTTAAGCCAGCATACCACCGATGCCAACCTCAGCAAGTCTGATACGTATCTAACACCTGTCTATTGATGTATCAGAAAAGTTGAGGTAGATTGAGGGACGGACAGGAGGGTACGTAAAAACGTATTTTCCACTGTCTGTACACCCTCCGATGGTTTGTAACCCCAGATGGACGATCCATACAGTGCAGTAGCTATGCATTTAGTCCTATAGATGTTAAGCATGGCTTCGATCAGCCTGGCCCCTAAACGCTGTGCAAAACCATGTACTGCAGCCGTAGACCTTGTCATTGCGTTTAGTTTTGCTTTCTGTTGGGGAACCCATGAGCCCCTCTCATCAAATAGTACCCCTAGATAGGTAAAAGAGGTCACCCTGGTCAGCTCTACACCTTCACAATAAAATGATTTGGATCTTTTATATTTCTGGCCAATAGTCATAGTAGGTGATTTAGCTATGTTGACCACTAGGTCAAGTGATTTCAAATAGGCCCCAAAGGAATCCAAAAGCCTCTGGAGTCCTATAGCTGTACGAGCTAATAGAACAGCCTCGTCCGTGTATAGGAGCACAGGGATGACCCTGTCCCCTACTCACGGTATATATAAGCTGGCCGAGTCTAAAAACTTTCCTAGGTTGTTTTTATACAGAGTAAAAAGCAATGGGGCTCAAATACATCCTTGACGCACACCTCTACCAGATTTAAAGTGCAGTGTGTAATTACCTTCTTGGTTGACCCTCACCCTTGCGGAGAGATCCCTATGTAAGTCAGCTAAGAAGTGAACTAGACGAGTCTATTCCGATTTCAAGTAGAATAAGCCAAAGTTTAGATCTATTTACCAGGTCGAATGCAGAGGAGAGATCCATAAAAGCCAGCTGTAACGTCCCTGCTTTGGCTAATGTATATTTTCCTGCTATTAAAAGTAAATTTAAGCACTGGTCCAGATTGCCCCTCCCACGTCTGAAACCATATTGGAGGTTCGTTAAAACCTCATTTTCATTCAGCCAGTCCATTAATTTGATTAAGATCACTCTCCCTAAGACTTTTACCGCCGAATCGATTAACGATTTCGGCCTATAGCATCGTGGGCCTCCTCTCAGCCCTTTTTTAAAAACTGGAATAATAGTAGACAACGACCATGATGACAGAAAGCCCCTGCTGGCTTGACGCATTATAGACATTTGTCAGAATTTTGGTCCGGAAGGTTAGATTTTGTTTGTATAAGTCGGCCGGGACACCGTCTGGACCAGGGGCCTTTTTACTGGACATTTGGCTTATTGCTTGTTCTACTTCGTCCTCATTAAAAGGAATTTTGGGTGATTCCCTCCTATGTTCTAAACTTTCAAGTACATCCAACATATCAGTGGCCTCGTATATGGCTTCAAAATTAGAAAGCCATTGGTCTTCTGTGATGTTACATTCCAGAGGGACATTCTCTGTACCAGAGAAGAAGGGTTTATTCACAATAGCACAGAATCTAGAACTATCTTTTAGGACCTCCACTGCTAATAAAGCATTCCATGCGTCCTCCTTTATTTCCTTTTTACGTATGGTTAAAGCAAGCTTATACTGCTTTCTTAACGCTGCTATGTGGGCCATATGTCGTGGGACCTGTTTCAGAGCTGTCATCAGATTTCGGTGAGCTTCTGAACAATTACTATCGAACCAGCTCTCGCCATTATTATGCCTAGGTCTGGATGGTAAAAAAAGCTCAGACACTACCTGTGCACAGATACCTTCAAAGTCAATAATTACCTTCTTCCCCTGTGTGAAATTTTCAAGGCAACTTACAATCTTGTCATCAACCTTCACACAGAGGTCCTGAAAGAAAAGATCCTATATTACTTTGGCCCATTTCAGCCTCCGTCCCTGATCAGAGGTTTTCAAGCCTGTGTCTCCTCCTAACTTTTTTGCTTTCCCTTTTAGACCACAACCCTTGCCCAACACAAGAATTACTGGATTGTGATCACTGAAATGGGACCACCTGGCATTGTAAAAAAGTACTTGAGATTGTAAAGTAGGGGAGATAAATATGAAATTTATAATAGTGTCACACCCTTGTGCTTTAAAGGTGGGAATCCTCTCATCTGAATCGTTGACACTTGGCTCAAAAAGGTCAACTGTGGCCAAGAGCTCCTCCAGACATTCCCCATGCCGAGTATGCTCAAAGTGGGAAGTGGAGGAGTTCTCCGGCCTTAAAAGATCATCTACATGGCAGTTCAACTCACAGACCTGAGTACATTGTCTGATTTGAAACCATCCACCCAGAAGTTGTTTTACATGTCCCAAGTCTCCTGTAAGGATACTATATCATATTCTTTTAGGAAATTAATCCACCATGGATCATCTTTTTTTTACTTCTCAGGCCCCCAATGTTCCAATTGATGATCTTACAATTATGGGTTTTATTCTTTTCTATCCCCTGCCCTTTAGTAGATTCGCTAGTGAGGCTTTGTTGGCAGCAAGGCTGCTCCAGTCAATTATTTTCACCTAGTAGGGACAGGGGGAGGAAACTATTTTCACAGGCTATACTATATCCTTCTTCAGCTTTCCCAGTAGACAGGATTGGTACTTTCGGGGTACATACTGAGCTCCCATTAGATGTGTCAGCGCAAATCTCCTCCATGGGGCTTGGACGGAGAGTAGAGCAACCCCATCTGACTGCTAAGGGCCTAAGCCTACTTGGAGCCATCCCTAAATAACTGCCCGCTATGTCTGCACTGTCAAAATTAATGACAATACAGTCTCCAACAACCTGTTTGGGTCTGTAACCAACCCACCCCACTCGTCTTGCCATTGTAATATGTGAGGAGACTGTGGGCCTGCTCCTGGAATATTGATCACACCAATATTTTGTTTTACGTAGCAGCTCCATTGCGGTTTCCAAGCAATGCTCTCTAAGTGGGGGAACCCCTGTAAGTCTGGCGGCTAAAGGACTGGCCTCTGGGGGCAGGTTGAGTCTACAGCCATGCATCACTTTATTAATCACTATATTATCACAGGGCCTACTCTGATTCAGAGTCTCGTTGTTGAACATGGGGCTGTCTCAGTATGGCAATGTGTGATGCCCTCTGCCTGTCTCCCTAAGGTAGCATCTACGTTGGAAATAGGATTTAATCCTGACTTGTTCTTTTGTGGCATTTGAGTAACAGGGCCTCCCTCCCTACATTTAACAGTTGGCAACGTTTGGGCCTGAGAGGTGACGCTATTATTATCAATTTTAGAAGTGTTCTTTTGGCCCCTTAAATAGGTCTCTAGAGGCTCTAATTTCACCATAATCCCTTTTACAGAAGTGTTCAATGAGTCAGTAATATCTTTAACGATGTTCGAAAGTACAGACTCCAGTCGTGAATCAAAAATTTCCACCATGGCTTTCCGAACAGCTAATTGGACACAAGAATCCAGGTCTGCGACCTGATTGGCTGTCATCTTGGAGGTCATCTCAGTAGATAACTGTCCAGATTTACCTGGTCTTTTTTTCCCCTCTTTAACCCAGGGTAGGTTGGATGGGCCTTCTGCAGGGGTGCTCCCTCTCTGGGGGTATCTTCCCACGTATCTCCCTCTGCCCCCTTAGCATCCCTCAGTGTGGGGTACCTTCTCCTATGGTTCCTTGTTTAGTTATCAACACTCTTAGCTCAATGGAGACAGGATTTTTAGTGGGGATAGTTGGTAAGGTAGTACTCTCTGGGTTATCAGAGCTAAGGCCCAGTTCAACCTCCGAAATTTGGATTTCCTTGTTCAACACACCCACTGCAGAGGTCAAATAAGATATAATGGAGGCAGAGTTCCTGGGTACCTTCACTCTAGCACTCCCATGATCCTGGCCACAAGGATGTTTCCGCTTAACCATTCTTGCAGGAAGATGCGTCGATATAAGGGAGGGGCCCAGCCCAGCCTCCTCTGGGCTCTGACGGGTGCAGATGGGCCCGCCCTTGGCCCGGGCATGCCCGGGCACGCCCGCGCTCGTCCTGCGCTGCTGGAGCACATGGGTTCTTTTCAGCGCCTCTGGCGCGTGCGACGTGACACTGAGCATCCAGGCGCAAGGACCGCTGGGAATTTTAGTCCTCCGGCTGCCCCCGATCAGGTGCTGGTGCGGCGGCCCCCGGGAAAAGTGCTGGTGCAATGTGCAATTGGGCAGGCGTGAGCGTCCCGCTCAGTCAGAAGAAGAACATTACTTGTGGGAGCTTAAAGAACAGTATTCACACTCAGGTAATTCACACTACAGGTAGCAATAGCCATCAGTCACCCTAATAAAGGGGTAACTGAAAGGTCATTGAAAGAGTGTGGGCCTGAAACAGAGTCCTAGCTATTTGTTAAGCTGTTTCTGCAGCTCGGTATTTAACTCCTCCCATTTCCATATTACTTTATGCAGTTGGATACCATTTTTGGTCTCTGAACATTACAGGTTTTAAAAATATAGTTTCTTTGAACTCTGCACGTTTTCGTTCATCTCATTTTTACAATTAACAGTGAACTGTAGCTTTGTTTCACTGCCAATGCATTGTAGACCATTCCCTGACCATCATGCTTCCTTACTAGCAAATCTAATCACACAGTATAAGGGACCAGTTGTACGTCAATGTAACCAATCAGATGATAAGAACAGAAACATGGCTACTCAGGCTACAGTTCAAACAATTTCTTAGTAATGTTTCTGCTCCCACATTATTAAAAGGTCTCAGGAGAGTGAATTATGACCTTTATTTAGCTATTAGTTAAATACAGATATAGGGTCAGGTACCACCTAGAGGATCACTGTACACAGTATAATACACAGAGAACACAATCATTGCATTGAGAGATATTTATGTGTATTGCTTGTTTCACTAAATGTGATCTTTTTTTGTCCACAGGCTGTGGTGACTTCAGATTTGTATTTGAAAGCAAGCAGCTGGAAGAAAAGAAAACATTTGGCTACTATGGCATAGAGCCCATGTCAACCATAGTCACCGTTGTGAAACAGTCAGGTGGCTAGTGGTGGAAGCTCAAGCTGGGAATTCAGGCGTGTGTATATATATTATGAAGGAAGTGCACCAAAACGTGAAATTCCCACGCCAGATACCTCTATATACCAAGTTAATTTTGATTTGTCATCTATAGATCAGTTTTTTCAAGCCTTCATCTCTTGATTCATAAACCAGCCCTGCACTAAGCAACACCCTAATCGTTTCCAGCCAACTGAAATGACAATATCTCGCAATAATAACTGTATCATGAATCCATCTCTACCAGATGATCTCGGAGAGAATCTTTCATCTTTTTTCAGAATTAGCCAATTCCCTTGAAGCCTTAAACAAAACTCCCTGACCCAAATTGCCCAGTTAAAGGCTCAAAGTACCCACTCCGCACCAGAGAATCTACTGCAAAATGCTGTGGTGACAATGATTGATGTGACTGTGAACAATATCAAGATGGACATTTGGAAATCTAAGCACACATTGAAAGAAGATGGACATACCATAATAAGGATGGCATAGAGTTCATGGGGAAAGAAAGAGGGCATCAAGCCCAAAATCGGCGCTGCTCATGTTTGCTGTCATTCAGTTATCCTCATTAATTATATTTCAGTCACACCAGTAGAACAAAAACATATATGCATCATTGAGAATTTAGGGACTCATTTATAGCCAAGCAAATGGTCATTTATAAGGCATTGGCAGGAACTGCTGTCATGGGGGTTCCTGTCAATGAATTTTGCCATTTGGTGCATGGCTACGTCAGCATGGCACAACCCTGCACCAAACACTATTCATTTTTTAATTCCAAAAAGTAAATCCCAAAATAGGATTTTCTTTTTTTAAAATACAAAAAGTTATTCTCCCCTCAGGATGAGAGTCATCTCACATGGGGGGGTGGGTCATTATTGGGTTTTTACAGTCCCCCACTGCCACCTCTGGTCTAGCGGTGACGGACAGTAAATAAATGTCTAAATGTCTGCCTATCCTTATTGGGTAGGGTGACTTATAGCCATTTCTCAGACAGCCGTTAGTCCGTCGGGCCATCAGAGTGGTTTGGCTATGGTTGTGATGAGCCAAACTGAAGGACTGGCAGGCAGACCTTCATGATGGTGGTATGCATGATCTGCGCTGTTGCAACACAGTATATATACCACCGCCATATAAATCGGCACCTCTGTGGCTACATGGGCAATTATCTCAAACTAAAAAAATCATTAATGAGCTGGTTTATCTTTTCTGAACTTGCTGCCACTGAGCCCTGCTGATCAAATTCCTAATGTGCAGGCTACCACCAGTGGCGCCCACTCATATTGAGAAGTGGTGGGGTGGTTGTAGGGGGAACACAAACAAAAAATAAAAGAATTTTAAGTAAAGAAATTTCCCTTACCTGCTCCGATGGCTGCCCCCTTGCTCCAGATCCACGTGTCCCATCCAGGAACTGCTGCACACTGTTGAGCCTCCCAGTGCCCAATCCCAGTGCTGCTGTCATGCTGAGAATACTACTCTCAGCATGTGAGCAGCGCTGGGATTGGTCTGAGCGCCTCGGTTCACGATCAGACATAGACTGACAGCCTGTGTTGGTTTCTCCACCAAGCTGTATAACACAGCTGGGGAGGAGCCAGGCCAAGTGCGCATGATGGTTTTGCTGGCCCCAGACGGCCGGCCAAACCGTCATGCGCACTTAGCAGTTCCCACCACTCCCCCCTCCTCCCTGGTGCTGCAGCGTTAGTGTGGGTAGCCATCGACTCACAGCAAGCAGGACGAAAAATAAAATGATAATAAAAATGTTTTATTATCTTTTTATTTTTGTCTTTTGCCTCTGCTGGCTTTCAGCAGGGGGGCGGAGGGGTGCAATGCTTCTCCGCCATAATGAAGGAGCCACCCCTGGCTACAACTCTTGTACATAAGTGCATACTGCCTGTCCCACTGTGGTGAATATCCATTGAATTGCCCACCACTGTTGAAGAATTCTGCACATTAAAAATGTCATTAAATCTGCACCTTAAGATTTTCATTGTTTTTCCAGTGCGACACTTTGCATTTGAAACACCCTATAATTAGTATCCATTCCAACCCATTCCTCCCACACACCCTCATAAACCCCTGGTAAGTAAACTGGGCTGCTTTCTAAACAGTTTTTAGCTCATCAGTGCCATTACATACAAGGACGAGCCATATGCAAATCATTACTAACCCCTGCTGCAAAGAAAGGTTGAAACTGAACTAGGGAATTCAAGCAACCCAAGATAAATTTCGGCTTTGCTGGGATTCATAAGTGAATTAAAGCTTGAGTCCTATGAAATATCTCTCTTGTGACCCATGCCTGGGCATACCCTTTCTACTTAGGGGGGCTCATTTAGATAGCCCAAACAGTAAAAGAAGGAATGTTTGAATTAATTGCACCTCTGTAATATCTCTGGACCACATTACAGTCCATCATGTGTTAGCTCATCTCTGCTACTACAGAAAGGAACCAGCCATATGCAAACCCCTTTTGGTCCCACCCCACGATGAGGGGTCCACACTGAACTGTAAGGCTAGATAGCTTGATAAATATTTTGCTAACTCATCCCAAAAAAGGTGTTTAGAGCCAGACCGCTGTGGCCCAGTGAAAGGCAGTGGGAGGCAGAATTTACTCAGTATTGAAAGGTGCCTGGCACTATTTCCATCCTAAAGAATCCAGGTGAAGGAAAAGGCACAAATCGGAACTCTTTGCAAACTGAAGAAGTCAACAATCGGAAAGGTACACGGAAGGAAATATGCACCATCTAGCATGGAACTAGCTCTGCTTTATCAACTCTCACATCCCCGAAGAGATGATCAAATAAGAAAGGTTGTAATTACCATGACATGAGTTTATTATGCTTTAATTAATTGACATTGGAGCAGCATATTTTAGACTGCACCCTTTGCATATACAATATTCATATGTTATCCCCTTCTGTACTTTCATTTCATAATATAGCTAGAACTACTTTCTTTATGGAACTCTCAATTTGGATAATTTGTATTCTTTACATATTGCGAATATGAATTCTGTGCTTTACAACATCTTGATTCAGGGTGCATGAGTATCTTAACTTCTTGTCTGTGATCATATCTTTTAGTTATCCTTGTTAATTTTTGATGATTATAATAAACTAATATTCTGAAAATAAACCTTTCTAGCTGCATACCATCCTCTCTGTCGTAATTATAGAATTGAATTGCTTTATGAAATGTCAATAACTTCTGAAAGCTAGCTCTCCTTCAGCCTTTCAAGTTGACTATCAAAGTCCCATACTACCAGTAGGGGATGCTGTTTGATTACTATACTAAGGGGTTGAGTTTTAGAGACCCTCCGCCCAATCAACATCTTGTATACTTGCTACGGGCATCAGGGAATGAATTGGATCTAGCACAAGCAACTAGTCACTGTTTCTATTGAGATGTTTCGTGTGGACATTGTGGGCTGGTTTACAAACTGCTGGATGTGGAGGGGAGATTGCAATATGAAACCCCAAAGTCTTTCCAATGGACATCAACTAAGACATGAGTTTCATTCCTTTGAAACTTTCCTAACTAGGTACCTATGCCCAATCCCAAACGGAAACAAATAATGACCACATACAAAGTAGCTAGCAATAATTCTATTTATTTTAGATCAATAGACACTACACTAATATAATGATATTCTGAGTTTTTGCTTAAAATCATACATCCAATAAACATAAATTCCTCTGACCATTTGCACACCTGTAAATTCTCGCTGCTCACCACCACAGTGTAGACATTACTATTTAGAATTGTTTGTCACTGAAAATAATGTTTACAGATTTTGTTTCTTGAATCAAACAACCAATAGAATATTTCATTACTTAAGTTGTCTTAGGGCACAATCAAAATAAAAAAAAATTGAAACTGCAAAAAGTAAAAAAGTTGCCCCCCTCTAAACCCACATCTGACAGGAGGGGAGCCATGCACATAAAATGTAATGTGTTGTTTCAACTTGATCTAAAGTACTCCAAAGATGTAAGGGCACTAGCCCCACACATGAAAAAGCGGCATTTTATCCCAGTCTACCAACTTTTATGGAAAACCATTCTCATCACAGCACGAGAGACACTTTGGTAATTGAAAGTATATGTGAACTTTGGGGCTATTTCACTGCATGATCTAACATTGTAGTCTGATATCAGCCTCAATATTCACCTCTCGCCACCTCATGTGTTTGTGTGTGTGTCTGTGCACATGCGCACTTGCTAAATTATAACCTGCAAATTTAAAGGGACAAAGCACAAGAGGAGGGAAGGAATACAAGATCAGTATGCAAGTCGCATAGTAATTTTTACATAACATCCGTGTTGGTGTGCAGTGGCTGCATTTACGTGTGAATGAGGTGTCCCTTGTAGACATGTATGTCTCTCTCTTTAGGGAACTCTGGGTGAGATAGTCAGTCAGTCAGTCAGTCAAAGCACTTTATTTCGATTAATTAAAATCATAAAAGCAATGGGCAATCACACAAAATTACTAACAAATACAATTCATTGGTAAATAGCATATAAAAATTTGAATAAAACAAGTATGATAAAAACAATAATAAAAGAAGTTATAAAAGTAGGAAGTCATTCTATGTGCAAGGAGCAGGATTCATACAGAGCCACAAAATACAATTAAAAGAAACACAAAAACCCCAATTGTACAAATTAACAATCAATCTCCCCAGAGGAAGACATTTTTTTGTTCTTAAGCCTCATAGCTGCCACCAAGAAGCTGGCCACATAAAAAATATCGCGGGTGCTACTCAGCATCTGTAAATGTATTAGGGCTGGTCTAACTTGGATAAAACCTTTCTCTTTTAAAAGTGGGAGCAGATATTTTTTCCACATTTCAGAGTAAAAACTACAAAACATGATAAAATGCAGGGTATCTTGGGTTGAGAAATTGTCGCACCTGCAGGCGTACTACATTCAGGTTTGGCCCACACAGGGAAACTCCCCAGGGAGTAGTGAATTAGGTTAAGTCTAAACCTGGTCAGTAGAAATCTATGAAAAGGTTTAGTTACGAGCTGTAAATATGGCTCCAGGGAGGGCGAGGTGACCAGAACATAGTTCTGTCTCACAACTGGTTTTTTAAGCTCCATCTCCTCCCGGGTCAACCTTGCCTCTTCTAGAAAAGTAGCCCTGATCCATAGGATGTCCTTCTTGACAATATTCTCCGGGGACGTAAAGAGCTCTGGACGACCTAGATCAGCAAAAGACTTTCTCACATACTCAACCCAGGGGATCCTTTTGGCATTTTCCATGGCAATAATGTCTGTAAGTATGGCATGGTTGAACGTAATTTCCTTATTTAACCATGTTTTTGCCCAACAAACCAGGGGGGCCACCCTCAACTTGTCCGTAATATATCCAATCCCCACCTCTGTATGAGTACTAAATGTGGGGGTGGATTGGGGGACAGACAGGAGGGATCTCAAAAACCTGTTTTCAACTCTTTGTATTTGAACTTGGGCTACGTGGCCCCACAACGGGGCACCATACAAAACGATGGACAAACATTTAGCATTGTATACTTTTATCAGTGCCTCCATGGGTCTCGCCCCCAACCTTTTTGAGTAACCCAAAAGAGCACTGGTGGACCTTGCCATAGAAATGCTTTTTAACTTAATTTGGGGGCCCCAAGAACCCTTATAATCAAAGAGAACGCCTAGATATGGAAAGGTGCGAACCCTTGTCACCTCAGCCCCCTTGCAATGAAAGGTTTTTAATTTACAGCTGCGGCTACTTCTTCCCACGACCATGGTGTGAGATTTATTAATGTTCACCTTCAGGTCTAACTGGTCCATAAAAGAGGCAAAAGAGTCCAGCATCCTTTGCAGGCCCACCCCAGTGCGGGCCAGTAAGACAGCATCAACCGCGTATAGGAGAACGGGGATTGATAAAGCTCCTACACACAGGAAATCTGCCCTAGTGGTACCTAGGAAGCTATCCAGGGCATTTATATAAATAGTAAAAAGGAGGGGGGCCAAAATGCAACCTTGTCTAACCCCCCTCTCTGAACTAAAGTGTCGAGTGCATCTTCCCTCTTGGTTTACCCTAATGGTGGCAAAAAGCTTTTTGTGTAGGGCCGCTAGAAAGTTAATCAGTGGGGAATCAATGCCAATA
The DNA here is from genome assembly GCF_964204655.1 of Triturus cristatus. Classification (NCBI taxonomy): domain Eukaryota; kingdom Metazoa; phylum Chordata; class Amphibia; order Caudata; family Salamandridae; genus Triturus; species Triturus cristatus. The sequence goes on from NC_140594.1 coordinate 785,962,230, forward strand.
TCATGTAGGATCCTCCAAAGCTTGGCCCTGTTCACCATGTCAAAGGCCGAAGATAGGTCCATGAATGCCATAAATAAGGACCCGTCCTTTGCCACTGTATACTTGCTTATTAAAAGATGTAAGTTTAAGCATTGGTCCATGGTACCCCTTTTTTCTCGAAAGCCATATTGTAAATTAGAGAGCACCCCTAGCCTCTCCACATTTTCCCTGAGTCTAAATAGGAGGACTCTGCCCATGATTTTAACGGCAGAGTCTAACAGGGAAATGGGCCTATAACAAGAGGGGTCCATGCGCTGACCTTATTTAAAAATCGGGACTATGACCGAGGTGGACCAAGAGACTGGGAAAGGATTACAAACAGATGCATTAAAAACATTAGTTAAAATTTTTGCCCAAAAGGTCGGTGAGTTCATGTATAGATCAGCGGGGACACCGTCTGGGCCCGGGGCTTTATTCTTTAATGTTTCTTTGATTGCTTTTTCAACCTCCCCCCGATTAAAAATTATTGGGGTCGTTGGGTGAGATATTTCGGGAGGGCCCTCGTTACTCATGCCACCAACACCGTAAACTTCTTCAAAATGGTGAAGCCAATCATCATCCTGAATAACACAGTCGGTGTTAGTATTCTCTTGGCCGGAGAGAAAAGGGTCATTAATGGTAGCCCAGAACTTGGCACTATCCCGCAAAACATCTATAGACAGTAATTTGTCCCAAGCCTCCTTTTTAATTGACTTCTTTCGCCCTTCGATTGCTAATTTATAAGCCTTTCGTAAATTGGCTACATTCCCCCTATCTCTGGGACTTGTTTTTAATGCTTGTAGTAGCGCCCGATGTGCCTTGGAGCAACTACTATCAAACCACCTAGGGCCGGAATTGCCACTATTGTTATTCGTATTAGTGAGATCCGCCGCGATCCGGGAACAGATTATCTCGAAGGCGCTTATGGTCTCATTATCTACACGCTCACTATCCAGACAAATGGACATCTGACTTCCTACCTCAGTAGTTAAAATCTCTAAGAAGGTATCGGGCACAGCCCTCGTCCACTTTATTCTCCGACCTTGGTCCTTTGCAACAAGGGGGGCCCCCACCCTGTATATACGGCTCTCGGGGGTAAGAATGTCCCCCAGAATCAACTCGAGAAACACAGGATTGTGATCACTAAAGGACGACGGGACTGCCCCGTATGTCCCCACCAGTTGCAAAAGGCCCGTGGAGATGAAGAAATAATCTATGACGGTGCCCGAGGTTAAACCCTTAAAAGTAGGAACCCTATCCACTACTTCTATAAGATCGGGTTCAAATACGTTGCAGTTAGCTAGGAGTTCTTCAAGGGCCTCCCCCTGCCTGGAGTGCTCAAAGTGTGGTATCGCAGCTCCAGGCGGACCCTCAAAAACCCCCTCATAGCAACCATCCCCGCAAGGGTGGATGTTAAGATCGCCCATTAAAATAAGCTCGAAAGCAGTGCTTTGTTTAAGACTATATTCAAGTATAAAGGATCCCAGGGCGGCTATGTGTGTATTTATATTTTCCCTCTCCCTGTGATTATAAAAATTTATCAGAAGAATGTTCCTAAAATTAGGAAGAACCCATTCTACTATTAGGTAGTTACAAGAACCAGAGTCCAACTGCCTAAAAGAACCCGCAAGGTTTACAGAAAACAAAAGGATGAGCCCACCCTTAGGTCTACCCATAGTTCCCATCATGGCTGGGGCCGAAAAACTGGTATATCCATCTAAGTAAAAACTTGATGTAGTGTCCCAGGTTTCTTGTGCCGCTATGATGTCATGTTTTTTTATAAAACCAACCCAAATAGCATCTGACCGCTTTTGTCTGATGCCAGCGACATTCCAACTAATAATTTTACAACCTGCCGGACCAACTCTTGTGACAAGATTATCTACAAGGGGCCCGGCTGTGACAGGCCGTCAATCATTAGAGTCTAAGTCTGAAAGAGAGTTGAAACGGTTACCTAACAGCAAAGGTGCCTGTACCTGATGTATAGGTTGTTGGAGAGATGTACTATCAGTACCTTCTAGAGTTTGGGCCCCAGTGTCGCATGCCGGGGATCGCTATGTTGTACCAGGTTCGAACTACGGGGAAAAAGGGCCTTATGACGGGCAGGATTGTTATTGGGAGGTCTGGTAGTATCCACACTGGGTGGTACGGAGGGGTAAAAAAACTGTAGGGGGACTGGTCTTATACCATCCTGTGCGACTTTTGAGCCATCCCAGAACAATTTATATTCTGTATAAGGATTATTGAAATTGACTACAATGCAGTCCCCCCTAACTGCCTTTGGCCGATGCCCTATCCATCCCACCCTTCTGGCCATAATTATACTGGCGGCGATGTCTTTCCCTCCACTACAATAATTCGCGGACCAAGAACTGACCTTCCTCATTAAGGCACCTGTTGTTTCAGACTCACCGGCCTGAAGATGGGGAACACCTACAAAGACTGCTACCAGAGGGGCTGCCTCTGGGAGCAAGTCAAGTCTAAAGGGGTTATTACAAGCCGGATCGGCCAAACTGGGGGATAATTGGTCAGGGGTGCTACTCAAAACATCTTTCCCTTTACCATAAGAACCCCCCAGTGAATTGCGTCCGGCTGTGGCATGGGGGACACTGACCTTACTTCTCACAGGATTATGCGTGCTGGAATTGTGACTTAAATGAGGTTTAATCATATGTGCTTCAGCATTGTTCCCTGGGGTACTAACAACAGTCGCAGCCAATCTGTTCTGCACCCTAAACTCCTTCATAAAATCATCAATTTTAGCACATTTTTCCAAAAGTCCAGCAACACAAGTATTCAAAGTGTCCACAATATCCTTGGCCAGGTCTATAAGAATAGGCTCCAACCGTGAAGAGACCAGTGACTCTATCATATCCCCAGATCGTCATTACCAGGCTTGTGTGGGTCTTGGACTTTAGTCTTCCTGGGTTTTTTCTTCTTGGGGCCCATTACTAGACCCTGTGTAATCGTCACTGGGGGCTCCTGGCTGTCGTCATTAACTGTCAAAGGGGCAGCCGAGTCAGTAGTGGAAAAAGGATTAGCTACGGTGACTACAGGTTCCAAGGGGACACTGGGGATGTTTGCAGACGGGGAATCAGGGGCGGAGTGCAGGGGGGAGTGGTCGATTGTAGGCCAAGTTCCAACTCCGCATTTGCTATTTCTTTCGTTATCGCCCCCACAGCAGAAGATAGGTATGAAATTATAGACTCCGACTTTCTGGGGACTTTGGCCTTTTTCCTCCCTTCCCCGCAATTAAATTGCTTGCGCTTACCCATTTAGGCGATGTTAGATGGGTGGCCCAGCCCGGCCTCCTTCGGCCCCTGACGGCCACAGACGGCCCGCCCTTTGCCCAGGCTTCGTCCGGCGCCGCCCGCGCGCGTTCCGCGTGGCGTGGAGGCGGGGCTCCTAATCAAGTCCTTGCCAAGTAGAGGGCGGGACCGGGAATGCTGGCGATGCCCCTTTGGCTCCTGGGGCTTGTGGTCCGCTGGGCCTCTGCTGCTCCCTGCCCCCGCTGTACCGGCGCTGCGTCTCCCGCGAAGCGGGAGGCGCGAGGTCTTCAAATAGCCCCCGGTAAGTAGAGGGCGGGACCGGGAATGCTGGCGATGCCCCTTTGGCTCCTGGGGCTTGTGGTCCGCTGGGCCGCTGCTGCTCTCTGCCCCCGCTGTACCAGCGCTGCGTCTCCCGCGAAGCGGGAGGCGCGAGGTCTTCAAATAGCCCCCGGTAAGTAGAGGGCAGGACCGGGAATGTTGGCGATGCCCCTTTGGCTCCTGGGGCTTGTGGTCCGCTGGGCCTCTGCTGCTCTCCGCCCCCGCTGTACCGGCGCTGCGTCTCCCGCGAAGCGGGAGGCGCGAGGTCTTCAAATAGCCCCCGGTAAGTAGAGGGCGGGACCGGGAATGCTGGCGATGCCCCTTTGGCTCCTGGGGCTTGTGGTCCGCTGGGCCTCTGCTGCTCTCTGCCCCCGCTGTACCAGCGCTGCGTCTCCCGCAAAGCGGGAGGCGCGAGGTCTTCAAATAGCCCCCGGTAAGTAGAGGGCGGGACCGGGAATGCTGGCGATGCCCCTTTGGCTCCTGGGGCTTGTGGCCCGCTGGGCCTCTGCTGCTCTCTGCCCCCGCTGTACCGGCGCTGCGTCTCCCGCGAAGCAGGAGGCGCGAGGTCGTCAAATAGCCCCCGGTAAGTAGAGGGCGGGACCGGGAATGCTGGCGATGCCCCTTTGGCTCCTGGGGCTTGTGGTCCGCTGGGCCTCTGCTGCTCTCTGCCCCCGCTGTACCGGCGCTGCGTCTCACTGAGATAGTGTCACCAATTTGTTTTCAAGTGAAATTCCATATTCTAAGCCCGTGGTAGGGGAAGGCTTGACTCCTGGTCCTCACGATATTGCAGTTCTTTGTTTCCAACTTTGTTGCTGGTGTGTTAAATTTGTCTTCTAGAGATCATGAACTTGTCTGCCTGGTAAGGAACCAGGTTAGATTCACTTACTTGAATGCTCCATAATTGATCTTAAAAGTTTTGTGGCTTGACCATGGAAGCTCTTTGGTACTCTGAAGTGTAGTGGTGATCTGTTTATACTGTTTCAGTGCCGTGAACAATCATATGTTGTATACAGGATGCTCCTCAAATGTGCCAGTTGAGTATTTGTAACACAAGTGAGCATGGCCTCTAATCCCCCAGGTGGGATATGATCTATGAATGGTTGTTCTGAAATTGTGTTCAAGGAGGTAAGCTTTGTGTCTACATAGATCCGACGTTCTTACCACATAAGGAGAGCTCCAACCAGTGTCATGTAGAGTCTGAAGATGAAAGGTGGCAGGCTGGAGTGATGAGTATCTCACAGGACACTAGAATATACTCTGATCTGTCATGTAAGGAGTGAATCAGTTCAAGACAATGGTATTTAAGTTCAATTTTGAAGTGGTGATTAGGGCTCAGTGGTTGATGTTGTCAAATGCCGCCAAGTGCGTTTTGAGGGGAGACAGTCGACAGTATACAACTATTAACGTCTTATGATATTAGTGCGGTGCTTTACAGAGAAGGGATGTCAGCCCTGCATCCCCAAATGTAAATGTGAAACAATGAAACAAATCTCTAAGCATACGCAATAATTTATCAACATTAATAAGAGTCATCAAGTCATCTTTATAGTCTCCAGTCCTTTTCTTTATTCAGATATTCGTTCTTCAGCCAGCCAACACATGTTCGTCAGTGGGTAAGTCACCCTATGACTTCCTCAGAACTGGAAAATTAAATTAAATCTGCCTTACAGAGTCATTCTGTTTATACATTTAACACATTATGCCCAGTGTTCATGTCAACTAAAACCAATAGTGCTTATGGTAATGCAGTCATCAATGGAAACCCATATATTACTCAGCTTGAAAGAACCTGTGTTATTCTCATTGTGAAGAACACAATTTCTTTTAACATACAATGCCTTACATGTAACTATTTTAAATACTTTTCAATTTCCCATTTTTTTGAAGAGTCATACTGCCGACTAGTGTAGTCTGTACTCAGTTTCAAGAAGTTCTTTGACCGCACTGAGATGTTCTTGGCCCGCAATATGTCCTGGCAACAAAATCAGTACACCTGATTCCCAAGGTGGACAGTTTCGCCTCTGCAAAATCCAGCACAGTGCACCCTCAAGGCACGTTCACGCTGTGCGGCGAGAGAGGAGCCTCACCCCCATGGAGTCTGCATGTGGGGAATGAGGAGAAGTCAGGACGAGCACCGCGAGAGCTGAGTGACCCTGGTGAATGTCTGCTGCCACTGTGGGAGGAAAGGAGACTGCCTCCCACGGTAACATTGCCATACCAGACCTGAGAGAGTGGGCAACAGCTTTAGAATGCACATAGGCTGCAACTACCAGCATGGGCGTCCGCAGACATTTTTCCGGGGGGGGGGCAAAATGTTAACATCATCACCATCCTCCGACATGATGTGTGCCAGGTGGGCACAAGAAACACTGGGGCGCAGGAGGAGCCATGGGGGACAGGAAGCAGGCTGCATATGATCTCATACACCATAGGGTTGTTGTGCCACAGCCATCTCTTTCTTTAATAAAGTAAGATTTCTCTGGTGGTTAATGCAAAGATCTGTGTTTTGTCTACACCCAGTTAAGAATCATGAAGTTTAACATGCAAATTTAAAATTTGTATTTTATGTATCAAGGTAAGCGGGTTACTGCTTTTGACATCCTCTTGTTACTTGCTGTTCATAACTTGCAATTATTCTAATATATCACAGAGAGCTATGGGTTGGCATCAATGAGCTACATGCAAGTGTCAAGGCATGGGTTTAGAACCTTATTGTTATTTTCAAAATCTGTCTGTTAGCAAGATTGCCAAAAGAGGTCATTCAGAAGTAAGAAAGTCTAATGGGGTTTTAAATCATGACTTTGTGTTTCTCCCGACCAAGCACTCTTGACAATTTGTAATCCTCATTGTTTTATGTAACATACTGTAGATTGATTTGAACACTTAGGATTTATTGTCTTTTTTTTAACGTGTGCGTGTGATGTAACATACTCTGATACCCTACACTGGGATGAGAAATGCTATGAAACAATTAAATAAAAAAATTTGAACATTTTTAAAATCATAATTTGTGTAATTACCCAGATCTGACATACTTACGGTGTGTGCTCATCTCTTATACACAGAGGTTGAACAACGTCAAAAATCTGCCTCCAAATCAAATTTTCCTTGTACAGATCACAAGCTGTGTGTCTTAGTTTCCCTCGATTGCATTAGCATTTAGGTGTTAGGCTCCAGGTAGTTCCCACCATGGTGATACTCAAACAAAAGGAGTGCTGATGGTCCTTTAAATTAGGCCCTTGTTTTGGGGTTCCACCAGGTGATACTCGAACAAAAGGAGGGCTGATAGCCATTTAAAGTAGTCCATTGTTTTGGGTCCACCTGGAAGTGAAAATAAAAAAGCTCCTTTACCGCCTGCAGGTTGATGCTGTAGGAGAGTAAGATCTGCTTCTTATGGTTACCCCCACTTTTTGCTGATGTTTCACTGTTTTTCGACTTTAGTCTGGCTGGGGCCCTGCTATTCAGGACCCCAGCCTAGCTGCTTCCTATCTAAAATGGATTCCAGGTACCTTAGGTACCCTACAGATTGGATTCTGGAGTGCCCTTTTAAGTCCCTAGTATATGGTATACTATGTACCCAGGGCATAGGTACCCTAGAGGCCTACCAGGAGCTGAAGCATGTATTATGCCACCCCTGGGAAGCCCTCCAAAATGACACCAATGGACTGCTACTGCGGCCTGAGTAAGGTGGTGCATGCACCCTTTACTGTGATATAGGTTACCTGTATCACTACCCGTACACACACATATAAACCTATAAGTCACTCCTATGGCAGGCCTTATCAATCCTGAAGGCAGAGTGCTTGGTTTTCATGTGAGAGGGTGCCCCTGCATGAGCAGAGCCCCATCTGCAGTGTTCGGAGCCTATTCTCTGATGCTGTTTGTGGTACAGCCTGACCATATACTCTTAAGTGCATTATAACCTCGCGGTAAATGCTAACTTTGGGATTGCTGCACGGAAACATGTCGTGTTTGGTGTCAAACACCTTGGAATCCTACCCCCACACCAGTAACTGGTGTGGGAGTAGTATCCCACCCTTCTAGAGGGAGAGACATGAAAGCACCGGTATACCCGGTACCAACTTAACAGAGCCCTGGCATCACAAAATGGATGCTGCAGCCACAGACACAAGTCTGGCCTCCTGCTGCTGACCGAAATTCCGGCAGGGAAGTCCTGGACAATAGGTTTCCTGTCACAGGGAGGTGTAGCCACCTCCCAGACAGGCTGATGTGTATTGGGGCTGGGCGGGAGCACTCCCAGAGTGCTTTGAAGTCCTGCACTGGGGGCACATTTGGTGTCCCTGTGAATAGTCCAGCTCAAACCGGTTGCAGGGACTACCAGCCCCTGCTCTGGTGCGAAACTGGACAAAGGAAATGGGTGTAGCCACCCCTCTTTCCAAACCCTCCCATAGGTGGCTCCCCTGAGTTAGTCCAACCCCTTCCTTAGGTATAAGTAAGGAACCTCTGCAAACAGAACTTTAGATATCCCTGGATGAAACTCTGAAACTGAATCCTGGAACTTCGACTTTCTACTCAAGACTAGAAGACTGAAGAATCTCCCTTGGAGTCAAGGAGTGACTCCCCTGCTTGGCAGGCACCAACGACGCATCTGTCTGGTCTGCATCTCCGAAGCTCTCGCCGGACGGCGAAGACTTTGCAACACCAGAGGTGGATTTCCAGACTTCCCCGAGGCTGACCTGAGTCCCCAGCAAAGCTGAGACCCGTTGCTGTCGTGGGTAATGTGGAACCGGAACCCCTGGACTCCGTGCACATTTGCAAGTGCATCACCTTCCGGACGACTCTCGAAGCTGTGCTTTGGGTTACTTGTAGCCCAGACCCCGAGCAGAAAATCCACTGAAGATTGCTGGCCTACCCACTCCGAGTGACCCGTGGGCTGTCAATTTGTGATTCAGCTTGAGGTACCTTCGCGATCCCTTGTCCGTCGACTTGTGGGTCCCCGAGAAGGCAACTCCCTTGGGCTTTCCTGGTTGCTCCAGACGTGCCCCCACTCGCCCTTGCTGGGTGAGTTCCTCGGACCTTACTGGCCCTCACCGAAGCCATTGTTCTCTTTCTGCATGGGTGGCTGTTGCCAAGGCTTGGTGTGTCCAATCTGGACCCCGATGCTGCAGCACTCGACATCCTTTGTGAGACAGCTCGAAACCAGCTCCTGGTTGTCCTCAACACCTCCTGGTCCTCGTGGTTGAAGAGTCAATCATCCCATCAACTCACCTGAAGCACCCAACATCGGTGGGCATTCGACTATCGTGCACCTGGTCACTGTCAAGTGACCTAGACTCTGTCCGCTCTGCTTTCAGGTTCTTCTCATCTCCAATCCAGACTTGGATCACTTCGCACACTTCGCATCTTCCCGGCAGCAGCACTTCATCGCCAGCTTCCATTGAAAACGACGACGCGACCCGACACCATTTGACACCTCTGCACCCAGCTCCCCTGGGTTAGGTAACTCGAGTACTCCAGTGCTCCCATGGGTGTTGGCCCTAGACACCTCTAAGTCCAAAAGGGTTTGCTCCTAGTCATCTCCTAAGTGTCCTTAAACTTTAAAATTCCAACCGCGACTTTCCCCATAGAAGCTAACGGCGCTCACTACCTTGGGTGGTTCTGAAGGGGCCCCGCGATTCTACAGGCTCTACACCTTGTGTCTAGTCAAGTCGTGGTTCTTATACCACTATTTTAGTATATGGTTTGGTACGCCCCTAGGGCTAACTGTATATTGTGCTATTTACTGTTGATATTTGCCTTGTAACTTGTGTACTTCGACTTCTAGCCTCATAAAGAGACTAGAGGGGTGTGTTTTAGAATAAATACATATATTTTATATATACCTGGTGTGGTTCTCCTTTCATTTGGTCATTCAAGAGATTATAGACTGGTAAAACAAGCTGCTTTACATTCCTTCAAGACTTAGCCTGAAAGCTGCTCTCCATAGCTACCATTAGGATAGCTTTCAATAAAAGTTGTCTTTAACCTATCAACCATAAGGGGTTGTTTGGACTGGTACAGGGTGCCCACTATAACTAGTGGACAGCATATACCAGGCCAACTTCTCACAGATGCTCAGAATAAAGAGCTGTCAGTGGCGGGTGCTGCTGAATGTGTCATGGTGTTGGCAATTACGCCAGGCCAAAATCAGCATTACCTCATGAAGGGCACCCTGGATCCTGGACCATGCTTAATAACAACCCCGGGATTTGTCAGGAACACCCTCATGTTCTGCACTGTACTGAGCACATGTATTAACACACATGAGGTCATTCTCAATATACTGTAAAGGTGTGTGGTAAATCACCCGTTTTAAAGTGCACCAATCTCTGAAGGGCGTGGGTTTACCTCAAATAAATAACGCTCACAAGCAAGTGGTAAATGCTTTCTACCATCTATTAACAATGTGTGCCAGGACAGGTTGCCCAACTAATACGCAATTACACAAACAGTTACATTAGTTTTGTCTGGTTCTTACGCCGAGGGTTTAAGAGGAAATGGCACCTTACAGGCCTAATTCTGAGGTGGGTGGCGAGAACAAAGGCAAATGGTTATATTTTTTGTTCTTACTCCTGTTATGAGCTGATCATACATGCCGTTTGCTCTTGTGTTTGCTCAAGCAATTGTCAAAGGGACCTACCTGGAGGATATTTGATGTACAAATCTGTACCCTAGGTGTAATAACATTCAAAACTTGCCACAGGAAACGTTTACTCATGTTATTCCTTATTTCAGGGCACATGTAATTGGGTGCAAGTACCTACCCCATTGCCAGCACCCAAATAATAATGCTGTATCAGGTGCAAATGAGAGTTTGTGCCTGAATTGTTATCACCAGCAAAGCTGCCATCGGAGACTAAACTAGTAACAAACAAATTCACAGATTTTAGCACCAAGAGTGTTTAAAGTCAGGCGCGCAACGCCCCTTTGCGCTCAAAGCAGCCCCCCCCCTCCCCTGCCCCCCTCGTGTGTGTCAGCCCGGCTGAGATAGCTTCCCGGGCACACACACAGCTGCACCCGAGTACTTCACACAGGTCTTTAAAAGACCATTTACTTGTTAATGAGGCTTTGTTGTATTTTCACCCCTTCTTAGAGCCCCTGCATCTCCACTCTGCATTTGGCTGGATGAATTAGCCCCCTCCCACTCCCCCGAAATTTGACTCTAGTTCAGCCTCTGTTTAAAGTCGAGGTAGGAGAGAGATGAGTTGGCGTGAGGTTTAAAAGAGGGGTGAAGGAGGGATTGAAGCAGGCTCTGTTCTATAGGGTGGGCCGTGTGGGCCAGGCCCACCCAAACATGAGCCTGGCCCACCCAAACAGGAGCCTTGGCCCTCGCAGTGAGGGCTTGAAGGCAGGCGCACAACGCCAGTTGGCTCCGAGTGCTTCAACCCCCCCCCCCGTCGTGTGTGTCAGCCCGGTTGAGACAGCTTCCCGGGCGCACACAGACAGAGGCAGACAGTTTTTGAGATTATCGCAGCCGCACCTGAGTACTTCAGAGGTCTTTAACCCCTCCGCCGCGGCGCTGGGGGGGTTCGGGGTCAGCGCGGCGCCGCCATGCTCGTGACGGAACCACGCCGTCATGAGTCACGGGCGAGCTGTGCTCATGACGGCGTGGTTCCGTCACGTCTCCGCCCACTTGCATTGTTCGCCCGCACAGGCGGGGAATCAGTGCCGCGTGGGCGGAGCGCCCGCCAACGGCCGCAGCATGACGGAACCATTCCGTTATGAGCACACGGCACCCGTGGCTCATGACGGAGTGGTTCCGTCATGAGCAGGCAAGGGGTTTAAAGACCATTTACATGTTAATGAGGCTTTGTTTATATTTTCACCTCTTCATCTCCACATGGCGAAAGGGACACATTCTTTCTTTGACATTACGTAACCTTTGCCTACTGTTCTGCTCTGTGGATATTTCTTTTTCTATGCAGCGCAGGAGAAAATAAGTTTGTTTATTCCTATTCACCTTTCTTGACCCCTGCAGCAGCTTATCACATCAGGCTGTGACACAAAGTTTGACTAATGGAGTAGGTAAGATTATTCTGTTATAATTTGTTTTTCGGTTTAAAATTTGCACAGGACCAGCAGGACACATACTTCGTGTGTGCTTCATTTAAACAGTTTTTATCATTATCGTGGCCGATGCAGGACAACAATAAGACAATAAAAAATGCCCAGATATCGCTGGTGATTAATGATCCTGCTGGAGAGCAATCATTTGTCTTTTAGTAGTTTTTAATTGCAGATGAACTGTAGTTTATGTGGATAGCTCAGTGGGTTACGCCTTTGTCACAGAGATCCTTGTGCTACTTGCAGTTCAGAAGTTACAAACCTAACATAGGACAGTGATCTATGAGCTGTCATCATAGAGCTGCATACAAACATGACTGGTATAGCTAGAACTTCGCTTTTTTGTTTTGTGATATAGTTAGAACTTCCTCAGTCTTTCATTATTCTAATGTTGCTAAAATGAGTATGTTTGGGCAGATATACATTTTTATCAGTAAAGCTGACCCCCATGGAATACTCTTTAAATCCTAAGGTTATGTTTCCCCAGACCAAACCCTCTTAAAATATACTGCCCACCAGTATGGATGTCATGTGATTCAGACAACTTGTGATCCTCATTGGCTTATGTGACATTCCCTGTAGACTGATTTACATACTTGTATGATTCATTGTCTCTGTATAATGTGTGCGTGGTGTAAAGTACTGACACACACTACACTAATATGAGTTGCGCTATACAACAAATGAAATGCATATGAGAGAGGAGCTACGTAAACATGAGGGGCACTGTTGGAGGGTGGCAGTGAGGGAATCCGAGGAGGAGGTAGTGGGAGGGGCTATGGAGTGATGAGGGGCACTGTTGGAAGGTGGCAGTGAGGGAATCAGAGGAAGAGGTCATGGGGTGGAGGGGGTAGCTCGGGAGAGACGAGGGGCACTGGTGGAGGGTGGTAGTGAGGGATTCTGAGGAGGAGGTCATGAGGGGGAGGGGCTACAGAGAGATGAGGGGCACTGGTGGAGGGTGGCAGTGAGGGAATCCGAGGAGGAGGGCATGAGGGGGAGGGGCTATGGGGAGATATGGGGCACTTGTGGCGTGTGGCTGTGAGGGAATCCGAGGAAGAGGTCAATAGGGGGGCCATGGAGGGATGAGGGGCACTGTTGGAAGGTGGTAGTAAAGGTATTTACGGAGAAAGAGGTTATTGGTGTGGCACCAAAAAAGACTTTCGCATCAGCGCTAAACCCAGTCCTGTCATGGACTTTCTGTTTTTGTTAATTTAATTAGCAGTCGGGTCATAAGGGCTACTGTGGAACATACTTTAAAGTGCGTGCTAATTATATTTACTGATATATTCAATGTTTTAAGTTGGAAGGTGATTTTACTAATGTTTTTACCGGGAAAAATTAAAGTGGAGCCTGATAATGCCTGATATGGGGCTGGGGCCCAAGGTCAGCTGTGAGATAAGGTGCACTGGAGAGGAGTAGTGGATAATCAAGCCTGTAAGGGAGTGCGTTGCAGAGTCCGGGGTCAGGTGGAGGTAGTAATGAAGAGGGATTCTCACTGAAGGCTCGCAGAAAGGGAGCTCGAGAAGTGTCCCTTGCCTGAACCTCAGAAACCTCCTCTTCCCATCAAAGGGACATTACATGGTAAAAACACTTTTTGAGAGTGATAACATTGAGAAAGAGACTTGGAAAAGAGTGCGTTTTACTGGGCCGTGTAAGACTAAGAAGAGATAAAGGAGGGCCCTGAAGCAGGCCTGCCTAGACATATATGCAACATTTCAAGCCCGCAGTGGCCCATCCAAATGCACCCTTGGCCCACTCAAATCCAAATTCCCGGAGCCGGGCCTGGATTGAAGACGCCGCGTGGTGATGGTCATGGGCGTCTGCAGGGAGGGCAAGGAGGGGCGCTCCTGGGGGGGGGGGGGCAAACGCCCCTCCTTGCCCCCCCTGCAGACGCCCATGACTACCATGAACATCCCCTGCCACACAGGCATGAAGATGCACTGCTCCTGTACCGAGCTCCCACGCCTTCAACTAAAGGCTGCAGATTGAGAAAAGGCTACCGCTGCCTGAAAGGAGATGCTGCAGTGCCACCTAGTGGCAGCTCGTGAGACCACACATGAACAAAGCAAGCAAGTGAGCAAATAAACGGCCCCAATTACACACACACATACATACTACCACATCGTAGCAGTTCCTGCATTGTGCAAACTTTGTGCCAGCACTGAAGAAAACAGTCTACCACTGTTTCCCACACCCAGTAAGTGACTGACAAGGTATGCAGCCCCAGCGAAGCGCCTGCAACAACAGTGACTGAGCCCCAGCAGATCAGCCCACTGGAGAGCTGAGGCTGCAGCGCGCTCCAGGAGACACACTGCCTGTTTGAGGGCACAGACTGTAAACCCCCCACACAGAGACCCAAGATTTCCAAAGCAGTCCAGTCAAGGTAATGGGAACAAAGGCATCCCAGCCCGAAGCAACACAGCATAAGGAAAAGCAGAGCGCCTAAGAAGGTGAAGAAAAGAAATAGACAGCCCCTTCCACTAAACCACAGGCTGCAGCACCTGTGAGGAGAAGCACAGACAACAGCATCAGCAAGGCTGCCCCAACTCCTACAGGGGACAAGAACATGAACACACTTTTAACCCAACAATACCCTGCTCATCAGCCAGCTAGTACCACTGCATGCAGCCAGAGAACTGTTTCCTCATAGAAGGAACAAAGTGTATTGGCCTGAGGGAAGAGGCCACACGACGAGGAGAAGTTCCCGATGAGAGAGGTGAGTGTTATCCCCCCCAATAACGTCAGCTCACGCCACTTCTACCTACGTCAGTCTACCCCAAAAGCTTTGTCTGCAATTTTTATCAGACGTCTCGTTGCTTTCCCACTAAATGCGGACCATAGACTAGGTGAAAAGGTCAGCTTCTCAGGCCAAGCGCTCGTCGTAAATTGCATAGAGCAAGCAGAAAAATGTGTATTGTGAAGGGATTCTATATATACATATATAAATCTCCTGTGTTCCTTAGCTTGACACATCTACGGTCGCTACTTCCTTAAAAGTATGTACCAGCCCAGGAAGTATGTACCAGCCCAGGATGCAGCCTACTGTATGTCGAAAGATTCAGGGGGATGTTGAACTTTGAGGCAGTGAACTTAGCACACGGGTAGGGTGGGGGCTCTTAGTTTGGAGCAAGAGGCCTCGCAGAAAGAGGAGCTGGATATGATTTGGGTCAGACCTGCCTTCAGCCTGCTATACAGGAAAATGGCAGAACTATGGTCAATTTAAGAAAGAGGCCTACATATTGAACAGAAGGGCCTACACAGGGGTTTCATGCTGGCTGAGTGGTAGGGATGTCTCAGGGTATTTATATGGGAAAATCGGTCCCTTTCTCATTTCCCTCCTCTTGTTCATTTTTGAACACCATTCGTACAGCATATTTAGCTGGCGGTGGGGGCAGTGGCCAGGTTGCGTCACGAAGAGAAGGCTTTCCGGGGCTCTTATTCTGGTCTGCTTCAATCTCTCCAGGTGATCCCCCTGATTGGTCAGCCATTATCTCATTCGGGTGCACCAAGTCTTTCCTCAAGGGAAGTGGGGGGCTACTAGGCACCTGGGCCTGGTAGTTATTACCAAGGGAAACCTGTGACGTGTTGGAGCCAGGGATGGTGAGCTCTACTATATTTAACATAGCTATTTCTTCCCCGTCCCCTTGTTCCATGCATACTCCAGTGTATACTCCTGAGTTTGCGTAGTTCATACCAATTACCTTAGAGCTGAATCTTTTTACACAATGTATTAAAATCTGTATACCGCAACACAACAGCAACAACACACAAACGATAGGAATTATACATTTTAGTACAGCAGTAAGCCATGAAGGCATCCAGTCCAAGTTGAACCATATAAAAAATGTCCGCTTCAGCACCACCCTCCTCATGCATCTGTTTCCCCAGATTGTCCAAGTCCTTAATGGCCTTTGTAAGTGTTCAATTGTCCACATCATTGGCCAAAATGAAAGTACAGCAGGATCTCCCCACCTTCGTGCTTACACCACCATTCATTGTAGTTAGCTGATATAGAACATATCTGTGCTCCAGAACCATAAGTCGCAAAGGTCGCAGTTCTTCTTTCACCGTATTGAACCCATCACGGGTGTTGTTGACGCGCTGCATCAGCTCGTACCGCATCACCTGGAGCCAGCGAGCATTGGCTTTTGTTTGGAACATGGGGAAAACGCCCCCGAAGAAAAGTTCAGCTTCGTTCAAAAGACGGAATTCTTGTGGAATCTCGTGAAATGGGCCAGCTGAGAAATATTTCAAGACGCCCCTCTTTTGGTGGTGGAGCAGGGTGACATCACCTGTCATCGGGTGGGTATGGATGTGAGAAATGTTCGTTGCTGGTACAACCAGGTGCAGTTCATGCATCGTAACGATGGAGCAGAGTCCTTTCCAGTGGGGAGGCAGCTGCAGATAAATGTGTTCACCGCAGGCCCAATAGACGTCCATGAGGCTGGAGGTGCCGTACTGAAGGTCCAAATTAAAAATTGTGTTGCTGCAGTTAGTGTTCCGACCCACAGAAACTGTACCGTTACCTAGGAAGCAAAGGAGAGGAGACTTTAGCTTGTATGCTCTTTTTGGTTTGTATGTACCCTCATTGAAAGTGTATCTTCTAGTTTCCTGTGCCCATATCTCAGCCCACTCCCCCCTTGTATCCTTATTAATATAATGTGTGTTCTCTTCTTCCACAATGGTGTTTCCTAAGGAGGCTGCCTTACATATCAAGTCATGTGGGCCATTCCACTTGCTGTTAAAATAAATATTGGCCTTTAGGCGCAGTATTGGCATCCACTGACAAGGGCATTTGGAATCGGTATGGTTGGCATGGCGATGTTCGGGTGAGTGGCATTTTGATGGGGGTGTTGGGAAGGTGAAGTACCCTAGTCTCTTTAAGTGATATTCCCAAACCTGCATCAGGTTGGCAGGCACTTCTATACCATGGTAAACCTCCATTCCCCTTTCAAACTCTGATGGAGCAGTTACAACTGTAAATGTAATATACTTGTCATCCCACTCTGTGGTGTTCACAAATGCACCATCTACTTCGGCTGAGTGGAGTTGTATCTGACCATGTATGCGGCAAAGAAACAGATGTAGGAGACATTTGGCGGTGGGTGGTGGCACTTCTGTGGGAAATATTATTATCTGCGCCTACAGCGGGAGGGATGTGGGAGCACACAAAGCAGGACTCATTCGTGACCTTTCTCCCAACCTCCCTCATGTCTCTGTACCACATGTTGTCTAATAGTGCGTTGTGAACCCCATTATCCTCTGCTGTCTTATCAGGGCGCTGGGAGTGGAAATCAGGCATAGAGTGCTGGTCATAAGTGTAAACAACTGTGTTTTGAAGGTCACTGACCCAGTCTGCTATTGGCGGGGCCGTTGGTTTCTTACGTGCGGTACGTGGCGTATACCTGGCTGGCACTTTCTTGCTGTTGGCACTCAACTTATACCTAACACTTCGCTTATTCTGGCGGGAATGTTTATGAATATCTGACACAGGGGGATTCAGGGTGAGATCAAGTACCATATCCCATTCTGTAGGGTTGGCAGGGGGTGTGGAAGGTGCCAGGGTGGGTGGTGCATAGGTACCAGGAAGTGTCTTGGACAGGGTGTGTCCTGTGGTGGTGGTAGGTCTAATATTGCTAGCTGCACCTCTCTCTCTCTCTGAACGCACTGTAAGCCAGTGAAATATAGCTAGTGCAACAACAAATGCAACAAAGAAAATAATGGTGATTGTACATATCTTTTTTATTGAAAGTTCGATATGCGGGGGGCGTCTGTTACTGCGTCTCAGTCCATAGACCACCATGCGATCTCCATACTCCGTCTCTTGGATAGTCAGTGGAAACACGATGCCCTCCTCTCGCCCATAATTCAGGCCTTGGATGGCGCCGGGTGGATCCTCACGTGGCTCCGATGTATCCATGCCTTCCTCTCGGCTATTCGGACAACAGTGGGTGAAGAGACTATAACTTGATAGGGTCCTTCAAATTTTGGGTCTCTCCACTTCAGGCATTGTTTCTTTATGAAGATCTTTGTCCCAGGGCAAAAAGGTGGAAGTTCATCAGAAATAGGGCCCTTGTTCTTTGTCTTTGATATCTGAATAGAAAAGAACTTTGCAGCACAAGTTAGAGCACACAAGTAATCAAACAGTTCAGCTTTCACAATCTCAGAAGACGTTTCAGTGTCTCCTTTAGGTCTGGTGGAGGGAACAACCACATTCATTGATCTGCCCATGACAAGCTGGTGAGGTGTGAGGTGATGATCAGAACTGGGAGTGTTTCTGAGTGTGAACAGAGCAATGGGAAGGCAATAGAGCCATTTCTTTCCAATTGTGGCGCTTATCTTACTGATTTTGGCTTTGAGCAGGCCGTTAAGGTGCTCACAAATACCATTGCTTTGCGGGTGATAGGCTGACGTCAACTTATGTTTTATTCCTAACATTGTGGTAATCACGTCAAAAATGGCGTTTGAAAAATGGCTGCCATTGTCACTGCGAATGGCATCCGGTAAACCCCAGTGACATATGACCTCACGAAGCAGGAAGGTAGTTGCGGCCTTTGCGTCACAATGGACACATGGTCCAGCTTCAATCCACCGTGCGAAAGGGCATACCACTACAAAGAGGTATCGGTAATTATGGCACCTGTCAATCATGTCTACGTAATCAATGTGGAGCTCTCTAAAGGGACCTTTGGGCCATGGTATTGTTGAGGCAACTGTTTTCATAGTTGGGTTAGGCGAATACAGTTGACAAATGAGGCATTGATGAATAAAGAGTTGTATCTGCTCATACACATTGGAGATGAACTACTCTGTCTGCAAAGTTGTGGACATGGTATCACGAGGGACATGTGTAGGAAGATGTAACTGAGTGAGTGCCACTTGCAATAGTGCCGGTGGCATGACTGGCTTTCCTGTCATTGTCTGTCTGATAATGAAATCTGAGGCATCTTGTTGCACTCCCCTCTTCTTCCACAACTCTTTTTCTTCAGGTGGGGCACTCTCCTGTATCTCTCGAAGGTGTAGTTGTGCAATGAGATCATATTGCTGTGTATCATCAATAGTGTATGGAAGTGTTTAATCAGGGGTATCTGAGAGCGGCGGCTCACTTGTGTCATCAACTGTATTTTGTGTATCTACCTGCACTGCTAAGGATGCATCCTGAGCAAGCAGGATGAGGGCACAGGTATTTTGCTCTGTGACCAGAAATGGCACAGGTCGGGGCCCTCTGGCAGCCGCTTTTGCAGCCCAATCTGCCATGGCATTTCCTCTGGAAACGAAATCTTGGCCATTTGTGTGTGCAGCACACTTCACTACAGCCACTTCTGCTGGCAACGTTAATGAGTCTATTAGTTCTTCAAGTAACTGTTTGTGCATTACAGGTGTGCCATCTGTTTTGAGGAAGCCACGCCTTTTCCATCTCAAGATGCTGGAATGTGTCGCCGTGGTGACATATGCAGAATCGGAGTACACAGTAATCCTCTTATCAGCTCCATGTTTGTGGGCTGCAATCAAAGCTACTAATTCTGCTGCTTGTGCTGAGTAATGTGATGGCAATGCTATCTGCTGTACAATGTCTAGAGAGTCAGAGGAGTCCCTCTGTTGTGCTCTGACCACTGCAGCACCTGTGTACCTTATTCCTGTCTCTTGATCAATGGTAGAGGAACCGTCAACAAAGTAAATTATACTATCTGGTATTGAGTCCTCTTTTGCTGTTCCTGACTCGTCTGGACAATATGTGGCACAATCATGAGTGTCATCATCAGTGGTGGCAATGGGATGGGCAAAGAACGTGGCTGGATTCACAGTGTGACATTTAACAACCTTCAAGGATGGCAGTGACAGTATGACTTCATATCCTGACACTCTTTGTGTGGTAAGAGTTGTTTTAGCTTTTTGTATTATTGCAAAGACAGCATGCTCAGTGTACAGTGTCAGAGGGGAGCCCATAACTATGGGGGTGTTTTTTTCAACCGCAAATGCTGCAGTTGATAAAGCATGTTCACAGGGATAGTGGCCCTTCATTACTGAGTCTAACATGCCACTGAAGTATGCAATGGGTTTGTGGCCCATGGGGTACTTCTGGGTGAGGACTGCTGTCATGACCTGTCCATTACAGTGAGTGAATAGATATAACTCTTTTGTGTGGTCAGGAGATCCTAACACTGGTGCATTTGTAATCTAATTTTTCAATTTTGCAAAGGCTGATGTCGTTTCAGGTGTCCAGTCAATCTTGTTATGTCTGTCCTTGGCCATTTTGACAGCTTTCAGGAGTGGTGCAGTGATGGTAGAATAGTCAAAAACCCATTGTCTGACGTAGTTCACTAGTCCTAGGAACTTTTGCATGTCTTTAACTGTCTGAGGTTCTGGAGTGTTTCTTATTACCTCTACTCTTCCTGGGGTAACTCTTCTCCCTGATGCTGAAATCAGATGACCTAGGTACTGTACTTCTTCCTGACAATATTGAAGTTTCTGTTTGTCTACTTTGTATCCTCTCTGTGCCAGTGTTGTAAGCAGCGATAAGGTTAACAAGGGGGACCCGATTAAGGTAGCTTAGGACCACGGGTATATCAATTAATTTAAAGAACAATGGTCCTTCGCCTAAATTCAATTAAAAAAGAAAGAAGTATTGCAACATAGACTACAATGAGACCTATGTGTCTTTTTCCTAAGTCCAGCCGGACAAAGGAACATTTATTCTAAGGTATTCATAGAGATAAGGAAATAAAGAGTAAATAAACAAGGGCACAATCCTGTACCAAGTTTTCAAAAGGGGGAGACAAGGAAGTCAGATTTGAAAGAAAGAAAATAACAGGCAAAACGTTTGTCGGAGCAAACAGAGGGCTTACAAATCAATAAACAATTCCAGTAAGCACAACCAAACAGAAACCACCAAACATTTTCACAGTGGATAAAAATTGTGGTACTGTAATAGAAAGTCGACGACGTTTCGATCCCATGCTCCTAATAATGTGGGATCATCATCAGGACTAGAGTTTGAGAGGAAATTGCCTGGTATGCATAGGCAATGCCTAAGGTATCGACGAGAGGAGAATTCTCGCAAACGTGCTCAAATGAGCAGGGACATCAATGGCAGTCGGTGGACACGTTTAAAAGTGGAAAGGTTCAAAATAGAGAGGGCGCGGTTAATCCCGGGTGTAGTAACCAATTTCTGCGTCTTTAATTAGGATATGCAGAGCTGCTATGGTTGGCTCTGCAGGCGATAGTGCAGGAAAACGTCCAAGGGTAACAACGAAAACGTCAGCTACAATGGCTGTCCGTTACATGGAAACGAGCTCAACAGAGTC
Organism: Triturus cristatus; assembly: GCF_964204655.1. NCBI lineage: Eukaryota > Metazoa > Chordata > Amphibia > Caudata > Salamandridae > Triturus > Triturus cristatus. The sequence goes on from NC_140594.1 coordinate 785,983,204, forward strand.
TCAGAGGGACGTGTAGTGGCGTCCGGTCCTCATTGTCCACAATGAGGACCGGACGCCACTACACGTCCCTCTGAGACTCTGTTGAGCTCGTTTCCATGTAACGGACAGCCATTGTAGCTGACGTTTTTGTTGTTACCCTTGGACGTTTTCCTGCACTATCGCCTGCAGAGCCAACCATAGCAGCTCTGCATATCCTAATTAAAGACGCAGAAATTGGTTACTACACCCGGGATTAACCGCGCCCTCTCTATTTTGAACCTTTCCACTTTTAAACGTGTCCACCGACTGCCATTGATGTCCCTGCTCATTTGAGCACGTTTGCGAGAATTCTCCTCTCGTCGATACCTTAGGCATTGCCTATGCATACCAGGCAATTTCCTCTCAAACTCTAGTCCTGATGATGATCCCACATTATTAGGAGCATGGGATCGAAACGTCGTCGACTTTCTATTACAGTACCACAATTTTTATCCACTGTGAAAATGTTTGGTGGTTTCTGTTTGGTTGTGCTTACTGGAATTGTTTATTGATTTGTAAGCCCTCTGTTTGCTCCGACAAACGTTTTGCCTGTTATTTTCTTTCTTTCAAATCTGACTTCCTTGTCTCCCCCTTTTGAAAACTTGGTACAGGATTGTGCCCTTGTTTATTTACTCTTTATTTCCTTATCTCTATGAATACCTTAGAATAAATGTTCCTTTGTCCGGCTGGACTTAGGAAAAAGACACATAGGTCTCATTGTAGTCTATGTTGCAATACTTCTTTCTTTTTTAATTGAATTTAGGCGAAGGACCATTGTTCTTTAAATTAAGTGTTGTAAGCAGAGCAATTGTATCCTGTCGGCACTGCTGCTCAGTGGAGCTACTGAGAAGTATGTCATCGACATATTGTAGCAAGGTGCTGTCACATTGGAAATGTGACAAGTCATCTTTGACAACTCTGTTGAACATACTGGGGGACTCACAGAACCCTTTTTTTTTTTACCTCAGCTACTGGACTTCTGACTATTACACCTGGGTATTTTTATTTTTTTGTATAAGTAGTACAATTTATTTACTTTCTGTTCATCACTCACTGCATTCTTTTAAACTTAGGATTTTGATTATATCAGCTTTAGACAAATCATTGTGGGATCCCATTTTAAAAAACCTATAGAATAAATATCCAATAAGTGAAACAATCGTCATTCCTTTGTTGGTCTGGCTAGAGAAAGCTTTGGATGTTGCCAGAGTTCCTGTAATTAACACAAAAATACATAGCGAGGAACCGCCTTCTGAAGTGTCATTCACATTAAGGTTGTTTGTCACAATATCTAGGGTTAGGAATATCAACCTGCATGAATAGCTTTTTTCACAAGGCAAGCACACGCAGAGATGAATAGATTTACTATTCTTAACTTCCCATGCACTTACCTTGACGATATGTTGGGGGATAACTTAAATATCATGGTAGAATCCCTCGCATTCTGGATCAAGCCAGGGAATTTTGCAGATGTTTACATTTTACAGCTGTGAATGACTTCAGCTTGCTCAGTAGTGTGTATTATTTCAAGTGCATGAATGATGGAGGCTGCTGAGCAATGAGTGTATTTCAGTGAAAGAAGCATTTAATGTAACTCTAAAACACTTTTCCTAGATTTCTACCCCTTGGACTGTTGCCTGAGGAGGTTGTCTTTGCAATACCACAGTCATCTGTGTGTTGCAGCTGAGTGTTATCCTTTCTGCCAATGTGGGGTAAAGTGAGCAAAACGGCCAGGGTACTTTTAATACAGCATGTTCTCAGGATTGCGGATGAGTGGTTCGTCCGTACAGTAAGCGAAGAGCCAGGACCGCTATTAACAGGCTGTTTTCAGGACTGATGAGGAGTGCTGTCACTTACTAAACCAGATGCATCAACAGTGCTTTTAAAGCGGACTCTTATTTACTTTTACATCAACTTTTACTCCTACTTACACCTATTCTTACTTGTAATCATACTTGCCTATTTATTTGTACTTTCTATTTTAAACATTTCTGTAGCTTTGACTTAATCCAAGAGGGTATTAGCGCGCTTTACTTTAAAAAAAAAATTTTATTAAACACATCCAAAAAGTTTTACAGTGCTCCATTGAAAACCACAGAGAGATAAATAAAACGCAAATCCAACATTAAATTTGCCAAACAAATACAGCTTCCGTAAACACGTATCCGTTTTCTCCAAAATATAATAATGAAATACCCATTATCCCATATACATGTGGCTTCATCCTGCTCCAATTTTATCCTCATACCACTCTGCAACATACCACCATATTTGCCTCCCTCTCTTTTTAGATCTTACTCCCCTGCAGGCATACAAAGCATTTTCCTGATTATAAATACCAAGCAATCTTGCCAGCCACAGCTGAAATGTTGGGGATTCCAGATCCTTCCAATGTGAGGCTAACAGGATCCTATATACCGCCATGCCAATAAAAACACAATAAGCCTGTTTATTGCTCAAACCCAAAGTACAGTCATAACCCAAAATAAAAACTGTTGGGGTAAAATCCATACAGGTACCAAATAGTTGTTGATAAAACCTAAAAATATCTTTTCTCAACAATTCAAGCTTTTCACAGTCGTGAAACATGTGTTTCATATCAGCCGGCCCTTCCCCACACCTCGGACATCGATCATCCACCCGCATCCCCCACCCATATAATTTAGATGGTGTATGATACAAGCTGAATAGGGTTTTGTATGACTGGGCTTTCAAATTGGTACTTATAATAACCTGATCGAGCATTGAAAGGCTCATACACACATCCACTTCCAGATCCACAAGTTTGCACGCCCACGACGCCTCTACCTTTTCCAGATCATCCGAGATTTTCTCCAGTAAAAGCGTATAAAGCCCTCTTATTCTAGTTGAAACCCTACCCATAACCTCCAGCATGGAGATATTACTCCAATTAAACCTAGGCCGTATGCCTACTATATAACTCTTAATCTGGAGATATTTCATATAGTCCGCTCCTGGCATACCGTAGACTGCTTCTAATTCACTAAACGATAGAGCCCCCTCCTCATTGCCAATATCCCCGAGCATTCTTATTCCCCATTGCTCCCATCTTCCTCCGGCTCTATCAAGTGTTAATGCCGGAAATAATGGCGATCGCCAAAGGGGGGTATAACGATTTATCTTGGGGATGGCCATCAGTTTGATAACATACCTCCACACCATCCCTACTCCTTGTATAGTTTTAAACCGCACCTTATTATAATATCCCCTCTCAGTTTGCCAAAGGCAAAGTCCAAGTGCCTCATTGCCCAGGATCAATTCATAACAAGATGGAATGCTCTCTTCTAAATCTCCAGGCCTGGATGGTACAAACAGCGGGATCATCTGCTGTAGCAGTGCAGCGTAATAATACAGCCTAATGTTTGGGGCTAAAAGCCCGCCTCTATCTAGAGGGAGTGATCATAATTTCAATGACCGCCTGACTTTGCCAAATTGCCAAATAAACCCCGAAAAAATAGACTCAATTCGTTTTAGGGCTACTTCCCCCATTGCCAATGGAATGGACCTAAACAGATATAGCAATTTAGGCAGTACATTCATCTTCAAGTAATTACTCCGCCCTATAACCATAAGATGAAGCTTATTGACTCGACGCAGATCTCCTGTTATTGATTCCAATAGAGGATCATAGTTTAATTTATTGATGATACCGATATCCGAGGCAATTCTTACCCCAGATATAATGCCGAATCAACTCGCCTGGGATCAGTACAGACAGTTCTTTCCGAACAGACAACTACTGTCTTCCCCTTATTTAGTGAGTAGCCTGATAAGAGCCCATAGTCATCAGCAATACGCTCCACCTCCTTAATTGCTTCCGCCGGATTTGTTGCAATTACAGCTACATCATCCGCGTATGCGAGAACTTTGGTCTCAAAGCTATTAGTCCTAACTGGGATGATTTCATCACTCCCCATAATCAGAGACAGCAGGGGGTCTATATAAAGGGCAAAAAGTATAGGGGAACAGGGACACCCCTGCCTAGTTCCCCTAGAGATAGATATGATCCTGGACTCCAACCCCATCGTTTGAATCCGAGCCTTTGGTTTAAAATACATGGCTCTGATTGTCCTAATTATATTTGGGCCAAATCCCTTGAGCTGAAGAACACCCCATAGGAAAGCCAAAGACACCCTGTCAAATGCCTTCTCGGCATCCAGAAGGATCATAGCCATTGGACCCCCCGTGACAGCCATGATGTCAAATAGGCCTATTGCCCTACGGATATGATCCGTAGTATCACGCCCTGGAATAAACCCATGCTGCCACGGGGAGACCAATGAAGCTACAACCCTCCTGAGCCTATTAGCTATAATTTTAGAATAGATCTTGTTATCCGAATTTATAAATGATATAGGCCGATATGAAGACAGGGTGTCCACAGACTCCCCTTTCTTAGCAAAAACTATTATGTCAGTATCCTGCCATGTAGCTGGAGGAATTCCACTATGCTGTATTCCCCTAAACAGGTCAAGCATCATTGGTGTGGTGATTTTATCCAATAATTTATAAATCTCCATTGGTATCCTATCTGACCCCGGGGCTTTCCCTACGGCAAGTTCTTTTAATGCTAGGTCAATCTCCCCCGCATGATTTCTGTTTCTAACTCGGCTCTTACATTAGTGCACAGAGGTTCCCCAAAATGTTCTTTAGATATTTTGGTCAGAAGGTACTCCAAATCAAGTATATTCTCCCCAGGAACTGGACCCTTATAGAGTTTTTGGTAATACTTCTGAAATTCCTCCATAATACTAACTGGGTCCGTATATTGATGATCATCCTGTTTTATTATCCTAATTGAGTTTTGGGTAACCTTCTGCCGTGTACGCAGTGCAAGTATTCTGCCTACTGCCTCCCCATTCTCATATAGTTTATCATTCCTGGTTTGAAATCTTTCGGCTGCCTCCTTGGCTAACCAGCTATTGGCTTCAGCTTTAACTACGATTATTTGTTGCAGTGTGCTCGAAACATCCCCACCTTCCTTAATGAGCTCTACATGCTTCTCCTCAGCCTTAGCAAATCTCTCCATCAATTCTTTCTTGTTAAACTCTTGCATCTTCCGTTCCCTAGCCACAAAACTCACTGTCTCCCCCCGTAGGGCCGCCTTGAATGAATCCCAGACAATATTTCTGCCCGTACTGTACCTATTGAAGTCAAAAAATTCTTGAGCCCAGGATTTCATATGCTCAATATAGTAGTCATTAGCAAGAAGCCGTCTATCGAATGACCACCTATTATATCTCCTGCCAAGCCCCTCCACTTCCAAGCTAATTACCAAGGGGTTGTGGTCCGATTATAACTTAGGATGCTTCAAGATATTTAGCTTAGTTATCAGCCCCTTACCCCCAAAGCAGTAGTCTACACGCACATATTTCTTATGGGGGCAAGAAAAATAGGTGTAGCCAGGATCCTGTGGGTATTTATATCTCCAAACATCCACCAACCCATGACTCTCTTGTAGTGAAGACAATGCTCTAAAAACCCTAGGCTTCCTACCCTTATACCCAGTTCTTGATATTCCAAGTGCCCTCCCCAATGCTGGATCTATTGATATATTAAAATCCCCACATATGATTAAGGGAGTAGACCAAAGTGCCAGCTCGATTTCCAGCTCCTCCAGGGTCTCGGGATCATCCTGGTTAGAAGCGTAGATTGTGCATAGGGTTATTCCTAACTTTAACTCCACTACTGCCCATCTTCCCTTTGTATCGGCTAGTCTTCTTTTACATCCCCCCACCGATTTCTTTGCTAAAATAGCGACCCCCCTGGTGTTAGAGCTCTGGGACGAACAGACCACCGTAGTATACCCTATTATAATCAACAAGCCACGCTTCCCCCAAGAGATATGCGTCTCTTGCAGACATATTATATCAAACCCACAAGATCTAATATAATTCCCCAAGCGTCCTCTTTTAGTTCTATCATTTAGCCCTGCCACATTGATAGAACAGATCTTTAACCTACCCATACGCCTTACTTTTTTTCCGCCCTATTTGTTTGGTCCTCTTTCTATCCTCCTCTCTACCCCCTGCTATATGACTAAAAAGATTAACGAGAACAGCATCATTTCTCTTCATTGCTTTTTCCCAAACATTCAAGATTATGTTGAATTTAATCCTTTTAGAACCCCATCTGGCAAAACATGGATGTGCTATTTTCCCCTTCTTACCCCCAGCCCACCCCCCCTTTACACCCCTACAGCCCCTCCACACCCTCCCCGTCCCCACCCCCCTCCCTGAACATCCCCAAAAATAGGAGCACAGACTAAGTCTGTTGCTTAATGATCGCAGAGTGCATGTGTATGTGAGCCTCATCTAATTCTACTAAAAAAAAACATTTTTTTTTTCTTTTTTTTTCTTCTTCCTTCCTTCCCCCCATTACCCAGTTTCCCTTTGCTGAAGCTCTGTGAAACATTTGCCTTAGCCTCTTTAAACACCCTGTTTTTCTTTCACCTTTATGGAATCTACCCTTTCCCCCCACCTTTCCCCCACCCTCAGCAGCAACATACGGCAGTATCCCAAAAAAAAGTACGCTCGATAGACACCAGTCTGCCCTGAAAATGTTTCCATCTCATTACATTAATCTTACAATTGCTGGCAATTTCTACAAGCTATCTAGATAATCCTTCGCTTTTATCTCAGAGGTGAAAAAATGGGCCTGCCCTCCAAAAACGACCTTAAGGCGCGCAGGATTATTCAAGTATGCTTGAGCCTGTTTATCTAGAAATGGCTTGATCAATTGGCGAAGGCGCCATCGTCTTTCAACGGTGGCGTGGCAGTAATCGGGTCAAGCGAAATAGGAAACCTCCCCCTCACTCTCTTGGCCTCTGGTCTCGCTTTCTCGTAAATAGTCTGACGAAGTAGAAAATTCCCTATAAAACTAATACTGCCCTGGGGAGTGCACCCTCCCTAGCTGGCTGCTTCAGAGTAAATGGAACACGATGCGCACGCTGCACCTCCAAGGGCCAATTCCAGTTGTTAAGTTCCAGGAAAGTGTCTTGAAATACAGTCACTATATACCCCCGAATGTCAGACCCCTCGACCCCCTCAGGGATTCCTAGCAGCCTCAAATTGTTCCGCCTCTGATAATTCTCTTGCTCTTCCAGCTTCCACTGAATGTCAACCAGGTGAGATTCATGAGATTGTGCAAGGGCCTTAGTAGCAGTACCTTCTGGCTCAGCCAGATCAATTCTAGCTTCAGCCTCGGCGATACAAACCCCAAAGGAGCTACACGTTTTCGTCAGTTTCCTTACCACTCCTTGTACCTTCCTAAGACCAGTCTGGGCCCGTCGGGCACCTTGCCGTGTTTCATCCCTATGAGTATTAATGGCCTGTAATATAGTCTCCAGAAATAGTGATCCATCCAGCGTATTTGATCTAGGGTTTGCCCACTCTTGCGTATGGGGGCCAGTGAGGTGAATGGGAGGGCTATGATCCCAGGTAAGTTCTGTTTCACCTGATCTTCCCTTTTTTTCTTCTTTATAGTTTTAAGAGGATTTCCCCCCCCCCCATATTCATCCTCACTGTAGCTACAGCTGCCACTTTCATTACTACTTAAGGAGATGCTTGAGCGATCGGACCACTGCCCTCATCAGACAGTGAAAAATAAATCTTGCTAGTGACCTTCTCCTGCTCCTGATCCAGCCTAGTGGCCTCACTCATCATGGGACCAGTACTGCTCTGCTCTGGGTGCTCCCTTATGGCTCGGTGCACCATATATACCTGACCTCCTTTAGTTGCCAATGACGATTTGGACCCCACACAGTCAGATTCCTTAGCAGAGTTTAAAATAGAGGAATCCACCAAATTCATCTCCGACTCAATGCTCTCCATCCGGCAATCCACAGTTCCAGGTTCGGGTTCAATCCCTTTAACCACCTTCCCCCCTAGGTCGGTGTTTGAGTCTGGCCCAGACGGATCCTGCTTATCTTCTACCTGCGTCAGGGTGGGATTGCTCCGGAGATCGCTATTCACCTCCTCATCATGAACCCCCGTTGTGCCAGCCTTAGACCCGGCTTTCATCTTCTTTTTGTTGTTTTTCCCCCCTCCATTACCGGAGTACAAAGTGCTCTGTTTTTGCGCTTGTACCTCACCTTGGTCCTGCTGCTGTATCGGGGGGCCCTCTGCCCTGCCCCCCTGCCCTCCAATCCCCTGCAGTAATTCCACCACTGTTGGTCGCGTCTTGCTCGGAGCCCCTCCTACAGCCGCTGCTGCTGCTGCCCTTTTCTCCGCTGGATCGCACGGCTGTGGCACTCGGCGGCCTCGTCTCAGTGTTCCCGCTAAATGGGGATTTTCTAGCGTCTCCCCAGCCTGTAACCCCCGAGCTACCCTCTCTCTCGTCGTCTTAGCTGTTGCTGCCGCAGCGTTCAGCTTAGGCGCCATGCCAAAGGGAGCTCCTGGGCACTTGCTATCACTGGTGCCGATATGACCCCACCTTTGATCCTGAGGGAATCCACACGCTGCCAGCAGCAGGAAGCGACCGCGCACAACCAGGTACACTGAAGTCTGAACTAGCTGCCAATAGAGCCGGGTTAAATCCGCAGGTTTTGGGTGCGGATGGACGGAATTTTCAGCCGGAATTACTGTAATCGTATCTATCATATTTCAGACATTCAGTGCCACTCTTACAGTATATCACCAGAAGCCTCTATGCTTCTATGCCTTTAATATTGCTAGTAAAGTTCCTGCTTTGGTACGCGCCACCACCCCTGTTCACAACAGAACCCTCGTACCTGCCGGCAGCCGCCTCCGGGAAAAACAAGCTTCCACTCCCGTATGGCAACTCCAAGTAGACCATGAATTCGGCACCAGCCTGGCGTCAGTCCACCCTCAATTGAGCCTGCCAGGTAATTTTCGTGCTGTCCTTGTTGCAGGGGAGGGGAGGGGGGCTCCGGTCATTCCTTACTGGAGATCCTTTGTTTTGTGCCCCCAGGGTCCCAGCTAACTCCAACTAGCCAAGCTAGCGAGCCAACCGTGCCGTCAGGGTAGTCGCCTTTCGGGCAGTTATCCTGCTGCTCCGGTGCCTACTTAGTGAGGGGGGGGGTCCACAAAAGGGAGGCAGACTCTCCACTCAGTATTCCCGATTCTTCATCCCACTCTCCAAAGAAAAAAACAGATTGTTGCGCTGAGAGAAAGAAGCCAGGCTCACATTGCCACAGCTCTCTGCAACGGTCTACTCGACCGCCATCTTGCTCCCGGACCAAAAAATCGTTTCTATCGGGACTCACAGTACCCTTGAGGTAATCTTTGATATGTGAATTGTCTACCTTTGAATGAAAATGCGAATAAAATCTGGCTGTCAGTGTGTAAAGGGACGCTGAAAAACGCATTTTTCAGGTCAATGACGGAGAAGTATTTGGTATTAGGTGGGATGTTGGTAAGTATTACTGAAGGGTCAGGGACAATGGGAAACTCTGGGACCACTATGCTGTTAATCGAGCGAAGATCATGTACTAGTCTCCATTGATTTGTTTTCTGTTTGCGTACCGGCAAAAGGCACGTGTTACACAGGGAAATACAGGGGTATATCACACCTTGGTCTAGTAGTGCTTGTATGGTAGGCGCAATTCCTTCCTCTGCTTTCTTAGACAATGGGTACTGGCGCACTCTGGGTAGAATGGCGCCTTGTTTCAGTGTCACTCTGAATGGCGTAGCTGATTGAATGAGCCCCACATCATTGGGATCTGTCGTCCAAAGGATGCTGGGTACCTGAGCTAAGTCTGAGTCACGGGTAGCATCAAATACTGTGGATGGATTTGGTGTTCTGATCTCAACTGTCACCGATAGGGGGACTGCATTTTGATAAATAATTTCTGCTTTGGAATATTCCTCAGGATCTCCAAATAGTTGGTGATCTGAAATGTTCCTCACCTGGTGTCCAGGTTCAATGAAAATGACACAGGCCCATATGTGGGCGTAGTCGTCTAGTGCTAAAAAAGCTCCATATGTGGGTGTTATTTCAAGACAGTGTATTCCTAGGATCATAGTTTTGTCAGGTACAGGGATGTTCTGTGATTGGGAACGAAAGAGAAATTCTTTGGGAAGTTGGACAGTGCGCCCATTCATCTCTGGTGTGTTGGCAACAACAATGTGCACTGCTGAGGAGAATGCTTGCTCATCCCTTGGGCGGGCTCTTATCTCATCTCTCAGGGAAGAATCCACAGTGACAGCCATCATCCTGACCATTGATGTACCAGGAATGGAGCAGGTCATTGTGCCGTTCTCATTAAAATTTATTGTCATATTTAATTTGGCCATGAGATCACGTCCCAAGAGATTTACTGGGGACTGTGTTGAGTAGAGTAGGCATTGCTGAATACATTTACCTCCTGTTTCCATTGGTACTGGCTTGGTGAAAGGGACCCTTGTTATTGCCCCAGAGAAACCCTGTGTGTCTGCGCTCTGATTGGAGATGGGCAGTGCTCCTTCCTTAATACAGGAAAATGTAGCATCTGTGTCAATCAAAAAACTATAAGTTTTGTTGTTAATCGTGACATACACAACTGGGTCCTCTCTAATATTTGTGAGGCACGATAACACGGGACACACTAGAGTTGTCTGTGGGCTGTCCTAACTTAAATATCCTCCAGCCTGGTACTGCTGGATGGTGCCCTGTGAAAACTTATTGGTGGGGGTCAGTACCGTGGCCCCCTGGGGTACAGGGGCTTGTGTCTGTGGCACCATTTGGTACACAGGCATTTGTGGCTGAAGTAGCTGTGGCTGTGCTTGTTGAATAGGGGGCTGCATTTGAGCCATCACAGGTGTCTGTAATTGTACTTGCTGCAGTATTGGCTGTCGCTGTGCTGGAGAAGGATAGGAGTACACTACTTGGGGCGGCAGTGACTGTGGCTGCTGCTGCTGGAAGTATTGTGTTGGCACCTGAGCTTGCTGTGGGTGTCCTCTACCTGCCGACCTCTCTTCATCCCGCATTTTGGTACGGCACTCCCTCACAAGGTGTCCTGGTCGCTGACAATAGAAACACAGTTGTGCTCCTGGCTGTGGTGCAGGTCTTTGGGAGCCTAATCCTCTACCTCTCCCCCGCATCCCAGTATTTGCATACCTCATCTGCTCATTACCATAATACAGCTGTTGTTGCCCATTGGTGTATGTCTGTTGTTGTGCATTGTTATTGATGGGCTGTGCCTGCATGAGTGGTGCTGCTACCTGTGTGTTACCTCCTAGTGCATTCTGGGCATCTTGTGTGAAATTGGTAACAGCAGTCATTTGACTCACTGGTGTGGCTACCATCATTGTGTCAAGGGCCTCTCTTTTCTTAAGTTTTTGCTGTACTAATTTAGCTGCTGCATTTTCAATTGCTAATAGCCTCTTCTTCTCCTGTTCCTGCTCTTTTTTGCAAAAATGAATAATGTGGTGTTGTATTTCTGGCCATGGTTTGCATTCCATTGCTACTATTCCATCTAATTTGTCCTGTACTGCGGTGGGCAGCCCCTTTTTAACTGTGTGGTAAAAGAACCTACAATTACCCCCAGTCACGTCCCATGTTTCTCCTAACTCCTGATGCCATTTTTCCTTCATTCTTGAAATGTACTGTGCTGGATCTTCATTGTTTTGCATTGTTTGTGACATCAGCGACCCAATGTCCGGGACATCGGGAAACTTCCGGCGCAATTCGTTCCATAGGGATGGTCTAATCTTATTGAAAGGATTACCATCACATTGTGTATTAGTAGTGGACAGTCTTGTGTCAATGCGTCTGAACATATCCTCTCCAATCAGGGAGGTGAGCAGACTTTTTACATCCCCAATAGCCAATGGCACACCTGCAGTGTGCTTTTCAAAGGCTTGTATCCACTTTCCAGCACACTCTGTGAGGGGTGGGAGCTGTTTCTTCAAATTTTACTTGTCCATAAGTGACCAAGGGACATAGGGGGGGTCATTGACATTTTTAAATAGCAGGGGCAGCTGGTATGATCATATCTACGTGCATATTTCTGCCAAACTTTTAGGCCTTGGCTCATGTACCCGTAGTCCCAATCGTCGTCTCCCGCACCCTGCAGAATACATTCTTCAGCAGTGGCCATTTCTTCTGGCTCAAAAGACCCGTCTCGAGGCCAGACATTCATTTGAGGTGCATTAGCTTCTGTCCAACCTGCCAAATTATCTGAGAATGGATTGACATAGTAGTCAGACCCTTCTCCAAGTATTACTATGTCATTTGGCGTCAGACCGTTGGTCATTGGCGGTGTTGGCCTGTTAAGGGCCGTGCGGTGCAGAGCTATGATACATCATATTCCTGTGGGATGTCACGGTTATCTAACACTGCAAGTCTTTCTATCTCTGTTCTTCTCTGCCTTCTCCATCTTGTTTCTGCCCGTTCAAGCACGCTTGGCAGATCCAAATTATCTAGGTCTAGCTGTTGTGCCACTGGCCTGTGTGGTGCAAATACTGGCGGCGATGCCTGAGGTATGGGCATAGGTGGTGGTGTCATCTGAGCGTTATAGTTAACAACTGTTGGCAGAGCTTGTGGTATACTTAGGTTGGCTGTCAGAGAAGCTGCTGGGTTGCTCTGTGGTGGGGCTGGGGCTACGCTTTGGGCTCCCTGATGTAAGTCTATCCATGGCCCCTGCTGTGGTGGGATCGTTGGAACCCCACCACTACGTGAACCCACCGGGCCTGCAGCACCAGCTAATTCATTAAGTGTTGGTTGCTGCTTTTTACTAAATTGGCCTAAACCACCCATTAGTTCAGTGAGTTGATCCTTTACCCTGCCCACTTGTAATGACAACCGTTGAATTGTTGCGGGGTTGCCAGTGGGGCTCCTTGAGTGCTGCTCGTGTGACATGTCCCCTGCTTCTCTACCTGTTCTTTGGTGTAAATCGTGCTCTGTTCTCCACCTGCTAATGTCAGCCTCACTGGCTACCTCAGAGTGATATTGTTCACTATCCGGTTTCCTTCATTGAATTGTAGCAAGTGCTCTTCCTCTCGCTTGGGACCAACGTGCAGAGAGAACAAACAGAAGAGCAGAAAGAAGCTTTGTTCCAAAATCATCCTGTACCCTCAACTTTTTCAGACGGATACTGGTGGTAACTGAGTCTGACTAACCAGTCCTAGAGCCAGTGCTATGTTAAAAGACACTCAGAATACAGTGAAAACGCCTACATACACTAGGGAACACTATGCGTTGTGATCCCCCTGTGATCAGCATGACCTCCTCTGTAAGCCCCTAGTATATAATAGGGCAGGGGATTAAAACTACCTCTCATAACGCGCCACAGGACGTGTTTGCACACGTCACCTCAGGCCCCGTCCCCTCACTTCCTCACTGTGTAAACACGCCCTGTGGCCATTTTAAGTTGGGAGATTAAGTCCCCTTGAATCCTGAGGGTCCCTAGGGTCCAACTAGACCACTAGGTACCTCCAGTAAGCGCCACAGAGCTGCGTTGCAGAGAGATGTAAAAAGGGGCACGGCCTAGACCACCTCTCTGCAACGCAGCGCAGTGGCGCTTACTGGAAGCACCTGGTGGGCTAGTTGGCCCCCAGGGTCCCTCAGGACTGAAGGGGAATTATTTCCCCAACTTAAAACGCGCCATATTACACTCCAAGGCGCATATCGCATAGCACGCACTAGTGCCTGTGCTATCTCGCGCTCTCCAATGAATCTGTCATTGCGCACAATGTATTGCATATTATATTTCACGCCCCGGTTCATCTTGTATCACACTTTTTGGTGCATAGTTTATACCATATCTAATTTTCATTTTCAATCGTGCTCTCAGGATTATGTTCTATATAACACTGCATCCACCTACCCTTTTCACGGACATTACATTTGCAATGGGGGGTGGAGGGTCAGGGGGTGTTTCTGCCAAGTGAGCCCGGAGTCACAGTCACAAACGTCCTCTTCTTCCTGAATAAAAGTGAGAATATGCTGCATACTTGTTCATATTTTAAGTAGTTTGCACAGATACACATTTTAAAAACAATAAAGTTCCTAATACCCACCTTCTCTGAACAGTTAGCTTGCTGCCCCATCCACCTCCTCCCTATCCTCTGTTGTCTGAATCCATGGACTAGCCTCCTCCCTCCTGCCATGCATGGTTTGATGTGCTGCCACTGCCCTCCATTTAGCATGATGTACCAGTCCACTCCTCCTGCCCTCCATTGCCCAATTCTATGGCCCATCATTGACCTCCTGCTTAGCCTCTGTGCTTAGATTGCTGCCCCTATTCTCCTTCCCCCTGCCCTCCGATGTCTTTGTGCATGCCCCTGCTCCATCCTTTTTGCCCACCATGTTCCATGGACCTGCCACTCCTATCTACTCTGAGTGTTTTGTTGAGCTGCCACTCCCCTTCCACCTGCCTAGCATTGTCAGATGACTGTAACCTGTCCCTGCCACCTCCACCCTGCCTGTCCACATGCCATGCCCCTATCCCCTTCCTCCTGTCCTCCATGGTCCATTTTACTGCCACACCCTTCTGCCCTCCCTGGTCTGTTGTGCTGCAACTGCTCCTCCTGCCTGCCCCGCGCGGTCTGTTGTGAGGCCCCTTCTCCTGAACTCTCTTGTCTGTGTCCAGGTCATGACCCTCCCTTCTATCCTCCATGGTCCTTTGTGCATGCCCCTGCACCCTCCTTCTTGCCCATCATAGCCATTGTGCTGCCACTAACCCTCCCGCTTGCCATGCATGGTCTTATGTGCTACCATGGCCCCTCCCACCTTCCCTGTGTGGTCAGCTAGCTGCCCCTGACCCCCTCCCACCATCCCTCCATGGTCTGTGTGTATGCCATCATAGTCTCACTGTTGCTCTCCATGGTGTGTCTTGTTTCTAGTGCCCATCCTGCCTGACCTCCATGGTCATCTTGCTGCTCCTACCCTGCCCCCTTGCCCTCAGCCCTCTGTTTCCATGAGCAGACCCCTATTCCCTCCCTCCTGGCTTGTCTGTTCCATTGTAATGCCCCTGATCCGTCCCTCTTGCCCTTTATAGTCTGTTATGCTGCAGCTTTCTCTCCTGTCTGTCCATTATGGTCAGCTAGCTACCATTGCCTCTTTCCCCTCTGTTCTCTGTTGTCCATGTGCATGGTCCTGTCCCCTCCCTATTGCTTTCTATGGATTATTGTGCTGCACTCCCGTCCCGCATGCGCTGTGTGGTGTATTTGCTGCTGCAAACCCTGATGCCTGCCCTGTAGGGTCAGTTTGGTGCACCTCTCCATGTCCCTCCTGTCCTCTGTTATCCCAGTCCATGTCCCTACCCCAATTCCTCCTGCCTACCATGATCCAATGTACCATACTTGCGAACATTTTGAACATGGTAAGAGGGAGATTTTGAAAAAAAACTGGGGTATTGATTTTCCCCTTTGAGTTACATTGAAAAAGGGGAGATTGTAGACAGGAGACAGATCAAATAAAGCCCATTTGAGCTTAAAAACATTGGACGTTTCCTGGCTGAAACGGGTCTGTTGGCATGTATAGTTGTACTACCACTGCCTCTTCCTTCTGCCCACAATGGACTATTATATTGCCACAGCCTCTCTTGCCAGTCCTGTATTGTTGGTTTGTTGCCCCTGCCCTCATTTCCACTGCCCTCCATAGTCTGTTGTGCTGCCACTGCCCTTCCTGCCTGCCCAGAGTGGTCAAATTGTTGCATCTGCACTCTCCTACCTGCCTTCAATTTTCAGAGTCCGTGCCCCTGGCCTCTGCCTCTCAACAGTATCCCAATGAACAACTAGATTGCTAACATTCTATATTTATTAACAAAGTGTGGAACGCCTGACGTCATCTTGATGTAATCAAAACTGTTATACCTAGAGTATTTCCTTTAGAAATTACATATATGAGAGGGTCTTATTTTCATCAAAATTATGGTTAGTGCTCTAAAAAACTAAAATGAGGACATATTTTCTGAGTTTTCAAATAGCGACAATTATTTGTAATCTTTATGTTTTTTTTATCCAGTTGACCACTTGATTAAATGTTGCACCTAGGGGAGAGGATGTGGTGTTACTTCCAGAGCTGCAGACTTTGCAACTGGGGAACCAGGTTGGAGTTTCTGCTTCAGCTCAACATTCTGTGATTCTGGTCAAATCACTTAATCTCCCCATGGCTACAACCAAAATGAATTTGATCTTGTGTGATGTAACCAATGCTCATGTAAAGCACTCCAATACCTGACTAGTCTGCACTATATAAAACTGCAAATACACAAAAAATTAGTGTTTTGCACACTTCTGTCATTGGGCTATACTTGGGCTACATCTGGGTGATATTTGGGCTACATTTGGTCTCTTTTGTATCTGGTGGCCATCTTGGGAGATTTATTTGTTATGAAGTTTCCTAATTTCCTCATTTACTGCAGTCTCCTCAGTGGGAATACCTTCAGTTTTTTATTTTGGTTCCATCAAGAAGGCATTCAGATGTGTCACACATTTGCCATAAATTCTGAATGTTAGCACTCTAGTTGCTCATTAGATCACTGTAGTAAAACTACTGCTCACCAGGGAAGTCTGCTGCTGGTATTCGAAGTGCATGTTTCAGTCTGCATGTCAGAATTTTTTTATTAAATAGAAGAGGATTTGAGAAGTCAAAATGTGCCCTAATTTTTCTTTCTGCATAACTAATCATAATTTCTATGGCAAAATGAATCCCCTCATTTTGTTCCTTTGTAAACTAAATGTTTTAAGTGTTACCACTTTATTCCAATCAAGATGGCTTCAGGTGTGCCAAACTTTTGTCATAATTAAGACTGTTAGCGCTCCAGTTGTTCGTTAGAACACTCTGGGACATTCTGTCATTGGGCTATACTTGGGCTACATCTGGGTGATATTTGGGCTACATTTGGGCTCTTTTGTCTCTGGTGGCCATCTTGGGAGATTTATTTGTTATGAAGTTTCCTAATTTCCTCATTTACTGCAGTCTCCTCAGTAGGAAATACTTTCAGTTTTTTACTTTTGTTCCATCAAGAAGGCATTCAGATGTGTCACACATTTGCCATAAATTCTGAATGTTAGCACTCTAGTTGCTTATTAGATCACTGAAGTAAAACTACTGCTCACCAGGGAAGTCTGCTGCTGGTATTCAAAGTGCATGTTTCAGTCTGCATGTCAGAATTGTTTTATGAAATAGAAGAGGATTTGAGAAGTCAAAATGTGCCCTAATTTTTCTTTCTGCAGCACTAATCATAATTTCTATGGCAATATGAACCCCCTCATTTTGTTCCTTTGTAAATTAAATGTTTTAAGTGTTACCAATTTATTCCAATCAAGATGGCTTCAGGTGTGCCATACTTTTGTCATAAGTAAGACTGTTAGCGCTCTAGTTGTTCGTTAGAACACTCTGGGACATTCTGGAATTGGGCTATACTTGGGCTACATCTGGGTGATATTTGGGCTACTTCTGGGCTCTTTTGTCTCTGGTGGCCATTTTGGGAGACTTATTTGTTATGATGTTTCCTAATTTCCTCATTTACTACAGTCTCCTCAGTAGGAAATACTTTCAGTTTTTTACTTTGATTCCATCAAGAAGGCATTCAGATGTGTCACACTTTTGCCATAAATTCAGAATGTTAGCACTCTAGTTGCTTATTAGATCACTGTAGTAAAGCTACTGCTCACCAGGGAAGTTTGCTGCTGGTATTGAAAGTGCATGTTTCAGTCTGCATGTCAGAATTTTTTAATGAAACAGAAGAGGACTTGAGAAGTCACTCAAAATGTGCCCTAATTTTTCTTTCTGCAGCACTGATCATACTTTCTATGGCAAAATGAACCCCCTCATTTTGTTCCTTTTTAAATGAAATGTTTTAAGAGTTACCACTTTATTCCAACCAAGATGGCTTCAGGTGTGCCATACGTTTGTCATTAGTAGGACTGTTAGCGCTCTGGTTGTCGTTTAGAACACTCTGGGAAGCTGCAGCAGAACACAAAGGAATCAACTGACAGTCTCTGCCCTTGTTGGATGTACATGTTTTACTGAGAATGTCAGACTTCATTCTCACATGACTGAGAAAGATAATGTGAATTTACAGAAAATATGCTCTCAGTTTAGATTATAGATCACCTTCCAAACCTCTGTGGGAAAAGCATGAGAAAATAGTTTTCTCTCAAACATGATTCATTTTTTTTTTTGTTAAATAATTTGTACTGAAGATAAGAAAGCACAGGATAACAAGTGTAAATTAAGCCAATAAGAGTATCAGTATAAGCATACAAGCAAATATAAAGTAGTAATAATACATTAAGCAAGTAATACATAGAGGAAAAAAAGTAATACATATTATGAACAGAGATAACAATATTGCTAAAAACAAGAGGCTAGAGCAAGAATTATTTGTATTATAATAGTACACAAAGAACCTGAGGACATAATGAGAATGAGTAAAATCTGTAAATAGTAAGATAATTTTTTATCAAAAAAAAAGGGAAGAAGAGAAATAAAACAAAAGAACAGAGAGAAGAGAGAAGGAGAGAAAGAGAGGAAAAGAAGAAAAGAGGAAAGAGATTATGATGTTGGTGACAGAAAAGATGTAAAGGGAAGCCATAGTAAATCAGATTTGATTTGAAGATGTATAGAGGGTTGAGGAATAGAGGCGATTCTATGTTCATCACATATAAAGTTCCACCAATGTAAAAAGGATAGTTTATAGTTGTCTTTCCAACAAGTTAATATAACTTTAAAGGCCACAGCAAGAAATAAATCCAGTAATGGAGAAATAAGAGTCACTGTATCAAAAGCTGGCGACAAAGTGCCTAAAAATACATTTTGAAGATTAAGTTGTAATTTATGTGAAACAAACACAGCACATTTTGACCAAATAGCATCCCAGAAAGCATAAACCTTAGGACAATAAAATAATAGATGCAATAAAGAACCTTCAGCATTAAGGCAAGACCAACAAGACGCTGCGACAGAGTGATTGAATTTATGTAGCAAGAGAGGAGTAATAACAACTCTATTATCAATAAAAAATAGGGATTGTGTGAGATTAGCAGCCTTGGATGTCTTAAATATTTTCAGCCAGAACTTGTCCCATTGTGATATAGATAGGGTCAAAGAGAGGTCCTGTTCCCAATCCAATTCAACCTTAGACTTATTCCGAGTGACAATAGGGGAAGATAAAGATTTATAGATGAAAGAGGCAGTAGGAATAATGTCGTTAGAGATTTGATATAGAGAAGAGTCAGGAAGAAAGGAAGTAGGAGTTGGTAGAGAGAGGAAGGTCTGAATACATCCCAGAAGAATTGGAGCTAAAGTGTCATATTGCTGAATACAGGAATCAGGCAAATGAAAAGATTCTTGCAACTGATGGAAGGAAAGAATTACATTATTGGCAAACATTTGATGTACATAAAAAAGACCCTTTTCTTTCCATTGTTTGTAGTAGAATGATTTGTGGCGAAATTTGATGTATTTGTTAAACCAGAGTGATGACGCTAGAAAAGATTGGTAGTTGTTAAGTGACTTAAAGAAAAGTGTGTGCAACAAAACTTGAGAATGTTTCAAAATAGGATATTTAGAAATAAAAGTACAGTTAGACACGTGAACAACATCACGTATTGTAAAATCATTTAACAGTGAGCTTTCAACATTAACCCATGGAGGCTTAGGTAAATCCTGATAGTCCTTAGACAAAACAAAGAATTGACGAATCAAAAATGCATCATGGTATAAATTAAAATCAGGAAATCTTCCCCCACCCTCATTCTTAGGTCGAACCGGTTTAGATAAGGCAATACGTGCATGTTTGTTATTCCATAGAAACTTGGAGCATAGTGAATTAATCTGAGAGAAATAATATCTAGGAATTTTAACCCCTTCGACGCTCATGACGGAACGGTTCCGTCATGAGCGTCGGTTGAGCTGTGCTCATGACTGAACCGTTCCGTCATGACCACACCCGCGCAAGCAACGGTCAGCACCGCGGGGGAATCCGCCCCGCATGGAAGGGGTTAAATGGTAACATTGACAATATAAACAGAACCTGGGGGACAATCATCATTTTAATTGTATCAAGTCTGCCCAACCAAGAGAGAAACAAAGGGGACCAAAGATTTAACAAATTAGTAATCTTAAGTTTTAAGGAAGAAACATTATGAAGTAGTGTATCACGAATGTTGGGGGAGAACCAGATGCCAAGATATTTAATTTTTTAAGGACACCATGTAAAACTAGATATCTCAAACATATATCCGTAAAATGAGGGATTTAAGGGTAGAACTTCAGTCTTAGAGAAGTTTAATTTGTAACCTGAAACTTTAGCAAAAGATGAGATTTCCTGTAGAAAGGGGGGTAAGGAGGATTCAGAGTTGGACATATAAACAAGAACATCATCAGCATATGCAGACAGCTTAATTTGTGTAGACTTAAAACTGAAACCGGTAATGAGAGGGTTATTCCTAATACGTTCCAAAAATGGCTCTAAACATAACAGGAACAGTAATGGAGACAGAGGGCAGCCCTGACATGTACCTCTCTGCAGGGAAAAATAGGGGGAAGAGAGACCATTAACAAAAATACAAGCTTTAGGATTAGTATATAGCAATTTAACATAAGAAATAAATTTCGGGCCGAAACCAAACCATTGTAATGTATGAATCAAGAATTCCCAATTAACCCGGTCGAAGGCTTTTTCAGCATCTAAGGATAGAGCAGCTAGCGGGGAAGGATATTTTTTACTAAGGGCAAGAATATTGGAGAACATCCTGGCATTGTCAGAGGCCAATCGACCTTTAACAAAACCAACTTGGTCTGGGTTAATGAGTATAGGGATAATTTTCTCTAAACGAGACGCCAATATTTTTGCAAAAATTTTACAATCGTAATTAATTAATGAAATAGGACGAACAATTTTGCAATAGGATGGGTCTTTACCAGGTTTGGGGAGTACAACAATGAGAGCTTCCAAAAAAGAGCCACATGCCAGGGAAATGGAGATAAAGGAATTAAAAAGTTCAAGTAATTTGGGAGCAAAAATTGAGGAAAAAGCAGAAATTAATTCAATTGAAAAGCCATCGGGGCCAGGAGCTTTTGCTTTCTTCAAAGATTTAAGAGCATCATTCAATTCTTGTAAGGAAATATCTTCTTCCAGGGATTGGAAATCATCTTGGGAGGTTTTAGGCTTAGAGATATCAAGGAAAAAAGAGAAAAAATCTTCCTTAGAGGGATTGGTAGTTTCGGTATATAAGAGCTGTTGGACAGGCCACACGAAGGGCTTGCTCCCTCCCCGCACGACAGGGCCCGAGCTCCGGCCCACCAGGCATACCCCCGCTACAAGCACCTGTACCCCGTCTCCCGACGGATCTTCTGCCCTCGGACCACTACTCATCACGGGGTCCAGCCCACCGGCTTCCCCGGCCGGGTCAAGCCTCCATCTTGGGCCCTGCACCACGCGGCCGCGTGGCCTCACCCCGACCCCAACCCCGGGCCTGGCCGGCCCCGACATTCCGGCACCACCATCCACCCAGGAGGTGAGCGGACCACTTGGCAGGTCAATGGGAGAACGAAGCGTCAAGAGCTCTTCCCCCGCCAGGTGCCGATCGCCTCCAGCTCCCCCAGGCACTGGCTCCACCCCCTGCTGGGTGTCTGGACACCTTCATCCCGGACCCTCCGACCTCCAAGTGCGAGGGTCCGGACATCAAAGGGCACCAGCCCTATAACTGGGGCAGCTCCGGAGCAGGAAGGCAGTTGTATCCTGGAGTCGAGAGACACCGAGTGAACTCAGCCTTGACGGCCTACTGGCGCTGCCGTAGCCCGCTCTTGTGACCCATCGTTCTACCTGCTGGCGCTGCCGCGGACCGTACATCGTCCATCTTCCTGGGACCTGCTGGCGCTGCCGCGGCCCGTTGTAACTACCATCTTCACCGGGACCTGCTGGCGCTGCCGCGGACCGTACATCGTCCATCTTCCTGGGACCTGCTGGCGCTGCCGCGGCCCGTTGTAACTACCATCTTCACCGGGACCTGCTGGCGCTGCCGCGGACCGTACATCGACCATCGTCCTGGGACCTGCTGGCGCTGCCGCGGCCCGTTGTAACAACCATCTTCACCGGGACCTGCTGGCGCTGCCGCGGACCGTACATCGACCGTCTTCCTGGGACCTGCTGGCGCTGCCGCGGCCCGTACCACCTAACCACCAAGCTCGAGGATTGTGAGCTCATTATTTCATCCGAACTACCTGACTGGTAAACAGACTGTCCCGCTACCCCCTTTCCTACCTTGCGAGACTCGAATCAAGGGGACCCCTGAGTCCAGACCTCCTTGTACCATTCAACCGTACCTTAAGAAGTGCTTATAAAGAACACTGAACCTTATCCGTGTGTGGTATCTGTCTGTGGGGGGGGGAAGTTACTTGTCTGTACGATCGCTGGAGACGGTTCTCCCCGGAGACCTCTCCTCCTGACCCCGGCCGACCCTCCCGGTCCGTCTACCTTTTCTAACATTGGTGGCCAGCGGCGCGATCCGAATCAACGCGTAATCGTACAGAGAGTAGCTCACCCCACGACAAAAACACGATGTCGACCAAAGATAGCAGCCCCACCGAGAAATTCCAAATGGAGAAATTGGAAGAATACAACCACCGCGAACTGAGACAATTTTGCATAGAACTTGGCATTGCTACCACCGGCCTAAGTACCAAGGATGATCTAAAGCGCGCCCTTGAGTCATGGACAGAAACTGGGGTCGCAGGACCCTCCGACCAAAACAGCGTCACACCAGACCAAAACAGCGTCACACCAGAGGGGAACGACACGACTCCCGTGGAGCGTGGAACGGGCCTCTCACAGGAGGAGATCCGAGAAAGAGACAGAATCAGATTACACGAGTTAGAGATGGCACGACTCAAGATGGATGGGGAACTCAAGTTAGCTGAACAGAAACTCAACCTCGAGCACATGCGGCTCCGAGATGAACGAGAAGAGAAGCAGAGACAGAGAGAGCTGGAGGAGAAAAAAATAACGCTCGAGCACGAGCGCCGACTAGCGGAGATAGAACTGCGAAAACAGAATAAGGAACTGGGGGTGCATGAGCGACCACACACCCCGGGGCCAATTGAGAAAAAAGTCCATATCCCCAAGGATGTTGTACGCGAGTATGTCCGAGAAGACGACATACAGCAATGGTTTAAAGCCTATGAGATCGCCATGACCTCCCACCGGATCGACCGGAGTGATTGGGGAGCCGGACTTTGGGGGAGGTTTATCAACGAGGGTCGCGATGCCCTACTGCAGCTCCCAGATCACCAAATGTCGTCATACGACCACATGAAGGCTGCTCTCCTCACCCGCTACGGCCTCACACCCGAGATGTACCGCCAGAGGTTCAGAGATTGCACCCGGATCCCAGGTACAACTTGGGTAGAATACGTGAACTATTTCAGCCGTGCCTTCAAGGGTTGGATCAAGGGGAGTCAGGTCACCACCTACGAACAACTCTTCAACCTTATGGTATGGGAGCACCTGTCAAACAACTGTTTTGTCGAGCTCAGGCAGCACCTCCTCGACAGTAAGCTGACTGACTCCCGGCAGCTCGCCGCCGAAGCTGACCGATGGGAAAGTACCCGAGTGGGCCGGAAGGGGCCACACGACCAGAACAGAAGCAGCCAAGGCCAGCACCGTCCTCGGGGAGGAGGAGGGGGCCAGGGTCGAGGGAGAGACGCCTTGCCAGCAACACCCGTGGCCAGCACCCCGCCTCCGGCCGGCCGGGGCAACCCCCCGTTGCGGCCCGGGTTCCGAGCCAACGTCACGTGCCACCGGTGCCAGCGACTAGGCCACTACGCCAATGACCCGAGCTGCCCGCTAAACCAAACACCCAAGCCCCGCCAGGTAGCTGCCGCCGCCCTGGGGGAAGAGCGATTATCGGAGGAACCCGAAGAGTATGAGCCGGCCCAGCAAGGGTGGGAACCGGCCGCCATGGTCCTGGCGTGCTTAGGGGGAAGAGACATGGTCCCGCGGGCTCCCCTACCCGCCAACACCAGGAAATACGGTCAGTGGGTGACCATTAATGGACAGAGGGCCGAGGCCCTGCGTGACACCGGCGCCAGTGTGACGGCCGTCCGCTGTCACCTGGTGAAGCCCGAGCAGATCCTGCCGAACATTCTCTGCCCCGTCCGCTCGGCAGATAACTCTGAGAGTATGTGTAAGATGGCCTGCGTCCCATTCGAATGGGGAGGGGTCTCCGGCCTGCTGAAAGTGACGGTCCGGGACGATGCCCCCGTGGACTGCCTCCTGGGGAATGATCTCGAGAGTTCCCCGTGGGCCACCGTCGAGAGAAGAGAGCACCTGGGGATGCTGGGCCTCCCAGACTGGGCCTGCATAACCACCCGGTCCATGGCCGCCCGTGCCGCCCCCCGATCAGAAGAACCCGAATGGCCAGCACCTCCGCCCCCGGTCGCCCCAGTAGAGGGCAACGGCGAGGCCGGCCTCCCGGACCCGACGACCGAAGAGGACGCGCAACCC
Source organism: Triturus cristatus (assembly GCF_964204655.1). Lineage (NCBI taxonomy): Eukaryota > Metazoa > Chordata > Amphibia > Caudata > Salamandridae > Triturus > Triturus cristatus. The sequence continues at coordinate 786,007,643 of NC_140594.1, forward strand.
CAGGACCTTCCGGATCTGGCTCAGTGGCGTCAAGAAGGGGGGCCCACCCAAGAACAGTTCCGCCAAGAACAACAGACCTGTCCCTCCCTCGAGGGACTCCGCCAACAAGCCAGCGCCCAAAGCGCAGGGGACGCCACCGGAACTCACTGGGTCTACTGGGATAACGACCTGCTCTACAGCGAGCAAAGAATCGCCGAGCTGGGGGCCGGTCGAGTTCTGGTGGTACCTTTCCGCTTCAGAGACTTTCTGCTCAACTTAGCCCACGATGTCCCCCTGGCTGGACACCTGGGCCAGGACAAAACGTACAGTCGCCTAGTGACCCATTTTTTCTGGCCAAAAATGAGGAATGACGTCCTGAACCACTGCCGATCTTGCCCCACATGCCAAGCCAGCGGGAAGAGTGGTCGGAAGCTGAAAGCCCCTCTGCAACCCTTCCCTGTGGTCACCACCCCGTTCGAGAGAGTGGGGATAGACATTGTGGGGCCTCTGGACCCCCGCACGGCCCAAGGACACAGGTTCATATTAGTGTTAGTGGACCATGCCACCCGCTACCCCGAGGCGGTGCCCCTACGGACCGTGACAGCTCCGGTGGTTGGCCGGGCCCTAATGGGGATCTTCTCCCGGGTAGGCTTCCCCCGAGAAGTCGTCAGCGACCGAGGCACAAATTTCATATCCAAATACATGAAGTCCCTCTGGCAACAATGCGGGGTCACCTACATATTCACGACCCCCTATCACCCCCAAGGGAACGGACTAGTGGAGCGTTTTAACCGCACTCTCAAGGGGATGATTGGGGGATTGGAAGAGCCCCTCCGTCGCCAGTGGGATGTACTACTCCCGTGCCTCCTCTTCGCCTACCGGGAAGTTCCCCAGAAGTCCCTCGGTTTTAGCCCTTTCGAACTCCTGTACGGGCACCCTGTGCGAGGGCCCCTCAGCCTAGTCAAAGAAGGTTGGGAGATGGCCCCCCTAACAACCCCTCCAGACGTCTTCAAATACATCCTGGCCCTACGAAACCAGACCCGGCGCTTCAGGGTGATGGCCAAGGCGAACCTCGAGGCCAGCCAGGAGGACATGAAGAGGTGGTATGATCACAATGCCTCCTCCGTTGAATTCGAGCCTGGTCAGCAGGTATGGGTGATGTCCCCCACCGAACCATGTGCCTTGCAAGATAAGTGGACGGGGCCCTTCAGAGTGGTCGAGCGCAAAAGCCCCGTCACTTACCTCATCGACATGGGGACCTCCCGGAACCCCCTTCGGGTCCTCCACACCAACCGACTCAAACCACACTTTGTGCGCTCAGAACTCAGCCTTCTGATGGCTACGGACAGTGGGGCGGAGGAAGACTCCGAACCCCTCCCGGATCTTCTGAAGACTCAGGAGAAGGACGGCTCCGTGGACGGGGTCCGGCTCTCTGACGCCCTCACTTCGGAGCAACGCCAGGACTGCCGGAACCTCCTGCTGCAGTTCGCTGCCCTGTTCTCCCTCACCCCCGGGGTCACCCCTTGGTGTTTGCACGACGTAGACACCGGGGACAGCCCCCCTGTCCGACACCGGGCCTACCGCGTACCAGATCGGGTACGGGCCTGCATACAAGAGGAAGTGGCCAAGATGCTCACGATCGGGGTCATCGAGCCCTCGGACAGTCCCTGGGCCAGTCCGGTTGTATTGGTTCCCAAAGCCGCTGCCCCCGGCACCGCACCTGAACTAAGATTCTGCGTCGACTACCGGGGCTTGAACGCTGTCACCCGGACCGACGCTCATCCCATCCCCCGAGCAGACGAGCTGATCGACCGGCTGGGGGCCGCCCGCTACCTTAGTATCTTCGACCTGACAGCGGGCTACTGGCAGATCGGCCTCACACCCAGGGCTCAGGAACGGTCAGCCTTCTCTACCCCCGATGGCCACTATCAATTCAAGGTCATGCCCTTTGGCATGAAGAATGCCCCCGCCACGTTTCAACGCCTTGTGAACCAGGTCTTGGCGGGGCTCGAAGAGTTCAGCGCTGCCTACCTGGACGATATCGCTGTATACAGCCGCCACTGGTCCGACCACCTCCGTCACCTCCACGAGGTCCTACAAGCCCTCCAGCGGGCCAGCCTCACCATTAAGGCCGGCAAGTGCCAAATTGGCCAAGGGTCGGTGACCTACCTTGGGCACCAAGTGGGGAGCGGGCTGGTGGCCCCCCTACAACTTAAGATTGCGGCCATCCAGTCCTGGCAGCCCCCCGTCACCCAGACCGAGGTCCGAGCCTTCTTGGGGCTCACCGGCTACTACCGGCGGTTCGTGAAGGACTACGGCAGCATCGTGGGGCCCCTCACGGGTCTCACGTCCAAGAACCAACCGAAGCGGATTAACTGGACTCCTGATTGTCAAGCGGCCTTCGAGAAGCTGAAGGCCGCCCTGTGCACCGCCCCTGTGCTCCAGGCCCCCGATTACAGTCGGGAATTTGTGGTGCAGACCGACGCCTCCGACCACGGCATCGGGGCCGTCCTCTCTCAGTTGAACCCCGAAGGTCATGACCAGCCGGTGGCCTTCTTCAGTCGACGTCTCCTGGCCCGAGAACAGCGTTGGAGCACCATCGAGAGGGAGGCATTTGCAGTAGTGTGGGCCCTCAAAAAGCTCCGACCCTATCTCTTCGGTACCCACTTCCGGGTACAAACCGACCATCGACCCCTGCAATGGCTGATGCAGATGCGGGGGGAGAACCCAAAACTCTTGCGCTGGTCCATTTCCCTGCAGGGAATGGACTTCACCGTGGAGCACCGACCAGGCCAAGACCACGCCAACGCGGATGGCCTGTCCCGCTTTTTCCGCCTCGACGAAGAGAGTCCCCAAGGAGATGGGTGACTCTCTCCGCCTTCAGCTGGGGGGGACGCATGTTGGACAGGCCACACGAAGGGCTTGCTCCCTCCCCGCACGACAGGGCCCGAGCTCCGGCCCACCAGGCATACCCCCGCTACAAGCACCTGTACCCCGTCTCCCGACGGATCTTCTGCCCTCGGACCACTACTCATCACGGGGTCCAGCCCACCGGCTTCCCCGGCCGGGTCAAGCCTCCATCTTGGGCCCTGCACCACGCGGCCGCGTGGCCTCACCCCGACCCCAACCCCGGGCCTGGCCGGCCCCGACATTCCGGCACCACCATCCACCCAGGAGGTGAGCGGACCACTTGGCAGGTCAATGGGAGAACGAAGCGTCAAGAGCTCTTCCCCCGCCAGGTGCCGATCGCCTCCAGCTCCCCCAGGCACTGGCTCCACCCCCTGCTGGGTGTCTGGACACCTTCATCCCGGACCCTCCGACCTCCAAGTGCGAGGGTCCGGACATCAAAGGGCACCAGCCCTATAACTGGGGCAGCTCCGGAGCAGGAAGGCAGTTGTATCCTGGAGTCGAGAGACACCGAGTGAACTCAGCCTTGACGGCCTACTGGCGCTGCCGTAGCCCGCTCTTGTGACCCATCGTTCTACCTGCTGGCGCTGCCGCGGACCGTACATCGTCCATCTTCCTGGGACCTGCTGGCGCTGCCGCGGCCCGTTGTAACTACCATCTTCACCGGGACCTGCTGGCGCTGCCGCGGACCGTACATCGTCCATCTTCCTGGGACCTGCTGGCGCTGCCGCGGCCCGTTGTAACTACCATCTTCACCGGGACCTGCTGGCGCTGCCGCGGACCGTACATCGACCATCGTCCTGGGACCTGCTGGCGCTGCCGCGGCCCGTTGTAACAACCATCTTCACCGGGACCTGCTGGCGCTGCCGCGGACCGTACATCGACCGTCTTCCTGGGACCTGCTGGCGCTGCCGCGGCCCGTACCACCTAACCACCAAGCTCGAGGATTGTGAGCTCATTATTTCATCCGAACTACCTGACTGGTAAACAGACTGTCCCGCTACCCCCTTTCCTACCTTGCGAGACTCGAATCGAGGGGACCCCTGAGTCCAGACCTCCTTGTACCATTCAACCGTACCTTAAGAAGTGCTTATAAAGAACACTGAACCTTATCCGTGTGTGGTATCTGTCTGTGGGGGGGGGAAGTTACTTGTCTGTACGATCGCTGGAGACGGTTCTCCCCGGAGACCTCTCCTCCTGACCCCGGCCGACCCTCCCGGTCCATCTACCTTTTCTAACAAGAGCTTGTAAAACGATTGAAATGAGGCAATAATATCAGAATCAGATGAGAGGAGTGTATCATCCAACTCTGAATGAATGGGACCAATAACTTTTCGTTCTGATTTAATTTTTAGATAATTAGCAAGCAATTTCCCAGCTTTGTTTTGGCCACCATGATATTTCGACTTAATCTTAAGGAGAATATTACAGGCATCCTTGGTAATAATCTTATTTAAAGTGGATTTAGCATTTATTAATTCTTGCAATGATGAAGAAGATTTGGAAGAAAAATAAATATGTTCAAGCAATTTTATATGGGCTAAAGTTTCTTTATATTTAGTGTACAGTAACCTTTTCTTCTTTGAGGAGTAAGCAATAGTGAAGGCTCTAAAAGATGCTTTAAAAGCATCCCAATTGTTATGCAAGGAAGTGTCTAGGGAGTTATTAAAGGAAAAGAATTCCTTGATAAAGGAAGTCGCTTCTGAAATAAAAACACAATCTGATAACAGGAAATTATTGAAGCGCCATCTGCCCTGTTTACAAGTGGTGAGGGATAAATCGATACGGGTGGAAACAGGAGCATGGTCAGATATAAAAATGGACCCAATGTCAGAAGACAGTAGACAAGGTAACAATGCTTTAGAGACAAGTATATAGTCAATTTGAGATCTAGTATGGTGTACGGGTGAAAAGAACGTAAACTCTGAGGTATCAGGGTTACACATTTTCCACAAATCAAATAGAGGGCGGGAGGAGATGGCAGTTTGAAATGCTTTGTGGGATTTATCAGGTTTGAACTTGCATTTGGATTGTCTATCAGTGAACGGGTCTAACCAATTATTGAAGTCACCACCAACCACAATATTGGAATTGGAAATAGATAGAAGTTTCAACTTTATAGAATGCCAAAATTCCGGATTAGGTTTAACAGGACCGTAAATATTGAAAAAAACTATCTGCTTCTTATCTATGATAACCTCAGTCAATACCCAACGACCATTTTGATCACATTCAGTTGACAAAATTTGAGCATTAATAGATTTATGGAACAAAATAGCAACACCACCATGTCGATCCGTAGCAGGGGAGAAAACAATCTGGTTAACCCATTGACGTTTAAGTTTAAGAGATTCTGGTGCCGATCCGGCAAAAACCGGGTACGAACCGTCGGACGGAGCATAATCTCCGCCCGACGCGTACCCGGTCGTCAATTTTTACAAACAAGGAATTACGATTCGCACGGGTACACCATTACCGTACGATTCGTAAAAAAGCCCGACCGAACAAAAAAACACCTACCAATGCGATCCGGGAAAGCGCCGACCTGACGTCGGGACGCTCGCAGCCAGCCATTCACGACCCAGGAATCACGATTCGCACCGACGTCACCCCGCACGGTGAATATTTTGCGGCAGCCAAAAACTGCCGGGAAATCAGGACGACGCGAACAAGGACCACCAGTACGCGACGGACAGATGACGACGCGAACAAGGAGGACCAGTACGTGACGGACACACAGGACGACGCGACCAAGGAGGACCCGTACACGACAGGACGACGCGATCAAGGAGGACCCGTACGCGACAGGACGACGCGATCAAGGAGTACCAGTACGCGACGGACAGACATGGACCCGAACCTACGAGTCATCCCTGCCCTCATAGCAGTACACCTCCTCTACAGGTTACGACGCAGACGCCGCAGAAGGTCAGAATAACTAAGGGAGGGGGGAAAGTGGGGTGGGGTGGGGGTGGCACGACCAGGGCAGGCCACAAAACAACCACATAAGTCACACACCACACATGGCCTGGACATACCTGACTCCCATGCCCTGGTCACCACGAGGGGGTGGGGGCGTGTCCTGATAAGCCAGCGACCGCCACAACGGAAGTCCGTCACCACGCGAACCGGCAACACAACCAGACAGGTACGTCCCGTACCCACGCCTCAAGAGCGTGGGTACGAGTCGTACCACGCCCACACACACGTCACCCCAACAATGGCGGGACGGATCGTACCCACGTGGCAAAGGCCTGGGTACGGCCCGCACAAGCATCACATAGCGTGGGGACGGATATGTACGGACCCTACCCCCACCCCGTATGCATGGAGCGTACCCCCACCCCAACAGTGTAAGTACGACCCGTACCCCCACCCGCGTATGCAAGGAGCGTACCCCCCACCCCAACAGTGTAAGTACGACCCGTACCCCCACCCGCGTATGCAAGGAGCGTACCCCCCACCCCAACAGTGTAAGTACGACCCGTACCCCCACCCGCGGACTCACGGACCGTACCCCCACCCCAACAGTGTAAGTACGACCCGTACCCTCACCCGTGTATGCAAGGAGCGTACCCCCCACCCCAACAGTGTAAGTACGACCCGTACCCCCACCCGCGGACTCACGGACCGTACCCCCACCCCAACAGTGTAAGTACGACCCGTACCCTCACCCGCGTATGCAAGGAGCGTACCCCCCACCCCAACAGTGTAAGTACGACCCGTACCCCCACCCGTGTATGCAAGGAGCGTACCCCCCACCCCAACAGTGTAAGTACGACCCGTACCCCCACCCGCGTATGCAAGGAGCGTACCCCCCACCCCAACAGTGTAAGTACGACCCGTACCCCCACCCGCGTATGCAAGGAGCGTACCCCCCACCCCAACAGTGTAAGTACGACCCGTACCCTCACCCGCGTATGCAAGGAGCGTACCCCCCACCCCAACAGTGTAAGTGCGACCCGTAATAGGAGGTGTGTGTGCAGAGTCCACCCAGCAGTGCCCTGAGACAGGAGGGGTGTGTGCAGAGTCCTCCCAGCAGTGCCCAGAGACAGGAGGGGTGGGGCCCTATCACTCACAGCAGTGCCCTGAGACAGGAGGGGTGGGGGCCTATCACTAACAGCAGTGCCCTGAGACAGGAGGGGTGGGTGTGGAGTCCTCCCAGCAGTGCCCTGAGACAGGAGGGGTGGGGCCCTATCACTAACAGCAGTGCCCTGAGACAGGAGGGGTGGGTGTGGAGTCCTCCCAGCAGTGCCCTGAGACAGGAGGGGTGGGTGTGGAGTCCTCCCAGCAGTGCCCTGAGACAGGAGGGGTGGGGCCCTATCACTAACAGCAGTGCCCTGAGACAGGAGGGGTGGGTGTGGAGTCCTCCCAGCAGTGCCCTGAGACAGGAGGGGTGGGTGTGGAGTCCTCCCAGCAGTGCCCAGAGACAGGAGGGGTGGGGCCCTATCACTCACAGCAGTGCCCTGAGACAGGAGGGGTGGGGGCTATCACTAACAGCAGTGCCCTGAGACAGGAGGGGTGGGGCCCTATCACTAACAGCAGTGCCCTGAGACAGGAGGGGTGGGTGTGGAGTCCTCCCAGCAGTGCCCTGAGACAGGAGGGGTGGGTGTGGAGTCCTCCCAGCAGTGCCCTGAGACAGGAGGGGTGGGGCCCTATCACTAACAGCAGTGCCCTGAGACAGGAGGGGTGGGTGTGGAGTCCTCCCAGCAGTGCCCTGAGACAGGAGGGGTGGGTGTGGAGTCCTCCCAGCAGTGCCCTGAGACAGGAGGGGTGGGGCCCTATCACTCACAGCAGTGCCCTGAGACAGGAGGGGTGGGGGCCTATCACTAACAGCAGTGCCCTGAGACAGGAGGGGTGGGGCCCTATCACTCACAGCAGTGCCCTGAGACAGGAGGGGTGGGGGCCTATCACTAACAGCAGTGCCCTGAGACAGGAGGGGTGGGTGTGGAGTCCTCCCAGCAGTGCCCTGAGACAGGAGGGGTGGGGCCCTATCACTAACAGCAGTGCCCTGAGACAGGAGGGGTGGGTGTGGAGTCCTCCCAGCAGTGCCCTGAGACAGGAGGGGTGGGTGTGGAGTCCTCCCATCAGTGCCCTGAGACAGGAGGGGTGGGGCCCTATCACTAACAGCAGTGCCCTGAGACAGGAGGGGTGGGTGTGGAGTCCTCCCAGCAGTGCCCTGAGACAGGAGGGGTGGGTGTGGAGTCCTCCCAGCAGTGCCCTGAGACAGGAGGGGTGGGGCCCTTTCACTCACAGCAGTGCCCTGAGACAGGAGGGGTGGGGGCCTATCACTAACAGCAGTGCCCTGAGACAGGAGGGGTGGGGCCCTATCACTCACAGCAGTGCCCTGAGACAGGAGGGGTGGGGGCCTATCACTAACAGCAGTGCCCTGAGACAGGAGGGGTGGGGGCCTATCACTCACAGCAGTGCCCTGAGACAGGAAGGGTGGGGGCCTATCACTAACAGCAGTGCCCTGAGACAGGAGGGGTGGGTGTGGAGTCCTCCCAGCAGTGCCCTGAGACAGGAGGGGTGGGGCCCTATCACTAACAGCAGTGCCCTGAGACAGGAGGGGTGGGTGTGGAGTCCTCCCAGCAGTGCCCTGAGACAGGAGGGGTGGGTGTGGAGTCCTCCCAGCAGTGCCCTGAGACAGGAGGGGTAGGGCCCTATCACTCACAGCAGTGCCCTGAGACAGGAGGGGTGGGGGCCTATCACTAACAGCAGTGCCCTGAGACAGGAGGGGTGGGGCCCTATCACTCACAGCAGTGCCCTAAGACAGGAGGGGTGGGGGCCTATCACTAACAGCAGTGCCCTGAGACAGGAGGGGTGGGGCCCTATCACTCACAGCAGTGCCCTGAGACAGGAGGGGTGGGGGCCTATCACTCCCAGCAGTGCCCTGAGACAGGAGGGGTGTGTGCAGAGTCCTCCCAGCAGTGCCCTGAGACAGGAGGGGTGGGTGCAGAGTCCTCCCAGCCATGCCCAGAGACAGGAGGGGTGGGTGCAGAGTCCTCCCCAGCAGTGCCCAGAGACAGGAGGGGTGTAACACATGTGTGTGAGGCCGGAATTACCCACATCCATACTGCCTACAAGGGAACATGTCCCCATGAACTCATGTCAACAGACTCCACACACAAGTACAGTGATCACCAAGGATGCCACGATTGTTGCAGGTGGAGACATGGCCATGCATGCATGGCCAAAGTAGAAGGGCTCCGTCACACACACAGCTCATGTAGACACTGCTCTGCGCTAAACATTGGGAACACCCTGCAGGGAAGAAATCTGGGTACACAGAGGAAGGAATACACCCTGGGACAATTGCACCATGCAGTAACTGCTGACATGACCTAAGGAAGTTAGCCAACACCTTGTGATGGCGCACAGATCCCAGGGTCGCCCCAATGAGCAGAACACTACTACAAATCCCACACACCCAAAGCCTTAAACACCACCCAAAACCATGTAGCAGCCCCACCAACACCAATACCACCATAGCAGGAGTGTGATAATGAAAACAAAATTAAGCTTTATTCAGCATGAGCACAATGTCCGTGGATCGCAGGCAGTTCAATTTTAACAAAGCCCATAGGGCAGTCAATGATTCCCAGCTGGATGGGGGACACAGTGGGATGTGTGTCCCCTACCTTGCCTGCACACAAATGGCATCGTCTTCCATACTGGTGAGGGCATCGGGGGGGGGAAGCAACAGGCACCGCAGGGACATCAGGGCAAAGGGGTGGCGTTGTGGGTGCAGGGATGGAGTACTCAACCACAGGGGGTGTGTCATGGCCAAAGGCGGAGGCCAGGATGGCACTACACACCTTAGCAAGGTCCTCCAGGGACTCCCCTGCACCCGAAGTGACCTCAGGCCCCAAGGAGGGGGGGGGGGTCAGAGGGATGGGTTGCAGCGCCACCGGGGGAGGGTGGAGACAGGAGGGGAGACTCAACCACCCTGACCGAGGACTTCCTTGACCGCTTGCGTGGTGGTGGAACTGTGGGGCTCAGGGACAGAGCGGCCATGAAGGAGTCCTTGGGGGAGATGTGGCCAGGAGAGCTGAGGGGAGGGGATTTGGAGGGAGTGGATTGTGTGGAATGCAGACTCCCACTCTGGCTGCGTGTCACACGTTTGCCCCCCGACCCAGTGGGTGTGCCTACCTCACCCTGTGTGTGCGTGTCAGGAGGAGTGCGGTGGACCTTCCCTGCTGGTGTGGTGCCTGTGTCTGTTGTGGTGGGTGCATGCCGACGTCTGGGTGTACGTGGGACAGGCATGGAAGTGGGAAGTGTGGATGGGGCAGGGGTAGGTGGGGGGAGGTCGCGCTGCAGGAGACCCACTGCTGCAGTCAGTGTGGAGTCTATGGACCTCAGCAAGTTGCGTTGGTCAGCCTGCGAAGAATGAATGCCCTCCAAGAATGCCTCGATGTTGGTGAGGGTTTTCCCGTGGGCATGGAGGACATTAAGGATCGCAGCCTGACCAACCTGCAGTTGCCGCTGGATGTCCACAGACTCAGCATTGGCGGCAGCAGTGGAGACAGGGGCAGGGGGTGCGGTGCCTGGCCGGAAGGAGACATGCGGTGACCGGGCACGCTGGGAAGGGACACGAGCAAGTGGGAGGCGGCTGATGGGAACTGAGGGGGCGGTGCAAGGTGTTGTTCCGCTGTCAGCTGCTGGTGCAGCCACCGCCCACTCGGAGAACTCCTCCTCGGACCTGTCAGCTTCGTATTCTGACGTGCCAGTCGACAGGTCCTCGGCAGCACTATCCTCCACCTCTGTCCCACTCGATGTACCAGCCCCGATGTCACGGCTGGCACTGGTGCTCGGTCCCTCCGCCTTGCCTGTGTCCATGTCTCCCTCTGTGTCCCCCGACGATGCTGTGGGCAGGGTGGAGAGACATAAATTAATCAGACAGCTGTACACATCAGTCACATGAGTCCAATCGACATAGGTAACATTGCATAGCCTGAAAAGGAAGATCCCTAACATCTTCAAAACAAGGTACCGATGTAGGGCATGAAACACACAGTTGGTTGAGCCACCATGCCACTGAAATACCATGGAGAGCATGAGACAATAGCTAAAGACAGGAAACGGAGTCTGACATAGCACCCAGGCCCTGGGGACAATCCAGCACTGCATCTGCACCACACAGCGTTGGCGAAAATACCGATGACCAGGGACCATATCCATGAACTTGAGACACATGCTGCATAGGTAATGCTGCAAACATGCCCAACATGACTCGGTCACTGCACCTTGCGTGTGTGTCCAGAAACATCACACACTGGCCAGACCCAGCAAGTAGAAATCCGGATTTGACACATAGGCATTGCCCGCCCCAACAAACCCCTACACGAGGCAAATTGTTGAGACACAGGTGGCACCAACATCTCATAGTCTGGGTGATAAACACAGGGGCAGGCAAAAAGCAAGATTGGACGCCAAACAGCCAAGGTGCGCCTGTACAAATAATGAGGTACCAGTGCCCATCCTCAGATGAGTATAACAAGACACACAGGCACTGGCAACTGTGAGTATGAAGAAGGACAATCAGGTCAGGCTGCACAGTGGACACCTGTACATAATAGCACGTCTATATACATGGTGACAGGGGACAATGGCACAGAGCACAACCTACGCTGTAGACAGTGAGAGTGTCCACGTTTATGATGACACATACAACACTGAGGAAAAGGTGCCCCAGGGGACAGTAGTGGGCACGCAACTACATGCTACTGAATGGTAATGACTGCAACACACGTCACCATCCCTGCACTATGCGTATCGCACACTCATGCACATCATGTCACAGGCCACTACATAGGACATGCGCGCTGTAAGGCATGACACATGAGAGACCAACTCCCATGTCTGGAGTCAGCATCAGTGCCAACTGACATGGAACCCACATGCAGTGAACTTGACAGTGCACAGGCAAGGTCCCACAACCTGTTACACACCACCCCCAGACATGATGCTACAGTCATTGTTCTCGTGGACAAAGCACCAGCCTACATTACCTTGTGAAGGAGTGACTACACACAGACCAGGGAACACATTGCAAGGAGGGGAAGGGTGGCAGGGGCGCAGCGCTATACTGGGGCAAACAGGATCTGCACAGCACCTTTAAACCCTGCCAGTGAATTCATGCTACTGTGCCCTTACAAATGCCGGTGACACACAACAAATATACATGTACCTACCCCCTTCCGGCTGCTGCTTCGCCTGTAGGCGCCTCTCCAGGTCTGGAAAGACCACCGGCAGCACACGCCTGTGGAGGTGGTTCAGACGGCGGCGGTCGCGGTTCTTGTGGCTCTCAGGTGAGTCCCCCAGCAGGAGCCGTGCAATCCTCCGCGTCCAGCACCGGATATCCTGCCAGCGTTTCCTCACCTGGGGCAGGCTCCGCCTCCGACCATCCACACCCCTCACGGCACTGACGGCGGTCAGCCAGATCTGCTCCTTGGCAGTGGCGCCTACCTGTGAGGAAGAACAAGTGACACCACATCAATACACCAGCCACATGTCACAGAGAGACATATGAGTACAAATTAGCTGGATACAACAAGGCATGTCATGCAGTCAACGCATTGCACCTTTGTCATAGGGACATCATGCCCTGGTGAGGGAAAAAGCAGTACGTGCCATAGTGGGTACACAGGTGGAATGATGGCAATGTCACAATCAATGATCAAGGCTCACACTGTGCATCACACCCACCCCTCCTGTCTCAGGGCACTGCTGGAAGGACTCCACACCCACCCCTCCTGTCTCAGGGCACTGCTGTTAGTGATAGGCCCCCACCCCTCCTGTCTCAGGGCACTGCTGTGAGTGATAGGGCCCCACCCCTCCTGTCTCTGGGCACTGCTGGGAGGACTCCACACCCACCCCTCCTGTCTCAGGGCACTGCTGGGAGACATCAGGCACCCCCCCCCTGGTACCCCCCCGACAGTACATGGCATGTGTGTCACACCAGGACACAATGCCTGAAGTCACAGTCACAACATAGGGAGAGTCTGTGGCAGTGGCCTATGCACTCACCTGATACCCTGGTCGGCCATACAGCATGGAGTACTGTGGGAGGTTCACATCCAGCAGAGCCATGTTCTCCTCCAGGGTGAATGGCTGTGTCCTCTCCACAGCCCTTGACATGGTTCCAGGAAATCAGTTGCAGCAGCTGGGTCGACGAATGCAAAGATGTGCAGGCAAGTACTCCCTCATGGGACCTGGCTGCCTTATATGTGCCCTTCTGCCCAGTCTCATGCACAGGAGTACAGAGTGATTGGTCACTCACATTTGCATCCTATGTTTCCACCAATCCCTTCAAACCTAGCAGTCTGTGGGTTCTCTATCGGTTTCATTCTCCTGCATGATGTCAGCCCCACAAACACATTGCAACAAAGTAGAAGAATTCCAACTGACTTCTGCTGTGCACCTTCCAGAACAATTTCGAAATTTGAACTTGGTCTCCATGACAACCAGCATGCATGTAGGCCTTAATACTTGTCCCCTATGTAATTTGGAGCATCACACACAGGTACGGTGCGTTTCGGGGCCCTAGGGCACCCCAAATGCATGGCAACGGCCCGTACATGCATGCCTACGTTCACAATCACTATGGGTCTGCATGCGTATGCGTACTCGTAGTGGTACGGGCCGTACACTCGCATGTACGCTCACTATCACTATGGGTCTGCACGCGTATGCGTACTCGTAGTGGTACGGGCCGTACACACGCATCTACGCTCACTATCACTATGGGTCTGCACGCGTATGCGTACTCGTAGTGATAGTGAGCGTACATGCGAGTGTACGGCCCGTACCACTACGAGTACGCATACGCGTGCAGACCCATAGTGATAGTGAGCGTACAGGCATTTGTACGGTCCGTACCACTACGGGTATGCATACGTGTGCAGACCCATAGTGATAGTGAGCGTACAGGCATTTGTACGGTCCGTACCACTACGGGTACGCATACGCGTGCAGACCCATAGTGATAGTGAGCGTACAGGCATTTGTACGGTCCGTACCACTACGGGTACGCATACGCGTGCAGACCCATAGTGATAGTGAGCGTACAGGCATTTGTACGGTCCGTACCACTACGGGTACGCATACGCGTGCAGACCCATAGTGATAGTGAGCGTACAGGCATTTGTACGGTCCGTACCACTACGGGTACGCATACGCGTGCAGACCCATAGTGATAGTGAGCGTACATGCGAGTGTACGGCCCGTACCACTACGAGTACGCATACGCGTGCAGACCCATAGTGATAGTGAGCGTACAGGCATTTGTACGGTCCGTACCACTACGGGTACGCATACGCGTGCAGACCCATAGTGATAGTGAGCGTACAGGCATTTGTACGGTCCGTACCACTACGGGTACGCATACGCGTGCAGACCCATAGTGATAGGGCCGTACACACGCATCTACGCTCACTATCACTATGGGTCTGCACGCGTATGCGTACCCGTAGTGGTACGGACCGTACAAATGCCTGTACGCTCGCCATCACGATGGGTACACATACGGCAGCACTCCCACAGTGATTTGGGAACATACACAGGCCCTCTTAGCAGCAGTACGGCGGTTTTTACACATCACAGTGGTGATAGGCGACACACAGGTAGGAATAGGGCGGACATACTTGTCCATGGATGGACATACTTGTCCATGGATGGACATCAAGGCATCGTCTGTGCATTACTACATGTGTGGGGCACAGGTGTGACAGGCTGTGATGTGGAACATGACTCCTGAGTGGAGAAGGCACCAGATGTATGATGAGATGTCTACAGATGTACTGTGTGATGGTGCGATGTGTGCCAGGCATGGCCTTGACTCCTTTGACATGTGTGCATGTCGTACTGCGCACTTGGGGTGAGCGTCACTGGCATGGCACGGACACCAACACACGGAAGTGTCCCCTGATGCCCGGTACAGGGGTCATGACACATGACTTGTCACTACCCACAGTGCACAATGTGACTATGTCATTTATGTGTCCGGGATTTACATCAGGTTGATGTTGTAGCACCCTCAAAAGCTGCAGCCGTTGCAGCAACCAACATGTGTCTGTGTGTAGATTGTCATTGCACACTGTTCCGCACACCATGCCACATGTGTTATCAGATGTGAGGTGCACATGTATGCATGGGACACGGAGTAGCGTGACAAGGCCATGTCAGCATCCTCACAAGGAATGTGTGGTGAGTCATGACATGTGCACCTTCATGGCAAGGTGTGTGGGCAGGCCTAGTGTAATGTCATGTGACCTGTGGCTCCGGTGTTCCGCTACCAGTCTCTGCAATCGGCATCCCACTTCTGCTGATGTGTGGGTGTATGTCACTCCTGTCTTGCGTCGGGCTGTTCACTTGCACTGGGACACAGCTATTCCCATGGCGTGGCATGGGGAGGTTCTCAATCACCGTGTGTAGCTGGGTCTTGGAAGGAGTGTCACCTTGCATCCATACGTGTCCTGGGCATGTAGCACATACCTGACTCCCTATGTAGCATATGTGTATTGACAGATTAACATGTGCTCAGTACATATGAATTGTTGTCGTAGTGCACTCACTCTTCCTTGTCACTTCCTCATTACTGCAGAGCACCGCCTCTTGCCCGGATAATTCCAGACTTGGCTGCCATGCAGGAGAATGACAGCATCCGGCTCTACCGCTTCACCCAACCGTTGATTCTGGAGTTGACGGCGAGACTGGCACCACACCTGCAACCGCTGCACAGGTATCCCACGGCACTGACACCCCAGCTGAAGGTAATGGCTGCCCTACATTTCCTTGCCACGGGTACCTTTCAATATACCATAGCTCATGTTGGTGGCATGTCCCAGAGCATGTTCAGCGGTGTGCTGCATGATTTCTTAGAGGCCATGTTGCTTCACCTGGATGACTTCATCAAGTTCCCAACCCCTGAACAGATGACAGAGGTCAAGCGTGGATTCTATGCCCTGGGAGGGATGCCCCATGTTATTGGGTCCATAGATGGGACACATGTAGCTTTGGTACCACCACACGCACGGGAGGTGGCGTACCGCAATCGGAAGCACTACCACTCCATCAATGCCCTTGTGGTGTGTCTGTCCAACATGGTGATTTCACATGTCTGTGCTCGTTTCCCAGGATCAGCACACGATGCCTACATCATGAGGCGTAGCGGGATGCCTGATATGATGATGCAGCTGCGCAACGAACGGGCATGTGTTGTTGGTGGGTACAGTCTGTCTGTCCTGTATTCTGTATAGCCGACCAGCACGACCGCTTCGCCAGTTCTAATGATATCCATGTGCTTTCCATGTAGGGGACGCTGGCTATCCCAACATGCCTTGGCTGCTCACACCTCTCCGCAACCCCATCACGCCGGCCCAGCTCCGCTACAACACCGCCCATGGCCGGACAAGGCGAGTGATAGAGAGGACGTTTGGCATGCTGAAGAGCCGATTCCGGTGCCTCCACAAGACCGGCGGCGCACTCCCATATGCCCCGGCGAAGGTTTGCAAGATCTTCATGGTCTGCTGCATGCTGCACAACATGGCAGTTGAAAGAGCTGTGCCACTCATCCTGAATCAACATGACGAGGACCATCCACCCGTGGAGGACGAAGGGCTTGGCAATGGGGCTAGTGATGTGGAGGATGTGGAGCCGCAAGAGGACATCCGGACTCGGCTCATACGCGACTTCTTTGCTTAGTGGTGAGTACCAGTGTCTGAGTGTGCACGCATTGGTCCCCGTGTGGCATGCGTTGTGATGTGTGTCTCCACCTGCATGTATGGCACGTGAGTCAGAGGTGTGTGTGGGTGTGTCACTGGAGTGATGGTGGCAGTGATGGTAGTATTTCCCCAGTCATAATTGTGACCTAGCATGTTGTCATCCATACATGTGTCGAGTAAATGCACATGCAAGTGGCTGTGCTTTTTGTGGCTGACTTCTTGTGTGTCTCTCTTCCCCAGGTACCTGCGCATGCCATCTGCTGGTTGCATTGTTGTGGCACTGCTATTCCTCATGGACATGGCATCGTGGGCTGACTCAGCGTTACAGGCACGGACACGTTTGGAAGTCTCCATGGGGTAAGGGATGCATCTGGGGTGTATTGGGTGTGGCAGTTGTTCACGATGTGTGCACACTGCCCCTGTCGGGGTTTGGTTCCTCTGCAGACATGTCGCATCCCCATGGGACACGACATGCAGCTGGGTACACCTGAATAGATGGTCTGCCTGGTTGTCAGTCATCAGTGATGGGATAGTGGATTGTGATGATGGCATCAATGTGTGTGACACTGCCCTCGGACACATACGGTTAGCATTGGCTTGACATGGCGTGGGACTTCCACATCCGCGGATCTATGGTGTATGGCAGGCTCTCCGTGTGCAGCTGTGGGTATTTAGCTGTTAGCCGACGCTTGTGTGCCAGTACCATGGCTATCACGCATTTGTGCTGCAGAAGGGGGGTGCCAGTGTTGGACCCACATGTTACTCCACATGATGTGTTCATGTGTACTTCGAGTTGGCTCTGCAAACCCGAATACATGACTAATAAAGGTGTCCCTATGCCTCCAAGGTGCCTCTTCTCAGTCAATGCTGGTGTGTTGGCACGGTGCATCCTGCATGTCTGGCATGGTATTCCCTGATTGTGGCTATGTGTCAATGTGTCGAGTGGCAAGATGCAAGCTGTGTGTGTGGGCTGAGACTGTGTATTGGGCATGATGTCCATGACTGCGTGGGTATTGTGACATGTGCCATCCCCATGCATCCAACGTTGGCCAGGCCCCCATTCTCTGCATCCACCGGAATCAAGCTTGCAGGACATGGTTCTGCCACCTGTCTAGACATACCTGGGTGCCCCCCAGGACACTGGACTGGATCCCTGACCTGTGCGCATGACTGTTGGTGTACTCAATGTGTCTGTCAGCACGGTTGTTCGGCCACCCCCTCAGCTGGTTGTGCCCATCACGGGTGTGTATGGTGCTCCATGTCTGTCTTGCCTAATAAACTGTGACCCATGTGTCCTGTGCCAGACTCAGGCCCCAGGGTGTGGATGGTTGAAGAGAAAAGATGACTCAGGCATGTTTAGACTTTACAAGACACATGTTAGGTAATAATGCTACCAGCAGGCATCTACTCTTAATAGTGTGATTTATTATTGGGGGGGGGGGACAAAGTGAGGGGCTTTCCGGGATTAGGGAATCCAAAGTTCAGTAGGGGAGTTGGTGTCCTTGCCATTGGAAATCCTCAGAGTCCATGCCACAGTCTTTGTCAACATTGGTCAGCCAGTGACCAGCAGGGCCATGTGGCAGAGAATGTCTCTTGATGCTGTGATGCTGTTGGTCCAGTGGGCCAGGTGCCAGGCCAGGTGTCCTGGGAGATGGTGATGTAGCGCCGACCCTCACGGTCCTTTCCGTGGACGACCCGGCCTCCTGTGGGGAACCTCAGCAGCAGCCCGTGACGACGTCTGGGATGCTCCGTCGGATGTTTCCTCCTCCTCCTCCTGGACCCTCCCTGTGGGTGGTGATGTTCTCCGCCTTCTGGCACAGGGAGGGTCGGCCATGATGTCAGCCATCCGACGGAGTGTAGCGTGAATCCCCTCGAATGCCGTCACTTGCTCAGCCTGTCTGTCCTCCATCCTCCGTTGGTGTTCCAGTAGACAGGCATGTTGCTGGGCCTGCTGTGCCTTGATCCCCTCGAGGACGGACACAACCTGGGCCATGCCCGTGGTGTCCTCCCGGTATGTGTCCAGGATGTTACGGACATGGGACAATGCCGGATCCCCAGCCAACTGGTCAGGCTCGCGCCTCCGCCGTCCTCCACTCCCACCACCCCTGCCCACTTGCGCCTGGCCTGCCCTTGTGGGCACATGGGGTCTCCGGGACCCCTGAGGGGTGGCATTGGCGTTGTCGCCTGCCTCCTCCTGGGTGCCCGGGACACCGTGTCCCTCCTGGCGAGCCTGGCTGCATTGTGGTGTTGGGGCAGGGATCCTGGGTGTCTCCTGGGATGTGGCAGGAGTGGGGGTGGTGGTTGGCACAGTTGTACCTGACGCAGGTGCTGCAGGTGGTTGGACACCAGAGGGGCCAGGTCGGTCGGGGTCGTCCGCAGAGTGGTGAGAGTGGTCGCTGCCGGTGGGATCGGGCTCCTGCAGATCCAGGTCCTGTGAGTGTTCCCCCCCAGTGTTGGGGGGTGCACCACGACGTTGACCTGTGTGTGAGAGAGGAACAATGTTAATTTTGGTCCATGCAACATCCATGTTTCATCATTTTCAAAGTTGACACATTTCCTCTTGGAATTAGGATCTGTCTTGCATTCCACTCACAGTGCACTTGTGCATGGGTGTGTCCCTTGGCCACCACTTTGGCCCCTTTAACTATGTGTGGCACAGTCTTACTTGCTGCGTCAAGTGTGACTGCAGTCAGCAGTGGAGTGTGCAGGTGTGGCGAGCCATGCATTTGCGCCTTCCTTGTAGCACTGTACATGTGCACATGGAGTGGATCCACACACTTATATGATGCAGGTAGCTGTCCTTGTGCTCGTGTACAGGTTGTGACATGGCCCTGCGTTTTGCCATGGTGAAGAGGGGGGGTTCTGGCACTGGCCACCCTTGTCTACATGCACGCAGTCTACCTGCTGACGAGCAGCCATTCGCACACGCCACACGGCTGATTTGCTCTCCCTGTGTCTCCCTCCATCTCTGTCCCCCTCTCCCTCCCTCTCAGTCCCCCTCTCCCTCCCTCTGTGTCCCCCTCTCCCTCCCTCCGTGTGTCAGCCTCCTCCCTCTGTCTGTCAGCCTCCTCCCTCTGTCCGTCTCCCTCCATCTCTGTCCCCCTCTCCCTCCATATCTGTCCCCCTCTCACTCCCTCTCTGTCCCCCTCTCCCTCCCTCTGTGTCCCCCTCTCCCTCCCTCCGTGTGTCAGCCTCCTCCCTCTGTCCGTCTCCCTCCATCTCTGTCCCCCTCTCCCTCCATATCTGTCCCCCTCTCCCTCCCTCTCTGTCCCCCTCTCCCTCCCTCTGTGTCCCCCTCTCCCTCCCTCCGTGTGTCCCCCTCTGTCACCTCGGCCCAGCTTCTTGGGCACACACTGTTAGCAGATCTTTGAGTGGCCCTTGGCTTGTTGATGTGAGTTTGTTTCTGATCTCCAGGCACCCATTTGGTGTGATGTGTGTCTGTGCGCTGCTGCTGTGGTGGTGTGTGCTGCCACTCTTTCACAATGTTGGCTGTTCATTAGCTGCCGTCATGTGCAAACCAGTGCCTTCACCCCCATGTGTTGATGCAAGGCGTCCGGCATTTGCTGGCAAGTCATTCCTGTGTTGGGACACACTGTTTGTCTGGCTGTGACCTAGGCCATATGGGCAGAGGGCATTGTTGTCTGCTTTGGAGTTGCACTATGTGATTTTTGGTGCCCAGCCTCCCGCCATCCGGGTTACCGTGTCATGTGTTGTTGTCTTCTGTGGCCTGTGACTTGACATTGTCCAGCTGGGTGCATGGGGCATGGTGGCAGCAGGGGCATGTGCCTGCTCATGGAGTGTGGTTGAGTCATGCGATGGCTTGTGGTGGTTGCGTGCCTGTTAGTAATTTTGGTTGTGGTAGCAGTTCCCCCCATGTGAGGTGCGTTGTTTGTGTACTCACCCGGGTCTCGGAGTCCTTCTAATCCTTCGACTGCCTCCACCGGCAGTATGGCCATCACCCTCTCCTCCCAGGGATGGTACTGTACGGCTCTGCGGGAGGGCCCTCCTCCGGTGGCGTTGGCCTGGTCGTGTTCCTCCTGCCTCTTGGCTCTGACCCTCCTCCGCAGATCGTACCACCTGTTCTGGCATTCCTGCTTGGTCCTCCTGGTGTCCGCAACAGCATTCACAGCATCGACGATGGTCTGCC
This sequence comes from Triturus cristatus, assembly GCF_964204655.1. Taxonomy (NCBI): domain Eukaryota; kingdom Metazoa; phylum Chordata; class Amphibia; order Caudata; family Salamandridae; genus Triturus; species Triturus cristatus. Next base: position 786,028,400 of record NC_140594.1, read on the forward strand.
ACATGGCTGTTTTGGCTGCCAGGCTGGTGCTTCTGACCAATGTTCCAAAGATCTGTGGCTCGACTCTGAGGATTTGATCAACAAGGACCTCCAACTCTCGGTGACTGAACTTTGGATTCTTGGTAGTGGGCATGGTGAGGGGTGTGGGTGGGGATGGTGTGGGTGTGGGGGGTGTGTGGATGTTGGGGGGGGTGTGGATGGTTGTGTGTGTGTGTGAATGTGATGAGAGGGTGTTTGTGAGGGTGGTCGTGTGAAGGTGTGCAAGTGTAAGGTGTGGTGTAGCTTGTAGTCTGGTTCTGTGGTGTCTGGCAGCAGTGAGTCTGATGCAAAGGCTCATGGTTTGTGTGTGTGGGCCCTTTTTATTGGTCCATGGGTGGGTGTGGCAGTGTTTGAAGTTTGGGTGGGTGTGTTATAAGGAGTGGTGGTGTATTGGGCCTCTGTTTGTTTTTGGCAGTTGCAGGTCAGTGATTGTGTTATTTTAGTGGTTGTTGGGCATGTTTAGTGGCTTTGTGCCTTTCGAATGGTGTATTCTTGTGTTGTTTTGTTTTGTCCTGGTTGTGTACGTGCATTTTGAGCGTGTGTACGGTGTGTACATGGGCCATTTGGTTGTACGGTGATGTCCTTGTGTGTGGCTTTGTACGACTCGTACATGCGGTTGTGATGTTGGGGCATGGGGTGCGCTCCGTACTTAGGAGGTTGTGTTGGGGGTGCGCCAGGAACTACTGGGGTGTACATAGACGGTGGTACGACACGTACAGGGGTGGGGGGGTGTACATTGACGGTGGTACGACACGTACAGGGGTGGGGGGGTACATAGACGGTGGTACGACACGTACAGGGGTGGGGGGGTGTACATTGACGGTGGTACGACACGTACAGGGGTGGGGGGGTGTACATTGACGGTGCTACGACACGTACTGGGGTGGGGGTACGACTGGAACGTACTGGGGTGTAGGTACACAGGGGTATGACACGTACTGGGGTGGGGGTGGGGCTCGAACGTACTGGGGTGTAGGTTCACGGTGGTACGACACGTACTGGGGTGGGGGTACGACTGGAACGTACTGGGGTGTAGGTACACGGGGGTATGACACGTACTGGGGTGGGGGTACGACTGGAACGTACTGGGGTGTAGGTACACGGGGGTATGCCATGTACTGGGGTGGGGGTGGGGCTCAAACGTACTGGGGTGTAGGTTCACGGTGGTACGACACGTTCTGGGGTGGGGGTACGACTGGAACGTACTGGGGTATAGGTACATGGGGGGTATGACACGTACTGGGGTGGGGGTACGACTGGGACGTACTGGGGTGTAGGTACACGGGGGTATGACACGTACTGGGGTGGGGGTGGGGCTCGAACGTACTGGGGTGTAGGTTCACGGTGGTACGACACGTACTGGGGTGGGGGTACGACTGGAACGTACTGGGGTGTAGGTACACGGGGGGTATGACACGTACTGGGGTGGGGGTACGACTGGAACGTACTGGGGTGTAGGTACACGGGGGGTATGACACGTACTGGGGTGGGGGTACGACTGGAACATACTGGGGTGTAGGTTCACGGTGGTACGACACGTACAGGGGTGGGGGGGTGTACATTGACAGTGGTACGACACGTACAGGGGTGGGGGGGGTACATGGACGGTGGTGCGACACGTACGGGGGTGGGGGTACCACTCGAACGTACAGGGGTGTACATTGACGGTGGTACGACACGTACAGGGGTGGGGGGGTGTACATTGACGGTGGTACGACACGTACTGGGGTGGGGGTACGACTGGAACGTACTGGGGTGTAGGTACACGGGGGTATGACACGTACTGGGGTGGGGGTGGGGCTCGAACGTACTGGGGTGTAGGTTCACGGTGGTACGACACGTACTGGGGTGGGGGTACGACTGGAACATACTGGGGTGTAGGTACACGGGGGGTATGACACGTACTGGGGTGGGGGTACGACTGGAACGTACTGGGGTGTAGGTACACGGGGGTATGACACGTACTGGGGTGGGGGTGGGGCTCGAACGTACTGGGGTGTAGGTTCACGGTGGTACGACACGTACTGGGGTGGGGGTACGACTGGAACGTACTGGGGTGTAGGTACACGGGGGGTATGACACGTACTGGGGTGGGGGTACGACTGGAACGTACTGGGGTGTAGGTACACGGGGGTATGACACGTACTGGGGTGGGGGTACGACTGGAACGTACTGGGGTGTAGGTTCACGGTGGTACGACACGTACAGGGGTGGGGGGGTGTAAATTGACGGTGGTACGACACGTACAGGGGTGGGGGGGGTACATGGACGGTGGTGCGACACGTACGGGGGTGGGGGTACCACTCGAACGTACAGGGGTGTACATTGACGGTGGTACGACACGTACAGGGGTGGGGGGGTGTACATTGACGGTGGTACGACACGTACTGGGGTGGGGGTACGACTTGAACGTACTGGGGTGTACCTAGACGGGTGGGGGTATACATACACGGGGGGTACGTGTCGGACGTACGGGGGCTGGGGGGAGTGTTGGGCGCGTATGCGGGCACATGTCTCCATGGTTGCTATAGGTGTTCGGTGCGGACGGTGTTTTTTCCATACGGTTGTACGCTCGGACGCACGGGATGGATCGTGATTCCTCGGTTCGACTTGGCTTTTCACGTTTGTAAGGTAAATCGTCCGAGGACGTGTCGGACACATTTTCCGACCCGAGGACGTGTGGGGAATGATTCCCAGTGCGGTTCGTATGGACTTTTTACCATGCGAATCGTGATTGCCAGTTCGTACGGCACTTGTACGATTCGTACGGTAAAAAGACCCGATACGAGTCGCACGGGGGAATTTTTTACCGGATCGTGATCGGCACCTCTGTGTCATTGCAATGGGTTTCTTGTAAAAAAGCAATCTGTGTGTTAAATTTAGCAAGATGAGACAATACCTTCTGACGTTTGACCGGGTGACCCAGACCACGAACATTCCACGAAACGACATTAACCATACTTCTGGATGGAGGGGAACGTACGGACATAGGACCACAGAACTGCAAGAGTGACAAAAAAAGAAAAAGAAAGACAATTTCCAATAGCTAAAGCAAAGGACAAAATCCTGGAAAAAACACCAAAGCAAGAAAATAGAATAAAAAATAAGGAAGAAAGAGGAAAAGCGGAAGAAAAGTAAATTAAAGAGGGAAAAGAGTGCAACGAGAGGAGTAGGTGGAAAAAAGTAGACATATCAAGGACGAACAGCCAGATCTGTAAAAAGAGAGAAGATCCAAGAAAGGGAAAGAAGACTAAACATAAAAAGAAACAGTGAAGAGGGGAAAGAAAGAGGAATAAGAAAAAGGAGAAAAATATAGAAAAGAAGCAAGCAAACAGATCAAGGAGTAACATCCAGATCTGTAAGGAGAAGGAAGAACTATGAAAGAGGAACATAGTGACACCAAAGGACACGGACCACAATAATAGCTACAGAAAATAAATGAGAACTTCATTAATACAATAAAAACAGATAATCAGAAGAAACCAACCAGGCACAAATATTTTATAAACAGTAAGTAATTTTAGAGTATAAGAGAAAAAAAACAAAAGATTCAAACATTTGTATCCATGCCCTGGGAGGAGAGACCATGAAGAAAAAGTTTAAGTTTATCCGGATCATCAAAGGAACGTGACCGACCATCATGTGTAATTTTACAAAGGCATGGATGAAGAATTCCATATTGAATGTTAAGTTGTCTCATCTGAGGACGAAGAGCAAGAAATGCCTTGCGTCGAGCATTTGTTGCATTGGAAATATCTTGAGATATGAAGATGTTATGTCCAGACCAGATAAGACAGCGTTTGAGTCTTACAGCCTTCAAGACTTGCATAAGCTCTGTGAATTCCAAGAAAAGCATTATGATTCCACGTGGTTTGTTGACACTAGGAAGAGGACGCCCCAAATGGTGAGCTCTTTGTATGTTGAGGGGATTCGATGATGTTTGAAGATCTAACAGTTCAGGAAGAAATTTCTGCAGAAAAGCCACCATATCAGGACCTTCAACATTCTCCGGAAGACCAAAAAGGCGCAGGTTATTTCTACGATTGCGATTTTCCAAATCCTCTGTGTGGATTTTTAACTTATGGATTTCTTGTTCCAGTGACGGAATCTTAGAAGTGATATCTTGTAAGTCGCTTACACGCTGTTCAAGTTCCACAACCTTACCCTCCATGGCAATCCATCTCTCCTCAATTTGCTTTAACTTTTCGTTAGTCATGGACATAAAGGGTTGAAGGCCACGTACCTCGTCTAGTATAGAGTCCAGGACTGGGTTTTGTGAGGAGAGAATAGGAGACGGAGGATCATTTTTGTGTCTCTTTGGTTTTGTACCGGAGGAGGAAGATCGAACAACATGGGTATCACTAGCCATTGTGACTAAAAAATGTTTAGTGATGTACAAAATTTGGCACAAAAATACGTATATTGTTATAGAGCACACCAAGCGTCAAACAGTAGAATAAATATATAGCTTAGCAGGCATATATTGAAGAAAAAATGCCGATCCAGATAAAGAAAATGCAATATGAAAAACCGGATACAGATCCTGTCAAGACATAAATGAGAAGCGCTGAAAGAAGCTAGTGGCTAAAAAAATAAAAAGAAAGTCACTGTCAGGTGTTTGCTAATATGAACTGCCATGTCACTGGTTTATGCAGGATAGCGCATTGAAGAAAGCTTTGCCTCCAACAGGACACATACAGAACCTGGCATCAGTACATTACACCGAGTGACACACCAAAAAGAAGCTGGGGTGAACACTTAAAGCGTATGGTGCAATCATTATTATAAAGAAAGTCATTATGCGAGGCCAGGTTGTGCCAGGGTTAAGTCAGCGGTCGACAAAAAGAGAAACGCGGGCGCCGCGAAACAAAATGGCGGACGCCCGCGAGTACTGAGGAGAAAACGCCGCTGCAGCGTAAAGGCTCTGTTGCGGTAAAAAGACGATCCGACAGCGGTGTTTAGACTCACCGCATCTTCGCCCAGCCAAGCCCGTTCTCCAAACTAAAGAGAAACATCCGTGCGAGGCTGTATGAAAGGGAAAGGTCCAGCGTCGCTGCGGAGCCTACGGCAGGTCCGCCATTTCACTTCGGCGTCCAAGCCACGCCCCCCCTCAAACATGATTCATGATATCACAGCAGAAGGCTTTTTCACATGGTAAAATCACCTTAGAACACACCACAATTCCTAAAATGAGTATGGTACCATCAACAAATGATTTATAATGTGACCAAAGTCTTAAAACCTTCTATTAACTGCAATGCTTTTTAATGAGGTGCTATCATGTATATTGGTCCCAAGATGGCTGCCAACACTTCTTGGATGAAGTGCTGACAGCCAATCAGATCTCACGATGAGATGTGTGGTTAGGCTCTGCCCAGATATATATGTGATTTTACTTTTGATTTTCTCAGGAACTACTGAACGGATTTACACCATTTAAGCAAAAGGCACGAGTCTGATCTGAGGACTACCTCTTTGCCAAATTTGCTGTAATTCCGTTCAGCACTTCGGGCTGTACCTTCGACTAAAGGTCCTATGGGATAATGCATGGGGAAAACGCGTTTTGGGACCCCCTTTTTTCTCAGCCCCCGCTTGACGAATCACCCCGAGACTTTCAGGGTAGGAGCGGAGCAGAGCGCCCCATTAGTTTTGAAAATTTCACGAAGATAAGTCAACCGGCGCCAAAGTTATTCAAAATAGAATTTTAAGATTTCCTATGGGAACTCGGTCCTAACTATAACTATCTACTGGCGACCGCCAGTAGCTTATATATATATATAGATATATATATATATATATATTCACTTAAAAAACCATAGGTTTCACACACGTTATAGTTAGGAATTAGCATTTAAAAAACCTTGCAAATTCACTTAAAAAACCATAGGTTTCACACATGTTATAGTTAGCTGGACATTTCCCTCGTAAAAAACCAATGAAATTCCCCCGTTATAGTTAGTGCAGGCAACTATAATTCACGCGACCGCAATCCTCTGCTGATGACGTCAGATATTACATCACTGTATTTAGACACCTATTTACCCATGTCTTCTTCCATTAATCTTTAGCTATACATATATTACAGATATTTATTTTTCAGAAAGACACATATGTAATCAGTGATGTAATATCTGACGTCCTCAGCAGAGGATTGCGGTCGCGTGAGTTATAGTTGCCTGCACTAACTATAACGGGGGAATTTCATTGTTTTTTTACGAGGGAAATGTCCAGCTAACTATAACATGTGTGAAACCTATGGTTTTTTAAGTGAATTTGCAAGGTTTTTTAAATGCTAATTCCTAACTATAACGTGTGTGAAACCTATGGTTTTTTAAGTGAATTTGTACGGTTTTTTAAATGCTAAGTTATGTATTTACAAATTTTTTTTTTTCAGGTTCTTCACCGTGCGCGCTTTTTCGAAAGAAAAAAAAGTTTTTTTCATCCTTGGGGGTCCTTCAGTGACCCCCTGACAAAGGCTAGGGGGTCAGGAACTGTCCACCCTGCCCCCTTTTCACGTTCTCCACCTTTGTTTTTCACTGCCTCAGACTGCGAGAGACAAAATGGCGGCCGACACTTCCTGATTTCGACCGATTCGAATGTTTACTGACATCTAACAACCAATCAGAATTGCGCTCGCGCATGTCACCGTGCGTGCACCGTGCGCGCACGGTGCGCGCCTATAGATATGTATGTACTTTTAACTACAATTTTCTCAGGAACTACTGAACAGATTGACTCCAGATATGCAAAAGGCACATCCCTGACCTGAGGACTAACTCTTTGCCAAATTTAAAGTAATTCTGTTCAGCCGTTTGAGCTGTACCTTGGACTAAAGGTCCCTATGGAAAAATGCATGGGAAAAACGCGTTTTGGGACCCCCCTTTTTTCTCAGGCCCCGCTTGACGAATCCCCCCGAGACTTTCAGGGTAGGAGCGGAGCAGAGCGCTCCACCTATTTTAAAAATTTCACGAGGATTCATCAATCGGCGCCAAAGTTATTCCAAATAGAATGTTGCGGATTTCCTATGGAAACACGGTCCTAACTATAACTATCTACTGGCGACCGCCAGTAGATAATATATATATATATATATATATATATATTCACTGAAAAAACCATAGGTTTCAGGCACGTTATAGCTAGGAATTAGCATTTAAAAAACCTTAGAAATTCACTGAAAAAACCATAGGTTTCAGGGGCCGATATAGTTAGCTGGACTTTTCACTCTAACAAAACCATAGAAGTTCCCCCGTTATAGTTAGTTCAGCTAACTATAACTCGCGCGCCCGCAATGCACTGCTGATGACGTCACATATTACATCACTCACGACATGGTCAGTGACATCACTCATGACATCACTGATGACATCTCAAATGACATCACTGATGACATCATCCAGTGAATGTGTGTTTTTCTGAAAATTATATATGTTTTATATATGTATATCTCAAGGTCGATGGAAGAATAAATGGGTATATAAATGTCTAAATGGATGATTTTTTTTTGAAAAATTGATTGTATTACTGACTGATTAAGTGTATCTTAGTGAGTAATGTTTAAATATGTAAATATCTGTTTCAGTCTCTCACTTATAAGTGGCTGCATGGGTTGGTGAGTAGCTACATGAGTGTCTATATAGGTTATTAGTTGATTTTTTGAGTATCAGTATGAGTGTCTGATGTCTGTATGGTTCGGTGGGGGTATTACGTAGTGCATAGGTGCATGAATGAGTGACTCACTGTTTGTATGTGTTGAAGACAACTGAAGTACTGGGTTTTTCAGAACCAACCCAGCGGTGCCAGGGGACACACCCAAAGACTTCGAGTTCTTCCTGTTTCGGACCACAGAAACACAGAGTCTTCTAGATGAAGTCAAAGATCGTATTTATTGGCTGCAGACCAATCACAGGTTTCCGAGAAGTACACCACGATGTATGTTCTCAGGAGACTGCTCCCAACCAAAAACCAGTCTTTTCTTATATACAAAATATTACGCTCTGGGCAACACCGCCCCTATTTTACAAGTGGTCGTTCACATATTTTCGCTTCAAAGAAAGAGCACAGTCATGATGATAATCCCACATTTCAGCTCGGTCACCACATAATTATTTACCCAGCGAGGCTCAGAACCCTCATCAGATATCAGCAGACCCCAATAAAACGGACACCTCCTCCTCGTAAAGCAAGCCATAAAGTAGGAAACGGAGTCAGGTGTGAAAGAGATTAGTCAGGGTTCGTGTGGGAAGAACGACTTTATGGTGTGTCAAGCCCTGGTGCTAATCCCATTTGGCCGCAGTAAAAGGAACCGGCCGAACAGGACTGACCTCGGGCAGTGGAGTCAGGTTGCACAGGTCACCAAGAAGGCACAGAAGGTGTGCGTGTCCTTTAGGCCTAGGCATGGCCTTATTTCGCTGCCTATGTAAGTGCAACCACAGAATGGTTACCGTTCTAAAATGGAACCCGAGGGTTCGATATGTAGTACCGTATACACGGTGAATTCATCGGTGAAACGTGACGAAAACACTCGTACATACCGCATTAGTCATTTGCGGTTCGCTGATACCAAAATCGGCATGGTGGGACCATGCCTCCAACATGGTTCCGAAATTTACAGTACCACACAGCATGTGTGCACGACTGTATGGGTGGATGAGTGTGTGCATGGGTGTGTTAGTGAGTGAATGACTGTCTCAATAGTGTTTCTATGAGTAACTACATATGTTTTAAACTAGTATATGTGACTATTGGTGTATATAAGTGAGTATATGTGAGAGTGAGAAATTGAAAGAGTTCCTGTATGAATAAGTATGTGTTTCTATAAGTGATTGTTTAAAAGACTAAGGGCCTCATGTAGGTAGCATACCAGTTACCACTTCTAAAATACCGAACGTTACCGAATCGGTATTTAAGAAGTGGTAACTCGTATGTAGGTAATGAGTCGGTATTTTTTACCGATTCGTTACAATTCGGTAATTACCGAATCGGTATTTACCGATTCGGTAATGAGGCATACCTTCCCATTGAGGGGAAGGTATGCCTCATTACCGAATCGGTAAATACCGATTCGGTAATGGTGGAGAACATGCAAGGGTGGCAGGGTGTCACATTGACACCCTGTTGCACCCCTGATTCGGCCATGTGTGCACATGTGGCACACATACATGCCCTAAGGGCATGTATGTCTGCCACATTGCACACTGCTAAGCGCTTCAAAATGCATACACACATACATTAATTATTTACCACCAACTATAAGTTGGTGGTAAATACCGACTCCTAAACACACCCACACACTCCCCCTACATATCATTTCTGGAATCGTAATTTACCGATTCGGTAGTTTTACCGAATCGGTAAATTCCGATTCCAGAAATTGACCCCCTACATACCAATAGCCAAAATACCGGTCGGTAACGGTATAATTACCGAAAATCGGCCGTTACCGACCGGTATTTGGCTACCTACATGAGGCCCTAAGTATGTGTAAGTTTCTGTAGAAGTAAGTGTGGTGGTGTGTGTATAACTGAATATGCAGGTAAACGGATGTTTGATTCTTTATTAGCATGAGTGACTACGTGTGTGCGTAACTTTATGGATGAGTGGCGTTGTGTAACAGAATGTATAGGTGTATGAATACATATGATGAGTGAGTGCATGTATGAGTGACTGTATAGGACTGTTGGTGAATGAGTGGATGTGTATGTGGATCTTACAATTACTGAATAGGTTGTTGTAACTGGTATTGGTATGTCCATTGTTTTGAAAATTGTAATTTCTATTTTTGAATGTGTGTATGAAAGGTTATATTAGGGGGAGAGGAGGTCTGCCACTCTATCACAAGGATGATGTCATCAGTGATGTCATCAGTGAGGTCACTGACCATGTCACGAGTGATGTAATATGTGATGTCATCAGCAGTGCATTGCGGGCGCGCGAGTTATAGTTAGCTGAACTAACTATAACGGGGTAATTCCTATAGTTTTGTACGAGTGAAAAGTCCAGCTAACTATATCGCCCCTGAAACCTATGGTTTTTTCAGTGAATTTCTAAGGTTTTTTTAAATGCTAATTCCTAGCTATAAGGTGCCTGAAACCTATGGTTTTTTCAGTGAATTTCAAAGGTTTTTTAAATGCTAATTTCTAACTATGCCTACAGAGATAGGACATGTGAAGAAAGAAGGAAAAACGCACAGAAAGAAAAAAAAGAAATGCAGAAAGAAGCAACAGAAGTCCTCAAAGACGAAGAAAAGTGCAGGAAGAAATATAACGTGCAGAAAGAACAAACAGAAGAGCAGAAAGAAGCCTTGTTGCAAAATCATCCTGTACCCTCAACTTTTTCAGACGGATACTGGTGGTAACTGAGTCTGCCTAAGCAGTCCTAGGGCCAGTGCTATGTTAAAAGGCACTCAGAATACAGTGAAAACACCTACATACACTAGGGCACACTATGCGTTGGGGTCCCCCTGTGATTAGCATGACCTCCTCTGTAAGCCCCTAGTATATAATAGGGCAGGGGATTAAAACTACCTCTTAAAACGCACCACAGGGCGTGTTTGAACACGTCACCTCATGCCCCGTCCCCTCCCTTCCCCACTGTGTAAACACACCCTGTAGCCATTTTAAGTTGGGAGATTAAGTCCCCTTGAATCCTGAGGGTCACTAGGGTCCAACTAGACCACTAGGTACCTCCAGTAAGCGCCACAGAGCTGCGTTGCAGAGAGGTGTAAAAAGTGGCACGGCCTGCACCACCTCTCTGCAACGCAGAGCAGTGGTGCTTACTGGAAGCACCTGGTGGGCTAGTTGGACCCCAGGGTCCCTCAGGATTGAAAGGGAATTATTTCCCCAACTTAAAAACGTGCCACAGGGCGTGTTTGCACACGTCACCTCAGGCCCCGTCCCCTCCCTTCACCACTGTGTAAACGCGCCCTGTGGCCGTTCTGAGTTGAGAGATTAAGTCCCCTTGAATCCTAAGGGTCCCTAGGGTCAAACTAGCCCACTAGGTACCTCCAGTAAGCGCCACAGAGCTGCGTTGCATGGAGGTGTAAAAAGTGGCGTGGCCTCAGAACACCTGTCTGCAACGCAGCTCCCTGGCGCATACTGGAGATACCTGTTGGGCTAGTTGGCCCTCAGGTACCCTCAGTATTGAAGGGGAATTAATTCCTCAACTTACAACTGGCCAGGGGGCGCGTTTGCAGAGTGCTGCAAGAAGGGGGCATGGCCTCCGGCGCGATGCCGGTCTTTTATTTATTTATTTTTAAGAAGGAGGGCTGTGTGGCCCCCTTTCTTTTTCTAATTTATTAGCCCTGGGCACCCTAATTTTTTTTGTTGAAAAAAACTAATTTGGCCCTCCCAAGGCCTTAATCGGCCCCGGGGACCCCAACCCCCGGGTCATGGGCTTTTTTTTTTTATTCTTTAGGAGGGGGGCTGTGTTGCTGGACAAACCGTATGTACCTATCACCATGACGATTTGCGTGATATTCATTAAAAGGCGACTATGCATACAATGAATCCACGTAGAATGTATTCACACAGCTAGTGAAGCTCTGACATGTCTGACACCCTACCGTGCCTAATCCTGGCGCCCCCGCTGGTGGGTACTCTCCAAGTAGACACCCTTGTCGTTTATTTATACAAACATGGGTAGCTATTGACGGGCACATTTAATACACATGCACACCAAGCCATTCAAAGGGGATTCGACAAAAATTCGACCAAACTATGCAAGAAACCCCCTCACGGTTAATAAAACACACATCCACCGCCGGATGTGTAATACTTTTTATTTTACTCTCTGGAAAGGAGACAAACCTCACTTGAGAGTCACAGCGTGCTCCTGGCTGAGCCCAATGCTGTGTTACACCCACCATTGCCTGCCGAGTGCCACACACCTCTGTGTTGTATTCCACCATCTAGTGCTTATGCTATGCCTTGGGAAAGGTGCCTGCATGCGCTATACTAGTCGCATTTAAGCGCGCTGCGCTTATTATTGATTTTAAAGCTCGTTTCTGACATTTGCACTATTTTTGTTTGGAGCCTCGTTTTATTTGTATAACTGTTTCTGGCCTCATACCTGCATTTTAAATTGTGCCCCCACCGCGTTTTTTCGCGGAATTTCACCGGTTTTGTAGTTTCTTCGTGGCGCTTGGCCGCCATCTTGGGGTGGTCTCTGCCTCCTGTGCCACTTGCTGCAGCGCTCTAGCGCTTCATGTAGCCCAGGTGAGCTGGTATTTAAGGCGTGCTCTCCCACTGTCCTCCCTTGGGAAAGGTGCCTGCATGCGCTATACTAGTCGCATTTAAGCGCGCTGCGCTTATTATTGATTTTAAAGCTCGTTTCTGACATTTGCACTATTTTTGTTTGGAGCCTCGTTTTATTTGTATAACTGTTTCTGGCCTCATACCTGCATTTTAAATTGTGCCCCCACCGCGTTTTTTCGCGGAATTTCACCGGTTTTGTAGTTTCTTCGTGGCGCTTGGCCGCCATCTTGGGGTGGTCTCTGCCTCCTGTGCCACTTGCTGCAGCGCTCTAGCGCTTCATGTAGCCCAGGTGAGCTGGTATTTAAGGCGAGCTCTCCCACTGTCCTCCCTTGGGAAAGGTGCCTGCATGCGCTATACTAGTCGCATTTAAGCGCGCTGCGCTTATTATTGATTTTAAAGCTCGTTTCTGACATTTGCACTATTTTTGTTTGGAGCCTCGTTTTATTTGTATAACTGTTTCTGGCCTCATACCTGCATTTTAAATTGTGCCCCCACCGCGTTTTTTCGCGGAATTTCACCGGTTTTGTAGTTTCTTCGTGGCGCTTGGCCGCCATCTTGGGGTGGTCTCTGCCTCCTGTGCCACTTGCTGCAGCGCTCTAGCGCTTCATGTAGCCCAGGTGAGCTGGTATTTAAGGCGAGCTCTCCCACTGTCCTCCCTTGGGAAAGGTGCCTGCATGCGCTATACTAGTCGCATTTAAGCGCGCTGCGCTTATTATTGATTTTAAAGCTCGTTTCTGACATTTGCACTATTTTTGTTTGGAGCCTCGTTTTATTTGTATAACTGTTTCTGGCCTCATACCTGCATTTTAAATTGTGCCCCCACCGCGTTTTTTCGCGGAATTTCACCGGTTTTGTAGTTTCTTCGTGGCGCTTGGCCGCCATCTTGGGGTGGTCTCTGCCTCCTGTGCCACTTGCTGCAGCGCTCTAGCGCTTCATGTAGCCCAGGTGAGCTGGTATTTAAGGCGAGCTCTCCCACTGTCCTCCCTTGGGAAAGGTGCCTGCATGCGCTATACTAGTCGCATTTAAGCGCGCTGCGCTTATTATTGATTTTAAAGCTCGTTTCTGACATTTGCACTATTTTTGTTTGGAGCCTCGTTTTATTTGTATAACTGTTTCTGGCCTCATACCTGCATTTTAAATTGTGCCCCCACCGCGTTTTTTCGCGGAATTTCACCGGTTTTGTAGTTTCTTCGTGGCGCTTGGCCGCCATCTTGGGGTGGTCTCTGCCTCCTGTGCCACTTGCTGCAGCGCTCTAGCGCTTCATGTAGCCCAGGTGAGCTGGTATTTAAGGCGAGCTCTCCCACTGTCCTCCCTTGGGAAAGGTGCCTGCATGCGCTATACTAGTCGCATTTAAGCGCGCTGCGCTTATTATTGATTTTAAAGCTCGTTTCTGACATTTGCACTATTTTTGTTTGGAGCCTCGTTTTATTTGTATAACTGTTTCTGGCCTCATACCTGCATTTTAAATTGTGCCCCCACCGCGTTTTTTCGCGGAATTTCACCGGTTTTGTAGTTTCTTCGTGGCGCTTGGCCGCCATCTTGGGGTGGTCTCTGCCTCCTGTGCCACTTGCTGCAGCGCTCTAGCGCTTCATGTAGCCCAGGTGAGCTGGTATTTAAGGCGAGCTCTCCCACTGTCCTCCCTTGGGAAAGGTGCCTGCATGCGCTATACTAGTCGCATTTAAGCGCGCTGCGCTTATTATTGATTTTAAAGCTCGTTTCTGACATTTGCACTATTTTTGTTTGGAGCCTCGTTTTATTTGTATAACTGTTTCTGGCCTCATACCTGCATTTTAAATTGTGCCCCCACCGCGTTTTTTCGCGGAATTTCACCGGTTTTGTAGTTTCTTCGTGGCGCTTGGCCGCCATCTTGGGGTGGTCTCTGCCTCCTGTGCCACTTGCTGCAGCGCTCTAGCGCTTCATGTAGCCCAGGTGAGCTGGTATTTAAGGCGAGCTCTCCCACTGTCCTCCCTTGGGAAAGGTGCCTGCATGCGCTATACTAGTCGCATTTAAGCGCGCTGCGCTTATTATTGATTTTAAAGCTCGTTTCTGACATTTGCACTATTTTTGTTTGGAGCCTCGTTTTATTTGTATAACTGTTTCTGGCCTCATACCTGCATTTTAAATTGTGCCCCCACCGCGTTTTTTCGCGGAATTTCACCGGTTTTGTAGTTTCTTCGTGGCGCTTGGCCGCCATCTTGGGGTGGTCTCTGCCTCCTGTGCCACTTGCTGCAGCGCTCTAGCGCTTCATGTAGCCCAGGTGAGCTGGTATTTAAGGCGAGCTCTCCCACTGTCCTCCCTTGGGAAAGGTGCCTGCATGCGCTATACTAGTCGCATTTAAGCGCGCTGCGCTTATTATTGATTTTAAAGCTCGTTTCTGACATTTGCACTATTTTTGTTTGGAGCCTCGTTTTATTTGTATAACTGTTTCTGGCCTCATACCTGCATTTTAAATTGTGCCCCCACCGCGTTTTTTCGCGGAATTTCACCGGTTTTGTAGTTTCTTCGTGGCGCTTGGCCGCCATCTTGGGGTGGTCTCTGCCTCCTGTGCCACTTGCTGCAGCGCTCTAGCGCTTCATGTAGCCCAGGTGAGCTGGTATTTAAGGCGAGCTCTCCCACTGTCCTCCCTTGGGAAAGGTGCCTGCATGCGCTATACTAGTCGCATTTAAGCGCGCTGCGCTTATTATTGATTTTAAAGCTCGTTTCTGACATTTGCACTATTTTTGTTTGGAGCCTCGTTTTATTTGTATAACTGTTTCTGGCCTCATACCTGCATTTTAAATTGTGCCCCCACCGCGTTTTTTCGCGGAATTTCACCGGTTTTGTAGTTTCTTCGTGGCGCTTGGCCGCCATCTTGGGGTGGTCTCTGCCTCCTGTGCCACTTGCTGCAGCGCTCTAGCGCTTCATGTAGCCCAGGTGAGCTGGTATTTAAGGCGAGCTCTCCCACTGTCCTCCCTTGGGAAAGGTGCCTGCATGCGCTATACTAGTCGCATTTAAGCGCGCTGCGCTTATTATTGATTTTAAAGCTCGTTTCTGACATTTGCACTATTTTTGTTTGGAGCCTCGTTTTATTTGTATAACTGTTTCTGGCCTCATACCTGCATTTTAAATTGTGCCCCCACCGCGTTTTTTCGCGGAATTTCACCGGTTTTGTAGTTTCTTCGTGGCGCTTGGCCGCCATCTTGGGGTGGTCTCTGCCTCCTGTGCCACTTGCTGCAGCGCTCTAGCGCTTCATGTAGCCCAGGTGAGCTGGTATTTAAGGCGAGCTCTCCCACTGTCCTCCCTTGGGAAAGGTGCCTGCATGCGCTATACTAGTCGCATTTAAGCGCGCTGCGCTTATTATTGATTTTAAAGCTCGTTTCTGACATTTGCACTATTTTTGTTTGGAGCCTCGTTTTATTTGTATAACTGTTTCTGGCCTCATACCTGCATTTTAAATTGTGCCCCCACCGCGTTTTTTCGCGGAATTTCACCGGTTTTGTAGTTTCTTCGTGGCGCTTGGCCGCCATCTTGGGGTGGTCTCTGCCTCCTGTGCCACTTGCTGCAGCGCTCTAGCGCTTCATGTAGCCCAGGTGAGCTGGTATTTAAAGCTCACTGTGCTAGCGCAGCGGTGACGCGCAGCGGTAGCGCCTGACTCGCGCCGGAGTCGAGCCAGAGTCTGCCCGTCTGCGCCCGTCCGCGCTAAGTACGCGCGGTACGCCGGGGATTTTATCTTTTATCTTTACTTTGTGTATATTTGTGTGCCCGTAGCTGTCGCCCTGTCAGGATGATTATGTATTCCGGTGCCTCGCTTCTTGCCATCAGAGATACTCTCCCACGCTGCTCTGCCACACCCCACCATCCGCTGTGTGGCCCGTTTCAGTGTGCTTGCAACAGATGGTCATTGGACCAGCCTGTAGGTATTCGCGAGCTCGCCACTTCTCCCGCCCCACGAGCTCCTCCTGGTCTCTCTCCGTTGCCTGGTAGCTTGGGATCTGGTCTACGATTTTTAAATCTGAACACCAGATCTCTAGTGAAACACCATCTGTTTGTGGCTGATCTCATTTTGGATAAGACACCAGATCTGTTGGCTGTAACTGAAACCTGGCTACAAGATACTGATGACGCCATAGTCAATCTTGCCTGTCCTCCGGGCTATTCATGCTTCAGATCTAACCGCCATTCTAGAGGTGGAGGGATCGCCTTATTTATCAGATCCGCCTTTACATGTACCTGGACGGTCTTGCAGATTGCTGGATGTGAGAGTGCGCTGTTTAAGGTTTCCATCAGCCCTCAGTTCTCGCTGTCAGGGATGGTTGTCTATCGCCCTCCAGGCAGCGATGTAGCTTTTAGAGGTGCCTTTCCGGAGGCTGTGAGCCTATTGGCTAGCGGCTGTGCAAACTTTTCTATCTTGGGCGACCTAAATCTCCACTTTGATAGGTTAGAGTCTCTGGCCATCAGTGGTTTTTTGGCCGATTTAGAGGCTTTGCAGTTGACCCAGCTTATTTCTCAGCCTACTCACGTGGCCGGCCACACCCTTGATCCGTTTTTTACCACTCTCTCTGATGTTCGGATTGTGGCGGTTGATCCTGTGATATGGTCTGACCACTATCTGGTGTCTGCTTGGCTTCCCCTCCCTGCCAATCCCACTATACCGCCTCCTTTGCGGATACCCCGGCGCCACTGGAACAAACTTAGGTTAGAGGACCTTCACCGCATTATGGGTGCTGAGCCATTAGGTCCCCTGCTGAATGCCACCTCGGGCTATGACCGGTTCTGTAACTGGATTACCAGGGCGCTGGACGTCCTGGTACCTATCATCTCCAGCAAGTCCAGTCCCCGGCAGGCTAGCCCCTGGTATGATAGCGCGCTGCGTGCAATGAAGTCCTCTTGCAGACGGGCGGAAAGGGTGTGGCGTAAGTCGTACGATGCCGACAAGAAATCCATCTACCTGGCCTTAGTTAAGCTTTACCATCGAGCTATATGCAGGGCCCGGGCGGCGTTTTACGCAGCCGAATTTCGAAATAGCCTTAACCCGACTAAAACCATCTTTAAAACCATAAAAGACTTAATGGCAAAGAGAGTTCCCCCACAGTTGGACAGTTCCACCGCCCACTGTGAAGCCCTAGCCACCTTCTTTTTGGATAAAGTCAGGAAAATCTATCTGGCGTTTCCAAGCACACTGTCTCCTGTGATTCCCTGGAGCGGCTCTAGCAGCTGTCCATTGCTGCACTCCCTTCCTACCATCTCCAATGAGGAGTTCGCAAAGTGGGCCCTGCGAGTCAAGTCTGGATCGCCTGCAGACCCGGTAAGATCTGCTCTTTTCAGGGACGTTGCTTTTCAGGGACGCACAGCAGTGTGCTCCCTGATTAACCTCTCCCTAACCTCTGACCTGGTCCCTGCCAAATGGAAGCAAGCGGTGGTTTCCCCGATCCTAAAAAAACCATCTTTGGATCCATCGAGACCTGAAAACTACCGCCCTATATCTTTGCTCCCTTGGCCGGCCAAGGTTATGGAGGCCCATGTAAATCGGGCCCTCACGGAGCATATGACCCTTGTGAATGTCCTGGATCCCACGCAGAATGGGTTTCGTGCTGGCCACAGCACTGAGACGGCCCTTCTGGCAATGGTTGAGCATTTGCGAAGTGTGCTCGATGCAGGTCAAACGGCAGCGCTTATTTTACTAGACCTGAGCGCTGCCTTTGACACTGTCTCCCATCGCATCTTGCTACACCGCCTGCAGGACATTGGCATTTGTGGTTCAGCTCTGCAGTGGTGCCGCTCCTTCCTCAGTGATCGCTCCTTCTGCGTTGCCACCCCTCCTTTTCAGTCCAAGTACCATCCTTTGGACCTGGGGGTCCCTCAGGGCTCCTCGCTGAGTCCCACGCTTTTTAATCTGTACGTGCAGCCGCTGGCTGAGGTCGTCAGGCAATGGGGCCTTACCATGGTCTCCTATGCTGACGACACTCAGTTGGCGGTTACGATCAGCGGGGATGCCAAGCAGGATGCCCTCAGGTTCCGAAGTGGACTGAGAGAGGTGGCCAGCTGGATGAATAACAACTGTCTCCAGCTGAACGCGTCAAAAACAGAGGTGATGATCGTTGGAAGGGAAGCGGACCACTGGGGGGACGAATGGTGGCCTCCAGAGCTGGGATCAGCGCCGGCCCCTGTCCTGGAACTCAGGAATCTCGGAGTATGGCTTGACCACACGCTAAGCTTTGTGACTCATACAAAGAGAGTGGCGGCCTGCTGTTTTGGAGTACTACGCGGGCTAAGACCCCTGCTGCGATTCTTCGATGCTCCTACAAGACAGCTGGTCATTCAAGCAATGATCATCTCGCGGTTGGATTACGCCAGTTCTCTCCTATTAGGAGCGAACCAAGCCGAGATTCTTCGTTTACAACGAGTCCAGAATGCGGCGGCTAGGGCGGTGGTTGGTCTGCCTCGAACCTGCCCTACCTCTAACACCCTGCGGTCCTTGCACTGGCTCCCGATATGCAAGCGTATCCAATTCAAGGCTCTCTGCCTGGTTTTTAAAATTCTGAGAGAGTTGGCACCCGGAATACTCAATACACTGATCTCTCCCTATGTTCCTACCCGTTCACTACGATCCCTTGGACAGTCCTTGGTGGTCGTCCCCCGTTTCAGACTTAGTCGGATGGGGGGTCGCTCCTTCCGCGTGAAAGCCGCAACTCTCTGGAATGCGCTCCCCTTGGAAATCCGCCTTTCGAATGACCTAATGTCTTTCCGCAGGGCCCTGAAAACCTTCCTGTTTTAATTGTTTCTAGCTTTTATTGTTTGCTTTTTGTTACCGGACCTAGTGTTGTGTTGTGTTTACCTTTCCCTGCGCCAGGACGCTCCTTCGCTGGAGCAGCTGTGCGCATTAAAATGCAACTAACATAACATAACATAACATGACACTCTCTAGCCCATGTGCACTGTAACACCACCCCGTGAATATGTCATGCCACACTTGCCTTCGCACGGGTTATATTGCCCCATCTAACGTGCCTTCCTCGATGCCTATGTTATAAAGCACAGCGCTATGCCGTACTTATTACAATCTGGGATCCATATCTTTGTCACAGTGCATATGCAATGTTACACTACCCAGCAAATATTTTATATTACAACTTTAGAGACTACTTAGGTTACACAACACTGCCCTGTGCATATTACACTCCAAGGCGCATATCACATAGCAAGCGCTAGTGCCTGTGCTATCTCGCGCTCTCCAATGAATCTGTCATTGCGCACAATGTATTGCATATTATATTTCACGCCCGGTTCATCTTATATCACACTTTTTGGTGCATAGTTTATACCATATACTATATCTAGTTTTCATTTTCAATCGTGCTCTCAGGACTATGTTCTATATAACACTGCGTCCACCTACCCTTTTCACGGGCATTACATTTTGCGATGGGGGGTGGAAGGTCAGGGGATGTTTCTGCCAAGTGAGCCCGGAGTCACAGTCCCAAACATCCTCTTCTTCCTGAATAAAAGTGAGATTATGCTGCATACTTGTTCATATGTTAAGTAGTTCGCACAGACACACATGTTAAAAACAATAAAGTTCCTAATACCCAGCTTCTATGAACAGTTAGCTTGCTGCCCCATCCACCTCATCACTATTCTCTGTTGTCTGAATCCATGGACTAGCCTCCTCCCTCCTGCCATGCATGGTCTGATGTGCTGCCACTGCCCTCCATTTAGCATGATGTACCAGTCCACTCCTCCTGCCCTCCATTGCCCAATTCTATGGGCAATCATTGACCTCCTGCTTAGCCTCTGTGCTTAGCTTGCTGCCCCTATTCTCCTTCCCCCTGCCCTCTGATGTCTTTGTGCATGCCCCTGCTCCATCCTTTTTGACCACCATGTTCCATGGACCTGCCACTCCTATCTACTCTGAGTGTTCTGTTGAGCTGCCACTCCCCTCCCACCTGCCTAGCATTGTCAGATGACTGTAACCTGTCCCTGCCACGTCCACCCTGCCTGTCCACATGCCATGCCCCTATCCCCTTCCTCCTGTCCTTCATGGTCCATTTTACTGCCACACCCTTCTGCCCTCCCTGGTCTGTTGTGCTGCAACTGCTCCTCCTGCCTGCCCCACGCGGTCTGTTGTGAGGCCCCTTCCCCTGAACTCTCTTGTCTGTGGCCAGGTCCTGACCCTCCCTTCTATCCTCCATGGTCCTTTGTGCATGCCCCTGTACCCTCCTTCTTGCCCATCATAGCCATTGTGCTGCCACTAACCCTCCCGCTTGCCATGCATGGTTTTCTGTGCTGCCATGGCCCCTCCCACCTTCCCTGTGTGGTCAGCTAGCTGCTCCTGACCCCCTCCCACCTTCCCTCCATGGTCTGTGTGTATGCCATCAGTCTCACTGTTGCGCTCCATGGTGTGTCTTGTTTCTAGTGCCCATCCTGCCTGACCTCCATGGTCATCTTGCTGCTCCTGCCCTGCCCCCTTGCCCCCAGCCCTCTGTTTCCATGTGCAGACCTCTATTCCCTCCTTCCTGGCTTGTCGGTTCCATTGTAATGCCCCTGATCCGTCCCTCCTGCCCTTAATGGTCTGTTATGCTGCAGCTTTCTCTCCTGTCTGTCCATTATGGTCAGCTAGCTACCATTGCCTCTTTCCCCTCTGTTGTCTGTTGTCCATGTGCATGGTCCTGTCCCCTCCCTATTGCTTTCTATGGATTGTTGTGCTGCACTCCCGTCCCGCATGCCCTGTGTGGTGTATTGTGCTGCTGCAAACCCTGATGCCTGCCCTGTAGGGTTAGTTTGGTGCACCTCTCAATGTCCCTCCTGTCCTCTGTTATCCGAGTCCATGTTGTTGTATACATATTCTTTTCTGGGGGTTTGGTATTATGTTCAGGGCGCGTGGTGTCCACGAGCAATCTTGTATCTTGCTCGTGGAGACCACGCGGAGTGTTGTGTTTCGAACAGGGGAACTCGGGTGGTGGTGAGCGTGGTGAGCAGCCAAAATATCGCAACTAAAATATCTACCTACACAAATATCGAGTTTTAAATATCGAAGGGACAGAATATCGATGTCAAAAATATCTATGGACAGAATATCGATCCTAAGGTAAGTATTTTAATATCGATGTCAGTAATATCGAAGTTAGTAATATCGACATCAAATATATCGATTTTACTAAGATTGATGTTACTAATATCGATATTTATATTATTGTTATGTATTTTATTATGTATTTAATATGTATGTGTTATATGTTTTTAGTTAAGTGTTCTACTGGTTTTAACATATATGTATACAATTTTTATATGTTAACAATGGTTTTTTAAGTCAATTTTGTGTTTTAGTACCGTAGCGGGTTGTGGGTTTATAGGGGAATAGGGTGGGAAGTAATTTAATTATATGGAATTAATTATACATTTTTAGGAATTATAAATTAATTTTAATTAATTTTTGCGTTTAAGTTCAGTAGCGGGTTGTGGGTTTATAGGGGAATAGGGTGGGAAGTAATTTAATTATATGGAATTAATTATACATTTTTAGGAATTATAAATTGATTTTAATAAATTTTTGCGTTTAAGTTCTGTAGCGGGTTGTGGGTTTATAGGGGAATAGGGTGGGAAGTAATTTAATTGTAATTAATTAATAATTTATTTTCATTTATTGGTATTGATAATTATATTATTGTTAATTAAGTATTAATTGGTAATTAATTTTTATTAATTGGCAATTAGTTTTAATTAGTTGATTAATTGATAATTATGTTAAGTCTATTATTTTATTAGAGGAGTGTGTCGTGCGTTTATAGGGGAATAGTGTTGGAAGTAATTGAAATCTAATTAAGTAATTATTAAATTAGTTGTTGGGTATTGATAATTAATTAATTGGACAATAATTATTAATTGGTAAATATTTTAAATTATAATATTTTGGTTATGAAAAATAATTAATTGTTGATTAATCATTAATTGTGAATTAAATATTATGCATTGATATTTCTAATTAATATATTAATAAGTAATTATTAATTGGTAATTAATGTGTAATATTTATTATTTTGGCGTATGAAAAATATTTAATAGTTCAATATTTTTTAATTGGTCATTAATGTTTCATAATTAATATTTTGCGGTATATATTTTTTTAAATGGTTAAATATATTTTAATTGGTATTTACTTTTTAATAATTCATATGTTTTTGGTTATGAAAAATATTGTATTGTTTAATATTTATTACTTGGTAATTAATATTTATTAATTATTATTTATCGGTATTTATTATTAATGTATTGTTAATTAATTATTCTTTGGTAGTTATGTTTGTAATAATTATTTATTGGTATTTGTAAATAATTGTGAGTTATTTAATAATTAAATCACTAATTATTTTAAATAATTATTTTATTTATAACTATGGTATTTTTAACTTCTACGCTATCCAACACTTTCCCTACTGTTGCACCCTCTGGAGTTGGAATATTAAATGTTATCCCTTCGCTATCCAACACTTTCCCTACTGTTGCACTCTGTGGAGTTGGAATAGTAATTTTTACCCCTACACTATCCAACACTTTCCCTACAGTTGCACTCTCTGGAGTGGGAATAGTAATTTTTACCCCTACGCTATCCAACACTTTCCCTACTGTTGCACTCTCTGGAGTTGGAATAGTAATTTTTACCCTTACGCTATCCAACACTTTCCCTACTGTTGCACTCTCTGGAGTTGGAATAGTAATTTGTACCCCTACGCTATCCAACACTTTCCCTACTGTTGCACTCTCTGGAGTTGGAATAGTAATTTGTACCCCTACGCTATCCAACACTTTCCCTACTGTTGCACTCTCTGGAGTGGGAATAGTAATTTTTCCCCTTCGCTATCCAACATTTTCCCTACTGTTGCACTGTCTGGAGTTGGAATAGTAATTTTTACCCCTACACTATCCAACACTTTCCCTACTGTTGCACTCTCTGGAGTGGGAATAGTAATTTTTACCCCTACGCTATCCAACACTTTCCCTACTGTTGCACTCTGTGGAGTTGGAATAGTAATTTTTACCCCTACGCTATCCAACACTTTCCCTACTGTTGCACTCTCTGGAGTGGGAATAGTAATTTTTACCCCTACGCCATCCAACACTTTCCCTACTGTTGCACTCTCTGGAGTGGGAATAGTAATTTTTACCCCTACGCTATCCAACACTTTCCCTACTGTTGCACTCTGTGGAGTTGGAATAGTAATTTTTACCCCTACGCTATCCAACACTTTCCCTACTGTTGCACTCTCTGGAGTTGGAATAGTAATTTTTACCCCTTCGCTATCCAACACTTTCCCTACTGTTGCACTCTCTGGAGTGGGAATAGTAATTTTTACCCCTACGCTATCCAACACTTTCCCTATTGTTACACTCCCTGGAGTGGAAATAGTAATTTTTAGCTCTACGCTATCCAACATTTTCTTTACTGTTTTTTTTTGGAGCTGGAGTAGTAGTTTTATTGTCGGTGCTATTTAATATTTTTTTTATTATTTTAGCTAATGTAATATATAATTAATTTTAACAATATTCAAATTAAATGTAATTTTTTAAATGTGTTATATATAATTATTTAATTTGTATTCATGTTATTGTTTTATGTGTATGAAGTATTTGTAATTTATAATAATTTTTAACAAGTTATAAGTTATTAAAATAATTATTAAAATGTATTATTAAGTAAGTATATATATTATATATTATATGTATATGTTTAATTAATGTTTTATTACATTATATATATTAATTATTAATTTTAAACATTGTATATTTATAAATATTATTTGGTTTATTTTACATATTTGTTTTTAACTAAAAAATACTTTATATTTTTAATAACGATATTTTTGACATTCTATATTTTATTTTCGATATTTTTGTACTTACCATGTTGTAGATAGGATCTCGATATTCTTGTCATCGATATTTTTGTGTCGATATTTTTGTAGGTCGATTTTCTGTCCGTCGATATTCTGTCAGACATTCGGTGAGCGTTAGGGGAAACGTTATTCATTCATGTTTGTACACGGAGTCTGGAAGATGAATAAACTTCTGCTCCAGCTGAACCTTGCTGTCACTCGTCATTTTTGGTAATTGATGGAATATGAGACTTTTCTAACATTGGCGACGATCGGGCACGGACCGCCCATACATATTAGAAGAAGGAAAAATTTATTTAAAAGGAATAATCTTGCTCAGACGTTGTCTGAAACTGACATCGGAAGGAGAGTTTCGAAAAGGACGGCATAAACAACTTCAGTGAATATAATTCAAGTCTTTGGATTACAAGGGGTATCCGCAGCCTTTCAACGAGCACTTAACCTAATTAAGACCGCTTAATGTGCTCTGAATACAGCGCTGAATTGTTGGAACAAATACATTAAGGAAGTGATTGGCCAGAGGAAGCAGCAGGGATTTCATCGGAAATTGAGGCAAAAACGAGTTGTTTACTCACTATTGCAGAGGAATTCCGGACCTGTTTTCTTTTGATTTTCCCAGCGTTGATGCGCATGCGCGCATTGTATCATCGCGTCACGTTGTTTTTCAAGATCGTAAATACAACCTTGTTTCCGGATTGCCTGATTCAACACAAGGAACCGAGACTGCATAATTCACGTTAATTCAGTTTTAGTTACTGAAAGTAAGGTAGAACGTTTCTCAGTGGATGATTCTGCTTTTGGGTGTGATTAATTTGTTACATTAATGGAAGATAATCTACAAAAATCGACAAACAATATGTGAGTTACAATAACTTTTGTGCCATAAGTTCATTGTTTATTCAGAAAATAATAACTATTTTGCATATAAAATGTATAGTTCATTTTATTACTTATAGTGCAATATGTCTGGTATTGTACCTCCTCCTTCATTTCTATCATCATCGGGCGATCCTCCCATGCCATGGGAAGTATGGGAACCAGTATTTTTGGCATACGTGGAGGTTTTAGAAGGCGATGATTGCGAACAAGAAAGGAAATTGTCACTATTAAAACATTGCTTAGGTGGATTTGGTCTAAAAGAATTTAAAACGTTACCTGCGCTAATTAGTCCTGGGAGAATTAATGTTTACCAGTATGCTTCGACACAGCTTAACATACGTTTTGGAAAAAAAAAAAATGTAGTGATGGAAAGATTTATTTTCTACTCCCGTAAACAACGCAGCGATGAATCTATTGAAGACTATGTCTCAGCACTCAGATCTTTGGCAGCTTCTTGCAAATTTGAAAATATATCATACGAACAAGTACTGAGAGATCAAATTTTTATGCGTACAAACAGCAAGAAAGTTCAGGAAAAACTATGGTGCACATCTGACTTGTCTTTAAATGCAGCTATTGATATTGCAAAATCCATTGAACACTCTGAAGAGTTCATGAAAGAAATTAGAGGAAATGAAAAAACAGATGTATTCAGGGTCAACAAAGAGTTAAAAGATGGTGACAAACAAAAAAAAATTGTTACTCAAAGATCTGAAAATTTTGCAAAAAATGGGAACAAATCTAAGTATCCAAATGCTAGGGTTGAGAAACATAATTCATTATTACTTTGTTTCAGGTGTGGAAGCAACAGCCATCTAGCAAATTTTAAAGGGTGTCCTGCTATTGAGAAAGTTTGTTCTAAATGTAATAAGAAAGGTCATTTCAGTAGGTTTTGCAAAACACCCACAAAGAAAGTAAATTACATACAGTTTTCAGATGATTACGAACCGTCCTATGACAATGATGAAAATGAAATTAATACTGTAATTAATGTATGTAGTGATGACAAAGTTTCGAAATTTCCTTCCTGTCTCATCAGTGTTGATGGCGTTTTTTTGAGATTCTTGGTTGATTCTTGTGCTTGGTATTCTATTATTTCTTTGAAGGGAACTTATTGATCCTGATGTTTCTCCAGGTGGTTATACAGGGCACAAGATTGATTTAATTGGCTATTTT
Source organism: Triturus cristatus (assembly GCF_964204655.1). Classification (NCBI taxonomy): domain Eukaryota; kingdom Metazoa; phylum Chordata; class Amphibia; order Caudata; family Salamandridae; genus Triturus; species Triturus cristatus. Next base: position 786,054,615 of record NC_140594.1, read on the forward strand.
TATGCGAACATAAAATTCGCAGGACGGCAAACTTTCAGTAAAATTTATGTGGCAAAGTCAGGGAAATCACTTTTAGGGTGGCCACATCAACACGAATTAAGCATCAAACTTGATCCCAGAGCTAATCCTCCAGTTTTTGTTGTTGACCATGAAGTTCACCATGGGTCGGTCACTGTGGATGAGCTCATTAAGGAATTCCCTAGTGTTTTCAGTGGTAAGCTTGGGAAATACAAAGGGTTTGAACATGAAATTAAACTCCATGAGAATGCCATTCCTGTACGTCAAAAAGTAAGAAATGTGCCGTTGTCATACAGAGATAAATTGAAGAATATGTTAAAAAATCTGTGTAATGATGGCATTATTGAACCAATAGAATCTTCCCCGTGGGTTTCTCCCATCGTAATTTCAGTCAAATCTTCAGGGGAACTCAGATTATGTGTGGACTTGCGCAGTTTGAACCGGGTTATTTGGGTAGATGCACATCCTCTTCCTAATTTGCATGAGATGGTTTCCACTCTATCTGATGCGCAAGTATTCTCCTGCATTGATTTGGCAAGCGCGTACCACCAGGTAGTTCTGTCTGACAGCTCAAAAAATTATACGGCGTTTATCACACCAGAAGGTCTATTCAGGTATCGTCGTATGCCATTTGGGTTGGCTAGTGCTGCTTCTGTTTTCCAGAGGTTGATGAAAGAAACTCTAGAAGGGCTATCAGGGGCCATCGCTTTCCAAGATGATATTTTAGTTTATGGGAGGAATGATGAGGAGCACGATAAGAACTTACATTACGTCATTGCAGCTTTAGCAAAAAAAGGCCTCACTCTTCGGTTAGATAAATGCAAAATAAAAGCAAGGGAAGTGGATTATTTAGGACACACTATCAGTGGGAAAGGGGTTAAACCAAAACATAAGCACATTGAGAGCATTACCAATGCCCCTCTACCGACCTCAAAAGAACAGTTGGTTGCTTTTCTTGGATTGATTGAATTTTATGCTAAATTCATTCCTAATTATTCTATGAAGACTGAACTGTTCAGGTGTCTATTGAAAAAAAATGCAAAATTTGTGAGGACAAGTGACATGACTGAGGCTTTTGGGAAATTGAAGGCATTCATAGTTAATGCACCTTGTTTAAGACCGTTTGTTCCAGGGAAAAAATGCATAGTTATGGTAGACGCAAGTAATCTAGGTCTAGGTGGTGTTTTACTACAGAAAGATAATTCCAGTGAATGGATTGTAGCATATGCGTCCAGGGTTTTGAGGGATGCAGAGAAGAACTACTCAGTCATTGAAAGAGAGTTACTTGCTTGCGTATGGGGAGCAGAACATTTTAGGAGTTTCTTGTGGGGGACTGATTTCATAATAAAAACTGATCACAAACCATTAGTATTCCTAATGTCTCCTGGTGGTGTTAGATCCATGTCTGCGCGGTTAGCTAGACAGTCATCAAGATTACAATCTTTTCGCTTTCACATTGAATATGTCCAGGGGAAAGCGAATATGCATGCGGATTGCATGTCCAGGTTACCTTTGGATAGTGATAAGGACTATCAGGAGGATGATTGTGAGGTTGCTTTCACGACACATGATATCAATCTTATACATGGTGATAAGGCGAGTCTAGATGAAAAAGTTTGGATGGAAGCAATGAGAAACGATAGTGAATTGAACAATGTTAAGAATTACATTGTGCAGGGATGGCCGGCAGTAAGAAAACTATCTGGTGATATGATGAGCTATTCCAAGGTTCATGATGAATTAGCCATTGAGAACGGGTTGGTTATGAGGATGGACAGAATAATTCCTCCTTTTTCTCTTAGAGAAACCATTATGGAAATTGGTCATGAGGGACATTTAGGAGTTTCATTTACTAGAAGGCGAATAAGGGAGGCATTTTGGTGGCCTGGTATTGATTCCGCTGTTGAACATTTTGTATGCAAATGTGACAAATGTTCGAATAGTGACAAATCTGCGGTGCCTCTAAGAGTTGAATCGTGTCCTGTGGAGTATCCTGTTGGGCCATGGAGGAAACTAGGGCTCGACATTATTGGTCCATTTCATGTTTTGCCCAAGGATAAATGTTTTGGAATTGTTTTAATTGATTATTTTTCAAAGTGGCCTGAAATCAAGATGGTCAAGGTAGTTACGTCACAAAGTGTTATTGAATTTCTTGATGGTATATTTTGTAGGGAAGGTATCCCACAGGAGATTGTCACAGACAATGGTCCCCAGTTTATTAGCAGAGAAATGGAGTCATTTTTTGGGAAATGTGGCATAACTCATAGGAGAATTTCAGTTTTCCATCCAGAGTCAAATGGTCAGGTGGAACGCTTTAATCGTGTGGTGAAGGAAGCGATTCAACTTGCCATTAAGGGTGGACTCAATTGGAGCAATGCTTTACAGTCCATGCTACTAGCATATAGGACATCTCCTAATTCAGTAACTTTAATCAGCCCATTTGAGCTTTTGAGAGGATGGAAACCCAGTACTTGTTTGGTTCCGTGGTGGTTAAAGAAAGGTATGGTTGACAAGAAGTTGATTGCTGTTGATTACAATGTAGTTAGACAAAGGGTCAGTGAGTATAAAAACAAATGAAAGAAGTTATGGACCAGAAGCGAGGTCTAATGAGCACACAAGAAATTGGAGTTGGTGATCTGGTTCGCATAAAGAAGAAAGAGAATGTCCTTAAGGGTTCCCAAAGCTGGTCAGATCCAAAGAGGGTTGTACAAGTTTTCAGTAATGCGGTGAGAATAGAGGGTGGAAGTGTTTGGAATTTGAGCAGAGTATCTGTATTTAAGGGTTCTATACAACCATCTGGGAATGCATCCAATGACATGTGTTTAGATGATGTAAGCAATGACGTTTCATTTAGGAATGTTCAAAATGACACATGATTGGAGAATGTGCACAATGAAATGAGGTATGATCAACAACCAGGGTGTTCTCATTGGAGAAGGGATTTTTCTAGAAGAAAACGTGAACACCATTGTCCGGGAAGGTTTAAAGATTATATTATGGATTAGTTTAATAAATAATAATAATAAAAAAAAAAATAATAATAAAGGGGGGGAGATGTGTTGTATACATATTCTTTTCTGGGGGTTTGGTATTATGTTCATGGCGCGTGGTGTCCACGAGCAATCTTGTATCTTGCTCGTGGAGACCACGCGGAGTGTTGTGTTTCGAACAGGGGAACTCGGGTGGTGGTGAGCGTTAGGGGAAACGTTATTCATTCATGTTTGTACACGGAGTCTGGAAGATGAATAAACTTCTGCTCCAGCTGAACCTTGCTGTCACTCGTCATTTTTGGTAATTGATGGAATATGAGACTTTTCTAACACATGTCCCTACCCCAATTCATCCTGCCTACCATGATCCAATGTACCATACTTGCGAACATTTTGAACTTGGTAAGAGGGAGATTTTGAAATAAATCTGGGGTATTGATTTTCCCCTTTGAGTTACATCGAAAAAGAGAAGATTGTAGACAGGAACCAGATCAAGTAAAGCCCATTTGAGCTTAAAAACATTGGACGTTTCCTGGCTGAAACGGGTCTGTTGGCATGTATGGTTGTATGACCACTGCCTCTTCCTTCTGCCCACAATGGTCTATTACATCACCACAGCCTCTCTTGCCAGTCCTGTATTGTTGGTTTGTAGCCCCTGCCCCCCTTTCCACTGCCCTCCATAGTCTGTTGTGCTGCCACTGCCCTTCCTGCCTGCCTAGTGTGGTCAAATTGTTGCCTCTGCACTCTCCTACCTGCCTTCAATTTTCTGAGTCCGTGCCCCTGGCCTCTGCCTCTCAACAGTATCCCAATGAACAACTAGATTGCTAACATTCTATATTTATTACAAAAGTGTGGAACGCCTGACGTCATCTTGATGTAATCAAAACTGTAATGCCTTGAGCATTTCCTTTAGAAATGACATACATGAGATGGTCTTATTTGCATCAAAATTATTGTTAGTGCTCTAAAAAACTAAAATGAGGACATATTTTCAGAGTTTTCAAATAGCGACAAAAAACTTTTAAATTATTTGTAATCTTAGTTTTTTATCCAGTTGACCACTTGATTAAATGTTGCATCCAAGGGGAGAGGGTGTGGTGTTACTTCCAGAGCTGCAGACTTTGCAACTGGGGAACCAGGTTGGAGTTTCTGCTTCAGCACAACATTCTGTGATTCTGGTCAAATCACTTAATCTCCCCATGTCTACAACCAAAATGAATTTGATCTTGTGTGATGTAACCAATGCTCATGTAAAGCACTCCAATACCTGACAAGTCTGCACTATATAAAACTGCAAATACACAAAAAATAAGTGTTTTGCACACTTCTGTCATTGGGCTACATTTGGGCTACATCTGGGTGATATTTGTGCTGCATTTGGGCTCTTTCGTCTCTGGTGGCCATCTTGGGAGATTTATTTGTTATGAAGTTTCCTAATTTCCTCATTTACTGCAGTCTCCTCAGTAGGAAATGCTTTCAGTTTTTTACTTTAATTCCATCAAGAAGGTATTCAGATATGTCACACATTTGCCATAAATTCTGAATGTTAGCACTCTAGTTGCTCATTAGATCACTGTAGTAAAGCTACTGCTCACCACGGAAGTCTGCTGCTAGTATTAGAAGTGCATGTTTCAGTCTGCATATCAGAATTTTTTAATGAAATAGAAGAGGATTTGAGAAGTCACTCAAAATATGCCCTAATTTTTCTTTCTTCAGCACTAATCATAATTTCTATGGCAAAATGAACCCCCTCATTGTGTTCCTTTTTAAATTAAATGTTTTAGGTGTTACCAGTTTATTCCAATCAAGATGGCTTCAGGTATGCCATAATTTTGTCATAAGTAAGACAGTAAGCGCTCTAGTTGATCTTAAGAACACTCTGGGACGTTCTGTCATTGGGCTACATTTGGGCTACATCTGGGTGATATTTGGGCTACATTTGGGCTACATTTGGGCTCTTTTGTCTCTGGTGGCCATCTTGGGAGATTTATTTGTTATGAAGTTTCCTAATTTCCTCATTTACTGCAGTCTCCTCAGTAGGAAATACTTTCAGTTTTTTACTTTGATTCCATCAAGAAGGCATTCAGATGTGTCACACATTTTCCATAAATTCTGAATGTTAGCACTCTAGTTGCTCATTAGATCACTGTAGTAAAGCTACTGCTCACCAGGCAAATCTGCTGCCGGTATTGAAAGTGCATGTTTCAGTCTGCATGTCAGAATTTTTTTATGAAATAAAAGAGGATTTCAGAAGTCAAAATGTGTTTTTCTTTCTGCAGCACTAATCATAATTTATATGGCAAAATGAACCCCATCATTTTGTTCCTTTGTAAATTAAATGTTTTAAGTGTTACCACTTTATTCCAATCAAGATGGCTTCAGGTGTGCCATACTTTTGTCATAAGTAAGACTGTTAGCGCTCTAGTTGTTCTTTAGAACACTCTGGGAAGCTGCAGTAGAACACAAAGGAATCAACTGACAGTCTCTGCCCTTGTTGGATGTACATGTTTTACTGAGAATGTCAGACTTCATTCTCACATGACTGAGAAAGATAATGTGAATTTACAGAAAATATGCTCTCAGTTTAGCTTATAGATCACCTTCCAAACCTCTGTGGGAAAAGCATGAGAAAATAGTTTTCTCTAAAACATGTTAAATGAGTATGGTACCATCAACAAATGATTTATAATGTAACTAAAGTCTTAAAACCTTCTATTAACTGCAATGCTTTTTAATGAGCTGCTATCATGTATATTGGTCCCAAGATGGCTGCCAACACTTCTTGGATGAAGTGCTGACAGCCAATCAGATCTCAGGATGAGATGTGTGGTTAGGCTCCGCCCAGATATATCTATGATTTTACTTTTGATTTTCTCAGGAACTACTGAACAGATTGACTCCATATATGCAAAAGGCACATCCCTGAGCTGAGGACTACCTCTTTGCCAAATTTCAAGTAATTCTGTTCAGCCGTTCGGGCTGTACCTTGGACTAAAGGTCCCTATGGAAAATTGCATGGGGAAAACACGTTTTGGCCCCCCCCTTTTTTCTCAGCCCCCGCTTGGCGAATCCCCCCGAGACTTTCAGGGTAGGAGCGGAGCGGAGCGCCCCACCTATTTTGAAAATTTTGCGAGGATTCGTCAACCGGCGCCAAAGTTATTCCAAATAGAATGTTGCGGATTTCCTATGGAAACACGGTCCTAACTATAACTATCTACTGGCGACTGCCAGTAGATAATATATATATATATATATATATATATATATATATATATATATATATATATATATATATATATATATATATATATATATATATATATATATATATATATATATATATATATATATATTACCTACTGGCGGTCGCCAGTAGGTAGTTATAGTTAGGACCACGTTTCCATAGGAAAACCTCAACATTCTATTTTGAATAACTTTGGCGCGGGTCGACGAATCCTCGCGAATTTCTCAAAATAGGTGGGGCGCTACGCTCCGCTCCTACCCTGAAAGTCTCGGGGGGATCCGTCAAGCGGGGGCTGAGATAAAAGGGGGGTCCCAAAACGCGTTTTTCCCATGCATTTTTCCATAGGACCTTTAGTACGAGCTACAGCCCGAACGGCTGAACAGAATTACTCAAAATTTGGCAGAGAGGTAGTCCCTAGGTCAAGGAAGTGCCTTTTGTAGGTTTGGTGTAAATCTGTTCAGTATTTCCTGAGAAAATAGCATTTAAAAGCATATATATATGTGGGCGGAGCCTAACCACACATCTCATCCTGAGATCTGATTGGCTGTCAGCACTTCATCCAAGAAGTGTTGGCAGCCATCTTGGGACCAATATACATGATAGCACCTCATTAAAAAGCATTGCAGTTAATAGAAGGTTTTAAGACTTTAGTTACATTATAAATCATTTGTTGATGGTACCATACTCATTTTAGGAATTGTGGTATGTTCTAAGGTGATTTCACCATGTGAAAAAGCCTTCTGCTGGGATATCATGATTGAGAGAAAAATATTTTCTCATGCTTTTACCACAGAGGTTTGGAAGGTGATCTATAAGCTAAACTGAGAGCTTATTTTCTGTAAATTCACATTATCTTTCTCAGTCATGTGAGAATGAAGTCTGACATTCTCAGTAAAACATGTACATCCAACAAGGGCAGAGACTGTCAGTTGATTCCTTTGTGTTCTACTGCAGCTTCCCAGAGTGTTCCAAAGAACTACTAGAGCGCTAACAGTCCTACCTATGATAAACGTATGGCACACCTGAAGCCATCTTGCTTGGAATAAAGTGGTAACTCTTAAAACATTTAATTTCAAAAGGAACAAAATGAGGGGGTTCATTTTTCCATAAAAAGTATGATTAGTGCTGCAGAAAGAAAAATTAGGGCACATTTTGAGTGACTTCTCAAATCCTCTTCTATTTCATTAAAAAATTCTGACATGCAGACTGAAACATGAACTTTCAATACCAGCAGCAGTTTTCCCTGGTGAGCAGTAGCTTTACTACAGTGATCTAATGAGCAAAAAGAGTGCTAACATTCTGAATTTATGGCAAATGTGTGACACATCTGAATGCCTTCTTGATGGAATCAAAGTAAAAAACTGAAAGTATTTCCTACTGAGGAGACTGCAGTAAATGAGGAAATTAGGAAACTTCATAACAAATAAGTCTCCCAAGATGGCCACCAGAGACAAAAGAGCCCAAATGTAGCCCAAATATCACCCAGATGTAGCCCAAGTATAGCCCAATGACAGAATGTCCCAGAATGTTCTTAAAAACAACTAGAGCGCTTACTGTCTTCATTATGACAAAAGTATGGCACACCTGAAGCCATCTTGATTGGAATAAACTGGTAACACTTAAAACATTTAATTTAAAAAGGAACACAATGAGGGGGTTCATTTTGCCATAGAAATTATCATTAAAGCTGAAGAAAGAAAATGAGGGCACATTTTGAGTGACTTCTCAAATCCTCTTCTATTTCATTAAAAAATTCTGACATGCAGACTGAAACATGCACTTTTAATACCAGGAGCAGACTTCCATGGTGAACAGTAGTTTTACTACAGTGATCTAATGAGCAACTAGAGTGCTAACATTCAGAATTTATGGCAAATGTGTGACATATCTGAATACCTTCATGATGGAATCAACGTAAAAAACTGAAAGCATTTCCTACTGAGGAGACTGCAGTACATGAGGAAATTAGGAAACTTCATAACAAATAAATCTCCCAAGATGGCCACCGGAGACAAAAGAGCCCAAATGTAGCCCAAAATCATCCAGATGTAGCCCAAATATAGCCCAATGACAGAAGTGTGCAAAACACTTATTATTTAGTGTTTTTGCAGTGTTATATAGTGCAGACTTGTCAGGTATTGGAGTGCTTTACATGAGCATTGGTTACATCACACAAGCACATATTCATTTTGGTTGTAGACATGGGGAGACTAAGTGATTTGACCAGAATCACAGAATGTCGAGCTGAAGCAGAAACTTCAACCTGGTTCCCCAGTTGCAAAGTCTGCAGTTCTGGAAGTAACACCACATCCTCTCCCCTAAGTGCAACATTTAATCAAGTGGTCAACTGGATAAAAAAACATAAAGATAACAAATAATTTAAAAGTGCTTTGTCGCTATTTGAAAACTCAGACAAAATGTCCTTATTTTAGTCTTTTAGAGCACTAACCATAATTTTGATGCCAATAAGACCCTCTCATATATGTAATTTCTAAAGGAAATGCTCTAGGTATTACAGTTTTGATTACATCAAGATGATGTCAGGCGTTCCACACTTTTGTAATAAATATAGAATGTTAGCAATCTAGTTGTTCATTGGGATACTGTTGAGAGGCAAAGGCCAGGGGCACGGACTCTGAAAATTGAAGGCAGGTAGGAGAGTGCAAAGGCAACAATTTAACCACACTGAGCAGGCAGGAAGGGCCGTGGAAGCACAACAGACTATGGAGGGAAGTGGAAAGGGGGGCAGGGGCAACAAACCAACAATACAGGACTTGCAAGAGAGGCTGTTGGAGGGAAGATCTATTACGGGTCAAGGAAGCTAGAGGCGGTCCCCAGAGCCCCGGGAGCCACCACAGAACTGAGCAGGAGAGTGAGTCAGGGACAAAAGGGGCACCTTAATTTGAGCCGGGGTGCCTAGGAACGCTTGCTCCAAAAATGAAGAAAACAGACATATGAGACATGGAATTGGTGGCAGAATACAATGGCAGTTTAATGAGAAGATACAACTTCAAAGAAACCGCAGAATAGAGACATAAAGTACAAAATACAGAATCCAGATAATCATACAGCTGTCATGATATTCTCTGTATCTCAATTAATGTACTGACAGAGAGAGAGAGAAAACACATCTATAAATGCATCATGAGAAACAAGTTACACCAAGGAAAATGTTACCTAGGAACACTCACGTTTACTCTTAGAGCAAGCATTCCTGCAATTACAATACAAAATCTTTTAAATGCAAAAGTAAAGAGAACAATGGTTAAACATAACATGACATTTCATATAGGTAAAATAGAATAAGATACTTCAAGCAAAGCAGAGCAAGACATTTTAAGCAAAGGAAGACAAGAGCTCCCAGCTCTTGGGGAAAACCTGCACAGCCTGTTAACCTACATACAGACGGCGAGGTAGTCCGTCGATATCTGTGGGTGCTCCCTTTTTATATCATTTTGTGGGCTCCTTTGCACGCTACATCTACCTACGTATGCTACCCAAAAGCTTCGTCTGCAGATTTTACCAGACATTTCGTCATTTACCCACTTAATGCTGACAATGGACTGGGTGAAAAGGTCAGTCTCTCAGGCCAATCGCTTATCGTAAGTTCCATAGAGCAAGCAGAAAATAATGGGTATTGTACGGGAATTCAATATATTCATGTACAAAATCTCCTCAGTTCTCCTAACTTGACGCTCTGCGGTTGCCACTTCCTTAAAAGCGGGAAACCTGCCCAGGAAGCAAGTACCAGTCCAGGATGCAGCCTACTGTATGTCGACAGCTTCAGTGGGATGTTGAACTTTGATACCGAGCACGGAGCACTCTGGTAGGGTGGGGGCTACTAGTTTGGAGCAGAAGGCCTCGCAGACCTGCCTTCAGACTGCTATACACTAAAATTGCAGAGCTATGGTCAATTTAACAAAGAGGCCTACATATTGAACAGAAGGGCCTACACAGGGGTTTTATGCTGGCTGAGTGGTAAGGATGTCTCAGGATAATTATATAGCAACACAGGACCCGCTGGTCAATTTAATACGGCCTACAAATGCGGCTGGCAGGGCAAGGACAAGGGTCTCATACTTCAGGTGTGGACAGAACGGGCCAGGGGCCCCCTGTGATACAAAATCTACCCTCCTTCAAGGCTGTGGCAATGTAATAGACCATTGTGGGCAGAAGGAAGAGGCACTGGTAGTACAACCATACATGCCAACAGACCCGATTCAGCCAGGAAACGTCCAATGTTTTTAAGCTCAAATGGGCTTTATTTGATCTGTCTCCTGTCTACAATATCCTCTTTTTCAATGTAACTCAAAGGGGAAAATCAATACCCCAGTTTTTTTCAAAATCTCCCTCTTACCAAGTTCAAAATGTTCGCAAGTATGGTACATTGGATCATGAAAGGAAATGGGATAGGGACATGGACTTGGATAACAGAGGACAAGAGGGACATGGAGAGGTGCACCAAACTGACCCTGCAGGGCAGGCATCAGGGTTTGCAGCAGCACAATACACCACACAGGGCATGCAGGACGGGAGTGCAGCACAACAATCCATAGAAAGCAAGAGGGAGGGGACAGGACCATGCACATGGACAACAGAGAACAGAGGGGCAAGAGGCAATGGTAGCTAGCTGACCATAATGGACAGACAGAAGAGAAAGCTGCAGCATTACAGACCATAAAGGGCAGTAGGGACGGATCAGGGGCATTACAATGGAACAGACAAGCCAGGAGGGAGGGAGTAGGGGTCTTCACATGTAAACAGAGGGCTGGGGGCAAGGGGGCAGGGCAGGAGCAGCAAGATAGCCATGGAGGTCAGGCAGGATGGGCACTAGAAGCAAGACACACCATGAAGAGCAACAGTGAGACTGTGATGGCATACACACAGACCATGGAGGGAAGGTGGGAGGGGGTCAGGGGCAGCTAACTGACCACACAGGGAAGGTGGGAGGGGCCATGGCAGCACAGAAGACCAATGGCTATGATGGGCAAGAAGGAGGGTGCAGGGGCATGCACAAAGGACGATGGAGGATAGAAGGGAGGGTCAGGACCTGTGCACAGACAAGAAAGTTCAGGGGAAGGGACCTCACAACAGACCACACGGGGCAGGCAGGAGAAGCAGTTGCAGCACAACAGACCAGGGAGGGCAGAAGGGTGTGGCAGTACAATGGACCATGTAGGACAGGAGGAAGAGGATAGGGGCATGGCATGTGGACAGGCAGGGTGGAGGTGGCAGGGACAGGTTACAGTCATCTGACAATGCTAGGCAGGTGGGAGGGGAGTGGCAGCTCAACAGAACACTCAGAGTAGATAGGAGTGGCAGGTCCATGGGACATGGTGGGCAAAAAGGATGGAGCAGGGGCATGCACAAAGACATCGGAGGGCAGGGGGAAGGAGAATAGGGGCAGCAAGCTAAGCACAGAGTTTAAGCAGGAGGTCAATGATGGGGCATAGAATTGAGCAATGGAGGGCAGGAGGAGTGGACTGGTACATCATACTAAATTGAGGGCAGTGGCAGCACATCAGACCATGCATGGCAGGAGGGAGGAGGCTATTCCATGGATTCACACAACAGAGGATAGGGAGGAGGGGGATGGGGCAGCAAGCTAACTGTTCAGAGAAGGCGGGTATTAGGAACTTTATTGTTTTTAAAACATTGAGTCTGTGCGAACTACTTAAAATATGAACAAGTATGCAGCATAATCTCACTTTTATTCAGGAAGAAGAGGACGTTTGTGACTGTGACTCCGGGCTCACTTGGCAGAAACACCCCCTGACCCTCCACCCCCTATCGCAAAATGTAATGCCCGTGAAAAGGGTAGGTGAACACAGTGTTATATAGAACATAGTCCTGAGAGCACGATTGAAAATGAAAACTAGATATAGTGTATGGTATAAACTATGCACCAAAAAGTGTGATATAAGATGAACCGGGCGTGAAATATAATATGCAATACATTGTGCGCAATGACAGATTCATTGGAGAGCGCGAGATAGCACAGGCACTAGCGCGTGCTATGCGATATGCGCCTTGGAGTGTAATATGCACAGGGCAGTGTTGTGTAACCTAACTAGTCTCTAAAGTTGTAATATAAAATATGTGCTGGGGAGTGTAACGTTGCATATGCACTGGGACACAGATATGGATCGCAGATTGTAATATGTATGGCATAGCACTGTGCGTTATAACATAGGCATCGAGGAAGGCACGTTAGATGGGGCAATATAACCCGTGCGAAGACAAGTGTGGCATGACATATTCACGGGGTGGTGTTACAGTGCACATGGGCTAGAGAGTGTCATAGCATATGCACTAGCTAGTGGAATACAACACAGAGGTGTGTGGCACTCGGCAGGCAATGGTGGGTGTAACACAGCATTGGGCTCTGTCAGGAGCGCGCTGTGACTCTCAAGTGATGTTCGTCCCCTTTCCAGAGAGTAAAATAAAAAGTATTACACATCCGGCAGTGGATGTGTGTTTTATTAACCGTGAGGGGGGTTTCTTGCATAGTTTTGGTCGAATTGTTGTCGAATCCCCTTTGAATGGCTTGGTGTGCATGTGTATTAAATGTGCCCGTCAATAGCTACCCATGTTTGTATAAATAAACGACAAGGGTGTCTACCGGGATTAGGCACGGTAGGGCATCAGACATGTCAGAGCTTCACTAGTAGTGTAAATACATTCCACGTGGATTCACTGCATGCATAGTCGCCTTTTAATGAATATCCCGCAAATCGTCATGGTGATAGGTACGTACGGTTTGTCCAGCATGTCCTAGGTGTGTCTATAAATAAATATTTTTTTAAAATAATAAAAAACAGTGGCCGGCCCTAGGGATTGGGGTCAAAAAAATATAATTAGGAGACAGGCCCTGGGGGATGGGGTCATCAGGGCCAATAAATTAGAATAAGAAGGGGAACCACACAGCCCCCCTTCTTAAAAAATTAAAATAAATAAAAGACTGGCATCGTGCCGGAGGCCATGCCCCCTCCGTGCAGCACTCTGCAAACGCGCCCCCAACAGGCATCTCCAGTATGCGCCAGGGAGCTGCGCTGCAGACAGGTGTTCTGAGGCCAAGCCCCTTTTTACACCTCTCTGCAACGCAGCTCTGTGGCGCTTACTGGAGGTACCTAGTGGTCTAGTTTGACCCTAGGGACCCTTAGGATTCAAGGGGACTTAATCTCTCAACTTAGAACAGCCACAGGGCGCGTTTACACAGTGGTGAAGGGAGGGGACGGGGCCTGAGGTGACGTGTGCAAACACGCACTATGGCACGTTTTAAATTGGGGATATAATTTCCCTTCAATACTGAGGGCCCCTGGGGGCTAACTAGCCCACCAAGTGCTTCCAGTAAGCGCCACTGAGCTGCATTGCAAGGAGGTGGTCCAGGCCGTGCCACTTTTTACACCTCTCTGCAACACAGCTCTGTGGCATTTACTGGAGGTACCTAGTGGGCTAGTTGGACCCTAGGGACCCTCAGGATTCAAATGAACTTAATCTCCCAACTAAAAATGGACACAGGGCGTGTTTACACAGTGGTGAAGGGAGGGGACGGGGCCTGAGTTAACGTGTGCAAAAACGCCCTGTGGCCTGTTTTAAGAGGTAGTTTTAATCCCCATGCCCTATTATGTACTAGGGGCTTACAGAGGAGGTCATGCTAATCACAGGGGGACCCCAACGCATAATGTTCCCTAGTGTATGTAGGTGTTTTCACTGTATTCTAAGTGTCTTTTAACATAGCACTGGCTCTAGGACTGGCTAGTCAGACTCAGTTACCACCAGTATCCGTCTGAAAAAGTTGAGGGTACAGGATGATTTTGCAACAAGGCTTCTTTCTGCTCTTCTTTTTGTTCTTTCTGCACGTTATCCTTCTTCCTGCACTTATCTTCGTATTTGAGGACTTCTGTTGCTTCTTTCTGCACTTCTTTTGTTTCTTTCTGTGCATTTTTTCTTCTTTCTTCACATGTCCTATCTCTGTAGGCATAGTTAGAAATTAGCATTTAAAAAACCTTTGAAATTCACAGAAAAAACCATAGGTTTCAGGCACGTTATAGTTAGGAATTAGCATTTAAAAAACCTCAGAAATTCACTGAAAAAACCATAGGTTTCAGGGGTGTTATAGTTAGCTGGACTTTTCACTTGTACAAAACCATTGAAATTCCCCCGTTATAGTTAGTTCAGCTAACTATAACTCGCGCGCCCGCAATGCACTGCTGATGACGTCACATATTACATCACTCATGACATGGTCAGTGACATCACTCATGACAGCACTGATGACATCTCAAATGACATCACTGATGACATCACTGATGACATCATCCTTGTGATAGAGTGGCAGACCTCCTCTCACCCTAATATAACCTTTGATACACACATTCAAAAATAGAGACTAAAATTTTCAAAACAATGGACATACCAATACCAGTTACAACAACCTCTTCAGTAATTCTAAGATCCACATACACATCCACTCATTCACCAACAGTCCTATACAGTCACTCATACATGTACTCACTCATCATATGTACTCATGCACCTATACATCCTGTTACACAATGCCACTCATCCATAGAGTTACTCACACACATAGTCACTCATGCTAATAAAGAATCAAACATACATTTACTTGCATATACAGTTATACACACACCACCACACTTACTTCTACGGAAACTTACACATACTTAGTCTTTTAAACAATCACTTATAGAAACACATAGTTATTCATACAGGAACTCTTTCAATCTCTCACTCTCACAGATACTCACATATATACACCAATAGTCACATATACTAGTTTAAAACATATGTAGTTACTCATAAAGACACTATTGAGACAGTCATTCACTCACTAACACACCCATACACACACTCATCCACCCATACAGTCCTGCACACATGCTGTGTTCAACACATACAAACAGTGAGTCACTCATTCATGCACCTATGCACTACGTAATACCCCCCACCGAACCATGCAGACACTCAGACTGATACTCAAAAAACCAACTAATAACCTATATAGACACCCATGTAGCTACTCACCAACCCATGCAGCCACTTATACACAAAGTGAGAGACTGATACAGATATTTACATATTTAAACATTACTCACTAAGCCATGTATTCACTATGATACACTTAATCAGTCAGTTACACAATCAATTTTTCAAAAACAAATCATCCATTTAGACACTTATATACCCATTTATTCTTCCATCGACCTTGAGATATACATATATAAAACATATTTAATTTTCAGAAAAACACACATTCACTGGATGATGTCATCAGTGATGTCATCAGTGATGTCATTTGAGATGTCATCAGTGATGTCATGAGTGATGTCACTGACCATGTCATGAGTGATGTAATATGTGACGTCATCAGCAGTGCATTGCGGGCGCGCGAGTTATAGTTAGCTGAACTAACTATAACGGGGGAATTTCAATGGTTTTGTACAAGTGAAAAGTCCAGCTAACTATAACACCCCTGAAACCTATGGTTTTTTCAGTGAATTTCTGAGGTTTTTTAAATGCTAATTCCTAACTATAACGTGCCTGAAACCTATGGTTTTTTCTGTGAATATATATATATATATATATATATATATATATATACTGCTGTCCTAATGTGTCAGTAGTTAGGGAGGTAGGGTGGTCAAGTATAAGCTCGGCCCCTAATGCCTCTTTAATGACTAAATAAAATGCCTCTTTAATCTCCTGTTTATCTGGGCCGTTATAAACACCTTCTGAAGAGAAGTCAGGAATTTGTAGGGCACCAGGGTGTTCACTGAAGCAAGAAAGAAGGACCTTGCTTCGCAAGGGGTTACGGGGCCAAGAGCTGGTTACTACAGTTGGTATCTCTAATCCTGGTGTTACCATAGAAACCTGCACATATATGGTGTCTGCGCTTTTATTCTGTAACCATGTATTCTATTCATCTGTGTGACTATGTTGTTTTATAAAAAACACATTCCTCAGACCTTAGTGACACCTAGTTATTTTAAGTAACACTGGAAATGGTTACTGGCTTTTTCCTAGCGAGGTCTGCAGTGCAGGGGGGGGGGGGGGGTAGTCCTGTATGACAAATATGCACACCGGAAAAAAAAGCAGCACTAAACAGTATACCTGTAACAATTGTGGCGCTCAAAATTCTTTAACTTACAGAATCTCTTTAGTTATCATTGGCAGATCAATACATGTGGAAGTATAAAAAGCGCATTTGAAACCTCCCTAGTTATTGAGTCTCACTAATAAACCAGTCTTTTGCACCTAGCAGTGGCCTCTAATATATTGATCACAAAAGAAAATCTTGTAGCAACACCCTACCTAGCTGGCCCTTACCCTTCAATGATAGGATTGGTATGGGGCCAGTCAACATCAATTTGTCAAAAACATTATGTTCTTGTACATCCGATATGCATATAAGTAAACAAATAATCAAAAAGAATAACTGATCAATTTGCACCTATATATTGTGGTCTCTCTAAAATCAGCCTCTGTACCAGCCAGTGACTTTTAATACAGTAACCAAAAAAGCAATAATCACAAAAAAATTCTGCTGCTACACTTAATAAAAAGCTCTATATATATCAATAAACACTAACCAAAATCATATAGTCCTGAAAGTACCTAGTAATTGGCGAACATTTTGTACATGTGTTTCAGGAAGAAAGCAATGCAGGCACGTTTAGTGTTTGTATTTTAAACAATGATTGTGTGCTTTGCCCACTGGAGGGCGACAAAGTGCTTCCTATCACAATGGTGCACACATAAGAGAAAAGAAAACGACATAGAAATACCTATCACTAACAAAAAATAGTATCTAATAAATCATCCCGGGGAAACCACTTGTAATCCACAAACAGGAGATATCCCTCAGCTCGATAGCTAGGCGAGCCGGGATAATCAACCTCTTCCCTATTGGTAATGAAATAGGAGCCCCCTCTGAATTATCAGAGGAGCACTGGAAATAAAAAACACATAAATAATCACTGAAAGATTGTAAATGCAACCTTTCCCTCTCTATCAGGTGGTCCCTTTTGAGCTCCTGGGACAGAGGCCCTCCCTTTTTTACTATATGTCGAGAAGCACCATAACACGCTATAACAATAATAATAATAAAAATGAGCACCACTGAAAGACGCCAGACGCAGTCTTTCCCTTGGCTATTTTTGGCTATTTTCTTAAACAAAACAAGTTATAACATCAATGAAGCAAAGTGAGTCCTTGAAAGATGCCAGATGCAGTCTTTCCCTGGGCTCTATGAGAGGCACAGTAATTACAAACGTCTGTTTCTAGAAACATAAACACGTAAATCTCATAACTGTCTAACTCCACTCTCTGGTTCAGAATTCCATTGCGCACACAAGCCTCCCCAGCTTTAGAATGTCTTTTAGCGAGACCAGCCAGACAGGGAAGAAAAACTGAAAGGGAGAAGGAACGCAGAGATCTCACAAGAGCTCCTCTCAAAAACTGTTACCAAAAGACACTCACGTCAGGTAGCACTCACTTACCCGAGTGCTGTTCTCTGAGGTTTCAGTCACGAAGGAGTCACGAGTGTTTAGTCTGCATCCTCTCGGTCCCAGCTGTCGCAGCCGTCTGCTGGTACAGCCAATCCGAGTCACTGCACCAAAATGTTGGAGGGAAGATTTATTAAGGATCAAGGGGTCAGGGGGCTGAGCACAGAGCTCTTGGAGCCTTCACGGAGTGAGCGAGGGAGTGAGTTAGGGACAAAAGGGGCACCTTAATTTGAGCCAGGGTGCCTAGGAACGCTCGCTCTAAAAATGAAGGAAACAGACATGTGAGCCATGGAATTTGAAGCAGAGTACAATGGCAGTTTAATGACAAGGTACAACTTCAAAGAAACTGCAAGACAAAGGCATAAAATACAGAATACAGAATACAGATAGTCACATGGATTAGATGGTAGTTCCGTATCTAAACTATTGTACTGTCAGAGAGAGAGAGACTAAATCTAAAGAACACATTTATAAATGCACCATGAAAACAGCATAAATTAAGTAAAATATGTCACAGAATACATAACACTTTTACCTAGGAACACTCACGTTTACCCAAGAGTGAGCAATCCTGCAATTATAATACAAAACATTTTAAATGCAAAAGTGAAGAGAACAATGGTTAAACATAACATAACATTTCATATAGGTAAAATAGAACAAAATACTTTAAGCAAAGCAGAACAAGACACTTTGAGTAAGACAAGAAAAGAGCTTCTTAGCTCTTGGGGAAAAACCTACACAGTCTGTTACATACATAAAGACAGCAAGGTAGTCCCCCGAGGATTGTGTGAGCTCCCCTTTTATATGGTTTTAGGTTATGAGAAGCGCCTACAATAACGTCATCTCACGCCACGTCTACCTACGTCAGTCTACCCCAAAAGCTTTGTCTGCAATTTTTATCAGACGTCTCATCGCTTTCCCACTAAATGCGGACCGTAGACTAGGTGAAAAGTTCAGCTTCTCAGGCCAAGCGCTCGTCGCAAATTGCATAGGGCAAGCAGAAAAATGTGTATTGTGAAGGGATTCTATATAAACATATATTAATCTCCTGTGTTCCTTAGCTTGACACATCTGTGGTGGCTACTTCCTTAAAAGTATGTACCAGCCCAGTAAGTATGTACCAGCCCAGGATACAGCCTACTGTATGTTGAAAGATTCAGGGGGATGTTGAACTTTGAGGCAGTGAACTCAGCACACGGGTAGGGTGGGGGCTCTTAGTTTGGAGCAGGAGGCCTCGCAGAAAGAGGAGCTGGATATGATTTGGGTCAGACCTGCCTTCAGCCTGCTATACAGGAAAATGGCAGAACTATGGTCAATTTAGGAAAGAGGCCTACATATTGAACAGAAGGGCCTTCACAGGGGTTTCATGCTGGCTGAGTGGAAGGGGTGTCTCAGGGTATTTATATGGGAAAATCGGTCCCTTTCTCAAACCTGAGCACCTTCAAGAGGATCTCCAAAGTGGACTCCACGACCGCTCCAGATGCACCGCTATTCGAACTGTGTAAATAGACTCCAGCACCACCCGGCAGATGGTCTGGAGAGACTCATTGGTTCTGTGTATTGTTTGTTTGTGTTTCCATAGGTTGGACTTTTGTTTTTTTTAATTTCAATTAAAATTTGGGAGGGACATCCTGCTGGACACGTTCTAGTGTTCAGCCTTGTGCTGCAACTACACTTTACACCCACCCATCACAGGCGTCACCGTTCAGGTGACCCTGCCAATAAAAGGGTCCGGGCGCACGTGCCCTGTGCCAGTTCTGGTAACCATATACACTGTGTCTGTGTCCTTATTCGTTATCATGTGGGCCTAGGGCCCACAACACTGTGGTAAATAATTTAATTACCGGGACTTAATTTGATACAGAAACATAATAAAATAGCTCAGTAAATAAGAGGCAGAATCCGTGGTATTAGAGGTTCGGAATGGGCTTTATTCCAATGGTCGATTATAATCGGTTGCTCCAAGTTCCATCACCACGGAGGTTCAGGAAGTGAAGTACATACATTATTGACAAGAAATGACTTTTATAGAACATACATTACAATGAAACAAATGCGGTAGGCGTAACAATTGATAAGGAAGATGATAATTCACATACGTAACCGAAAATGGGCGTAATGAGGAGTAAAAAGGAACATAATTGGTTATGATGTCATATATAGGTGGATCTATAAGATTATACTTGGCATAGATGCGCGCGCAGCAGCATGACGTGTGATTGACGTGCAACTAGGGGGTGAAGGGGACTTGACATTTAGCTCTACATGTGGAGACAAGAAGTCTGGGGGGTCAAGTCAACCTAATCCCAAATCATATCTAACATCCTATGTTTAAAGAACTATGTTATCCACAAAGGAAGGACTCTTGGACAAAATCTATTCTATACTGACTGTGTGTGCGTGCACAAGCGTCTAAGTGTCTACACTAAATGCGAGGGGCAGAAACCTTCCATGGTAACAGGGCTATGAATTACTTGCATGAGGACAGAGAAGCCGGGCCTTTGCTCGGTAGCTGGAAGAATGTTTACTTAAACTACTAGACAGGAATGCATCGGCTGAGGAGCGAAGTAGATAACTCGAAGGTGAAATACAGTTTTTGGCAGGCAGGCAAACCGGCCGAGGCAGGCACCGTTAGCCGCACAGGGAGTAGGACAAAGTTCATGGATACAGATGCGAGCTCAAGCTGAAGCTGTCAGAGGCAGAGAGCAGAGAAAAGCTTGATGGCAGAATCGGGCCTACTCGCCTGAACTGCAAAATGGAGTAACTGAGCCATATAAAGTCGGTGGCCTTTCGTACTTAGGAATCGAATATCCAGCCCATTCATGGCGGATCTGACAGAGGACATGTTGACAGTGGACGCACATGTATTTGCGTCTTCATAACTGGAACTGGAGGGAACATACATGTACTTGTGATTCATACATGAAACCGTTGGGGTCCAAGATAGGGGACATAACTGATCAGAAAAATCCATATTTCCACATTCCCTCCTTGTCCCCTACTTGCCCGTTAAGAGATATCAATCTTCATCAATCCATTAATCTGTTCATATAGCATCATTTGTTCTTCTTTCTTCTTCCGTGATGAATGAAATCCTGGTGGTGGAATACACGATGTGGCACACAGACCACAGATCGCTGGTCCACATTGTAGACATAGACAGCAACTGAATAGTATGAGAAGGCCAATACCTAGGAAAGATAGGACCTTCCATCCAAAGGTAGATAATACACTCCAAAACCAACCGGACCAAGTCCAGGTGCCTGGGTTCTGGTGTATCTGGCTTACAATCTTATGAAGGCGAGTTATGGCTTTATATACAGATGGCGAATTTTCTGGTATGAAAATGCAACAGCTTGATCCGATGACCCTACAAGCTCCGCCCCTATCAGCCAGGATGACGTCAAGGACAAGACGATTTTGAAGCACAACAATCCGCATAGCAGACTGCTCTTCTGTTAAATTGTCTAAAGCGGAAATAGTTTCATTCACTACTGCTTCAAGTGTTCTAGTTAATCTACGTATCAGCTTACTATTAGTAACAGTACCTATATAGGGAAAGAGACCTTTATTGAAATCTGTGTATTTCTCCCACGCTGTTTCAGTGTAATCGACTATTGGGAGATCTCTCCTTACTCTATTATTTACTAAATGAGTGTTTCTGTGATAATCAGGAGGAGCTAGAAAAACAGGTGGCAAAAGGAATCCAATGTAGCAAGTACCATCCCAATTTAGAGGTAAACGTACATATGCCGTCTGACCACATATGAAATAGGAATGGCGGGAAGCTCTAAATGTGGACTTGCCTTGATCACTAAATTCTACTACAGTGGTGCATTTACTATGGCCCATATGTATGGAACCATTTTTCCTTACACATAGTTCACCTTTTACTGGAAATATTGACATAGCGGGCAAAATTGGAGTAG
The DNA here is from genome assembly GCF_964204655.1 of Triturus cristatus. Taxonomy (NCBI): domain Eukaryota; kingdom Metazoa; phylum Chordata; class Amphibia; order Caudata; family Salamandridae; genus Triturus; species Triturus cristatus. The sequence continues at coordinate 786,076,327 of NC_140594.1, forward strand.
CTTCGGATTCGACATTTAGGATCATAAGATTAAGCGTAAAATTACCTAATCCATACACCTCATTTTCTAGATCAGTTCCTGTTCTCTGGGGAAGTCCCTCCTTGTTGGGGTAGCAGACCTTAAGCAAAACTAAGTTCAAATTTCCCCATACCCAGTTATCTTGATAAACTGCAGAATTCGAATCTAGAGAATTAATTAAACTAAACCATGCTCCACAGGAGCCGTTGTGTGTGAATGGGTATGGAAAGAGAGGTAGAATTCCTTTATAATTCTGGTAGGGAGGGAGTCGGCCACATATCCAACAATTTGTAGCATTGCTAACCTGATGGGAATGATGTAACATACTGATAAACGTGTTATTGCGCAGCGCAAATCTATAAGACAACTCAAGCGGAGGTAATTCACTAAAAGAATGTTCAGCAGTAACATTGTAAACATGTCTAGAAATAGGATAATATATGTGCAACAATATACTTGCAGTAATTATTAAAAGACTTAAGAAAAACAAAATTAATAACGTCACTATGCAATGACTACGCAGTGATTTACAGTACGCCTGTCGTTCCAACATTTTTCGGGTGCTTTCTCTATTTAGGTCCAAGGGATACATGTCAGAGACAATTCAACCGCTTCACCTTGGAGAGGACTTAAACAATCAAATTGCTCGACTGGTTGGACCCAAGCTTTAGTTTATAAAGTTCAGAACTACTCTTTTCAACAAAAGGAAGTTTTGAGTCAATAGGTGAAGACACACGAGGTGCGGTATTCACATCTGCTGGTAGTCCATGAAATTTCTTGATATGACTTGAATGAATCCAGCCTTTCCTGCCCTCGATCTTCACGGCTGTTCTTGTGGTGAGCAACACCAGCTGAGGTGACCTCCACCTAGGTTCCAGCTGAGTCTTTCGATCAAAGTTCCTCACGAGGACCAAGTCTCCCGGAACTACGTCATGGGGTTTCACCTCAGTGTTGTCAGGAAAGGCTGCAGCTACCTGTGAACGACAAGATTGTAGTGCAGACATCAAGGAAGCCAAGTAATCTGTCAGCATATTACAGTCAATATCAGTTATTTTGCGTGGCATAGGCGTCCCCCACATATTTGGTGGTCTGCCGAAGATCACTTCATACGGGGATAGCCCTGTTCGAGAGTGTGCTACCATTCTTGTGTAAAAGAGTGCAACTGGTAGTGCTACTACCCAGTCGACACCTTTCTCCCTGCATATTTTGGACAATCTAATTTTCAGGGTCTGATTATGTCTTTCTACGAGACCTGCTGCCTCAGGGTGTCGGACACAGTGGAATTTCCACTGATAACCTAACAAAAGTGAAACATGTTTCATTAATTCGGATGAGAACGGCTGGCCGTTATCTGAGTGAACAACACGTGGTAAACCATATCGTGGGAAGAATTCTCGAACCAACTGTTTGGCAGTAGTCGGGGCAGTGTAATCTGAAACCGGGTATGCCTCCGTCCAACGGGAAAGAGCACAAACAACTACGAGAACATATTTGAATCCTCGACATCGTTCCATCTGGATATAATCCATCTGTAGGACTTCAAAAGGGTGATCAGGAGGATGAAATCCACCCTGTTCTACGGGAACGCTTTTTCCTGGGTTGAACTGGCAACAGATCATACAGGTACGAACCTTTTGTTTGGCTGCTGCTCGTAAATGTTTATTGAACCAAATGTGTTGAATGCTATCTAGCATAGCTTTTTCTCCTAGATGTGCTGGACTATGTATAGTGTTAATTATAACTTGGACCATTGAATCAGGAAGGAACCACACAGATTTTTCCTTCATCATCCATCCTTGATCCGTTTGAATCCCTCCTAATTCGGTCCATTTCTTTATTTCGTCTGGTGTAGCATGTGTCTGTATGTCAATTACGTCAAAAGTAGGATCTTTAACTGTCATACAATGTGTCGGCGTCGGGACTATTGTCTTTGTCATGTCGGATGTTTGTGTTTGAGCAGTCTGTTTAGCTGTTCTGTCGGCTAGATCATTGCCTTGAGAAATGATATCAGTGACTTTCGTATGAGCTTTACATTTCATAATTGATATTGCAGTGGGTAGATGTATCGCATCTAATAAGGCATGAATGAGGGGTCCGTGCTGAATGTGGGCACCGTGGGAAGTTAAATAACCTCTCTCTCGCCACAGCACGCCGAAGTCATGTACAACTCCGAATGCATAACGTGAATCAGTGTATATGTTGACTTTTTTATTTGTGGCTTGAATACAGGCTTGTGTCAGAGCGATGAGCTCTGCGGCTTGAGCTAACAAAGTATTTATACGATTTGTTTCAATGACTTCAGTATCTGTTGTGACTGCGTAAGCAGCCACTAACTCTCCTGTACTTGTTCTCATACATGAACCATCTACATACAACGTCAGGTCTGGGTCTGACAATGGGACATCGGTTAAGTCTTGTCTGGGTTTCGTCGTTATTGTAATAACTTCAATACAGTCATGGGCTAATGGGTCTGTTCCGATTACTGGCAAAAGTGTAGCAGGATTCAATGTGTTACAGCGTCTGATTTCTATATGTGGCTGGAACAATGTTAGCTCGTACCCTGTAAGTCGCGCTATAGTCAAGTGTTGTGTTTGCGTTCTATTTACAAGAACCTCTACTGCATGTGGTACTTGAACTGTCAATGGATGTCCTAACACTATGGCATCGCTTTGTCTGATTGCTAAAGCTGTCGCTGCCACTGATTTTAGGCATGCAGGCAAAGCCTGAGCTACGGGATCTAATGTACTAGAAAAATAAGCACATGGTTTGTGTGCTCCTGCTTGTTCCTGTGTGAGTACTGACAAGGCAGTACCCTCGCGTTCTGTAACAAAGAGTGTAAACTGTTTTCTGTAACATGGCGTTGCTAAAACAGGTGCTTGACATAAAGCTTTCTTTAAGCTTTCAAAAGCTTGTGTATGTTCCTGAGTCCAAGGGAGAACAGTCGATGTGGCTGCCTCCTGTGTTGTCAACTGAATGAGTGGTTTTGCTAGAAATGCATACTGAGGGATCCACTGCCTACAGTATGAAGTGAGGCCTATGAAAGCTCGTACTTCCTTTTGTGTCTTGGGTACTGGCATGTTAGCTATTAACTGAATGCGGTCGGGTGTAAGCTGCCTTCCCTCCTTGGACAGCGAGTGTCCAAGATAAATAACTCGCTGGACACAGAATTGCAGCTTAGAAGGGGACACCTTGTGACCCTTTTCAGCTAGAAACTGTAAAACTGTCAGTGAGGCTTTCTCACATTCGGGTTCGCTTCTCGCGGTGATCAGCAGATCATCGACATATTGAAGCAGAGCAGTGTTAACTGGCATGTGGATACTGTCGAGTTCTCGTTTCAGTGCTTGGCTATAGATGCTGGGGCTTTCTGTAAATCCTTGAGGTGCGCGTGAGAATTTAAAGCTACGTCCATTTAAACTAAATCCGAACAAATATTGGCTTTCCGGATCTATTGGGACGCTGAAAAAGGCATTCTTGAGATCAATTACAGTAAAGAATGTTGCTTCGGAATCAATAGCTGTCAATAATGACGAGATATCAGGGACCACAGGGAATTGTGGCACAATGCACTTGTTTAATTCGCGCAGATCAATAACCAATCGATATACTGGCGGGGCCTTCGGATCTGTTTGTTTAAGAATCGGAATTATCGGTGAATTACATACATTGGAGTCTGTTTCCACAACTACTCCTTGGGCAATGAGCTCGTCAATGATTTGCAGCAAAGCCACTACAGCATCTGGTGGTAACTTGTATTGTCGCATTCGTGGTAGTACCACTCCTGCCTTTAATGTGACTTGATATGGTGTAATATTCATGCAACCAACATCAGTAGGGCCTTGTGCCCATAGATGTGTAGGTAAAGTCTGCAGTCGGGGATCCATGTCTCTAGATACATAGTGACCTTTAAAATCACGTAAAAACAATCTTACTCCTTCCGGAGAGCAACATATTATAGCTCCTAGAGCTTTCAGTGTTTTTATTCCTAACAGATTTTCTGGACATGATTTAGTAAGCAATAAATCTGTAGTTCGGGTCAAAGGTCCTATCGTAAGTGGAAGAGGTTGTGACACTTCATTAACAATAGGTTTTCCTGAAAAACCAAGGGAAATATTCTGTGAGCCTGAGAGGGGTGCCCCTGGAACTTCACTACGTTTTATGGTTGTTCGACTTGCCCCGGTATCGAGTAAAAATTTTCTGTCTTGGCCTAATAATTCACTATGTACATAAGGTCCTTCTTGGTCTACTGGGATCTCGATAAGGGGTAAGTCAACTTCCCTCTCTAGGCTGGTTCATGCGTATCGCTGATACTCAGGGTAGTCATACTGTGCGGTCTGGTACAGTTGTCGTGTCGTGGTTTGGGTGGCAGCAACAGGCAGCGCTGGTGCAGCTGGCACAAACTGTATAGACTGTGGTGGAGCTGGCATGGACTGTGCATGCTGCGTGGCTCCTTGTTCATTCTGATCCTGTCTAAGTGGCCGTGGTCTTTCTTTTGTATTACCTATGGCGATATTATGTTTTAAAACCGGACAATCGTGTACGTAATGACCTGGCTTTTTACAATAATTGCATGTCCCTTTTACAGGTCCTGTTGAATCACCGGAATGTGTCATACCCTTTTTATGTCCTTCAGCTGGAACTGTCTGGGAAACTAGCATTTTCATTTTCGTGTCTTTCATGCGTCGGTGTTCATGTTCTTGTTCCTCTCTAATTCTATTGTGGTGGTACTGTAACATTTGTAACATTTGTGAGGGGGTGTTACCTTGCCATGTACTCTCGAATTTTAGTACTCTATTCTTCACTTGAGGCAAGGCATTTTCTACTAATTTTGTCACAAACAGATGTGGGTATGATTCGCTACTTGCTTTTATGCCACTATTTATACCAAAACATTTTTCAAATCGGGCATAGTAATCACTAGTGTCTTCATCTTGCTTCTGTTTACAGGCTGAAATAGTACCCCAATCTTCCTTTTTCGTAGTTAATAAACGTGGCAGTACCTGTACTAGTAAACCTGGTAGTGCTTTAGTTTTATCCCCAAGCCCTGCTCCTGCAGTTCGGGCCTTTTCTTCTGCTTCTAATGCTGACCATTCTATCTTTTGGTCTCCTACCTCCCACTCTTTTTCCCTGAGTTTTTCGTAAATGCCCGCAGGCATCAATACCTTTAATATTGTCATAATGTCGGGATAGGTATACTCTCCCATGAGTAACATGTCTTTAATTTCTCGGTGGAAACCCGCTGGGTCTTTGTCATGACTGGGTACCACTTTCTTCATTTCTAACAATTCTATTTTCGATATGGGCGTGTATACAAATACGCGTTTAAACTCATTGTCCTCGCCCTTTATTGGGTGTACTTCTCGTAAAGGATTCTGTCTGTCCATGTAATACGTGGTTCTTTCCTTAATGGGTAGTGAGACATGTTCTGAACATACAAAAAGAATGTACTGCTTTCTTGATTCTAGTATTTCTTTAATTAATTTAGTACCTGAACCTCTCCATCTATTCGTGAGTAATTCAGTCAATATATCAGGTAGGGGACCAGGGTCCGAATGTTGACTCTGATATAGTATAAGGAGTTGTTGAATCATATAAATCCCAGCTAAACGCTGTTCATCTGGGGTGAGATTCAAAAACGTGCGTGCTACTGTATCATCACTGTACTTTCCGGGACTGTCAACCCAATGGACAGCTGACCTGGCTAATTCTTGTTCATCCATAGAATCGAGAAAATGATAACCCCTTCGTTCTCGGAGTAATTTGTCAGCGGCTTGGAACGAATGCTCGTTAGACCTTATATGGACTATAGGTGTTTGGAAATTCCTGTTATTATCTGGACATATCGGACGTATCGGGTCAATAAGACATCTATTACTATTACAAGATCTTCCTCTACCTACATAGGCTATGGTGTCTGACTGTCCCGTGGACAGTCCGGATCCTTCTTCCTCGTTTTGTTCGAACTGGTCTACCGTTAATCTTTCTTCGTGTAGGCGTTCTATTTCTTTACGGATCTTTCGGCACATGGCTATTATACAATTTTGCTTATCATGTCTTCCTTCTGATATATTCTGGCTCCATCTGGTAAGAATTTGCATTGCTTCCGGGTCTACCCCCGGTCGGTCTTGATTTCTGATCACACAATTTATGAGGAAACGTAACAGTTCCCCCTGTATCTCCACTTTCTGATATTCCATAGCTCTGTTAATACATTCAGAATCTCGCCCTGTTTGAACAAAATGGTATATATTATCTAGATGCGCAGTCATTCCTGGTAACTTCCCTAAATACACCGCGGCTCGTCTGATACGTAATGATGCCAGGGTCATTTCGTCCTCTTTGCCGGGCACAGGGTCATATCTACAATCTACAAGAAGTTCCTTAAGCGTACGGGCGTTTATGAGTTTGGGGGTACGTGAATGTGCTGACTCTTGAAAGGTAAGTTTATTTATTCTGGGTGGCGTAGAGAAAATGTTGGTAGCACCTCCCGTAGCCCCGTCTGGGGTATCGGGCGTGAAAGGATTTGTTGAACGCGATACAGCAACTATAGGTGTTGACACAGCTATAGAAGTAGCTGTAGGGGCAGATGCAGAACTAGATGTGCTTGCCGGAACTTGTGACAGGATTTGTTGCTGTAGAGATACGGGTACTGGATCTTGGCGTTGAACCTCCCTGGCAGGCGGTCCATGTGGGGCGGAATTAGCATACTCGGGAGCTGCGTCATCTAAATATGAGGAAAGAAAAACATCTTCTGCGGTTCTAGGATGCCCCTTAGGATGTACCTTTATTGGAAATAATGGGGGTGGCAAGTCTTTTGGTATCTCTGGAGTAGCCTTAGGTAATCCTTCGGCCAGAAGGGGATACATACCATTCATAAGGGCATTTCTTTGTCTGTCTACTTGTTCTGATTTCACTCTTGTACCTTCTTCAATTAATAGGTTTTCTCGTACTTTATTTGAATTCTCTCTATTTCTCTCTTCCTGTCGGAGGGCTTTTTCGGTACGTCTATGAGATTCTTTACGCCATAACTCAACGGCGTCTTTCTGTGACTGTCTGACTTTCTTTTTCCATAACTCTTCCTCTACTTTCATGATGCACTCTGCATCCCAGGTCCCCGCTGTGGGCCACCTCTGACTTTCTGGTAATTCCTTGGTGTAGTCTACCCATAAATCAAGAAATAATATAGCATCTAAGCCATGTTTATGATACATGAAGTACCCTGGAGTGTCCCTAGGAGGAATAGGAACGGCTTCTTCGAGTACCCCTTTTCTTGTTGTGATCTGTCTTAGTTTCGAAAAGAGCGGCATATTGAGAACTGATCTGATACTTGATTTTGAACAAACTTAATACAGTAAACACGATAATGAACAGTCATTCATACCACGATATGTAGAACATACTTAAAACATTTAACATTTAACATTTACCTGATGACGGTCTAAGGAAAACTTAATCACTAAAACATAATACTCAACTTTAACTGAATTATACTGAATTTATATACTTGATATACTAGATATACTGCTAAACAGTACAGATACACTGCTGGAACAGTGCAGACCGGATTTGTGTACCAAAACCCGTCTTGACCGGCACAACCTATGTGCACGTCAGAATGCCTCCCCAGTAATGGTACTCACCGGGTAGCTCGGAAACGGAAGGCCTCGGAAACTGAACTGAACTTGAACCGGACTGGACTCGACTCGTTGGAAACTGGACTCGACTCAGGACTTCGGGAACTGGTGGGCCTCTGTATACCTCGGATCTTGCTCTCTCAGCTAGGCTCTGGTCGGGATACTTCGCACTTCTCACCGCCTCGTCTGGGTGTTGATCGCAGCCTCAGTCGCCCCCGCTTGACCGGAGGGAGATACAGGAAATCCTGCTGGTACGCGTAATTGTCCGTCCAGCTGTGGCAGGAGACCGGGCCTGCAACTCACCGCCGGCGCGTGAGATGAGAAAGTGTCCCTATTCGGGCGCCATTCATGTGGTAAATAATTTAATTACCGGGACTTAATTTGATACAGAAACATAATAAAATAGCTCAGTAAATAAGAGGCAGAATCCGTGGTATTAGAGGTTCGGAATGGGCTTTATTCCAATGGTCGATTATAATCGGTTGCTCCAAGTTCCATCACCACGGAGGTTCAGGAAGTGAAGTACATACATTATTGACAAGAAATGACTTTTATAGAACATACATTACAATGAAACAAATGCGGTAGGCGTAACAATTGATAAGGAAGATGATAATTCACATACGTAACCGAAAATGGGCGTAATGAGGAGTAAAAAGGAACATAATTGGTTATGATGTCATATATAGGTGGATCTATAAGATTATACTTGGCATAGATGCGCGCGCAGCAGCATGACGTGTGATTGACGTGCAACTAGGGGGTGAAGGGGACTTGACATTTAGCTCTACATGTGGAGACAAGAAGTCTGGGGGGTAAAGTCAACCTAATCCCAAATCATATCTAACATCCTATGTTTAAAGAACTATGTTATCCACAAAGGAAGGACTCTTGGACAAAATCTATTCTATACTGACTGTGTGTGCGTGCACAAGCGTCTAAGTGTCTACACTAAATGCGAGGGGCAGAAACCTTCCATGGTAACAGGGCTATGAATTACTTGCATGAGGACAGAGAAGCCGGGCCTTTGCTCGGTAGCTGGAAGAATGTTTACTTAAACTACTAGACAGGAATGCATCGGGTGAGGAGCGAAGTAGATAACTCGAAGGTGAAATACAGTTTTTGGCAGGCAGGCAAACCGGCCAGGGCAGGCACCGTTAGCCGCACAGGGAGTAGGACAAAGTTCATGGATACAGATGCGAGCTCAAGCTGAAGCTGTCAGAGGCAGAGAGCAGAGAAAAGCTTGATGGCAGAATCGGGCCTACTCGCCTGAACTGCAAAATGGAGTAACTGAGCCATATAAAGTCGGTGGCCTTTCGTACTTAGGAATCGAATATCCAGCCCATTCATGGTGGATCTGACAGAGGACATGTTGACAGTGGACGCACATGTATTTGCGTCTTCATAACTGGAACTGGAGGGAACATACATGTACTTGTGATTCATACATGAAACCGTTGGGGTCCAAGATAGGGGACATAACTGATCAGAAAAATCCATATTTCCACAACACGACAAGTGTGAGATAGGCCTCTCATGCTTACCTGGGACACCTTCAGGGAGTGCGGCCTACGTGGGTTGGCGCAGGCCATCATTGCTGTCGTGGCTTTGCGGGAGGGCCGTCCCCTGTCTGCTGTGCCCCGATCCAAAACAGGTCAAAACACCCAGCCTCAGCCAGAAGCCAGATGGCCTGGACCACCTTTTCGTCTTCTGCCTCAGCAAGCGCTGCCATCAGGTAGGACAAGCCAGAAAAAAACGCTGAGACTAACACGATGCCCCAACAGCAATTAATTAACCAAAATGCGCCTACAGAACACTCCTAACTGACTAAAATACTCCTGCCTATCTAACAACCATTGTGCTACCAAGACAAAATGGTGGTTGGTACCCAAAATGGCAAGATATGTATATGTTGGGCTACGAAAGTAGCCGAAAGGGAGCCAAACTCTTTTGTGCGCTACCACTTCCCCAAAAAGCCTGGGGGCAGACCTCCCTGTGGTAGGCTGCCCCCTATGTCCCCAGTGTAGTGGTACAGCGCAAGGCCTGTTAAGGTAAGTGGAAGTATGGAGGCAGAACCAGGTGGCAGTGTTTCAAACTCCTGCACGCAATTGCTTGTGGGCATGGCACTCCCTTTTCTATTTATTCACTGTGGGAGTGCGGACCAGATAAACAGACGCGGAGGCTGTATATAGTGGGCCAGTCGGCGGCTTTTATTTAAGGATTCAGTTGTTTGAGCTGTAAGTGTTCATGATGGATCTTCTGCTTTCTTCTAGGTCTCCTTTCTGCCTTGTGTAACCTCGCCTTCGGCTATCTTCCCTCTCATTCGGTCTTCTCCTGGGTCGGGGGATCTCTCATGGAGGCTCATAAGAGGGAATGAAAAAGTTGCCGTCAGTCACCACTTAAATAACACGCCCGTAGTCTGTGTTGTACCCGTCACCACACCCGTTTGGTGTTTGGGAATGTCACGAGACAAGATAGGGGATACTAGTGAGGGTAGGGGAAGTTGTGACTGAGGGTAGGTCAGGGTAGTATCGTGCACTTTGAAAAAAAGGGTCTAGTATATCCCTAGAAATCCTAACGACAATCAATTGAAAAAAAAATGACACACGAGGGATGAGATCTTTAAAACGTGAAACACACCTGCGCCCCCCACCTTCCTTCCACTTCTAATAGCCCACCTCCTGCCTCCCCGCTTCCTCTTTCCCCTGCCCGTGACCACTCTCCGGCTCCGCCGCAACTCTCCTGAGTTGCGGCCGCTCTCCAGCCTCCTCCTGTGGGGACCACCACTCTTCACACCACCTCTCGTCTTCTTCTGTGGTTTCCTCTTCTTCCTCCTTTGACTCAATGTCCTTCTTCTCCACGTCTCCTCTGCTTCGTAACTCCTTCCTTTCTCTGGCCCATTCGTGCTTTTCGTCGTTTGATTCGGTCCTTTTCACTTCCTGTAGAGAAGTGCTTCCGGTGTTAGTCCCTCCTCCTGCCACAGCGTCACGAGCGTCTAGTTCCTGTATGGGCAGAGCACAGGGGGGTTGGGGTTATCCTTATGGAGGACGTTGCAATGGAACCCTGATTGCGCGATGCGGTCACCACAGGTAATCCATCTCTGCTATTGTGGCTTGTCATCCCAGGCAAAAGGCGTGTCCTGATCGGCACCCTCTCACATTCACTCATGACCTTTAATGCAGGATAATGGTGAGCGTCATCTTGAAATCAGAGGACATGACCCTGTGCTGGCTTACATTCCTCTGAAACTTTAAAGGCAAATAAAATAAAAAACACATAACAGTTCTACCAGGTGTTTTGAGTTCAGTCGATGCTAACGTCGTGGATCTCGATGTATTCACCCACGGACAGACTTCCAGCTTGTTGGGTCTTTTAATTCTGGGTCTCAGATTGTATGGGTGCTGGTGGCTAGGAGCAGACAAAGTGTCAGGCTCTGAGGCTTAGGACAGCTGCAGTTTGTGTTGGCTGACTGGGATTGTAGCCAAGTTTGTTGTTTGAGCTACCACGGTGTCATGGTGCTGGTCAATGACTTGGTCGTCTTCCCACCTGCGATTAGCTTTGGAAGGCAGCTGTGACCTTTATGTGAACGATGTTGGATGGTGCCACATTGTGACAGCCGAGATGTTCCTGGTAATGCAAAACAAAAGTGTTCCTAGCTGTCACCACTATGCCTCTCCTGGCGACAACCGGAAGGGGTTGGGCCTCAAACGAGGAATGGAATTTCCTCCCTGGATGCCGATCGCACACAAGAACCCAGCCTCCTATAAGAATGCCCCAGTCCTTCGCTCCCCTGGTTGTGTTGGTCATTTTGTTTCTGTGCAGTTCTCCTCCTTTACGTAGCTTCCACATCTAGAGGTTCAGGGATCCATCCTTCCGCATGAAGGGTGTTGTTTCGAACCGTCCTTCCAAACATGGTATCAGTGGGTGCCCTTTGGTTTTTACTGCGAGGAGTACACTTGTATGCCCCAAGTGTCTTATGAAGGACTTCTTCTACATTGGCATGCTGCTCCTAACTTATGCAGATTGCTATATGGGGTGTGTCCATCAGCCTCTCGACCTCGCCATTGGCGCAGTCTTCTGGTGAGTTAGCCAGGGACTGTAGGTATTCCTTGAAGTCTTTGCTTTTACTGGGAGGAACGGTCATTATCACTTTTGAGAGTTTAGGCACTCTGAACAAAGCAAATATCTTGTGAAGACACTTTCTGGTACGACTGGAGGTTGTGTTTACTAACACATCAATGACAGGGAACTTGGAGAAGGCGTCCAACATCACCAGCATGATCTATTCTGTCCATTGGGTGAACAACCCGAAATCCACTCTGATATCACACTGGCTGGGGCTAATTCGGAGGCTTGCAGACTTGGCAACAGTGGTGATCCAGCGGTTCAACAACAACAGATACTCCACTACCATATACTCACCTGGGCCCATAAACTCACAGTGCGTAAAACCGCAGGGGTCAAGTTTGTAATTTTCACAATGTTTAAGATTAGTTATTTCATATTCCTAACTAACCTTTCACTAATCAAAAAGTTATTTCCTCTGGTCAATGGACCATTAGATGAACTAGTTGATGGTGATAATTAACTCTAATTCTAACTCATTCATTTCAAGTAAATAACCACAGACTCAGGAAAGTTTTACATCTTTATCTAAAATAAATGCATGTGAACCATTCCAAAATACAGTGCAGTCACCATCATTCATAGGAGAGAAAATTCAATTCATTAAACACCAAGTGTATACTTCAGACTCATACAATAATCAATGCTCAGAAAGGGAGAGGACAGAGAGAAAAATACCTTCAACAAATGTCAAGAAAATATATTTACCAAGGATGGTGTAAAAGACCTAACCCCCTGGCCAACGGGCTGGTAAGGGTCCCCCGGGATATGTCAGGAGACAAAGACTTCAGGACAGGACTCAGGACAGGATAGTTGACCACTCTAGAATACCGACGATTGCGCCGTACCCCTCTCTGACACTCTCTTCCTCCTCGAGATACCTTTGCGATCTTCTGATCTAACCCAATTGAATTAGGATAGAAAGTTCTGCTTCAGGTTCTGCATTCGGCTCTTCAGCAGCATCTCACAGCATCTCTCCCCAACATTCAGCAAGGCTTCATCTCTCAGCATTCAGTTCTCCCTCTAACTAACTAAAGCTATCTTAATTAATTATACCTTTCGTTCTTCATGTACCACCCACAAAAGTTTCAATATCGTAAAAATACGAAAGCGATTGGTCAGGCAAGGGGGAAGCTCCATCACACCATGCTTACATGTCATTAAAATCTATTCAACTTTTGTTCGCAAACCCGTCCCTCTAATTTTTATTCATAAATTTAGTTCTCATGCGCTTCCATATTTTACTTTGAAACAATATAATAACATTTTGAATAAGAGTCTTCATCGTTAAACTCTTCACCATCCATTCCCAAGGTGTAACACTCAATCTTGGCTCCCTTTCAAATGCGCAGTCATAGCCTTCATGGCTTCACTCAGTGGGCATGCGCGGACTTTGTGTCACTCAGCTTAATAAAGTTATATGAGAGAGGCCCAAATACGCACTAGTGATAAAGTCAGAAAGACAAATATTAATTTCACAAATAAATGGTTGCACTGTTTACCACCCACCTCTACTCTGCTCCCCTTTACTTATTAATACTCTTCCCGCATTAGCATTCGTAAAATAGCTTGTTTTCAATTCAAACAAGCAGATGCCATGAACGCGAGTCTTCAAGACTCCATTTAAGTGTTTTCTGCTCATGCGCAAGAATTTCCCTCCAAGCATTAATACGTCATACTACGAACACGCAGTTGACGCATGCGCACAAAAGTTCCCCGTTTAAAGCGGCATTAGTCCGTCTTCATTGTTATCCACATTAGTACACACATACGTAAGCTTCACTAACCCGCGTGTTCATGGGGTGCGTATTAGTTCACGAAACACGAATAATAACTTCGTTATTAAGATAAACGAGTGGATTGCATCCGAGCAAGTTTCTTTTCCACAAAACCTTGCTCCATCAATCCCCTCTCTGATGGCATTTTTGAGCCATCGAAATTACCCATCCCTTCCCAGATGCCAACTTCAGCATATCTCAGCTTCTTTCCCTTCCCTCTGATCTTTGTCAGTTTCTCCTTTCCCTTCCAAATTTGTCATCTTTTTATATAGCTTTCCTTTTATTTCTTCAAGCAGAATTTCTTCATATTCCCTCTTTCGTTTCCTTCCTTTCCCTTCCTTGCTTCTACAACATTTACATGTGATCATTACTATCAATACTATTGTCATTATCACAATTACTGGTACTATTAGTTGACCTAGAAAACTCTTCCCAAAATTAGTAAACCATTTCCCTATTGATGTTATGCTCTTTGTTAATTTTCCCCATACACTGTCAACCTTCAGTTGGGTCAAATCTTCATGTATTCTTGTAATATTTTCAATATACCCTTTAATTTCCTTACTTTTGTCAGGAATGTAAGTGCAGCAATGTTGAATTTTCAACATAGCACAGACTCCGCCCTCTTTTGACAATAAGATATCAAGAGTACGACAATTTTGTAAAGCCATAGACCTTATCACAACCATTTCTGTACTAATCATCAAGAAACCTCCAGCCGTATCTGTAGAAAGACGATCAACTATGGTTGACAATTGGCAAATTTTTCGAGAATTTAGAATGACTCCAACTGAGGGTATCAATACACTAAATATATCACCTATAATTTCAGAAAAACATGCTCTTCTTATTTGTGTTATTCCATTAGTTATTTCATTGATTCCATTGATTCTGTCCACATGGGACATCTTTGGAAAAACTATTCCAAAATAACAACTACCATACCATCTTGCAGGTAACCTATAATAGGCATTATTTCCGCATACATAATAAACTCCTGGAAATACATGATCAGTTCCCCCTTTTAGTCCCCATCCTACTAAAATTAGGAAGTTATGTTCACATTCACTGGAATCAATGAAAATGTTATTGTAATCTGTCTTTAACGTATGAAGGCAGAATTTTCCCCTTTTCACAAAGTCTAGGGACATTGCAGCATGAGTCTCACCCTTTCAAATACATTCCCTCTTTCTCAGCCTATGAAGATACATGAGACTTCTGTGCAGCAGTTTTCTTTGTTAAATCCTGTCTTCTTTATTCTACTAAATTCAAATCTCTTTTTCTTCTTCACGTAATATACATGTTAGTTTATCCTTGTGTGCCTATTCTATATCTATTGAACTCATTGTTAAGAAAAAATCACCCATAAACTAGGCATCTTTACTACTAAGTACTCGGTTCATATTCTTTCTAATAGGTAGTTCTGAAAACACTACATCTAAGTTAGAATAAAAATACTGAAGTTTCCCTGTTGCATAAAATAAGCTTGATAGAACGCTACATGATATACCATATGTCAAGTGTATATGGTGATGAGTAAGTCCCTCTAACACTGACAACGGTAATTTCATACAGACATAACAATCACTAATTTCCATTGTATTAACATACTGAAACAACAATTTAGTAAATACATTTAAAGACGAGTCATTGTCTGATTCATTATGATGATAGTTTATCTCATCTTCTACCCCTATTTCTATTTTAGTCCCTTTTTTTTCTATCTACTTTCTCATTAGTAGTGGTATTATTCTTATTATTAGTTTCCATTAACAAAGGTACTCTCACTGTTAGAAATAACCACACTAATACTACTAGTAGAATACTACATAAGCAAAACCTAAGACATTTTCGTTTTACACTCTGTTTCAGTTGTTCAGTGACTTCAACTTCTGCCATTTTAGTCTGAGAAAATGTATTTTCTCTTTTCTTTCTTTATTCACAATTCATTCTCTTTTATTTCTAAGGTGGTCTTAATCTGTTCTCATCAATCTGTGCAACATGTACTTCCTCAGATTCTTCACGTAAAGCTACATTTTCAAATTCTTCTAGGATTACATAGGTCTACTCAGGGACCTTGTATTTTCTGTTTAGAATCCTTAGTCTTGGACTTCGAGTGAGTTTTACTGTTGGCTGTTTGAACCTAGCTTGACTTGAAACTTTATTTACTTGTTCTGGTCGCTTCTCTGATTTTCTAAGCTAGTATCTTAATCTTTTCACTCCACCTGGCCAATTATCAATCAATCAATATAAGCTTTATTTCGATAAAAAAAAGCTATACAGTCCCAAATAGACAATTTACAATACTCCAAGATACATTTTTTGGGTACAATGTACAATAGAACAATTAGTTAAAAGAGACATTTAAAAGCAAGATCTTTAAAAAGAATTAAAATTTATATATACATTTTGTCCGGGTGGGGGGAAAGTGCTTGTGCTAGAAAGCAAGCGCCACTTTGGTGCTTAAGTTGTTTAAGAATTAATGCTCAAGTTTCTCGCTCTAATGCTCCATGCCCATATAAGAAATGTGGCTGTTGCACAGGCATGGAGATCCCTTGAGTCAGATCTTAAAATGCGTAATGCTACTTGGTGACTGCGGGTACCTAACTCCCTGCAAAGTGGTTTCAGCCAACGCCCCTTGGTACTTTATAGGCAGGGCAAGCAAACATAAAGTGTGGAATTGACTCTATGGCAGCCGCACAGCTTGGGCAGGAGAGGAGAGTTTGGTAAGGTGGCTTCCACTGCGCGGTAAATTCTCGCAAAGGAGGGATACCTACCCTGAACTTGAAATACAAAGCTCGATCATATGGATTTGGTATTAGGTCCAGGTAGGGTTCAAAATACATTATATGCTTGTGCTGCATGAATTCCTCTGTTAACCTTCCAGCTCTAGGGTTAAGGAGGTCATTCGTAGTAACCCACCGCCAGTACACCTTCTTAATTTCTGCCTTTGATGGGGAGGTTCTATTGATCCAAGCCTCTTTGAGGCCGAGATCATATAGAAGCTTTTTCACACCCTTTAGCCAGTCAATCTTGTACCACCCATCCATGTCCATTACCTCTCTAAGCCCTGCAGCATAATTGGCTAGTTCACGTGTCTGCCACAAGCGGGCCCACAGCAAGAGAGGACGTAATCTTGCTATGTCTCCAAGCGCGTGGCAGCCAAGATTTTATAGATGGGGCTTAGTAGGTGTCCTCTGGGGGAGCATCAATAGATCCTTCAGGAATTTGTTTTCTGATCTGCAGATTTGGTCTGTATTGGATAGACCCCACAGTTCGGCACCATAAAGTGCCGAACTTGCAGCTCTAGCCTTATAGATTGTTAGTGCGGGGGCAATTGGTTTGGTTAATGAAGAACGATGTTCTTTAAGAATTGCCCCCACCACTCTTTTTTGGTTCAAGAGCATTTTCTGCACATGCGATCTCCAAAGCATGGAATCAGAAATGCGAATTCCCAAATAATCAAATGTAGCAACCCTCTCCAGAGGCACGCTATTAAGTAAAGGAGGGTTCCTAAATATTTTAGGTGGATTTAAAATTAGGAACTTTGTTTTCTGGGCATTTATGGACAGCCCTCTGATGTTACAAAACTGGTCAAAGCTATTTAGAAGAGTCTGCAGGCCCTTTGGGGTTTTTGAAATAAGGAGGGTATCGTCCGCGAACAGGAGAGTAGGGATTTTTTCCCCCGCCAGGGCTGGGGCATCCGATGTTATTTACTGTAGGTGCTCAACCACCCCATTAACATACAAGGAGAATAGGGTGGGAGCTAGCACACAGCCCTGGCGGACTCCCCTATTCACCGGTATCCGTGCTGTTATTTGCCCTTGTGAACCCCATCTTATGTGGGCGTAATTATCCTCATCCAGACGAATTAGCATATTAAGGATGTACCTGGGCACCCCCTGCTCTGACAGGACTTGCCACAGGCGCTCACGAGGGACCAGGTCAAAGGCAGTCTTTAAATCAATAAATGCGAGATAAAGACTGCCTTTGCCTAGCTTGACCACCTTCCAATATAGGAGTAATAACCTGAACGCCTGTTCAGTAGTTCCTGTGCCCGCTCTAAAGCCAGCTTGATAGTCGGAAAGGATCCTATTTTCGTCAGCCCATGCAAGGATCCTCTCTAGCAATACCAGACCAACTACTTTCTGAGTTGAATCAATCAAACTTATCGGGCGGTAGTTGGCAGGGTCATCCCTACCCCCCTTTTTAAAAATAGGCACAACTTCTGCTCCCTTCCAGGAGTCTGGAATGGAACAACCTCAGTCAATAGCATTAATTAGACATGCGATAAATTTGGCCCATTTCGCCGGATCTGCTCGGAAGAGGTCCCCTGGAAGGCCATCGGGTCCAGCTGCCTTGGCCGGGACTATTCGCTGGATAGCAGCTTCAACCTCCAGATCGGAAAAAGGTTCTGTGTTTGGTTCGTGTCTCGTAGCCCGAGGATCGATAATTGGGCGAGCTAAGGTGGTTTCCTGTGGACCCGAGTATAGGCTCAGAAAATGGTCATACCATCTCTTACTCTGGATGTTATTCGTTATTAGTTCGCTGTCAGGGCGAACCTTTCTTCTGACCAGATTCCAGAAAAGGCTAGCATCCTTCCCTATGCTGGCTGCTTTTAATGCTTGCCAGTGCTCTTCCTCCCACTCTCTCTTCGCTTTGAGGACAGTCATATTGTAGTCCTTTCTAGCAGTCTGGATCCTGCCAGGGGACTTGCCTTTAACGGCCATCATTAGGGCAGATTTTTTCCGTCTGCAAGTCGTCTTATACCATGGATTGGTGGTGCTCTTACTCAAAGTACATGGTTTGCTGCCCGTAGTTGTACAAAATAGGGGTCCCAAAGTACTGACCAGACCCTCATAGATTGAGAATACCTTCTGTGTGCTGTCTAAATCTGTGGTGGTCTCTTGTATTTCACTCAGGGCCTCTGTCAGGGTCGCCTTTATAACAGTTAATTTTCCCTCATCCATTGCTACCTTTTGCCATTTAAGGCGCCTTCTGCAATTCGAGGCAGTAACCTCCCTTGACGTCATGTGGGCCTCTCTACTCAAATTTTCAGGATTGGGAAGCCATAAGGGATTTAACGTCAGGGACAGCAAATTGTGGTCGCTATCGGTAGTAGGTACAACCTCCATGTCTATTAGATGTCTCCAAAGATTTTGATTTAGCAAGATGTAATCAATACGTGAGGAGAAGCCCACCCTATTATATGTATGCGCTCCTAAGAGGTCAGAGGGTGATCTTCCATTAGTAGCCCTGAGACCATACTCTAATGATATAGAATTTAGCTGGATGGATAGCTGAGTCCATCTTTTTATCGGGGGTAGACTTAGCAGGGGGAATCCCTGCTTTACGTCATCCTCCTCTGAACCCAACAGATCCTCGGTGGCAAGAGGTTCAAATGTGCAATTGAAATCTCCCGCCACCAGGATGCCGGATTCAGGGGGGCAACGAGAAAGTTCTGCTTCCAAACAGCTAATTGTTGGAGACTGGGCTCCACATTTTGTGCCACGTACATAGATGTTGAAAATTTCTAAAGACCTCCCTTCTTTGTTGTCCCTAAGGGTCAGTCTTAGAAGATCTGGGCAATTGCACTCAGTTATTTGTATCGTGCAATCCAGTGTAATGCTAACCCAAATAAGGAGGCTGCCAGATGGCCGCCCCTTTCCTGATGCTGATAATACTGCAGGAATAAAATAGGAAGCAAAACCAACTTTATGGTGGGGAATCGTACTCCAGGTCTCTTGGAAGATACAAATGGTAGAGTTGTCAATGAGTTTGTTCCAATCAGGTATGGCTAGATTCTTAGAGAGACCGGCTATGTTCCAGGAGATCTCTTTAAGATAAGAAATACTATCTCTGGGACACCCTTGTTCACCAATACTTGCATCTATATGCAAGGAATGTTGTTTACTAATAGATGCATGAGGCAGTTCAATGGCAGATGGTAACGCCTGGTTAGATAAACTAGACCATGCAATGGACACGTTGGAATGTTTGGCCAAAGTAGCACACTCCTGGACTATAATGTGCCCAAGAGAGCTTTGTGCAGCTAGAGGTAGTCAATCATTTTCGTCTAGTTGCGACTCCCTAGATGATTTAGATTTGGGAGCTGTGGCCCTCGTGTTTGTATTAGAATCGAATGGAGTAGATCTAAATTGGATATTAGATGGATCAGGGGCAGAGGTCCTATATTCTAAAGCTAATAGGTCCTCGGCCAACTGGGATGAAGTCAGAGTGATTTCCAATGTGTCTAGTCGGAGGTCATGAGAGGAGTGCCTTTTGACCTTAGTAATATCTTCTCTTATCAACGACCGGCACCTTCTAACATGACGAATCCAATGGATAACCTTATTCTTAAGGGAATCCTCAGGTTCATGACCCAGATATTTTGCGACATTAACCATAAACACTGTCTGCCTCTTACGTGTGGTGGCAGGTCTAGAAAAGTGCGGGCCAGATGCGGTTGGAGTCAGCAGTGGAGGTCTGGCTCTTAGAGTTGCGAGATGGATATCGCTATTATTCTGTGTAACTCTAACTTGCCTTCTCGCTTTGGTCAGCAGAGATGTCGCATTTTGCCCTGCCTGTGGATGGTGGGGAACAGTAGGTGCAAGTCTAGCATGCACGGAGGTAGGTTTATCTACAATAATAGTATTATCTTGTGTCGGTACAGATAGGGGGGCATCTCGAGGTATGTGGGCTATATGTTGAAGAGATAGTGTCCTGACAGTGGCTGTTAAGGCTAAAACTAGAGATTTGAGATCCCTCACCTGAACTACAAGTGAGTTTATAGTTGACATCAACATCCGGTCACTTGCATTAGGGTCTATTTCGTTATTTATTTGAGAAAGACAGTGAACTTCTAATGGAACCTGGGTGGCCAAATCGTCGGGTGGGGTTATTATTTCCTCAGCCAGGGCAGCAAAGCGATTAGTGCAAACTATAACAGAGGGCTCTAGATGACTCGTTTCTGTCTGTGCCAAAGAGGGAAGGGGTGGTTGGTCAGGCGAGGTGATGGTCAACCCTGAACTAGATTGACTAAATGTTATATTGCTACTTCCAGTAGCCGAATTTGTACTTGGCGTATTACAAAACATCTTGGGTATACGAACTGGCGGTGGTCGTTTAATAACTTCTGGACTTTGGGTGGAATCTACCACTAGTATACCCTCACACTCATCAACTAGTGTTTCAATTCGATCCATAACATGTTCACTAGGCATTCTCTTACTTTTCTTCGCTTTCTTGGATTTTCTAACCCCCTGCCCTGCATTTGCAGCATTCGGTCCCCCCACTCCCCCTGTTCCCTAAAATAAGTTTCCTATTGCCCATTATAAGGTCACGAAGGGAATGCTTCTAGACAATATAAACAGTACCATTGTGGGCAGTCCAGTGGCAGCACAATCAAATCAAAATCGGTCAATGGCACACAACAGATGTCAGGGGGGTGGCCCTGGCCTGGCTCTTCCTGGCTGAGACGGGCGCGGACGGGCCCGCCCTTGGCCCGGGCTTTTCCCGGGCGCAGCCCGCGCGCGTCCCGCGCTGCGAGGCAACAGCGGCGCTTAAATGACTCCCAGGCGCTGCCTGATGACTTCAGTGGCAGGCGCCTGGGCTAAGGGCTGCTGGGAGTTGTGGTTCTCTCGCTGGCCGTTCCCCTCACGGCAGCCTCACAGAAGGTTGTTGGGCTGAGTGCAGTTTGGAGCCCCCACGCTGGCCGTTTCCCTCATGGCGGACTCACAGGTGAGTAATGTGGCACAAAGTAGTTTCAGCGCTTCCCGCGCTGCGGGGCAACAGCGGTGCTTAAATGACTCCCAGGCGCTGCCTGATGACTTCAGTGGCAGGCGCATGGGCTAAGGGCTGCTGGGAGTTGTGGTTCTCTCGCTGGCCATTCCCCTCACGGCAGCCTCCCAGAAGGTTGTTGGGCTGAGTGCAGTTTGGAGCCCCCACACTGGCCCTTTCCCTCACGGCGGACTCGCAGGTGAGTAATGTGGCACAAACTAGTTTCAGCGCTTCCCGTGCTGCGGGGCAACAGCGGCGCTTAAATGACTCCCGGGCGCTGCCTGATGACTTCAGTGGCAGGCGCCTGGGCTAAGGGCTGCTGGGAGTTGTGGTTCTCTCGCTGGCCGTTCCCCTCACGGAGGCCTCGCAGAAGGTTGTTGGGCTGAGTGCAGTTTGGAGCCCCCACGCTGGCCGTTTCCCTCACGGCGGACTTGCAGGTGAGTAATGTGGCACAAAGTAGTTTTAGCGCTTCCCGCGCTGCGGGGCAACAGCGGCGCTTAAATGACTCCCAGGCGCTGCCTGATGACTTCAGAGGCAGGCACCTGGGCTAAGGGCTGCTGGGAGTTGTGGTTCTCTCGCTGGCCGTTCCCCTCAAGGCGGCCTCGCAGAAGGTTGTTGGGCTGAGTGCAGTTTGGAGCCCCCACGCTGGCCGTTTCCCTCACGGCAGACTCGCAGGTGAGTAATGTGGCACAAAGTAGTTTCAGCGCTGGCCAATTAACACCTTTTCTAACCCTTTTGACCTGAACTGCACTTTCACCTTCTTCGTCGTTTACTAAAGTTCTTTTATTTTCACTTTGTCTGGGCACAATCTGTTCTTGTTCTTCTTCCCTTTCTAATTGTCTTTGTTCTATATTTTCTGAGTTTTGATCTTCTTCTACCTGTACCTGTTCAGGTCTTATTGTAGTTTGTTCTTCTTCTGCCTGAACCTGTTCTTCCAGATCTATCTGGTCCTGTTCAGGTCTTATTTCAATTTGTTCTTCTTCTGCCTGAACTCGTTCTTCTTCTATCTCACCCTGCTCAGGCTTCTGAGTAGCTTTGTTTGTTTCTACCTGAGTGTGTTCTTCTTTCCCTATCTTTTCCTCTCTACCTTCCTGTCTCTCTAATTTATTTGTTCTTCTTGTTTCGATAACAGTTTGAGGTACGTCAATCATTGGTATCCACTCTTCTTGACTTGTGCTTGGTTGTTCATCATCAATTTGTCTTTCAGAATCTGTCACCTTGATTCTTCGACTTCACAACCTTCAGCTTCTGGTGTCTCAGCTAATTCAGTCAGTTGCTGCTCTTGCTTTTCAGATGGGCTTGGAATTCTTCTGGCATGGCTAGCACACTTCACTTCTGTGGTAGTGACTAGTATACTTGTTGTGGTTTATCCCACCTGGGTGCTAAACACGATTTTCTTGCATGTTTCTTCACTAACACCCAATCTCCAGGATTCAAATCATGCGCCTGGTCTGGCTGCCTTGCAACTGCGGCTTCTCCAACCTGATGAAAGACAAAACGCACCATTTCAGGTAACCTTTGCAAAAGTCCAAAACCATATCATCAGTTATATTCATCAATTTATTTCCAGGAATAAATGCTTGTCTCGTTGCCCTTCCCACGAGCACTTCATGAGGTCTCAAGCCTGTTTTCCTATCAGGAATGCTTCTGAGACCCATCAACACAAGAGGCTGCGCATCTGGCCATTTTAGCATTGTGGATGCACACACCTTCCCTAACCTTGACCTAAGCTGCTCAACTATTCCAGAAGCCTCTGGACAATAAGCACAGTGCAGTTTTGTTCAATGTCAAATACAGCACAGATTAATCGAATTATCTCATTTTTTAAATTAGGTCCTCTATCTGATTCCAAAGTAACAGGAAAACCGAAACGAGGTATCAACTCCCTCAACAGTAATTTAGCAACTGTGAGACTGTCATTTCTTCTTGTGGGGTATGCCTCCACCCACCTTGAGAACAGACACACTATGACAAGTACATACTTGAATCCGTTGCACGGAGTAAACTCAATGAAGTCTAATTGCAGCCTGGTGAATGGTCCTTCTGCTTTTCCAATCTTTCCCCAACTAACCACTGTCTTTCCGCTTGGGTTTTGCTGCTGACAGATCGAGCATCTTTGGCAAAGGCTCTCTGCAACTACCCTCAACTTTGGATTGTACCAACTTTTTCTGAATAATCTGATCATTGAGTCCCTGCCAATATGTATTGTCCCATGGTATACTCTTGCCATTTGAGAGAGTAAGCAATCTGGCATGACTGGTATGCCATCTAAGTACACCCACACTTCATCTTCTGTCCTTCTTTGTAAAACCTGACTTTATCCAGATTTCCTTTTCCTCAACTTCCTCCTGTAACTGTCTGACCTCATCCTATGTTTCTGGAACAGAGAAAAACATAAGTTGGGAGCTGGTTTCACTTGTTTCAACTTTTCTGTTAATTGCCATTGTGTTTCTCGCACAGTATTGAGCAATTTGCTCTGCATACTTATTACCTGCCATAATCATTTCCTGACCGATGTGCAGCGCATTTAACAACCGCTAATTCTTTTGGCAATTGCAATGCTTTCAATAAATCTTTTACATTTTTACTATTTCTGATAGGAGATCCTGAAGAAGTCGGAAATCCCCTCTGCATCCAGAGCTGGCCAAAGTGGTGCACAACCCCAAAACCATATTGACTATCCGTAAATATGGTTATTCTCCAATTTTTCCCAATTTTGCGTGCTTTTGTTAAGGCCACCAATTCGGCTACTTGTGCAGACTTGACTCCAGGTAAACAGGATGCTTCAATGACTCCCGAAATTTTGCATACAGCATATGCAGCGCTTAGCCCTCCTTCTTCCGTTCTCAGACATGACCCACCCACGAACAATTCATGATCAGATTCCTTCAAGGTTGTTTCTTTTATATCGGGGCGGGGCTTAGTACATTATTTAGTCACATCCAAACAATCATGATCAATCTCATCTTTCACTTCTTCACAACATGGATCTGGCAATAATGTGGAAGGATTCATTATTGTACATCATATCACTGTCACATTCTCCGCTCCCAAAATCACTCTTTCATACTTAGTCAACCGACTAGGAGTGAGGTGCTGTGTTTGTGTTCTTGTCAAAAGAAGCTCAACTGAGTGTGGAATGTACACCTTTACAGGATGTCCCATCACAATTGACTCACTTTGCTCCAAACTCATACAAGGAGCAGCTAGTGCTTTTAAGCAGCCAGGTAAGGCTGAAGCCACTGGATCCAAGATGGCAGAGAAATACGACACTGGACGTCGGCTCAATCAATGTCTCTTTGTTAAAACTGAAAGTGTACAATTTCCTCTCTCACAACAAAACAACGCAAATTCTTTTCAATAATCAGGCAAGCCTAGAGCAGGGGCCTCACACAGACAATTTCTCAATTTCACAAATGCTTCCAGACATTCGTCATTCAAATCAATTGGATCTTTCGCTCTTTTCCGAGTCAACTGTATCAATGGTTTCGCTAGCAGGGAGAAGCTATTCATCCACTGCCCACAATACCCAACCACTCCCAGAAACATTGTCATCTCCTTTTGTGTCTGAGCTTGTTGCATCTGTTTGATTATTTTTATTCTTTCCGGTGTCACTTTTCTAACTCCTCTTCCTATTTTATGCCCTAATATCTAACTTCTTATTGACAAAACTGCAATTTTTCTGGGGACACTTTGTGTCCTCAATCGGCGAAATGGTTCAGTAATGCAATTGTGTCAGTGACACAATCTTCTCGTGTCTTTGATGCCACTAATAGGTCATCAATGTACTGAACCAGAACTGATTTCCCAGGCATAATTAATGACTCCAAACACTTTTTCAGGATTTGATTGAAAATTGAGGGACTCTCTGTGTACCCCTGAGGAACTCGGCACCATGCCAAAATTCGATCTTCAAACCGGAAGGCGAAGAGATACTGGCTGTCTGGGTGTAAAGGTATGGAAAAGAATGCCTGACAAAAATCAATTACTGTAAACCAACCTGTATTCCAGGATATTTGATAAAGAATCACTGCTGAATTTGGCACCACTGGGCAACAAGGCACTACAATTTGTTTATTTTTCGCAAATCCTGCACTATCCTGTACTTACCACTAGGCTTTTTGAGTCCCATAATTGGCGAATTACAAGGACTACTCATTATCTCTTTTAGAATTCCTTGTTTAATCATCTGGTCAATTACTGGAGCAACTCCTGCTTTTATTTCTGGACTCATCTTGTACTGTTGTGTGTTTGGGAAAACTGTACCTTCTTTTACCACTATTTTCACTGGATCTACATTCGCCATCAACCCTATGTCTTTTCCTGAAAAATCCCACACATCTGGATTCACTGTGTTTCTCAATTCTTCTGGTAATTCACTTTGAGTTATTAATTGAAACATCTCATCCACTTATGTACCTTGCTTAGCTAACATCATCTTGTAAACAACATTCTCATCAGGTGTTTGGAAAGCAACACCATCAGGCATACAGTAGATTGTGCAGTTCATTTTTCACAATAAGTCTCTTCCCAATAGATTTACTGGGCTTGAGTCACAAACTACAAACCAATGCATGTCTTTAAAATTTCCAATATGCAATTCCATTGGTTTTGTAGCTGGGGTTCTAATCTGTTTATTTGACACTCCTACAACTTGGATAGTTTCTCCCGAGACGGGTAGGTTTGGGATGTCTGCTGTTCTCACAGTAGACCGGGTAGCACCAGTGTCCAATAGAAAAGTGATGTCACTACCTTCAACTTTCACATCAATAAACGGATCTGTCTGATCTACCGGCAAGGATGCGCCAAGCATGCACTCCTCTTCCTCCCCCTTCAGGCACCGTCATTGCACATAGTCTGATTCGTCATCATTTTGCAAAAACTACTGTGACACCACAGGGTTATTCTTACCACTTTCTCTGGTGTTCGCACTGTATTTTTGAATGTTCACATCGTTTGGCATAGGAGGTTGTGGCACCTGATATTGTGGAGTAACTACCTGCTGCTGCTGTTGCTGTTTCACAACCACTTCATTCTGCATCTGCGGATTTAAATTTTGATTTGGCCCATTATTATTCTGGACATTTTTACACTCGTTCTTCCAGTGTCCAAGCTTTCCGCACGCATGACAACGAAATTGTTTCCTTGCTTCCTCTCTATTCATTCGTCCTCGTCCTTTACCACCACTCGACACTTGTTCACTCTGACTCTGGTCTTTTATCTCATTATCAGTTTGGGAAATTTATTTTGCTTCCTGCTGCTCTGCCAATTTCACTTGTGCCCACATCATTTTTGCTTTTAGCTCTCTATGCTTTGCCTCAATGTCGTCATCACAGTACTTTGCATATTGCAATATTTCATCTATCGACTTGTTTTGCCAGCACAATCTGTGTTGCTGAATCATCTGGCTAATCTCTGGTTTCAGACCATACACAAACCGATACACAAAATGTCCCATATCCTTATCTTCAATGTTCTCAAATCCAATATACTGCTTAAACACTTGTAACAACCTCTCATTGTACGCATGCACTGACTCTTTTGACTTGTGTGTCGTTCTCTCTATCTTAACCCAATCAGTCTCTTTGGGAGGAATTTTCCCTTTCAAGAACGTAATTACTTGGTGATACTTTTTCATCACATCCTCTGATGGAGCTCCTGTTTCAGAATCTCTTGGATACTCCTCATTTGGACAATCAACTGTAATCTTACATTCTGTCCATAAATCAGCTGCTACCACAATATCAAATAAACCAGGGTTACTCATAGCGGCCCGGCAAGCCTTCCTCGGCGGCCCGCGGACCTAGCAGACATCCTACATGTGTTTTAAAAAAAAATTAAATAGTGTAAACACTGCCGGTTGCAGCAGCTCGGACTTTGAGACTCTGCCCTGTGGGGGCCGGGGGATTCCAGTGATTGTTAAAGTGGAGATGCAGGGTCCTAAGAGGTGAAATACAACAAAGCTTTATTAACGTGTAAATGGTCTTTTAAAGACCTGTGAAGTACTCGGGTGCGGGCGGCTGTGTGTGAGTGCTGGGAAGCTGTCTCAGGGGGGCTGTGTGTGCGCGCTGGGAAGCTGTCTCAGCCCAGGCTGAGGGCTGACACACACGGGTGAGATGAAAGAGGGTGACGGAGAGAGGGAGAGGGAGACAGAGGGAGGGAGACAGAGGGAGGGAGAAAGACAGAGAGAGATAGAGGGAGGGAGACAGAGAGAGAGAGACGGAGGGAGGGAGACAGAGGGAGGGAGACGGAGGGAGGGAGATGGAGGGAGGGAGATGGAGGGGGACGGAAGGAGGGAGAGGGAGGGAGGGAGACAGAGGGAGATGGAGGGAGGAAGAGAGACAGGGAGGGAGAGAGACGGAGGGAGGGAGACGGAGGGAGGGAGACGGAGGCAGGGAGACGGAGGCAGGGAGACGTACAGAGGGAGAGGGAGGGAGAGGGAGACAGAGGGAGAGAGGGAGAGGGAGGGAGACAGAGGGAGAGAGACAGAGGGAGGGAGACAGAGGGAGAGAGAGAGACAGAGGGAGAGAGACAGAGGGAGACGGAGGGAGGGAGATGGAGGGAGGGAGATGGAGGGAGACAGAGGGAGAGAGACAGAGGGAGAGAGACAGAGGGAGGGAGAGGGAGACGGAGGGAGGGAGAGGGAGGGAGAGAGATGGAGGGAGACAGAGGGAGGGAGGGGGAGGGAGGGAGACGGAGGGAGGGAGATGGAGGGAGGGAGATGGAGGGGGACGGAAGGAGGGAGAGGGAGGGAGGGAGAGGGAGGAAGAGAGAGGAAGGGAGAGAGAGGGAGGGAGGGAGACGGAGGGAGGGAGACGGAGGGAGGGAGACAGAGGGAGGGAGACAGAGGGAGGGAGATGGAGGGAGGGAGACGGAGGGAGGGAGACGGAGGGAGGGAGATGGAGGGAGGGAGACGGAGGGAGACAAAGGGAGACAGAGGGAGAGGGAGGGAGACGGAGGGAGACAGGGAGGGAGGGAGGGGGACGGAGGGAGACAGAGGGAGGGAGATGGAGGGAGGGAGACAGAGAGACAGGGAGACAGACGGAGGGAGGGAGACGGAGGGAGGGAGACGGAGGGAGGGGGACGGAGGGAGGGCGATGGAGGGAGAGAGACAGGGGGAGAGACAGGGGGAGAGAGACAGGGGGAGGGAGGGGGAGGGAGAGGGAGGGAGAGAGAGGGGGAGAGGGAGAGAGAGAGAGAGATCTGTGTATGCTGGGTCTGGTGGCTCAGTGGACGAAGGCGTCTGCTGCAGGGACCTGTGTTGATCCTCATGGTCCCAATTTTTTTTTGCTTTAGCCCCGCCCCGCCCCTCCCCCTCTGACCCCGCCCCCACCGGTGCCGCCCTCGGCCACAAACCACACTGTAAATTTGGCCCCAGAGAGAAAGTTTGTGAGTACCCATGAAATAAACCATCCAAATCCTTTTAACAAAACCTTTGAAACTTTCACATATCTTTCCACCTGTTTGTACCATTCAACTGTTTTTTCTCTCAACCTGGGGAAATCATTCATAAATGACCAAATATCCTGTCTACTCCAAGGAACATGAACATATCCACCGCCAGGAACTTCTCTTATTGGACATATCCTCTCAATCTTATCTGTTTCTCTCACTGGAAATGCAGATGATACTTCTTTTGCTTGTACTTCCTCTTTCTTTTTCGTCCATCTAATCCTCCATTTGTCAATGTCTCCCCATTTTCGCAAAATATTCATCAACTCCTTTATCTGTAAGCTTTTACCAGAAGCATTCACACTTTCTAAATCCTTTTCAGTAAATCCACTCGATATGGCTTTTGAAATAGTTTTGATTTCCCTATGTCTATTCCAATCTCTGAGGCAACTGCTGTCAATTTCTCATGAAATATTTTTGCTCTTCTTGTTATGCTCCTGCATAAAAATAACAACTCTTCATCATCGTGGATATTCAATCTTTCTGTACTCACATTACCAGCTAGCATTTCTTCCAAATCCACTTTCAATCTGCTGATATCTAGAGTCTTTGATTGTGAACTTCGTCTTTCTATTCCCTGTGCCCATCTCTCTAAATCTTCAGGAGAAACTGCTGTTGAACCTCCTGTTCTTTGAGGGACCATAGACCCTTTTTCTTTCAAAATCGCGGGTGAAACTCTCTTTGGGGTTTCTGCTAAAGGCTCCATTATTGGGAGATCCATTAATTAAATGACTGAATCACTCTCACTGGCCTGCTCATCCGATATTACTACTTCTTTTCTGGAATTACTCAAAGGAACTGTTATGGCTTGAGGTTTTGGGCAACTCATTTTATCTCCATATAACGGGATAACTGGACCAATAGTCCCTGGTATTGTCAAGGCTTCCGTATTTAAATTCAATTGGCTTATTTTCTGAACTAATTTTTCCCTAGTTTTATTTAAGGCTTCCCTCTCATTATCTTTCAACACCTTATTACCGATGTATCATGTAAAATTTGTGGGACTAAAGGCGTTCCTATCACGGGTGCACTCGGGGTAACTCTACTAGGTTCTTCTTGGTACGGTGGAGGGTTTTTAATTAAAATATCCTCTAATAATTCATCATATGATTCTCCATATCCTGTAGTATTGCTGTGTTTCTTCTTTTCTTTACACTTGCCTCCTGACTGCTCTTCCCTCTGTCACTACAGCTCTTCTCCAATGCTTCATTTGATCTCCACTCGACTCATACGGATATCTAGGCAAAAATCCTCTAAATCTCCGACCACTTCTGAAGTTTTTCACGATCAAATGCCTCAATCTCCCATTCTTCCAAAGCTTCATACTGTGTCATTCTAGGATTTGGTTCTAACATATTCATTCTATCTCTCAAATTCTGAAGTATCTTTAGACTAAAAGTACCATGTCCCGGAAAAGCCAAAACACCATCAACTTTCGTATACTCCAGCCGATTCTCCAACCATACACATGTGTGATATCCTTTCTCCATCATCATAAATGAAGCAGGTGTCTTAGGTGGCGGAATAGGAATTCCCTCTCTAGTCATTACAGAAATTTTTATTTTTCTTCATTAACGTCATTTTCTTTTGTCTTCCAAACATTTCAGACGTACGATATAGAAAAGAGTCTTCCGTATACCTTCTAGCTCTATTACCTATGTCGCGTCCTATATCAGCACGGCTCACACTCGCAGTCGACTCAGGACTCAGCATACAATTCTTTTTTCAACCAATCCTAGCACGGCTTTTATCTATCAACCAATCAGACTCAGGCTCGCACTCGTGGTCTGACCAATGCCAGCGAGGCCTTTTGTGACGTCAGTATTGCTCCCCACTACTGACCCTCCCTTTACAATCTGCTTCTTTCTCACGCCCGCTGTTCCAACCAATCCCAGCGCGGCTCTTTGTGACATCAGTTCAACTCCTGCGACTGACCCTCCTTTTACAAGGTAATACGAAAACGTATTGCTTTAACTTTCTTGAAATAAACTTTGTTAGTAACAACATAAAACATTCGCTACTCTGTCTGTACCACTAAACAAAGGATAGATTTCAACTTATTCTTGAGTTTCAGAATTACTCCTTTTCTGCTGCGAGTAAAACCCCTGTTTATCCTTCATTCAAGCTCAGGAGAACCAGCTACTTCTTCAATGTCACCCGTATTGGGAAATAGGACCAAAGTTTCACCTGAGAACCCCTTTTGCTATCATTCGCACTCTACTTTTACACGATATAGTCCCTAATACAACACTGCCAGCCCTCTGTGGCTTCTCAGTGTTATGACAACAGATAAGAAACCTCATGCAGTGTGGCTTCTAGCACCAGCCGCTATTCCATTCCCGGGATGCCCAAGCAACCTCTGTACCTGTGCTTCTAGACAACATAAAACAAGACACTAACTTTTTTGTTAAACATAAATCAATAATCAATATTCATCACCAAACTAGTCAATAATAACCATAACTCTTCTACCAGCAAACTGGTCCAGTGGTTCAACAACAACAGATACTCCACTACCATATACTCACCTGGGCCCATAAACTCACAGTGCGTAAAACCGACTGGGTCAAGTTTGTAACTTTCACAATGTTTAGGATGAGTTATTTCGTATTCCTAACTAACCTTTCAGGGAGTAAAAAGTTATTTCCTCTGGTCAATGGACCATTAGTTGAACTAGTTGATGGTGATAATTAACTCTAATTCTAACTCATTCATTTCAAGTAAATAACCACAGACTCAGGAAAGTTTTAAATCTTTACCTAAAATAAATGCATGTGAACCATTCCAAAATACAGTGCAGTCACCATCATTCATAGGAGAGAAAATTCAATTAATTAAACACCAAGCGTATACTTCGGACTCATACAATAATCAATGCTCAGAAAGGGAGTGGACAGAGAGAAAAATACCTTCAACAAATATCAAGAAAATATATTTACCAAGGATGGTGTGAAAGACCAAACCCCCAGGAGACAAAGACTTCAGGACAGGATAGTTGACCTCTCTAGAATACCAACAGTTTCGCCCCACCCCTCTCTGACACTCTTCCTCCTCAAGAGTCTTCCGCGATCTTCTGATCTAACCCAATTGAATTAGGATAGAAAGTTCTGCTTTAGGTACTGCATTCGGCTCTTCAGCAGCATCTCACAGCATCTCTCCCCAACATCTAGCAAGGCTTCATCTCTCAGCGTTCAGTTCTCTCTCTAACTAACTAAAGCTGTCTTAATTATACCTTTCATTCTTCATGTATCGCCCACTAAAGTTTTAATATCGTAAAAACTACTAAATATGATTGGTCAGGCAAGGGGGAAGCTCCATCACACCATGCTTACATGTCATTAAAATCAATTCAACTTTTGTTCACAAACCCATCCCCTTAATTTTTATTCATAAATTTAGTTCTCATGCGCTTCCATATTTTACTTTGAAACAGTATAATACAATTTTGAATAAGAGTCTTCATCGTTGAACTCTTCACCGTCCGTTCCCAGGGTGTAACACTCAATCTTGGCTCCCTTTCAAATGCGCAGTCATAGCCTTCATGGCTTCAATCAGTGGGCGTGCGCGGACTTCGCGTCACTCAGCTTAATCAAGTTATATGAGAGAGGCCCAAATATGCACTGGTGATAAAGCCAGAAAGACAAATATTAATTTCACAAATAAATGGTCGTACTATTTACCACCCACCTCTACTCTGCTCCCCTTTACTTATTAATACTCTTCCCGCATTAGCATTAGTAAAATAGCTTGTTTTCGTTTCAAGCAAGCAGATGCCATGCACGCGAGTCTTCAAGACTTCATTTTAGTGTCTTCTGCCATGCGTAAGAATTTCCCTCCAAGCATTAATACATCATACTACATAGATGCAGTTGACGCATGCACACAAAAGTTCCCCATTTAAAGTGGTATTAGTCCGTCTTCATTGTTATCCACATTAGTACACACATACACAAGCTTCACTAACCTGTGTGTTCATGTGGTGCGTATTAGTTATTCACGAAACAGGATTAATAGCTTTGTTAGTAAGTTAAACAAGTGGATTGCATCCGAGCAAGTTTCTTTTCCACGTAACCTTGCTCCATCAGTGGCACCAGCTGACCATGCCGTCAATTGCAATATTTGGACAGGAAACCATACCCTTCCTTTTAGTTGATTCTTGTAGCCGAGTGTGTTTGAGGAGTGTGTGTGAGCATGGTTGATGACAACTGACGGTAGATTGCAATGCGGTCACCTCAGAGAACACTTTTGTCTGTACAGTGGTCGAAGAGCGCAAAAAAAAGTATCGGACCAGTGATGCTGCGCGCAATGGCGGTGGGTGAGTGAGCGTGGGGGTGTGGCCACTCATTTTCAAGGAACTACATATATAATAATGCACAGCTGTAATGAAAATTAAATGCAAGTTATGTTAATCAAGGGGAAATCAAACATTATAAAACCTCTATTAGTTAAGCCACAGAATTGAATCCTGGTGTTACAAGGTCCCAGTCTGGTCTGTGGCAGAAAGCACTGCGAATATGTAAGGTATTATTTTAAACTTGCAAAAATCACAATACTATATAGGGTAGTACGAAATGAGCAAAAACTTTTCAGGTAAAAATTGCTTTCAAAATATAGATTTTAGTAATATCCAAGCAGTACATCGTTTTTTTTATAACTGTATTTTAAAAGCACACACAACACTTTAGCTGGTAACTCCCTTATTACATGTCTCAAAAATTAAACGTGCGTCATCATGAAGCTTCAAGTGATTCAATCAATTAAAGCCAATACCAGCTTCCAAGCACCCTTCAGATTTATAGATGTACATTTATTAGGGAAGCAGGCACTCTGGATGGGTTGTTTA
The DNA here is from genome assembly GCF_964204655.1 of Triturus cristatus. NCBI lineage: Eukaryota > Metazoa > Chordata > Amphibia > Caudata > Salamandridae > Triturus > Triturus cristatus. The sequence goes on from NC_140594.1 coordinate 786,109,953, forward strand.
GCTCTCTGCCCCTCCCTAGTTTCACAGCACAGGAGACTCCCTGCTTTACTCATTAGCTGAAGCATTTCAGTTCTCAGAATGGGGTGGTGTATTTGTACACCAAGAAGGGGGAACTGTTATTTTTAAAATAAAAAACGTATGGGCACATCATTCCCCTAACATCCCCTCCACTTTGACCACTGGATCTGTAATAATGAGAGCATGCTGTATATTCCACAGAGCGGAGAGGTTGCATTGGGCGATGTCATCATACTTTTGGGCGCCTTGGATGAAGGTTTTCCACTATTCGAACGTGATCATTTCCACAGTGTTTTGTAGACATAGGTCTGATGCTATTGCGTCAGCAATGTTTTCGAGTGCTATAGTTTTTTGCACCCAATTTCTGTTATCCAGCGTACTTACTCATCAGCATCAGACAGCAAGCTTAGTGAGGTGCCCATGGGCTGCCTTGGAGGTCTGGAAAGGTAGTCGTTGGGATTGTCACTGCCTTGTTTGTAGTACACTGTCAGTTGATAGTTTTGAGGCTGCAGGCTCCCTTTCTCGATGCGCTGGATGGAGAGTGAGGTGCTGTGCCAGCAAAGAAGGACATGAGTGGTTTGTGACCGGGTGTGACCCTGAACAGCCGTCCATAGAGATAAAGGTGAAAATGATGGTTGCCCCATTTGATGGTGAGTGCTTCCTTCTCTATGTGGCATAGCCTTTCTAGCACCTGGACTGCGCCAAGGCCGATTGGGCTAGTGTCAACCACCAGTTCAGTGTTCTTTGCTGGGTCGAAGTATGCCATCACAGTATCATTGAGAAGGGTATTCTTGATGGTTTGGAAGGCGTATTCCTCCATACACCATGACCAATACATGGAAGGCTTTGTGAGATACTGGAATGAGCCTGTGAGTTTTGTTAGATTGATAGATTGGGGATGGACCTCTCACTGTACATTGCGAGGTGGAGGAAACTCTGGACTTCAGCAGCAGTGGTAGGCCTGTGGTGCTATACTTGAGGTTAAGAGACTTAAAGGAAGATCGAGTGTTACAAAGTGTGATAGCATTATTGGGTTCAGGGTGGATAGGAAAAGCTGCATGTGGAAAATATGTGATTAGATTCTGGGATGTGAAAGAGGAATTCTCTGTAGGAGATCGCCTTATGTTAAAGGGAAGCAGATTAATTCCACCCAAGAGCTTGAGAGACCACACTTTTTCCAATGCACATGAAAGACATTTAGAGATCACAATAACAAATGCTAGGATTTGTGCTGACTACTGGTGGCCAGGATTGGATATAATGGTGGAAAGGAAAGTAAGAGATTGTGTTCCAGGCAGGTCGCTCCCCATGCCACCCAGTTCCACCTGACTGTGCCCGTGTCCCCGCTCTCGCTGCTGCCGCGAGTTCGTGCCGTCAGTACTCTGTGTCTGCTCTTTCTGGTTTTTTTTCCAATTGCCTATCTCTGCTTGTCTGCTTTTTCTTTTTCTATTTGCCTTTTTTTTCTCTGTTAGCTCTCTCTTCTCTCCTTCAGCTTTTTTGCCACTTCCCCTTTTCACGCCGCTGCGTCCCCTGCAGCCCCCCTCTCGCTCGCCCATTCGTTCTCACACCCGCCTCCCAGCTGCTCCTCCCTCCCACCAAAGGCGCGCCTAAGGCAAGCCCGTTTGTGCCCGTCTGTGCCTGTACAGCACCCAGCACCAGACCCCCTGGCCCCCGCGACCAGCACGATGCCCAACGCCGCTGCGACGCCAACCTCCTCCATGAACTCATCACCGTCCGATCATCCACCTGCTTCCAGGCCACCCGGAAGCTCACCCACGGACCCTTCTCCTGCCGGAGCTGCAGCTTCACCAGCCGCCGAACACCTGCACGTCCTGCCCCACCTGCCAGGGCAGAACGCAACCATCTCAAATGTATACTACTCAACACTCGCTCCGTCCACAAGCACGCCATCGAACTCTGGGACCTACTTGACTCATCCTCCCCGGACGTCGCCTTCCTAATAGAGACCCGGATGAAACCCTCCTCAGCGCCCGACATTGCCATAGCCATCCCGGACGGCCACAAGATCACCCGAAGGAACCACACCAACAGACCAGGAGGAGAAATCGCCATCGTCCACAGGAATACCCTCAGAATTTTCGACCAGCACCGAAGACACTCTCAGTGCCGCCGAACACCTACACTTCCAGATCCACTTCAATCTCAACACCACCCTCAGAGGAACCCTCGTCTACAGAACCCTGGACCCCGGCCACAGTTCAGCAACTCCATCACCGACATCATCAGCACGCACGCCCTTGCATCCAAAGACTACATCCTCCTCAGAGACCTGAACTTCCACGTAGAGAACGCCAACGACAGCAACTCCACCACCCTGCTCAACAACCTTGGACTCAAACAGCTCGTCATGACACCCACCCACTCCACCTGACACACGATCAACCCCATCTTTTCCGCCAGCAACCACGTCACCTTCAGCCACACCACCAAACTCCACTGGACCGACCACCGCTGCATCCACTTCACCTTCCAGAAACCCACCACGCACCACCACCCGCAACGGATCCCCCACCGCAGCTGGAACAAGGTCACCGAAGACCAGCTAATCACCACCCTCGCCTGAGACCCACCAAACACCGACACAGCCGCCCGCAACCTCAGGTAATGGATCGACGACTGCACCAGCAATCTAGCCCCGATCAAGAAACCCTCAAACAGACGCACCAACAGAAAGGCCATCTGGTTCACCACTGACCTCCAGGCATCCAAGCAGACTAGCCGAAGACTCAAGAAGAAGTGGCGCCACAAACAGACACCGGACAACCACGCAGCCTTCAAGCACGCCAGCCGCAAGCACCATCAACTCATTCGAACCACCAAAAGGACCTCCTTCAAGGAACGCATCGACAACAATGCGCACAACAGTGAGAGCTCTTCAACGTCGTTAAGGAACTCTCCAACCCCAGCTCCAGCTCTAACGACATCCTGCCGTTGTAGATCTTTACATTTTGAGTTGCATGAACATGTACTCCAGGTGGTCAGAATTCTTGATTGTTAATTCTATCGAAATGTGTTTGGTGGTTAATTTACTTGATGGAATATTTGATTTGGTTAACGGACAATGGTGTTCAACTGACTTCAAGAGAGATGGAACATTTCTTGAAGGATAAGGGAATAGTGCACAAGAAGTTTGTATCAGAAACTATTAGCATGATTTAGTGATTCAGCAAAGTGTTGAAAAAGGTCATACAGCATGCCAAAGGATGTGATACATCCAGGACAAAGGAAGTGAAAGAAAAAGTGAGAGTTTATAGGTTGACCCCTCATTCCACAGCAGGTGTGACTCCATAAGAGTTATTCAAGGAAGCCAAATTGTTTGATGTGTCCTACTTGGGTGCATAAAAGAAAAGGATGTGGAGTTCATCAAATGTCAAGGAAAAATTGGTGGATGGAGTGAGTAGAAAGGAACATTTTAAAAAGAAAGGAGGAGTTTGATGATGGCAAGAGGGGGAACAACCTTTACAACGCAACTTTTACAACGCACTACACTTACAACGCATTTTTTACAACGCACAGTCCATTACAACGCATGACATTACAACCCATGACACTACAACGCATTTTTAAAAACTACCTTTACAACGCATTCCATTACAACGCATACTACCATTACAACGCACACCATTACAATGCATAATATAGTAAATTTTACCCCTATACTATCCAACACTTACCCTACTGTTGCACCCCCTGGAGTTAGAATAGTAATTTTTACCCCTATACTATCCAACACTTACCCTACTGTTGCACCCCCTGGAGTTAGAATAGTAATTTTTACCCCTATACTATCCAACACTTACCCTACTGTTGCACCCCCTGGAGTTAGAATAGTAATTTTTACCCCTATACTATCCAACACTTACTCTACTGTTGCACCCCCTGGAGTTAGAATAGTAATTTTTACCCCTATACTATCCAACACTTACCCTACTGTTGCACCCCCTGGAGTTAGAATAGTAATTTTTACCCCTATACTATCCAACACTTACCCTACTGTTGCACCCCCTGGAGTTAGAATAGTAATTTTTACCCCTATACTATCCAACACTTTCCCTACTGTTGCACCCCCTGGAGTTAGAATAGTAATTTTTACCCCTACACTATCCAACATTTACCCTACTGTTGCACCCCCTGGAGTTAGAATAGTAATTTTTAACCCTATACTATCCAACACTTACCCTACTGTTGCACCCCCTGGAGTTAGAATAGTAATTTTTAACCCTATACTATCCAACACTTACCCTACTGTTGCACCCCCTGGAGTTAGAATAGTAATTTTTACCCCTATACTATCTAATACTTACCTTAAATGCAATTTAATATTATGCGTTGTAATGGTATGCGTTGTAAAGGTAGTATGCGTTGTAATGGAAATGCGTTGTAAAGGTAGTTTTTAAAAATGCGTTGTAGTGTCCTGCGTTGTAATGTCATGCGTTGTAATGGATTGTGCGTTGTAAAAAATGCGTTGTAAGTGCATGCGTTGTAAAAGTGTGCGTTGTAACGACATACATCCTGGCAAGAGGGGCAAGGTGACTAAAACACAGGTTGGGAATTGGGTGAAAATCAAACTTCGTGGTACATGTACCAACATTTCCAAGCTCAGCAGACCTTTGAAAATCATCAAACTGTTCAATAATGCTGTGAAGATTGATGGCCAGCGGATATGGAATTTTAAGTTGAGTGGCTAAATTTAGTATGGGTAGCTCTGTTCTTACTGGAATACAACTTGAAGATGTATCATTGCATTCTGGAGAAGGACTGACAAATCACAAGGATTTGGAGAACAGTGCTGCATGAGCTCTGATTGAGATGAAGAAAAGCTAAAGGAAGACTCCAAAGCCTACTTTCTTGAGAAATTATGTTAAGTAGATTTCTTTGTATCGCTAATGTGGTCGAGATAATTGAGTATGAATATATTTTTTCTCATTTTTTTCTTGCTTTGTTTATATGGGGGCAAAGTGTGTGGTATTGCTGCATGCTGGAATACTCGGTACTGGGTGTTCTGAGAATGTTTAGTTTGAAGAGAGAAGTTGAAGAGACGCATGAAGGACAGTTAAAAGAGGTTATCAGGATCTTGATTAAAAGCTGTTGAAGAAACCATCACATCTCCTTGTGAGTAGATACATTTGACTATTTGCTGAATACCTCCTAACTTTTCTGCTTGGGAATGTTGCTCTTTTGGAGTGGTCTCAACAGCACTAAATGGACGGCTGTGTACTGACACCTTGTCTATTAAATGAAAGCAGATACAGGAATGCTTGTCTAAAAATGGATGAGTTTTTTCTGCTTTGCTTAGCTTTTTCTACCTAGACAGCTTGGATGATTGCTTAATAATGATTTTCCATCCTTTAGTCTTATGGAGGCCTTGTAAAATAATGTTCATTTTCACTTCAGATCAATAGTAGTAAATCAGTATGCCAGAGCAAATAAAGGGGTCTGATATGAGAGGAGTTAGAGTTGTTTTACGGTTGCACCATAAAATGGGTGATGGTCTATGCTGACCAATTGACCATACAATTCAACAACACAGAATCAGACTCCTGACTGGGAAGAAAATGTCTTAGAATTCATATCCCAGAAAGGTGCTGTGATGCCTTGCTAATGGCAGATTGAGCCCAAGTGGTAATTAGCACTAACTAATGGTTAGATATTTTATCAAACACTGTACACTGTTCTATCAGTCATTTCATATGAAATCTGCATGTCACTGCAAGGCTAATCAATGGTTGATGCCAGCCCACTGCCAGGTCACAGTACATGTTTGGTTGGCATGAGCTTTTAGAAATTGAAAATGTCACAACCATATATTTCTAGTATGGAATCCTACAAGGATGTACGTTTTTTCATACCTGGAAAATCAATGGTTTTAAATATGTTTAAAGCAAAGCACATTACACAATTCTTCTTCTTAGTGGGTGCTCCTACAGTGTTGCTGTGCTCAGAGTCAGGGCAGACCACTGTATTTTAATGGTAAGCTATAGGAAGATTCTCCTTGTGGCAGCTGCAAAGGCCACTCTACTTATGTTAGGGTAGGCAGGAAGGTTTACCATTACGTCTGGTAAAATATAAGCCGTTGCCAAATAACTGTAGTTCTTATCCCCCTCCCCAGTTTAGTTTGGGGGAATACACTTTGTGCCTAAGTGGTTAAGATCCAGGTTGATCTTTTCCTTTATTTTGGCAATGGTGGCCTGCATGTTGCCTAGCCTTGGCATCAGCTCCAGAGAAAGAAATGGATAATTAACTTTTTAGTCCCTGTTCTACATTGTAGGAATCTTAATCAAGGTCATAAACGTTATCATAGTTCCCCTTTGCAATCAGGGACCATGGAACACTTCTTCAACAATATGTTTCTCGTATTAGATCATGATTTAGCAGAAAGACTGAAGAATGCAACATGGCCATAAGTTGCTGTGCACTTTCTGAAAGCAATCATTGGCAAGATTTTCCAAATCTTAGCTCCAGAAAAAAAACAGATCTCTATACTTAATTGCAACAACTATGATAAACTTGCTGTCTTATGTTTAAATAATGAGGAATCTACAACATGATGGGCTTGCATTGAAAGTGCTGAAAATGGCATCCTGGCCTGTTAAGGCTGCAGGAACTACCACTGTCTATGATACCTTGCACTGGCAGATATCAGAGGTATGGAAGAATGACATCCCTTTGGCGGGTGATTGGATTATAACCTCTTTGTTGACACCATAAGCAAAATCTTTTCTCCAGCATGCACTATGATGCTTGCTTTCCTTTTCTACGTCCATGCATGGTTGAGGTAGATTTAGATGTGCAAATTTTCTGATCTCAGGAGCCACACTTCTAAATTCAATGATTTCCTGCTCAGGTGGTACAGTTGACCCTGAGACCTGGTCAGATGATTCTGGTTTTCATGACCTCTTGTGTAGTTTTAGTGATATTTGCAGTAGATCGTGATACCATCACTGCTTGGGTCAGTCTGTAGAAAAAAGGATCTTTGCCACTTGGCAGTTCTGGAACTTCAGTATAACCTCAGGAAGCAATTAAAGCGGAGGAAAAAGGCAAAGCTATGTCTTCAACTAATGCATTTAAAAAAGCAGTGCCCCTGACTAAAGACTTCAACGAGATCTTTTGAAACTCCTAAAAGAGTGGTCTCAATCTTGTGCATCATTGTTTATTTAGTTAGTACATGGTTGTGTATTATCTATTTGAATATGAACCATGTTTCTTGTCAGAGAAGGCTGTGAAAGCCAAATGGGCTGCTCGCGGTCTTGTACAAACAGCACTCCCAGTTTGATCCCCGTTTAAAGAGTCATCTGTGACAAACGTCTGAGTTAGGTGATCTTGCTGAAACGGGATTTCTTGAAGCAAGCTTGCTGCTTTGTACCATTATGAGCAGAAGCTTCTTGACAATATCAAAATTTGAAGGTTGTCGTAAAACTGTGTTGTTTCTAAGACCATTGATGCTCAAGCTATTGCTGGAAAGGCATTAGGGAGTCTTGTATCTGAAACAATGGAAATGCATGAAGATATAGAATGCAGTAGGGAGGAGACATGACGTGCTGTTGGGTTGGCAGTCCAGGTTGCCTTTCTCCTATATTGATGACACTCTCCTCAGATGGAATCACTTTCCTTAAAATTTGGTTAGTGCTGCTCTGATGTAGAATAGCACTTGAACAGTTGTGGTTGTAGACTTTCGCACATTTCTCTGCATGCCTAGATGAAGCAGCAGGGCTTTTGCAGTCCTAGTCTGTTATGTTGGGCTGTGAGCTTTTATCAGCCAATTGTCTGGGTATGGATAAAAATATTGCTTTGGCGAACTATGTGGGCTGCCACTACTTCCATGCAGTTTGAAAAGGTTTGAGGAGCTGTCTTCAGATCAAACGACAGCACTACAAACTGGTAATGTGCATTTCCTACTATGAGCAACAAGTACTTCCCTTGACTTTTGAAAATTCAGAAGTAGATACATGTATCTTGAAAATCTGCTGCACACATCCAGTTGGCTTGCTTGAAGTGAGAGAAAATGTAATGAAAATCTAAAATTTAACATTTTTCCCCATTGATCTATTTGCTATTTTACATCTCTAATATGAGTTTGAAATTCTCTCTTCAGGCCTTTCTTTTGAAAAAGGAAATACGTTTATTACTTGAATACATTCCTTGTCCTTTAAGAGTGGGAGATACTTGTTTGATTGCTCGCTTTTTCAACAGTACAGATGTTTCCTAATTCAATAAGATGAAAATTTGACATCAGCTTTGGTTGAATTAGCAGAGGTTTTGACTTAAAACAAAGTGGGTAACCAAACTTTGCAATACTTAGTACCAGGGAGTCAAACACGGAGCAGAGACACAACATAGACAACTATATGCATATGTTTGATTAAAGGTTTTAGAATGATTGAGTCTATGGTCCCGGTGTCCAATTTAATGTTTTCTCTGTGGCAAAAGGTAATAATGTGATTTATCCCCACAGGATACCACATTTTTCTGCAGTTTATGCAGTCCAGGTATTGTGGGGTTATTTGGGTATACCCCTAAGTGTTCTCTCACAGAGCAGGAGTAGTGAGCAGTAAGAGGCAGTTTTTAGGTTTCACCTACACAGCACTTTAAATCTCTTGTAATGAAATAAAAACTTAACCTCTTCAGTGCCACGCCCTTTCCCCGCACTGTGCCGGGCGTTGCATTAGCGGGCGGGGTTCATGATGAGATAGTCTCGTCATGGGCACAGCGCAACCGCGCTCCATGACGAGACCATCTCGTCATGGGCACTGAAGCGGTTAAAAAGTGGCTCTCACATCATTTCCTTGTTTCCTATTGGTCAGCGGCTCCTCTTGTCCTCCGGCTTCCTCCTGGGCTTCTGAGTCTTCTTCCATGCTTTTGAGCAATTAGCAAGTACCGCTTACTGTAGCGAGTGCCCTTCCACTAGCCGCAGATGCTCATTTTTTAATGCTCCCCATGCGCTTGTATAGAGTGTATGTACATTCAGTCCCTCTCCTTCACTGCCACCTTCCGTGGTTGTTTTTAACCAACTCCCGCTGTTGTTTTTAAAAGTACTCCCAAACACCCTCCCAAACACTTCCACACTGCAGCTGGCCCAGCCAAGTGCTCTTTCTTCTGGAACCTGTGCCAGGGGACGGCCCCTTTTGTTGCCACAACAAAGTGGGCAGTCAGACAGCTATTTTCCTGAGTCTTGGTTAAGCACCAGAAAGCTGGGGGAGCAGGGGCACCAGGCTGCATTAGATTGACTGCTTTGAACAATCAGACCAAGGAGGGCTTAATTGGTTTTCAGATGTTGCTGCCTATAGGTCTCGAAGAGACATGCTGTGTTTAATCTGTTGGCTTCAGCCCACCCACAGGCTTCCCATTTGCTCACTCCATCGTCTGTCTCATTTTCTTTGTCACCATTTGTTCCTAACATGCATGGTCATACCTCGTATTGTGTTTAGTCCTCCCCAGAGCATAGACCAAGTACTTGTAAAGATACACTGCTGCCTTCTTTATGACCATTTTAGGACCTACTTTTTTCTTTCTTTTTCAGCATTCTACACGGTGCATGCCCCATCAACAAATCACCCCCTCCCATCACTGCTTTTAGCCACATTGTAGTATGTTTTGTTCTAGTGAGAGGTAGTGTTCTGCCTTTTTATGTCCTGTTAATGTATAGCTTCTGTTACTTGGCATACATGTATTCTCTTTTTATTTTCTGCACTTGTGGGTACTAGGTGTGTGTGCGTGTTTACACCATATGTGGTCATTCGGCAATGGTGTTTATAGCTGGAAAATCAGACCTCAAGTGAATCAAGTATGCATTATCACAGGATTTTAAAGTGCCTGTCTTCTGCTGTAATTGCATAGCTACATTTCTCCTGTGCAAAATTATTGAACTGTTAGTGTCTCACCTTGCTGTTTCTCATTTCATAGGGTGGGACTCTATTTCTTCAAATTCCTCCCGTCAGGCACTTTCTTACTTTTTCTGCATTCACTGGAGTGTTTCCGTACGTCATTGTTGCTTAACTTGAATTCTGTTCAAAGAAGCCAGGCTGAGTTTTGATATTATCAAGGTCTGCCTGCCCCTCGATGTCTATGGTAAAAGTAGTATTTTAGTGGGTTGTATGATGGACTACCCATGTGATTACATCACATGCCTTAACAACACAGTCTTTACCACAACCGCGTCTTTACCACGCATGCCTTTACAACAAACTTTGTTGTGAAGGCATGATTGGTAAAGGCATATTCGTGGTAAAGGTTTCAACCCAGACCCCTGCCCTAAGCCGTAAAACCTGGCCCCCATTCTTGAAAACTACCCAAACCACAGCCCTAAAAAATACCCCGATTCCCCGCCCTGAGCCCTAAAACTGGCCTCCCTGCCCTACAAACAGCCCAGCTCCCTGCCCTGAGCCCTAAAACCGCCCCAGTCCTAAATACTACCCCGGCCACCAGCCCTGAGCACTAAAACCCGGCACCCAGCCCTAAAAACGACCCGAGCTCAACCTTACCCAGAAAACTACTCACCAAGCCGTGCCCTGATCCTTCCAGTTCCTCAAAATCTGTTCCAGGCAGGAAGTCTCTTCAAGTCTCCAACACCTCTCACCACTCACCCATTCACTCCGAGTCTAGAGCGCTGACTGCCTTTACCATGCATATGCCTTTACCGCCTTTACAACGAAAATCTTTGTGAAGGCATGCGTGGTAACGGAATGTATGTGGTAAAGGGAAGCGTTGTACAGACCATGTGGTTAATGACGTTTCTCATTTCAATGTGGTTGCCAGGACAATATATTTCCTCATGTTCACTACTGTAAACCAGCCTAACACTGTGATTCTTTCCAATTTTTGTGCAGTTTTATAAAGCGCCAACACCACCCGAAGGTAGTGGGGCGCTTCACATTATCACCAGTTAAATTTTTTGCAGTTTTATACAGCGCCAACACCACCCAAAGGTATTGGAGCACTTATATTAGCACCAGTTCCTTTACACAAGGGAACATTCATTTTTGTAGGCATAGAAAGATTAAGTGATTTGTCCATAGTCAAGGATGCTCTGCTGACGAAGAAACTCAAACCCAGTTTCCCAGCTCCGTAGTCGGCAGCAGTGACCCTTACACTACAGCCTCTCCCAAGAAGACGCAAGATCGTCTCCCTAGCCTTGGCCTCAGATCCCCATTTTGTGATTACGGCCAAATCCCTTAGGGGCACATGTATGAGCCCTTTTTGCCACCTGAGTGTCACTTTTTGTGACACTGGCAACGCAAACTACAAAATCTTATTTATAAGGTCACGCAAAGACACTTTGCCTGGCTTTGAATGGCCTTATAGTTATGGAGTAAGGCAAAGCAGCGCAAATCGCTATGCTGCCTTACTCGGCACCCATGGATTTTGACTCTTCTCCAGATTTACAAAACCGTGTCAACCTGGGAATGCGCCAACACTGTACACCTTTCCATGGTAGGTGCAAAGAGGAGAAATAACTTTTTTTATCCTTGTTCTGGGGGGGACAGAGTACTTGCATTACGCCGTAGGGAAGCCATTTGGATTTGTCGTCTGAGATATGTAGAACTGGGCCATAATACAGAGTATGAAATGCATTACCATCTATGAACAAATTTGTAATGCCCGGTAATTCTATCTGAATATGTCTCTCTATTGCATTCTTTCTATACATGTTAGAAAAAACAGCTCTCTAAATGTGTATATTCAAAACCCTCTTTCTAATGTTATCCTTGTCTGTAATTCTATTTGTATCCTTAGGACGATGCTAATATATATATACATGTTGTTGAACACTGTTTGGGTGTTGCACCTACATGAGCAATTGGATTACTTTGCTTGCCACCAACTGAGTTTATGGGATCTCCAGTGCTTTAAATGGAAAAAAATAAGTGCAGGTACTAGCCAAAAATCTGGGGGCGGGGTTTGGGGCAGGCAATGGACGGGGCTATATTATTTACCTTTCCCAGCTTTGTATGCAAAAAATACGCATGCATTGTAAGAATGTCTAACCATTTATATAGTACTTACCAATTATTCCTCAATATTAACCAAAGCAACCTTTTTTTTAGCAACCCTATAGTAATAAAATATTGAGGAAAAAACACACAGCAAGTGTCCTAACGTTTGCCTTGTAGTTTGATGCATATCTTTGATGCAGGATCATGAATCACTAAACTATATGACAAAGCTTTTAACTTGTGACCTGCAGGTAACACAATGATCTCTGAAGCAAAAACAGTAACCAACAAAGCTCTCTATATAAAAAAACAAATCTGTGATCTGCATGTCTCATGCTGTGCGTTAAAGCAGGCACTTTGATCCTCAATGCAATTTTATGTTCAGTCAAGCCTTTAATTAGAAGAATGCAAACAGATATTTCCAGCAAGTGCATTAACCACCAGAGTTATTAAAGTGCCATTGTACCCGGGAATTTACAGTATACCAAAGATCTCTGTAACAGGTAATATTTCGAAATGCAGCATGTTGTGATGAGTTAGGCAAGGCAGAATACATTTATTAATACATTTATCTTCTTGTGAATTCTTTTGAGGCAGAGTTTTAAAAATAATTACATTAAGACTTTGCTCTTTGCGACTGCGTTCACTTTCTGCTGCAAATCTTTGGCCTTTGCCCGATTAATAAACCTAGAGTTGGCCTCATGAGTAGCTATTTTAAAGTTCACTTGCTTAGAGCTATTTGCATATTGAAACTTTTTTCGAGATTGCCACAGGTGTGTCTCATTGGAAAAGAGATACTTAGGAGGTGACTTGGGTGCTGCAAATAAACCTAAGTTTATAGTTATATAACAAATGTTTAATAATAAACAGCACACTAATGAATCAATACTAGCTCTGCAGTTTAAAAAAAAACATAAATGCATTGATTTAAGTCTAGAGGACAGGGATTTTCTTTCATGTAAAATCCCTTTCATTTAAATTGTTGATGGGCGAAGATTTGCCGGCATGCTAACAAGCTGTATTGCCCTGAACAATGTGTCCCACACTTGCACCCATTCGGTTTAATGGACACCTTCCCACCCCCTCTGAAAGACACCCTGCAGCGACACTCCTCCTCTCTTAACTTCCAGGGAGGCACACACAGCTCATTGTGTTGTAACAAAAACAAGCGGTGGTCCTGGCGCTTTTGAAGCAGTTCAGCCCAGGCTTCAACAGCTCGGTTTGAAAGGCGCTTGAAACCGTGCAGAAGGTGCTGCCAAGGATGTATCATAGGAGCCCAACATCAACTGCAGCCAAACCGGGCCGTTATGAGTACCGGTACTCTCCTTGTCCTAGGAAAGGTCCCAGTACTCAAGGCGAGAAAATATGAAAGTGCCGGTACTCAGTACCGGTGAGTACCGTCCATTTAAAGCACTGGTGGATCTCCATTTGAATTTGACCGGCTCTGTAAATTGTGTCAGTATATATATTTTTTTTAAATGTTTAAATGTCCGGCTATCCCCCCCCCCCCCCTTTTCTTTGATCCTGGATGACTGCATCATGTTATATTATATTTTCGTTTTATGTATGTGTCCAATCGTATTGCCTGTCCCTTGGGATTTTGCTGTGAAAATTTCGTTTTTGTGCTTATTCTGTATTATATACACACTATCTAATCTGCATCTTCATTTATATCCATCTTTCATGCTTACTACAACTGATACTCTCTAATAATCGATATGTGATAACCAATACTTATGATATATATCGGGCCCTCAGTTAAGGGAGTTTAATAGATGTCATTTCTGCAGTGAATAACATTTTTGTTACGGATATGTGATCAAGCGAACGCATGTCCAAGCATATTTGTCCGGCTCTTTCCTTTAATATGACCTCCGTCGGCACCCCTATCACATGATGGATTTGGAAGTTGCTGGGGAGGAAATGAGAGTCGCGTACAGTTAGTTTTTTATCGTATCGTTGTTCAAGACACCACATTATACCGATATGCGAGCGATAGATATCTTGTGTATACGTATCTCTTCTTTTGGACTTTATCATTGTCAAGAAAATATATATAAACCTTTCATCAAAGCACCAACCCAACATCTTAAAGAAATAACTGTGGTGTAAACCGCAATAGACTTTTTAATATAATAGTTTTTATGTTACACCTTTTTCAAGTATCAAATATTGAGATTTTTTTAGAGGGTTCTCTTTATTGAACGATGCTCTTGCCATTCTAATATGGCTTCCTTGTTTTTACTTCATTTGGACGGTTACGTGATCTTCGCAAGGCACACTCGTCACGTGACCAGTGTGTGTTGGGTTGAGGGAGAAATATAAGATGAACGTTAAGCGTATGTGGCTTCGGATGACCGGGAGGAAGACTGCCTCAGTTTCAAGCAGTATTAAGTGTAACATTCGGCGAATTTAGGCATTTTGCGGCATTTTTTACTTGCGAATAGAGCTTAGAGGGTAGACTCCCACTTTGATGTTTAAACATCGGCGGCCCCCTTTCACACTTTAGATTCATGTGCAGGGGTTGGAAACAATGCGCAAGAAGGCAAGACTCTGGGTGAGGTATACGGGTAGCTGTCTGTAGATCTAATAATATTCTTTTGGGATAGAACCACGAGCTAAATTAAACTCTGGGGGTAGATATAAAGGCATTCGGAGGACATCTATACAACAAGCATTTGCAATGCAATAGGTCTCGCATTTACGCGAGTTTGAGCTATTGACATTGCAAATAACAATGCCTTTTATTTTTGTTTTTTGAACATAAATAAAAAGCATTGTCATTTACATTGCCAATTGCTTAAACTCGTGTAAATGCGAGACCTATTGCATTGCAAATGCTTGTCTAATGGGTCGATAAGGTGGGGCAGACTGCACGAAGCAAACCGGCACATAAATTATAGAAAGCCCATGTAAACACGATCCTTACAACATTGACTGTTAACGCAGGCACTGTTTGCTAAGCAATTTCTTTTTTAAACTAAGCTTCAAAAGTATCCCAGACAACGATCAAGCCAAGAAATGCAAGTTTTAGCAACAAGTTGAAATTATAAGAAAAAAGGAATGTGCCGGTGCACAATAAATCTCATGTAATGGACGCTTCGTTTTGAAAGAGTTGATAAATCATCACAAACTCCAAAAATATGGTGAGAAGGACATGGCGAGTGTTCGTTTTTAAGTCGGAAAGCAATCTGGGTTACATTAGAACAAGCGGCCGTGCGGCCGCGAAAGTGAAAGTGATCGCAATCAAACATCAAAGCGGCCGTGCGGCCACGAAAGTGAAAGCAAATGGTGTGCAGGCTGCCAAATGGTGCGCGCGCCCGGCGCACATGCACTGTATTTGGAGGCCTGAAAGCACTCGTTTGCATTTCCAGATCCCCCATTTACAAAAGCTCTCGTGAGAGCAGCGCTAAAGCGCTGGCTCAGGCGAGACCTAAAAATGGATGTCATGCCCGTTTTTCAAAAGAGGGAACTAATGATATAAACGGGATACATATATTCCTTTGTCAATTTGAACTAAGTGCTATTCAATAATTATAATCTCTGCTTGGGTTTTCTTCTCCCTTCCTTCTGTGATGCCGATAGAAACCTTTTGTGTAATAGATCAACGTAGAAGACAGGTCTGGTTATATGGATAATAACATACCTTGATTCAACTGTGGCTTGTGTGCCACAACTTTGGTATGTTGACTTTTGAGAAATTGTATCACTTGGTGCACTAGATAGCGATGGGGTGTTCTGTTCAGGTTTCTGAATAAGGTTGCATGTGTCGGCCATTGTGCCTTTCACAATCACAAGTCCCTTAGGGGGGATGTTTCTGGATAAGGCTGCTTGTGTCGGCCATGGTGCCTCTCACAACCATAAGTCCTTCAAGGTGAGAATGTTTTTAATCAATTTTTCTCTTTTCTTTTATCTCCCTCTGGAGCAATCACTTGAATGTCACTGAGTCTTTTTTCTCCTTCTTTCTATATATGGATTTATTCTACCTTTGGGTATGGTGTGTATTTATATTTGTTTGCTTTATTAATGAGTTTCGTGTTTGTACGTAAAGTAATGCAAATATTGCTTGTGTCTTTGTAAAATGAATGGATATATGTGATATATAGTGTCTTTTTGTAAAGTTGCATGTATACATATGTGCTATTTTAAAAAACTTTCAGCCCTGAAGAAGTCCTAAGTCAAAAGGACGAAATGCGTCGGCTGATGAAGAATTTGATTAAAAGAAACAATAAAAGAGAAGAACGAAACAAGAAGACCTTGTACTAGCAGTGATTTGCTCTTACTGCCACTGGTTCTGTATTATTACGGATCAATTTACTCCTTCTATTGATGGACTGTGGTGCTGAACCATATTTGTGATGGTTTTGTGTTGTATCCCCTTCAGTGGGGAGGTGCTCCTGGGCAGGGGGCTCTTTTGGTTTATCAGCACACTTTCTTGTCTATTGTTGACACTGTATGGGTGATTTACAGTACGAGTGCTGCAATTTGTGTATGCTCCACTGCCCATTAACTTAGATTGATACCCATAGGGGCCAGGTAGCACAGTCCGAACCCAAAGGATTTGGTTAAAATATTGATCTGATTATTTCTATTGTACTTTACTAGCCCATACCCGCTTGATGAAATGTCTACATTTAATGATAAGAGAGAAGAAATGGCCTTAGGCCTTTTTTCAAACATGCAAGTTAAAGAATCTGAGTCAATTGCGAGACAATCTGGGGAAGGTCTAAAAGCCAAATTCCAGAAGTTGGAGAGATTATAAAAACAAGAAATGTCTCGCTGGTGGGACAGTATAACGTTGCAGAAATACCTTGACAATGACAAAATTCCCAGGGGTTTGAGAATAATAATATCGAATACAATGATGCGTATTCTAATTAGGCATGCGGACAAAAAAGCAGCTAAACTAATAGAGGAGATTGTAATCTTGGAAAGGGAGATTGAGTGTTCTGAATTTAAAGATGTGTTCATAAAAAATTATGAAATTTATGATAAAATAATTGAGAATCACCAAATCTACCTAAGAGATAAGAAACTTAAGAAAATCAAACGTGACGATAACGATTATAAAGTTGGAAGAGTCTATACCTTTGCCCGAAAATTTTATAATATCAAAATTAGTGGGGAAGGAAAAAGGACCAGGGAAGATACTGCTGATTCTATATCTATCAGCTCTAGTTTGTTATCCTCTATTGATAGTAACATATCGCGAATTGAAGGTCCCAGTATGCTAACACCTCCGGGACCGTCTAATTTTTAGTGGAGATGGAGAGAGCGAGGCTGGGCAATCAGGCCACAAAAAGAGATCAAAAACAAGGAGGGGAGGAAAAAGGTGGCAGGAAAAAAAGAAAGACATAACACCAGCAATGTCAACAAGGTCCAAGACCACCTAGCCAGTAATGGAGAAGAAATAGACACAGGCAATACACTGACTATTGTAAACTTGTCATGTCGAACATTATCAGATGTGGAGTGTAAGGTTTTGGGGCGAGGTTTGGGCTTTCGTCCATCACAAAGAGGTGATACGGTTGAGTTATTAATCGATCTGTACAAATGTATACGTTTATTGAAATTAAAAGACTTTTTTATCACTAACCCCTCCAATGTCTGTTCAATCATAACACCTTCATGGTCTGTTACACATACAGTTTTGGATCTACAGAATTTACAGATGGCCTTATCCATACCAGAGGGTGAATATTTTACCATGCAATGCCTTAGGGATGACCTTAACATTAGGGAGGATTTACAGACTGATAGTGGTTTAAAACCACGCTCAAAATTCATACCTAATGGGGGCGTGGCTTGGACGCCGAACATGGCGGTCACAGCCGTGTAGAGCTCCGTGGTGCCGGGCCGCGTCGAGCCAATATCCTGTACTTATGTCCCTCCATGGTGGTTAAGAGTAGGTGACGGGGACGGCGGAATACCCTCGGCTGCCACCGGGATATCGACATTGCTGGTAACGGGCGCGGCGGAGGAGATCGGCGGCGGGGCCCGGGTGCCCGAGGAGGCCGTGGCGGCGCCCAGTGCCCGTGCGACTGCTGCAGCCGGAGGTGGGGCCGGTGCTGGGGGCTTGGTGGTGCGCTGACCAGACGAGAGTTTTGCAGCCAGTGATTCGCGGCGGAGGGGCTGAAGCGGCCGCTGCCGGGGCCCGGAGTGGTCGCCCCTCCTCCCCTCTCCCATTCCAACATGGCGGTGAGCGCCGGTGCTGGCGGTCGGGCGGCCCACTGAGCCAGAGTCCCAGTCGGCCTGGAGGGGGCTGCTGACCGGCCCGAGGGGGCTCACGGAGGTCCTGGACATCATCTACGGAGCCCGGTGGGTCTAGCGATCGGATGCCTCTGCCGCCACTAGTGAGAGCCGGCGCCGGAGACCGGGATACGCGCTGCCCTGCTGGAGGCCTAGCAACAGGGAGCCTGCGCCTCTTGCGGCGAGCGCTGGACTGCCCCCCCGGGGGTAAGAGACGGCGCCCAGGGCATCGCAGCCCAGATACGTAGTGGCTCTTTGGGGATTTCGGACAGCGCCCACTCAGGGCGGGACAGATTCAGTGAGACAGCGCCCTGCTGTGGACAAGGGAACGACCCTCCAGCGCTGGGCCATTTCAGGGAGCCGCGGCAGCAAACATCAGCTGCGGCATCACGGTAGGCTGGGTGTGGAGGCTGGGGCGCCCTGGGTGTCGCGGCGGCCCGGTGCGGCTGCCCGGAGGGCGCGTCGGTCACCCATAGTCGACGCCAGTTGGGGAGATGAGACGTGCGGTGACGGTGGAGGTGACTGTGAGACCGGCTGAAACGGATTAGAGCCAGACGACGGGGTGTGCCTGGTGACACCCTCAGCGTTTAGACCATGGGGAAGTCGGCCCCGGCGGCGAAACAACAACCCACCATAGACCAGTACACCGCGCATACCCGTAGCAAAGACACCGGGATGTCGACGGATACAGCGACCCTCTTAGAAGCAATAACGCAATCCCGCACTGCCCTTGAGGCCAAGATTGGCGCAGTAGAGACACAGCTGGGCGCAGTGGGATCCGAGGTCTCCTTCCTCCGCCAGGATCTGCGGAAAGCTGTCGATAGAATCACGGAGGCGGAGACAAGGGTTTCAACGACGGAGGACCATATCTCGACGCTACAGAAGAAGGTGGAGAAGCTCTCAACGATTACCAATGAAATGGCGGCGCGGATCGAGGATGCCGAAGGGCGCGCACGCAGAAACAACCTGCGCCTGGTGGGTTTCCCGGAAGGATGCGAGGGCCCCTCCATGGACGCTTTCCTCACCACCTGGCTGTCATCGATCCTGCCATCGGATATCCGATCCTCGTGCTTTGTTGTGGAGCGGTCGCACAGGGCCCTGATGCGGAAGCCCCCGCCGTGCGAAAGGCCGCGTGCGGTGATCGCCCGGATGCTCAACTATGCAGACAGATGCTATCCTAAAGTATGCCAGACTTCACAAAGAGCGGATGGTCTTTGAATCCACACCCATAATGATCTTCCCGGACTATACAAATATAGTTCAACGCCAAAGACAGTCATTCACTGAGGCTAAACGGAAGCTCCGATCCCTGAATATCTCCTATGCCCTGCTGTTCCCTGCACGCCTCAGAGTGATTTTCCGGGACAAGACCCTGTTCTTCACGTCGCCGGAGGCGGTCTTTGCATGGACTGACGAACACCGAATGCTTAGACCGCACTCCCCAGTCCCGATGGACTCCGACTCCTCACAAAGCTCAGCCAGGAGCAAAACTGCGGGCCCGTCCAGATCTGATCGTTCCAGCCACCGGTCGACTGGGAGCTGGAGAGCTCGAACTCGGCCGCTGACGGATGACGTACCAAGCACCAGCTAAGTGTATTCTGTATGGACTGATTGTATCTGTATTGTTCTGGTATTGGGCGCTTTAAATGCTAGGGGAGGTCAGTAGATACTTACATCTCGACGTGGGTTGGCACTCGCCGCACCCCACGGTTAGTTAAACACTGTTTTGGGGGTTTGGGGGGGTTTTGGGGATTCATTGGTGGTATACAGTGAGTTTATGTGATTGGGACATGACCCGGGTATACTCCGCGACAGATGCACCGACATTTCGGATGTATGGGGGAGGGGGGCGGGGCGGGTGGTTGGGTGGTTCATTGCACCAGTTTTTCTGTTTGTTGGGGATGTCACACGTTAGTTCCGCTGTCACAAGGTACACAGGATATCCTCGCCACTTCACTTGGGATCCCACGTAGAGTAGATGGCACATACACAGCCAAGTAGACCCCTGGCGGATCTTACCTTTCTTACCTGGAACGTCCGGGGGCTACTGGACAAGATAAAATGAGGGGCTATACTACGTACGGCCAAACGCCATTCCGCTGACATCCTTCTCCTGCAGGAGACACATCTCATGGGCAACAAGGCCATATGCCTCGCTAGATTCGGGTTCGCCACTGTTTATCACTCAGGCTTCATGGGGGGCTCGCGGGGCACGGCGATTCTCATACACAGACGTGTCCCGCTGCAGGTGACCAAAACGTGGGTGGACACAGCGGGCAGATACACGTTTTTAACGGGGACGCTATATGGAGAGCGAATTACCATCGGAAGCGTATATGCACCCCCGCCCATGAGTCAGTCGTTCGTAGACACCATAACTAGGGTATGGGGCGAGCTCCCCCCGGGATTGACGATTCTGGGTGGTGACTGGAATGAGACGATGGCAGCCGGCGATAGATGGCGCGCTCGAGAGGGGGCTCCGTCACCTACACACACCAAACTATTTACATTAGCCCAGGCCCTGGGTTGGGTAGATGTTTGGCGGGCTCTACATCCCGGAGAAGATGGTTACACATATGCGTCCCACGTTCACCCCACAATGGCTCGCCTCGACTATGTCTTTCTGTCGGGCACATATGCTTCCCGGATCCATTCATCAGCGATCCTCTCCAGAGGTCTCTCAGATCATTCCCCAGTACAGTTCACGTTGGCCCTCAACACACACAAACCTGATTTTCGCTGGAGGCTCTCTACTTGGTCCCTAAAAGACCGGGACCATCAAAAACTAGTGACGGACACTCTCACCGAATACTTTGAGCACAATGTAGGTACGGTTCAATCGGCTGGGGTGCTGTGGGAGGCGTGGAAGCCGGTGCTTCGTGGGGCCGATATAAGTTTCCGAGCGGCGGCGAAAACCAAGGCCCTCCAACAGATAACGGAGTTAGAAGACAGTCAGGCGCAACTACAGCAGTGGGTGCGTGCGGGGGGGGGCCGCAGTTCGACGCAACATGCTCGCTACCCAGCGACAGTTACACTCCTTGCAAACTAACAGCGCGAAAGAGGCCTGGCTGGCGATGCAACATCGTATCTATCAGTGGGGGGATAAATCGAGCCAAATGCTGCATCGGTTGTGCCAAGTTTGGACAGCTCCGACACAGGTTCCAATGATACGGTCCCCAGACGGCACGCCCCATTCTGCCCCTGCGGCGGTCGCACAAGTGTTTGCCACATTCTACTCCGATTTATACGCGGCACGGGAAGTGATCGCCCCGCCTTTAATCGACGCCTTCTTTCGGGACATTCCTCCTCGCCAACTGTCTGACGAGGCACGGGACAAGCTGGAGGAGCCCATCACGTTAGATGAGCTCCGCGCGGCGCTGATGGCTACCCGCCTGGGTTGGGCCCCCGGACCGAACGGATTCCCCGGAGACTTTCTGCGGCCCCATGTGCCGACGCTAAACCCCTATCTGCTCCAGGTTGTACAGGAGGCAGAGGAGACTCAACTGCTACCGCCTGATTGGCGACACGCAGAAATAGTCGTGTTTCTGAAGCCGGGCAGACCCCCTGAGGATCCGGGGTCATATCGTCCCATATCATTGTTGAATTTTGAACCTAAACTATTGGGCAAGGTCTTGGCCGATCGTCTACGGACATATATACTAGAGCTGATCCACCCGGACCAATTAGGCTTTATGTCGCAACGGGCAACGAGGCATAATATCCGACGGTTGCATAATGCGATAGCAGAAGCCCATAAGCTAGGCTGCCGGGTCGCGGTACTGCTGGCCGATATAGACAAGGCGTTCGACTCCCTTAGTTGGGAGTACCTTTTCCGCCTCCTAGAGGCAGTAAACTTTGGGCCCCGATTCCGGACGTATATCAAGCTCCTATACACGGGTCTCACGGCGTCGGTCTGGGTGGCCGGTCATCGGTCGGCCTCGTTCCCGCTCCTCCGTGGCACCCGACAGGGATGCCCACTATCCCCACTGTTATTCGCGCTTGCTATAGAGCCACTAGCCGAGTGGGTGAGGAGGGACGCAGTGATGCGTGGGCTGTCATGGACTCCAGACTACACAGACAAAATAGCCCTGTACGCGGATGACGTGCTATTTTACATGGCTGACCCACGGGTCTCAGGGCCTAGGGTCCTTCAGATCCTCCGCATCTTCGGTGAGACGTCTGGCCTGTGCGCTAATCCCTCTAAATCTATTTTATTCCCGGTGTGCGGGGATCTGGGACACATGGCTTGGGCAAACCAGGTGACTATCGCTACCGATGGGTTTAAATACCTCGGGGTCTACATGACCCGAGATCAAGCTACGGCGTGGGCTCGGAATATAGCCCCTCTTCTCCCGGCGGTGCGGGACGACACAACGATATGGTCACAATTACCCCTCTCCCTCTATGGCCGATCGGCGATCTTTAAGATGATTTCACTGCCCCGCATGCTTTATCGCCTCCAGAATTACCCATACACGATCCCGCAACGTGGTTCACGCAAGTAAACGCCCTGCTGAACGGGTTCCTCTGGCAAGGGGGCGCCGTACGCGTGGCCCTGGCGACCTGTGTACAATCTACATACTGTGGGGGAATAGCTGCGGCGGATATGCGCGCCTATTACTGGGCATCCCAGCTGCTCGTGGTCAACGACTGGTGGTATGGGTCGCTCCAAGATCCGGCGTATGCGGTAGAGCGTTTGACGCTCCCTCACACGCGGCTGCTACACTTACTATATGATTCCTCGTCAGTAGCCGGCCATCCTCCGGCATGCGGTACGGTGATTCAGATCTGGCGGCGCGTGGTGCGTACGATGGGCTGGTGGGGGAAACTTACCAAGATGACACCCATATGGCGCGGCGCCTTCATCCGGCCGGTGGCAGCCCCGGAGGGATTCCGGGAGTGGGATACAATAGGAATCTCCACGTTGGGGGATGTCATGCGAGGGCCCACAATTAAATCCTTCCAACAACTACAAACCGAATTTGACCTACACAAATCTCAGTTCTACCGATACTTACAGCTTCGACATGCGTTGATGCCGGCGGTGCGTTCACTGACGTCCCTGCCAGAATATCACCCCCTAGAGAGTCGCCTTTTGATGGGGGACCTCGGCCCTCATAAGATCCGACAAATCTATCAAACCCTTACAACACGCGCGCAACACAATCTCCATAAGACACGTGAGCGTTGGCAGGCCGATCTCCCTGACCTTACGGATGATGATTGGGCGGAGGCACTGGCGAGCCCCCGCTATACTGCAGTTTCCACTAGACATCGCCTGATCCAATATAAATACCTACACAGGGTCTACTACACTAGAACGCGATTGTGGAAAATGGGGGTGATTCAGTCCCCGATATGTTTACGTTGTGGCGCGACCGAAGGCACGTTCTTACATACAGTATGGCTCTGCGTAGTGATACAACCCTATTGGCGCAAGGTCCTTGGGTGTTTGGGGAGCGTTCTGGCCTGGGAGCTCCCGTTCGAGCCAAGACTCACACTACTACATAGCACCGAGGACATTGGGGGGAACAGATATAAACAACACTTACTGTTTCTGGGGCTCGTGTTGGCGAAGCGGGATATAGCGCAGAGTTGGAAGGAGACCTCCCCAACCCGCCAAGGCAAGTGGAAGAAAGCCATGGACCAATGTATGATGGCGGAGATTGCGGTCTTTGTGGCACGCGGCTGCCCCCGGAAACACGGGAAGATATGGGGTAAATGGGCCATATACAGGGGTGTGGACCTGCCACAACTTACTCCAGACGATTCAGGGGATCCCATAGAACGCCTGTTGAGACAGGAGAGATAAATACAAGGTGTGGGGTGACTGTGTACAAACATTTTAGAATAATAGTAACGATGTCATCCCGGAAACAGATGGGACTACGTGTTGACACGGGGTGGGAGGGGTGGGTGTGGGAGTCTAATGTTTGCAGACTTGGGGTTGGGGGTGGTAAATCAGCACACTGTGTACCCTGGGGGATGTACTTGCACCATAATCTCTGGATAACTGTGCTGGTTGTTCGTTTAATAAAATCAATAAAATATGTTGTTAAAAAAAAAATTCATACCTAATAATACTCACAACAACATTGACCAATTTAAAGAAAAAGTGACTTGGGATATTTATACCCTTATGGATGAATCATCACATCGTCCCTCACATAGTCTCAACCTAACAAAAGCAGAATCTATGGCATTGAATAATCTGAGTACAGATAATTCTATAGTCATTAGGGAAGCAGACAAGGGTGGCAATGTGGTGGTGATGAATACTGTTGATTATATGAATGAAATTGAGAGACAACTTAGCGATTCTACCTGCTATGAACAAGTCGCCATCAACCCCATTGCCTCCCTTGGAAACCACATCAACATGAAACTTCATGATTGGAGGGGAAATGGTTTAATCTCTGAAGATGAATATAACTACCTATTTGTCAGCAATCCACAAACCCCCTGCATATACGTACTACCAAAAATACACAAGGGGGGGCTTGCCACCTGGACGTCCCATCATTTCAGGTAATGACTCCCCTACAGAGCGACTCTCCCAGTATGTTGTTAGGTTTTTCCAACCACTTGTAATCAACCTGTCTGCATACATACAGGATACCAGGGACATCCTCCAAAATTTGGATGGTCTTGCATGGTCAGATGATTTACTCTTTGTAACTATGGATGTAACTGGATTGTACACATGCATTAGAAAACATTTCGGGATTCTGGCTGTACAATCCTTTCTCAATACTCAATCGGCTGATCATATGGAGCATAACGAGATGTTGATAGAAATGATAGAAATCATCTTATCCAAAAACTATTTTTTACACAATAGGTCCTGGTATCATCAAATACAGGGGACCACGATGGGCTCCAAATTTGCTCCCTCGTACGCCGACCTGTACATGGGCTGGTGGGAGAGGGAGCATGCCTGGGGCAAATATACCTCCCCTGGATGGACATGATTGTCTTCTGGGGGAGGTATATAGATGATGTCATACTATTATGGAAGGGTTCCTCTGAACAATTTATGGATTTCTATGGATTTCTTAACGATAATCCATATGATGTACATCTGACCATCACATACAACCACCACAGCATTGAGTTTTTGGATGTTCTATCTTCTCAATCTTTCTCTTTTCTTTTATCTCCCTCTGGAGCGATCACTTGAATGTCACTGAGTCTTTCTTTCTCCTTCCTTCTGTTTATGGATGTATTCTTCCTTTGGGTATGGTGTGTATTTACATTTTTTTGCTTTATTAATGAGTTTTGTGTTTGTACGTAAAGTAATGTAAATATTGCTTGTGTCTTTGTAAAATGATTGGATATATGTTATATATAGTGTCTTTTTGTAAAGTTGCATATATACATATGTGCTATTTTAAAAAACTTTCAGCCCTGAAGAAGTCCTAAGTCAAAAGGACAAAACGCGTTGACTGATGAAGAATTTGATTAAAATAAAAAATAAAAGAGAAGAACGAAACAAGAAGACCTTGTACTAGCAGTGATTTGCTCTTACTGTCACTGGTTCTGTATAATTACGGATCCATTTACTCTTTTCTATAGACAGACTGTGGTGCTGAACCATATTTGTGATGGTTTTGTTTTGTACCCCCTTCAGTGGGAAGGTGCTCCTGGGCAGGGGGCTCTTTTGGTTTATCAGCACACTTTCTTGTCTATTGTTGACACTGTATGGGGGATTTACGGTACGAGTGCTGCAATTTGTGTATGATCCACTGCCCATTGTCTTTCCAAGTGTGCTACATTCTGCAGCACACATAGAAAGAGGAAAAAGCCTCCCCACACTGTTTTTGTTCAGGAAGGCGCTCCTTTCTGCACAAAAACAATCCTGATGACAACACAGGCATCCTTCCACCATGGTGCAAGGGTGCCTGAACTGGCGCTAGGCTGCCAAAACAGCACCAGCACAGGGGGAAAGGACAAGAATGCAAGAATGCACCACATTGTATAAATACGGTGCATTCCCGCCCTTTCAATTTGACGTAGGGCAGTGCAGTTAGGTAATTTGCTGCACTGCCCTGTGCCAAAACCCCATAAATTACACCCCTAATCTCCCTGTGGAAGCCAGCATTTGTTGTTGGTAGCCCATCCAACTTCTGCCCATCACTGCTTGCCCTTCTGAACTCCGTTGCACAGATCCCCTCCTCTCCTGACTCTGTTTTTCACATTTTTTAGGGCAAATCACTTAATATCCCTCTGGCAGTCCACATTTGCTGTTGGTTTCCCTTCAACCTCCCGCCCATCGCTGCTTGCCCCTGCTCAACTCTGTTACACAGACCCCTTCTCCATCGACACTGTTTTTCACATTTTTTGTGTGAAGTTTTATGTAGCATTATATTTGCCATTAAGTGCGTGACAGCTGTTACTTTCTCTTCGTCGTGTATTTATGTAATCGCAGACGCCTGGCTGTAGGGTCCTGTGCAGTGCAGCATACACAAATGCCAAACATTCTACCTCTTCCGTTTTCCCAACTGTTTGTTTTTCTAAACCCTGCACTGTATGTTCCTTCAGGTGTCAGTTGACAGTGAGCCATTCTCCCCAGTGGAGGGGGTGAGGTCCTGGTCAGTCGGCCCGCAAGAAGGTGGTGGGGGCCCTGGTTGAATTTTATTTCATATATTTTTATAAGTTGTTTATGCGAGGTTAAGTAGCAGATCATGTCAGAAACTAGGCAACACTGTAACTTCAATTTAAGGGTTTGTCTGTTCAGTGTGTGTGTATGTGTGTTCACACGTGTGTGCGTGTGTGCCTGTAAACCATACTCTCATTCACAAATGCATACCTCTCAATCTTGCAAAGCAGCTTGGAGGTTGAGAGCCATGTCCAATGACATCACAGGATCATTGACCCAGTGACATGTCAGAAAGTGATGGCATCACAGTACGTGATTATGGTGTCTCCGCCTCATCACAGAAAGTGAAATGATAACTCATAATTACTTAACCACCCTCTTTTTTATTGAACAGGGAGGTAAATCGCTTATGGTAGGTCCTCTGCACAGACTGTACACTGGCACTGCAGCTTAGACTTAGACATTTACACTTTCTGACTGCCTTCCACTTTGTTTACTGAGCCTTCTGGATGTTTTCATTGCCATTTGTTTTCTCAGCGGCCAGAGTTGCATAGATCACGTAGTTCATCTCCTTCAAGCACCATCTGTGCCAGTCTCTTTTTCTCAACATGTCTTACCCTGATCTACAGCTTCCTTCCATCCTTCTCTAGCACCTCTTTTCCTAGGCTCCTCACTATGGCCAAAATTAGTCAACTCTCCTTGTCTTGAGTTCCTAAGGGACTTATCATTGCCGGTGGTGTCGGCCGAGCCCTGTAAGGCTTTGAAAGCGGAGATTGCGGAGGAAGAATTGTCGATGGCACTGGGGTCCTTAAAGGTAGGCAAGGTGGTGGGCCCCAATGGCCTCCTGGTTGAGTTATACATGGATCTAGCTTCCAAAATAATGCCACCATTAAGTAATAGGCTGCAAGAGAAACAGGGCGAGGGCCAGTTGCCAGTTCAAGAGAGAGTGGCCACTAGCGTGGTGATACATAAGCCGGGGAGGCCCCCAGATCTATGCAGCTCGTACAGGCCAATCTCCCTCCTGAATGTAGAGGTTAATGTCTTGGCCAAGACTTTGGCAAATAGATTGATACCTGTTAGAACTGGGAGTCTCTAGTTGGCAGAGGTAAGTACCTTTGACCAAATAGGGACCCTTGCTTCTAAGTCAGGGAAAAGGGATTACACTACTGGATAACCCCTGCTCACCCCCTTGTTAGCTTGGCACGAGCAGACAAGTTTATCTCAGAGGCAGTGTGTTAAGCATTTGTGATCACATACAGTAAAAAAGGGAAAACACTACTGATGGACACCACACAGGCTTTTATAAAAAGAAGTATTCTTTATATAGACTTAACACAAGCCCACAAACGACAAAAATCCACAAAACTGTACCCAAAATTGACTTAAAGATGGTAGAATTAGCTTAGTTCAAGTTGTTGGTAAATGCGACACAGTTCTCACAAGAGTACCTGGATGCGTAGCGCAAAATAAACAAAAGGCTCGCGGCGTTGGAGATGCGTCGGTTCCTTGCTTCGGGGGAGACAATGCGTCGCGCCTCAATGCTTGTGCAGAGTAGGGGATGCGTCTTGATCCTTACCGGAGAGGAGGTGATGCGTAGCTTCTCATGCTGCAGCCCGGTTGTGGTGCGGCAAGATGGCACCTCGATGCGATGCGACAATCCGGTGCGATAAGATGGCGCCCTTGATGCGATGACGTTGAGATGATGCGACACACCCTGGCAGCCTTGCGGCGACTCTGTACTTTGGAGCCGCGAGAGGCCCTGCGACACGCTTCTCCGATGAAGCGACGGCGACCCTCACGGTTGCAATGCGCTTCTCCGGTGATGCGACAGCAGACAGTTGCGACGAAGGCACGCTTCTGGGAGATGCGGCGGCGGCACGCTTCTCCGATGATGTGATGACTACAGCCGTGGCGGCGACACGCTTCTTCTCGTTGCGTAGTTCTTCCAGCTCCCAGCGACACGCAGGCTTCTGCAGATAGAATTCCCAGCAAGGAAATTCAGAGGGGAGATGGTTCTGAAGTCTGTTGTCCCTGAGACTTCAGCAGGAGGCAAGCACAAGTTCAAGCCCTTGGAGAAATATTTTGCAAGATGATGAAAGTTCTGTAAATAGTTCCTTCTCCTCTCCTTGGCAATAAAGACACCACTGCAGGCCAACCCAACAACACAGCACACTGGCAGGTGGGCAGTCCAACTCTTACAGCTTCCTTTGGTTCTTCATCTTGGCAGAGGTTTCTTCTTCTTGTTCCAGAAGTGATCTTAAGTCTTGGGGTCTGGGTCCCCATATTTATACTGCTTTTCTCTTTGTTCTCTGAAGGCAGAGAGGCCTTTGCCTAGTCCAAACCAGTTCTGGTCAGTCCTGGAGCACTTTGTTTACCTGACTCATTCTTTTCTTTCAGAGTGCAGGGCAGAGACTTCAGACACACCACAGGAGGTGGAGCCAGCATTGTGGAGGGAAGGCACAGCCCTATTCAGGTCCCAGGTGCAACTCCTCCCACCCATCTACATGCATATCTTCCTATTCAGCCCTGTGCTGACTCACCCTCTCCCCTGGAATGCCCCTGTCACTCACAGAACCAGACACACAATACACAACCTAGCGGAGGCAGGCTTGAACAGTTAAGCAAGAAAATACCTACTCTCTTAAAGTGGTATTTTCAAACACAGAATTTTAAAACCAACTTTACTAAAAGATGTATTTTATCATTCTGAGTTCAGGGATACTAAATTCGAATTTCCATCATTTTCCCTGAGTCAGTTAGGGTTATAAGATGTAATAATAAAACTGCCCATTCTGGCCTATGGAGAACAGGTAGTCTTGCAATAGTAAAAAACGAAAATGGCTGTAATTCACTATTAGGACATGCCACACACACGAGGGCATGTCCTACCTTATACTTACAATGCACCCTGCCCTTGGGCCTACCATAGTGGTGTCTGATATGAAGATAAGGCAGGGGTCTTCAAACTGTGGGGCGCGACCCCCAGGGGGGCCGTGGAGTGATGCAAAGGGGGTCGCGCCTTCCCAGTCACACTTCTGCCCAGGCCCAAGGGCTTCAGCCCCCCCCCCTTCCCCCGTCCTGTGTCTCAGCCCGGGCTGCTGCAGTGAAACTTGAGCTGCTGGGGGCTCAGCTGGGCAGTGTCTGGATTCCTATCTCCGGCACCCCCGTGTTTTTTCACAGGTCTTTAAAGACCATTTAACATGCCTTTGTAAACTGCTTACAGAGGCTTAGGTTTTTTTGCTGGTTCCAGTACCCCCTGGGTCCCCACTGTGCCTATTCCTTACATTTGGATTTTACATACACTGCCGTAGTGTGAGAATGCATTTCATGGAAAGGAATACAAAGTTGGCTTCCTGGGGGCGCCGTGGGTGAAAGTTTATTGTGCTTTTGAAGCACCTGCTGCAGCGTTTCTTTCCCCAGCAATTACCAGGCCTCACATAAATGTCAAGATAACTTGTGTGATTAATTATCTTCCTGGAGAGAGATCAGAATGTTGTATAGTTGAGGTTTTGACTTGGGTGATGTTAGTGCAGAGGGTTAATATGCCTGCTGCAAAGAACGTGTACCAAGTAGATTACAGAGTGCATATGATGTGAAGAGATCAGCAGGTTACTGCTTTCAAAAGAGACATCCTTTTGTTACTTGCAATTTATAACTTAAAGTCCTAATAGAGAATAGTGAGCTATTAACTTTCTTCCTAGAACAGCATACACACTACAAAGAATACATTATTAGGCCATTGATTAATGTTGCAAAAAGGGGTAATTTGGCTAGAAATCAATTATTATTATTAAAGGAAACTCCCAACTATGCTGTTTCTTTTTCGACTCTGAGTTTGTGCTTCTCCACACCAAGCACTCTTAACTATACTGCCTACCAGTATGGATGACATGTGACTCCTATACTTTTAGTCCTTTGGCTTATGTAACATTTCCTATACACTGATTTACACACTTATGATTGATTGTCTCTGTGTAATGTGTGTGTGATGCAAAGTGCTCGGACACCCTACACTGGTATGAGTGGCACTATACAACTAATTCAATGCATCTGAGAGTGTGGGGTTATGGAGACTTGGTCACTGTTAAAGGGTGCTAGTGAGAGAATCCGTGGTGGGGGTGGTCATTGTGGGGGGCACCAACAAACATGGTCGCACAGGGCACCACCAGCACTAAAGCTGGCCCTGGGAAGTATGCACAGATAAGCGCTGAAAATACCGCTTTAGGTGACTGTTTTTTTTTTTGTACCGACTGGGCCACCAAAATAATCTGCTGGCAACCCTAACCATAGGACTGGAAGTTTGTTGCAGGATCAGCACATTATTTATTTTCTTCACCCTCGATCCCCGATTAATGCCGCAATAGTTTAACTTAGATCTTAAAGTCTACGCCCCGTCAATAACATGCAGAGTTACTTCATGGGTCTGGGAATGCACCCTGCATTCAGACAACTCATTCCTCATTCTCGCCCTTCATTGTCACGCTCACCCTGCACTCACAGTGATCACAATGCACTCACACTGATCACCATGCACTTGCACCATTCACCCGCTCACCCTGCACTCACAGTGATCACAATGCACTCACACTGATCACCATGCACTTGCACCATTCACCCGCTCACCTTGCACTCACAGCGATCACAATGCACTCACACTGATCACCATGCACTTGCACCATTCACCCGCTCACCCTGCACTCACAGTGATCACTCTGCTCTCAAAATGCACTTGTCCTGCTCACACTATACCTCAACCTGCAGTCACACGAGTACACTACTCATCCTGCACTCATGTGACACTTCACTCACCTGTCCCCCTCACTACTCAATATGCAACTCACTCAAACAAGCCCATCAGTAATCATACATTCATTCATCCCATTCTGAACTTGCATCCGCACCCAAAATGAGAGAGGACAGCAGGGGAGTGAGAGAATTTGATTGAAGAGGTCAGGGATGAGGAGAAATTTGAATTGCCGAAGAGAAGTGTGGACACGCAAGAAGTGAGTGTGATCCAAAGGTGAGGGCTTCTGTTAGAACAAAGGGGAGATGTGAAAGAGGAATGGGGGGACTGGAGAGGTGTAAGATACAAATAGACAAAAATTTGAATGAAGAGACGAGGTGAATGAGAAGTGCTGAGGGGCACGGGAGGTGACAGGGCCAGAGAGGCCATGAGATAAATGTGAGAGACTGTTAGAGATGAGGGCAGTGAAAGGACAGAATGGCAAGAGGTGATTAAAGGTGAAGTGAGAGGTTGAATGGGGAGAGTTCAGAAGTTGTAAAAAGGGGTGAAAGAAAATGACCTGCAAAGTGAGAGAGGGATCCGGGGTTAGCAGAGGAGAGAGGGATGGAAGGGAGGGGGTGAGAGGAAAGCTGCATGGGTAAAAGGCTTAACTCTACACAAAACCGCCAGGGTTTTAAGGGACCCCTGCTTCTTCCGGTCAGGGCCAGGTGAGCTTCTAATGTGGCAGCACGTATTGCTGCAGAGTGGAAGGCCCTTCACAAACGTTGACTTGAAATCTTTCTGATGATAATTGCTGTATTTTGGTTATAAATGGGTACTGATTAGGTGAAATCTTTCCTCAGCGTTACTGTGTGTAACAAATATCAAAATAATGAAGCAATGCTATCCCAAAATACGCGGCATCACATAACCTTATTTACATTTTCATCCCACGCAATTTAGTCAACAGGTTTAGACATTTTTGTCAAGAGGGGGTCCTTACGCCTCAAAATGTTGACAGGGGGGTCTCGGCATCCAAAAGTTTGAAGACCTCTGAGATAAGGGAAGGTTTAGGGACTGGCAAGTGGGTGCACTTGGTTAGTCAGCATGGCAGTACCAGACTGCACATAGGCTCTGCAATGGCAGGCCTGAGACACACTTTACAAGCTGCTTCTGTGGGTGGCACAACTAGTGCTGCAAGCCCACCAGCAGCATTTGATTTACAAGCCCTGGGCACACATGGTGCACTGCACTAGGGTTTGACAGGTAAATCAAATAACCCAAACATGGAGTCACTAATCAATACATCAATTTAACATAGGGAGCACTTGCACTGTGGCACTGAATAGCAGAGGCACAGTGCCCAAAGCATGTAAACCAGGAAAACATATCAAAAACAGAGGAAGCAATAAGAAATAATGGAAGGGAGACTCACACCAATGGTACCAGGTCTAACATGTGTCCCCTCCAGCTGAAATGTGGGGAGAACTACCCTTCCTCTTGGGAGTTCTCTTCACTAAGGTGGAAAAATCTGGACAGACCATCAGCATTGGCGTGTTCTGTACCAGGGCAGTGTTCCACCGTAAAGTCCATCCCCTGTAGGGAAATGGACAACCTCAACAAATTTGGGTTCTCACCCCTCATCTGCATCAACCATCTGAGGGGCCTGTGGTCTGTCTGAACCTGGAAGTGAGTCCCAAACAGGTATGGCCTCAACTTCTTCAGTGCCCAGACCACGGCAAATGCCTCATGCTCAATTGCACTCCACCTCTGTTCCCGTGGAAGTAACCTCCTACTGATGAAGGCTACAGGTTGGTCTAGGCCTTCTTCATTAATCTGTGATAGAACAGCCCCCACACCATGCTCTGAAGCGTCTGTTTGAACAATGAACTATTTTGAGAAGTTGGGCGCCTGATGCACGAATGCTGTGCACATGGTGGTCTTCAGGGCGTCAAAAGCCTTCTGACAGGTGTCAGTACAGTTCACTTTATTGGGCTGCTTCCTGGAAGTCAGCTCAGTCAAGGGTGCAACAATGTTGCCATACCCCTTGACAAACCTCCTGTAGTACCCTGTGAGTCCTAAAAAGGCTCTCACCTGTGTCTGAATCTTTGGGGGTTCTCATGCCAGGATAGTTTCAATCTTGGGTTGCAGGGGCGCCACCTGGCCGCTCCCTACCTGGTGCCCCAAGTACACCACGGAACCCTGCCCGATCTGGCACTTACTCGCCTTGATCGTGAGGCCTGCCTTGTGCAGTGCCATCAACACTTTCCAGAGGTGGCGCAGGTGTTCTTCCCAACTGGCGCTGAACACTGCAATGTCATCCAGGCAGGCGGCACTGAAATCTTCCACTCCAGCCATCACCTGGTTGACCAACCTCTGAAAGGTGGCAGGGGTATTCTTCCCAAAGGGCATAACCCAGAATTGGTAGTGGCCATCTGGTGTGGAGAATGCTGACCTCTCTTTGGCCCCATCAGTTAAGGCGATATGCCAGTACCCAGACATCAAATCAAACGTGCTGAGGTACCGTGCAGCCTCTACCCGATCAATGAGCTCATCAGCTCTGGGGATGGGTTGCGCGTCAGTCCTGGTGACTGAATTGAGTCCTCGGTAGTCCACACAGAACCTGAGTTCAGGTGTGGCACCAGGCGAGGCAGCATTTGGGGCCAAGACCACTGGGCTGGTCCAAGGACTGTTGGAGGACTCAATCACTCCTAAGGCAAGCATCTTGGAGACTTCCTCCTTGATGTAAGTCCTGACCTTGTCAGTCACTCTGTAAGCCTTGTGCTTCACAGGAGGACTGTCCCCAGTGTCCACATCATGGACACACCACTCAGTGACACGAGGAACCAAGGAAAACAAATCAGAGAATTGTCCCAACAGTTGGTGACAATCTTGCTGCTGATCAGGGGTCAGTGTGGCAGAGAGGCTGACACCATCCACTGACCCATCTTGCTCTGTTGCAGACAGGAGGTCAGGAAGAGGCTCGGTCTCCTCTCCCATTCCATCATCTGTCGCTAGGAGCATTCCCACTTCGGACCTTTCTATGTGGGGCTTCAGGCGGTTAACATGTAGGACCGGCAAAGGGTTCCTTGGAGACCGCAAGTTCACCAAGTAGGTGACATCACTCTTGCGCTCTACCACCTCAAATGGACCGGGACACCTGTCCTGGAGAGCACAAGGCTCTACAGGGGCCATGAACCAAACTTTCTGTCCAGGTTGAAGCTCAATCAGAGTGGCATTCTGATCACACCACCGCTTCATTTCTTCCTGGCTGGCTTCCAGATTCCCCGAGTCTGGTTCCTGAAGGCCAGCATGTAACTGTATACATCCTGGGGAGGTTTCCTGGGAGATTGCTCCCAGCCTTCCTTGACCAGACTCAAAGGTCCTCTTACCGGGTGTCCATACAAACGTTCAAAGGGACTGAACCCTAGGGAATTTTGTGGCACCTCACGGTAAGCAAACAGAAGGCATGGCAAGAGGACGTCCCACTTATGCCTCCTTGGTTCTTCAAGACCCATGATCATGCCTTTAAGGATCCGGTTGAATCTTTTAACCAGCCCATTACCTTGGGGGAGGTAAGGAGTGGTGAACTTGTAGGTAACACCACACTCCTTCCACACTCCTTCCACACTAGACATGAAATTGGTACCACAGTCTGACACCACCTCTCTGGGGAACCCCACACGGGAGAAAATCCCCATCAGTGCACGTCCCACCATGGGGGCCGTCACTGTCCTGAGCGGGATGGCTTCCAGGTACCGGGTAGCATGGTCCACCAAGACCAGGATAAACCTGTTGCCCATGGCTGTTTTGGGGTCCAGTGGCCCCACAATATCAATGTCCACCCGTTCAAAGAGGGTACTGACTACAGGGATAGGTTGGAGAGGAGCCTTTTGCTTCCTCCCACTTTTCCCACTTGCCTGGCAAGTTTGACAGGTCCCACAATGAGTATCTGAACTCTTCCGCATCTGGGGCCAATAAAAGTGGGTGACAAGCCTTTTAAAGGTCTTGTCCTGCCCCAGATGTCCAGCTAAAGGTACATCATGAGCCAACCCCAGTAGAAAGGCTCTGAAGCGCTGGGGTACCACCAGCACATGGGCTGACCCAGGCTCAGCAACCTTAGGCTCTGTGTACAGGAGGTCGTTCTCCCAGTAGATCCAATGTGATCCAGACTGATCACCTGCTGCCTAGTCTGTGGCCTGTTGCCGCAAATCCACAAGAGAAGGGCACTTCTTCTGTTCTGCACAAAATTCCTCCCTGGAGGGTCCTCCTTCTTGCTGCCAATGGGTCAGCCCAGGTAGGCCCCCAGTTCAGCAACCTGTTCCCCTGTAGGTTCCAGGGCATCCCCCTCAAGGTCTGCCTCCTCCTGGACTGTGGGAACAATGGGGGCTGGATTCCCGCACCCCCTACCTCTTCTCTTTAAGGCAGGTCCCTGGGCCATACTTTTAGGCTCCAGGACCTCTTCAACTCCCTTACTGGCTGCCATAGACCGAGTGGTAACACACGCCCACTCAGGCAGATCCAACATCTCCAAATGAGCCTTCTTCTCCACCTTAGCCCAAGGGGAGCTCTCCAAGTCATTGCCCAACAGACAATCCACAGGCATGGCTGGCCTCACAGCTACCTGAAGAGTACCAGAGACCCCACCCCACTCAAAGGGAACCTGAGCCACCGTGCAGTGGCTCTCTGTGTTGCCAGCAGCAACAACTGGGTAAAAGGCATTGGGGACAACCTGCTCTTGAGACACCAGGTGACGCTTGACTGCTGTCACACTGGCTCCTGTGTCTCTAAGAGCCTCCACTCTATGGCCATTGATGGTTGCCCACTGCCTGTATTTCTTAGTGTTATTAGGCAGCTGAGTTTGAGGGACCATCTCAAAGTCTCCGAATGAGACAAGGGACATTTCTGCGGGACCCCACCCACCTTGGGCACACTTCTCCTCCACTCCCAGGGCTACACTGGCCATCTGACGTGGGGGTGCACGGCGTGGCACATACTGACCCTTTTGGGGACACTGGGGATCATACCAACGGTGCCCCACCTGTTTACACTGAAAGCAGGTAACTGTCCCCCTATGAACAGGTTTACCTGTCGGGGCTCTGACTTCTTCTCAGGGGAGTTTGGGAACCCTTCCCTTGGTTCCCTTGGGAATTAGTTTGGGCCCTTTCTGGAACTCTCTCTGTTTACCCTTGTCCGCCCCACACTTCTGCTGGGGACCCTGCCCACCTTTGGCGGGATCTCCCACATGACCCTTGTGGACCCTGGTTCTGTCCAGCAGTCCGCCTCCTCAGCAAGCTTCCTAGGGTTAGTTAACTTGCTATCAATAAGGTGCTGGTGTAGCTCTGGAAAACAATTAGCAGATAAGTGCTCCCTGGCAAACAAATCATAGAGCGCTTCAAAAGTATCCACTTTGCTAGCCTACACCCAACCATCCATAGCTCTGCAAAAGAAAGACACATATTCTACCCAAGTGGTTCCCTCCAATTTCTTACAATTCCTGAATCTCTTTCTATAGAGTTCTGGGGTTAAACTATACCTTGTCATCAGAGCTTCCTTCATGTGGGCATAAGACATCCTATGTTCACTGGGCAGTTCTAATAAAGTATCCCTCCCACACTCACAAAGCGGCCCACAACCCAGCTCCCCAATCCTTCTCTGGACCCAGTGGGCCAACATTGCTATCTCATAGGCTGCAAACCACTGCCCAATTTCCTCATTCTTCTGGAAACCTTTGATGACATCCTTGGGAATATACACTCTGCTTTCTAAAGGCACAGATGGTGCGCTGCTACCAGATGGATTGATCTCTAAGCCCTTGGCCTTGATCTCTAACTCCCTCAACATCATCTCATTTTCCATTCTCATTCTCTCTCTCTCCAAGGACAACTTGTTATTCTTGATTTCCCTCTGACCCTCCATCTTAAGCTTAGCCATCTCCAGCTTGTGTGCCCTATTTCTCTCCCTGTCTTCCAACTCTCTGGGGGACAGGTCTTTGGAAGAGACACTACTGCCAGGTGGGGACGGCACCCCTCCCCTGGCTGGAAACACTGGCCTGTCCAGTTGCCCATCTGCATCCCTGGCTGGCTCCACCACTGACTCAGGGGCATTTCTTGCTTCTACCCAGGCCCTCAATGCCTTTTGGTAGTCATCCTTTTTAGAAATGCCTGGTGTAGCAACTTTCAATTTCTTGCAGAGATGCTTGAGCTGTTTCAAAGTGTAGGTTTCCAATCTATCTAGATCCATAGATGCAACAGATGCTGGTCTACTCATGGCAGTAAGAATTGGCAGTTCTCAGGAAAAAATAACAGTCCAGGGAAAAAAAATAATTCTGCCAATAAAGTATGTGGTCGCGTTTGGTCTGCTCTCACTAGTAGTGTACACCAATCACTGTATATGAGTCACAAATGCAGGTTCAAATCCGCTGACCACCAATGTTAGAACTGGGGGTCTCTAGTTGGCAGAG
Organism: Triturus cristatus; assembly: GCF_964204655.1. NCBI lineage: Eukaryota > Metazoa > Chordata > Amphibia > Caudata > Salamandridae > Triturus > Triturus cristatus. Next base: position 786,147,956 of record NC_140594.1, read on the forward strand.
GTAGGTACCTTTGACCAAATAGGGACCCTTGCTTCTAAGTCAGGGAAAGGAGGCAGTGTGTTCAGCATTTGTGAACACATACTTTAATACAGTGAAAACACTACAGATGGACACCACACATGTTTTATAAAAATAAGTATTCTTTATATAGACTTAACACAAGACCACAAACGACAAAAATCCACAATACTGTACTAAAAATTGACTTAAAGATGGTAGAATTAGCTTAGTTCAAGTTGTTGGTAAATGCGACACAGTTCTCACAAAAGTACCTGGATGCGTAACGCAAAATAAACAAAAGGCTCGCAGCGTTGGAGATGCGTTGGTTCCTTGCTTCGGGGGAGATGATGCGTCGCGCCTCAATGCTTGCGTCTTTATCCTTACCGGAGAGGAGGCGATTGCATAGATTCTCGTGCTGCAGGTCGGTTGTGGTGCAGCAAGATAGCACCTCGATGCGATGCGACAATCCGGTGCGATGCGATAAGATGGAGCCCTTGATGCGACAACGTTGAGACGATGCAACACGCCCTGGCAGCCTTGCGGCGACTCTGTACTTTGGAGCCGCGACAGGCCCTGCGACACGCTTCTCCGAAATGATTTCATTCGGTTGCCTGTTTGTCGAGGATTAAAATACGTACTTGTCATCGTTTGTCTATTTTCAAAGTGGATGGAGGCATACCCCACCAGAAGAAATGACAGCTTGACAGTGGCCAAACTCCTATTAAGAGATTTTATACCACGTTTCGGTTTTCCAGTAACTATTGAAGCAGACCGAGGGTCTCATTTTAAAAATGAAATAATTTGATTAATTTGCGAAGCATTCAAAATTGAACAAAAGCTGCACTGTGCATATCGCCCAGGGGCATCTTGAGTGGTGGAACAATTGAGTGGCGCAATTAAGTCAAGGCTGGGAAAGGTGTGTGCATCCACTCCACTGGATTGGCCTGATGCTTTACCTCTTGTTTTAATGGGACTTGGAAGCATTCCAGACAAGAATACCAGATTGAGTCCCCATGAAATAATCATGGGAAGAACAATGAGGCAGGCATGTATACCAGAACACAAGCTGTTAAATATAACTGATGATTTGGTACTGGAGTATTGCAAAGAGTTGGCTGACCAAGTGCGTTCTATATCTCACCAGGTTGGAGAAGATGCAGTCCCCATTCAGCCTAACCAAGCGCATGATCTGAATCCCGGTGACTGGGTTGTAGTGAAGAATCATACTCGAGAATCGTGCCTAGCACCAAGGTGGGAAAAACCACATCAGGTTATATTGGTTACAACCACAGCAGGTTTGCCTAATTGGATTCATGCAAGCCATACTAAAAGAGTACCAGTACCAGACGAAGAAGAACCTCAACAGACTCAAGCAGGTGAAGTGGCTGAAGGTTGTACAGCTAAAGGATCACGAATAATAAATCCTGAAGTAGCTGAGCAGGAACAACCGAGCACCAGTCAAGATGATTGGATCCCAATAGTTGAGATACCTGAAGAAATTGTAAGAACAAGGAGCCAAACTAAATTAGCTAGTCAGGAAAAGAGTGAGGACCAGGTAGGAACAGAAGAACGCGCTCAGGCAAGTGAAAACACCATTGTTAGGGACCCTGAGCAGGACCAGATAAGGAAAGAGCAATTTACTCAGACAGATGAAGTCGAAGTCACAGCTCCAGAGTCTGAGGAGGGACAGACAGGTCTTAGAGAAGAACACGCTCAGGCAAGTGAAAACACGATTGTTTGGGACCCTGAGCAGGACCAGATAAGGAAAGAGCAATTTACTCAGACAGATGAAGTCGAAGTCACAGCTCCAGAGTCTGAGGAGGGACAGACAGGTCTTAGAGAACACGTTCCGGCAGAAGAAAATCGAGAAACAGAAAGACCTGAGCAGGACCAGACAGGAAAAGTCAAACAAGTTCAGGTGAAAGAAGAAGAAAAGCAAAACAAACAGGGTCAGATTAGGGAAGAAGAACGCATTCAGGCAGGAGACATCAAAATAAAAAGCCCTGGACAAGGTCAGGTAGAGAGGGATTCAGAAAACTAAAATAATCAAGTTGTGCCACAACTTAGTGAAAATAAAAGAATACTCGAAGAAAGTGAAAGCACAGTGCAAGCTAAAAGAATCAGGAGAGGCGATAATTGGTTTAGTGTTATCAAGAGAGTGAAATACCGGTTTAAACCCATAACAGAGGAACCAGAACAAGTAGACAAAGTATCCAGTCATTCTGTACCGTCAACTGAAGTACCAAAACAAAGAAGTCCAAGATTGAAAATAATAAATAATATATTCAAGGGTCCTGAATGGACATATGTTATTCTTGAAGATTTCGAAAATTTTGAAATAATTGGAGAAGATAATGAAAGCTTAAATGCTGAACCAATTGATGAAGAAGTTAGGCAAACCTGAACAGAATTACCCTTTATATTTTGTCACAAAGTTAAATACTAAAGTAAGGAAGAGAAATCTTCTTATCCCATTGGATAAATGGCTGACAATAGAACTGCTGGAAAACCGAATTGAAAGAAATGTTGTAGAATATGTATAGGTAGTATGTTTTTAGTACTCATAATATGGTTAGTACTAACCATGGCCATTCCTTATCTGATGGTTACAAATGTACAAAATAGCACTAATACACATGGGAAGGTAGATACCATGAAAGGAGACAAAATAGAGTTAGAAGCACCAGATGAGTTAGTTTTACATCACACTTTTAATAAAAATGATACAGACTTGAATGTTTTTACCAACTTGTTAGTACAATATGTAGAAACCATGGAGGTTAGTGATTGCTATGTATGTATGAAATTACCTGCATCTGTAGCAGAAGGAGTAACAAATCATAATTTACCATTGACATATGGTATTTCGAGTAGCGTTTTAGAAAGTTTATTCTATAGAACAGGAAAATTGCAGTATTATTATTCTAATGTAGATGTGATCTTTTCTGAGGCTCCTATGCAAAAAAGCATGAACCCTGTCCTTAGTACGAGAGACTCACAATTTATGGGTGAATTTTTTCTAACAATGAAAGCAATAGATATAGCTGAAGCACATTAAATTGCATGAAGAGGAGAAAATATTTTTTAATTTAGTTGAGACAAAGAGACAGGATTTTCAAAGGAGAGCTGCTGAACCTAAACCTCAGATACCTAAATGGGCTGAGGAGGAAGAGCATTATGCAAATGGAAAGACTCATGCTGCAATGTCCTTGGTTTTTTAAAAGAAGGGAAAAATCTGTCTTCATAGGTTAAAGACTGAGTATAACAATGTGTTTATTGGTTTCAGTCAATGTGAACATAAAGGAGGAACGGATCCAGTATTTCCTGGAATCTATTATGTGTGTGGCAACAAAGTCTATTTTAGGCTGTCTGACCACTGGTATTTGAGCTGCTATTTTGGAATAGTATTCCCTAAAGTTTATCATGTAAAAAGAATCACTGGAAGCAATGAAGGCAATAGTGAACTAACATGTGTAAAAAGAGCTAGTTTTTCAGAAATAGTAGGTGACATTTTTGGAGCATTGATACCTTCAGTGGGAGTTCTTCTAAGTTCACGGAAGATTTGTCAGTTATCTACAGTAGTTGAACGGTTATATACTGACACTGCTGGAGGATTCTTTATGATCAACTCTGAATTAGTTGCGTCCAGATCTACGGTTATGCAAAATCGACTTGCTCTTGACATACTATTGGCAAAAGAGGGTGGAGTTTGTAAATTATTGAAAGAGCAACATTGTTGCACGTATATTCGAGATAAAAGCGTTGAAATTGGGAAATACATTAAAAATATTACGAAATTAGAAGAAGAGTTGAAACCATTCGAAGTTGAAAATATTTGGACGAAGTTGACAAATAGCATTTCTAATTTAGGTAGTTGGTTTTCTAACATAGGTAATGGTATTCTAGGTCATATAATACTGCCCATAATGAGAATAACGCTATTAGTATTAGTAATAATGTTTTGGCATAAATGCTGTTAAAGGAGGAAGAAATATGAATTGAATTAAAGAGGTAAGAAAAGAATATTTGTTGAAATACAACTAGAAGAATTAAAAGGAGACTTTTACAAAAGAATGAGAGGATTACAGTGTAAGGGGGAGAAAGAAAATAATGGAAGGGTTGAAGAAGAAATTGAGATGTGCTAAAGTTGGCATCTGATTTAGTAGAAATTGGTGATGGCATTAAATGTCATCAGAGAGGGGATTGATGGAGAAAGGTTTCGTATTTAAAGAAACTTGCTTGTATGCAATCCTCTCAAATAACATGTAACCACGTATCCAACATGTTTTTTAATACTAATATTGCATTATTCATGATATACTGTATCTAGGGGAAGCTTTCCTATGTGTATTACTAACAAGTAACTTGAGCGTCATAAAATGGCAGCCAAAAACGCAGGACTTCTATTGCGCATGCGTCTACTGCATCTACGTAGTATGACGTATTCTGTCGCTTGGGGGAAAAGCTTTGCAGCTACGCAATAGCTTTAAAAGTTGCCGCTTAAAACTCACATGTTAACGCATATGCTACTGCTTGAACTAAAACTCATAAGTTCTATTGAACACTAATGCAAAGATTAAAGTAAGGAAATGGGGATAGAGTAGAGATAAGTGGTATACAGTGAAATCTTTTATTGTCACATTCTAACGTGTCTTTTTCTGACTTTATTATTAGTTCACGTTTGGGCCTTGTAGGTTGATTGAAATCCCTACCACTCATGATCCGTGCGCATGCGCATAGAAACTTGCCGCAAACTCGGATGACACACTTGAATCACAGCCAAGGCCACATTAGGCGAAGACGCCTGGGAAAATAAACCCCTAACCAGACGAAAGCAACAATTTTGAATAAAATGTATAACTTGTAATGATCATAATGTGAAATGCGGGTGGGAATAAAGCTATGGGAAAGTAAATTAAGGGGCGGAAACGTAGAACAATAGTGCTCAGTAAAATTATTACTTTTAATATGGTGTGATGAACTCACCACCTCGCCCCGACCAATCAGAAGGGGGGAAATCATGAAAATTGCAATTTTGGGGGGTGGTACACAAATACAGAATAGTATAATTGAGATAAGTTAGCTAGAGATTTCGCAAGACTTGTTAGATCCGTCATTGCGACTCGTCACCGACCCAACGCGTATGCTGCTACAGACACTGTCCGAGACGCTGTCTCAGAACCTGCTGCTGCCAGAAACTCTGCTTGAGAAACTGAGATACTGATCGCTGATCTAATCATCTAGAAGGGGATTTCGGAAAAGGGACACCCGAGGAGAGTAGTATCAGAGAGGGGTGTGACGATGGCGTTGCACTTAGAAGAGGTCACCTACCCAGATCTGAATCTGTCCAATCCTCTGTCTGCATCCTGTTCTGGCAGATTCTATCTGGCCGATCTTCAAAGAGTTGGGTTCATCTATCACCTTAGGTAAATATAATGCTGCGAAAACTGTCATAACTCTATCTCTCTCTCTCTCCCTCTCTCTGTCTCTCTCTCTCTCTCTCTCTCTTTTTCTTTCCAGGTACCGTCTTCATTGATCATTATTATGACTTTGGTTTATTTGATTTTAATCTGCCTCTTGGAAGAATGTGTTTAAGCTGTAATTGAATCTGACTCACAAAATTATTGAAATGTAAACTTTTTTTAGTTTGTGGTTATTTCAAGTTTTAAGTTAAATGTCATTTTCAAACTTAAACTATCTCAGAAACCTGATTCATAAAGAAAGGAATTATTAAGGAGATCAAATTGGTAAGACTTGGTAAAGGTGAAATAAAAATATAGGTAAAACTCAAAAATTGATATCAGCGGGGTTTGCTAGCTCATTTTTGTGAATGGTCTGGGCCCAGGTGAGTATTTAGATATGTGTTTGTTTAACCTGAGCTGGTGACCCGCGCTCTATCAAACCCTAAAGTATTGTTTCTGGGAGCATTACATTGAATTGGACAAGTGAAGGTGTGCACAGTGACAGAGTATAACTTTGAACTCAAATCTTGATTCTGGCACCAATTAAATTGAAGAAGATGAGTAAAAGGGTGTACGGTGACCATTTTTTAATTCTATAAGTCTGTCTCATTAGTGACACGTGAACTGGTTGGATTAAGGACAGGTGTACACAGTGGCCGTTTTTTGTAACTCAGTAACTTTAAGGCCCTGACTGCAAGTTTGTCAGAGTTATGTGTCTCCTGCTTGTGCAGGGGTCAGAATTCTAAGTTGGGTGGTATTTTTCACACCCGGAAATTACTTGATGCAATATGGTATTTATCAAGCACCAACATCTGCACCTGGCATGTTGTCCCACAATAATTCAGAATAGATGCTATTTATCTCACCTGATAAATCTAGAACCCCAGTGTATCAGATTTTTATAGGTGCAATAAATAGCACCTTTAAACTAAATAAATAAGCGAAAGTGTAAATTAATTGATCTATATCATTACAATCGTGAACTGCTAATGCCAGCTCAATTTGCATTTAACATTTTTGGGTTATCAGATCAAAAATGTAAAATAATGCAAGCAGCATGACTTTTTACTTATTTGGTGATAAAAAAAGATAATATCATAGTGCGCTTGCTACTTTAAGTTTCTCATGATTGGAATGGTGCACATTAAAAACCTGACTCTCACTTATTTTTTAGAAAGTTGCTTCTAAAGAAAAGCATGCGACTTGCAATCTTAGGAATTGGTCTTACTGCTCAAACCATGTCCATGACATTTAATATTGGATGTTTATGGATCGAACAGGGAGACAAAAAGTTTCAGGTTCGACATGAACATATCCCAATGCAACTGATTCCGACTCGAATCAATATCAAAGCATAAAGGCCATTAGGGCCAGCATCTCTGTGGCTACTTGGACAATTATCTAAAACCCCAAAAATGGCTAATGAGCAGGTTTATCCTTTGTGAACTTGCTGCCACTGAGCCGTGCTGATCAATCTGCTAATGTGCAGGCTACCACTCTTGTACATAAGTGCACAACTGCCTTAAGCACTGTGGTGAATATCCATTGAATCGCCCACCACCATGGAAAAATTATGCACATAAAAAATGTAATTAAATCTGCACATTAAGAATGTCATTGCTTTTCTAACGTGACAGTTTGTATTCGATACCCCCTTTGTTTAGAATTCATAACTACCTATTCCTCACACTCCACCTCAGAAACCACTGGTGAATATACTGGGCTGCTTTCCAACAGTTTTGAGCTCATCAGTGCCATTATAGACAGGGACGAGCCATATGCAAATCATTATTAACCCCTGTCCGGAAAGAAAGGTCCAAACTGAACTGAGGAATTTAGGCAACCCAAGACAAATATCAGCTTTGTTGGGTTTCATAAGTGAGGTAAAGCTTGAGTCCTATGACAGATCTCTCTTGTGACCCATGTCTGGGCACGCTCTTTCTACTTAGGGGGACTCAGTTAGATCCCCAAACAGTGATAGAAGGAATGTTTGGATTAAGTACACATCTATAATTTCTCTTGACCACATTTCAGTCCGTCATATTTTAGCTCCTCTGTGCCACTACAGAAAGGAACCAGCCATATGCAAACCACTTTTGGTCCCACCCCACAATGGGTGGGCCACACTGAACTGTAAGGCCAGATAGATTGATAAATTTGACAAATACTTTGCTAACTCAACCCAGAAAAGGTGTTTAGAGCCAGACAGCCGTGACCCAGTGAGAGGCAAAATGTCAGGCGCGGTGCGTCCATTGGGGCGTAGCCCCCCCCTGCCCCAGCTCCCTCGGCATCTCTGAACTTAAGTAAACTGAATCAGTTTACTTAAGTTCAAAGACGCCGAGGGAGAACTGACAATCATATCAGTCAGCATGATGTCGGACCGCCCACCCACTTCAGAGTCTGAAGGGGTTGGGCAGTCCGACGTCACGTTGACTGACATGATTGTCAGACCAGGGGCAACAGGCAGCAGCACAACACAAGTGCGCATGAGTGGGGAAGGTCGGCAGATTTTTGCGCCGTGCCCAGTCATGCGCACTAGTGCCTGCTCTGGCTGGCGCATGCCCATTAGGAGAGCGAGGGTTGATCAAAGGCTCAAACCTCGGTCTCCTGATGGGCAGGCGGGCAAGTAGTAACCGTGCCCTAAGCCAGCAGCGCCAGGATTGGCTGAGAGGGGTTGCCGGTCCACTCCAGTGCCGTTCGTGAAGGCGCCAAGGGGGGCAGAGGTGGCGCGGACCGGCTCGGCTGTGAGGTAAGTTTTCTCTGTTTTATATTCAAGTCTCCAAGAGTTATTATTATGTTTATTACTGAACCAATCGACAAAATCTAGTTGCGATGGGGGTCGGAGGGGGGAGGGTGATGCTGTTAGTCCAACTTAAGGAATTTTCCATCCTGCTTGGATCTCCTCAAGTTTTTTCTCTCAAAAAAGAATTAACCCTGTTTACAAGCATTTTCAATGTCTGCAATCAAGGCAGAAGGTTCTTCTGAGGGCTTTTCTCTGGGTCCCGAGGTGCTACATCAGTTCCTATGTTGTAAATTGAAACAACGATGTGATTAAGCATTTACTAAAGACATTAGTTCCTCTGTTATAGATCGTGTTTTCTCTGTTATGTTGACCGAAGCTTGGACTCCATTTTGTATTGTCATGCCTCCACGTGTTCCCCACGAGAAGAGTCCAACCTCTGTGTTAGTTGCTCTCGTAATCTGCCCAGTAACAGTCTATAAATAGCTCCTTTGTCCATCTGGCGCATGCCCAGACTTGACCACATCTGTTATCAGTTAGCCTTGCTTGACCATGTTTTCGCGGGCTCAAGGAGTGCGTTAGCTCCGCCCACATATTGATTCAGTATCGAAAATGACCATAAATGGTAATGTTCTTCGTCTTCATGTTGTATCCACCCACTTATGAGCCCCTCTACTGTGTATAAAAGGGGACCATGTACGAATGTTCTTTGTGCTACTCTATGCAATACTGAAGAGTGTTGTGTGGATTGTAGGACCACCCTTAAGGGTTAATAAATGCTGTCTTTGTACTTTGCAGTTTCCGTGCCAACTTCCTTGTAGATTCCATTACAGGAGAGCGAACCCTTGTGTCCTGCGGGCCTAGCTGGGGCCTGTATTCATCAATTGGCGCCCAACGTGGGGCTCATCGGCGACTCGGATGCTCGAAGGATTGGTCGCGACGAAGGTGAGGAATTGGGCCGGGGACGTGATCACTGCCAGCGGCGTTTTAGCCCTGGCATCCCAAGGTTTTTCTTCCTTCCCTTCCGAGCTGACCGTCTGGGTGGCGCCGGTCCTCGACTGAGACCTCTTCTGTCGGTCTTGCCGTGAAAGCCGTTTGGGCGATTGTGGAGCTTGGCAGTTGGAACCTGGACTCTTGATTGGTAAGAACCGGTGTACGGTACTTGCTCCGAGTTTTTGAAGCCTGATCTGGCTATTTGAGTTTGATTTGTGATGACTAGTCATATTTTGGGTTTGTCTTTGTGAATATATATGCGTTGCAACACATATAGGCAGGTAATGTGGAGAGATTTCTCCAGAACTGTGTAACTTTGAACGGCGCAACGATTAAGTGCCATTTGTTTTTATGATATTGCATATTTTGCATTATTTCTGAGCATGCCTGCTTTCAGCGCACTCCGTAAGTGGTGCTGCTGTTTCGGAAACCGGTTGAACCTCGAGGAATCTGCTCCAGCTCCCCCAGAGGGGACTCCTAATAGGGATATGTACGTGAAGCATGGTCTTTCTTCCATAATGTACAGCACAGTATGGAGGAAATATACAAAAAAAGATCCTGAGTTGCGATGGCCTTTGTATGGATCGTTTGATATACGTAAGATTGAGTATGTGGAACAGTGTATGTGTAAGCGGCGTGCTCGTCAGGATATGTTTGAGTGTGTACGGTTGTGGGTGAAGGAGGTGCGTGAGCGAGAGAAACGTGAGAAAGCGCTGTTTGATAAGGAACAACGGAAGAATGATCATGTGCGAGCACAGGAAGCGAAGCGTCGGGAGGACAGAGAGCAGACGGACAGGCAAGAGAAGGAGCGTAGGCTACAAGTTTCGGGTCAATACGTTGTTCGGCAGCCACTTTATCCTGTCCTTAATAATCTTGATGATGATTTTTCTTTACTAGATCGCCCTCCGCCCCCTTATGTCGGCGCATCTGCTCCGAGGCCGCAAGATTCTGTCCCGGGTCCGGGTAAGGTGGATACGCGGTCCATGTTATCGGCCGAGCATATGGCTGAGCTTCGGAAACTTTCCCTCCATGCACTTAAGGGCAAGATGTCTAGGGAGGAGTTGCTCCATACTTGGGGGTCGTGGCAAGATAGAGAAAGGGTGTATTTTCTGGCTCATTTCGCTGAGGAAGTGATTGCTGCTTTCCGAAAATATTCTAGTGTCTTTGAGCCTGACGATGTGACATCGGATGCTAAAGCATTGCATGATGGTGTTTTTTCTCCCCCTAAGGCTCCTGAGGCGGCTCGGCGGCTGTTCGCCTTGCGGGACGAGGTGCTGGCCCTTAGAGAGAAAGCACGCCAACAAACGGAGGAGGAGAAGCAGTCGGATTCGTGCACAGCAGAGGGCCACTCATCCACCTCCCAGTCAGATAAGGATGACATAGTGCATGTTAAACCAATGCGAGAGGCAGCGCCTTTGTATGTTCCTCCTAAAGGAGCAGGGACTAGCTCGGACATTACCTCCGCCGATGCTAAGGGATATTTCGTGTATAATTGGGTTTACACTCCGTGGCATAGGGCTGATGTTATGGCATTGAAGAATGCGCTGCCCGACCCCCGCAAGAATCCAGCGGCCTTCTATGAAGAAGTCGAGGGGGCCTTGAATTCTTGCGTTATGACTTTAGCAGATATAGACCTGTTCTTTGGCCTTATTTTACCACCGGATATGTGGCGATCTGTACGGAAGGTAGATGATATAGTTGCCTTTAAGGCCCGGTGGTCTGACCTTGAGTATGAGGATAGGGAGCGGAAGCCCGCGCAGAAACCGCCGCAGAGTATTTTAGATCTCCCTGCTGCTATTGTGACTAAATTGAAGACAATTATCCCCCCTAAAAAGATTGACTGGAATATGTTAGCTGCATGTAAACAGAAAGTTGACGAGTCGGTTGCGGACTTCTTTACGCGCTTTGAGGAGACGTTTCATGATTTTAGTGGCCAGTCGCTTACCGACGATACGGGACGCCACCTTTTTGTGGATAAATATGTAGCTAATCTGCTGCCGGCAGTTGCGGCCCGTCTAAAAGCGAGTGAAAGTTCTTGGTCCTCCGCTACGCCGACGGCCCTCCTGACTATCGCCCAGTATTATGAGCGTCAGGAGCAAGAAGCAAAGGGCCAGGAGGAAAAGAAATCGAAAGATTTGAAAACAAAGGTGATGTTGGCGCAAGTCTATGGCCCGCCTCGACGAGGTAGTAATAGAGGTAGGGGAGGATCTTATGGTGCTCCCACGGGCCGGTCTGATTTGAATAGGAATCAATGTGCGTATTGTAAGCAATCGGGTCATTGGGCTAGGGACTGCCCGGTGTTGCATGCATCGCGCCAGGGGCATACCTACGGTGGCCCGCGAGGTAGAGGGGGTTTCTCGAACTTCCGAGGGAATTCTAACGAACAGGCTCGTCTTGAGTCTGCTGGGCAGCACCGAGATAGATCAAATGTTTTCGATCGTCAGCATCAGTATCAAGCGTCAGGAGTTGACCGGTCGGGGTACCATGACTCTCAGCATGCATAGGATTGCATTGGATGGGGGTTAGAATCAATTGAGGTGCCGGTCGATCAGAAGGACCCTTATGTATCGGCTGAGGTTTTGGGCTCTACTGATCAGTTCCTAGTGGATACTGGAGCGACACGTAGTGCGCTATCTAAGCAATTGGTTCCGGGGGCTCCCCCATCCGGCTTAATGGTCACATCGGTAGGGTTTGATGGTACACTTTCCCGAAGCCCTCTTTCACAGCCCCTCATGTTTAAGGTTGATTCTTTTTCTGCACCCTGTCCGTTTCTGCTTGCCCCGTACACACCGGACAATATTATGGGTCTTGATATGTTAAAGCACTTTAGGGCTACTATCCGCTGCTCCCCTGCTGGTGTGCGAGTAATATTGAATGACAATTACCCTCGATCTGAACGGATGTGTACGATGTCAGAGGATGCGCTGTTAGCTACCCTCCCTCATGCTTTGTGGGCAACTTCGGATACTGATGTGGGACAAATGGTGATTCCGCCGGTCCACATTAGCGTCCAGGAGGGGGCGGTGTTACCACGCCTCCCACAGTACCGTATTTCCCAGGAGGGCGAGGAGGCTCTCATACAGATAGTGCAGGATTTGATAACGGTTGGGGTAGTCGAGGAAGTCCCCTACAACATTTGTAACAGTCCGATTCTTCCCATACTGAAAAAGGATACGGATGCCAGAGTTTATCGGTTTATCATTGATTTGAGAGAAGTGAACAAGATCGTGATACCTCAATACCCAGTGGTTTCCGATATCACGACGTTGCTTACCTTGGTCCCGCCTACGGCGACTATGTTCTCTGTGATCGATTTGAAGAATGCCTTCTTTTCCATTCCCATTCACCCTGATAGCCGATATCTTTTTGGGTTTACATTGAATAATAGATCTTATCGTTTTTGTAGGATTCCCCAGGGCTATACAGAAAGCCCTAGCATTGACAGTCAGGCTTTGAAACGACAATTGGATTCCTTTGTCCTGCTCGAGGGTGTCGCCCTCATTCAATATGTTGATGACATCTTACTGGCGGCTGACACCCTGGAGTTATGTGAAAAAAGTACGTTATCCTTACTTTCCTTTCTAGCGTCCCGCAATCATAAGGTATCTAGGAAGAAGTTGCAATTCTGTAGACCAAAGGTGACTTATCTGGGTCACCTTTTGTCTAAGGAGGGACGTGCACTCACACCGGATCGTATCCAAGTAATTTTGGATACACCGAGACCATCCACACAGAAGGATGTGCGTGCATTTTTGGGCCTTGTTTCTTTTTGTAGACAGTGGATATTGGGGTTCTCGCACATAGCTAAGCCATTGTTAGCTCTCTTGACAAAGGACACGCCTATCCCAATCCCTTGGTCAGATGAGTGTGATACTGCCTTTCAGCAACTACGACAGGCCCTTTGTTCAGCACCAGTGTTAGGGACCCCTGATTATGCAAAACCCTTTTCGTTGTATGTGCATGAGAAAGATGGATGTGCATTGTCAGTTTTAGTGCAGATGCACGGCGACAAGCAGCGCCCCTGTGCATATTTTTCGGCTGTACTTGATCCTGTCGCCCGAGCATTACCAGGGTGTTTTCGCTCGGTTGCGGCGACAGCTGTGTCAATACGCCAAAGCGAGGGAATTGTGTTATCTCATAAGCTGTTGGTATTAGTCCCCCATGCTGTTGATGCCCTGCTTAATCAAACAAAGACGCAGCATTTGACCAGTGCCCGTTTAACGGGATATGAGTTGACGCTTTTGGCTCCTCATATTACGTTGAAAAGGTGCGTAACGCTAAACCCGGCAACATTGCTGCCATACCCCGAAACTCAGCCTGAGGCGCGGAAAGCGCATGATTGTATTCTTGTGACTGAGGAACAAACAAAGGGTCGTATTGATCTCCAGGATACGCCCTTTCCAGATGTAGATGGAGAACTGTGGGTGGATGGATCCTGTCTGAAGCTACCAGATGGTACGGCTTCAGCAGCATATGCAATTACCACATTACAAACGATAGTGGAGACAGCACGCATACCACAGAAATCAGCTCAAGCAGCGGAACTGATAGCATTAACACGAGCATGTGAGCTCAGTACAGGATTATGTGTGAATGTTTATACAGATAGCCGCTATGCCTTCGGAGTAGCGCATGACTTTGGCCTACTCTGGAAGGAGAGGGGGTTTTTAACGTCACATGGAGTACAGATAATGCATGGAGAGTTAGTTCATAATCTTTTAACTGCATTGACGTACCCAAAGAAAATTGCCATTGTTAAGTGTAGCGCCCATAGGAAAGTGGTTGATAAAGTTGGAGAAGGGAATGCGTTAGCGGATCGAGTAGCACGGGAGACTGCGATGCAGCCCGGTACTACTGCCATGTATGTAGTAAAGTCACAGGTGGAGAGATGGCATGATGCAAAGGAGGAAGTGCGAGAAATGCAAAGGACCGCTTCTGACAAAGAGCGGGAACAATGGGCTAGCGAGGGAGAACTGGATGACGAGGGTTGCTGGAGAAATAAGCAGATGGATAGATGGAAATTACCCACGGCCTTTGTACAACCTATGGTTCAGATGGCACATGGGCTAGCACATGTTGGAGCTTCCGCAATTGTGAAATTGCTTACCCAAGTCTGGGAGCATCCAGAGATTGCTAGCACGGCAAATAGGGTGGTGCAGACCTGTATGATCTGTCTGAGGTATAACCCAGGAAAGGGTACTCGAACTCCAGCAGGAGGATTTGTGACACCCACTGCACCCTTTGAGGTTCTGCAGATGGATTACATCCAGCTTGAGCGCTGTAATAATCTGAAGTATGTTCTAGTAGTGGTCTGCGCTTTCAGCAAATGGGTTGAAGCGTACCCTACGAAAGACAATACTGCAATGACTACTGCGAAGCTGCTGCTGAAGGAGTTTTTCCCCCGATATGGCGTTTGTAGACTTCTGTGGAGTGATAATGGCCCTCACTTTGTAGCGGATGTTATAAAGTATGTCTTGAAGGGTCTAGGCATCACCCAGAAGTTCCACGCCGTGTTTCACCCTCAGTCTGCAGGCCTAGTTGAGAAGTATAATGGTACACTGAAGCTTAAGATCGCCAAAATTCAAGCTTCGACGTCTTTGACTTGGCCAGACGCTCTGCCACTGGCGTTATTGTCAATCAGATCAGTACCGCACTCTCGAACTGGCCTTACGCCGTACGAGATTGTCTTTGGACGCCCAATGAATATTTGGGGTCCACCAAGACCTAAGGCTGTGTATGATGTACCTTGTGTAATGATGAGCGATTATCTGGCACAGTTAACGGATAACTTGGTTTCTATCCATCAACAGGTCCGAGAGGCGCTCCCTGATCGGTCTACCGGCGAAGGACATGGTCTCCGGCCTGGGGACCATGTCATGGTGAAAGTCTTCGACAGAACGAACAGCTTGGAACCGAGATGGGTGGGCCCTGAGCAGGTCCTCCTCGCCACGAGGACGGCTGTGCGAGTCTCCAACCGAAAGAATTGGATCCACTCTCTGCACTGTAGGAAGGTGCCGCCCGGATTGGTGGAACCTGCCGTGCTGACCGATCAACGAGACATTTTGGCTGCAGAGACAGGTCGTGCTGCGGAGCCAAACGCCACTGAGGAGCTCTTTCCGGACCACGCGATTTCTGGAGGAAGGCGATATCATCTTCGACCACGGAAGTGAGTTTTCCAGTACCGGGACATACTGTCAGAACGGCCCTTGGGCTAGTGAAACGGAGAGCCGATGAGGCAAGGGGGGGGGATCAGCCCTGCATTAGTGTAGCGACACCCGTCTTGGCCCGCTGGTGAAGAAATCAACCGCTGCCCAAGGGGAAGAGTTCTGACAGACTTTTTAGTTTCAGGAAGATATTGGATTTTATTTTCTTTTTTACGTTGATATGGAGAAAAAGAAAATCCTTTGCGCATTAGGGTTCATGTTGACAGTAGCCATTGTTGGGATAACCACATGGTTCGTGGAGGATGTAACTCCCGCTCGGAAGATTCTTGTGCTGACAACTCCGGTGCCTGAGGAGCACTATTTTTATACATTACCGTATCAAGAGTTGAAGCATCGACAATCCTACTTGAATAACACTTTCATCCAGATGCTGCAACATACCCACGTTGCTACGAATGCTACGAACTGTTGGATATGTGGGATGATGCCAGCCCATCAGAAGAAAGGAGGAACGCCATTTATTCCACTTCCTTTCTCTCATAATGGCTCTTGTAGAGCATGGTATACTTTGCTTTTTGCCACTCGGAAACCGACAGTGGGACGATTGCTTTTTAGACTCAATAAAGAATGCCATCAAGACAAGAATGGGTATCCACAAGCGAATGGGACAATTTGGGAGTGGGAAGAGTACCGACCAGACAATGAATCCATTCCCTACATCTTTACGAACACAAGAGACACTGTGGGAAGAGATAAATTTGTAATTCAAGTAGCACAAGCTCAAGCGGACCTGTGTGTCCAGAGTGTGGGTTTCATCCCTGTTGGTGTCAGTGATTGCATTACTGTTTTGAACATTGATGGGTTGAACAACAGTACCTTTTTAGCCTCCCATAATACGTACTTTGTGTGTGGAAATAAAGGTTATTACCGTCTGCCGGCTGGGTGGTCTGGGGTATGCTATGTATCATTTCTACTACCTCCTGTATTCCTAGCTCCTGCATCTTATCATAAGGATTTGAAATTATTGAATAATGTGACTGTAAATAGGTATAAACGTACTCTATCAATTGATGATGTAGATCAGACTGACACCAGTCTGCAACAGTATATTGATTTTAACTTAGGACTGTTTTTCTTTGTTGGAGCTGCCCTGAACAGTAGGAAGATCCGAAGATTAACAAGAGTGGTAGAAGCTGTGACAAATCAGACTGCTGCTGCTCTTGGGAATCTTACAGAGGAATTGCAGATCACAAGAATTGTTGCATTGCAGAATCGTATGGTATTAGACGTTATGCTAGCTGACAGAGGAGGAGCATGTAAAATTATTGGAAGTAGCTGCTGTGTGTTTATCCCTGATCATACGCCATCAGTTTATAATGCCATCAATAAACTGCATAAAATTGCAGCTGAGATCCATACAGAAAACGGCACTTGGTCTTTTTCTGGATGGTTTTGGGCGTTAATTACTGCCTGGGGATGGAAGGTTCTAACTGGTCTCTGTATTATTGTAGCGGTTCTGTTCTCATGCTGTATTTGTATTCAATGTGGTCCCTTACTCTGCTCATTATGTGTATCATTCTGTATCCCTGATAAGAAAGCTATTGCTGATGTTGCCCACCAAAAACGTTTAGCTAAAGAAGTTGAAGAAATGATGACAATTGATATATATGATGATTATCCTAACAAGCCGGATGTCTTCAGTAAATGCTGAAAGGGTCGTCTGTTGTAAATTGAAACAACGATGTGATTAAGCATTTACTAAAGACATTAGTTCCTCTGTTATAGATCGTGTTTTCTCTGTTATGTTGACCGAAGCTTGGACTCCATTTTGTATTGTCATGCCTCCACGTGTTCCCCACGAGAAGAGTCCAACCTCTGTGTTAGTTGCTCTCGTAATCTGCCCAGTAACAGTCTATAAATAGCTCCTTTGTCCATCTAGCGCATGCCCAGACTTGACCACATCTGTTATCAGTTAGCCTTGCTTGACCATGTTTTCGCGGGCTCAAGGAGTGCGTTAGCTCCGCCCACATATTGATTCAGTATCGAAAATGACCATAAATGGTAATGTTCTTCGTCTTCATGTTGTATCCACCCACTTATGAGCCCCTCTACTGTGTATAAAAGGGGACCATGTACGAATGTTCTTTGTGCTACTCTATGCAATACTGAAGAGTGTTGTGTGGATTGTAGGACCACCCTTAAGGGTTAATAAATGCTGTCTTTGTACTTTGCAGTTTCCGTGCCAACTTCCTTGTAGATTCCATTACAGGAGAGCGAACCCTTGTGTCCTGCGGGCCTAGCTGGGGCCTGTATTCATCACCTAGAAAATATCTGTGGATGAAACTCAGTGGCGAGAGGTGCCCAGGATCAAGGACCAGCCCGGTGGATGCCATGCTCACACCCACTTGCGCAGGGAGCGCCTCCCTGGGATCCCTGGCATCTAGGCGCTCACCTCCAAGGACAGCGCCACACTCCTGACTGTCAGCCTCTGTATCATTTCCTTCCACAGAACGGGTTTCCAATGCCCACCTTAGCGCCTCGGCGGAGCTACTCGTCTCAAGGCGCTCATATCCAGAGTCAATTCCAATCATATGGACCCGAGCTGTGTAATTGTGTTCCTTTCCATAAACTTTTCATTCCACTTCTGTTCCTCGTCTCCTCCCCGTGATTTTCTTCATTTTCTGAATTAAAATTTGTTTGCAAGGGCCCGGCGATGCAGAATGATGCAAGGCTGTTTCCTCAAATATCTGTGCTTCTCCCACACATTCTAATTTAATATTTTGCATTTTAATGTAGTGTTCTGACATTGGCATCAGAATGTTGAATGGTAAATTAAAAGAGGCTGTACACGTCCAGATCATGCACACAAACAGATCATGAAACACACACCCGTGCATCACTTTACCTACGTGAGCATCCGTGACCATCTTTGAATGAGTTAACTTTCATATAAAACCCATGCCAAGCTTTGTCAATATGTATTCAGGATATACACGGCTTGATGCAGTGTCCTAGGCTTGTTCATCAAGAGGAGTGCGTGCCTCTTCCCACGTTTACTCAAATGTACTATTTCAACGTTATAGTAAACAAAAAATAAACACAGAATTTGAAAAATAAATCGCAACTGGACACCAGGAGAGAAAGCTTGCTCGTGAGCACCATGAAATTTACAGTGTACATGCGACAAGTAATCTAGACAAATATTCCGACCAGATGCATCCTTGGCATGCTGAACGTCGGCTGATATAGCAAGCCGTCTTTCGTAGAAAGATTTTGCCTATGTTTGTCTACATAGAAGAAGTGTTATTCACCTCCCACGGAGGGGGCGTCAGCTCAGCACCTGCTGCTCCTTGAGGGGTGCCCCTGAAACTGTCAATTACCATTGGTGTCTGATGGCCTAATATTCGGTGTGTTTCCAAACAAACAACCAGGTTACCCCATTTCTACACAATTTATTTTCGAAGGGTAGTAATTGTGAGCAGTAAAGATTATCTCCAGGAGGTGGGACAGGGATCATAACTCGGGTACAGAATGACTAAGTAATCACACTTCATAAAGTTAATGTCCAATCAGATCTATTCGGGGCCTGATTTAGATGAGATCGATCTGGAATCAATTAAATGTGAAAAAAAAGCGCTCGGCAAACCCATACCCTCCAGAAAATGTCTTCTGGTGTGCTCCCAACGTTCGCTCGCCATAGGAACTCAAACTTTTACGCCTCACCACTTTCAAATGTCACCAGCCGCTCCCGCAAAATGTACTCAGTATTGAAAGGTGCCTGCAACCTTTCTATCCAAAAGAATCCAGTAGAACGAAAAGGCACAAATTGTAACTCTTAGCAAACTTAACAAGTCAACAATTGGAAAAGTACACGGAAGGAAATATGCACCATCTTGCATGGAACTAGCTCTGCTTGATCGACTCTCACATCCCAGAAGAGATGCTGAACTAAACAGGTTGTCATTACAAAACCATGGCTTTATTATGCTTCAAATAATTAACATAGGGTCAGCGTTATTTAGACTCCGCCCTCTACATATACACTATTCATATGTTACAGTAAATAATTCACGTATTCAACATGTGTTCTAACTCATTTAGTTGTGTGTTTCCTATTTAGGCATTATCATATATAAGATTGCTGTGTACATTTCAAAATCACAATGTAATTTGTTGGAGTGAATAAAGGACACATGCATTTATAATCATTAAATTTTCACTTTATAATGATGACAGTTTGTTTTCTTATAGTTAATAATGTCATAATGTACTTCCACTTTGATTCTCAAGCTATCTTCACTTGACATCAGGCCTTAGCAGAGTGCTACACATTTTGAGACTGTTAGTATGCTGTCTATTTCTTTCTGTGCAGGTGTGTTACTACGTCTCTCATTAGCAAGACAAAGGCTCATTATTTTGTATTAGATTGATAGTGAGGCATGGAGGCGAAAAGTTGGCAGCAATAATGGGGAAATGACAATGAAAGGAAAGTAGCATATCTCGATTCAGGGTGTGTGAGCAACTGAATTCTTCCCTGTGATGATATCTTTTTTTATCCTTGTCGATTGTGATGATTATGAGGGACTAATAATCTGAAAATAAACCTTTCCAGTTGCATACAATCCTCTCTGTCATTATTATAGAATTGAATTGCTTTATTGAAATGCCAATGACTTCTGAATGCTAGCTCTCCTTCAGCATTTCAAGTAAGTAGGGGATATTGTTTGATGACTATACTAAGGGATTGAGGTGTAGAGACCCCCTCTCCATCAACACTTTGTACAATTGCTAGAAGTATCATGGAATGCATTGGTTCCAGCACAAGCAACTTGTCACAGTTTCTATTTAGATTTTTTGGGTGGCAAGCTTACAAACTGGTGGATGTGGAGGCAAAATTACAGTATGAAACCCCAAAGTCCTTCCAATGGACATCAACTAAGACATGAGCTTCATCCCTTCAATACTGTGCTAAGAATGTACCTTTGCCCAATCCCAAAAGGAACCAAATAATGACCACACACAATGCAGTTAGCAAACTTCTATTTATTTTAGATTAACAGACACTGTATTCATATAATGATAGTCTGAGATATTGTTTAAAATCATTCATACAATAAAAGTGAATTCCTCTGACCATTTGCACACCTGTAAATTCTCACTTCTTACCACCAAAGTGCAGACACTGCTATTTAGAAGTGTTTGTCACAAAAAAGAATTTAGACTGTTTGAAAATGTTGTTTCTTGAATCGTACAACCATTAAAATATTTCATATTTCACTGCTTAAGTTGTCTTGGAAACAGGGCGAAATCAAAATTAAAACATTTTGAAAATGCAAAAAATTTAAAAGTTGTCTCCCTTTAAACCCACATCTGACAGAGAGAAGCCAAGCACATAATATTTCATGCATTGTTCCAAATTGATCTAAAGTGCTCTTAAGAAGATTTAAAGGCACTATCCCCACACATGAAAAAGCGGCATTTTATCGCAGTCTGACAACTTTAACGGAAAACCATACTCATCACAGCACGAGAGACACTTTGGAAATTGAAGGTATATGCAAACTTTGGGGCCATTTCACTGCATGATCTAACCTTGTAGTCTGATTTCAGCCTCAGTCTTCACCTCTTGCCATCCTTGAGCATATGTGTGTGTGTGCCTTTGCATATGCACACCTGCTAAATTATAACCTGTAAATTTAAATGGACAACGCACAAGAGCAAGGAAGGAATTCAAGAGCCGCATGCAAGTGAACCTTGCTTACTAGTGGCATAGTCATTTTCACAGAACATCTGTGCTGGTGTGCAGTGGCTGCATTTACGTGTGAATGAGGTGTTCCTTATAAACATGTCTCTCTCTTTTGGAAAATAGAGGTGAGATAGTATCACCAATTTATTTCAGGTAAGATTGCATAACATAAGCCTGTGGTATGGGGAAGGCTTGACTCCTGGTCTTCGCGATATTCCATCACTTTGTTTCCAACTTTGTTGTTGATGAGCACATTTGTCTTTCAGAGATCATTAACTTGTCAGCCTGGTAAGGCACCATGTTGGACTTCACTTACTTGAAAGTTACATAGTTGATCTTGCAAGTGTTGGGGCTTGACCATGGAAGGAGTGTGACACCCTGAAGTGTAGTGGTTATCTGTTCATACTGTTTAAATAGCTTGAACAGTCATATGTTGCATACAGGATAATCCTCAAATGTGCCAGTTGAGTATTTGGGACACCAGTGAGCTTGGCCTCTAATCCCCCCAAGTGGAATATGACCTATGAATGGTTGTTCTGAAATTGTGTTCAAGGAGGTAAGCTTTGTGTCTACATAGATCCAGTGTTTTTTTCCGCATAAGGAGAGCTCCAACCAGTGCCATGTAGAGTCTGAAGATGAAGAGTGGCAGGCTGGAGTGATGAGTATCTCACAGGACACTAGAATATACTCAGTCATGTAGGGAGTGAATCAGTTCAAGGCAATGGTATTAAAGTCCAATTGTGAAGTGATGGTCTTGATTAGGGCTTGGTGGTTGATGTTGTCAAATGCAGCAAAGGTCAAAAGGAAGGGGTAGCTGTTTTAAAATACATGCAGGCCACATTTAACCATCTGAATTATTACTGTTACTTCAGAGCACTGTGGTTTTATTCCTCAGTTCCATCCGCATAGGAAGGCTTCGATCTTGATTCATTCATCTAGCTTGGTAGGAGTTGCCTTCCTGATGATCTTGCACAGGGATGTGGGTGATAAGATTGTAGTTGAAGAGGTTATCAAGATCAAAGTTTACCTTCCTCAGCAACGGAAGGATATGTATAAATTTGAGGATGTTTAGGAAGATACCAGAGTGAAGGAAGCAATGATTGTGTTCAGCACAGGCATAAGTGCTTCACCAGATATACACTTTACTATTGATAGGGAGATAATATCTTTGTGTGACGAAGCCCTGAGGCAGTTGAGCAGTTTTGACGAAATCATCAACTTGACTAAATAGAAGTGCAGCAACTTTGGTGCAAAGTTGGTGGACTGTTGGCAATAAGTGTCAGACCATGATTCGGAGCCACAGAGCGAGTAGGGCCCACTGGGCCTCAACTGTGGAGGCTGGGTTGTTTGACTCTGATGTCTGGTATTCAATCTATTATGTCCCTGCAAACTGACTACAACTCCTTCTATATTTGACTCTCAGTGGTAGTGATGGCGCGTAGCCACAGGCTTCTCAGTGAAGTAGTGTGGGAGTGTTTGAGCTCAGCGCAGTGCAATAAGTTATTGTCCAACCCAGTGATTTAGTTTTAAAAACAAACTTGCCTTTATTACACCTTCACTTCAAATACTGCACATGGAATAATTGGCAGGTACAATTTAGTAAACTCAGCGCTGGACTACCTGCACCTCAATGGACTATCATATTCTTCACCCCTGGCTCACACTCCTTTCAGGTATAGGCAGTTTGGCTCCTTGAAGGGATAGTGGTAGTAGAATGAATTTAGGTACCAGTCCAGATTACCCCCTTTGTGCATTGCCAGTGCGCTCGGTCTTTCACCGTCCAGCCCGAACTGCCAGGCCAGGCCCTCACTGAACCAGAACACAAGCAACCCAGGACCAGTTTTGCCTTTTTTATGGGCTCTTCAGCTGGGTATAGCTTGGTTCCAAGCCACCACCCAAGCCTGGGGCCCAGTAGCCCCTGCTTTCCCCAAGGTCCGCAAACGGTCCTTGATACTGTAATGAATGGCCAAGCTGGCAACCATAAAATATACCTAGCTGCTATTTTCTTCACATATTGAATGTTATGGATGAGATTGTTACGAAGGCCAAAATACCATAAATTATCATAATCAATAAAAGAGAAAAGTATGACTTTGCTCATCAGGTTTCTGCAGTTTATAGGGAGCAGGGGTAAAAGCAGGAGGATGACACTTTGCTGATCTATTCGGCAATAGACACATTGATAGTGTACAAGATGAATAGTGTCCAACTTTACCCTTGGTATGTTGTCTCACTGTTTTTGAGATAAGGTACTGATGGAGTGGGTAGTCCAACATTTTGTATACCTTCCCCATTTAGTATGAAAATACTAATTGAATAATCTATTAATTATAATATTATAAAATGAGTTTTGCATGAATGTTAAACCAACATTACTAAATAACCAACCTTACACGAGGGATTGCATATTGCATGGCTAAATAACCTTATGACTAAAATCCGTATGCATACTAGCAGTAATATATATACTGAATAGAATATTGCATGATATATGTTGCTTTTGTAATGTCTTTGTAATGTTGCTCGAGAGGAGGACCAAAAGGGTGAATATAAATGCTTTAAATGTTGCTATACGCTAGATAAATACAAGCACATAAAAGGATTAGTAAGGGGCTAACATTAGATTTATTATTTCTATGCATTAATTACTCTTTTGTGTTTGTTTCGCTTAAGTTGGCGTTTGGGCCTAAATCTCAAAATGGCCGCCGACGCGACACGACGAAGTGGCCACTGTCCCACAAGGCATGGAGCGAAATGCGCAACTGCGACAAAGACTTCTAGACCTCGTCATGAACTCTGTACCTAATGATCCAAAGCAAGGACACTGTGGGACGACCGCCAAGACGAAAGACAATAGCATATCACATAAAACTAGAACGGACTGACTTTAGAGGAAGCCATTACATCACCGCTTGAACTGTACCAAATATTGAAAACTTCAGCACCGAACGATCCCAACCGACCAATCATGACCGTTTTAAAATAATAAAATGTATCTTCTTGCTTCAATTTTATTATAAAAATGCGCGGTAGAATAGTGAGGATAGGAATGAATGATTGATATATGAGAGGAGATGATCATGATGATAGACTATGCTACGCAGCTGATGACAATGACGACGACGGTGACGCTATGCGAACTCTACTACTTAGGGTGACTACTGCGTTTCCTGATTTCTAGACGATCCAGATGCTGCCCAATTACTGATAACTGCAAACTTTTCCATTCCTAAATTCTATGGGCACTGACAGATGCTTGCACGTCTCTGGTCTTTGCTGATCTATTGAGACTGTAGCGTGCTGAGCGAAGATCTGTTGGACTTTAATTGACTGCAACATGAACCAATGACTAAGAGGACTTCGATTAGCCAGATTAGGTAAATATAATGTTCCGCGCTATATTAGAAATTTGATAAAATTAACTCTTTCAGAAATTTAGATAAACAGATATTGATTAACACAAAATGAGTTTGTGGTTTATTGAGGAAAGTAAGATTTAAATCTTGAACGTGTTTTAGCTGGTTCTAAAATCACCGTCAACCAATCCAACTATTTGGTCCATTGACCACGTGAAGGGAGTGCCTTGATGTTCAGGATTGAGGATCTGTAGGCAGAAGGGTAATGATGTGTATTTTGTAAATTAACTTTTCTTTCCCTATAGGTTATAAGGTGTTCCCCCCACATGTCGAGCGCTTGAACCGCTCATCCTTCCAACTGTGTGCAGACCGGTGAATGGTTAGTGTGTGTGAGTGTTGGTGTTATGGGCCCCAACAATGAATGCGTGTGTGAATGAGTTATTATGACGACCGGTCTGCCGAAGGTAGGATATCGGTACGGGGTTTTGTTTTCCCCGTTACCAGGGTTTCTGCGCTGCATCAGTTTTTCTGGAAGCAAGATGATGGTTATATTGTTTTGGTTCGGTGATTATTGCTTGTAAATAGCTTATTGATTATTGATTGTGGAAAAGTATTGGTTTATGTATTAACACTCTATGTTAAGTCACGTCGAGTTCTATGTTGTTTGATGACTTCTGGGATGTAGGAAGTCGGAAGTTTATAACGGTTCTGGAGTAGAGCAGAGGTAAGCACTGTTCTCGGGAAAGACGGAATTGTTGTTGCCCTTTAGGTGTATGGGGAAAACGTGTGACGATTGGAGTCACACGACGCATTATCTGGGTTCGACTCGGTAACATAACCGTGTTGTTGCCATTAGAGATATTTTCTGTATGAGAGAAGTGTATGGTAGCGAAGGTCACCTGTGAAATTTTGGTCTTAGGTACCAGGAGTCCAAAAGGAGCTCTGATTACGCTTATCACTGGAAAGGTAATAGGTGTTTCTCTAAGCTTACTAGAAGGATAAAGTAGAGGGAAGTGCTACTTTGTTGACGAGTGTCATAATTCTGTAGTAGGACAGACTGTTCGCTGTTCTCGGAAAAGACAGAATTCCGTATGAAAGTGCGTGAATGAAATAGCATTCAGGTTAATTGTGAAACTCTAGTTTTATTTCTCAGGAGCAGAGCGTCTCCAACTAGGTGTCTTAATTCTGGAGAAACGGTTAGCTGATGCTTGTTAGAAAGGTAAGGTAGAGGGATGTGCTACTTTATCAACGGAAGTAACGATTCCGCAGTAGGGCAGAGGTAAGCGCTGCTCTCGGGAAAGACGGAATTCTTGTAAGAAAGGTCATTTACTGTTCTTTGGTTAGCGAAACAGATAATGGTGGTGTATTTATATCGTTACTAACAGATTTGTAAGTTTAAAGAACGAGAAAAGCTCACCGAGAAATTTAGTAAAGGAGGGGTCAGCAGAAGCAGGAGTAGCGAGAAAATCTGACGTCAGAAAGACCGCGCTGGGATTGGATAGTCAGTAAGGAACGTAGACGCTCCTGATTGGTGCGTTAGTTTGAGTCGCGCTGGGATTGGAGAATTACAGGGTGACGTAGACGCTCCTGATTGGTGCGTTAGTGTGAGTCGCACTACGATTGGCTAAGACAACAGAATAGTCGTAGGGAAGTCTAGCGATACACGGAAGACAAAATGATGTATTACGATCTGCCAGAAAAGGAGAAAAAGTCCTGGTTTGGGAAGATTAAGAGTTTGTTTAAAAAGGACAAGCCGATTAAGACTAGAGAGGGACAGTTGCTTCCTCCACCGAAATCGCCTGCATCCTTTATGGTTGCAAAATACGGGTATCATACATGCATTCGGTTGGACAATTGGGCGAAATATACGAAAGAAGATGGAGTTTTGGCATTTCCAGAGCATGGTTCATTTAATTTAGCAATTTTGAGAAATTTAAGAGAGAGAATGATGAATCTAGAACATAGACCTAGACCAACACAATTTGAAGCATTGACGGAATGGGAAGATGAGATGCATGACAGAGAAAGCCAGCAGAGTGGCGGAAGATATAGGTACATGTTTGGTAGACTCCATTGTCAAGAGAATCATGATGACAGGATGAGGAGATGGCGAAGTGCAAATATGGCTGATGGTTTGTTTCCGGTGAGACATGTTGAAGAAGCTAGTGGTAAAAAATGTACGGAAAAGAGACAATGAATCAAAGGATGATGTTCTTGACGACATGTTTTATAGAAACCCACCCTCGTATCAACCAGATTCTGAAATGTTAACACCAAGTGCTCCAATGAGAGAGACTTTACGAAGCATTAAAATTGAACCAATACCGCAAGAGTTAGGGAGAAATGATTCTTTCAGAGAGATAGAGAGAAAACAGGATAACAAGGTAAGTAGTGAGAATTCAACAGAATTAGCAAAAACCATTTTAGAGTTAACTGAAAAGATCAGGGAATTGACTAAAAACTTAGAAGCTGTGACTGTTCCTGTAACTATAGGTCCAGTGATGTCTATTTTTGATAAACAGAAAGGAAATGAACATTGTTTAACGGTCCCTTATAACAGTAATAAACAGACAGAAAGGCCAAGGATAAATTCAGAAGAAAACCCATGGAGACAAACAGTAAGTGTATCAGAACAAAGTATGCCTAAAAATTTAACAGCAAATCCAGGTTTAGTTGAAAGATTGATAATGACTACAGATCCCATATTAGAAATCCCAAGAGAATCAGAACGAGGCAATGAAGAAAAACCAGTAGGTCCTACTTCAGAAGAATTAAGTGAATGGTTAAGGAGCCTACAGAGAAAAGACAGAGAATCTCAATCTATAGATGTGGCAAAACTAAGGATGGTTTTGGAAGAATTAATAGTAGGGATGATCCCCACAGAAAAATTAAAAACCTATCAGGGTGAAGAATTATTGTTTTTGTGTAAAAGTATAACTTCGAGAGCAAAAAGCCTACACGAGAGATTAGAGGAAATAGCAAATGAAATGGGTATAGACATGGAAAAGGTAAAAGCTTTACAAAAACCATATCGACTAGATTTTACTGAGAAAGATATTGAAAACTTGAACACCACAGGACGGATAATCCAGATTAAAGACATAATCATTTTGTTGAGAAAGTGGGGAGATGTGGATAAATGGAGAAGTAGGTGGTTTAGAAAATGAGATGATGCCTCAGAGAAAACGTTTGCAGCTTTCCCTGTAAGAGAAAAGGGAAAGATAGTGACAGAATGCCCTATGAGAGAAATTCCAGGAGGAGGATATGTATATGTTCCTTGGACTAGGCAAGATATTTTGTCATTTACAAATTATTTTCCTCGACTACGCGAGAAGCCAGTCGAGTGGTATAGACAAGTGGATAGATTTGTAAAATTATCAAAAGTTTTGTGGATTGATTTGAATAGTCTATTTGACATAATAGTGCCAGCAGATCTATGGACAGAGTGTAAACTGATGATAGACTGGCCAACAAAAGAATACCCTAGAGCTCCTGATCCAGAAGTGATGAGAAAATATGAACAAGTAATTACTTTTTTGAAAAACAAAGTACCTCCTAAAGAGACTGATTGGGTAAAAATAGATCAAACTCATCAAGAAGCTAAGGAGTCAGTGCATGCATATTATGAAAGGTTAATCCTTGCCTTTAAGCAATTTAGTGGTGATGAAAATTTAAGTGAAAAGGATTTAAGTCATTTTGTATATAGATTTGTATATGGACTACGTCCTGAAATTAGTGAAATGATCAAGCAGCATACAGTGGATTGGCAAAATAAGAAAATAGATGAAGTACTGAGACATGCAAAGTATTTTAGTGATGAAATTGAGGCCAAGCAGCGAAAATTAAAAGAAAAGGCTATGTGGGCACAAGTAAAGGTAGCAGAAAGACAAGAAGCACAATTGATTGAACAAGCAAATAATGCAGGACCTAAACCTAGATTTAATACAGGAAAAGGAAAGAGACAATTTAATATTGAAGAAGCCAAAAAGAAGTGGCCATGTCATAATTGCGGAAGAATAGGGCACTGGAAATCCGAGTGTAAATTTCCCCCAAATACTAATGGTGATAATGCATCATTGAATCCGCAGGTGCAGAAAGAGGTTGTTACCCAACAGACTCAGGTGCCAAAACCGCCTATTCCACAGAGCGTAAATTCACAGAAATACAGTAATGAGACAGGATTCTACAACGAAGAACAGGTAACTAAGCTGCCACGTGCTAGCGCTGTTTCGCAGTATTGGCTACAACGCAATGAGAGTGAGTCAGAAGAAGGTTATAGACGGTGCCGAAGGGAGGAAGAAGAGTGCGTACTTGGTGCAACTCTAGAGGTAGACCAGACAGGCCCTTTTGTGGACGGAAAGGTAAATGATGAAAATATTACTTTCCTAGTAGATACTGGTGCTACTCGATCAACTGTTAGGTCAGCGGATGTTAAGAATCTTCCTCTCTCGGATGAAACAATCCAAGTGGTTGGAGTATCCAACAGATAAATCAAAACGTATCTCACAGAATCAGTAAAAGTTAATATAGGGAAATTTTCCGAAATGCACCGTTTTGCCGTGTGGGATTCCAGTCCTCTAAATCTATTACTACGAGACCTGTTGTGCAAATTGAATTGCACCATATTTTGCACCCCTGATGGTATAGCATTTGAGACCCCTGATGAAGATGTACTGTATAAAATGACTATGGCTAATATGGAAACCGAGATTACTGAAGCCTATGCTGTATTCAACCCTGATGAACTACCAATAGAATTGAAACAGACAGTGAAAGCAGAGGTTTGGGATTTTACGGGAGAAGATGCAGGGTTGATGAGAAATGTAGATGTAAATGTAGATCCCGTAGATCCCGTAAAGGTAACAGTGAAGGAAGGAATAAGCTACCCAAATGTTCCTCAATATAAATTGACACCTGAGATAATTGAAGGGGTTACTCCTATAATTGAGAAAATGATTAAACAAGGAATTTTTAGAGAAATAATGAGTAGGCCATGTAATTCACCAATTATGGGACTGAAAAAGCCTAACGGAAAGTTCAGGATAGTGCAGGATTTGAGAAAGATAAACAAGATTGTTGTATCATGTTGTCCTATTGTACCAAATCCATCTGTGATTTTGCATCAGATTCCTCATGATTCAGAATGGTACACAGTGATTGCCCTATGTCACACTTTCTTTTCCATCCCGTTGCACCATGATAGCCAGCAAATTTTTGCGTTCCGTTTTGGCGAACGTATTTTGGCTTGGTGCCGAATCCCACAGGGGTATACAGAAAGCCCCTCGATATTTAATCAGATATTGAAAAAGTCTTTGGAAGATTTAGAAATGCCCGAAAATTCAGTACTAGTCCAATATATCGACGACCTACTTGTGGCGTCGAAGACTCGAAAAGCTTGTTTAATGGACACCATAGCATTGTTAAATCATTTGGCAGATGGAGGACTTAAAGTGTCACCATCAAAATTACAATTTTGTCAGAAATTTGGGTCACAAAATTAAAAAAGGACTAAGGAAAATAACAATAGACAGAATCAGGATAATAAAAGGAATGAGAGCCCCAATGACGCAAAGAGAAGTGAGGATGTTTCTTGGAATGGTTGGATATTGTCGTCAGTGGATAAGTAATTTTTCCCTGATTGCAAAACCATTGGTACGACTGACGAGAAGTGATGTGAAAGATCCCATTGACTTAGGTAAGGAAGAATTAGCAGCTTTTAAGAAATTGAGAGACAGCTTGTGTGAAGCGCCAGCATTAGGAATGCCTGACTATGAAAAGGAGTTCGAGCTGTACTGCAGTGAGAGGAATGGATGTGCACTTTCTGCATTGATACAGAAACATGGGAAATTGAGAAGATCAATTGCATATTTTTCAGCTATGTTAGACCCTGTAGCAGTAGCCTTGCTAGGTTGTTTGAAAGCAGTAGCTGCTACTTGTAAGAGTCTGGAATAGAGTGAGGGAATTGTGATGGGATATCCTGTGCGAGTGTTTGTACCTCATGATGTGGCAATCCTTTTAACAAGAAGTCGCACTCTGTTCATGACACATAGTCGGCTGACTAAGTATGAGATGGTCTTATTAGGTGCAACAAATGTGAGACTTGTGAGATGTTTCAATGTGAATCCTTCAACACTATTGCCTGATGCTGAAAATGTCGAAGTCAGAGATGAAGTGGATCATGATTGTTTGGATGTTTTGGATTTCTGTACCAAACCACGTCCTGATATAAAGGATGTACCCTTGTCTGAGAGTGACTTTGTGATGTTTGTAGATGGATGATGTTTGAGAACAGATGAAGGAAATCTGAGTGCAGCATATGCAGTATGCACAGTTGCAGCAGTAATGGAAGCATCTTACCTGAAGGGAGTAAAATCAGCCCAAGTTGCTGAACTTGTAGCCTTGACTAGAGCATGGAAGATTGGAAAGAATGTGAGAGTGACTGTGATAACTGATAGTCAGTATGGTTTTGGTGTTGTGCATGATTTTGGCCAGATATGGCTACAGAGAGGATTTCTAACTTCAAGTGGAACTCCTATAAAGAATGCTGAAGTGGTTGGAAAGTTGCTTGAGGCGATACAGCTGCCTAAACAATTGGCAGTTGTGAAGTGTGCTGCCCATGTGCAAACTGCTGATTGTATCGCGGTTGGAAATGAATATGCCAATGATATGGCTCATTATTGTGCTCGAAATCAGAATTCCATGAACAGGGCCAAAGAGAGGGAGATGAATTCTTTATCTCTAATGTTTACTAACATTGTGGGTGCCTGGGAAGAAATGAGGCAATTGCAGGAAGAACCACGAGATGAGGAAATGAGACAGTGGGTAAAAGCAGGTTGTGCACCAAGAGAAACGGATCATGTTTGGGTTTATCGAGATGGAAGACTAGTCATGCCTGATAACATGATATCTGCCATGGCACAGATGTATCATGGACAGGGACATATAGGGAGGGACGCGATGATTCGGTATTTCAAACAAACTTGGTACAATGCAAAATTTAGACTTGTAGCTGAGAGTCTTTGTCAAAGATGCCTTATATGTCAGCAGTTCAATCCTGGAAGAAAGACAGTAGTAAGTCTAGGAACGATAGGTCGAGAAGGAGGGCCTTTCACCAGACTGCAGATTGATTTCATTGAGATGCCGCCTTGTAATAGGCTGAGGTATGTTCTAGTAATGGCCTGTTTGTTTTCTAGGTGGGTAGAAGCATATCCCACAAGAAGGAGTGATGGAATTACAGTAGCAAAACTACTTTTGAGGGAATTCATCCCTAGAATCGGGTTCCCAGTTACAATTGAATCAGACAGAGGAAAGCATTTCCATAATGAGATCATAAAATTGATTTGTGAAGCATTGAATGTACAACAAAAACTACATTGTGCTTATTGCCCAGAGGCTTCTGGTGTGGTGGAACAAATGAATGGTACTATAAAAAACAGGTTGGGGAAAATGTGTTTAGCCACAGGTTTGAAATGGCCTGATGTCTTGCCTCTGGTACTCATGACTATTAGATCAATTCCAGATAGAAACAAGGGCTTGAGTCCACATGAAATTATCATGGGAAGAGCAATGTGCCATGTATTCATACCAGTCAACAAGCTGTTGCCTATATCTGATGACTTGGTGTTGGATTACTGTAAGGGGCTGGCTGACGCAGTTCATTCTGTGTTTCATCAGATTGGAGCGGATGCCACCACCCTTGAAAAGAAGCAAGCTCATGATCTGAGCCCAGGAGACTGGGTGAGAATTAAAGTACACAGAAGAAAGAACTTTCTGGTCCCACGTTGGGGAAAACCACGACAAGTGATTTTGACTACAACGACAGCTGTAAAGTGTGCTGGGATCAAGAATTGGATCCATTCCAGTCATACATTGAGAATCCCAAATCTAGAGGATAGCCAAGAACGAGAATATTATGACGAGTCGGAAAGTAGCTCTGAATCAGACGCTGAAGAAGTAAGAACAAGAGAAAATCCTGAAAGGGGGGAGTCAGAGCCAAGTTTGATCGTTGCCCCAGAGAATATCCCTTTGAGAAGATGACTACAGATTTCTGATACCAGCTCAGATTCAGAGACTGAACAAATACCAGTATGCTCAGGAAAAGAGCGAAGCAGTGAAGGGACAATCAAAGAAGTTATTGATAAGGAGATTCCAGATAAAAACTAAGAGAGATTCCACCCGAAATAACAAAAGTAGATGAACAGGCGCAAGATACAGAAAGAGAGGGAAAGATTCTTGCGGAAGATCCTCGAGGAGTTGTAGGGAATTCTAACATCCAGTTAGAAGAAGGGACAGTTTGTCAGCAGGAAGATATTGTGCAAGAAACACGAGGAGGGACGGAAGTAGGGAAAATAAAAGAAGTGGTGGAAAGAGGAATAACTGAAAGTAAAGAGCAAGTTGAAACAGAAACTGAAGAAAGTGATGAGGAAGTACCAGAAGGACGAGTCCTGAGAAAAAGAGCATGGAGAGCTGAAAAGAATGATAAAGGAAATAAACCGAAAAGACCAGCAAGAGATGAAATCTGGCCTAACAAGATAAAGAGATTAAGATATCGATTGACACGAGTGAATTCACTAAGAGCAGAACAGGTGAATGAAGTATCAAGCCAAGAAAAGTCGAAAGATGAGACAATAATTACAGCAGAGGAGAACAAAAGAACAAGAAAACCCAACCAGAAGTATAAGTCGCCAGAATGGACGTACGTGGCCCTGCCTCAAATAAAAGAAGAGGCGGATAGCCAAGAAAATCCAGAGGTGACTGTACCAGAAGTGGTTGAGGAAGACGAAGAATCGGAAATCCTGAGAGTTATCTTGTCCGATATTGGAGAAGAGACGGATGTTCAGGAAGTTCTGTATCAAGATTATGAGAGAAGTGTGAAAGACGATCAAATGCCAAACTGAAAAAGATGAAAGTGCTGCTAATGGAAAGAAAATAGAATACAAGAAAAGACAAAACGGGTAGAACCAAGTAGGTGCTTAGAGCCTTGGGTTAGACAAAACTAGTTGTGAAGTAGATTTTTACGAAAATGGCAAACACAGAAAGTAGTAAAGCTAAATGTATGTTCCTTAGAAGGTGGTTTACAATGTGTTGTTGTTGTACAGGATTACTAATGCTTTTATGGAGTGTATTAGCCTTGATAATTTCATTTAAAGTTACCATAGACACAATAGAAGGACATAGTGATAATAAGACTAATATAGAGAAGATTCAGAAAGTATATCCGACTAAAATAGATAGAAACTATCTGCATAAAGACAGGTCTATAAATGATTTCTCTAACAATGTGCTTTCAAAACTTTTATACGAATATGTAAAGACAATGGACGTGAGAGATTGCTATGTGTGTATGCAGTTACCTGCATCTGTATCAGAGGGAGTGACTTGCCATCACCTCCCAGTAACTTATGGAATAACATGTAGTGTGATAGCTAGTTTGTTTTATAAAACAGGTAAATTAGAATATTATTTTTCAGATGTAGATAACATATTTTCACAAGTTCCTGCAATTAACAAGTTGAATAAAGTAAAGCCAGCAAAGGTGTTAGGTGAATTTTTCTTAGAAACAAAGGAACCAACATTAGAATACATATTGAGGAATAACCTGACTTGTAGTTTAAAGAAGGAAGAAAAGACGTTTTTGGATATGGTTGAAGAAAGGAGATTGAAAATGCAAAAGAAAGTATCTGAGGGAAAAGAGGAGAAAACAGTGTGGGATGTTGAAATAGAAAAACACTTGAAGGGAGAAGCTAGTCCAACTATGGCTTTAGATTGGCCCCAGAAAGGAAAGTTGTGTATTAGAAGGAATCAAACTGCGTACGATAATTATTCTGTAGGTAATAGTGAGTGCCATGATACATACCGAATCATGGGTGGATGGGGATTTAAAGGAGGAAATGATCCAGTTTTTCCTGGGTTATATTTTATCTGCGGGAACAAGGCATACTATCGTTTGCCAGACCATTGGTATGGCACATGTTATGTAGGTCTAGTCTTTCCAAAGATATTTCACATGGGGAGAGAAGAAGATGGTGTACATAACTTAGGTAGTCATTTACCACGTAGAAAGAGAGAATCTTGGTCAGAAATTGTAGGAGACATATTTGGAGCATTGATACCAGCAGTGGGAATATCTTCGAATGCACACAAAATTAGAAAACTATCAACAGTAGTGGATCGCTTGTCATCAAGCACCGCTGGAGGATTTTTATTGGTAAATACAGAATTGGTTGCCATGGTAATGCAAAATCAACTTGCCCTTGATATATTATTGGCAATAGAGGGTGGAGTCTGTGGAATGCTGAAAGTTCAACATTGTTGTACTTACATTCCAGACGAAAGTAAAGATCTGAAAATTTCCATACAAAATATAACTGAATTGCATGAGGAAATTACAACACTGGAGGTTGAAAGTGTTTGGGAGAAAATTGGGAAGAAACTTTCTTCTATTAAAAATTTCATTATAAACTTAGGTAGTACCTTTATAGGTAGAATCTTATTTCCATTAACTTGTGTGATTTTTATAGTATTAATTCTAAGATTGGTTTGTATGTGTCATAAAAGGAAGAAAATACAGAACTAAAAAGTGAAAATTTGAAAAGAAGACAGAATAAGAGACAAACGAGGGAATATGAAAGAAAACATGTATAAAACAGCTACAAGAGAAGAAATTGGGGAAACAGAAATGTAAACTAACCAAAAGAATTCATATCACTTTCTTGAGAAATTAATACAAAATTGTATTTGAGTGGTGATAAAATCACCAAAGGGGGGATTGATGGAGCGGGTAGTACACAATTGTGTATACCTCCCCCATTTAGTATGAAAATACTAATTGAATAATCTATTAATTATAATATTATTAAATGAGTTTTGCATGAATATTAAACCAACATTACTAAATAACCAACCTTACACGTGGGATTGCATATTGCATGGCTAAATAACCTTATGACTAAAATCCGTATGCATACTAGCAGTAATATATATATTGAATAGAATATTGCATGATATATGTTGCTTTTGTAATGTCTTTGTAATGTTGCTCGAGAGGAAGACCAAAAGGGTGAATATAAATGCTTTAAATGTTGCTATACGCTAGATAAATACAAGCACATAAAGGGATTAGTAAGGGGTTAACATTAGATTTATTATTTCTATGCATTAATTACTCTTTTGTGTTTGTTTTGCTTAAGTTGGCGTTTGGGCCTAAATCTCAAAATGGCCGCCGACACGACGAAGTGGCCACTGTCCCACGAGGCATGGAGCGAAGTGCGCAACTGCGACAAAGACTTCTAGACCTCGTCATGAACTCTGTACCTAATGATCCAAAGCAAGGACACTGTGGGACGACCGCCAAGACGAAAGACAATAGCATATCACATAAAACTAGAACGGACTGACTTTAGAGGAAGCCATTACATCACCGCTTGAACTGTACCAAATATTGAAAACTTCAGCACCGAACGATCCCAACCGACCAATCATGACCGTTTTAAAATAATAAAATGTATCTTCTTGCTTCAATTTTATTATAAAAATGCGTGGTAGAATAGTGAGGATAGGAATGAATGATTGATATATGAGAGGAGATGATCATGATGATAGACTATGCTACGCAGCTGATGACAATGACGACGACGGTGACGCTATGCGAACTCTACTACTTAGGGTGACTACTGCGTTTCCTGATTTCTAGACGATCCAGATGCTGCCCAATTACTGATAACTGCAAACTTTTCCATTCCTAAATTCTATGGGCACTGACAGATGCTTGCACGTCTCTGGTCTTTGCTGATCTATTGAGACTGTAGCGTGCTGAGCGAAGATCTGTTGGACTTTAATTGACTGCAACATGAAGCAATGACTAAGAGGACTTCGATTAGCCAGATTAGGTCAATATAATGTTCCGTGCTATATTAGAAATTTGATATAATTCACTCTTTCAGAAATTTAAATAAACAGATATTGATTAACACGAAATTAGTTTGTGGTTTATTGAGGAAAGTAAGATCTAAATCTTGAACGTGTTTTAGCTGGTTCTAAAATCACTGTCAACCAATCAAACTATTTGGTCCATTGACCACGTGGAGGGAGTGCCTTGATGTTCAGGATTGAGGATCTGTAGGCAGAAGGGTAATGATGTGTATTTTGTAAATTAACTTTTCTTTCCCTATGGGTTATAAGGTGTTCCCCCCCACATGTCAAGCGCTTGAACCGCTCATCCTTCCAACTGTGTGCAGACCGGTGAATGGTTAGTGGGTGTGAGTGTTGGTGTTATGGGCCCCACCAATGAATGTGTGTGTGAATGAGTTAGTGTGACGACCGATCTGCAGAAGGGAGGATATCGGTACGGGGTTTTGTTTTACCTGTTACCAGGGTTTCTGCGCTGCGTCAGTACCATACACTTGCCCCCTACCCATCAGCTCTACAATGTGTTTCCCCAGGCTGTACCTGAAAATGCTGTACTAAAGCAGCCTCTAGTGAGGAGTCAAAAGACACCATATTCACTCCTCACTCCTTAAACTTTCTCCCTCCCATAGTAAAGTTAGTGCTTGCTACATTGATGCACTTAACCTTGGATTGCCTTATGTTCCCTCCTTTCCCCAGCCTGTCCTCAAAATAGCAGACAAGCAAAATGCCGTTCTCTTGGTATCGCAGTGAAAGTCAGACATTATGTGAAAAGAGAACTGGAAACGTAAGGTATACATAAGTACTATTTGTCTTTCTTTTTCCACTTGATGTATAAATAACATGCCTTGTAGCTTTGCAGACCAGGGCACAGCCAATCAAGCACTTGACCTGGTTTGCTGTTACATGCTACCTGCTAGTTAAATAACCTCTCACACTTCCTTGGTGTTAGCTTCTAGTCTTTATGGTATTCTGGCTATCGACAACCCATTGAATCAGAGGTTCAGATAGTAGTTTATTTCTCATACTCTTCGTGGAGAAGGGAGTGTTGGCCATCTTCCTTAAAAAGTGAGTAGCATTGCTTGTGGCTGCTTTAGGGGGAGCAAACAGCAGTGTCTATCTGTGTTAGAATGTGGTGGCAAAGGTTCCCAGTGTCTGGGTTTACCGATTAAAGTAGATCACAATACAGCCATGGAGCAGCCATCTGAGTAATTTAGCCAAATACAAAGAACAAAAAATATGTAAAACAAGTATTTTGAATATATCTGTTTAAAGTGATGACTTGAATGGTCTCATGACTTTTGGAGATGGCTTTCAAATACAGCCATATATATGTTTTTCCTTTTGACTTTAGACATGCTAATCATCCTCCTGCTTAACAATTCAATGAGTGGAATGCAGGGGTCAAACATTTTCCCTTGTCTTCCTGAGCTGTCCGATCTGATGTCTCCCCATCTTTTACTCACAAAACAATGCAGCACCAGTCTGCTTCCTCATCAGTCATGGGCAAGTGTACCATGATTTTCCAGGGTAGGTACATGTAAACCACTGCAACTTGGTGTCTTTGCCTGCTCATTGTCATAAAAGTTGGGTAGGGGACACACTAGTGTCTTTTCTTGAGTTTGTGGGATGTCCGTATCTCATGATTTTGTTCCTATTAGCCGTGCATCTCTGTGCATGTGTGGCCGCACCACCCTTTCAGTTGTCTGTGGTAGGATCATTTCACCACAGTTTCTCTACAGTGGTGGCTATTTAGAACACAGATTAAGGACTTGATTTAGAATTTGGTGGACAGATTATTCTGTCACAAACATCACGGATAACCCACCTGCTATATTACAAGGGCATTATATCCTATAGCAATTGTAATATGGCGGACAGGATATCCGTCACATTTGTGATGGAGTAACCCATCCGCCAAACTCTAAATTACACTCAGAATCAGGCCACAGGTACTGCAGATCTGGGATCATCTACTTTTTTTCAGTAGCAGTTAAATAGCCAAGATTGTGTACTCTTTGGTTGGGCATTCAAACATCAGACATATTATTATTTTAGCAGGATGATTAATACATTGTAGAGATTTTGTACTATTAGCTAGTCTCTAGGGTACTGATTTATTAAAAAGTTGTGATGCCCTTGCATCAAGCAGGGTGACGCAACATCAACGGAATACTTAAGTCAGATTTACCAAGCCTAGCAAGGACACCCTGTGTGGTTGTGCACGCTTGGTAAATCTGGAGTAACTCAAGGCAACGCTGCTTTGTACTATTCTGCGCCAGCAAGGCCTGACGTGTTTCGAGAGATTGTGCATCCACCCATGTATTTTGGCACATCACCAAGACAGGTAAACCTGGGAATGCTTCAAAATGCCATCCAAAAGAGAAGAGGTATTTGTATTTCTCCTCAGTTCCGTCTCTGATATTTGCCAAACGTCTGAAGAACCTCTGCTGTATACCTTCTGCTGTGTAACCAGTGGCCTGGTAAACAGTCAATCTTCTTTGCTCTTTGCTTTTCTCTCAGCTAAGTAGTACACAATATCTGCTATTTTGCAGGCAACAGGGACACAGTTAGGTTTCTACACCATTTGTTCTCCATTGGCACATATTTCATATTCAGTGAAATCCACAACTCCTGCAGCTTATATTTCCTGCCACAGGTGTTTTGGTGGATAGTTATTGTGCAAAATATGATTTGTTTATACTGTTTTCTTTCATAAAGTTTGTTTGTGAGATTTTTATGTCCCTCTTTCCTTCACGTAGATGCGCAAACCATGGCTTGCCATGGGCCTTCCTACAAACAAGGAAAATGGCCTCTATAAACTGGTTGGGTAGTAAAAACAGTCAGTTCATTTCATTAAACCTAATTCGATTTTTGTTAAAATCAAAAACAATTGCATTTCATTCAGCTGCAATAACCCATAAAAGAGTACATCTATTCGAGCAACAGCGATAAGTCACAGTAGCATAGACTTATTTAACATGGATAAGAATACCATCAATGTCCTCACAAGGGCTACATCCTAAAATCCCAATGCTTAATAGCTTACAGATAGGACACCAAAGAGTAAAACGAGAAACAAAAAAACGCAATTTGGGTGTCGCTAGCAACTTTAAGAAAAGATATGCAGGTCTAATTTGTCCAAAACGTTCAGGAATCATTCAGTCACAAAACCTTATTCAGCCAATCATGGCCATAAAAGTACAGATGATAGAAACATTTCATAAATATGCAGCGTTACAGAGTTCAAGGCACATCAGAGGAGAGTGAATAAAATACAGTTAGCCTCATGAAACAAAGAAGACATGCCAATAATTAGATACCAAACAAACATATATAAAAAGGCCCAGTGGGTATCAGATTAATGTGTAAAAAATGTTAAAGTTAAAAAAGGGGTAAAATCTTAAAATACAGATAAAAAATGATGGCGATGATACGTTGAGCCATACTTGTTTCTAACCCCCAGTGAAAGACAAACTTTTCCGTTTTCAGGAATCAAAAGAGGCATGAATTGTGTTGTGAACACACAAGTACTACATGCATAGTGTTGTAAATCGAGATGTCATCACAGCTACAAATTGACAAATAGGGCAATTTATACGGACACCTTTTGGAAATAAAAGCTGATGGAAGGTATCCACCCTCAAAAGTGTTCAGAAGCAACGCTGCCTAATAGACATATCCAAAGGCAGCTAGGGCTCTAGCTCACTTACTGATTTAGCCAGGACATACTTGCACGTGGTCTGCTTTGTTAAGCAGAACTCTCCCGTTCTGTAACCAGTGGTGGCCGACACAATGAAGAGGTGGTGGAGTGCATGGAGGGGGAGTGGGGGAGCGTGGTGGGGAGCCCGGGGGTAATAGTTAAAAAAAAACTGCACTTACCTGAAGCTGCCACCCGCATCGCTCCTTGACCCTCGTTCTTCTGCTGCTTCCTAGTCCCAGCAGACACTGGGCCAGCAGCTGAGACTCCCTGTCCAATCCCTGCGTTGCTCTCATTCTATGAGAGCAGGACAGGGATTGACCTGAGCGGGCTGGTTTGAGCTCCACTCAGGAAAGGGAGTCTGTGCTGTTTCCCCAACCCAGCTTTTGAATACAGCCCGGTTGGAGAAATTTATGTGTGCATGTGTGTTTGGCCAGCCTTGGACGGCTGGCCAAACACACATGTGCACTTAGAAGTGCAGGAACCAGTCCTTCTCCCTCCTTTCATGACCCAGCCCCACCCTTCCCTAAGCACGCTCGCTCAGCCAGCGGGTGAAAAATAAAACAATATTAGGATATCGTTTTATTTTTCAGCTGCAGGTTCTGAGCCAGTGGGGCGACTCTACTCCACCATTGCGGCGGAACCGCCCCTGTCTGTGACCACATTTGGGTGATGGCCTATTTAGGCCAAACAAGGTCAATTTCCTCTATGTCCCTGGGGTTGGTATGTAAACCTGGTCACCCTAATTCATGTAAAGGATTTTAATATATTGCGGAAGTAGTTAAAAAACAGTCATAACCAAGGTGCACTGGGTCCCGAAGTCTCCCGGGCCCTAGAGCCATTGCACCAGTTGCAGGTTTTATAACTATATCTCACTTACACAAGTATGTAAAGTTCACAAGGTTTAGAGATAAATACCACAAAGCTCTTAAAAGGAAACTTCTTGCAGCTTTGCACAACTCTATTAGTTTCTCACTTTGAAGATGGTGGCTCTCTACACGGAATAGCGTGGAAGTATTCCTCTTTATATAAACATGTCGCCCAGTATCTACACCGAGACTAAAGTTTCATAGGCGTGTGTTTTGAAATGTCATCAAACTGGTTCTCCTGCCGCTGGGCGACCTTTGCCTCCCAGTTAAAATACCAAGCAGGAAAGTTGCACTTTCACTTTCAATTTTGACTGTTTATTCAGCAGTTGCAGGGACAAATCGATTAAATAACAGTAATTTAGGAAAGTACCTGCATGTGTTTTTATTTCAAAATGAATTTTCCATATATTTGTTCCTTTCAATTAATGTTAATCCTAGTGTCACGATTTATGGGAGAAAGCGGGTGTACGGCCCGTACCACTATAGTGGTGGTGCCGTAGGAGTACGCGTGGTACAGGCCATACACACGCTCTCAGAGTGGGTGTACAGTCCGTAACACGCGTACTCCTATGGCACCACTACAATTGTGAAACGGACCGTACATAGGCTTTCAGAGCGTGTGTACGGCCCGTACCACTATTGGATTGGGGCCGTAGGGGTACTTGTGTTACGGACCGTACACAGCCTCTGAATGCGGGGGTACGGTCCCTATCACACGTACCCCTACGGCACCAGTACACTTGGGATACAAGGCGTACACACGCCACGAATGGTGTTGTATGTCCTGGTGCAGCATATCACTATTATATTGTTGTGTGTGGAGGCCAAGGAGAGCAGTGTACTGCACCAAGGGGGTGGGTGTGTGGCTGCATATGACTCCCAGCAGTGGACAGACATGTGAGGGGTGGGTGCAGAGGACTCCCAGTAGTGGACAAAGACATAGGGGTGGGGGCAGAGGACTCCCAGCAGTGGACAGAGACATGGGGGTGGGGGCAGAGGACTCCCAGCAGTGGACAGAGACATGGGGTTGGGTGGGTGCAGAGGACTCCCAGAAGTGGACAGAGACATGGGGGTGGGTGCAGAGGACTCCCAGCAGTGTCCAGACATGTGAGGGGTGGGTGCAGAGGACTCCCAGTAGTGGACAGAGACATGGGGGTGGGTGGGTGCAGAGGACTCCCAGCAGTGGACAGAGACATGGGGGTGGGGGCAGAGGACTCCCAGCAGTGGACAGAGACATGGGGGTGGGGGCAGAGGACTCCCAGCAGCGTCCAGACATGCGAGGGGTAGGTGCAGAGGACTCCCAGTAGTGGTCAGAGACATGGGTGTGTGGGCAGAGGACTCCCAGCAGTGGACAGAGACATGGGGCTGGGGGCAGAGGACTCCCAGCAGTGTCCAGACATGTGAGGGGTGGGTGCAGAGGACTCCCAGCAGTGTCCAGACATGTGAGGGGTGGATGCAGAGGACTCCCAGTAGTGGACAGAGACATGGGGGTGGGTGCAGTGGACTCCCAGCAGTGTCCAGACATGTGAGGCGTGGGTGCAGAGGACTCTCAGCAGTGTCCAGACATGTGGGGGGTGGGTGCAGAGGACTCCCAGTAGTGGACAGAGACATGGGGGTGGGTGCAGAGGAGTCCCAGTAGTGTCCAGACATGTGAGGGGTGGGTGCAGAGGATTCCCAGCAGTGTCCAGACATGTGAGGGGTGGGTGCAGAGGACTCCCAGTAGTGGACAGAGACATGGGGGTGGGGCAGAGGACTCCCAGCAGTGTCCAGACATGTGAGGGGTGGGTGCCGAGGACTCCCAGCAGTGGACAGAGACATGGGGAGGGGGCAGAGGACTCCCAGCAGTGTCCAGACATGTGAGGGGTGGGTGCAGAGGACTCCCAGCAGTGGACAGAGACATGGTGGTGGGTGGGTGCAGAGGAGAGGGTGGAGTTCCCACAGATACAATGCCCACAATTGTGAGTCAGGTGCCCAAATACCCTGCAGAACAAGTACCATATGTGTGCTAGGCCGGGATTACACACATGCATAGTGCTGAAAATGGAGAATTCCTCCATGAAGGCATTTCAACATACTCAATACACAAGTACAGTGACTAGCAAGGATGGCACAGACGATGCAGCTAGAGACATTGCTGAGCAGGCATGGCCATAGTTGAAGGGATCCGTCACCAACAAAGGAAATGTAGACACAGGTCAGCACAACAATTGTGCAACTCTTTGCAGGGAAGATGCCAGGTGCCACAGAGGAAGGAACACTCCTTGGGACAATGTCTCAAAACCAAATAACACACACTACCAATAATTCTTTGCAGATACCTTGTGATGGCACGCAGATATCATGGTCAACTTCATCACCATCAGACTAGAACATTTCTCAGAACAATAACACATTAGCACAACACCAACCCCTGTAGCCTCAGCACCAACATCAATACCTGAAATGCAATAGTGTTCAAATGAAAAATAAAATGCTTTATTCAGCAGGAAACAAAAATCCCCAAAAAACTATACACAAAGGCTAATGGCCAGTCCATAAGAGAAGTCCTTGGGGGGACACATGGGCAAACGTCTCCCCTAGCTTGCCTGCACATTGGAACCCTCAGGTTCGTCGACCGGGGGGCATCATGTGGGGAAGGACCAGGCACCGCAGGAACAGGAGGGGAAGGGTAGGTGAGGAGGGTGCAGGGGTGGACGTGTCCACCACAGGGGGTGGGGCAGCGCCAAAGGTGGTGGTGAACTCGGCGCTGCACACTTCTGAAAGGGCGTCCAGAGTAACCCCTGCACCGGAAGAAACCCCAGGGACAACGGGGGGGGCCGAGGGATGGGGTGCAGCGCTCCTGGGGGAGGGGGTTGACGTGGAGAAGTGTGGCTCAATGATTAGAGCGGCAGACCCTGATGCAGAGGTCTAGCCCGGGACCAGGGTTCAATTCCCCGCCTCGGCGGGTCTTGGGCTCAAAATTCCACGGACCTGATAATTCTCACCTCAGTGCCATTCCAATCATGGAGTCCCACTCTGCAACTCTGGGCAATAGCTTGCTTAATCTCCACAACGGCCCCCACAACGCTAAGGATGCCTGGCCTCCACCTTGGGGGTGCCCAGGAGTGGACGCCTCACAGGGAAAGCCAGGATGGGTTCCACAGCGGTATTCGTACAAGCGCCTTGAGACCCTCGCGGGTGAGTAGTGCGCTATACAAATATCAATTTACATATCAATTTACATGTACATGGGGGTGG
The DNA here is from genome assembly GCF_964204655.1 of Triturus cristatus. NCBI lineage: Eukaryota > Metazoa > Chordata > Amphibia > Caudata > Salamandridae > Triturus > Triturus cristatus. The sequence goes on from NC_140594.1 coordinate 786,192,127, forward strand.
ACTCCACTCCCCTGCCTGGGGACTTCCTTGACCGCTTGCAGGGTGGTGTCACAGGGGGAGCCAAGGGGAGTGCTGCTGGAGGGACTGGGTTGTGAGGCATGAGGACTCAGACTGTGGCTGCGTGTATGGCTTTGTGCCCCAGACCCAGTGAGTGTGCCTATATCCCCCTGAGTGTGCATGCCAGGATGTGTGCGCTTGCCCTTTCTTGGTGGTGTGCTGCCTGTGTCTAGTGTGGTGCGTGCTTGGGAAGGTCTGTGTGTGCATGGGACAGGTATGGGAGAGGGAAGTGTGGATGGGTCTGGGGGAGGGGGGGACGAAGCGATGCAGGAGAGACACTGCTGCCATCAGTGAAGAGTCCATGGACTGCAGAAACCGGCGTTGGTCAGACATCGCTGCTGACATGCCCTCCTTGAACGACACCATCTGTGTCAGCAGTGTGGTGTGGCCATGGAGGACACGCAACATCGATGCCTGCCCAACCTGCAACTGCCGCTGTATGTCCACAGACTCAGCACTGAGGGCAGCAGGGGTGACAGGGGCAGAGGGTGCGGTGCCTGGCACGAAGGAGATATGGTGTTGGTCTGCACGGACAGAAGGGCCTGGAGCAACTCGGAGGGCGGTGATGGGAATGGAGGAGGCGATGCCAGATGTTGCGCTGCTGCAAGGTGTTGTATCAGCCTCCGCCCCCTCGATGTGGTCAGCCTCGGACCCGTCGGCGTTGTAGTTGGTGTCGCCACCAGACAGGTCCTCCGACTGACTTCCCTCACCCTCCGTGCCACTGGCTCCCGCTGACTCGCCCGCATTGGGGGCACTGGTGCTGGGACCCTCCTCCAGGTCCGTGCAGGCGTCTCCCTCGGTTTCCAATGATGATGCTGTGGGCAAGGTGAAGATACAGAAAAACATCAGTCACCTGTATACATCTGACACATGAGTACCAAAACAATAGGTCACAGTGCAAATCAGGCAATGCTTCATGAGTAACAGCTAGATTACTCCGCACATATGTAAGCCCTGTACTCCCCAGTTGGTAGACCCACCATGCCACTTGGACACAAGGAAAAATAGGACACACCAGCCCAAAAATAGAATGAGAAATATACTGAGATGCTAGTGATTGGGAACAGGTGAGCACAGCAATACAATGAAGTCATGCCACCTCTTGATTACCCTGAAAGATACAGGAGTGGTGCACCCAAGGCAAAATAATAGACCTCAATATTAAAGGTGTCCCCACACTCAGAGCCTTGTAAGTACTTTGGAACAGTAACCCAAAAAACTTCACTCCCTTGGGAATAACAATACTTCACACAATCAACATTTTTAGAATGTGGGAATGTGCCATTTTGTGAACAGAACACACATGTGCCTGTATAACAGATGTCTCACGAGGAGGTGCACACAAAACTACATGTACCCAGTCATTGAAGAAGCTGGCAGCCTCACTGTCCAAAAGAAATGGTGTCGCAGAAAGTACATATACATGGGCCCACGGAGGTCTTGATGAATTGCCACTCGTAAGTTGTTATCACCAACAACCATGGACTTAGCCAAATTCAACAACACTCTGGGAACATGTATATGTATAATCTGAAAAACAGTCTTATAAGAACATTGGCTTCTTTTAAAAAGGCCCAGCATGTTCCCTGAAAGTGTAAAGGTGGTTTGTTGTGCACTTCCTCGGAAGACATCTGTCATGCAGGCACATTATTGTTCTTCACACCAAAACATCTAACTCAAGCATTTAAAACAGGAAGACATGTTGACAAGTGTAGTGAGTGGCAAGGTACAAGACTTTTTGACTAACAACTTTAATTATGCCAGTTGTCACATGGCCATCCGTTCCCTGATGACACAGTTGGCAACACATCTGACCCACTGCCTGTCATGTGGAGTGGCACACATGTCCACACACAGGACAATGCATAAGATGATGGCCCTGCAATAGTGTCATAAAAAGGCACACCTGCACTGAGGAGACACACTCATGGCAAGCCACAATGTTCACACAGATGTCAGCACACAAAGACAAAAGTACGCAGCATCTGGACCACACACTGGTGCCAAGAATGTATGAGCATGAATCATGTATTTAAACTATTGCCACATGCTGCAACGCACAAACATTAAACCCTCCACAACATGACTGGGTCACTGCACGTTGAGTCTCTGACAAGCCAATTATTGCACACAGATCAGACCTGGCAAGGAGACATAAGGTTTGGCCATGTAGGCTTCGCCCACACAAACCCCCCATACCTGAGACAATGTGATTGAGACAGATCAAGAAGTGACACCTCTCAATTATGGTTTTCAAAAATGTGCTGCAAGAATTCCCAAATGTACTCCACATCACCTCGTGAGGCTGCCAACACATATTTGTGACAAACAACCATCAACAGATAGTTGTGAATAGACACACAGGCACTGCCCAGTGTGAGTATGCACAAGCCAAATGGGTGCTCCCTGTCCAGTGGACACATGTAGCACACTTTGGATAAATACAAATGAGGTCAGGGAACAATGCCACAGAGGCAAACCAATGCTGAACACACAGAGAATGGGCACAGTGTTGGATGACACACATGATAACGAGGCAAGGGTGTCTCAGGGGACTGTAGTGGGCACACTGCTCCTTGTTCCTGGAATGATCTGACTGTAAAATGAGCAACCGTCCTGGCACCATGCATATCTCCCACTCATGCACATCATGTCTGAGGCCACAACATCGGTCATGCATGCTGCAAGTGTGTTCACTGGAAACCTCACACTCCTATGGTGAGACTCATCATCAGTGCCAACAAATATGGACCCCCAACTGAGTGAAGAGGACAGGGCACAGGCAAGATACCAACACATGTCACAGACCACCCTCACACATGATGCAGAAAGCAATGTGCACTTGGATTAACTGGCAGCCTAGATGACCATGTGCAATAGTGATTACACACAGACCAGGGGACACATGTCAAGGAGGGGAAGGTATGAATAAGAGCACCATTTGACATTGGGGAACAGAATATGCACTGCACATATAAACCCTGGCAGTGTATCCAGGCGACAGAGCACTTCCAAAAGCTGGTGACACACAACACAACAAACACACATGTACCTACCCCCTCCTTGATGCTGTCTCTCCTGTAACTGCCTATCCAGGTCAGGGAAGACCACCGCCAGGACACGCATCATGTGGGGGGTCAGGCGTCGGCGCCCGCCGTGGGGGCGTGGAGGTGATAGGTTCAGCTGGACCCGGGCGATCCGCCGGGTCCAGCACCGGATGTCCTCCCATCGTTTCCAGAGTTGGGCTAGGCGCCGACTGTGATCCCCCGCCGATCTCACGGCCCTGACGATCCACTTCTTTGGCTATGGATCGGTCTTGTTGTGTCACATGTCCATTGTGAGAGAGGGTAAATCCATTGGCTGCCCCGGGGGTGTGTGCTTGTGTAAGGGGTGTGTGTGACAGGGCCTGCTGGTGGGTGTAGTGTGATTTGGCAGTAGGTCTCCCAGGTGATGTATATGTCCACTCATGGAGCATGCTGCCATGACAGTGAGTGTGAGTTCCTGGCCTAGATATCTGAGCTTGTGGTGTTGGTGTATGAGTTTACAGTGGTCACAGGAGGGCCTTGTGCTGCCTACAGCAGGGCCAAGTGTCAGCTACCTTGTCAGTATTTTGCCAGTCCCTGTGCATTGCTCATGGTGCATGGGTATGTACCTGGGCCATATGGGCTGAGGGCAATGGTGTCTGATTCTGAGTAGAACAAGGCGTTTTGTGATCCCCACCCTCCCAGCATCCCGGACATCCAGTCTTGGATTTGTGGTTGGTGTAGCCTGGGACATGGTATGGCCTTGCTTTGTGAATGTGGCATACACATGTTAGTGGCATGAGCATTGTTTTTGAGTGTGGTTGTGTCCGGTGAGGGCTTGGGGGTAGTTGCGTGCATTTGGTGTAGTTGGGGTGTGGATGCCATTACCCCCATGTTACGTAAGTTGTTTGTGTACTCACCACGCTCGGCAACTCCTTCGACTCTGTGTACTCCCACCGGCGGAAGCAGGGCCATCACCTTCTCCTCCCAGGGATGGTAATGTACCGGTCTGCGGGGCAGCCCACCTCCAGTGATGTTGCTCTGGGCGTAGTCCTCGTTCATTTTGCGCTTGACTGCCCTCCGCAGATCGTACCTCCTGGCTTGGCATTCATTCCTGGTCCTTCTGATGGGCGCAAGAGCATTCACCCTATCGACGATCCTCTGCCACAGGCGTGATTTTTCGGCTATGCTGGTCTGTCTGACCAATGTTCCAAAGAGCTGTGGCTCGACTCTGATGACTTCGTTGACAAGGATGTCCAGCTCCTCCCTTGTGAACTTTGGATTCTTGTCTGTGGGCATGGTGTGGGGTGAGGGTGTGGATGGTTGTGAGTGTGTGGGTGTGAATGTGAAGGTGTGTGTGTGAATGTGTAGAGGGACTATGTGTGAAGGAGTGTGTGTGAAGGTGTATATGTTAAGGTGTATGGGTGCAGTTGTTGGGGTGTGGTCTGTAGCTGCAGTGAGTCTGTTGCAAAGGCTCATGGTTTGTGTGTGAGGGCCCTTTTTATTGGTCCATTTGTGGGTGTGCCTGAGTTTGAAATTTTGGTGGGTGTGTTATAAGAGGTGGTTGTGGGTTTGGGCCTCTGTTTGCCTGTTTGGATGTGCCAGGTCAGTCATTTTGATGTATTTTCTACTGTATACGTGTTTTGTGGTGTTGTGCGAGTCGAGTTGACCCTCATTGTGCTGTTTTACAGTGTCCTGGTTCAGTACGAGTTGTTTTAGCGTATGTACAGTGCGTACATACGCGATGCTGGGGGACGGGGCTGGAGTACGGTGCGTCCAAGTACGGGGCTGGGGAACGGGGCTGGGGTACGGCGCGTACAAGTACAGGGCTGGTGTACGGGGCTGGGGTACGGCGCGTACAAGTACGGGGCTGGGGTACGGTGCGTCCAAGTATGGGGCTGGTGTATGGGGCTGGGGTACAGTGCGTACAAGTACGGGGCTGGTGTACGGGGCTGGGGTATGGCGTGTCCAAGTACGGGGCTGCGGTACGGTGCATCCAAGTACAGGGCTGGTGTACTGGGCTGGGGTACGGCGCGTCCAAGTATGGGGCTGGGGTACGGGGCTGGGTTAGGGTGCGTACAAGTACGGGGCTGGTGTACGGGGCTGGGGTACGGCACGTCCAAGTACAGGGCTGGGGTACGGGGCTGGGGTACGGTGCGTACAAGTACAGGGCTGGTGTATGGGGCTGGGGTATGGCGCGTATGAGTACGGGGCTGGGGTACGGGGCTGGGGTACGGTGCGTACAGGTACGGGGCTGGTGTACGGGGCTGGGGTACGGCGTGTCCAAGTACGGGGCTTGGGTCCAGTGCAGAATGGGGGGGAAGGTGCTGACATATGGGGGGTACGGTGCAGACATACGGGGTACGTGCGGCCATATGCGGAGCGGGGGGCTGTACGACTCGTATCCCGGGCACAGGTTTACCCGGGATACGAGTGGTACGGAGTTCGCTCCGTACGGGACTTTTTACATACGCTTGTGTATTGCGAACGGCGGTACGGATCGTACTTGTGCGCTCGGACTTCAGTTTTACGATTTGTAAGTAAAACATTACGGCGACGCCTCGTAGACATTTTCCCGATACGAGTCGTATGTATTTTTCACGTACGAATCGTACTTCACCGGTGGGATGGCACTTGTAAGATTCGTATGTAAAAAAATACGGATACGAGTCGTACAGGATTTCTTTTTAACGGATCGGAATCGGCACCTATGTGTTGAGTATTGTTTCCGGTAAGTGTAGTTGGAAATTTGAAGCTTTCAGGAAGTAGGGAGTGGATTTATGTGGCAAGAGAAGTCACATGGAATTGAACATTGTCTGGTTTCAAAAATTGTGACAACACGGAATTGTGTTATGTTAGGGGAATCTCCATATGAATGTGTGTGAGTGGAATAGCAATAGGTTTTCTTGTGACACTCTGGCCTTAATTCTCAAGAGCAGTGTAGTCTCCACATGTGTTTTATCCCCAGAGAAACGGTTTGCCTTTTGCTTGTTAGGAGGGTAAGGTAGAGGGAAGTGCTACTTTATTGGCGAAACGAAAAAATTCTGTGGTAGGGTATGTCAGGACTGCCGTAGCGCCAATCCAAAGATGGCGCCTTGAACAACACGCATGCGCGGAGGAGTCAGGCAGTAACAAAAGCCTGGCTTCCCCCGGAAGTAGCGCTTTGCGTTCGTTTGTTATTGAAGCCCCAAGTTCCGAAGCTTTCCTGCATCCCGCTTGTAATCTCTGTGTTCGAAGTCCTTTCAACTCCCGTGACAGCCGTCACGATCGTCCAGAATCCTGAAAATCCTGATAGGATAATTCCGTGGTAGATTCTCTTACACGAGGTAAGGATTTCCGTTGTTGTGTTCGTTATCGTGGGAGAGGGTCCTTATCTGCCGCCTGGATCTGCGTTCCCCTGGGTGTGAACTCAGCGTCCCGAGTGGTAGGTCAGGCTGGTGTTCTCCACGTTGTACGGCACGAATGGTTTCCTTACTTCCCAGAGCCTCGTAGTCATCCGGTATTCTGCCTTGTGACTCCTCACCGCGACCCCACTGTAATTACACCGGAATGAACTCATTCTCCTGATCTCCGGTAACAATTAAAGGTCGCCTTGCCTCGTTCCTTCTGCTGCATCTTGGATTCCCATCAGCCTCCAAATACAGCGTCTTCTCTCAGCGACTCAACTGTGATTACACCGGAATGAACTCACTCTCCTGATCTCCGGTAACAAGTTAAGGTCGCCTTTTTCTTTCTTTATTTCCTGCACTGTATAGCCCCACTCACCCTTCAGAAGGTTTTGGCTGTGGCCAGACGCATCCCTGAGTGGACAGTTCCACGCTTAAGAGGAGGAAATCTAGGTGAGCTTACACTTACATTAAGTTAGTGGTAGAGTGCTCTCTGCTGGGTTGATATATACATGTCCTTAGGGCACTCTCCTTGTTCTTACAGCTTCTGGAACATCTCGAACATCTCTTTCTCATTACGCAGCTGTTCAAGACCAGAAGGAGGGAAATATAAGGTATAGCACAGGTCTGGGAGAGTGGGATAGGAAGTTGCTGTTTTCTGTGTCAGCTAACCACGCCTTCTTTATTTTAGCCACTCCAACGTGCAAAGATCGAAGATAGAGACAGCGTCTGGAGCTCATTCCCTTGTTTCTTCCCTTGTTTTGTTTCCCCTCTTTCCCTGGTCATCCCCGTAGTATAGAGACTGATATGCTTGGGTGGTGATTGGGGGAAGTCGAGGAATTATCATCAGTTCCTGGGCGCCTCTGCAGAAACTCCCGGTAAGACTTTCCAGAGTCCTTGAATCCGGACAGAACGCAAAGCCTACAAAGACATAATCTTTATTTCTGCCCAGGCGCCATGGAACTGAGTCAGGTGTCTTTAGCAGATCTAGCCCATATGATAGGTAATCTCCAAGTGGAGACTCAGGCTTTAGCAAGTAGGGTAGATTCCTTACAAAGAGATCGGAGGGAGGCAGGTGATGTAGGTAGCATAGGTCCAAGCACTACCACTTCCCCGGTGATACAGGTGTCAACACCCCAAACCATACCCTTAGCTCCCCCCGAGAGGTTCTTTGGGGATTCTGCCAAGTTCCCTGTGTTTATTAGCCAATGTCAGCTACACTTTATGTGTAAAGCCTCATGCTTTCCCACAGAGCAAGCCAAGGTAGCGTTTGTTATGTCCTATTTGGGTGGGGTAGCCGCTAATTGGACCATACCTCTTATAGAGAGAGATGACCCTTTGTTATATAACTACCAGGCTTTCCGTCGTGAGCTGAGGAAACTATTTGATAGACATACATTTACACACTCTGCGGACACTGAACTCTTGAATTTAAAGCAGGGGACGAAGGATTTGGCCGGATACATAACCGACTTTCAAAGATTAGTGGTTGAAACTGGTTGGCCCGAAGAAAAGCGTACCGCTCTTTTCTATAAGGGTCTCAGGGAGGACTTGAAGGATGCTCTCGCTCAGGTAGTAGATCCCCCAGATACATGTCCAGAACTGATCGATTTGGTGGTAAAGATCGACCACCGATTGCATGAAAGAAAGCGAGAGAAGGGTAAGGGAGAGTATAGATGGATGCCCTTCCGAGAGAAAAAACTCGATGCAGAAAAGGTTCTAGAAGAAGTAGAACCCATGCAGATTGGGTCAGTAAAGGGGCCCTTGACCAACGCCGAAAGACAGAGACGCAGGGAGAAAAAACTCTGTCTGTATTGTGGGAAACCGGGCCATTTCCTGAGAGAATGTCCAGTACGACCAAAATCCGGGACACAGTCGGAAAACTAAGAAGCCCGAGATCCAAGGAGACAGGTGTCTCGGGTACTTCTGGATGCATTGTCTCCTCCTCCGAACTACCCGTAAGTCAGGCTCGCCATTTTTTTGTCAAGGCTTGTATCACATGGGGTCAGCATCAGGTCGTGGTCCCCGTGATGATAGATTCCGGAGCGTCAGGGAATTTTGTGGATCTTCTATGGGCCAAAAGGCATAAGATCGATCAGGTAGCCAAGGCTGTTTGGGAAGAGGTAACCACCATTGATGGCAGTACCCTAACCTCAGGTCCTGTAACCCACCAGACAACACCCTTAAAGGTGGAAATCGAAGACCAACATTCAGAAATCATGGTTTTTTACTTAATCCGCGCTCCCCAGTTCCCCGTTATTTTAGGGCTGCCTTGGTTGCGTCAGCATAATCCCTTAATCAATTGGACAGATTTAACCTTGACATTCAGACATAAATCCAGTTCTCATAACCTAGCACCTTTAATGGTTTCTGGGAGTGACCTAGTAGCCTCAGGAGATGTGGAAGGAGGGTCTTTACCTTTGGTGTACCGAGATCTACATCATATCTTTGATGAAAAGGAAGCAACCAGTCTTCCCCCGCATAGGCAGTACGACTGCCGAATAGATCTACAGGCAGGGGCCCGTATTCCCTGCAGTCGTGTATACAATCTAACCGAGAAGGAGAATATATATCTCCGGGAGTATCTGGACAAGATGTTACAAATGGGGTTCATCCGTCCTTCCCGCTCTCCGGCCTCTTCCTCTCTTTTTTTTATACCAAAGAGAGAGGGAGGTCTGAGATGTTGCATCGACTACAGATCACTTAATTCTGTCACCATAAAGAACAGGTACCCGTTACCCCTGATTTCTGATCTCCTTGATAGGGTTATGGGTGCAACAATATTCACGAAACTGGACTTACGCGGAGCTTACCACCTCGTCCGCGTAAGGGAGGGAGACGAATGGAAGACGGCATTTTGCACTAAATACGGTCTCTATGAATATTTAGTGATGCCGTTTGGATTGTGTAACGCCCCTTCGGCGTTTCAGTTTTTCATTAATGAGACCCTCAAGGACATGATCGATAAGCATGTTATCGTTTATATTGACGATCTGCTTATTTACTCTCGCTCCCTGGCAGAACATGAGAACCATGTAAGAAGTGTACTTGAACGGTTACAGGACAACAAACTGTATTGCAAATTAGAAAAATGCACCTTCCATGTACAAGAAGTGCCCTTCCTGGGTTTCATCATTTCTCCCCAAGGCCTTCGAATGGATCCGATAAAGGTTGAGGCAATTAACCGTTGGGCAGCACCTCAGACGGTGAAAGAGACACAAAGCTTCATCGGTTTTGCTAACTTTTATCGGCGGTTCATTTGTAATTTCTCTCGATTGGTTTCCCCTATTACTGCCCTGTTAAAAAAGGGGGTAAAATTCTTGTGGACCCCAGAGGCAGAGGATGCCTTTCAGAAACTGAAAGAAGCTTTTACCCAAGCTCCGGTTCTAAAACATCCAGATCCGGCTCATGAATTCATAGTAGAAGCGGATGCTTCCAATGTAGCTGTAGGGGGGGTTCTCTCCCAATATGACTCTCAAACTGGAATACTCCATCCTGTAGCTTTTTTTTCCCGCAAGCTTACTCCCGCCGAGATTAATTATGCTATAGGGGACAAAGAATTGTTGGCCATACGAAAGGCGTTTGAAGAGTGGAGGCAATACTTATTAGGTGCAAAGTACACATTCACAGTATTGACGGATCACAGAAATCTACAGTATTTGAAATCGGCAAGAGCATTATCTCTCCGACAGCTAAGATGGTCACAATTCTTTAACGAATTTGATTTCCTTATTCGTTACCAAGCTGGAAGGAAGAACGGGAAAGCGGACGCCTTATCCCGCCTAGGTTATGACCACGAAGAAACACCCACAGAACCACCCCTGATCATTGCCCATGAGAAGATAGTAGGGGGAACCTACTCAGAGGAAGAGTTCCTGGAACGGGTCCAGCGGGAACAGACTTCTGGTGATATGAAGGGCATAAGTGGTGCACACACGGTCACATATGAAGCAGGTTGTGCCTATATTGAAGGGGGTTTGGTACTTCCCACAGTTGAGCTACAGGAACAAGCGCTAGACTGGTCCCATTCACATCCTCTTGCAGGTCACCCAGGGTATGTGAAAACACTAGAAATCTTACGCAGGCGATTCTGGTGGCCTGATATGGTAAAAGACACCAAATTGTATGTGCAGAGATGCAGTATATGCGCTCAAGGCAAATCGTCCACCCAAAGACCCATGGGGCTCTTGCTTCCCTTGCCCACACCTCCTCGCCCTTGGCATACCTTGTCTCTCGATTTTATAGTTGACTTACCACGCACAGCTAAGGGACACACCACGTTACTAGTGGTGGTAGATCTGTTTTCAAAATTGGCACACTTTATTCCGTTATCCAAACTCCCTACCTCTCGAACATTGGCCCACATCTTTTTACAACAAATAGTGCGATTGCATGGACTCCCATCAGTCGTCATTTCAGACAGAGGTGCACAGTTCGTGTCCAAATTTTGGAAGGGATTGTGTACTTTATTAGAGATTGACGCTCGTTTGTCCTCTAGTCATCACCCTCAGACGGATGGACAAACGGAACGGGTTAATCAGTGCTTTGAGCAATACATCAGGTGTCAAGTCATGCAATCAACGAAAGAATGGGACGAATTAGTGTGGGTGGCGGAAATAGCGTATAATAACAGTTACCATACAGCTATCAAGACCACACCCTACATGTGCACTTACGGGTACCATCCCAGAACTGTCTGTCAACCAATATATTCTGCTTGTTCTACTCCCAAGGCCCTAGACATGATACAAGAATTGCAAACAGTGCATCGAGCAGCCAAGGACAACCTGGACCAAGCCAAGGCTCGGTATAAGGAAGGAGCAGACGCCCATAGAAGACCAGGGCCTGAGTATAAACAGGGAGAGAAGGTGTGGTTGTCTGCAAAGAACATAGCTTTGAAGGGGTCTTGCAAGTTCAAACCAAGATACGTAGGACCATATGAAATTATCAAAGTAGTGAACCCTGTGGCCCTTAAATTGGCTCTACCCCCAGCCCTAAAGATCCATCCTGTTTTCCACACCTCCTTGTTAAAACCTGTTGAGCCCGGGACTCGATTGCAATCCTCTCCAGCACCCCTTCTTGTTGATGAAGAACCGGAATACGAAGTGGAAAAGATCATAGACTCTAGACGAGTCAGACAAAGACTGCAGTACCTGGTCCATTGGAAAGGATACGGAATTGACGAACGGTCATGGGAACCAGCCAGTAATATACATGCTCCCAGACTGCTTCGCCTCTTCCACCGACAACATCCTGATAAACCCAGACCCGTGGGGGGGTCGTTAGGAGGAGTGTACTGTCAGGACTGCCGTAGCGCCAATCCAAAGATGGCGCCTTGAACAACACGCATGCGTGGAGGAGTCAGGCAGTAACAAAAGCCTGGCTTCCCCCGGAAGTAGCGCTTTGCGTTCGTTTGTTATTGAAGCCCCAAGTTCCGAAGCTTTCCTGCATCCCGCTTGTAATCTCTGTGTTCGAAGTCCTTTCAACTCCCGTGACAGCCCGTCCAGAATCCTGAAAATCCTGATAGGATAATTCCGTGGTAGATTCTCTTACACGAGGTAAGGATTTCCGTTGTTGTGTTCGTTATCGTGGGAGAGGGTCCTTATCTGCCGCCTGGATCTGCGTTCCCCTGGGTGTGAACTCAGCGTCCCGAGTGGTAGGTCAGGCTGGTGTTCTCCACGTTGTACGGCACGAATGGTTTCCTTACTTCCCAGAGCCTCGTAGTCATCCGGTATTCTGCCTTGTGACTCCTCACCGCGACCCCACTGTAATTACACCGGAATGAACTCATTCTCCTGATCTCCGGTAACAATTAAAGGTCGCCTTGCCTCGTTCCTTCTGCTGCATCTTGGATTCCCATCAGCCTCCAAATACAGCGTCTTCTCTCAGCGACTCAACTGTGATTACACCGGAATGAACTCACTCTCCTGATCTCCGGTAACAAGTTAAGGTCGCCTTTTTCTTTCTTTATTTCCTGCACTGTATAGCCCCACTCACCCTTCAGAAGGTTTTGGCTGTGGCCAGACGCATCCCTGAGTGGACAGTTCCACGCTTAAGAGGAGGAAATCTAGGTGAGCTTACACTTACATTAAGTTAGTGGTAGAGTGCTCTCTGCTGGGTTGATATATACATGTCCTTAGGGCACTCTCCTTGTTCTTACAGCTTCTGGAACATCTCGAACATCTCTTTCTCATTACGCAGCTGTTCAAGACCAGAAGGAGGGAAATATAAGGTATAGCACAGGTCTGGGAGAGTGGGATAGGAAGTTGCTGTTTTCTGTGTCAGCTAACCACGCCTTCTTTATTTTAGCCACTCCAACGTGCAAAGATCGAAGATAGAGACAGCGTCTGGAGCTCATTCCCTTGTTTCTTCCCTTGTTTTGTTTCCCCTCTTTCCCTGGTCATCCCCGTAGTATAGAGACTGATATGCTTGGGTGGTGATTGGGGGAAGTCGAGGAATTATCATCAGTTCCTGGGCGCCTCTGCAGAAACTCCCGGTAAGACTTTCCAGAGTCCTTGAATCCGGACAGGGTAGAGGTAAGCGCTGCCTACTGGAAAGACAGAATTCTTGTGTAAATGAACAAAGCTATCTCTTTGGTTTAGTGAAACAGGCAATGGAGATGTGTTTATGTTGTTATTAACAGATTTTTGATGAAAGAAAAACTTAAGGAAAGTTTGCTGATAAATTTTGTAAAGGAGGGGTCAGGAAGAGCAGGAGTAGTGGGAAAGGCTGATGACAGAAAGACCGCACTGGGATTGGTCAGCTGCGGAAAGACGAAGCTTTCACTAATTGGTGCGTTAGTGTGAGACGCGCTAGGATTGGAGAATTACAAGAGTGACGTAGATGCTCTGGATTGGTGCGTTAGTGTGAGTCGCTCTAAGATTGGTCAGAAAACTGAGAAGCTGTGAAAAGGTGAATTGCGGAGCTTCATTGATTAAGAGGAGAAAAAGTAATGGTTTGGAAAAATCAAAAACCTATTTAAGAAAGATACGCCAATTTTAACTAGAGAAGGACAGATTCTTCCTCCACCGATAACACCTGCATCTTTTATGGTGGTGAAATATGGTTATCATACATGCATTTGGTTGGGAAATTGGGTAAAATATATCAAAGATGATGGAGTACTAGCATTTCCAGGGAATGGTTCATTTAGTCTAGCTGTACTACAAAATTTAAGAGATAGTATGATGAGATTGGAACCGAAACCCAGACCTACCCAATTTGAGGCTTTGACTGAATGGGAAGAAGAGATGTATGAAAGAGAAAGGCATTGGAGTGGAAGAAGGTATAATTATGTATTTGGTAGATATTATGGTCAAGAAAGCCATGATGACAGAATGAGAAGATGGTGTAATGCGAGCATGACTGAAGGCATGTTTCCTCTGAGAAGTGCTGGAGATACAGGTGATAGAAAATGTAAGGAAAAAAAGAAATAATACAGAGTCAGAAGGTTATAGATATGGAGTGAGTGAATTTGAGGATGAAGTGCTGGAGGACATTTTTTATAAAAAACCACCTCCATATCAACAGGATTCTGTGATGGTGACACCAAGTGCACCGCCAAAGGAAACTGTCACGAATAAAAGTTTTGAACAAATGCCGAATAATTTTGGGAAAAATAATCCATTTAATGATTCAGAAATGTCACAAACGGTAAGATCTGATAATGAAAAGTCAGTAGAATTAGCTAGAACAACACAGGAATTAACTGAAAAGATTAGAAAATTAACAAAGAATATTGAAGCAGTGACTGTGCCTGTAACTATAGGACCAGTGATACCAGTTTTTGATAAACAAAAGGATGATGAGCATTGTTTAACAGTCCCGTATAATGGTGGTATGCAAAAGGAGAAAGAAAGGAGTAGATCAGGAGAAAATGAATAGAAGATTACTGCAGGAATATCAGGATTACATACACCTAAAAATTTGACTGTAAACCAGAGTCCAGCAAATAAAACGCCTATGGCAACAGAATCAGCCACAGAAACCCCAGAGAAAATGGTAGATAAAATGAGAATAGCGACAACCCCTGTAGAACCAACATCTGAAGAATTAAGTGATTGGTTAAGAAGTTTACAGAAAAAGGATACAGAACCACAACCTTTAGTTGTGGCGAAATTAAAAGTAACTTTAGAAGAATTAATTGTAGGAACCATTCCCACTGAAAAATTAAAAGCATACCAAGATGAGGAATTAATGTTTTTATGTAAAAGCATTACTTGGAGAGCAAGGACTTTACATGAAAAGTTAGAAGAGACAGCGAGTGAAATGGGAATAGATTTTGATAAAATAAGGTCATTGCAGAAGCCATACAGAGTAGATTTTACTGAAAAGGACATTGAAAACTTGAATACTGCAGGAAGGTTAACCCAAATTAAAGAGTTGACTACATTCGTAAGAAAATGGGGTGATGTGGACCGATGGAAAAGCAGATGGTTTAGAAGGAGAGAGGAAACTACAGACAAAGACTCTCTAGCCTTCCCAATGAGAGAGAAAGAGCCAGTGGTAACAGAATGTCCCATGAGAGAAACTCCTGGAGGAGGATATGTACATGTTCCATGGACTAGACAGGATATTTTGTCATTTACAAATGATTTTCCAAGGTTGAAAGAAAAACCAGTTGAATGGTATAGACAGGTAGATAGGTTTGTTAAACTTTCAAAAGTGTTATGAATAGATCTGAACGGTCTTTTTGACATAATTGTGCCTGCAGATTTATGGACAGAATGTAAGATCACTATAGATTGGCCAACACAAGCGTACCCTAGGGATCCTAAGACAGGAGCCCCAGATCCAGAAGTAATGAAAAAATATGATCAGGTAATTACGTTTTTGAAAAATAAAGGACCTCCGAAAGAAACTGATTGGGTACAAATTGACAGGACTCACCAGGAGGTTAAAGAATCAGTGCATGCATATTACGAGAGGTTACTGTTAGTTTCTCATCTCCACTGTATTGTTTAAAAGCTAAGTGAAAAGGATGTGAGTCATTTTGTTTACAGATTTGTTTATGGTTTAAGGCCTGAAGTTAGTGAAATGATTAAACAACATACAGTAGACTGGCAAACTAAAAAGATAGACAAAGTGTTGCGTCATGCAAAATATTTTAGTGATGAAATTGAGGCCAAACAACGCAAGTTGAAGGAAAAGGTAATGTGGGCACAGGCTAAAGTAGCGGAGCGACAAGAAGCCCAGTTAATTGAACAAGCTAGTGGAAAAGAGCAAGCAGACCAAAACACAATATTGGAAAGGGAAAAGGGCAGATCAGCATAGAAGAAGCTAAAAAGAAGTGGCCATGTCATAATTGCGGAAAGTTAGGACATTGGAAATCCGAGTGTAAATTAACACCGAAATCTAAAATCTAATGGTGATAATTCATCATTAAATCCACAGGTGCAGAGTGAGGTGATTTGCCAACCTCCGCGACAGCAGCAGGTTGTTCCCAACACTGTCAGGTGCCAAAGCCACCTTTTCCACAGAACCTAAATCCTCAAAGATACAGTAATGAGACAGGATTCTACAACAAATAACAGGTAACAAAGCTACCGCGCGCTGGTGCCATTTAGCAGTATTGGCTGCAACGCGATGAAAGTGAATCAGAGGAGAGCTATTGACGGTGCCTAAGAGAGGAAGAGGAGTGCGTACTTGGCGCAACTCTAGAAGTAGACCAGACTGGACCCTTTGTGGATGGAAAGGTGAATGAAGTAAATGTTACTTTCCTAGTGGACACTGGTGCTACTGGTTCAACTGTTAGATCAGCTGAAGTGAAAAATCTTCCTCTCTCGGGTGAGACAATCCAAGTGGTTCGAGTTTCTAATAAACAGATAAAAGCCCATTTTACCGAACCTGTCAAGATTAGAATAGGGAAATGTGCTGATATCCATCATTTTGTAGTATGTGACACTAGTCCTGTAAATCTGTTGGGTAGGGACTTACTTTGTAAAATGAACTGCACCATCTTTTGTACACCTGATAGCTTTTGAAACTCCAGACGATGATGTTCTGTATAGAATAGAATGACAATGGCTAACCTAGAACCAGAAATTACCGATGCATTTGTTGTATTTGATCCAGAGGGAATACCTAAGGAATTAAAAGAAACAGTGAAATCAGAAGTGTGGGATTTCACAGGGGAAGATGTTGGATTAATGAAAAGGGTAGATCCTGTGAAAATAACTGTAAAAGAAGGAGTAAATTACCCGAATATTCCTCAGTATAAGTTGACACCAGAAATAGTTGCTGGAGTAACGCCTGTAATAGACAGAATGATTGAACAAGGAATTCTAAGAGAGATAATGAGCAGTCCATGTAATTCACCGACCATGTGTTTGAAAAAGCCAAATGGGTCATTTAGAACAGTGCAGGATTTGATAAAGGTGAATTAAATTGTTGTTCCTTGCTGTCCCATTGTGCCAAACCCTTCAGTAATCCTATATCAGATTCCCTATGATGCAGAATGGTACACAGTCATTGATTAGTGTCATGCTTTCTTTTCTATTCCATTGCACCCTAATAGCCAAGAAATGTTTGCGTTCCGGTTCGGCGAGCGTATTTTTGCATGGTGCCGTATTCCTCAAGGGTATACAGAAAGTCCTTCAATATTTAACGAGATTTTAAAGAAATCATTGGAAGATTTAAAGATGCCAGAAAGTTCAGTGCTAGTCCAATATATCGATGACCTATTAGTGTCATCAAAGACGCGAGAAGCATGTGTTGTTGACACAATTGCACTGTTAAATCATTTGGCCGATGGAGGACTTAAAGTATCACCATCAAAATTGCAGTTTTGTCAGAAAGAAGTACAATACTTAGGTCATAAGATTTAAAAGGCCTGAGAAAAGTAACATCGGATAGAATTAAAATCATTAAAGGAATGAGAGCCCCAATGACAGAGAGAGAAGTCAGAATGTTTCTTGGAATGGCGGGGTACTGTCGCCAGTGGATTAGTAATTTTCTTTGATTGCAAAACCATTGGTACGTCTGACAAAGAGTGAGGTGAGAGATCCAATTGAGCTGAATAAAGAAGAGATGAAATCTTTTAAACAATTGAGAGACAGCTTATGTGAAGCACCAGCTCTTGGAATGCCTGATTATGAAAAAGAATTTGAGCTTTTTTGCAGTGAAAGAGATGGGTGTGCTCTTTCTGTGTTAGTGCAGAGACATGGAAAATTGCCTATTTTTCAGCTGTACTAGATCCAGTAGCTGTAGCATTGCCTGGATGTTTGAAAGCAGTAGCTGCTACATGTAAGAGCTTGGAACAAAGTGAAGGGATTGTAATGGGATATCCTGTGAGAGTGTTTGTTCCACATGATGTGGCAATCCTTTTGACAAGAATTAAAACACAGTTCATGACGCATAGTCGTCTAACTAAATATGAAAAGGTGATTTTGGGTGCTACAAATATGAATCTTGTAAGATGCACTAATGTGAACCCATTGACATTACTGCCTGATGCTGTGGATGCGGAAGAAAAAGGATGATGTTGATCATGATTGCCTGGAAGTGCTTGATGTTTGCACCAAACCGCGTCCTGATATAAAGGACGTGCCTCTGAAAGAGTCTGACTATGTGATGTTTGTAGATGGGTCATGCCTAAGAACTGGAGAAGGAATTTTGAGTGCTGCATATGCTGTGTGCACTGTAGCAACTGTTTTGGAAGTATCTTGTTTGAAAGGAGTACGATCTGCTCAAGTTGCTGAGTTGTTTGCACTGATTAGAGCATGCAAGTTGGGAAAGAATTTGCGAGTCACTGTGGTTACTGACAGCCAATATGGGTTTGGATTGGTGCATGACTTTGGGCAGATTTGATCCCAAAGTGGTTTCTTGACGTCGAGTGGAACTCCAATTAGAAATGCAGAAATAGTTGGCAAGTTACTTGAGGCGATACAGCTGCCTAAAGAAATAGCTGTTGTGAAATGTACAGCACACAAGAAAGGAACAGATTATGTGTCAGCGGGAAATGAATTTGCAAATGACATAGCCCAATACTGTGCTCGAAATTTGACTTCATTGAATCGTAACAGGGAAAAGGAAATGGATTTATGTCCCTTGCTTTTTACTAACACAGTAAGTACATGGGATGAAGTGAGACAGTTAAAGGAAGCAGCAGGGGAAGAGGAGAAAAAACAAAGGATAAAATCAGGATGCACACCACGGGAAATAGACAGAGTTCGGGTTTACAGAGATGGAAGACCAGTAATGCCTGATAGCATGATCTCTACCATGGCACGGATGTACCATGGGCAGGCACACATAGGAAGGGATGCCATGATTAGACTTTTCAAACAAACTTGGTATAATGCCAAATTCCAGTTTATAGCTGAGAGCCTTTGCCAGAGATATCTCATATGCCAGCAATTTAATCCAGGAAGGAAAACTGTGATGAGCTTGGGAACCATAGGACGGGAGGGAGGTCCTTTCACTCGTATGCAGCTTGATTTCATTGAAATGCCCTCATGCAACAGGTTAAGATATGTACTGGTGATTGTTTGTCTGTTTTCTCGTTGGGTTGAGGCTTACCCGACCAGAAGAAATGATGGAGTTACTGTAGCAAAACTCCTACTGAGAGAGTTCATTCCTAGGTTTGGTTTCCCAGTAATGATTGAAACAGATAGAGGAAAACATCTCCAGAATGAAATTATAAAACTAATTTGTGAAGCATTAAATGTACAACAAAAATTGCATTGTGCCTACCGACCAGAGGCTTCTGGAATGGTGGAGCAAATGAATGGCACCATAAAGAACAGATTGGGAAAAATGTGTTTGGCCACAGGTCTCAAATGGTCAGATGTCTTGCCTCTTTTCTTAATGAGCATTAGATCAATTCCTGATAGGAAGACTGGTCTCAGCCCCCATGAAATTATAATGGGCAGAGCAATGAGACATGTTTTCATTCCTGTCAACAAACTGCTGCCTATATCTGATGACTTTGTCTTGGATTATTGTAAAGGATTGGCTGATATGGTACATTCTGTGTTTCATAAGGTTGGACCAGATGACACCACTCTTGAAAGGAAGCCAGCTCATGATCGGAGTCCTTGAGATTGGGTACGTACAAAAGTACACCGAAGAAGAAATTGTCTGGTTCCACGCTGGGGAAAACCACGCCAAGTGATTCTGACAACAACAACTGCTGTGAAGTGTGCAGGGGTGAAGAACTAGATTCATGCCAGTCACACTCTTTGAGTCCCAGATCCGGAAGATCAATCTGAAGAACAACATCAGGAAGTATCAAATACCAGTTCGGAATCAGAATCAGAAGAAACAAAAACAAGACAAGAACCAGAAGCAGATGAACAAGGTCAAAGTCAAAATATTGGTCAGGAAAATGTAGCACTAAGACGATGCCTTGAAATTTCAGATACTAGTTCTGAAACAGAGACAGAGCAAGCAGGAATACGAGAAAGAACTAATCATGAAACTGGAAAAACTGAACAAGTAATCTTTGATCAAGAAATCCAGAGTTCTCCCAGAAATTATAGAGATAGAAGGAGAGGAATTAGATATAGAGAGTGAGGGTGAAGTGATTGCGGAAGAACCCCGAGGAGGTTTAGGGACACAACCAAAACAAATAGAAAAAGGGTCAGATAGTCAACAGGAAGATTGTGTTGAAGAAACACGAGGATAGATAGATTCAGACAGTGAACCTGAAATATTGAGGATAAAATCAAAGGAAAGCGATATCCAAACGGAGACAGAATCAGACGAAAGTGAAACAGGACATAAAGGGGGAAGAAATTTGAGAAAAACGGCTTGGAAATCTGAACGAGTGGGGAAAGGATCTAAATTGAAAAGGCCATTGAAAGAATACATTTGGCCAAACAAAATCAAGAAACTGAGATACAGATTGACAAGAATAAAGCATGATAATGCAGAACAAGTGAATGAAGTGTCCAGTCAAGAAAAACAAGAGGACACGGATCAGAACCTCTTGCAACGTACAAAGAGGATAAAAAGGCCTAACCAGAAGTACAAGTCATCAGAATGGACATATGTGGTACTTCCTGATATACAAGAGGAAGCTGATAGCCAAGAAAGTCATTGAGTGACTATGCAGGAGGCAGACAAAGAAGAAGGCTCAGAAATCCTGAGAGTAATATTGTCTGACGCTAGAGAAGAAACAGATGACCAAGAAGTTCTGAATAAAGACTGTGAGCCCATGGAGAAGGATGATTCACACATGAAATAAGAGACAAAAGAACTCGGAAAGGAATTGAAAGCCCGGATAAGACACATGACCAGAAAGAACCATGTAGGCAACTAAAGCCTTAGGTTTAGACAAAGAACATTTTTGAAGAAAGAGGTTAAGTCAAAAGACACTGATCATTCACAAAATGGCAGACACTGAGAATAGATATCCAACATGTGGATTTTTTCGGAGATGGTGTAAAATGTGTTTTTGTTGTACAGGATTATTAATGCTTGTTTGGATTATATTAGCCATAACTATTTCATTTAGATTAACATTTGAAAATGTAGACAGACACCCAATAAATGGAACTATTAGCCAAAAAACAGATGACAGTCATATCACAAAACTAATAGATAGAACAGAACTTCATAAAGATAAGTCTATAAATGATTTTTTAAAGAATATTTTCGCAAAGCTTTTATACGAGTATGTAGAAACAATGGATGTTAGAGATTGTTATGTTTGTATGCAGTTGCCTGCATCTGTATCTGAAGGTGTCACTTATCATCACCTTCCTTTGACATATGGGATAACTTGCAGTGTCCTAGCCAGTTAGTTTTATAAAACAGGCAAATTAGAATATGATTACACTGACATAGATAATATTTTCTCACAAATTCCTGTAGTTTCTGAATTAAACAAGGTGAAGCCTGGTAAGACTCTTGGCGAATTTTTTCTAGAAACAAGAAAACTAACTTTAGAAGAAGTGTTTAGGAATAACCTTTCTTGTAGTTTAAGAAAAGAAGAGAAAACTTTTCTGTATGTGGTAGAGGAGAGGAGGATTAAAATGCAAAAGAAAGGGACTGGGGAAAAGATGGAAACACAATTTTGGGATGTTGGGAAGGACAATCATTTAAAGGGAGAGATAAACCCAGCAATGGCTTTAGATTGGCCCCAGAAAGGGAAATTATGCATAAGTAGAGATAATACTATATATGATAATTATTTTGTAGGTGCAAGTGAGTGCCAAGATTTATACAAAATCATGGGAGGATGGGAATTTAAAGGAGGGAAATATCCAGTATTCCCTGGAATATATTACATTTGTGGAAACAAAGCTTATTATAGGTTACCGGACCTTTGGTACGGAACTTGCTACGTAGGCCTGGTCTTTCCAAAGATATTTCATGTGGAAAGGGGAGAAAATGGATTGCCCAAAACACGTAGAAGAAGGGAGAGTTGGTCAGAAATTATTGGCAATATTTTTGGAGCACTGATACCAGCAGTTGTAATATCTCTGAATGCACATAAAATTAGAAAATTGTCTACAGTTGTCAGGATCCCTAATGTGAGTTCCAAAACGAAGCGCAAGGAATTAAGTTCTATGGGCGCTTCAGTTTTGAATGGGTTTCAATGGTCGAGTTTGTGGCATGCCCGCATTTCCAAGATGGCCGAGCAGACGCTGGGGTCAGCGGTCTAGTCGCTAACAGATCTAGAGGGAGACGATGTGACGCGCGCTCGCCTGAGGTAGTGCGCACTTCACCAAGATTTTTCCTCAGAGAAGACGTGCTAGAGAGAGTTCCAGTTCTGAAGAGAATACTTAGTCGAAGAAGTTATCCAGAGTGACGCAAGAGAGTTGTGTCGATACTTACCGAAGAGAACAGAAAAGGCCACAGAGTCCGTAGAGGCAACTTACTGAGAGTAGAGTTCGGAGTTTTCCTCGTCGGTCCAGGAAACGAGATACGACTTCAACAGCACCTGAAGAGAAGACAGAAGAAAGCTAAGTGAATAATTGATAGATAATCTAAGGTCACATAAATGATAAGTAGTGTTGGTGACGCAATAAGTAAAGACTTACCAGGGACAGCAGAGAACAGTATAAACGAGTCCTGAAAAGAAAAGAAGTATAATGCAAATTTACTGAAGAGGTTATTAAGGGAAAAAGGTATTAAAGACTATAAAAACAGCCAACTAAGAAAGTAAGGAGTAAGACTTACCTGAGCCATAACAATTCGCAGTAACCATAGGAGAGGAAGCAACAGGAGAAGTTAAAGCACAAGAATCATCTAGAAGTCAACAGTTAATAGTATAGCCAGAAGCAAGAAAAGAAAGAAGAGAAACCACGAGAAGAAAGATTGATGGTAGGTCAAAAGAGAGAGTTAAAAGATATTAAGACTACAAGATAAATAGGTATAATAAAACGAATATATGTTTTACAGATAATTAATGACAAGAAAGAAGAAAAAGGCAGAGTTGAACAAGAAGAGAGGCACAGAGTTCAGGATACTTGGGTAGGTAGGAAATACCTTAGAGAAAAGAAGAAAAGAGACAGAATAGAGTAGAGGAGGAACAATAATATAATGTTCTGTGCTTAGTTACCTCAGGAATCTTCAGTAGTGGAGAGATAGCTGAAGAGGAATTCCAGATAGGAAAACCAGAAGGTCCAGAACCAGTCTCTTCTCTCGTTTGTTATTTTATCCAATTCCCCCTTCCCCCTTGCTGATCAGTTAGAGCCAAAGACTTTTCTTGGGGCTGAGTGATTAGTAGTGGGAGTCGGGAAACTAGCAGCTTCTGTTCCTGTGCAAGACAACGGCAACCAGCGGGAAGCTGAAGGTGAGCCTTGACAGAGTGAAGTGCCCACGTATTAATCTTGCACCCGAACAGAAAAGAAAATGGTTGAGGGAATAAATTTACAGACTTTAGGGTCAGTCCTAGAGGCGATACAAAAGGAATTGGTAGGAGTTAAGGAAGAGAATCAAAGTCTAAGGCAGGAGGTCATGAATTCTAGGAAAGAGACGGCAGAATTAGCACAGAGGATAAGACAACCGTATTCAACTGGAAGGGAGGGTCCCACCACTTCAATGGGAGAGACAAATAAGCTAACAACGCAAGTAATACATTCCTTGTCGCCAGTAATACCGTTGGCAGCGCCAGAGAGGTTTAGTGGGGACCCACAAAAAGCGCAGGTGTTTATTACACAATGTTCACTACATTTCTTGTGTCGCCCTTCTATCTTTCCTGATGCGCAGTCGAAAGTAGCCTTCATTTTGTCATATTTAAGGGGAGATGCAGCAGCATGGTCGATGCCGATAGTCTCACGAGATGATCAATTATTGCAGAATTTTGATGAGTTCAAGAAAGAATTTTTGAGAATCTTTGACCGAAGACGGATCTCTCAAGCAGTAGATAATGAGCTCTTGGAATTGAAGCAGGGAAATAGAGACTTAGTGGCTTATCTAGCTCAATTCAACAAACTTGTAATGGAGACTGATTGGCCGGAGAACAAGAGGACAGCAATATTTTATCGAGGGTTGCAAGATGAATTAAAAGATGGCTTGGCTCAAATACCGAATCGTCCAACTGAAATTTCCGCCCTGATAGACCTAGTGCTAGAACTGTATTTCTGGCAGGGAGAGAGAAGACGAGAGAGAAGACGAGAGTACAGAAGTACGGTTCCGCGATTTGATCGAGCTAAGGCTGAAACAGGAAGGAGTATGGAAGGAACCACAGGATCTGAACCTATGCAAATAGGAACGATTCGAGGACCGCTCACAAAGGAGGAGAAGGAGAAGAGGCGAGCCAACAACTTATGCATGTATTGTGGATCTAGTGGGCATTTTGTGCGAAATTGTCCAAAGAAGCCAAAGGGTTCATTTAAGCCGAAGGAAAACTCGCAGCACCACCTGTAGAAGGAGTTGTGCAGGTGGATGCGAATCAGAAATCAACTCCTCAGGAACATCGGCTGGCGAATACATTACAGTCGTCTTCGCCTCATTTGATTTTATCTTTGACAATCCGTTTTCGTGAAAAAATAATAAATGGAGTGACCGTGATGGTGGACTCAGGAGCCACCGGTAATTTCTGCGATCAGAAATTCGCGACTAAGATTGGGCTGCAAGCAATTGCCAAGGCTAAAAGTGAACCAGTTCGAGCAATCGATGGTACCAATCTATCCTCAGGACCAATCACGAGTCACACAGAGTTGATAGAGCTGATTCAAGAAGATGGGCATAGAGAAGCTATGCACTTTAATTTAATTGATGCCCCCCAATTTCAACTTATATTGGGGCTTCCTTGGCTCACAGAGCACAATCCTTCAATCAATTGGAGCAACAGAACAATTGAAATGAACTCGACATATTGTAGAGAGAACTGTTTTGGGCCCTACGAGGCAACGAGTAAACAGAACCCGGCCCATGCCTTATGTTCAGCGGAAGTCTCTGTGTGCGTAGTAAATACTCAAACAATTCCACAAGAATATCAAGATTTCGAGGACGTTTTCAACGAACAGGAAGCAGAGCAACTGCCACCTCATCGTGTTTACGACTGCAAAATAGACTTGGAGCCAGGGGCAAATTTGCCTTGCAGCCGAGTGTACGCCTTGACGGAACAAGAGAATCATCACCTAAAGGAGTATATCGACAAGTATCTGGCCAATGGATTTATACGTCCTTCCCAATCGCCGGTGTCCTCGCCACTATTCTTTGTGCCTAAGAAGGAGCAGGGCGAGTTGAGAACGTGCATTGATTATAGAGCCATAAATCGAATAACAAAGAAGAACAGGTATCCTCTTCCCCTTATCTCCGTCTTGTTGGACCAGATCAAAGGAGCACAGATGTTCACGAAGTTGGATTTAAGGGGAGCTTATCACCTTATTCGAGTTAGAGAGGGAGACGAGTGGAAGACGGCCTTCAGAACACGCTTGGGGCTATTTGAATACCAGGTGATGCCCTATGGGTTGTGTAATGCACCTGCAGCGTTCCAACACTTCATAAATGATGTGCTCAGTGAATTCATTGATCAATGTGTAATTGTGTATATCGACGATATACTAATCTACTCAACGAATACGCAGGAGCATCAAACACAAGTTCGAGGAGTTTTGCAGAAATTGCGAGAGAACAAACTATTTGTCAAGTTGGAGAAATGTGCTTTTGGAGTTCCACAGGTAGAGTTCTTGGGCTTTGTAATCTCGCCAGCAGGCATTCATATGGACAAACGAAAGCTTCAGGCTGTACAAGAATGGAAGTCGCCCACTTGTGTGAAAGAAGTCCAAGCGTTTATTGGGTTCGCCAATTTCTATCGGAGATTTATTGGAGAATTTTCCCGACGAATACTACCTTTGACGCGACTACTGAAGAAGGGAACACAATTCGAATGGTCGGAGGAAGCAGAGCAAGCCTTTAAAGATTTGAAGATGGAGTTCACCACTGCGCCAATCCTCCTTCTTGCCGATCCGATGGAGCCCTTTTATGTCGAGACAGATGCTTCGGACCTTGCGATTGGTGGGGTTCTATCTCAAAGGAATAAGGAAACGGGCCAGTTACAACCGGTGGCTTATCGGTCCAGGAAGTTGACACCAGCAGAAATCAATTATACGATTACGGAAAAAGAGTTGCTGGCGATAAAAGACGCCTTCAAGGAGTGGAGACATTATCTAATGGGGGCCCACCACGTGGTAACAGTCTACATGGACCATCGGAACTTAAAATTCCTGAAGTCAGCCAAAACACTGACACCTCGCCAACTCCGTTGGTCTCTGTACTTTGCCGATTACGATTTTGTGATAACCTATCGGCCTGGGGCACAGAATGGAAAGGCGGATGCCTTGTCTAGGTTGGGAACCGGAGAAGAAAGAAGTCCACTAAGCGCTCAAGTGATCATACCTGATACCAAGATTATAGGTGCCACTGATATATTGAACTTTAAAGAAAAGATAATCCAAGCTCTAACCCCAGAAGAAAGGCAGAGATGGGCGCAACTAGAACCTGGAAGGGAAGTTCGCGACGAATTACCATTTAAAGAAGGTGCATTGTATTTGCCGACAATAGCATTGCAGAAGCAAGTCTTGCAGGAATGCCATGATCATCTGTTGGCAGGTCACAAGGGAGAGTCCAAGCCTGCCGACCTAATTAAAAGAAAGTATTGGTGGCCACAGATGAGTAAAGACATAGAACAGTATGTAAAGACTTGTGAGATATGCGCTCAGGGAAAATCAGAACGGCACGCACCACATGGGCTGTTGCAACCCCTTTCCATTCCTCCTCATCCTTGGCATACAATCACCCTAGACTTAATTACAGACTTACCATCTTGTCAAGGGACAAATACAATACTAGTAATAGTAGATGCATACACGAAAATGACACACTTCTTGGCCTTAAAGGGAATCCCTACAGCAAAACAGTTAGCAAGACACTTTAGTACACAGATTGTCAGATTACATGGAATACCCAAGATCGTAATATCTGACCGGGGAACCCAATTTGTTTCACATTTCTGGAAGGCTTTTATGAAAGGGTTAGGAGTAGAAACTCGTTTTTCCACCAGTTTCCATCCGGAAACGGATGGACAAACGGAAAGGGTGAACCAGGAATTGGAGCAATATTTACGATTGTTCTTGCTGAAACAGGAGGGAGAATGGCCGGACTACTTGTGGACAGCAGAATTCGCTCATAATAACGCGAAGAATGTGTCCACTGGATATTCCCCGTTCTACTTAAATTATGGTAGACATCCAAATTTCGCAGTACAAGATGTGGAGCTCACAGTCCCAGCAGCCAAGGATTTGGTAGCTCATTTAAGGTCAGTGCATGAAGAAGCGTCAAAGAATCTAGTACAGGCTAAGGAAAAGTATAAGAAATACGCAGATAAGAAAAGAAAGAAACCCCCTCCACTAGGAATTGGAGATAAAGTCTGGTTGAATACAAAACATTTAAGGTTAAAAGGGAACTGAAAATTTCAGCCACGATTTATCGGCCCTTACTCAATTGCAGAGCAGATCGGTCCAGTGACCTATAAATTGACTTTACCCTCCCAATTCAAAATTCACCCAGTATTTCATGTTTCCCTTTTGAAGAAGACAGTTTCTGATCTGAGAAAAGAACCAATTCCAAAACCAATCCAGCTAGATACAGGACTAGAGTTTGAGGTGAAAGAAATTCTGGACTCAAAATTAGTCAGAGGTAAACTCTACTATTTGGTAGATTGGAAAGGCTACGGTCCAGAGGAGCGGTCTTGGGAAGCAGATTCAGATGTTCATGCTCCTAGACTAATAAGACTTTTTTATCAGCGCAATCCAACCAAGCCCAGAGTGGAAGGACCATCCTTGCTGGGGGGTACTGTCAGGATCCCTAATGTGAGTTCCAAAACGAAGCGCAAGGAATTAAGTTCTATGGGCGCTTCAGTTTTGAATGGGTTTCAATGGTCGAGTTTGTGGCATGCCCGCATTTCCAAGATGGCCGCGCAGACGCTGGGGTCGGCGGTCTAGTCGCTAACAGATCTAGAGGGAGACGATGTGACGCGCGCGCGCCTGAGGTAGTGCGCACTTCACCAAGATTTTTCCTCAGAGAAGACGTGCTAGAGAGAGTTCCAGTTCTGAAGAGAATACTTAGTCGAAGAAGTTTTCCAGAGTGACACAAGAGAGTTGTGTCGATATTTACCGAAGAGAACAGAAAAGGCCACAGAGTCCGTAGAGGCAACTTACTGAGAGTGGAGTTCGGAGTTTTCCTTGTCGGTCCAGGAAACGAGATACGACTTCAACAGCACCTGAAGAGAAGACAGAAGAAAGCTAAGTGAATAATTGATAGATAATCTAAGGTCACATAAATGATAAGTAGTGTTGGTGACGCAATAAGTAAAGACTTACCAGGGACAGCAGAGAACAGTATAAACGAGTCCTGAAAAGAAAAGAAGTATAATGCAAATTTACTGAAGAGGTTATTAAGGGAAAAAGGTATTAAAGACTATAAAAACAGCCAACTAAGAAAGTAAGGAGTAAGACTTACCTGAGCCATAACAATTCGCAGTAACCATAGGAGAGGAAGCAACAGGAGAAGTTAAAGCACAAGAATCATCTAGAAGTCAACAGTTAATAGTATAGCCAGAAGCAAGAAAAGAAAGAAGAGAAACCACGAGAAGAAAGATTGATGGTAGGTCAAAAGAGAGAGTTAAAAGATATTAAGACTACAAGATAAATAGGTATAATAAAACGAATATATGTTTTACAGATAATTAATGACAAGAAAGAAGAAAAAGGCAGAGTTGAACAAGAAGAGAGGCACAGAGTTCAGGATACTTGGGTAGGTAGGAAATACCTTAGAGAAAAGAAGAAAAGAGACAGAATAGAGTAGAGGAGGAACAATAATATAATGTTGTGTGCTTAGTTACCTCAGGAATCTTCAGTAGCGGAGAGATAGCTGAAGAGGAATTCCAGATAGGAAAACCAGAAGGTCCAGAACCAGTCTCTTCTCTCGTTTGTTATTTTATCCAATTCCCCTTCCCCCTTGCTGATCAGTTAGAGCCAAAGACTTTTCTTGGGGCTGAGTGATTAGTAGTGGGAGTCGGGAAACTAGCAGCTTCTGTTCCTGTGCAAGACAACGGCAACCAGCGGGAAGCTGAAGGTGAGCCTTGACAACAGTTGTGGATCGTTTAACAACAAACACAGCTGGAGGGTTCTTAATGGTAAATACCAAAATGGTTGCCATGAGAACTATGGTAATGCAACATCGACTTGCCCTAGACATTATTTCGGCTAAAGAGGGAGGAGTCTGTGGAATGCTGAAAGTACAACATTGTTGTACTTACATTCTTGACGAAAGTCAGAACATAAAGAAATATATTAAGAATATAACTGAATTGCATGAAGAAACTGTTCCAATGGAGGTTGAAGGTGCATGGGAGAAACTTGGTAAAGGTTTTTCCACCATTAAGAATTTATTAACAAAATGAGGTAGCTCTTTTGTGGGCAAAATACTAATACCTGTGACTTTTGTGATTATTCTAGTGTAAATATTGAGATTAGGAAACCTGTGCATAAAAAAAAGAAAACTATAAAATAGGATAAAAAGAGAAAAAAAGAAAAATAAAGGGAAAGAAATAAGGGAAAAAGAAACAGAGGCAATAGAATTAGAAGAATTTAAAGAAAATGTGTACAAGAAAACAAAAAAGAACAGTGTGGAGAACACTATTGTTTGAACTAACAAATGCAAGTGGATTCGAATTAAACCATTTCTTTGGATAAGTTTAGTGAAATTAGTGAGTAGTGGTGATATTAAAATCACCAAAGGGGGGGATTGATGGAGCAGGTACTACAAGATTTTGTATACCTCCTCTAATTTGCATGAAATTAATTATGTAATCATTCTAAAATTAATTTACATAACATGTTTGCAGTGTAAGTGGTACTAATCAATATTTGCACCTTGATAAACACAAATACATTTTGTACTAAATTGCTAATTGCATGGCAAAATTAAATAATTAACAATGGTACGCAAACTAACTTAGATTGTGGTGAGATAGTAAAATGTCATTATTTATATTGCTTTGTGATTGTATTGTGGCTTAAAGTTATCGTATGATAAGTATTATCGCTTTAAATGTTTCTCCAGCTAGGAAAATACTAATATATATTGGTATTAGTGTGGCTTTGAACATTAGAACCTTCATTTCTACATATTAATTGCTGCTAGGTCTATTTTCGCTTAGTTAAATTTTGGGCCTACTAGGCCGCAGTACTCAAGATGGAGTTCTCTGAAGCAGATGTCACCCTGTGCGCGCAATGGTTTCTGCGCATGCCCAGATGGTTCTTGAGATCACGAGGTGACATGAACTCCTGACATCGTGTTCCTTGCCAAGGTCGCTATATTGGGGACTTGACCGCAAGCCAGAAGATGACCATATGAGAACCACGGGAGAGACAAAGAATGAACCTGTCAATAAGACACTTTTGCCTTGAAAAGATACATTTGCTGGTCCCTGCATGGGAATTGGAAGGGACCGTGATAACTTGTGAACTCTTGTGCCAAGTCACTATGCAGAACCAGTTTGCACTGGGAAGAGTGCAATGAACTATTGATAACCCCGAACTGTCCACTCAGAACATTTGGTCTGCCCCTAAAGTTGCCACATTTTGTATGATGTAAGGCACAAAAAGGTATAATAACCACTCATCTGTCATTACGGAGGAGTTCAGGGTTCGGAGTTCAGAGTTGGAGTTCAGAAGTTGCAGTTGCAGTTGGGTTTTTGGAGATAGAGTTGGTCGGAGTTGGAGTTAGTGTGTTCGGGAGGAGTTCAACAGTTGCAGTTGGAGTTGTGGCTATGTTTGTCTTTGGGTTATTCTTTGAGAGGGAGTTCTTGGGTGGTTCAACCTGAAGCTATTCGTCGCCTGTCCATTGGTAAATGACTGCAATTTTTCAAAAAATCATGCTTAAAAGAGATTTCTAAATGTTTAATTATTCTTTAATAAATCTAAATTACAAATTATGAGCTGTAGTATATAAATTTAAGGTTAAAAGGATTAATGATTTAGATAAACAACATTGAAATAACAAAAAATGAGTTTGTGGTTCTTGAATTAATCACTGAAGATATCAAATGTTTTCTAGACTTTAATTGTGTATTAGCTGGTTCACCATCAACCAGTCCAACTAGTTGGTCCATCGACCAAACAGTGGAGTGCCTTGATGATAAAGGCAGGATTCTGAAGAGTTTACGTATATAAAATAGTAGGAAATTA
This sequence comes from Triturus cristatus, assembly GCF_964204655.1. Taxonomy (NCBI): domain Eukaryota; kingdom Metazoa; phylum Chordata; class Amphibia; order Caudata; family Salamandridae; genus Triturus; species Triturus cristatus. Next base: position 786,223,243 of record NC_140594.1, read on the forward strand.
GTCCTGATAGGTAATAAGGTACCCACGTTATCCAGCAGCCCCTTCTCCTGTGTCCTGATTTGAGTGAGATTGTGTGGATGAGAAGCGTGTTGGTGTTATGGGCCCACTAATGAATGAATGTTTGAATGAACTTTTGTGAATATGAATCTGTGACATGAGGAGAATATGTAAATTTTGTCCTTTGCGCTGGATCAATATCTTGGTCAGTTTCATTGACAACACTGCTCCAAATTGTGAAAACTATTGTCTTTTGATGTCTTTCACCTTCCAATGATGATGATTCTGACGAAGTGTCAGATTTTGGACGAGCGACCACCACTCTTACACTTTGGTTAAGGCGAGGCGTGTATTTTGATTGGCTCACATGGAAGATTTGTCTTCTGAGCTCTGGTGTACCTGCGAGTCAGGTCTATTCCTGCCTCTACTCTGACACACTAACGGGAAATTACCTTTTATTGCCTCAGTTGTGGCATGTGCTCAGAGCTGCTGCGCACACACCAGAGTGCAGGAAACATAATTAGAATCATGAGCATGTGTATGACACTACCTTACGACAAGTGTGTATTTTGTCAATAGTGCATATAGCTTCTTTGACCTCTGTCTTAACCTTGTGGTGTCTCGTCACTTCCGCTTGGCATGGTATTCGACAGCATGGGAGGTTCTAGCCATGGATAATATGCCGTTGGCCTTTGTTGGATTTTGTTAGAGTTTCTGTCTGAAAGCCGCAGACCAACAGCCGGTTACGCTATGAGATCTTAGTGCTTCCTCAGTGTTGTAATTGTTGAAATCTCAGTGCTGCACATGTTCTTTCACTCTTTTCTTGAATGTATCAATTGTTTCACCATGTGTCTGTACTGTTGAATGAAACAAATACCTTTCAAAGTCATCATTAGTCTTTGGAATGAAAAAAGGTACTCAGCTGCTGTTTTAAATCACCACAGGAGGCATTGCTGATCTCTACAAATTCGTAATTGTGTCCCATACATCAGGTCCCATTGGCAGAACATAGGCCCCTGAATGCCCTGTGGTGTTGTGCGAGCTCCAGGGGACCCCCTCAGCACAGTACCCTGGCTTGAAAGCTGATGATTAAGTCCGGAAGAGGGGCCCTCCATTTACCTTGCAGAGGGGGCCCCTCAAGTTTTTTACGCCACTGTCAGGGCCAACACAATGAATGATACGGCCTATGCCAGCGAAGCTCTGCCTCGCGCAGATGTTTCTCGCTATTCATTAATTTTTTTTAATTGTTGTTGCACTTGTTTTTAATTCTGTGTGCACTGTCTTGAATTTGAAACATAAAACTGCATTAATTTGTTCTTGAGCAGCTAATACGGGGTAATTAGCACTTCACTACTCAGGGATCATAGAGTGCGGGCCGGACACTTGCACCATAGAATTTTAACAGGGGCGGGAGGTCGGCGGTCTAGTTGCTGACTCCACCGCTTCTTGAAATGACCACTGCGGGCTGGGAGCGAAGGTAAGAGCATTGCCAGTGAAGCTCCACCTCGCGCATATGTTGCTCGCTATTCATTCATTTTTAAAATTGTTGTTGCACTTGTTTTTAATTCTTTGTCCACTGTCTTGAATTTGAAATATAAAAACTGCAGGAATTCGTTCTTGATTAGCCAACATGGGCTAATTAGTACTTCCCTACTCAGGGATCATAAAGTGTGGGCGGGACACTTGCACCATAGAGTTTTAATGGAGATGGGAGGTCGGCAGTCTAGTTGCTGAGTCCACCACTTTTTAAAATGACCACTACGGGCGGGGCGTGCATCGGACTTGCGCCGCGGGCGCGCCTCTGGCATGCCAAAGGCAAGCCCGTCTGCACCCGCCCATGCCCGAACGGGCCCAGACCCCTGGCCCCCGCAACACAGGTAAATATAGCTACTCCAGCACACAGCTACTAGCCATCAGGCAATCGCCACCTCCGGCCTGTGCAATTAAACTAGGAGTTGATAACACACCTTTTTCTAGGGTAACCTGTCAACAATGTGTATATAAGACATACACTAACCGGACAAGACAGGTCTGGTCAAATTCTTCTAAGGAGGATACTTGGAAGATGGGATTGATCAATGCCCGCTCCATCCCAAAACACATCTCAGACATTAGAATCATGCTAGAGGAAAAGCCCCTAGACATATTGTGTATAACTGAAACTTGGCTCAATGTTAGCTCAGGCCCAGATAATGTATCTCGCTCTCCCCCTGGGCTACCAACTACACAGGCTAGACCAATCAGACAGAATTGCGGCGGCATTGCTATCATCTTGAAACGCGAATTCAAATGCAACATTTCTCAACTCTCTCTTCCTGAGTGTGAAAGTGCCCAGTTTCGCATAGCCTTATCTCCTACCTGTACATTCTCAGAAATACTTATCTACAGGCCCCCAGGCACTAGCAGTAGATTTTTAGAGGCACTATCAGATTCTATATCCAGCCTCACGATGGAAAAGGCCCAACTGACAATTCTTGGAGACTTCAATCTACACTTTGATAAACACAATTCCCCCCACATCAGACAGCTGCAGGGTGACAATGAAGCATTACAACTATCCCAACTCGTAACATCACCTACGCATGAGAAAGGGCATATATTGGACCTCATTTTCTCTAATGACCTGCAGATCATAGTCTCTAAACCTACCCCAGTACCTTGGTCAGACCACTCTTTAATCATGTTCAGCTTACCAAAACCACTTCATTCGAAAAAAAACCTTGGTACAAAACATCACTACCAGGAGCTGGTCCAAACTGGACCCTAAAACGTGGGAAGGACAATTCCCCTATCCTTTCCGGAAATATAGACAAGAAATACCAGCAGTGGGAAAACTGGATCACCTAATTAGCCGACATCTATGCTCCCAAAAGAACACTTAACAGTAAATCTCACACAAAATTTACCCCATGGTACAATGAACAGCTCTCCACAAGGTAAATAAATTATCTAATGGTGAATAAAATTGAGGTTTAGTTAGTGAGAAGGAGAGTGATGGAATAGAGAAAGGTGAGGTAGAGAGAGAGAGATGAGGTAAACAGAGAAAGGAAATTGGCACGAGGAAGAGTGGCGAGGTAGAGAAAGGGCTGAGAGATAAGTAGAGAGATGTAAGGTAGTAAAGACACGGAAAGACCGATGGATAGGTGAGATAAAGACAGAGATTGGGTTGTGCGAGGAGTGAAGCTGTTGCATTAAAGATACAGTAAAGGTCCAATGGAAAAGGATAAGTGAGATACAGAGAGTGGAATGAGGTAGAGAGAGCTGCGGTACAGAGAAGGGATCAAGAGTGACAGCTTTAACTGTAAGCACAGAGCATGACAGGGCAACGGACATGCCCTAAGAAGATGTAATATTTTTGATGCAAAGCCCAGTCTGGCTATCTCAGTATAGGGATTTACATTCAAAAATCTGGATGCCTGTTCAAATCTGCTTCAGCTACACCCAGGTTGCTCGACTTGATGCACAGTGGTGGAAAGTAGCACCCTGCACTATTTGTGCTGGGAATAGGGCCTTTCCAGCAGAAACTACGTTTGCGTTGGAAAGGAAATACCCTTGCAAGAACTTGTCCTGCTTTGTTTATTCCACGTTATGTAACTTTTCCCTGGCACACACCCTAATGTTTCTGCTAACCATACTCGACTATCAAAACAGGAAACAAAGCTGTTTTATGAGCAACGTTATTATGGGAGTTAGTACGACACTCCCACTCACTGTACAAGGGGGGCTGCTTGGAGGGTGGGGTCCCTGGAAAAGTGTCTACTTTACCCATGCCTTACAACGTGTCTGTAACACTGCGCTGGGAAAGGGGCTACCACGCAGCTACAGCGATCACTAGCCCACTTAAGGCCTCAGGGATAGAACATTTGTATACGTCACCGGAAACCCCCGAGGAGTCTAAATAAAAGTGAAAGGAGATGAAACAGTGTACACTATAATATACATTCCACCACCTTTAGTCGTCATTGCAAGGGAGCAGAGAGTGGTAAAACAGAGCAAAGATGGGTCGAGGCAACTTCCAGGTTCAACTTTATAGTCCAACTGGCAATCTCAAAATCATTGACGTTGCTAAGAGCAACGAGGCTTTCAAAAAAACAACGGTCAAGAAATTGAAAAAGCTGGCGGTTGAAAGAATTCAGGAACCTACCTTAAGAATGAGAGGTAAGTTGGAGGGTAACTCTCACCTGCTGCAAAGTGCCAGAGCTACAGTCTCATGGGCAGTTTTATCAAGTCTTTGCGACACCACAAAGTCACCAATGTAGCGCCAGGTGGAACAAAATATTAATGAAGCATTTCATTTTCATTAAAAAGAAATAGCGCTGGAAAGTTGATTTAAAGTATTGCAAATAGTGATTTGCACATCTTTGCACCTCGTTGTGTCAAGGACGCATTAAAAGGGTGGTATTTGTGCATTTGGGTATCAGACCATGCCTTGAATCAAACCATGACATTTCTACAAGCAAACATTAAGTATGAGAAATGTATTTATTTTTTCATACCTTTCACTCACTGCATGTGAACTGCACTGCATAGCACACATCAAATGTGTGAAATGTAAATAAATGTGTATAGCACAGGATTTAGTACAGGAGGGGTTTCCCTCAAGTACAAAACGTTTCTTAGACATCACACGCATGCCTTAGTGCTATGGCTCCAAGCGCTAGGTATAGGGGCACTACTGGAAAGGGTTAAAGTGTAGCACAATGTGAGGCTATTTGAGCGCCATCGCAGGTAAAGAGAGCAGCAGCAGGCCAGAGTATAGCTCTGAATTGCTTTTTTTCTCCTCGCACAATTCAAATTTTTTTGTTGCGGCACCTCTTTGCACAACAATTCAATATTGGCAGATTATAGCTACGCTGTTACTTTAAATAGCACATCTCTTGTACACACCATTGTAACGTTTTCTTTTTGTGTTTAGACGCATATATCTGATTTGTATGTGTTATGTAATTCAGGTACTCTGAAGTCCTTATGTATTGCAACTGGTTCTATTGTAAAGCGTTCTGACACCTTCGGGTAAAGTACGTGCTATATAAAAACGCATAAATAAATACATTGATTTAACGAGTAAACCTTCACTTGCTATTTTCTGCATTAATCACATGGAAAAAGGTTTTGCCATAAAGTGAATTCATGGGGGATGTTTTACAGGGACATACAGAAGGGGTGACATACGTCAATTATTGCATACCTGACTGGTTAGTTACCTTGGGGGCAGGAAGGGTGTGACTGGGGGATAATTATGTCTCGTTTACAGTGATTTGAATAGAACCAGTAAAAGTGTTTTTAGTAACTTTGTTTTAACTATTTTATTTATTCTATTTTTATTTTGAAGGTTTTATATAGCGCGAACAAGACCCTTGCGGGTATCAGAGCGCTTTACAGGGTAAATATATAAAACAAACAGGTATATAGTAAATATCGTCTTGTTCTGTACAATCAAGAATCGTATCACCACTTATAACCATAGCTCATGTGAATTTAGCTATGAGGAGAGATTTCACTTCTTTTTTCAAAGATGCAGTAGATAGATTCAGTCTAGTTTCTGGGGACAGTGCATTCCAGATCCTGGGCGCCATCCCCGAGAAGGCTCGGTTGTATGTTTTCTTCTTGCTGAATCTTTGTGATTTGAGTAAAAGGTTACTAGCACTTCTGGAGGATCTGTTGCCACATGAAGGCACCAGTTTCTGTGCCAGATAGCTAGGAGTGTTGTGATGTATGACTTTGTGCGTCACACATGCGATTTGTAGTTGAATTCTGTCTTCGAGAGGTAGCCAGTTGAGGGATCTAAGGTCCAGGGAGATGTGATAAGTAATAAGTCTAGCTGCTGCGTTGATAGAGGCTCTTAAAGGGGCCGTCGAGGATTTGGGAAGACCGCAAAGAGAGACACTCCTATATTCCACTTTTGGGATAACTAGTGCTTGTACTGCCAGTTTGCTCCTTTTGTTGCGGTGCTGATGTGTTTCTGTATATTTAGATTTCTGCCCAGAGTTACTCTCAGCAATTTCGCTGAGTCGATGATCAGAGGTTGGCAGTTGAGTGCCGTTAGATGTTTCAGCCAGTCTTGAATTATGGATATTTGGGAGGGAGGAATTCGGTTTTGAGGGTATTTAGTTTTAGATGCTTTTCTATATAACTATATAAGTTGGATGTATGTCGTTACAACGCACACTTTTACAACGCATGCACTTACAACGCATTTTTTACAACGCAAAATCCATTACAACGCATTCCATTACATAGCATGACACTACAACGCATTTTTAAAAACTACCTTTACAACGCATTCCATTACAACGCATACTACCTTTACAACGCATACCATTACAACACATAATATTAAATTGCATTTAAGGTAAGTATTAGATAGTATAGGGGTAAAAATTACTATTCTAACTCCAGGGGGTGCAACAGTAGGGAAAGTGTTGGATAGTATAGGGGTAAAAATTACTATTCTAACTCCAGGGGGTGCAACAGTAGGGTAAGTGTTGGATAGTATAGGGGTAAAAATTACTATTCTAACTCCAGGGGGTGCAACAGTAGGGAAAGTGTTGGATAGTATAGGGGTAAAAATTACTATTCTAACTCCAGGGGGTGCAACAGTAGGGAAAGTGTTGGATAGTATAGGGGTAAAAATTACTATTCTAACTCCAGGGGGTGCAACAGTAGGGTAAGTGTTGGATAGTATAGGGGTAAAAATTACTATTCTAACTCCAGGGGGTGCAACAGTAGGGAAAGTGTTGGATAGTATAGGGGTAAAAATTACTATTCTAACTCCAGGGGGTGCAACAGTAGGGTAAATGTTGGATAGTATAGGGGTAAAAATTACTATTCTAACTCCAGGGGGTGCAACAGTAGGGAAAGTGTTGGATAGTATAGGGGTAAAAATTACTATTCTAACTCCAGGGGGTGCAACAGTAGGGTAAGTGTTGGATAGTGTAGTGTAATATTATGCGTTGTAATGGTATGCGTTGTAAAGGTAGTATGCGATGTAATGGAATGCGTTGTAAAGGTAGTTTTTAAAAATGCGTTGTAGTGTCATGCGATGTAATGGAATGCGTTGTAGTGGATTTTGCGTTGTAAAAAATGCGTTGTAAGTGTAGTGCGTTGTAAAAGTTGCGTTGTAAAGGTTGTTCCCCATATAAGTTAAATCCCTATTATTGGCAGTATTGAATTGAATAACACAAGTAAATGTATGCAAATTGACAGTCTTTTTAACTCCACGACTCTAAGGGGGTTATTTAACATTCGTGTAGAGGAGTACCGTGTCCATCAAACTGATGGTCAGCCTTCTCCATTTAGAATCGGGGGAAACTGTCATGTTTCTGTAGGTGCAGACTCTGTGGCATCTACTTAGGAAACCTTAGACCAACATCCACAAGGTCAACGGATGTCCTTCAAAGTACCTTCAACTGTGCTCCCTGGATAGGGCAGATGTACTTTTTCCTGTTTGGGGCCACCAGGAAAAGCCTGGCAGACCTGACAAAAACAAACGCCGGCTTTGGGAGCTTCTGTTTAAAAAAGAAACAAGTTTGCAGGGCAGCACAGGAAATATAGTGGCCACTCACTAAACTTACAGTACCTTCAGAGGAGCTTTTGTCGCGGTGGCTCCTTCTACCACACAGTGATCCCTGCCACGGAGGCAGAAATGTCTAAATGTGGGAGGCAGTCATGCACTAAGGTGTTGGAGGCTATAACCTCCACCACCCTGGCTGATCGCCAACTCTCTTAATTTCATTTCTGACAAATTGACTGAACAACTTTTTTGTTTTTAGCTCTGTAACTCTTAAGTATTGTTTCTGGCACCATTAAATTGAATGGGACAAGTGAAGGTGTGCACATGACAGAGTATAACTTTTAACTCAAATCTTGTTGCTGGCACCAATGAATTGAAGGAGATGAGAAAGTGTGAACGAAGACCATTTTTAATTCTAGAAATCTGTCTCATTTCTGACACCTAAACTGGTTAGGATAAGGAAAGGTGTACACAGTGGCTGTTTTATTTTAACTCAGTAACTTTAAGGCCCTGACTCAGTGTTTGTCAAGGTTTTGTGTCTCCTGCTTGTGTAGAGGTCAGAAGTCTGAGTTGGGTGGCATTTATTGCACCCGGTACCTACTAGGTACAAAACGGTAGTTATTAAGCACCAACATCTGTATGTTATACCACAAATACTCTGTATAGGTGCTATTTATCTCACCTGATAAGTTTAGAACCCGATCAGATTTTTTCAGGTACAATAAATGGCCCCTTAAAACCGACAAAGTCATTTAATTGAGGGACAAATAAAAGCGTGCATGGTGACAGTTTTTTAACTCCATAAGTCTAAGTCAAATTCTGGTACCATTGAATGGAATGAGGAAAGGCATGCACAGTGACTGTTTTTTAACACCATCATTCTAAATCTGGCATCACTGATTTTAATGAACAACTAAAAGTATGTGCTGACATTTTATTTAACTTTCTACCTCTTAAACTCATTTCTGGCGCCAAGGTAAAATATGAACAGTTGCAATTTATACGTCGTTGAACTCTAAGACTGGTTTGTCTCACTACTACACTTAATTTGTTGTAGAACGTTAAAGTTTGCACAATAGTGCTTCTTTCTTGTGATATTGACTAAGGGTCTGTGTTAATATTGATTTGATACCTTGGTGGCTTTTAGTGGCTTGAGAGAAAATGAACATCCATTTTGGGAATTGGAGACTTGTTTGCATATTTTCTGACCTGATGTGGATCCCTGTGTTCTTCCCATTCCCCACCCATTATTGCCTCCAGGGCTTGCTCCCTTCCTTTCCTTTTCTCCTTGTCAATTATAGGATGTGTGTAGAGTGCCTACTAGCTGAATTTAAGCTCTTGTGCCACACCCCAGATGGTTGCTCTAATTTAGCCCAGCGGGGTAGATGAAATCTGGGCCTTTTAAAGATTGTGTAGCTTCTGCTCAGTTAGCCACCCTTGAATCCTTTTTCACTTATTTCCTCACTTATGAAGTGTACTTGTGCAGCAGTAGGTAGTGTCCTGCCGTTTAAAAAGATGCCCGACTACTGCACATGCTACCAACTCTTATTCCTCCATGTTTGGCATCATTTTACTAATTTGACAAGATCTCGGCATTGAGCATGGTGCCATATGGATTACTGTGCCTAGTCTTATTACCCACTTTTTGGTGTTCCCGCACACAGCATGGTGCTGCCCCTCAGGCTAGGTCTGTGATGTGTAGCTCCCAATATGTTTGAGTTCTAACTATAACCGGTGTGCCTATATCCCACACATCCTGCTCCATCACACTGCTAGGAGCTGCGCGACAAGATAAAGAGCACCTCTCTGGTCACTCATGCACGACACCAGAACTCCAAAACATTACTCTTCACGTGTAGTGTTCTACTCATCAGAGTAGGTAAGAGCACCCACTGAGGACTATGGAGCGATATATGAGTGCTATAGTGCAATGTATTAAAGTTAAGATTCCCAGTGACATGACTGCAATGTCTATTCTGCCTTTCATAACTATGCCCTACACACAGGCAATGACCTGATCAGTGCTGCTGCTGATTCACAGTGGCACTCCTCTGGCATACGGGGGTCACCCACTTTGCCTGGCACGGGGTCTGATTGATGCAGCCTTCTACTGACACCTCGCAAAAGGAGGCCACTTGACAGGTCTCCTGACTGGACCTTGCTTCCTCCAAAGCACTCCTCTTCCTCACAAGGGCACATTGGTCTTCGCAAGCAGGCAGGTGCTGGTGTTCCAGGCTCCAGGGCAGGCGGTCTTGGAGTTTGTGGGTAATGTCCCCTCACCCAGCAGGAAGACTAGCAGGCCTTGGCCTCCAGGCCGGGTCACTTGCAACTGTCTCGCCGAGCTTCCCTCCTCACACAGCCCGTCTGGCTGCTTGACAGATGACATTTTTTGGGACTCAAACTCCCATTATAGTCAATTTCCAGACACCAAATGTGATTTAGTGTGTGAGACTTTGAAGTTTTTGTTGGGGTCAGCTTCTTTAAAGTGCCCACTGCTCTTCCTCTTGAAAGCAGTCTGTCACAACAAGAGTGCCTACAAAGCTGACAGCACAGGCCATGGGAGGGATGAGAGTCCGTACCTGGGTGACAACAACAGTGATAAGTGTATTGAAAGGTTAGCCCAGGGTCTAAGCCCTACTCTTTATAATTTCCTTATCACATCTATCTCATTCCTGAAATGTGAACTCTCCATGAATCAAAGAGCACCATTTAAAGTGTACAGGGGAACCTGACTTTCTTCTCGTCAGTGTGCGCTACCCAGCTCACAGGAATGCATCAATACACTGAATCTGTCTATGGTCAGCTTAAAGAATGGTATTCACACTTAGGTAATTCACAATACAAGAGGCAATAGCTGTTGGTCACCCTAACAAAGGGGTCACTGAAATACTGGAGGCCTCAAACAGAGTCCAAGCTATTTCTTTAGCTGTTTTTGCTGGTAGGTAAAACCACCCATTTCCATATTGCTTTATGCAGTTGGATACCATGTTAGTCTGTAAACATACTGTGGTTTCCACACAAATGCTACTCTTTGATATTTACAGTTTTAAAAAAGATAGTTTACCCTTCACGTTTGTTTTTATCTATTTTTTCCGGTAAGCATTGAAATGATGCTTTGTTCCCCTGCCAAGGCATTGTATACCATTCCCTGACCCTCATGCACACTCTTGCTAGGAAATGCTATCACACAGCATTAGGTGTGCCAGGGACCAGTTGTACGTCAATGTAACCATTCAGATGATATGAACAAAAACAGGGCGACTGAGACTACAGTTCTACCAATTCCTAAGTTAAGTTTCTGCTCCCTAAGATCTTAAAGCATTATTAAGAGGTCTAAGGTGAGTGAAGTGTGACTGTTATTTAGCTAGTAGCTTAAATTTGGATATAAGGCTAGTTACCACCTAGAGTATCACTGTACACAGTATAATACATAGAGATTTTTCTGTTTATTGCTTGTTTCACTAAATGTGATCCATTCTTGTCCACAGGCTGTGATGACTTCAGATTTGTATTCGAAAGCAAGCAGTTGGAAGAAAAGAAAACATTTGCCTATTATGGCATAGAGCCGAAGTCAACCATAGTCACAGTTGTGCAACAGTCAGGCGGCTAGTGTTGGAAGCTCCAGCCAGGAATGCATTCAGGTGTGGGGATATATTATGAATCAAGTGAAACAAAATATAAAATCCCCGCCGCCAGATACCTCTACATACCAAGTTGTTTTTGATTTTTCATCTATAAATCCTGTTTTTTCAAGCCTTCATCTCTTGATTCATAAACCAGCCCTGCACTCAACAACATCCTATTATTTTCCAGAAAAATGAAATGAAGTTATCTCACAGTAATACATGTATCATGAATCCATCTCTACCACCTGATCTCAAAGACAACCTTTCAGCTTCTTTCAGAATTAGCCAATCCTCATACAGCCTGAAATAGAACTCCATGACCAGAATTGCCCAGTTAAAAACACAAAGGACTCCCTCCACACCAGAGATCTACTGCCAAATGCTGTGGTGACAATGATTGATGTGACTGTGAACAATATCAAGATGAATAGTTGCAAAACTAAGCACACATTGAAAGAAGATGGACCTACAATAAAAAGGATGGCACAGAGTTCTTGGGGAAAGCAAGAGAGCATCAAACCCAAGATAGGCACTACTCATGTTTGCTGTCATTCAGTTATCCTCATAAATTATATTTCAGTTACTCAGTAGAACAAAAAACATATATACATCATTGAGAATTTAGGAACTCATTTATAGCCAAGCAGATTGTCATTTATAAAGCATGGGCAGGATCCGCTGTCATGGCGGCTCCTGTCAATGCATTTTGCTGTTTGGTGCGGGGCTGTGTGAGCATGGCATAGCCCTGTACCAAACAGTATTCATTTTTTATTTTAAAAAAGAAAACCCCAAAATAGGATTTTCTTTTGGAAAATGAAAAAAAGGAATGCTCTCCTCATAATGGTAGTCATCTCCCATGGTGGGGGGGGGGGGGGGGGGGGGTATTATTTAGTTTTTACTGCCCGTCACCACCAGCGTTTGCCTAGAGATGACGGACAGTAAAAAAAATGGCTAAATATCTGCCCATCCTGATTGGGTGGGGTGACGTATAACCAATCCTCCGACGGCCCTTAGTCCATCGGGCCATCAGAGAGGTTTGGCTGAATGTTGGGCAGGCGGACCTTCATGATGGTGGTATGTATAATCTGTTGTTGACAGAGTATCTATACCACCACCATATAATTTAAGCTCTCAATGTCCAAGCTTGTTATGCCTTATTATGTGTTAATTTAGGGCCAGCACCTCTGTGGCTACATGGCGAATGATCTCAAACCCTGAAAATAATTAGTGAGCTGGTTTATCTTTTGTGAACTTGCTGCCACTGAGTCGTGCTGATCAATCTGCTAATGTGCAGGCTACCACTCTTGTATATAAGTGCACAACTGCCTTCAGCACTGTGGTGAATATCCATTGAATCGCCCACCACCTTGACGAATTTGGCACATTAAATATATCATTGACTCTGCACATTAAGAATGTCATTGTTTTTCCAGCGCCACAGTTTGGATTTGAAACCCCCTTTAATTAGAATTAATTACTACCTATTCCTTACACACCACTTCAGAAACCACTGGTAAATATACTGGGCTGTTTTCCAACAGTTTTTAGCTCATCAGTGCCATTACAGACAGGGACGAGCCATATGCTAATCATTATTAACCCCTGTCTACAAAGAAAGGTCGAAACTGAACCGGGGAATTCAAGCAACCCCAGACAAATTTCAGCTTTGTTGAGTTTCATAAGTGAGGTAAAGCTTGAGTCCTATGACAGATCTCTCTTGTGACCCATGTCTGGGCACGCTCTTTCTACTTAGGGGGACTCATTTAGATAGCCTAAACAGGGATAGAAGGAATGTTTGAAATATTTGCACCGCTATAATTTATCTGGACCACATGCCAGTCCATCATGTTTAGCTCATCTGTGGAACTACAGAAAGGAACCAGCCATATGCAAACCACTTTTGGTCCCAGCCAAGAACGGGTGGTCCACTCTAAACTGTAAGGCCAGATAGCTTCATAAATTTGACAAATACTTTGGATCTACACACCTATTTTGGGTAGAATTAGCAGACAGCCGTGACCCAGTGAGAGGCCAAATCTTCTCAGCATTGAAAGGTACCTGGCAACATTTCTATCCTAAAGAATCCAGGAAAATGAAAAGGCACAAATCGTAACTTTTAGCAAACTGACAGTCAACAATTGGAAAGGTACATGGAAGGAAATATGCACCATTTAGCATGGGACTAGCTCTGCTTGATCGACTCTCACATCCTTGAAGAGATGCTGAAACTAAACAGGTTGTAATTACCACAACATGGGTTTATTATGCTTCAAATATTTTCCATTGGAGCAGCGTAATTTAGACTCCGCCCTCTACATATACACTATCCATATGTTACAGTATATAATTCACGTATTCAACATGTGTTCTAACTCATTTAGTTGTGTGTTTCCTATTTAGGCATTATCATAGATAAGATTGCTGTGTACATTTCGAAATCACAATGTAATTTTTGGAGTGAATAAAAAACACACGCATTTCTACTCATTAAATATTCACTTTATAAGGAATATGACATGGCTCAGGGGGAAACGTTCCAGTATTTACAGATCCGTCATGCCCTAACAACCGATCTCCTGGATACAGATGACCTTCCGGAATCATCCCCACTGGAAGATCGGCTGCTCTCTGAACCAATCTCAAGCAAAGCTATCTCTTTAACGTACCGCAAACTATGTAATAACTTACCTGATCCTTTTCAGGCTCTACGCAGGCTGTGGCAAGCTGGCATTGGAGATATAGATGATGAGGATTGGCAAACAGCGCTAATGTCACCAAGAGAGGTAACCATTGTTGCCGCTTGATCCAATTAAAGGTTTTACACAGAACATACCTCACCGTGGTCACACTGTCAAAAATAGGGACTAGGCAGGATGCCCTTTGCCTGAGGGGGTGTCACCAAGAAGCCAACTTATATCATACTCTGTAGGACTGTCCATTACTGCGAGCCATTTGGAAGGAGGCAAGCACTAAGGGTGGGCGTAGTTCGCGAAGTAGCACTTCGCGAAGCTACGCAAAGTGAAGTTCGCACTACGCGAGCTACGCGTAGCACTTCACGAACTGCGAAGTAACATGTTCGCACTGTGCAAGATGTTGTTTTCAATGATTGCACAGTGCGGACAAGCAACCGGCACTGTGCAATCATTGAAAATGGCATCTTGCACAGTGCGAGCTGTAGTTTTCTGCTGCTCGAGTAGATTTTTACTCGAGCAGCAGCTTTCTCAACGCGAACTGGTAGTTTCTCATCGCGAGCGGTCGCGAGCATACGCGACCCCTCGCAATGAGAAACCTGACCTTCTCGCGTTGGGAATCTCGCCGGGAGGTTTATTTTCCATGCTCGTGATCGCGAACAAGGAAAAAGTCTCGCCAGGATGTCATTTTGCTTGCTCGCGGTCGCCAACTTGACGTTGAGGACCGCGAGCAAGCAAAAAATGACCGCAGCACTACGCAACACTACGCTACACGTGTTCGCACTGTGCTACGTGCAGTTCGCGTAGCGCGAAGTAGCGCGAACTTCGCAAACTACGCGAGCGTAGCGTAGTGCTTCGCCCAGGCCTAGCAAGCACACACATGCAAGAAGAACTTGGGAAAGAGATTAACCTCATTCCACCACTGGGGCTTCTCAATATTTGGGTAGCGACCGATCTCACAGAAGTAGAACAACAATTAGTCACCTTAGGCTACACACTAGTAAAAAGAGCAATAGCAATGAAGTGGGGGGTACCGGGGCGACCATTGACAAATGCCTGGGCTGCCGAACTGGATAAGTGTATGATTGCAGAAAAAGAAGTGTTTAAATCTAGGGGATGTCCCAAGAAATGGGCCAAAATCATTATACCTCTGATTTGATTGTGTGAGTATATACCTGTATACAATGCTATGATTGGAAATATCATTTAATAAAGATTTTTTTTTTTTTTTTAAATATTCACTTTATAACGATGACGGTTTGTTTTCTTATAGTTAATAATGTACTTCCACTTTGATTCTCAAGCTATCTTTGCTTGATATTAGGCCTTAGCAGAGTGCTACACATTTTGAGACTGTTAGTATGCTTTCTATTTCTTTCTTTGCAGGTGTGTAACTACGTCTCTCATTAGCAAGACAAAGGCTCATTATTTTGTATGAGATTGATAGTGAGGCATGGAGGCGAAAAGTTGGCAGCAATAATGGGAACATGACAATGAAAAGAGCGTCGCGTATCTCGATTCAGGGTGCGTGAGCAACTTAATTTCTTCCCTGTGATGATATCATTTTTTGTCCTTGTCGATTGTGATGATTATAAGGAACTAATAATCTGAAAATAAACCTTTCTAGTTGCATACCATCCTCTCTGTCGTTATTATAGAATTGAATTGCTTTATTGAAATGCCAATGACTTCTGACTGTTTGAAGATTTTGTTTCTTGAATCGTACAACCATTAAAAAATGTCACTGCTTAAGTTGTCAGTCAGTCAGTCAAATACTCTTTATTCGATTCGTTAAAATCATAAAAGACATAAATAATACATATTCACAGCATACACCATAAAAACACTCAATTTCAGATTTACAGAAATCAGTACAAAACCTAATCAGTACAAAACAAGTTAATTATTCTTAAAATCCACTTAAAAACTTAAAACATTTCATTGAGAGGGGCTTGCTTTTTGATCCTAATGGCTGCCACTAGAAAACTAGCCACACAAAAAATAATACGAGTTGACCCCAGGTGCTGAAGATAGATCAGTGCAGGCCTGACCTGAATAAAGCCGGCCTCTTTCAATGTTGGTAACAAATATCTTTTCCTTATATCCCTGTAAGTCTCGCAAAACATAATAAAATGCAAAGTGTCTTGTTGCGAAAATTTATCACAATTACAGGGGGGACCTAGTTCAGGTTTTATCCAAGATGGGTAACTGCCTAAAATCTGATGGATCAAATTAAACCTAAATTTGGTCAACAGAAACCTATGAAAAGGTTTAGTGACAATTTTAAGGTAGGGCTCTAGTGAGGGAGAAAAGGTTAACAGAAAATGCGCCCTAACAGCTGGTTTTCAAGTTCTTTTTCCTCCCGGTCCAATCTAGCCCTCTTCATAAATTTAGTTTTGATCCAATTAACGTCCTCCTTTCTAATGGTAGCTGGCAACCGGAAAAGTTCTGTACGGCCCAGCTGAAGAAAAGTTTTTTCCAAATAAACCAGCCATGGAATTTTATGGGCCCGATCCATTCCCCTAAGATCGGACATAATGGCATGATTCAATGTTAGCTCTTGATTGAGCCAAGTTTTTAACCAAAAAATCAGGGGGGCCAGTTTTAGCCTATCTGTAAGATAGGTCGGGGAGGATTTGGGGAGGGACAGAAGATATCTAATAAAACCATTCTCCACTTTTTGAATTTTTTCCACAGATGCGTAACCCCACAAGGGTGAGCCATAGGAAGCGATCGGTATGCATTTGGTATTGTATATTTTCAAGAGGGCCTCCATAGGCCTAGACCCAAGTCTCCTTGAAAAGCCCGTAAGCGCTGATGACGAACGAGCCATAGATATACTCTTCGCCTTAATTTGGGGGCCCCAGGATCCCTTATCGTCAAAAAGGACACCCAAGTAGGGAAAAACAGCAACTCTGGAAACTAGCTCCCCTTTGCAGAAAAAGGTTTTAGTTTTAAGCCTACTTCTACAATGACCTACCGCCATCGTGTGCGACTTTTTAGCGTTTATTTTTAAGTCTAATTGAGCCATAAAGGCCCCAAATTGATCCAAAAGTCTTTGGAGCCCGACTCCCGTACGCGCCAATAAAACTGCGTCGTCCGCGTATAGGAGAGCTGGAACTGACATAGCTCCTACACGCGGGACATCCGCCCCCACATCCACCAGACGTTTTCCCAATCCATTGATGTAAATGGTGAAAAGGAGGGGGGCCAGAATGCAGCCTTGGCGTTCAGACTTGAATCGGGTTGTACACCTGCCTTCCCTAGTGACCCTAACTACCTCAAACAACTCCTGATGAAGAGAAGCCATGAAGTGGACAAGTGTTGGATCGACGCCAAACTCAAGTAAAATGTGCCACAGCTTAGACCTGTTGACCAAGTCGAAGGCCGAGGAGAGGTCCATAAAGGCCAAGAATAAGGACCCCTTCTTGGCCACCGTATACTTTGAAATCAATAAATGGAGGTTCAAACATTGGTCCATTGTGCCTCTTTTCTCTCAAGCCATACTGGATGTTTGCAAGACCCCCCTTACACTCAATATTGTCCCTTAATCTTTTCAGTAAGACTCTGCCCAGGATTTTAATCGCAGAGTCAAGCAGAGAGATGGGTCTATAACACCCCGGGTCATCTCTCTGCCCCTTTTTGAAAATCGGCACAATAACTGAAGTGGCCCATGTGGAAGGAAGGGTGTTACCATTAGCGGCGCAAAAAAACGTTCGTTAAGATCTTAGCCCAGAATTTTGGTAGGTGTGTGTACAAATCTGCAGGCACACCATCAGGGCCGGGTGCTTTATTTCTAGAAGTCTCTAGGATTGCGTTCTCCACTTCCTCACAATTAAAAACAGGGGAGCACACGCAACAGCCACTGTGGAATTATACTGTATATCAGTGGCTGAATTCCCGTAAACTCCTTGAAAATGAAGCAACCATTTCGAATCACAAATTACATTATCCATAACCGTGTTCTCGGATTCAGAAAAAAAGGGGTGATTAATGATGGCCCAAAACTGGGTGCTATCACGCAGGACATCCGTGTTAAGTAATTTATCCCACGCGTCTTGTTTGATAGCATTCTTCCTACTGTTAATGGTTAGCTTATACTCCTTCCTTAGTTTGGCAATAAGGACCTTGTCTCTTGGGATGATTAAGAGTGCCTTCTTTAAGGCCCTGTGAGCTTTGGAACAATTGGAGTCAAACCATTTACAGTGGTTGGTTCCTTGCCGGTGTGATACAGTCGACAAGTCATTGGATATTTGGGCACATATTCCCTCAAAAGCCCCCATTATATCTAGGTTTGTAGCTGATGGATCCTGACAGATGGCTACGTTAGTCTCAATTTTTGGCAATAGGTTATCAATAAAATTTTCCGGGACCACCTTTGCCCACTTGAGTCTTCTACCTTGGTCCTTAGGTAGTAGAGCATTCACCCCGCCCAGGGATCTCGAGCTATTAACCTTTAAATCACTCCAGACTAACTCGAGCAACACCGGGTTATGATCACTATACGGGGAACTGATTACTCTATAGGTTACAGCCCTATGTAAAATGCCAGGGGTCAAAAAAATATAATCGATTATCGAACCATGATCATGCCCCTTATACGTGCATGTACGAGCCCTCCCCTTCGTGTTCATTAATTCCGCAATATTAAAATTGGCCAACAACTCTTCAAGAGCCTCCCCTGATTTAGTATGCTCAAAATGGGGGGCCAGTGAACCTGATGGTCCCTCAAATTCCCCAAAATGGCAAAAATCACCACAGGGGTGAATATTGAAGTCACCCATTAAAATAAAATCGAAATGAGTGTGGTTATTAAGACTGAAATTATGCAAAAAAATTCCAAAGAGACAATGTGGTCGTTACCATGATCCCTATCCCACGAATTGTAAAAATTAATTAATAATAATTTGTGGGAGGTAGAAACTACCCATTCCACAATTAAGAGGTTAGGTGAACCTGAATCAATCTTTTTTAGTTGGCCTCTCAGATGTAAAGAAAAATAAGGCCACCTTTAGCTCTGCCCGCACTGCTAGAATTAGCTGGAACAACAAAGCTAGTATAGCCATCCAACCAAAAAGTGGGGGAAGAGTCCCAAGACTCCTGCAAGGCGATAATATCATGGTTGGTGACAAAGTCCAGCCAAGCTGGGTCAGTCCTTTTTGCTCTAATGCCAGCTATGTTCCAACTAATAAGTTTACAGACTGCTAGGGTATCAGTTTTGGGGGCGCCCTTAGGTTCTGGGGGTATTAGAATCGACCGTCAATCCAGTTCCTCTATGTCTGAAAGGGGAGAAAAACGATTGCTCATGGCTAACCTTGGCCCCAAGTGCGCTATGTGCACGGGCCTCAAATGGGGACTAATGATGGTTGCATTTTTGACCCCCTGTACAGAGTGTAAGCGTCTACTATTTCCCAGACATTTCTCCCCTGGCACTGAATTGTAAGCCCCACCCTCATTATCTAGACTACAAGGCTGTATTGAGTTAGGGATAGTGGATGGGATATGGCAGGGGGAGGATAGAAGAATCCCAACGGGACTGGTCTCATAGAGCCATGATCTGTGATTACTGAACCATCCCAGAACAATCTGTCAGCCATATCAGGGGGATCGAAATTAACTATAACACAATCCCCCTGTATATGTTTAGTAGAGTTTCCGATCCAACCCACCCGTCTTGCCATAATTATTCTACCTGAAATGTTCAGCCCACCACTGGAGCAATCCGTACACCATTGTTTTGCCTTACTTATTAAATCAGTGGTGTATTCTGGTTCTCCCAATCTAAGTGGGGGGACTCCTGTAAATATGCCAACGAGAGGCGCAGCCTCCGGTGGCAGGTTTATAGTCAATTGGCAACCTAACGGTGGGGAACTAGCAGGAGAAGGATTGGACTTTGAAGTTCTATTCAATGGGCCTGGGATAGAATGGGTAGAATCCATGCCGCTAGATATTAAACGAGGAACCCTCGGTCCTGAAGGCTTTGGGGCTATGTCGCTAATAGTTGACGTACAGCTGACCTGCCTTACTGGAGCGTTAACTTTATTACCCAGGGACTCCCCAGACACTATATAGGGATCCTGAGTCAACGCAAGTTTGTTAGCCACAGATTCAATAAGGGCGCATTTCTTCAATAGACTTGCTAAACAGGTATTCAATGTGTCCACAATGTCTTTGGCGATGCCCATCAACAAGGGTTCGATACGATCAATAACATTTTTTTCTAAATGATCGTCCACATTATCTTCAGTAGGGAGAGGAACGGTGGTTTGCGCCCCAGCTACCTTCTTTCTCCTTTTAGTGGTCAACCTTGGCTTACTAATAGACACCTGGGCCTGCTGTGACGAAGTTAGAGCGACAGTGTCTGAAACAGGTGGAACAATAGCGTCTGCCGTACTAGTGTTATGGTTCACAACCACGATCTCAGGGAGCAAGGGTACGTGATGTGTGTTGATAATGTCTCTATTGGTCAATGGAGATAGTGGGGAGGGAGATACAATACCCAGCTCCTGTTCCACATTGGCGATTTCCTTTGACAGTGCCCCCACAGCAGAAGAGAGATACGATATTATGGAGGCAGACTTTCTCTGTACTTTGGGTTTTTTACCGCCATCTGCATTCGACACAATTTTGCGCTTACCCATGAGTCGTTGATAGAGACTGGGCCCAGCCCTGCCTCTTCCTGCCCCTGACGGCCACAGACGGCCCGCCCTTTGCCCCGGAGTCGCTGATGTAGGTGCAGGGGTCAAGGGGGCGGGGCCTCCGCTGCTCACGCTGCCGCCGTCACTCCTGGTATCTCCCGTGTGCACAGAGCCTCGATACTGCCAGGTATGATATCCCCAAGACGAAGCGTCTCCCGCGAAGAGGGAGGCGCGAGTCGCTGATGTAGGTGCAGGGGTCAAGGGGGCGGGGCCTCCGCTGCTCACGCTGCCGCCGTCACTCCTGGTATCTCCCGGTGTGCACAGAGCCTCGATACTGCCAGGTATGATATCCCCAAGACGAAGCTTAAGTTGTCTGGGTAACAAAGGTGCAATCGAAATTAAAATATTTATTAAATGCAAAAAATTCAAAAGTTATCTCATTCTAAACCCACATCTGATAGGAGAGGAGCCAAGCACATAATATTTCATGCATTGTTCCAACTTGATCTAAAGTGGTCTTAAGAAGATTTAAAGGCACTATACCCACACATGAAAAAGTGGCATTTTATCGCAGTCTGCCAACTTTAATGGAAAACCATACTCATCACAGCATGAAAGACACTTTGGATATTGAAGGTACATGTGAACTTTGGGGCCATTTCACTGCATCATCTAACCTTGTAGTCTGATTTCAGCCTCAGTCTTCACCTCTTGCCATACTCAAGTGTGTGTGTGTGTGTGTGTGTGTGTGTGTGTGTGCCTTTGCATATGGACACCTGCTAAATTATAACCTGTAAATTTAAAGGGACAAAGCACAAGAGCAAGGAAGGAAGTGAACCTTGCTTACTAGTGGCATAGTCATTTTCACATAACATCTGTGCTGGTGTGCAGTGGTTGCATTTACGTGTGAATGAGGTGTTCCTTATAAACATATCTCTCTCATTTGGAAAATAGAGGTGAGATAGTGTCACCAATTTATTTCAGGTAAAATTGCATAACAAAAGCCTGTGGTATGGGGAAGGCTTGACTCCTGGTCTTCGCGATATCCCATTACTTTGTTTCCAACTTTGTTCTTGATATGCACATTTGTCTTTCATGGATCATTAACTTGTCAGCCTGGTAAGGCACCATGTTGTACTTCACTTACTTAAAAGTTACATAGTTGATCTTGCAAGTGTTGTGGCTTGACTATGGAAGGAGTGTGACGCCCTGAAGTGTAGTGGTTATCTGTTCATACTGTTTCATTACCTTGAACAGTCATATGTTGCATACAGGATAATCCTCAAATGTATCAGTTGAGTATTTAGGACACCAGTGAGCATGGCCTCTAATCCCCCCAAGTGGAATATGACCTATGAATGGTTGTTCTGAAATTGTGTTCAAGGAGGTAAGCTTTGTGTCTACATAGATCCAACGTTCTTTCCGCATAAGGAGAGCTCCAACCAGTGCCATGTAGAGTCTGAAGATGAAGGGTGGCAGGCTGGAGTGATGAGTATCTCACAGGACACTAGAATATACTCAGTCATGTAAGGAGTGAATCAGTTCAAGGCAATGGTATTAAAGTCCAATTGTGAAGTGAGGGTCTTGATCAGGGCTTGGTGGTTGATGTTGTCAAATGCAGGAAAGGTCAAAAGGAAGGGGTAGCTGTTTTAAAACACATGCAGGCCACATTTAACCATCTGGATTCTTATTGTTACTTCAGAGCACTGTGGTTGTATACCTCAGTTCCATCCACATAGGAAGGCTTCGATCTTGATTCATTCATCTAGCTTGGTAGGAGTTGCTTTCCTGATGATCTTGCACAGGGATATGGGTGATAAGATTGTAGCTGAAGAGGTTATCAAGATCAAAGTTGAACTTCCTCAGCAATGGAAGGATATTTCTGATTTTGAGGATGTTTAGGAAGATGCCTTAGTGAAGGAAGCAATGATTGTGTTCAGCACAGGCATAAGTGCTTTACCAGATATACACTTTACTATTGATAGTGGGATAATATCTTTGTATGATGAAGCCCTGAGACAGTTGATCAGTTTTTAGAAATCATCAACTTGACTAAATAGAACTGCAGCAACTTTGGTGCATAGCTGGTGGACTGTTGACAATAAGTGTCAGACCGTGATTGGGAGCCACAGATCGAGCAGGGCCCACTAGGCCTGAACTGTGGAGGTTGGGTTGTTTGACTCTGATGTCCGGCATTCAATCTACTATGTCCCTGTAAACTGACTACAACTCCTTCTACATTTGACTCTCAGTGGTAGTGATGGAGAGTAGCCATGGGCTTCTCAGGGAAGTAGTGTGGGAGTGTTTGAGCTCAGCACAGTGCAATAAGTGATTGTCCTACCCAGTGATTTAGTTTTAAAAAGAAAAGTGCCTTTATTACACTTTCAATTCAAATATTACACTTGGAATAATTGCCAGGTACAATTTAGTGAACTTGGCGCTGGACTAGCTGCGCCTCGATGGACTATCATATTCTTCACCCCTAGCTTCCACTCCTTTCAGGTATAGGCAGTTTGGCTCCTTGAAGGAATAGTGGTAGTAGAATGAATTTAGGTTCCAGTGCATATTACCCCCTTTGTGCATTGCCAGTGCACTCGGTCTTTCACCATCTAGCCCGAACTGCCAGGCCAGGGCCTCTCTGAACCAGAACACAAGCAACCCAGGACCAGTTTTGCCTTTTTTATGGGCTCTTCAGCTGGGTTTGGCTTGGTTGCAAGCCACCACCCAAGCCTGAGGCCCTGAGGCCCTGCTTTCTCCGAAGGTCCACAAACGGGCCCTGATATTGTAATGAATGACTGAGCTGGCAACCATAAAATATACCTAGCTGCTATTTTCTTCACATGTTGAATGTTATGGATGAGAACGTTAGGAAGGCCAAAATACCATAAATTATCATAATCTATAAAAGAGAAAAGTATGACTTTGATCATCAGGTTTCTGCAGTTTATAGGGAGCAGGTGTAGAAGCAGGAGGATGACACTTTGCTGATCTATTCAGGAATAGACTCATTGATATCAAAGTTTATACCTAGATTTCTGTTTTAACAAATATCATATTTTTGTTTTCTATAGTGTACAAGATGAATAGTGTCCAACTTTATCCTTGGTATGTTGTCTAACTGTTTTTGAGAGAAGGTACCATACACTTGCCCCCTTCCCATCAGCTCTACAATTGGTTTCCGCAGGCTGTTCCTGAAAATGCTGCACTAAAGTAGCCTCTTGTGAGAAGAGTCAAAAGATACCGTATTCACTCCTCACTCCTTAATCTTTCTCCCTCCCATAGGAAAGTTAGTGCTTGTTACATTGATGCACTGATCTTTGGATTGCCTTATGTTCACTCCTTTCCCCAGCATGTGCCCAAAATAGCAGACAAGCAAAATGCCTTTCTCTTGGTATCGCAGTGAAAGTCAGACATTACGTGAAAAGAGGACTGGGAACGTAAGGTATGCATAAGTACTAAATTGTCTTTCTTTTTCCAATTGATGTATAAATGGCATGCTTTGTAGCTTTGTAGACCAGGGCACAGCCAATCAAGCACTTGACCTGTTCTGCTGTTACATGCTAGCTGCTAGTTAAATAACCGCTTTCACTTCCTTGCTGTTAGCTTCTAGTCTTTGTGGTATTCTGGCTATCAACACTCCAGTGAATCAGAGGTTCAGTTAGTAGTTTCTTTCTTTTTCTCATACTCTTCATGGAGAAGGGAGTGTCGGCCATCTTCCTTAAAAAGGGAGTAGCATTGCCTGTGGCTGCTTTAGGGGGAGCAAATGACAGTCCATATCTGTGTCAAAATGTGGTGGCAAAGGTTTCCAGTGTCTGGGTTCATGCGTAAAGAAGATCACAATACAGCCATGAAGCATCCATCTGAGTAATTTAGCCAAATACAAAGAACAAAAACTATGTAAAATAAGTATTTTGAATATATATGTCTAAAGTGATGACTTGAATGGTCTCATAACTATTGGAGATGGCTTACAAATACAACCATATATATTTTTTTCCTTTTGACTTTAGATATGCTAATCATCCTCTTCCTTAACAATTCAATGAGGGGAGTGCAGGGGTCAAACATTTTCCCTTGTCTTCCTGAGCTGTTCCATCTGATGTCTCCCTATCTTTTACTCACACAACAATGCAGCACCAGTCTGCTTCCTCATCAGTCATGGGCAAGTGTACCATGATTTTCCAAGGTAGATACATGTAAACCACTGCAACTTAGTGTCTATGCCTCCTCATTGTCATAAAAGGTGAGTAGGGAACACACTAGTGCCTTTCCTTGAGTTTGTGGGATATCTGTATCTCATGATCTTTTTCCTATTAGCCGTGCATCTCTGTGAATGTGTGGCCGCACCACCCTTTCACTTGCCTGTGGTACGATCATTTCACCACCGTTTCTGTACAGTGGTGGCTATTTAGAACACAGATTAAGGGCTTGATTTAGAATTTGGTGGACAGATTATCCTGTCACAAACATCACGGATAACCCACTGATGCAGCGGTAATTTCTGAATGCAAAACCTCATTACCTCCAATTTACCGCTGTAAAGGTACTGGACCCTTCCCACTGTATATTATCTTCAGGAGACTTTACATTAACATGAAAAATCAAAAATGCATTTAATATTTAAGCCAATAAAGAGAGTTGTGAGTATTTTTAAAGGGTTTTATTTTCTCAGTTAAAAGTGAAGTTTTTCTGACCCTTTATTCATTAGTCAAATATCAATCAGGTTACAGAATTTTGTAAACAGGAAAAATCTAATTAATACAGAAGATATTATAGGTTGCATACAAAGCACTCCATAAAGAAGGGAATAAGGCATCAAATGTCAGTCAGAATTCTTTAAAGAGTTCAGGAAATAGAATTCAAGAATGAGTTATGCAAGGCTAATCAATAGTTAACCATTGGCAAAAATCTCCCATAAAGAGAAATACATGCATAAGACAAATACATCTTTTCAAAACTAATTAATTAGTCAAAGCATGAACTTAAAAGTTTTAGCATCTAATATCTAAACCTGTTCTATCCATCTCCACTCTCTGCCCTGGTCTGATCCTCTGTGTCTCTGTGCTACACAAGGAGTAAGACAGCCCCTCCTTCACAGACCATCAGAGGAATGTGATCTGCCTTGCCAAAAATATGACGTGCAAGGACTCTCAGAAAAAATATGAGCAAAAGGCTCCTCACCTCCCTCTGTTTCTCCTCGGACGCAATCTCCACTCCAGGCTGCACCCGTGACGATCACGTACCTAACCCATATGATGTCTGGCCTCATCTGCTGCCTTTCCTCTCTCCTCGTCCTAAAAGCAGCCAAGCAGCAAGAGGCACACACCCCCAAAGAGGTCATTATTTATACTCTAATTCTTGGCAGACTATACTAATAATTGTTTCAAATTCAGAAAAACTCGCACTGTGATTGGTTACCATAGATGACATGAGGGTCTCACCACCCTGTTCTCATTGCAAATTCCAAACCATACTTGTTTTAACAAAGGAAGCGTTAATGATAAATATAATCATATATTTCAGCAACATTTACTAGGAAAAAAATGTCAGTCCAGTTTCCTGCATCCTGTGACATTGCACGCAGGATAAGCACATTCCACAAACACTGGTACTTTGGCAGAGTAGCAAGAATTTAGAGTTCACAGTGGCCTTGAACTAGGTCTTCACTCGAGGCAAGCTGGTATAATCTGCACATGCTCTCAAATTCAGCACCATTCTCAGCCTTGCTGGATTCACAGGCAGCCATTTTATCTTAGGCCCAAAAATAAAACAAACTCAAAAACAGTATAAATGTTTGAAATAGAACCCATTCTGTTTACCACCCCCATACTAATACCTTGCATTATTTTCCCTAGCAAAAGCTATTTGTTTAAAGCAGCTTTTCTTTTATGTGAGCACAACATGCAAAAATGTGCACTGTACAACATAGCATTGCATCAGTGCAAATTTTTCAAAGCACAAGCAGTTAATACACACTCATAGCAACATGCTCTAATGTTTTAGATGGCTTTTCATGCAAAATGCTTTAGCCCCGCATGTAGTGTTTGATGCATGGTTAATTAACACACATTATAAGATGTGTTACGAACTGAATATATTTGTCTAAATGTGCAACAAAGCCAAAGTCTCTTGAGACAGGGAACAGGAAGTGTAGATTACAATGAAAATGAGCTGGGAAGAGAGAACACATTCAATAATTATTTTCACAGCTAAAGAGGCCACTAAAATCACGAGTTTTCTCTGCACTGCAAAACCCATGTTAATTCAGCACAAGCATTTCAGACTAAAAGCATTGACCAGGCCTCATTTCATGTCTTTCATTTTGAATGCACCAAAGTGCACCTTTTAAAAAGCATTTGACTAGGTCTCATTTCATAATCTCATGTGCCTTGTGTTTTCCACTTGCACCAAAATATGCGTAATTTTAAATGCAGTCTGTCTGAAGCACAAAAATAAAGCAATGCCTAATCTTGATGAAATCTAGCTCTATCACAACCTGCTGTATTACAAGAGCATAATATCCTATAGCATTTGTAATATGGTGGACAGGATATCCGTCACATTTGTGACGGAGTAACACATCTGCCAAACTCTAAATCAAACACAGAATCAGGCCACAGGTACTGCTGATCTGTTACCATCCTCTTTTTTTCAGGAGCAGTTAAATAGCCAAAATTATGTACTCCTTGGTTGGCCAGTCAAACATCAGACATATGATTATTTTAGCAGGATGATTAATAAATTGTAGAGATTTTGTACTATTAGCTAGTCACTAGGGTACTGATTTATCAAAAAGTTGTGATGCCCTTGCATCAAGCAGGGTGACGCAACATCAACTGAATACTTAAGTCAGATTTACCAAGCCTAGCAAGGCCACCCTGTGTGGTTGTGCATGCTTGGTAAATCTGGAGTAACTCAAGTCAACGCTGCTTTGTACTACTCTGCACCAGCAAGGCCTGACGTGTTTCGAGAGAGTTTGCATCCACCCATGTATTTTGGCCATCACCAAGACAGGTAAACCTGGGAATGCTTCAAAATGCCATCCAACAGAGAAGAGGTATTTGTATTTCTCCTCAGTTCCGTCTCTGATATTTGCCAAACCACTGAAGAACCTCTGCTGTATACCTTCTGCTGTGTAACCAGTGGCCTGGTAAACAGTCAATCTTCTTTGCTCTTTGCCTTTCTCTCAGCTAAGTAGTACATAATATCTGCTATTTTGCAGGCAACAGGGACACAGTTAGGTTTCTACACCATTTGTTCTCCATTGGCACATATTTCATATTCAGTGAAATCCACAACTCCTGCAGCTTATATTTCCTGCCACAATTGTTTTCGTGCTTAGTTATTGTGTAAAATATGATTTGATTATACTGTTTTCTCTCATAAAGTTTATGTTTGTGAGATTTCTATCTCCCTGTTTCCTTCCTGTAGATTTGCAAACCATGGCTTGCCATGGGCCTTCCTACAAACAAGGAAAATGGTCTCTATAAACTGGTTGAGTAGTAAAAACAGTCAGTTCATTTCATTAAACTTCATTCGATTTTTATTAAAATAAAAAAAAAATGTACATTTCATTCACCAGTAATAACCAATAAAAGAGTACATCTATTTTAGGAACAGCAATAAGTCACAGTAGCATAAAGTTATTTAAAAATGGATAAAAACAAACAATACCATAAATGTCCTCACAAGGGCTACATCCTAAAATCCCAATGCTTAATAGCTTACAGATAGGACACCAAAGAGAAAACGAGAAACAAAAAAACGCAATTTGGGTGTTGCTAGCAATTTTGAAAATATAAATGCAGGTCTAATTTGTCCACAACTTTCAGGAATCAGTCAGTCACAAAACCTTATTCAGCCAATCATGGCCATACAAGTACAGATGGAAACATTTCATAAATATACAGCATTACAGAGTTCAAGGCACATCAGAGGAGAGTGGATAAAATACAGTTAGTTTCATGAAACAAACTACGTAAAAGACATGCCAATAATTAGATACCAAACTAACATATATAAAACGGCCCAGTGGGTATAAGAATAATCAGTAAAAAATGTTAAAGTTAAAAAAGGGGTAAAATCTTAAAATACAGATATAAAGAGGGTGGAGATGATACGTTGAGCCATATTTGTTTCCAACCCCCAGTGAAAGACGGACAAAGTTTCCTGTTTTCAGGAATCAAAAGAGGCATGAATTGTGAACAAACAAGTACTACATGCATAGTGTGGCAAATTGAGGTGTTATCACAGCTACAAATAGACAAATTGGACAATTTATACAGACACCTTCAGGAAACAAAAGCTGATGCAAGATATCCAACCTGAAAAGTGTTCAGAAGCCACGCTGCCTAACAGACATATCCAAAGGGAGCTAGGGCTCTAGCTCACTTAGGGCCATATGTAGGTACCTAAATACCGGTCGGTAACGGCCGAAAATCGGTAAATATCCTGTTACCGACCGGTATTTAGGCACTTGAGATGTAGGTGGCTGATTTTCAGGATTCGGTAATTTACCGAATCGGAATTTTAAGAAATCGGTAAAATACCGATTCAGTAAATTACCGAATTCTGAAATGCTATGTAGGGGCACTCAAGTGAGTGCATTTCTGTTTCTGGATTCGTTATTTACCACCAACTACAAGTTGATGGTAAATGACGAATACCCTTGAAAAAGCAATTTTGTGCTTTTTGGAATGTGCCATGTGGCAGACATACATGCCCTTAGGGCATGTAAGTGCGCCACATGTGCACACATGCACGATTCAGGGGTGCAACAGGGTGTCAATGTGACACCCTGCCACCCATGAATATGCTCCCCCTATTACCGATTCGGTATTTACTGAATCGGTAATAGTGAATGGCTTCCCATTCATTCCTATGGGCCTGCAGGCCCATAGGAATGAATGGGAAGGGATGCATTACTACCGAATCGGTAATTACCGATTCTTAAATACCGAATATTACCGATTCAGTAATAATTACCGAATGGTTACCTACATTCTATTTACCGATTCATAAATACCGAATCGGTAAAATTCGGTATTTAAGAATCGGTAAATATAATTTACCTACATATGGCCCTTACTGATTTAACCAGGACATACTTGCACGTGGTCTGCTCTGTTAAAGCAGAACTCTCCCGTTCTGTAACCAGTGGTGGCCGACACAATGAAGAGGTGGTGGAGTGCATGGAGGGGGAGTGGGGGAGAGTGGTGTGGAGCCCGGGGGTAATAGTTTAAAAAAACTGCACTTACCTGAAGCTGCCACCCGCATCGCTCCTTGCCCCTCGTTCTTCTGCTGATTCCTGGTCCCAGCAGATACTGGGCCAGCAGCAGAGACTCCCTGTCCAATCCCTGCGTTGCTCTCATTCTATGAGAGCAGGACAGGGATTGACCTGAGCGGGCTTGTTTGACGCTCCACTCAGGACAGGGAGTCTGTGCTGTTTCTCCAACCCAGCTTTTGAATACAGCCTGGTTGGAGAAATTTATGCACACATGTGTGTGTGGTCGGCCTAAGACGGCTGGCCAAACACACATGCGCACTTAGAAGTGCAGGAACCAGTCCTTCTCCCTCCTTTCATGACCCAGCCCCACCCTTCCCTAAGCACGCTGGCTCAGCCAGCAGGTGAAAAAGAAACCAATATCAGGATACTGTTTTATTTTTCAGGTGCTGGTTCTGAGCCAGTGGGGCGACTCTCCTCCACCATTGCGGAGGAACCGCCCCTGTCTGTGACCACATGTGGGTAATGGCCTATTCAACCCAAACAAGGTGAATTTCGTCTATGTCCCTGCGGTTGGCATGTAAACCTGGTCACCCTAATTCATGTAAAGGTTTTTAATAAATTGCCATAACCAAGGTGCACTGGGTCCCGAAGTCTCCCGGGCCCTAGAGCCATTGCACCAGTTGCAGGCTTTATAACTATAGCTCGGTTACAAAAGTATGTAAAGTTCACAAGGTTTAGAGATAAAAAAAATACCACAAAGCTCTTAACAGGAAACTTCTTGCAGCTTTGCACAACCCTATTAGTTTCTCACTTTGAAGATGGTGGCTCTCTACACCGGATTGGAAATATTCCTCTTTATATAAACATGTCGCCCAGTATCTACACCGAGACTAAAGTTTCATAGGTGTGTGTTTTGAAACGTCATCAAACCAGTTCTCCTGTAGGCTGGGCGACCTATATCTAGCAGTAAAAACACCAAGCAGGAAAATTGCACTTTCACAATCAATGTTGACTACTTACTCAGCAGTTGCAGTGCCAGGTCGATTCAATAACAGTAATTTCGGAAAGTACCCGAATGTTTTTTATTTCAAAATGTATTTTCCTTATATTTGTACCTTTTAATTAATGTTAATCCAAGTTTTGTCACGATTTATTGGAGAAGCAGGGACACCTTATCATATTGATTGTCCCAATAATTTTAAATATTCCGTTATGCTTCACTGACAAAAACATTTAAAACTTTTCCCGTTTGCCAAGTGTCGTGGGGGCAGCCTGTGAGGGTCTTAACTCCACTCAACCATAAATGAACCTGCCACAACACATTTCACAATCAGACTCCATTGCAGTGCCATATTTATGCACTGGAGCAGTAAATGTGATAACAATGTCACTGAGCATAGGCAGAGGGACGCATTTCTTGGAATGTAGGTTTAAAGAAATTCACAGAAGCGTTTTTGTTGAAACAACAAAAAAATAGGTATTAATTGGCACATTTAATTTTCCATCGTGTTTAGAGGCCAAAGCTGTAAGAAATCAACCGGAGAGGATGGGGAAGAACACTGGCCTAGGATATCGATATGGGGGTTTCAGTCTCAAAGCTTAGTAAATCGTCTAAACGTCTAAACTTCATAACTGGATGCAATTATAAAGAATCAATAGATACAATAATTCCGGTGACTCCCTTCTGCAAAGGAAAGCTAGCTCTACCGCGGATTGAAAATAGAAAAAAGAATTTGCACAAAAAGTGCAAATACAGATCCTCTGAATACAAATCGAATGCTAGCGCAAATGTATCATATGTAATTCCCTACAATTGACTGGCAAATCTAATTTAGTAAAGGTAATTATAGTTTTTCTCACAACATGGGAGCAGCACTATACCTATCCAAACAATATTGAACAACATATTTACTTATTCACTTAGTTTCTTAACACCTGCTTGTATAATTAAGATACGTTTTCTTGGCAATCCATGTTTATGCTGTCACATAGTAATTGATATGTATTAGTCATTATTACTCCCTTTTTCAAAGAGTACTTTGGAATGGTGAACCCCCGCCGCTCATTGGGAGGGAAGGCTTTACTGGCACTCCATCGGAAAAGGATTATTGTACTCATGAGTGTTCCTTCAGAACTTTTGGATTGTTAGCTAATTTATGAGGAAAATGTACCCCACAATGCACCATCTGCCCCAAGCATGTATGTATACTGTTCATCCTTCAAAGTTCACCTTCAGACACCAGTGGCAAATGAAATTCATTTCAAAAGCATATTTTGAATCGGTGCTACCGGACAGTGCATTTTTACTAATGGATCTTCGGCAGGACCTTCGAGTGTTATTTCTGTGCAGAGCCAAAGCAGCTCACATTTGATCAATTCTCCAGGATATTTCCCTCCTAACCTGTGGCCCAGTGCAGGCCCGTCTGACGGGTGAAGGAGCCCCTCACATTGCACAAACATTACAAGTTTGGTTCATTGGAATAGGTCTACAGAGAGGCTACCACAGTGACAAACCTACACATAATTAAGTGCAGAGGCCCAGTGTTTTTCTTAAAACCCCACCTCTGCTGATGTTAAATACAGTGGTTGATAAATAATAAGGTTGAGTAGTTTGAAATCTCCTTCACAAGCTTCTTTCTTCCACCACCTTACAGTTTCTGCCTCTTTTTTCTCTCTTGCAGGTTCTTCCATGCTTTCTCTACTATTCACTGTTTTCCCATCTATATCATCCTCCTTCACTCTCCCTTTCTTTCACATGGTAAGCGTCAAGGTCTGATGATGAACAATAGTTCAGCACCTCCAAAACTAAGTGCCAGTTCCACCCACCTGCACAAATTAAGCACTGGGCTACAGATATTTTAAAGCTTCAGTCATCCGGAAGGAAAGCTGTTTCTTAGGTTGCGATGATTATCCAGACTGAGGCCGCAGGTTCGTTCCTTAGGTTATAGAGAGTGTACATGGCTGAGCCTAAGGTATCATCGCTATTAGTCCGCTGCAGAGATCCTCTAGCCTCATGCTTTGAGAGTCTTCCAGGAGGTTACTATTTTCTGGTCATTCTAAATGATCACACCAAGTACCCTGAGGTAGAAATAGGACATTCCACTGCTGAGGAAGTGATTCTAGTTTCATGCTTCTTACAACGTAGCTATCCCTTTATTGTACAGTGAGCTTACATGCTAATGGCTCAACCATAAGAATTATCTATCATGTTTCTATTTTTAATTTAATATATTTATTGAAGAAAAGGCCATATATACAAAAAGCAAACATACTATTCCAGTGTAGATGCATTCAGCAAATCAAAATCAAAATGTAATTGAAGGGTAGCTATAAGAAAGTTTATAAGGTAAAGAGAGCAATGAAGATGAAAGGGGGAAGTAAAAGATCAACCTACATTAAATGATCTTATAACACTATCACAACCTTATAATAGATTAATACAAGCAAAAACAGAGCAAATAGAGTTTATAATAAGAACATTATACTAGGAAACTTGTTGTGTAGTTCCTATAAACCTATATAGGATCTGCGTGTTTAGACAACATAGACTGTGGGATTGGTGTCCAGACTGCTTCCAGACAGCGCCACAGAGTATGTTTGCCTGTATACCAGCTAGCTCACAGTGCCACTAGAAACCCCTCTTACCGAGGAGAGAATAGTTCTTGGCAACTATCGAACATGACAACTCTGTCCCATCAGGGATCGTGGAAACAGCTTTTATTGAACCAGCGTCATTCTAGTGTAAAATAGGTGTGCTGGAAACAACCATAAGACAGAAAGAGATATAAATGATTATAAGCGGCAACAGAGTAAAAGGATGTTATATTTCTACCATAGTGCTAAAACAATGAATACAGGCAGGTATTAAAATACATGACAATAAAAATGCGTACTCCTACAATGTGACCCTAACTAGATGTACCTAGGTGTGCCTAGCATGTATGTAGGTGTAAAGCCAAGAATCTCTCTAGGATAAAGACAACCTCATTACCTGAAGTGAGAGACTGTGGGGCCCTGTCTTGGTCTTGAGATGGACACCCCGCGAGGGATGTCAGACCACTGCAAGCTGGAGTGTCTGCATGCAGAAACCTCAGCGTCTTGCATCAGTGTGTCAGCATGGAAGTCCTTAGTCTCCTCTCCCTGCCTCAGCAAAGATATGGTGTTTTTATACCTAAACTGGTACCCTCAGGGGATCAACCTCGCTCTGTCATGTCGGACTTAGGATGCCGGAAGGAATGACCCTCATACATAGTTATTATGCAGGAGATGGTAGTCCTGCTAAGTTTCCAAGAATCCTCATGCATAATGGATGAGGCTAGCTTTCAGGGAAAACTCCACGTCCTGTAAGCAGTACCGTAACTAGGTAAAAGGTCAGTCCCAAGAACCTTTATGTAGTGTACAGGCAGGCGAAGATATAGGTGAAAGATTAGGTTGCTACCTGAGCCTATATCGGGGTACCTATGTGAAACATAACAAATTAGAAACTATGTCTTGGAAGCAAAAGAGCCTTAATGAAGTGCAATAGTAGGCATGTACTTGGTAAGAGGTGACCATAACATATCCTGTTTAAGCAAAATATGATGAGAATGCAATTGTATGTTTCCAGTCTATGATTATTAAACACTAAATTCTACCAGTATTGAATGGTATTATTGTCCTCAGATTTCCAGTTGTAGGTGTTCACCTGCAAACCAAGGGCGATTAGGAGGTCCACTAATCTTTTCATCATTTTATTGTGACTTCAAGGCCTGTTTGGGGGAGTTTGCTGACTGGATGAAGTTCAGCTGCCTGCAGCTGAATGCAGGAAAGACGGAGGTGTTGGTAGTTGGCAAGCAGCCTTCTTTATGGTCACATTTATGGTGGCCGGAGGAGTTGGGATCTACACCAACCCTGAAAACCAAGGTCAAGAATTTGGGAGTATGGTTCAATGACAATCTGTCATATTCAGAGCAGATATCGGCTGTGGCAGAAGCCTGCTTCTGCATTCTTAAGATGCTGCGACAAAATTCTGGATCCTACTTCCACTCGACGCCAAAAGAACCATTGTACAGGCCCTTGTTACATCCAGCCTAGACTACTCTAACATTATATACCTAGGGGTGACCGCAAGAAATCTGAATATCTTGCAGAAGGTCCAGAATGTCGCAGCTCAGCTAATTCTGTATATCCCTAGGAGGCCCTGAGGACTTTACACTGGGTCCCTATACAGGCAAGAGTTACCTTTAAGGCCTTGTGTTTTGGCCACAGGATCCTCAATGAGAAGGGGCCTAGATTACTGCCCCCATTTCTCACTGCATATAGGCCTGCTCGGAACCTGAGGTCTTTGGGCACAGCTAAGATGACTGTGCCTAATGTGCGGAAGGTACGGACAGGAGGGAGCTCCTTTGGTTTTCTTGCGGCTAAAGCATGGAATGACCTGCCTGTGGATTTAAGGACGTGTACATCGGAGACTTTGTTTTTGAAAAAAACTAAAAACCTGGCTCTTCCGACACCCTCCTGGTGGCCAAAAGTAGGCCGTCTATTGTTACTGCTTGGGATCATAGGTGTGAGGGAGGTAGCTTGATGCAGGTCAGTTGCTGTGGCTCAGATGGTGTTCTAGCAGGGGGAAACTCTGTTGGAGTAACCAGGCGCT
This sequence comes from Triturus cristatus, assembly GCF_964204655.1. Taxonomy (NCBI): domain Eukaryota; kingdom Metazoa; phylum Chordata; class Amphibia; order Caudata; family Salamandridae; genus Triturus; species Triturus cristatus. Next base: position 786,258,565 of record NC_140594.1, read on the forward strand.
CTACGAGCTAAATAATATTAATTATTAATAGTGTAGGCCACCAGTCTAATGAATTTGGTGTAGAAATGCCCATAATAGACACAATCCTAGCCCACAACTGTACCCAGAAATCAGAAAGTGTTGGGCATAAGAAAAACATATGAATATAAGAACCAGGATAAGTATAAATTACTTTCTTAGGATAGTTGTATTTTTTATTGACTGTTTGAAAACACACTGTGACGATGTTGAATAGCGCCTGTTTGGATTTGGAGTGCATATAGACAGAAAGTAATCCACTCCGCAATGTTGAGTGTAAATGGTAACCAGCTTCATGGAGTTAAGATTCCACCTGTTAAACTGTTAATTGTCTTTTTCGCTAGAAACTAACCCAGGTATCAAAGCATGTTAGTGAGGTGGTCTATGACCTGCTCTCTTTCCAAGAAAAAAAGTTCTCCAGACAAGATCCGAACATTTCTTCAGAATCTGTTCTCCTGCCACAACCTTAAGAAGTATCCTCGCCTGAAGGCCATACAACCACATTTCAGGGGTAAGTTCCTCGAGCCACTGAAGTCTGTGGTCTCCCATGTGTTTTTGTAGCAAACAATGCAGGGAGAGATTCAAAGCAGAAATAGAGCGGGAAAGATTATATTGTTTGAAATACATTGTGCATGACCAATGTCTGGCATTATGATGATAACAGAGCATGTCTCACCCGGTGAGCCATGACTGGTCACCTAAGACTATGAGTTACCAGCCCATTGGAATTACGAGCTGTTTGAGGTAATCAAGTGTTGAGTCCGATTTTTACTTAAAAATATATAATCAATTCTGATTTGGGAATTATGTGGGGAAGAATACATTTAATCCTCCACAGCGCTGACTCTTTGCTCAATGTCGGCAATGCGTGGGTCCTGTGAAGACCATTTGGCCTCAATTTGCAGAAGGGATGTTTTTGTTTCCACTACAAAAGGTTTTAGAGCTCTAATTTCTTCCATAACATCATCTAGAGTTAGAGGAAGGTGATTTTGAAGGTGAGTCCAAGCCCTTCGATATAGCTCCTAAGCCAGAGGTCAAACCCCCTGTAATCACCAGCCCCTTCCATTAGGGTTGACATTTAGTTAGTATAAATGTCCTTTTGATGAGATTTATTCTTCATAATAGGCTTATTGGAGGAAAGGAGAGGTTGAGCAACTTTCTTCTGTTTCCAAGGTCAGCCCATATATTAGCAGAGGACTGTGAACCAACTTGGGATAACGGGAGCAATAGTGAGGTCGGAGGAAAAGAAAAGGGAAGGAGGAGAGAAAAAATGTTTTAAATCACCATGCAAGAAACTCAGTTCCATAAATATGATCTATTTACTGAGAAACGTAGTCATGTAATAATGCTGCGCCTCTTTGGGAAGTTAGAACGAAATAGTAGGTCATAAGCTGCTAGAGCACTATGCAAGTCATATTTGATATGCAGATATAGGCATTTCCTTGGAGTCCTCAGAGCACATGGGAAGATGCTTGAATTCTCCTCAGAGAATGCAAGGCCTCAGATGGTGGCTCGGCATTATGTGTGTGATCCAATATGAAAATAAAATACAGCCCATGCAGTGCCAAATAGAATTGAAAACAGTACCATGAAATAGCGTGCACCATATAATACATTCAGAGGAAGAGGAGAGCAAGCATTAAAGGAGAATCCATGCTGTCCAACATCCGCCACAGCCGCTCGGTAGCCTCAAAGGCCAGCGATCATCTTGCACAGTGTTCGGTCATGCCCCATCTATCAAGTTTCAAGCATCTTACAGACAAGGCTTTGACAGTAAAACCGTTCAGTCCATTTTCACTTTGAAAAAACATCCAAGGGAATCCTCTCAACATTACTTCTTGCCTGAATTACGTGTTCCACTATATGAAGGAGAGCTCATGGATTATACCAAAGGCTGTGATTCTCGTAACTTGAGACACCAAGCCTGATTTCCTTTTAGCTGGCCCTCAGCATTAGAACCGCCTTCTTCAATCTCACCAAATGTAAGGAATCTGAGTGATTCTCTCTGAAGCCAATGGCACTTTTGCTCTGTACTTCAACGCAGTGGCAAAGGTTATAAGCATTGAGATCTCTCTACTTTGAAAAATTGTCCCACTTCTACTCAGTGACCAAGCTGATGAAAGCCCTCGACAAAGGCTCTCTTTTTTACTTTTTATTCCAGATGGTTAGACAGATGATTCAGGCCCTGAGGAGGCCCGCATATTGAGCATGTCGGTTTAAAAAGCTGACAAGACTTCTCGGGTTCTCTTGACAAAAAACCTTCTGACATATGGAAAATATTTTGAAGTTCTTTTATGTGGGAAATTTGATGTGACACCACTGAGTGTATAAGTGTACCCAAGTATATAAATTATACATTTGTACATTTGTCATTTTTTAGCAGACCTTTTACACCATTATCATTACCATTCCCTGTCTCCTTATGTAAATGTACTATGTCAATAGACCTAGTTGTAGATTAGAATAGGGAGGAAACAATAATACATTTAACTTTTATTTAAAGAAACCACAGACTCTGTAGGAGTTTTAAAGATTTATCTGAATTAATAATTGTGTGAGTCAAATCAGAATACACGTAGATACACCAAAATTCTCCATCAGGAAAAATAGTACAGTTAGCTTATAATCAATTCACACTAATTAAACTCTCATAGTGACAGTACCTGAGTAGAGAGAGAATAGAGAGTAATACGGAGCATTACCCCACAGAACTATATTTACCTAGAATGGTGTGAGGACCTGGACATCAGAGTATCAAAGTTTCAGGACAGTTTCAGGACCGGGAAGGTGACCTCTTCTAATGCAACGCCAGCGTTGCACCCCTCTCTAGTGCTACTCTCTCCGGCTCGGGCTCGGGCTCGTCCGGACGCCTGTCTAGATGTGCCTCCTCGGCTCTTCCGCGATTGTTCTCTAGTGTTGGATTCTTCAATCAGCTTGCAGCAATTCGGGCAGCATTTCAGCATAGCATCAGCATCAAGTGTGTCTAACTAACTAAAATGTACCTCTGTTACACCAATTTGAATGTGTGATCCACCCCCAAATGTTTCAATTCTATGTACACCCCTCAATGTGATTGGGCCAGGTAGTGGGGTGAGGACATCACACCATACTAAGTGCAATAACCTTCTTTAGTTCTATTGTCTAATTCCCCGCCTCTTAATTTTAATAACCACAAGCTTTATTCCCACAAGCATTTCATATGTGGATCAATAAATCTGTAGTACAATGTTTCGGCTTCCTCCTTTCGCAGGTTCAAGAGTTTAGCTTTCCATGTCCAGGCTGGGCACATGTTCTTGGCAGTGGTTCAATGACATCATTGGTCTCAGGACAAGGATGCAATACGCATATGTAGTTGTCGCAAAGTAAATGGGACGTCAGTTACCCTCCAAAGCCCAAATATGAACTATTAATAAAGTCAGAGAAAAACATGTTAGAATACGAAATTAAATGAATTCACTTTATACCACTTACTTCTATTCTAACACCATTTACTTAATATCTCTCTTGCATTAATAGCTTAGTAAAACTTGCATGAGTTAGTTTCAACACAACATGTGCGTTAATGCGGGGGTTTCGAGCAGCCATGTTAAACGCTATTGCGTAGTTGCAAAGATTTCCCACGAAGCGACAGAGACGTCATTACTACGTCGATGCAGTAGACGTTTGTACAGAAGAGTTCCTGAGTTTTTGGCGGCCATTTTAAGGACACTCGGGTTACTGGTTAGTAAAGTACATAGAAAAGCTTCCCCTAGATACAATATGTAAAATGTGGTGCAACGTTAGTATTCACAATTCATGTTGGTCACAGTATTACAGGTTATTTGAGAGGCTTGCATACGAGCAAGTCTCTTTTTATACGAAACCTTGCTCCATCAATCCCCTCTCTGATGGCATTTTATGCCATTACTAGCTTCTATTAAATCAGATGCCAACTTTAGCATTCTACCATTTCGATTTCTTCAAATCTTTCATTCCTTCCTTTATCCTTTTTAAATTGTGACCCCTTCATTCTTTTGTAGATATTTCCTTTCAATTCTTCAAGTCGTATTTCATCTAATTTTCTTTTCCTACACTGCTCATTCACTTCATACCTCTTTCTTTTCCCACTTAATTTGTGGCAACACATTATTATCAGAACTAATAAAGTTATTCCCATAATTGGCAATTATATTTGACCTAAGATACTTTTGCCTATGTTAGAAAAACAACCACTTATAGTAGAAAAACTATTAGTTATTTTCTTCCATACACTGTCAACCTCCAGTGGTTTCAGCTCCTCTTCCAAATGTGTAATATTCTTAATATACCCTCCAATTTCTACACTTTTATCAGGAATATAAGAGCCACAATGTTCGGTTTTCAACATTTTACAGACTCTACCCTCTTTTGCTAATAAGATATCAAGGGCAAGTCGATTTTGCAAAACCATAGATCTAACAGCAACTAATTCTGCATTGATCAATAAGAATCCTCCAGCAGTGTTAGTAGATAACCGATCAACTACTGTAGACAATTGACAGATTTTTTGAGAATTCAGCAGAACCCCCACTGAAGGTATCAATGCACCAAATATGTCACCTACTATTTCAGACAAACTAGCTCTTTGATATCGGGTTAGTCCATTACTGTCATTATTGTTTCCAGTGATTCTTTTAACATGATAGACTTTAGGAAATACTATTCCAAAATAGCAACCCCCGTACCAATGGTCAGGCAGCCTAAAATAGGCTTTGTTTCCACAAATATAATAGATTCCAGCAAAAATTTTGAATCAGTTCCTCCTTTTAGTCCCCAACCCCCAATTACTAAGAAGTTATGTTCACACTCACTGGAACCAATAAATGTGTTGTTATATTCTGTTTTTAGTCTATGGAGACAGATTTTCCCTTTCTTTTCAAAATCCAGAGACATAGCAGCATGAGTCTTGCCAGTTACCAAAAGGTCTTCCTTCTCAGCCCTTTTAGGTATCTGAGGTTTTGGTTCAGAGGAACTTCTTTGGAAATTCTGTTCTACTAAATTCAAAAATATCTTTTCTTCTTCATGCAATTTACAAGTTAAGTTGCGTTTGTGTGCATCAGCTATATCTATTGCTTTCACTGTTAGAAAACATTCACCCATGAATTGTGAGTCTCTAGTACTAAGGACGGGGTTTATGCTTTTTCGCATAGGCACCTCTGAAAATATGACATCTACATTTGAATAATAATACTGTAGTTTTCCAGTTCTATAAAATAAACAAGCCAATACACTACATGAAATACCATATGTCAAGGGTAAGTGATGATACGTTACCCCTTCAGCTACTGAGGTTGGCAATTTCATGCCAAAGTAACAATCACTAATTTCCATTGTTTCTAAATAATGTACTAATAGATTTGCAAACCTTTGTATGTGTATTAGTACTATTCTGTGTGTTTGTAACCATCAAATAAGGTATAGCTATTGCTAATATTACCCAAATTATGAAGATTAATAATAGGCTACATATACAGATACTAGAGCACTTCTTTATACAGCTTTCTTTTGATTTTCCAGTAACTTTATTATCAGACATTTGTGGACAAGAAGACTGTCTCTTTAATTCTGAAACTTGGTATGAGATAACACCTTAAGCATCTTCATTAAAATGACTTTAAACACACTGATTTTTGTTCCAAAAGTGATAATTCACATGCAATAGTCATTTACTGTCAAAAAACTTAAAAATTAAAAAATTACCATTTCTGACCATCTGGAGAAGGTTCGACAGGTCCCGGGTCATCGTTATTCATCAGAAAATTGATTTTTTTGACTGTAGAAAAATTGATTCAAAATGTCACTTGGATTGTGCCTCATGTTGAATAACTACTTTTAAAGCCTCAATGTGACCAAAATTGCCATTTTTACAGACTTTTTCTCCTACTCAGAAGCTTCTATTTCGACCAATTTCAGGCATTAAAATGACTTTAAACACACTTATTTTTGTTCCAAAAGTGATAATTCACATGCAATAGTCATTTACAGTAAAAAAATTAATCATTAAAAAAATTACCATTTCTGACCATCTGGTGAAAGTTCAACAGGTCCCGGGTCATCGTTTTTCATCAGAAAATTGATTTTTTTGACTGTAGAAAAATTGATTCAAAATGTCACTTGGATTGTGCTTCATGTTGAATAACTACTTTTTAAAGCCTCAATGTGACCAAAATTGCCATTTTTATAGACTTTTTCTCCTACTCAGAAGCTTCTATTTCGACCAATTTCAGGCATTAAAATGACCCGAAACACACTTATTTTTGTTCCAAAAGTGATAATTCACATGCAATAGTCATTTACAGTCAAAAAATTAAAAATTAAAACATTACCATTTCTGACCATCTGGAGAAGGTTCAACAGGTCCCGGGTCATCGTTTTTCATCAGAAAATTGATTTTTTGGACTGTAGAAAAATGGATTCAAAATGTCACTTGGATTGTGCCTCATGTTGAATAACTACTTTTTAAAGCCTCAATATGACCAAAATTGCCATTTTTACAGACTTTTTCTCCTACTCAGGAGCTTCTATTTCAACCAATTTCAGGCATTAAAACGACTCTAAACACACTTATTTTAGTTCCAAAAGTGATAATTCACATACAGTAGTCATTTACAGTCAAAAAATTTAACTTTAAAAACTTACCATTTCTGACCATCTGGAGAAGGTTCGACAGATCACGGGTCATCGTTTTTCATCAGAAAATTGATTTTTTTTTACTGTAGAAAAATTGATTCAAAATGTCACTTGGATTGTGCCTCATGTTGAATAACTACTTTTTAAAGCCTCAATGTGAACAAAATTGCCATTTTTACAGACTTTTTCTCCTACTCAAAAGCTTCTATTTCGACCAATTTCATTCATTAAAATGACTTTAAACACACAGATTTTTGTTCCAAAAGTGATAATTCACATACAATAGTCATTTACGGTCAAAAAATTAAAAATTAAAAAATTACCATTTCTGACCATCTGGAGAAGGTTCGACAGGTCCCGGGTCATCGTTTTTCATCGGAAAATAGATTTTATGGACTGTAGAAAAATTGATTCAAAATGTCACTTGGATTGTGCCTCATGTTGAATAACTACTTTTTAAAGCCTCAATGTGACCAAAATTGCCATTTTTACAGACTTTTTCTCTTACTCAGAAGCTTCTATTTCGACCAATTTCAGGCACTAAAATGACTTTAAACACACTTATTTTTGTTCCAAAAGTGATAATTCACATGCAATAGTCATTTACAGTCAAAAAATTAAAAATAAAAAATTACCATTTCTGACCATCAGGAGAAGGTTCGACAGGTCCCGGGTCATCTTTTTTCATCAGAAAATTGATTTTTTTGACTGTAGAAAAATTGATTCAAAATGTCACTTCGATTGTGCCTCATGTTGAATAACTACTTTTTAAAGCCTCAATGTGACCAAAATTGCCATTTTTACAGACTTTTTCTCCTACTCAGAAGCTTCTATTTCGACTAATTTCAGGCATTAAAATGACTTTAAACACACTTATTTTTGTTCCAAAAGTGATAATTCACATGCAATAGTCATTTACAGTAAAAAATTAATCATTAAAAAATTACCATTTCTGACCATCTGGAGAAAGTTCAACAGGTCCCGGGTCATCGTTTTTCATCAGAAAATTGATTTTTTTGACTGTAGAAAAATTGATTCAAAATGTCACTTGGATTGTGCCTCATGTTGAATAACTACTTTTTAAAGCCTCAATGTGACCAAAATTGCCATTTTTACAGACTTTTTCTCCTACTCAGAAGCTTCTATTTCGACCAATTTCAGGCATTAAAATGACTTTAAACACACTTATTTTTGTTCCAAAAGTGATAATTCACATGCAATAGTCATTTACAGTCAAAAAATTAAACATTAAAAAATTACAATTTCTGACCATCTGGAGAAAGTTCAACAGGTCCCGCCCGGGGTCATCGTTTTTCATCAGAAAATTTATTATTTTGACTGTAGAAAACTTGACTCAAAATGTCACTTGGATTGTGCCTCATGTTGAATAACTACTTTTTAAAGCCTCAATGTGACCAAAATTGCCATTTTTACAGACTTTTTCTCCTACTCAGAAGCTTCTTTTTCGACCAATTTCAGGCATTAAAATGACTTTAAACACACTTATTTTTGTTCCAAAAGTGATAATTCACATGCAATAGTCATTTACAGTAAAAAAATTAATCATTAAAAAAATTACCATTTCTGACCATCTGGAGAAAGTTCAACAGGTCCCGGGTCATCGTTTTTCATCAGAAAATTGATTTTTTTGACTGTAGAAAAATTGATTCAAAATGTCACTTGGATTGTGCTTCATGTTGAATAACTACTTTTTAAAGCCTCAATGTGACCAAAATTGCCATTTTTACAGACTTTTTCTCCTACTCAGAAGCTTCTATTTCGACCAATTTCAGGCATTAAAATGACCCGAAACACACTTATTTTTGTTCCAAAAGTGATAATTCACATGCAATAGTCATTTACAGTCAAAAAATTAAAAATTAAATTATTACCATTTCTGACCATCTGGAGAAGGTTCAACAGGTCCCGGGTCATCGTTTTTCATCAGAAAATTGATTTTTTGGACTGTAGAAAAATTGATTCAAAATGTCACTTGGATTGTGCCTCATGTTGAATAACTACTTTTTAAAGCCTCAATATGACCAAAATTGCCATTTTTACAGACTTTTTCTCCTACTCAGGAGCTTCTATTTCAACCAATTTCAGGCATTAAAACGACTCTAAACACACTTATTTGTGTTCCAAAAGTGATAATTCACATGCAATAGTCATTTACAGTCAAAAAATTAATCATTAAACAATTACCATTTCTGACCATCTGGAGAAAGTTCAACAGGTCCCGGGTCATCGTTTTTCATCAGAAAATTGATTTTTTTGACTGTAGAAAAATTGATTCAAAATGTCACTTGGATTGTGCCTCATGTTGAATAACTACTTTTTAAAGCCTCAATGTGACCAAAATTGCCATTTTTACAGACTTTTTCTCCTACTCAGAAGCTTCTATTTCGACCAATTTCAGGCATTAAAATGACTTTAAACACACTTATTTTTGTTCCAAAAGTGATAATTCACATGCAATAGTCATTTACAGACAAAAAATTAAACATTAAAAAATTACCATTTCTGACCATCTGGAGAAAGTTCAACAGGTCCGGAGTCATAGTTTTTCATCAGAAAATGTATTATTTTGACTGTAGAAAAATTGATTCAAAATGTCACTTGGATTGTGCCTCATGTTGAATAACAACTTTTTAAAGCCTCAATATGACCGAAATTGCCATTTTTACAGACTTTTTCTCCTACTCAGAAGCTTCTATTTCAACCAATTTCAGGCATTAAAATGACTCTAAACACACTTATTTTAGTTCCAAAAGTGATAATTCACATACAGTAGTCATTTACAGTCAAAAAATTAAACATTATAAAATTACCATTTCTGACCATCTGGAGAAGGTTCGACAGGTCACGGGTCATCGTTTTTCATCAGAAAATTGATTTTTTGGACTGTAGAAAAATTGATTCAAAATGTCACTTGGATTGTGCCTCATGTTGAATAACTACTTTTTAAAGCCTCAATATGACCAAAATTGCCATTTTTACAGACTTTTTCTCCTACTCAGGAGCTTCTATTTCAACCAATTTCAGGCATTAAAACGACTCTAAACACACTTATTTTTGTTCCAAAAGTGATAATTCACATGCAATAGTCATTTACAGTCAAAAAATTAATCATTAAAAAATTACCATTTCTGACCATCTGGAGAAAGTTCAACAGGTCCCGGGTCATCGTTTTTCATCAGAAAATTGATTTTTTTGACTGTAGAAAAATTGATTCAAAATGTCACTTGGATTGTGCCTCATGTTGAATAACTACTTTTTAAAGCCTCAATGTGACCAAAATTGCCATTTTTACAGACTTTTTCTCCTACTCAGAAGCTTCTATTTCGACCAATTTCAGGCATTAAAATGACTTTAAACACACTTATTTTTGTTCCAAAAGTGATAATTCACATGCAATAGTCATTTACAGACAAAAAATTAAACATTAAAAAATTACCATTTCTGACCATCTGGAGAAAGTTCAACAGGTCCGGAGTCATAGTTTTTCATCAGAAAATGTATTATTTTGACTGTAGAAAAATTGATTCAAAATGTCACTTGGATTGTGCCTCATGTTGAATAACAACTTTTTAAAGCCTCAATATGACCGAAATTGCCATTTTTACAGACTTTTTCTCCTACTCAGAAGCTTCTATTTCAACCAATTTCAGGCATTAAAACGACTCTAAACACACTTATTTTAGTTCCAAAAGTGATAATTCACATACAGTAGTCATTTACAGTCAAAAAATTAAACATTATAAAATTACCATTTCTGACCATCTGGAGAAGGTTCGACAGGTCACGGGTCATCGTTTTTCATCAGAAAATTGATTTTTTGGACTGTAGAAAAATTGATTCAAAATGTCACTTGGATTGTGCCTCATGTTGAATAACTACTTTTTAAAGCCTCAATGTGACCAAAATTGCCATTTTTACAGACTTTTTCTCCTACTCAGAAGCTTCTATTTTGACCAATTTCAGGCATTAAAATGACCCGAAACACACTTATTTTTGTTCCAAAAGTGATAATTCACATGCAATAGTCATTTACAGTCAAAAAATTTAACTTAAAAAAACTTACCATTTCTGACCATCTGGAGAAAGTGCAACAGGTCCCGGGTCATCGTTTTTCATCAGAAAATTTATTTTTTTGACTGTAGAAAAATTGATTCAAAATGTCACTTGAATTGTGACTCATGTTGAATAACTACTTTTTAAAGCCTCAATGTGACCAAAATTGCCATTTTTACAGACTTTTTCTCCTACTCAGAAGCTTCTATTTCAACCAATTTCAGGCATTAAAACGACTCTAAACACACTTATTTTAGTTCCAAAATTGATAATTCACATACAATAGTCATTTACAGTCAAAAAATTAAACATTAAAAAATTAACATTTCTGACCATCTGGTGAAGGTTCGACAGGTCACAGGTCATCGTTTTTCATCAGAAAATTGATTTTTTTGACTGTAGAAAAATTGATTCAAAATGTCACTTGGATTGTGCCTCATGTTGAATAACTACTTTTTAAAGCCTCAATGTGAACAAAATTGCCATTTTTACAGACTTTTTCTCCTACTCAGAAGCTTCTATTTCGACCAATTTCATTCATTAAAATGACTTTAAACACACTGATTTTTGTTCCAAAAGTGATAATTCACATGCAATAGTAATTTACGGTCAAAAAATTAAAAATTAAAAAATTACCATTTCTGACCATCTGGAGAAGGTTCGGCAGGTCCCGGGTCATCGTTTTTCATCGGAAAATTGATTTTTTGGACTGTAGAAAAATTGATTCAAAATGTCACTTGGATTGTGCCTCATGTTGAATAACTTCTTTTTAAAGCCTCAATGTGACCAAAATTGCCATTTTTACAGACTTTTTCTCCTACTCAGAAGCTTCTATTTAGACCAATTTCAGGCATTAAAATGACTTTAAACACACTTATTTTTGTTCCAAAAGTGATAATTCACATGCAATAGTCATTTACAGTAAAAAAATTAATCATTAAAAAATTACCATTTCTGACCATCTGGAGAAAGTTCAACAGGTCCCGGGTCATCGTTTTTCATCAGAAAATTGATTTTTTTGACTGTAGAAAAATTGATTCAAAATGTCACTTGGATTGTGCCTCATGTTGAATAACTACTTTTTAAAGCCTCAATGTGACCAAAATTGCCATTTTTACAGACTTTTTCTCCTACTCAGAAGCTTCTATTTCGACCAATTTCAGGCATTAAAATGACTTTAAACACACTTATTTTTGTTCCAAAAGTGATAATTCACATGCAATAGTCATTTACAGTCAAAAAATTAAAAATTAAAAAATTACCATTTCTGACCATCTGGAGAAAGTTCAACAGGTCCGGAGTCATCGTTTTTCATCAGAAAATGTATTATTTTGACTGTAGAAAAATTGATTCAAAATGTCACTTGGATTGTGCCTCATGTTGAATAACTACTTTTTAAAGCCTCAATGAGACCAAAATTGCCATTTTTACAGACTTTTTCTCCTACTCAGAAGCTTCTATTTCGACCAATTTCAGGCATTAAAATGACCCGAAACACACTTATTTTTGTTCCAAAAGTGATAATTCACATGCAATAGTCATTTACAGTCAAAAAATTTAACTTAAAAAAACTTACCATTTCTGACCATCTGGAGAAAGTTCAACAGGTCCCGGGTCATTGTTTTTCATAAGAAAATTGATTTTTTTGACTGTAGAAAAATTGATTCAAAATGTCACTTGGATTGTGCCTTATGTTGAATAACTACCTTTTAAAGCCTCAATGTGACCAAAATTGCCATTTTTACAGACTTTTTCTCCTACTCAGAAGCTTCTATTTCGCTCAATTTCAGGCATTAAAATGACTTTAAACACACTTATTTTTGTTCCAAAAGTGATAATTCACATGCAATAGTCATTTACAGTCAAAAAATTAAACTTAAAAAAAGTACCATTTCTGACCATCTGGAGAAAGTGCAACAGGTCCCGGGTCATCGTTTTTCATCAGAAAATTTATTTTTTTGACTGTAGAAAAATTGATTCAAAATGTCACTTGAATTGTGACTCATGTTGAATAACTACTTTTTAAAGCCTCAATGTGACCAAAATTGCCATTTTTACAGACTTTTTCTCCTACTCAGAAGCTTCTATTTCAACCAATTTCAGGCATTAAAACGACTCTAAACACACTTATTTTACTTCCAAAATTGATAATTCACATACAATAGTCATTTACAGTCAAAAAATTAAACATTAAAAAATTACCATTTCTGACCATCTGGAGAAGGTTCGACAGGTCACGGGTCATCGTTTTTCATCAGAAAATTGATTTTTTTTGACTGTGGAAAAATTGGTTACAAATGTCACTTGGATTGTGCCTCATGTTGAATAACTACTTTTTAAAGCCTCAATGTGACCAAAATTGCCATTTTTACAGACTTTTTCTCCTACTCAGAAGCTTCTATTTCGACCAATTTCAGGCATTAAAATGACTCTAAACACACTTATTTTAGTTCCAAAAGTGATAATTCACATACAGTAGTCATTTACAGTAAAAAAATTAATCATTAAAAAATTACCATTTCTGACCATCTGGAGAAAGTTCAACAGGTCCCGGGTCATCGTTTTTCATCAGAAAATTGATTTTTTTGACTGTAGAAAAATTGATTCAAAATGTCACTTGGATTGTGCCTCATGTTGAATAACTACTTTTTAAAGCCTCAATGTGACCAAAATTGCCATTTTTACAGACTTTTTCTCCTACTCAGAAGCTTCTATTTCGACCAATTTCAGGCATTAAAATGACTTTAAACACACTTATTTTTGTTCCAAAAGTGATAATTCACATGCAATAGTCATTTACAGTCAAAAAATTAAACATTAAAAAATTACCATTTCTGACCATGTGGAGAAAGTTCAACAGGTCCCGGGTCATCGTTTTTCATCGGAAAATAGATTTTTTGGACTGTAGAAAAATTGATTCAAAATGTCACTTGGCTTGTGCCTCATGTTGAATACCTACCTTTTAAAGCCTCAATGTGACCAAAATTGCCATTTTTACAGACTTTTTCTCCTACTCAGAAGCTTCTATTTCGACCAATTTCAGGCATTAAAATGACTTTAAACACACTTATTTTTGTTCCAAAAGTGATAATTCACATGCAATAGTCATTTACAGTCAAAAAATTAAACTTAAAAAAAGTACCATTTCTGACCATCTGGAGAAAGTTCAACATGTCCCGGGTCATCGTTTTTCATCAGAAAATTTATTTTTGGACTGTAGAAAAATTGATTCAAAATGTCACTTGAATTGTGACTCATGTTGAATAACTACTTTTTAAAGCCTCAATGTGACCAAAATTGCCATTTTTACAGACTTTTTCTCCTACTCAGAAGCTTCTATTTCAACCAATTTCAGGCATTAAAACGACTCTAAACACACTTATTTTAGTTCCAAAATTGATAATTCACATACAATAGTCATTTACAGTCAAAAAATTAAACATTAAAAAATTACCATTTCTGACCATCTGGAGAAGGTTCGACAGGTCACGGGTCATCGTTTTTCATCAGAAAATTGATTTTTTTTTACTGTGGAAAAATTGATTCAAATGTCACTTGGATTGTGCCTCATGTTGAATAACTACTTTTTAAAGCCTCAATGTGACCAAAATTGCCATTTTTACAGACTTTTTCTCCTACTCACAAGCTTCTATTTCAACCAATTTCAGGCATTAAAACGACTCTAAACACACTTATTTTAGTTCCAAAAGTGATAATTCACATACAATAGTCATTTACAGTCAAAAAATTAAACATTAAAAAATTAACATTTCTGACCATCTGGAGAAGGTTCGACAGGTCACGGGTCATCTTTTTTCATCAGAAAATTGATTTTTTGGACTGTAGAAAAATTGATTCAAAATGTCACTTGGATTGTGCCTCATGTTGAATAACTACTTTTTAAAGTCTCAATGAGACCAAAATTGCCATTTTTACAGACTTTTTCTCCTACTCAGAAGCTTCTATTTAAACCAATTTCAGGCATTAAAATGACTTTAAACACACTTATTTTTGTTCCAAAAGTGATAATTCACATGCAATAGTCATTTACAGTCAAAAAATTAATCATTAAAAAATTACCATTTCTGACCATCTGGAGAAAGTTCAACAGGTCCTGGGTCATCGTTTTTCATCAGAAAATTGATTTTTTTGACTGTAGAAAAATTGATTCAAAATATCACTTGGATTGTGCCTCATGTTGAATAACTACTTTTAAAAGCCTCAATGTGACCAAAATTGCCATTTTTACAGACTTTTTCTCCTACTCAGAAGCTTCTATTTCGACCAATTTCAGGCATTAAAATGACTCTAAACACACTTATTTTTGTTCCAAAAGTGATAATTCACATGCAATAGTCATTTACAGTCAAAAAATTAAACATTAAAAAATTACCATTTCTGACCATGTGGAGAAAGTTCAACAGGTCCCGGGTCATCGTTTTTCATCAGAAAATTGATTTTTTGGACTGTAGAAAAATTGATTCAAAATGTCACTTGGCTTGTGCCTCATGTTGAATAACTACCTTTTAAAGCCTCAATGTGACCAAAATTGCCATTTTTACAGACTTTTTCTCCTACTCAGAAGCTTCTCTTTCGACCAATTTCAGGCATTAAAATGACTTTAAACACACTTATTTTTGTTCCAAAAGTGATAATTCACATGCAATAGTCATTTACAGTCAAAAAAATTAAACTTAAAAAAAGTACCATTTCTGACCATCTGGAGAAAGTTCAACATGTCCCGGGTCATCGTTTTTCATCAGAAAATTGATTTTTTGGACTGTAGAAAAATTGATTCAAAATGTCACTTGGATTGGGCCTCGTGTTGAATAACTACTTTTTAAAGCCTCAATGTGAGCAAAATTGCCATTTTTACAGACTTTTTCTCCTACTCAGAAGCTTCTATTTCAACCAATTTCAGGCATTAAAATGACCCGAAACGCACTTATTTTTGTTCCAAAAGTGATAATTCACATGCAATAGTCATTTACAGTCAAAAAATTAAACTTAAAAAAATTACCATTTCTGACCATCTGGAGAAAGTGCAACAGGTCCCGGGTCATCGTTTTTCATCAGAAAATTTATTTTTTTGACTGTAGAAAAATTGATTCAAAATGTCACTGGAATTGTGACTCATGTTGAATAACTACTTTTTAAAGCCTCAATGTGACCAAAATTGCCATTTTTACAGACTTTTTCTCCTACTCAGAAGCTTCTATTTCAACCAATTTCAGGCATTAAAATGACTTTAAACACACTTATTTTTGTTCCAAAAGTGATAATTCACATGCAATAGTCATTTACAGTAAAAAAATTAATCATTAAAAAATTACCATTTCTGACCATCTGGAGAAAGTTCAACAGGAACCGGCTCATCGTTTTTCATCAGAAAATTGATTTTTTGGACTGTAGAACAATTGATTCAAAATGTCACTGGAATTGTGACTCATGTTGAATAACTACTTTTTAAAGCCTCAATGTGACCAAAATTGCCATTTTTACAGATTTTTTCTCCTACTCAGAAGCTTCTATTTCGACCAATTTCAGGCATTAAAATGACTTTAAACACACTTTTTTTTGTTCCAAAAGTGATAATTCACATGCAATAGTCATTTACAGTCAAAAAATTAAACATTAAAAAATTACCATTTCTGACCATGTGGAGAAAGTTCAACAGGTCCCGGGTCATCGTTTTTCATCAGAAAATTGATTTTTTGGACTGTAGAACAATTGATTCAGAATGTCACTTGGATTGTGCCTCATGTTGAATAACTACTTTTTAAAGCCTCAATATGACCAAAATTGCCATTTTTACAGACTTTTTCTCCTACTCAGAAGCTTCTATTTCAACCAATTTCAGGCATTAAAACGACTCTAAACACACTTATTTTAGTTCCAAAAGTGATAATTCACATACAGTAGTCATTTACAGTCAAAAAATTAAACTTAAAAAAATTACCATTTCTGACCATCTGGAGAAAGTGCAACAGGTCCCGGGTCATCGTTTTTCATCAGAAAATTTATTTTTTTGACTGTAGAAAAATTGATTCAAAATGTCATTTGAATTGTGACTCATGTTGAATAACTACTTTTTAAAGCCTCAATGTGACCAAAATTGCCATTTTTACAGACTTTTTCTCCTACTCAGAAGCTTCTATTTCAACCAATTTCAGGCATTAAAACGACTCTAAACACACTTATTTTAGTTCCAAAATTGATAATTCACATACAATAGTCATTTACAGTCAAAAAATTAAACATTAAAAAATTACCATTTCTGACCATCTGGAGAAGGTTCGACAGGTCACGGGTCATCGTTTTTCATCAGAAAATTGATTTTTTTTGACTGTGGAAAAATTGATTCAAAATGTCACTTGGATTGTGCCTCATGTTGAATAACTACTTTTTAAAGCCTCAATGTGACCAAAATTGCCATTTTTACAGACTTTTTCTCCTACTCAGAAGCTTCTATTTAAACCAATTTCAGGCATTAAAATGACTTTAAACACACTTATTTTTGTTCCAAAAGTGATAATTCACATGCAATAGTAATTTACGGTCAAAAAATTAAAAATTAAAAAATTACCATTTCTGACCATCTGGAGAAGGTTCGACAGGTCCCGGGTCATCGTTTTTCATCGGAAAATTGATTTTTTGGACTGTAGAAAAATTGATTCAAAATGTCACTTGTATTGTGCCTCATGTTGAATAACTTCTTTTTAAAGCCTCAATGTGACCAAAATTGCCATTTTTACAGACTTTTTCTCCTACTCAGAAGCTTCTATTTAGACCAATTTCAGGCATTAAAATGACTTTAAACACACTTATTTTTGTTCCAAAAGTGATAATTCACATGCAATAGTCATTTACAGTAAAAAAACTTAATCATTAAAAAATTACCATTTCTGACCATCTGGAGAAAGTTCAACAGGTCCCGGGTCATCGTTTTTCATCAGAAAATTGATTTTTTTGACTGTAGAAAAATTGATTCAAAATGTCACTTGGATTGTGCCTCATGTTGAATAACTACTTTTTAAAGCCTCAATGTGACCAAAATTGCCATTTTTACAGACTTTTTCTCCTACTCAGAAGCTTCTATTTCGACCAATTTCAGGCATTAAAATGACTTTAAACACACTTATTTTTGTTCCAAAAGTGATAATTCACATGCAATAGTCATTTACAGTCAAAAAATTAAACATTAAAAAATTACCATTTCTGACCATCTGGAGAAAGTTCAACAGGTCCGGAGTCATCGTTTTTCATCAGAAAATGTATTATTTTGACTGTAGAAAAATTGATTCAAAATGTCACTTGGATTGTGCCTCATGTTGAATAACTACTTTTTAAAGCCTCAATGAGACCAAAATTGCCATTTTTACAGACTTTTTCTCCTACTCAGAAGCTTCTATTTCGACCAATTTCAGGCATTAAAATGACCCGAAACACACTTATTTTTGTTCCAAAAGTGATAATTCACATGCAATAGTCATTTACAGTCAAAAAATTTAACTTAAAAAAACTTACCATTTCTGACCATCTGGAGAAAGTTCAACAGGTCCCGGGTCATTGTTTTTCATAAGAAAATTGAATTTTTTGACTGTAGAAAAATTGATTCAAAATGTCGATTGGATTGTGCCTTATGTTGAATAACTACCTTTTAAAGCCTCAATGTGACCAAAATTGCCATTTTTACAGACTTTTTCTCCTACTCAGAAGCTTCTATTTCGCTCAATTTCAGGCAGTAAAATGACTTTAAACACACTTATTTTTGTTCCAAAAGTGATAATTCACATGCAATAGTCATTTACAGTCAAAAAATTAAACTTAAAAAAAGTACCATTTCTGACCATCTGGAGAAAGTGCAACAGGTCCCGGGTCATCGTTTTTTATCAGAAAATTTATTTTTTTGACTGTAGAAAAATTGATTCAAAATGTCACTTGAATTGTGACTCATGTTGAATAACTACTTTTTAAAGCCTCAATGTGACCAAAATTGCCATTTTTACAGACTTTTTCTCCTACTCAGAAGCTTCTATTTCAACCAATTTCAGGCATTAAAACGACTCTAAACTCACTTATTTTACTTCCAAAATTGATAATTCACATACAATAGTCATTTACAGTCAAAAAATTAAACATTAAAAAATTACCATTTCTGACCATCTGGAGAAGGTTCGACAGGTCACGGGTCATCGTTTTTCATCAGAAAATTGATTTTTTTTGACTGTGGAAAAATTGGTTCAAAATGTCACTTGGATTGTGCCTCATGTTGAATAACTACTTTTTAAAGCCTCAATGTGACCAAAATTGCCATTTTTACAGACTTTTTCTCCTACTCAGAAGCTTCTATTTCGACCAATTTCAGGCATTAAAATGACTCTAAACACACTTATTTTAGTTCCAAAAGTGATAATTCACATACAGTAGTGATTTACAGTAAAAAAATTCATCATGAAAAAATTACCATTTCTGACCATCTGGAGAAAGTTCAACAGGTCCCGGGTCATCGTTTTTCATCAGAAAATTGATTTTTTTGACTGTAGAAAAATTGATTCAAAATGTCACTTGGATTGTGCCTCATGTTGAATAACTACTTTTTAAAGCCTCAATGTGACCAAAATTGCCATTTTTACAGACTTTTTCTCCTACTCAGAAGCTTCTATTTCGACCAATTTCAGGCATTAAAATGACTTTAAACACACTTATTTTTGTTCCAAAAGTGATAATTCACATGCAATAGTCATTTACAGTCAAAAAATTAAACATTAAAAAATTACCATTTCTGACCATCTGGAGAAAGTTCAACAGGTCCGGAGTCATCGTTTTTCATCAGAAAATGTATTATTTTGACTGTAGAAAAATTGATTCAAAATGTCACTTGGATTGTGCCTCATGTTGAATAACTACTTTTTAAAGCCTCAATGAGACCAAAATTGCCATTTTTACAGACTTTTTCTCCTACTCAGAAGCTTCTATTTCGACCAATTTCAGGCATTAAAATGACCCGAAACACACTTATTTTTGTTCCAAAAGTGATAATTCACATGCAATAGTCATTTACAGTCAAAAAATTTAACTTAAAAAAACTTACCATTTCTGACCATCTGGAGAAAGTTCAACAGGTCCCGGGTCATTGTTTTTCATAAGAAAATTGATTTTTTTGACTGTAGAAAAATTGATTCAAAATGTCACTTGGATTGTGCCTCGTGTTGAATAACTACTTTTTAAAGCCTCAATGTGACCAAAATTGCCATTTTTACAGACTTTTTCTCCTACTCAGAAGCTTCTATTTCAACCAATTTCAGGCATTAAACGACTCTAAACACACTTATTTTACTTCCAAAATTGATAATTCACATACAATAGTCATTTACAGTCAAAAAATTAAACATTAAAAAATTACCATTTCTGACCATCTGGAGAAGGTTCGACAGGTCACGGGTCATCGTTTTTCATCAGAAAATTGATTTTTTTTGACTGTGGAAAAATTGGTTCAAAATGTCACTTGGATTGTGCCTCATGTTGAATAACTACTTTTTAAAGCCTCAATGTGACCAAAATTGCCATTTTTACAGACTTTTTCTCCTACTCACAAGCTTCTATTTCAACCAATTTCAGGCATTAAAACGACTCTAAACACACTTATTTTAGTTCCAAAAGTGATAATTCACATGCAATAGTCATTTACAGTAAAAAAATTAATCATTAAAAAATTACCATTTCTGACCATCTGGAGAAAGTTCAACAGGTCCCAGGTCATCGTTTTTCATCAGAAAATTGATTTTTTTGACTGTAGAAAAATTGATTCAAAATGTCACTTGAATTGTGACTCATGTTGAATAACTACTTTTTAAAGCCTCAATGTGACCAAAATTGCCATTTTTACAGACTTTTTCTCCTACTCAGAAGCTTCTATTTCGACCAATTTCAGGCATTAAAATGACTTTAAACACACTTATTTTTGTTCCAAAAGTGATAATTCACATGCAATAGTCATTTACAGTAAAAAAATTAATCATTAAAAAATTACCATTTCTGACCATCTGGAGAAAGTTCAACAGGTCCCGGGTCATCGTTTTTCATCAGAAAATTGATTTTTTTGACTGTAGAAAAATTGATTCAAAATATCACTTGGATTGTGCCTCATGTTGAATAACTACTTTTTAAAGCCTCAATGTGACCAAAATTGCCATTTTTACAGACTTTTTCTCCTACTCAGAAGCTTCTATTTCAACCAATTTCAGGCATTAAAACGACTCTAAACACACTTATTTTAGTTCCAAAAGTGATAATTCACATACAGTAGTCATTTACAGTCAAAAAATTAAACATTAAAAACTTACCATTTCTGACCATGTGGAGAAAGTTCAACAGGTCCCGGGTCATCGTTTTTCATCGGAAAATAGATTTTTTGGACTGTAGAAAAATTGATTCAAAATGTCACTTGGCTTGTGCCTCATGTTGAATACCTACCTTTTAAAGCCTCAATGTGACCAAAATTGCCATTTTTACAGACTTTTTCTCCTACTCAGAAGCTTCTATTTCGACCAATTTCAGGCATTAAAATGACTTTAAACACACTTATTTTAGTTCCAAAAGTGATAATTCACATACAGTAGTCATTTACAGTCAAAAAATTAAACTTAAAAAAATTACCATTTCTGACCATCTGGAGAAAGTGCAACAGGTCCCGGGTCATCGTTTTTCATCAGAAAATTTATTTTTTTGACTGTAGAAAAATTGATTCAAAATGTCATTTGAATTGTGACTCATGTTGAATAACTACTTTTTAAAGCCTCAATGTGACCAAAATTGCCATTTTTACAGACTTTTTCTCCTACTCAGAAGCTTCTATTTCAACCAATTTCAGGCATTAAAACGACTCTAAACACACTTATTTTAGTTCCAAAATTGATAATTCACATACAATAGTCATTTACAGTCAAAAAATTAAACATTAAAAAATTACCATTTCTGACCATCTGGAGAAGGTTCGACAGGTCACGGGTCATCGTTTTTCATCAGAAAATTGATTTTTTTTGACTGTGGAAAAATTGATTCAAAATGTCACTTGGATTGTGCCTCATGTTGAATAACTACTTTTTAAAGCCTCAATGTGACCAAAATTGCCATTTTTACAGACTTTTTCTCCTACTCAGAAGCTTCTATTTAAACCAATTTCAGGCATTAAAATGACTTTAAACACACTTATTTTTGTTCCAAAAGTGATAATTCACATGCAATAGTAATTTACGTTCAAAAAATTAAAAATTAAAAAATTACCATTTCTGACCATCTGGAGAAGGTTCGACAGGTCCCGGGTCATCGTTTTTCATCGGAAAATTGATTTTTTGGACTGTAGAAAAATTGATTCAAAATGTCACTTGTATTGTGCCTCATGTTGAATAACTTCTTTTTAAAGCCTCAATGTGACCAAAATTGCCATTTTTACAGACTTTTTCTCCTACTCAGAAGCTTCTATTTAGACCAATTTCAGGCATTAAAATGACTTTAAACACACTTATTTTTGTTCCAAAAGTGATAATTCACATGCAATAGTCATTTACAGTAAAAAAATTAATCATTAAAAAATTACCATTTCTGACCATCTGGAGAAAGTTCAACAGGTCCCGGGTCATCGTTTTTCATCAGAAAATTGATTTTTTTGACTGTAGAAAAATTGATTCAAAATGTCACTTGGATTGTGCCTCATGTTGAATAACTACTTTTTAAAGCCTCAATGTGACCAAAATTGCCATTTTTACAGACTTTTTCTCCTACTCAGAAGCTTCTATTTCGACCAATTTCAGGCATTAAAATGACTTTAAACACACTTATTTTTGTTCCAAAAGTGATAATTCACATGCAATAGTCATTTACAGTCAAAAAATTAAACATTAAAAAATTACCATTTCTGACCATCTGGAGAAAGTTCAACAGGTCCGGAGTCATCGTTTTTCATCAGAAAATGTATTATTTTGACTGTAGAAAAATTGATTCAAAATGTCACTTGGATTGTGCCTCATGTTGAATAACTACTTTTTAAAGCCTCAATGAGACCAAAATTGCCATTTTTACAGACTTTTTCTCCTACTCAGAAGCTTCTATTTCGACCAATTTCAGGCATTAAAATGACCCGAAACACACTTATTTTTGTTCCAAAAGTGATAATTCACATGCAATAGTCATTTACAGTCAAAAAATTTAACTTAAAAAAACTTACCATTTCTGACCATCTGGAGAAAGTTCAACAGGTCCCGGGTCATTGTTTTTCATAAGAAAATTGAATTTTTTGACTGTAGAAAAATTGATTCAAAATGTCCCTTGGATTGTGCCTTATGTTGAATAACTACCTTTTAAAGCCTCAATGTGACCAAAATTGCCATTTTTACAGACTTTTTCACCTACTCAGAAGCTTCTATTTCGCTCAATTTCAGGCATTAAAATGACTTTAAACACACTTATTTTTGTTCCAAAAGTGATAATTCACATGCAATAGTCATTTACAGTCAAAAAATTAAACTTAAAAAAAGTACCATTTCTGACCATCTGGAGAAAGTGCAACAGGTCCCGGGTCATCGTTTTTCATCAGAAAATTTATTTTTTTGACTGTAGAAAAATTGATTCAAAATGTCACTTGAATTGTGACTCATGTTGAATAACTACTTTTTAAAGCCTCAATGTGACCAAAATTGCCATTTTTACAGACTTTTTCTCCTACTCAGAAGCTTCTATTTCAACCAATTTCAGGCATTAAAACGACTCTAAACACACTTATTTTACTTCCAAAATTGATAATTCACATACAATAGTCATTTACAGTCAAAAAATTAAACATTAAAAAATTACCATTTCTGACCATCTGGAGAAGGTTCGACAGGTCACGGGTCATCGTTTTTCATCAGAAAATTGATTTTTTTTTGACTGTGGAAAAATTGATTCAAAATGTCACTTGGATTGTGCCTCATGTTGAATAACTACTTTTTAAAGCCTCAATGTGACCAAAATTGCCATTTTTACAGACTTTTTCTCCTACTCAGAAGCTTCTATTTAAACCAATTTCAGGCATTAAAATGACTTTAAACACACTTATTTTTGTTCCAAAAGTGATAATTCACATGCAATAGTAATTTACGGTCAAAAAATTAAAAATTAAAAAATTACCATTTCTGACCATCTGGAGAAGGTTCGACAGGTCCCGGGTCATCGTTTTTCATCGGAAAATTGATTTTTTGGACTGTAGAAAAATTGATTCAAAATGTCACTTGTATTGTGCCTCATGTTGAATAACTTCTTTTTAAAGCCTCAATGTGACCAAAATTGCCATTTTTACAGACTTTTTCTCCTACTCAGAAGCTTCTATTTAGACCAATTTCAGGCATTAAAATGACTTTAAACACACTTATTTTTGTTCCAAAAGTGATAATTCACATGCAATAGTCATTTACAGTAAAAAAATTAATCATTAAAAAATTACCATTTCTGACCATCTGGAGAAAGTTCAACAGGTCCCGGGTCATCGTTTTTCATCAGAAAATTGATTTTTTTGACTGTAGAAAAATTGATTCAAAATGTCACTTGGATTGTGCCTCATGTTGAATAACTACTTTTTAAAGCCTCAATGTGACCAAAATTGCCATTTTTACAGACTTTTTCTCCTACTCAGAAGCTTCTATTTCGACCAATTTCAGGCATTAAAATGACTTTAAACACACTTATTTTTGTTCCAAAAGTGATAATTCACATGCAATAGTCATTTACAGTCAAAAAATTAAACATTAAAAAATTACCATTTCTGACCATCTGGAGAAAGTTCAACAGGTCCGGAGTCATCGTTTTTCATCAGAAAATGTATTATTTTGACTGTAGAAAAATTGATTCAAAATGTCACTTGGATTGTGCCTCATGTTGAATAACTACTTTTTAAAGCCTCAATGAGACCAAAATTGCCATTTTTACAGACTTTTTCTCCTACTCAGAAGCTTCTATTTCGACCAATTTCAGGCATTAAAATGACCCGAAACACACTTATTTTTGTTCCAAAAGTGATAATTCACATGCAATAGTCATTTACAGTCAAAAAATTTTACTTAAAAAAACTTACCATTTCTGACCATCTGGAGAAAGTTCAACAGGTCCCGGGTCATTGTTTTTCATAAGAAAATTGAATTTTTTGACTGTAGAAAAATTGATTCAAAATGTCACTTGGATTGTGCCTTATGTTGAATAACTACCTTTTAAAGCCTCAATGTGACCAAAATTGCCATTTTTACAGACTTTTTCTCCTACTCAGAAGCTTCTATTTCGCTCAATTTCAGGCATTAAAATGACTTTAAACACACTTATTTTTGTTCCAAAAGTGATAATTCACATGCAATAGTCATTTACAGTCAAAAAATTAAACTTAAAAAAAGTACCATTTCTGACCATCTGGAGAAAGTGCAACATCGTTTTTCATCAGAAAATTTATTTTTTTGACTGTAGAAAAATTGATTCAAAATGTCACTTGAATTGTGACTCATGTTGAATAACTACTTTTTAAAGCCTCAATGTGACCAAAATTGCCATTTTTACAGACTTTTTCTCCTACTCAGAAGCTTCTATTTCAACCAATTTCAGGCATTAAAACCACTCTAAACACACTTATTTTACTTCCAAAATTGATAATTCACATACAATAGTCATTTACAGTCAAAAAATTAAACATTAAAAAATTACCATTTCTGACCATCTGGAGAAGGTTCGACAGGTCACGGGTCATCGTTTTTCATCAGAAAATTGATTTTTTTTGACTGTGGAAAAATTGGTTCAAAATGTCACTTGGATTGTGCCTCATGTTGAATAACTACTTTTTAAAGCCTCAATGTGACCAAAATTGCCATTTTTACAGACTTTTTCTCCTACTCAGAAGCTTCTATTTCGACCAATTTCAGGCATTAAAATGACTCTAAACACACTTATTTTAGTTCCAAAAGTGATAATTCACATACAGTAGTCATTTACAGTAAAAAAATTAATCATTAAAAAATTACCATTTCTGACCATCTGGAGAAAGTTCAACAGGTCCCGGGTCATCGTTTTTCATCAGAAAATTGATTTTTTTGACTGTAGAAAAATTGATTCAAAATGTCACTTGGATTGTGCCTCATGTTGAATAACTACTTTTTAAAGCCTCAATGTGACCAAAATTGCCATTTTTACAGACTTTTTCTCCTACTCAGAAGCTTCTATTTCGACCAATTTCAGGCATTAAAATGACTTTAAACACACTTATTTTTGTTCCAAAAGTGATAATTCACATGCAATAGTCATTTACAGTCAAAAAATTAAACATTAAAAAATTACCATTTCTGACCATCTGGAGAAAGTTCAACAGGTCCGGAGTCATCGTTTTTCATCAGAAAATGTATTATTTTGACTGTAGAAAAATTGATTCAAAATGTCACTTGGATTGTGCCTCATGTTGAATAACTACTTTTTAAAGCCTCAATGAGACCAAAATTGCCATTTTTACAGACTTTTTCTCCTACTCAGAAGCTTCTATTTCGACCAATTTCAGGCATTAAAATGACCCGAAACACACTTATTTTTGTTCCAAAAGTGATAATTCACATGCAATAGTCATTTACAGTCAAAAAATTTAACTTAAAAAAACTTACCATTTCTGACCATCTGGAGAAAGTTCAACAGGTCCCGGGTCATTGTTTTTCATAAGAAAATTGATTTTTTTGACTGTAGAAAAATTGATTCAAAATGTCACTTGGATTGTGCCTCGTGTTGAATAACTACTTTTTAAAGCCTCAATGTGACCAAAATTGCCATTTTTACAGACTTTTTCTCCTACTCAGAAGCTTCTATTTCAACCAATTTCAGGCATTAAAATGACCCGAAACGCACTTATTTTTGTTCCAAAAGTGATAATTCACATGCAATAGTCATTTACAGTCAAAAAATTAAACTTAAAAAAATTACCATTTCTGACCATCTGGAGAAAGTGCAACAGGTCCCGGGTCATCGTTTTTCATCAGAAAATTTATTTTTTTGACTGTAGAAAAATTGATTCAAAATGTCACTTGAATTGTGACTCATGTTGAATAACTACTTTTTAAAGCCTCAATGTGACCAAAATTGCCATTTTTACAGACTTTTTCTCCTACTCAGAAGCTTCTATTTAAACCAATTTCAGGCATTAAAATGACTTTAAACACACTTATTTTTGTTCCAAAAGTGATAATTCACATGCAATAGTCATTTACAGTCAAAAAATTAATCATTAAAAAATTACCATTTCTGACCATCTGGACAAAGTTCAACAGGTCCTGGGTCATCGTTTTTCATCAGAAAATTGATTTTTTTGACTGTAGAAAAATTGATTCAAAATATCACTTGGATTGTGCCTCATGTTGAATAACTACTTTTTAAAGCCTCAATGTGACCAAAATTGCCATTTTTACAGACTTTTTCTCCTACTCAGAAGCTTCTATTTCGACCAATTTCAGGCATTAAAATGACTCTAAACACACTTATTTTTGTTCCAAAAGTGATAATTCACATGCAATAGTCATTTACAGTCAAAAAATTAAACATTAAAAAATTACCATTTCTGACCATGTGGAGAAAGTTCAACAGGTCCCGGGTCATCGTTTTTCATCAGAAAATTGATTTTTTTGACTGTAGAAAAATTGATTCAAAATATCACTTGGATTGTGCCTCATGTTGAATAACTACTTTTTAAAGCCTCAATGTGACCAAAATTGCCATTTTTACAGACTTTTTCTCCTACTCAGAAGCTTCTATTTCGACCAATTTCAGGCATTAAAATGACTTTAAACACACTTATTTTTGTTCCAAAAGTGATAATTCACATGCAACAGTCATTTACAGTCAAAAAATTAATCATTAAAAAATTACCATTTCTGACCATCTGGAGAAAGTTCAACAGGTCCCGGGTCATCGTTTTTCATCAGAAAATTGTTTTTTTTGACTGTAGAGAAATTGATTCAAAATATCACTTGGATTGTGCCTCATGTTGAATAACTACTTTTTAAAGCCTCAATGTGACCAAAATTGCCATTTTTACAGACTTTTTCTCCTACTCAGAAGCTTCTATTTCGACCAATTTCAGGCATTAAAATGACTTTAAACACACTTATTTTTGTTCCAAAAGTGATAATTCACATGCAATAGTCATTTACAGTCAAAAAATTAAACATTAAAAAATTACCATTTCTGACCATGTGGAGAAAGTTCAACAGGTCCCGGGTCATCGTTTTTCATCAGAAAATTGATTTTTTGGACTGTAGAAAAATTGATTCATAATGTCACTTGGATTGTGCCTCATGTTGAATAACTACTTTTTAAAGCCTCAATATGACCAAAATTGCCATTTTTACAGACTTTTTCTCCTACTCAGAAGCTTCTATTTCAACCAATTTCAGGCATTAAAACGACTCTAAACACACTTATTTTAGTTCCAAAAGTGATAATTCACATACAGTAGTCATTTACAGTCAAAAAATTAAACATTAAAAACTTACCATTTCTGACCATCTGGAGAAGGTTCGACAGGTCCCGGGTCATCGTTTTTCATCGGAAAATAGATTTTTTGGACTGTAGAAAAATTGATTCAAAATGTCACTTGGCTTGTGCCTCATGTTGAATACCTACCTTTTAAAGCCTCAATGTGACCAAAATTGCCATTTTTACAGACTTTTTCTCCTACTCAGAAGCTTCTATTTCGACCAATTTCAGGCATTAAAATGACTTTAAACACACTTATTTTTGTTCCAAAAGTGATAATTCACATGCAATAGTCATTTACAGTCAAAAAATTAAACTTAAAAAAAGTACCATTTCTGACCATCTGGAGAAAGTTCAACATGTCCCGGGTCATCGTTTTTCATCAGAAAATTTATTTTTTGGACTGTAGAAAAATTGATTCAAAATGTCACTTGAATTGTGACTCATGTTGAATAACTACTTTTTAAAGCCTCAATGTGACCAAAATTGCCATTTTTACAGACTTTTTCTCCTACTCAGAAGCTTCTATTTCAACCAATTTCAGGCATTAAAACGACTCTAAACACACTTATTTTAGTTCCAAAATTGATAATTCACATACAATAGTCATTTACAGTCAAAAAATTAAACATTAAAAAATTACGATTTCTGACCATCTGGAGAAGGTTCGACAAGTCACGGGTCATCGTTTTTCATCAGAAAATTGATTTTTTTTGACTGTGGAAAAATTGATTCAAAATGTCACTTGGATTGTGCCTCATGTTGAATAACTACTTTTTAAAGCCTCAATGTGACCAAAATTGCCATTTTTACAGACTTTTTCTCCTACTCACAAGCTTCTATTTCAACCAATTTCAGGCATTAAAACGACTCTAAACACACTTATTTTAGTTCCAAAAGTGATAATTCACATACAATAGTCATTTACAGTCAAAAAATTAAACATTAAAAAATTAACATTTCTGACCATCTGGAGAAGGTTCGACAGGTCACGGGTCAACGTTTTTCATCAGAAAATTGATTTTTTGGACTGTAGAAAAATTGATTCAAAATGTCACTGGGATTGTGCCTCATGTTGAATAACTACTTTTTAAAGCCTCAATGTGACCAAAATTGCCATTTTTACAGACTTTTTCTCCTACTCAGAAGCTTATATTTAAACCAATTTCAGGCATTAAAATGACTTTAAACACACTTATTTTTGTTCCAAAAGTGATAATTCACATGCAATAGTCATTTACAGTCAAAAAATTAATCATTAAAAAATTACCATTTCTGACCATCTGGACAAAGTTCAACAGGTCCTGGGTCATCGTTTTTCATCAGAAAATTGATTTTTTTGACTGTAGAAAAATTGATTCAAAATATCACTTGGATTGTGCCTCATGTTGAATAACTACTTTTTAAAGCCTCAATGTGACCAAAATTGCCATTTTTACAGACTTTTTCTCCTACTCAGAAGCTTCTATTTCGACCAATTTCAGGCATTAAAATGACTCTAAACACACTTATTTTTGTTCCAAAAGTGAAAATTCACATGCAATAGTCATTTACAGTCAAAAAATTAAACATTAAAAAATTACCATTTCTGACCATGTGGAGAAAGTTCAACAGGTCCCGGGTCATCGTTTTTCATCAGAAAATTGATTTTTTGGACTGTAGAAAAATTGATTCAAAATGTCACTTGGCTTGTGCCTCATGTTGAATAACTACCTTTTAAAGCCTCAATGTGACCAAAATTGCCATTTTTACAGACTTTTTCTCCTACTCAGAAGCTTCTATTTCGACCAATTTCAGGCATTAAAATGACTTTAAACACACTTATTTTTGTTCCAAAAGTGATAATTCACATGCAATAGTCATTTACAGTCAAAAAAATTAAACTTAAAAAAAGTACCATTTCTGACCATCTGGAGAAAGTTCAACATGTCCCGGGTCATCGTTTTTCATCAGAAAATTGATTTTTTGGACTGTAGAAAAATTGATTCAAAATGTCACTTGGATTGTGCCTCGTGTTGAATAACTACTTTTTAAAGCCTCAATGTGACCAAAATTGCCATTTTTACAGACTTTTTCTCCTACTCAGAAGCTTCTATTTCAACCAATTTCAGGCATTAAAATGACCCGAAACGCACTTATTTTTGTTCCAAAAGTGATAATTCACATGCAATAGTCATTTACAGTCAAAAAATTAAACTTAAAAAAATTACCATTTCTGACCATCTGGAGAAAGTGCAACAGGTCCCGGGTCATCGTTTTTCATCAGAAAATTTATTTTTTTGACTGTAGAAAAATTGATTCAAAATGTCACTTGAATTGTGACTCATGTTGAATAACTACTTTTTAAAGCCTCAATGTGACCAAAATTGCCATTTTTACAGACTTTTTCTCCTACTCAGAAGCTTCTATTTCAACCAATTTCAGGCATTAAAATGACTTTAAACACACTTATTTTTGTTCCAAAAGTGATAATTCACATGCAATAGTCATTTACAGTAAAAAAATTAATCATTAAAAAATTACCATTTCTGACCATCTGGAGAAAGTTCAACAGGAACCGGCTCATCGTTTTTCATCAGAAAATTGATTTTTTTGACTGTAGAAAAATTGATTCAAAATATCACTTGGATTGTGCCTCATGTTGAATAACTACTTTTTAAAGCCTCAATGTGACCAAAATTGCCATTTTTACAGACTTTTTCTCCTACTCAGAAGCTTCTATTTCGACCAATTTCAGGCATTAAAATGACTCTAAACACACTTATTTTTGTTCCAAAAGTGATAATTCACATGCAATAGTCATTTACAGTCAAAAAATTAAACATTAAAAAATTACCATTTCTGACCATGTGGAGAAAGTTCAACAGGTCCCGGGTCATCGTTTTTCATCAGAAAATTGATTTTTTGGACTGTAGAAAAATTGATTCAAAATGTCACTTGGCTTGTGCCTCATGTTGAATAACTACCTTTTAAAGCCTCAATGTGACAAAATTGCCATTTTTACAGACTTTTTCTCCTACTCAGAAGCTTCTATTTCGACCAATTTCAGGCATTAAAATGACTTTAAACACACTTATTTTTGTTCCAAAAGGGATAATTCACATGCAATAGTCATTTACAGTCAAAAAAATTAAACTTAAAAAAAGTACCATTTCTGACCATCTGGAGAAAGTTCAACATGTCCCGGGTCATCGTTTTTCATCAGAAAATTGATTTTTTGGACTGTAGAAAAATTGATTCAAAATGTCACTTGGATTGTGCCTCGTGTTGAATAACTACTTTTTAAAGCCTCAATGTGACCAAAATTGCCATTTTTACAGACTTTTTCTCCTACTCAGAAGCTTCTATTTCAACCAATTTCAGGCATTAAAATGACCCGAAACGCACTTATTTTTGTTCCAAAAGTGATAATTCACATGCAATAGTCATTTACAGTCAAAAAATTAAACTTAAAAAAATTACCATTTCTGACCATCTGGAGAAAGTGCAACAGGTCCCGGGTCATCGTTTTTCATCAGAAAATTTATTTTTTTGACTGTAGAAAAATTGATTCAAAATGTCACTTGAATTGTGACTCATGTTGAATAACTACTTTTTAAAGCCTCAATGTGACCAAAATTGCCATTTTTACAGACTTTTTCTCCTACTCAGAAGCTTCTATTTCAACCAATTTCAGGCATTAAAATGACTTTAAACACACTTATTTTTGTTCCAAAAGTGATAATTCACATGCAATAGTCATTTACAGTAAAAAAATTAATCATTAAAAAATTACCATTTCTGACCATCTGGAGAAAGTTCAACAGGAACAGGCTCATCGTTTTTCATCAGAAAATTGATTTTTTTGACTGTAGAAAAATTGATTCAAAATGTCACTTGGATTGTGCCTCATGTTGAATAACTACTTTTTAAAGCCTCAATGTGACCAAAATTGCCATTTTTACAGATTTTTTCTCCTACTCAGAAGCTTCTATTTCGACCAATTTCAGGCATTAAAATGACTTTAAACACACTTTTTTTTGTTCCAAAAGTGATAATTCACATGCAATAGTCATTTACAGTCAAAAAATTAAACATTAAAAAATTACCATTTCTGACCATGTGGAGAAAGTTCAACAGGTCCCGGGTCATCGTTTTTCATCAGAAAATTGATTTTTTGGACTGTAGAACAATTGATTCAAAATGTCACTTGGATTGTGCCTCATGTTGAATAACTACTTTTTAAAGCCTCAATATGACCAAAATTGCCATTTTTACAGACTTTTTCTCCTACTCAGAAGCTTCTATTTCAACCAATTTCAGGCATTAAAACGACTCTAAACACACTTATTTTAGTTCCAAAAGTGATAATTCACATACAGTAGTCATTTACAGTCAAAAAATTAAACTTAAAAAAATTACCATTTCTGACCATCTGGAGAAAGTGCAACAGGTCCCGGGTCATCGTTTTTCATCAGAAAATTTATTTTTTTGACTGTAGAAAAATTGATTCAAAATGTCACTTGAATTGTGACTCATGTTGAATAACTACTTTTTAAAGCCTCAATGTGACCAAAATTGCCATTTTTACAGACTTTTTCTCCTACTCAGAAGCTTCTATTTCAACCAATTTCAGGCATTAAAACGACTCTAAACACACTTATTTTAGTTCCAAAATTGATAATTCACATACAATAGTCATTTACAGTCAAAAAATTAAACATTAAAAAATTACCATTTCTGACCATCTGGAGAAGGTTCGACAGGTCACGGGTCATCGTTTTTCATCAGAAAATTGATTTTTTTTGACTGTGGAAAAATTGATTCAAAATGTCACTTGGATTGTGCCTCATGTTGAATAACTACTTTTTAAAGCCTCAATGTGACCAAAATTGCCATTTTTACAGACTTTTTCTCCTACTCAGAAGCTTCTATTTAAACCAATTTCAGGCATTAAAATGACTTTAAACACACTTATTTTTGTTCCAAAAGTGATAATTCACATGCAATAGTCATTTACAGTAAAAAAATTAATCATTAAAAAATTACCATTTCTGACCATCTGGAGAAAGTTCAACAGGTCCCGGGTCATCGTTTTTCATCAGAAAATTGATTTTTTTGACTGTAGAAAAATTAATTCAAAATATCACTTGGATTGTGCCTCATGTTGAATAACTACTTTTTAAAGCCTCAATGTGACCAAAATTGCCATTTTTACAGACTTTTTCTCCTACTCAGAAGCTTCTATTTCGACCAATTTCAGGCATAAAAATGACTTTAAACACACTTATTTTTGTTCCAAAAGTGATAATTCACATGCAATAGTCATTTACAGTCAAAAAATTAAACATTAAAAAATTACCATTTCTGACCATGTGGAGAAAGTTCAACAGGTCCCGGGTCATCGTTTTTCATCAGAAAATTGATTTTTTGGACTGTAGAAAAATTGATTCAAAATGTCACTTGGATTGTGCCTCATGTTGAATAACTACTTTTTAAAGCCTCAATATGACCAAAATTGCCATTTTTACAGACTTTTTCTCCTACTCAGAAGCTTCTATTTCAACCAATTTCAGGCATTAAAACGACTCTAAACACACTTATTTTAGTTCCAAAAGTGATAATTCACATACAGTAGTCATTTACAGTCAAACAATTAAACATTAAAAACTTACCATTTCTGACCATCTGGAGAAGGTTCGACAGGTCCCGGGTCATCGTTTTTCATCGGAAAATAGATTTTTTGGACTGTAGAAAAATTGATTCAAAATGTCACTTGGCTTGTGCCTCATGTTGAATAACTACTTTTTAAAGCCTCAATGTGACCAAAATTGCCATT
The DNA here is from genome assembly GCF_964204655.1 of Triturus cristatus. Taxonomy (NCBI): domain Eukaryota; kingdom Metazoa; phylum Chordata; class Amphibia; order Caudata; family Salamandridae; genus Triturus; species Triturus cristatus. The sequence goes on from NC_140594.1 coordinate 786,292,646, forward strand.
TTTACAGACTTTTTCTCCTACTCAGAAGCTTCTATTTCGACCAATTTCAGACATTAAAATGACTTTAAACACACTTATTTTTGTTCCAAAAGTGATAATTCACATGCAATAGTCATTTACAGTAAAAAAATTAAAAATTAAAAAATTACCATTTCTGACCATCTGGAGAAGGTTCGACAGGTCCCGGGTCATCTTTTTTCATCAGAAAATTGATTTTTTTGACTGTAGAAAAATTGATTCAAAATGTCACTTCGATTGTGCCTCATGTTGAATAACTA